>NC_138671.1:6398356-7598356 GCF_964273445.1 Streptopelia decaocto | reverse complement strand
TTTGATGGTCAATGTTTTAATCAGAGGCTATATTTAGCAAGAATGATAATGTTCCTGGGTCACTGACTGAAAATCTCAAATGAACTTGTTTTGTATCTGACGGAATTAAAGGCTTAGGGTATTGATAATATGTAGATGCCGGGACTACTCGATATTTTCTGCCTTAAAGTACTGCTGTGAGATACTTGATTTGTTTTTCCTCTGCTAATAAATTCCTCCCACCAAAAAAAAAAAACCAAAACACTTTCATGCAGGACATAAATATTGCAAAACAAGAGAATTTGGAAATAGAAAGTGGTGCGCCTAAGGCAGTGGGCATCCTCAGTGCTGGAGCTGGGATTAGCAGTTTGTTGCTCCCAGCTAATCCCATTTGCTAATCCCCAGGCAGCACTGCTGTCCTGCGAGCTGCGTGTACCTGCAAACAGCTCTACAGGAGGCAAAATACTTTCCAGAAACTTCACAGAGGCCTTCCTGCCTGAGGTGGAAGCGTTGCACCTTCACGGGACGACAAACAAGGCGGGTTGTGGGTGCTCGAGGGGCCTGTGAAGCAGTTTGAGGCGCTGCAGCAGCAGAGCCTGGGGCAGACACCGGCTCAGCCCTGACCGGTTTCCATCTGAGTTTTGCTGGTGAAAGAGTGGAAATTCAGCCTGAGTGGAGGAAAACTGCACTTTCGGGGGAGCAGAGAGAAATGTGCTGTATCTGCTCTGTGTTTGGCAGTGCAGTGAGAAAACCTCTGTGGAGAAACACCTGGAAACGGGCTCCTGCATCCAGGTGCTGCAAGACCTTTGGGGCTTGCTGCCCTGGGTGTCAGGTCCGTATGTGTTGCCTCTGATGTCTCGTCGGTGCCTGCTGAGAGCAAAGCAGCCAGGCAGGGTCTGATTGAACGGGCAGGAGCCGAGGGCAGCAGCCCAGGGTTCCCCAGCCCAGAGGCTCTAAACCCAGGGTCTGTCTCTCCTGGGGCAGCTGCAGAGGCTGCTCCTGCCCCCCTCACTGCAGCGCGGAGCAGCCCCAAGGTGCCTTTTCCAATTTCACTCCCGCTGCCAGCAACTGGCTTCCAATTAAATCCAGCTCAGGTCAGCTCTCGACAAGCAGCCTCCCTTGTAACTCCAGGAGGTTACCAGCCAGCAGAGTCTTGAAATGCATCTTAAAAAGAGAAAGGCTTGGGCTGAGAGCCAAGATAATTTTATTTCTTTTTCTTTTTTTTTTTTTTTTCTTTCTCCCCCATCTTTCTCTGTAGCAACTTTTCCTGCAGACCTGTGGCTGGGATGGGAGGCTGTGGGCACCAAGAGGTGATAGGGTGTGCATAATGCTAATTAGCTGTTATACCTGCAGCACCACCAGCATGTAAAACCCTGATAGACCCCGTTGTCATAATTAATCACTGCAGAAGTAGCAGAAGGGCTCTTAGACCTTGTGCTGGGGGATTTAAGCCAATTTCTAAGTACTAGAAACTACGAAGAGGTTTGAGTGAGGGCACGTTGTCCCGTGTGTTTGGAGAGAGTTTTTTACATCCTCCAGAAGCAGCTGGAATGTGATGCTTTGTGTTTCAGGATGGGAGATACAAGTACTTACAAATATAAGCTCTTCTGATGGCTTCTACATTCACCTCTCTGTCAATAATTATAATTGTTCTCCATTAATAAGAAGGTGCTCGGTGTTGTACAGCACAGATGGAAAATGTGGTTTTAAATTTATAATTGGAGCCTCTGTAGCATATTTTGCAGAGCCAAAGGGAAGGAATGAAGTGATGTTTCTTTTGAGGCTCCAAACACGAGCAGCCCCATTCCGCTGACACAGAGTGTAAACCAGGAATCGCTGATGGGGTGGGAGAAGAGCTTGGCCCCCTGGGATGAGCAAACTGGGAATTTTAGCTGCATCAACACACAGGTGTAAAGGCAACTCCTTGTTCCAGCCAAGAGTCAGCAGGAGCTGCTGTTGCTGCTTGAATGGCTGTGGAGGCTGCGTGTTCTGGGTTTGGGGTCAGCTCAGGTGGGAGACCCAAGGAGGAACTGGGGGAGGAGTGGGGCTGGCCTGCTGTCCACTGGGAAGGACTGGCTTTTGGAGCAAATCCTCCTGGCTGTGGATGAGAGACGTTTGGAGAGGCAGGAGGGACACAGGAAGGGACAGGGAGATGTTGTGATGTTAGTGGGAAGTTCATGGCCAGCTGGTGGGAGTCTGGTGCACGGGATGCTGGTCTGGATGTGCATTAGAGGATGAGGCTGATCATGAAAGCTTCTCCTGCTCTTTGTGGGGTGGCACCTTCATCCTGTGGGTTCAGGAAGGTGATTAGGAGCCTTTGAGTATTGTCCTCCGAGGATATTGTGTGGGATGGGAGGCACTTTGTGGTATTTTTGTATTTAAAGTGATTGATCAGAAGCCAGGCTGGGGCAGGGGGTTAGTGTGTGACCTCGGTAGCACCTTCACCCTCCCAGTGTGACCACACAGGTGGCCAAGCTGGGTGTACTGGAGCTGCACAGTCCGTGCTGGCCCTGGGGTGCAGGACGTGAGGTCCCACTGACCTGCCCTGCTTTGGGGACGTGTCACAGCTGGAGTCGCTCTTGTCCCCATGGTGCCAGCTGGTCCTGTGCTCAGTGCCTCTGCAGAGCTCCTGACCTCCTTCCCAAAGCCCCTGCAGACGAGCGGGTGGGAATAGGCAGGTGCAGAGCCCTGGGGAGTGGAGGAAGCTCTTACAGCTGGTGATAAAGTCCTGATCCTGGCAGCATCTCTCCTCCCCATGGCATCGTTATCCCACCCACCACCTGGACCAGGGCTTGGGCAGGCTGGGTTTAGCTGAGCTGAGCACACCACACTTGTGTCGTCCCCTGCCAAGGCTGTTTGTAGCAGCACTTGCTGGCAGAGTTTCTTGCTCTGTTGGGCACATACAGCTGCTGACCTGCATTTGGCTTCCCCCTTATCTTGCAGAGAGACAATTCCAGCCTCTGTAATTAATGATTCTCTCCTGTCAGGGTCTCGGGTGAAGCACCAGCACAGGAAATTGGCTGGGCTAAGTGGTGTCTGTGCTTGGAGCCTGGCTGTGAAGGCAGACCTCAGCCAGCCAAGATGAATTGTGGCTTGGCTGCTGAATTCATTTTTCATCCTCGGGTCTGAAGGCAAACATGGGAACAGCTCTTGTGCCGTCTGAGCTGCGGACTCACCACAGCCCTCCTCTGCCCACGGCCTCATTTGCTGCCAGTGTCCCATGTGCTCACAGAGGTCAGACCAAGGCTTGTTGGTCTGTGTCCCTGGGGGTTACTTGTGCTTGGGTTTGCAATGGCATTTGGGGACCAGACAGTCCAACACCTCTCCCTGGTGAGATAAGGGGTTAATTCTCAGAGAGCAAGAGGGTTGCTAAATGCAGCACAACTGATCTAACTTGAGGTTTGGTTAATCCCAACAGCTCACCCTGGATGTTGGGTTTGAGATGCTGTCAGCCTCCCAGGCACAGCAAGTGTGCACCATGGCCATCATTTCAGAGAAAAGCCTCTTTATTTACCTTGTAGGGAACCATAAGATCAAACATGCAGCCGGCTGCCTACTGTTTAAGGAAGATTCCTGTTCTTGTATCCCCGTGGTCACTTATCACATCCTTTTCATAGGAATCCTCTCTGCTGCCATTGGGGTGAACTGTGAAGCCCTCCTCTCAGGTGGCACCTTTTAAGGTGCTTATGTTTGCAGTTGTTGGCAATTAAGGATGTTTTGGAGACTATTGGATGACTGGGCAAGGACCAGAGCAGCTTCCCTTGCATTGATGAAACTCTGCCAGCCCACTGCGAGGGAAGGAGCGGATCTGCTGGAGTCCCTGAGGAGGAAGGATGCTGAGTGTGTTCAAACAGGGTGGGTTTACGCCTGTGCATGTGTGGGAGGGAAAAGCGCATTTTGTAGAAGTAGCTTTTCTTGGCATCGCACTTCATCTTGTTAATAAATCTCTTGTAACACCTCCCCGCAGAGCCCCTCAAGAAATCGGCTAGCCGGGAGAAAGTCGAGATCAAAGATAAGCCTCCTAATCCATTATCAGCAAATGAAATCAGACTCTCCATCTGCTATCAAAGGCCCCTGCAACCCAACAATGGGGAGCCAGCATCCGCCGCCTGCCGGCACAGATGCTCGGTCACCACCGCGCCGTCGCTGCCTCCCTCTTGAATTCAGCCCGGTGTCATCTCCGATTAGCGGGCTTGTGCTCAAAGCCTGTGGCTCCTCTTGGGGAAGCGCCAGGTAGAGCTGATGTGCTGAACAAGCGCACGCACCTCGGCTGAAAAACAAGCGCTGAGTGGTGTATAGAGCCATGTTCAATTTAGTGCTGTGTGGTCTGGTAAAGAAAAAAGAGCCCTCTCTTGGCCAGGATTGCTTTTGAGAGTGTCTGCGGAAGGAGGAGGTGTAGAGGAACTCTTATGATAGGTATTAGTTAATGACATGGCTGGGAGTGCCTGCTTTCCTTTCCCCCTCCCTCCATATCTGAGCTCAGGCCCCTATGGAGGGGAGCAGGGGCAGCCCTGGGGTCTGTGGCTGCAGCACGTCACACCTCTGTAGATGCTCAGTGAGGGGACAGTCCTGCCTCAGATAGATCTATGGTTGTGGTTTAGCCCCAGCTGGCAACTAAGCACCACACAGCCACTCACTCACCACTCCCCCCATTGGGATGAAGGAGAGAATAGAAAAAGTGAGGAAAACTTGTGAGTTGAGATAAAGACAGTTTAACAAGTAAAGCAAACCAAGAGATTAATGCCTTCTTTTCCATGGACAGGTGGGTGTTCAACCATCCCAGGACAGCAGGGCTCCATCACTGATAATGATGACTTGGGAAGACAAATGCCATCACTCCAAATGTCCCCCCTGCTTCTTTCTTCTTCCCCCAAAATACATACTGAGCATTATGTCCTATGGTGTGGGACATTCCTTTGGTCAGTTGGGGTCACCTGTCCCAGCCATTTCCCCTCCCAGCTCTTGTGCACCCCCAACCCCATTGCTGCTGGTGTGAGGAGCAGAAAAGACCTTGGTGCTGTGTAAGCCCCGCTCGGCAATAACAAGAACATCCCTGTGCTTTCAACGCTGTTTCCAGCACAAATCCCAAACCTTGCCCCATACCAGCTACTATGAAGAAAATCAACTCTATCCCAGCCAAAACTAGTGGTCGAAGCTGAGGACCCTGTTTTGCAGGTAGGGCACAAAGATGCCACCTGACTTTTCGATGGCACTTGAGCACAGAGCTGAGACGTGCAGGCAGGGCTGGGGTGGGCAGTGTTGCCTTTTCTACCAAACCATCTCTCATGCTGCCTTCTCCTCAGGCTGATGATCACAGACTGGCTGAAGTTGGAAGGGAGGTCTGGATGTCACCCGCAGCAGACACACTCTGTCCAGTTCATCTGTGAGGACGAAGACTCCACCACCTCTCTCAGGACTCAACTTGCTGCACAAAACGAGCAAAAGAACAAAACCAACAGCAGGTAAAGAATGGTTTAATTTAGTAAGTAATTTTCTATAAAGTAATTATTTCTTTAAAAACCTGGGATTTGCTAAAAGTATCACAATTACTTTTTTCATTATGGCTACAGAATGAAGCACTCATTTAATTAGTAAACACTTGGCATGCCTTTAAATAGGTTTTTAATTACATTAAAAGGACACTGTCAAGGTGTCTTTCATCTTTTTTAATAGACCTGGATATGCATTTTTTTTCCCTCATAGTCAGATGCAGCTCTCTGGGTTTGATTGGCTGCTCTAGAGAGAAATTGGAGAAGCTGTTTCCCTAAAAAAGAGTTTTGAAAAGGCTCATTTGTAGGTTCAGAGCTGAGATGTGCTCTCCCTGCCACCTTTCAAGGTCCCTTCAATCCAAATTATTTTGTGATTCTATCAAGGGAAAGAAATAACAGCAGAAAACAGAGCGTGGTTGGTGGGAGGCAGTGCTGGTGGCACCTCCTGGGGCTGAGTGACACGGGTGGCAATGGGGCTGGCTGGAGACATGTGCTGGTCCTTTCTGTCCCCTCTGAGCCATGTCTGCTGTGCTCCCTGTGCCTTTTACAACCTTAACAACTCCTTCTAATTTTTAATTCTCTGTGGGACAGGGCTACCCTGATACTGCTCTGTACCATGTCCAGGGGAGCCAAGGTCCCTAAGGTGTCACCTGCACACCGGCTTCATCCCCACACCCGCCACTGAGAGAAAAGTAGAGCAAACGCTTGAGAATAACCATGGTCATGGCTTTGCAAGGCTTCCATAAAATATGAATACGTGGTGCCATTTGCATAAATTATTCAAGGTAATCAGCACGGGGGATATTTCTCTGGCAATTTCACTTGGGCTCCTGGAGCTTGATGGTCCCACCTGCTGGGCGTGTGGCAGCCAGGGAAGGTCCTGGGCATCCCAGGTCCTGCAGCTCCTCCTGTCACTCCTTACACTGCAAACTCCTCTCTCCCCTGTCTCCATGTGCTTTCCCTCAGCTCCCTGTGCTATTAACATCTCTAATTAGAGCTGCTTATTGATGTACTGCTGTTTATCTAAGTGCAGCTGATCAAGGCAGAGAAGCCACTGAGGCTGAATGCGAATCGCAGCTCCCTGCCTTGCAGCAGCCTGCACTCCCGGCACGGTGCTTCGGGGCTGGGGAAACGCTGAGACAAGGAGCCAGAGAGCAAAGAAAAGGCAGAAGCAGCGTGTGCTGCCAGCCACACCTTGTCCCTGTGTGACTCCAGGTTATGCCGGCATTTTCCTTGCTGGCAGCTGTTACACGAGGTGCTGTGCATGCAGTGTCCTGCGGGAGAGATGTCCCTGGTGTGTGTGCCTGTGAAAAGTGCAGCCCTGATGGGGTGTCAGAACAAAACTCATGGTGGGGGCTGTGGGGAGGAGATGTTTTCTTCCTGGCAGTTACAGAAACACCCTCCTGTGGAGTCACCGCGGAGCTGAGCACCCAGAAAGCAGCCCCAGCACCGAGGGGTGGGTGGTGGATGGGTGGGTGGGAGGTGGATGGATGGGTGGGTGGGTGGTCACTGTAGGAGAGCCAGGAGCACAGGGCCCTGCGGGTATGAGCATGTGGGCAGGATCCAAACCCCCAAAAGCAGCTGGGCAGAGGGGTCTCCCCCCACACTTGTGATGCTGGGGGGACACAGTCCTGCTCTTTCCTCCCAACACAGGTACCTTAGATTTTCTGGGTGTTTGCACCTCTGTAATGCCACCTCCAGATGAGAGCAATTAACCAGTGCTAAGGCCGCGCTTTGAGGATGCGGCCGGTACTGGTGTAACTGGTGTAGTGGGGCAGAAAGGGAGGATTAAATGCAGCATCATGAGAACGTGCATTTGGTCTCTGCCTCCTGCCAGCAGCTGGGCAGAAGTCTGTGCAATGAGCTGTGTGCACTGAGGCAGCGTTCCTGACCTCCTCTCCTTGCTTTGAACCCAGCATCTTCTCCTAGACCACGTCCAGTGACAGGAGAAGGTGACACTTGGCCACAGGGCCAAGCAACTGGATGCTGCAGGAGGAGGGATGATGGCTGTTCCTAAAGCACGGCCACCCCCCAGCACCTCTGACTGATCCTGGGGACAAGGTGGAGAGGGCGATGGACTCGAGAAGCAGCGTTTTCCTTCCCCCTTGCTGTCAGGTTTTATTAATTCTTCAGGCGCTGAAGTCTCTATTAATAATGGCTCTAGGATCTGGTGGGTGAGCTGGGTAATGAGATTCTCTACCTGCCGTTCCTGTGCTGCTGTGATTGTGTTTGAAGGACAAAATTCTATGTGGATTAGTTAAAATGAAAAACAAAAGTTTAAAAAAAAAAAAAAAAAGGCTTTGTTTGAATTATTTACTAGTTTCCAGGAGACAAAGCAGTAATTGCAAGTGTCTTATTGCAGGTGTTTGGAGGGGGGATGCTCCCTCCTCCGAGCAAGGAGTCTGGTTATTTACTGGTGTTGGAGCAGATTTATCAATCCTCAAGAACGCCAAGCACGGCTTCAATTGCTCCTCAATTTGCTGATTCTGATTTTCTCCTCTTGGTTTTGTAAATTCAGAAGAGACGGGTTTGAGACGGCTTTGAAGTGGGTAAATGTGCGAGCACACGCTCTGCCGGCAGCACGCTGTGCCCTCGCGGGTGAGTAAATCCGACGGAAAACCCACAACCCCAGCATCGCACCCTGAGGAATTGCCTGGTTTTGTTGGTTTTCCAGCCCTGCCAGGGCCCCTCTGGGTCACTCAAATGCCACCACGTGTTCCTCATGGTGTCCCTTTCTGGACGCACATTGTGCCGGGGGATCCTGAGCCTGAAGCAGCGTTTTAGGGAATTGCTCTGTGCTTCTACTGCTTTTTTGCTTGACCATTCCTCACCCCGATTGCCTTTGTCTGTCTCCTTTCAACCACGGTCCTCAGGAGCCACCTAATTGACTTCAAAGGGAACCAGGACTTGCTTGAAATTGAGTTTTACATTCCCCTCCGCCTCCGTGACAGAGCGCCTGGTGACCCCAGCTCACCTTCACTGTTCCTCTGCGGGAGAAGAATGAAAGAAAGAATGGCAGATAAAAGAAAATAGCGAAAAAAATTCCATATGGTAACATATTACGTGATCAATGTTCCTTTGTCTCTGTATTCAAATTGTGAATCTGGCTGAGGAGGAACAAGTAGAGCTGCCTTGTTGGAGATGAGAAGTTAATCTTTAAAGACAATAAAGATTTAGGACAGTGTAATTGCTTTAAGATTTGATACTTCAGGCTATTCAAACTTTCAATTTTTAACCCAACAACTTAAATCCTTGGCAATGGAGGTGATTCAAGATGAAGAGCAATGACGCCTTGGTGTCCTGGAGAGAACCTGCAGTGATGATGTGGACCCTTGGGATCGCTCACATCTCGGTGGTGGCAGGGGACACATGGAGGGACACATGACAGCTGCATCCTGCCTGTCCCTGACCGTGTAAGCCCTGAGTAGAAGATGAAGACAACTAGGATGGGAAAGAACATATGGACAGTGAAGGAAAATGCACAACCTGCATGGTAGGCCAGGGTTTGTCCTGGCGTTTGGGTTCATGAGGGTGTTTTTCGGCAGCCCCAGATGCTTAGCAGGGGTGAAATCACCCTGTTTTAAGCCCCAAATAAGGCAGACATGTTCTTGTTGTGGATGCCAAGGCCTGGATCTTGCTCTGGGTGCTCTCCAGCCCCAAAGGGGGTTGGCAAAGCCCAGCACCCCTTTCCCTTCCCTGCTGGGAGTGGGGCAGGATTACATCCCCATCTTTTCCGCTGCTGTGATTTCATGGTGTTTATGTGGGAAGGGAGCACATTAGTGATGAGGTAGATCATTATGGGCTTGTATTATCAGCAGTAAAGCAAAGTCACTTTTAATTCTTAATTCCACCATTGTCTGACATATTTCTCTGTGAGTTTTCTATTCATCCCTGTTTTGTGGTGTTTTTTTCCCCTGGATCTCCACTAATAGAAATTGCTTTGTTGTTAAACTCAATTTCACTCTTGACTGGATTGAAATATGCTTATTTCCCTTCTAAAGTAATAATAATAATAATAAAAATCTGAAATTATTTTCACTGATGGCATATGAAAAGTGAACATTTTTCTTCATATGGCCTATCAGGTTTAAATGTCTGAGGGTTTCAGAGGTGTATTTTTTAATGGTCTAATTGCATGATCTCAGCTCATAGCTGGGGGCTTTCCAATGGTTGCTTTATGGATTTGAATAAGTCAAAACAATATATGATTTCCTAGGTGATTTTTGAAGTCTTTTGGCAGCAAAATGAGATTTCTCCCATCTTCTGCCTCCCAACATAGCAGCCTTCAGCATAACCAGGGCTGGGGGGCACCCAGAGAAATCGCTTTGAGCTGGGCAGAACTGCCGGCAGCTCTGTCCCCAAGGGTGACAGGAGTCCCCCCCAGGGGAACTGCAGCCCTGTTAATGCACTGCAGCAATACAGATACATCCCGGTACTCTGCTGTAAAGTGCACTCTCTCTCTCTCTTTAATTTTTAATTGCTGCTCTTGTTTCCTCTGAGCATCTCCCCTTGCAGCAGGGCAGTCAGGGAAGCTTTCTGACCCATAAAGCTGGTTCAGGCTTTCCTTTTACCTTTTGCATTTTCTTCTTGGTGAAGCCAAGGTCATTGCTGGTTTAATCAACACAGTAAGAAAAGTGCACTCATTTCTCTCTCTGAGAAAGGGAAATTCAGCTTCCCTTCTTCTCTCAAAACACATAATTCTATTGGGAGCTGAAGAGTGATCCTTACCTCTGTTATTTCTTCTACTTGAAATGAATTAGCAGTTAATGGAAGTGAAGGATTCCCTGTGCTAACAGCCTTGCAAGGGCAGGAGCTTCCCAAAGTCCCCAGGTGAGGCTGCGCTGACACTGCCCTGTGTGGTCAGTGTCTTCTCCTAAGTAACAAGTGATAGGATGAGAGAAAATGGCTTCAAGTTGCACTAGGGTAGGTTCAGATTGTATATAGGGAAAAATTTATTCACAGAAAGGGCTGTTGGGCACTGGAACAGGCTGCCCAGGGCAGTGGTGGAGTCACCATCCCTGGAGGGGTTGAACAGATGCATAGATGAGGTTCTTAGGGACATGGAGTAGTGACAGGTTTGGGGTAACAGTTGGACTTGATCTATTATTGTCTTATGCCTGCCCTGGCTGTGCACCTCCAGCAGGTACCCAAGCACCAGAGCTGTGTATCCCATGCAGCATCGTGGGCTGCAGCACCCTGTGGTGATTGCAGCTGCAGCCCAGTGAGGGTTGCGAGTGATCTGGTGAGCTGGGAAAGCTCAACCTGACTGCTGAGGGCTGCAACCAGCCTCTAAACATGACCAATCTCTGCCTGGGGATGCTGCTGGCTCTAACCTTTAATAGAATCACAGAATATTTTGGGTTGAAGGGACCGTCGCAGCTCCCCCAGTGCCCCCCCTGCCATGAGCAGGGACATCTTCACCAGCTCAAGTTGCTCAGAGCCCTGTCCAGCCTGGCCTGGGATGTCTCCAGGGATGGGGCATCCACCACCTCTCTGGGCAACCTGGGTCAGTATTTAACTACCCTCATTGTAAAAAATTTCTTCCTCACATCTAGCCTTTAAGCTGTGCAGAAGTGCTGTGCATCACTGCTGGGCTCCCAGCTACTGTCCTGGGGAAGGAGGGAGCAGAGAACAGTGTCTGCCTGGGGTTACGTTGCGCCCACTGAGACCTCAGCCATCCAGAGGGCTGCAGGGACCCACGTAGTGGATAAAACACCCCACAGGTAGTGTCAGGTGCCCTCTTGCAGCTGCATTTTAGCTGAGCAGTGCTTGGGGTTTTCAAACTTGGAAGGGAAATGGCAATCAAGCCAGTGGATGAGTCTTCAACGCCCGTGGCTTCAGCGCTCTGGCAGCAGCAGGGGCATCTGTGCTGCTCACTGCTGGAGATATCCCACCAGCCGCGGTCCATCCCAGTTTCACTTCATCCCCTTCAGCAGTCTCGGTGACCCATGTGGCTCCTGGGCTCCCCGTGGGGTGGGATGCAAAGGTGGCTTTAGGACACTGCCACCCCCTCCCTGCTTCTTTCCTGGTGCCCTCTCCGAACACCAACATGTAAGCAAATTTAGGGCTGGTTTTGCTGCCCTAGAGAATGGGCAGGAAGGCTGGATGTGTTGCAGGGGTGGAGTAGGGCTGTCTGTAGGGGCACAGCAGCCCTTTGGCAGGCAGCTCCATGCCAGCGGGGTGGCTGGTGATGCTCGCCGGCACCAGAGATTGGTACCAGGCTCGGAGCCTTTCCGCCTTGTTGCTACAGAGATGGACAGAGGCGTGAATGGAGTAATTGAGGCTGAGCCAGTGATGGAGCTAAGTTGTTTTATATCAATAAAGAGCGCCTTGTACCCAGCAATGTCGCTTGAGGGGGATGGAGAAGTTACTGTGACTAAGTGAGCTTATGCCCAAAGCATTTGGGCATTGCAGCTCCTGCAATCAAATTATATTTCTTCTCTCAAGGGCGAAATTGTGCACGGGGAGAGCTTGAGAAAGTAGCTTGTCGTAGCACATTACAGCTCAGTGGTTTGCTGTGATTCTACTCCTCTGTGATCATTATTTTTCCATGAAGACCCAGTAGCTTGAGGCTCGAGAAGAAGCTCCAAGAAGAAACATGGGCAGAGTCTGAGCCCCAGGTTTTGCAAAGATTTGAAGAAAGGTCCTGGGCTGGAGCAGGGACTCTCTGGAGGGTCCTGGGGTGCCTTTGGAGCCCTGGCAGCACTCAGGCATTGCTCACCAAAGGCAATTGCTGGGTTAGGGAGCTCTGGGACTTGTGCTAATAGTTACTTAAGCTCAGCTGAAAATTCCTGAGGTCTGTTGCCAGTCCAGCAGCGCAGGGTGAGTCCTGGCTGCTGGAGGGTGCTCTGGTGTTGGAACTGGGACCACAGCTCTGCCACGGGTCACAGGTAGGACGGTGAAGGTGGCATCTGGAACCCATACTGGAGATGCTCCATGTTTATCTCTGGCTGGGCAGGGGCTCTAACTGGTGGAAAACTGGTTTCTTTTGTACCAGCTGTCTGCCGAACAGGTTCTTTCCATTCTCTGCTGCTGCCTGATTTGTAATAATAAGAAATATACGTGTGTGTATGTGTCACTTCAGCACATGATTTTTGGGGCCATTGCTTCTAAGCTGCTGAAGAAGATAATTCACCACTTTGTTACCATCCTTGGATTTTAGATTTACCCCTCTAAACAGACAGTGAGCTGGCAGTTAAGTTTTTTGTTTCAAGCAGGAGCACAAGGAAGGAACCTTCTGCTGCAGAGCTTCTCCTTGGGGACAAGGGCCCTCTGGGACCAGTGAATGTCACATTTTCATCCATGGGGTGATGGATGCTGCATGGGATGGTGCTGGCAGGAGCTGGGAGCAGCAGAGGTGTCCCCATCTCTGGACAATCACTCTCCCACGTGGACTTGGGACAAGGCTGGATGTTCTGCAGCAAGGGGAGCAGCCAGCTCTGGTGGCTCCATCCCGTCCTTGCACATCGGGGTTCCCCCGGTAATCATGTTTATGAGGTTTTGCACATTGCTAATGGGGCTGTTACAACTTCACTAATGCCTGTGTGCTGCTGTGCAGGCTAATGGACAGTTGCCGACTAATGTGCTGGCTGGAGCCAAAATAAAAGCTTGTTGAATGGTGATTGCCAAGAGCAGAATTCTGCTTTATTTTATAATTTTATTTTATTTTTTGCTGGCTGGCGCCAGAATGACAGGGACTGAGGCACCCTGGCATTGGGGGTCTGTCCAGCCCCGGGGGTCTGCATGGCCATGTCCATAAGGTCCCCATGGGATGGGCTTTGGGGTGGGATGTCCTTGCTGAGACGTTGGGCTGCTTGTATTGAAGAGTAAGGGGAACAAAGGGTTTGAATTTGGCTTGACAGCGCTGACTGCTGCTTCAGGGCCATCCTTTCTGCAAACCCTCAGCATGTCTGTGTGTCCATCTGCCTCAGCCCTGTGTTATCCTACTCAGACCTGGTGTGACAACAACTCTTTCCCTGTCCCCTGCCCATGAAAACTGTGGATAAACACAAAAATCCTGTTGTATTTATGAAACTCGAAAGGATGTGGTTTTTCTTCTCGCTTCTCCTTGGCAAAAAAGTGCTGTTTCATGGGGAGAAAGTGCTGTTTGTGGAAAATTTCCAGCTGTCTTTCATCTCTGAGTTCGCCTGTGGCGGATGCTGTTGCAGCATATGCTACCTGGAGCTCTGCTGACTGCAGCCACTCCTGGGTTACACCAGGGAGAAGGGAGCAGAGTGAGTGCCTGGGATCCCTATGGAAATCAAAGTTATGGTATCACAACAGTCCTAGTACGGCATCTCTTCTTCTTCTTCACCCTAATGGGAAAACATCAGGATTCTGCACAAGTGAAGGACCCCAAAACTAGTTTGTAAAAGGGGGTGGTTGGCTGTGTGGTGCCGGGAGGTAGATGCTGGCAGTAGACGGTTGAGCCACGTCAGGTTGTTGGGGTTGAAGGGTTGTTTGTCACCTAGGGAAGCAAGCAGGATGGAGAAGGTTTGGGAAGGGCCATGGGAGAAGAGTGTCCCACCATGGGAAAGGCAAGGGGCAGCTTTCCTTCAATGTCACCTTCTGCTTTATGGTGCCCATGGTGGTATGAAGTGCAGAGAGGGATGGCTAGCTATGGGGACAGCATGACATGAGGGGGCCCCATTTGCACCACAACCCCCATGGGCAGCAGCCTGGTCCTGTCCTGGGGCCTGGCCATACGTGCACACCAAGAACAACACTCTCCTTCACTCGCTCTCCAGCTCATGTTGGTTTAGTGCTCACCATGCAGGACGATGTGCCCCCTCCCTCACGGCTGGTGGGGCAGCTGGGCACCCTGGAGACAGGGGATGGAAACGAGGTGTCCCCGGGCTCTGTGCACATCCAGTTCCTTGAAGTCCAAAGCTCTGGGAGGCCTTTTGTGCCTGTCACCTTTCACGTGTGAGCCGGGAACACCTCTGCTGAGCTCAGCAGCTGCTTCTCCTGCCTCAGCTCTCATGGCCACTTCTTTGTCTTCCCAAGGACGCCTCCCTGCCCCATCCCGCCCCCCTACCCCCATACCACCCTGGTCCTTTTGGCAGCACCGGGGGTGCCTGGGGACAGTGGAAGCCACATTGTGGGCTGTGACTGTGATCCCCCAGAAATAAAACAGCATGATGGGGAAGCAAAGCCTCAGGCTGGTGACTCCAGACCTCTGCTGTTCCCCAGAAGTGGGGCTCACCTTGCTTCTTGCAGACCCCCAAAGGAAACAGCCCCCAGCGGGGGCTGCACAGTGGCGATCCTGGTTTAACCCCCCCAATTTTCACGAGGGCCACCCCCGGCTCCCAAAGTCACCACGCTGGATGGATGCGGCCGCGAAACGGCCATTCTCCCCCCAATAATATCTCTTCCCCCCCATCCCGAGGGAAGCACAGCACCCCCCGCCCCCGGGAATAACCCCCGGGCGCCCCCCAATGCCGCTAGATGGCGCGCAGTGCCCGGCGCAGCCTGCGCGGGGCGGAGTTTCCTGCGCGGGGCTGCGCGGAGCAGCGCGGAGCGGGGCAGCGAGGGGAGGGCGCTGCGCCCGCACGGGCTGCGCGGAGCGGAGCGGCCCCGGCGATGGGCTCAGCCGGCAGCGGGTAGGGCTGAGGGCGGGCGGGGAGGAGGCTGCTCCGCGCCCGCTCCGCGCCCCGCCATGCGCCCCCGCGGAGCCCCGCGCTCCGCCCGCTGAGCCCCGCTCGCTGCCTCGGTGGGTGGGTGGGGGGTGCGGGGGACGCCTCCTCCCCCCCGCTCAACTTTGAACGATGATCACAGTCAACGCGGATGGGAAGATAATGGTCAGAAGATGCCTCGTCACCTTGAGACCCTTTAGGTAAAGTTGTTTTCCTTGTCCGGGCTCCCCCCGCCTTGCTCGGCCCCCGCGGTTCTCGGAGCACGTTTTGCGGGGTGGGGTGGGCTGTGGATCGCTGTGCGGGGGCGGATTGAGCCCGTTTTAGGATGTCAGGGATCCAAGTGAGTTCGCCCGCAGGTTCCTGCAGCACTCGCTGGCTGGTGGCTCCCAATTCACTCGTCATGCCGGTATCTTTTGGGGGTTAATTATAGGGCTGTTTGTCTTTTTTAATACGTTTCTCAGAAACGTGGGTATTGGTTCCTCTGGTTTAAATCTGCTCATACGGATGGGGATTTTGAAACCCGCCCTGAACCGGCAGCAGGGCTGGGGTAGATATCCAAGCCTGAAATCCTCCGGCTTCTGCATACCTGTGCCCACCTCTGGCTTTCTTCCCCTTGGTGTAACTCCCCATTTTTGCCTCCATGCATTTGCTTTTCCTCTCCAGTCCTTGCTCTCCAGTTTCCTTATTTCAACAGAGATGTGCTTTGGTTGCTCCCAGGCTTCAGATGTATGGGAGATACCAGTAATTCCTTGGTTTTAATATGGGAAAAGGGACCAGAAACATTCAGAAAGGGAAAAGGCAGGTGGATGAAGCACAGGGTGGGGTGAGCCAAACCCAGTGGTTCCCAGTGCTCTCTGCTGTATTTGGGGTCTGGGGATCACTTGGGATCACTGAAGGGATCTACTTGCTACCTTTTGGCTTAGCCCTGGGGGAGGGGGCTGTGCCTGCACTGCTTGCTCGTGCTCAGGTTTGGAGATGTTGTCTGGCTCTCCCCTGGAGTTGCCCGTTTCTGCGATTCCTGCTGCTGGATCCCGCGGCAGTGCCCTGGGGCTGGGGGACAGGACCAGGGTGATGTCGTGGAGCAGTGGCGGAGCAGGGACATGAAAGGTCCCCACGGTTCAGGCTTGTGCCTAGTGTGGGGCGGGGAATGACTGTGAGAGAGGTGGGAAGGAGCTACACCCCTCAGGGGTATGCTCTTTGCCTGGCTGTTTGCTTTCTTAAGTAGGTTTGAAGTCCATAGCGAGGAAGTGACTGTCTTGAGCATGGCTGTCCCTGGGCATCACTCCTGGGGTGTGGGGAGCCCATCTTCAGTGGTGACCTGGGGTCAGGCTGGGGGAGAACAGGCAGTGAGCTGCAGGGTGGTCACAACGTCCCTTTAGAGATGGGGGTCTGTGTGCACGAGGGATTTGTGATGGCAGGAGAGCACCAGGCTGGAGGGTCCCTGGTGTCTGGAGCAGAGCCCCTGCACAGCCCTGTCTGCGTGCCCTGGGCTGGTGTCTGCTCTCAAACCGGTGCTGACCAGCAAGGGCGCCCCTGGAACCAGTAGGCTTACCCTATTATTAACCAGTCAGGCTTTCCTTGTGTAAGAGGAGAATTCTATTCCAACACCCTCTCCTAGCTGCCCTGTGGTGTCCAGCTCTTCATCTCTTCCACATCGGTGTCATGCTGAACCTGACCCTTCCACATCACAGTCCTGTGTCACCTTGCTCGCAGCCCAGCGTGGGCAAGCATTGGCACTGCCCCACTCCAGCCATAACCCAGTGCAAATCAGCACTGCTCCCCTAAAATCAGCACCCCATCTTCTCAGCTGATGTAAATCAGGGACTACCTGCGGGAGCAGAAGATAGTGGCAGTCAGGATGGGTGCAGGATTTACAATCGGCTGCTTGTTGCTGGCAGGGCAGAGCCTTGCTTCTGTATGGAAGCCCACGGTGCAACCTGCTGCCTGGTGTAGACTCCTGGCAGCGGTGCCATCAGCAAACAGTGAGGAGGAAAGCTGGCCCTTTGCACCAAAACATTTCATTAATCACCCTCCAGACATGCTTAGTAAAGCCCTGAGCTGTGAAAGTGCCTGCAGCAAATAGGAAGGGGAGAGAGAGCAAATCAGTGTAGGAACAGTTTGTAGAAATGCCCAAGGATGGCTCTGATTTGATCTCAGCAGCCAAGGGTGTTTCATTTGTGACAGTGCCAGGTTTGGGCAAGAATTCACCGTAGAGCCCTGGTCCAACTCACCCAGCTCTTGGTTTTGCCGGGCATTGGGAGTTCAGGCAATTTTGCCAGCTGGAAACGAAAGCCAGGCTTTCTATGTGTCTGTAACATGGGCTGGTAAGAGAATTCACTGTAGTCCGCTTCGTGGAGGAAGATTCTTGTGGCTGAGCATCATTTCAACAGCGCCGTGACAGTGTCGGGCTCTGAGCAAAACAAGGTTTGCGGGAGAGGGAGCATTTTTTATTAGCCTGGCTGCTGCTGTTTGAAATTGTGGTTCAGCTTTTAGGCTCAAGAGACTTAGGTGTTGAAAAGTTGTCCAATAAAAGATATTACTTTTCTCTGTATCTCTTGGGTTCCCTGTGCACCTGCATAATATTCTCCCTGTAGGTCCCAGCTGGGTGATGCAGCACCGTGGGCAGACAGTCCCAGTGTCACAGCCCCATCCCGCTGGGTGCTGTTGCTTTTCCTCCCCACATCGCCCCCCAGCTCATTGCTCAGACCCTCCTGCCCGCATCCGGCTTTCAGTTCCATGAGCCAAAGTCTGAAATGACTGGGGCATCACTTCCAATTTTCACTAAAGACTTGGAGAATTTGGCTTCCTTCTCTTTTGGGCACTGAGCCAGGATGCAGAATTGTGAACATTTCAGTTTGGGGAGGATGTGGAGAGGGACTTGGCACCAGAACCATGCCTGGGCGATGAATTAAACGTGACATGTGATGACAGACAAAGCCAGTGTCCACAGGAGATATTACTTGATTGTTGGAGCTCTGTGATCTTCAGTGAGCAAGACTTGATTTTGGGGCAAGGTGTACCAGTGCATTTGGTGGGCAGTTTGGAAGATCTGGGCCTTGATAGATACATTTTACCTACTTCATGGTATTTTCTGCATAAGGAGTTTCAGCTCAGTTAAGGCTGGGCTGAGGGTTTTTATTCAGCTGGAGAAGATGGGCACAAAGTAGGAGATGGGGTCCTCAGGCTCAGCGTCCATCCCTGCAGCCCCCCTGCTCCCTGGGGCACGGCTGCTGGGCTGGATCTGCTTCTCTCCTAAGCGTGTTCATCCTCGTTAGGCTCTATCTGTTTTTTGGAGGGGGAGGAGAGGGAAGCATCCTGCATCTCCTCCACTCTCTCTGTAATACAGTCAAAATCAAAAGATTTTGTCTTCTAATAAGATGCTAGAGCACAGATCGCCTTTGAATCTTTTTCTTTCCTCCCTCCTTTTCTTTCTTTCTTATTGGTGTTTCACTCCTTGCCAGAGTATAATTATGAACATTAAAATGCATAAAGATCTTGCAAGATGATGAAGATATTGTCAACAGGAGGGGTGAGAATGAAGAGCGGGATCAGCTCTGGTTATTTAATCAGGTGATGCTTTATTAAAATGCCCCTTGGGGAAGGGGGCAGCTGGCAGCAGGATGGGACCTTTGGGTGGGTTTTGTACCATGATGTGCTCCCAGGGAGAACCCTCGGTTGTGGGTTTGGCTTTGACCTCTTCTTCCTCCTCCAGCTTGTGCCTTCTCCACTCTGCTATTGGTCTTTCCTACCAGGGAGAGACTTTCTATAGCTTGTTTAAACTGCTTTCCACCCCCCAGGGCAGGCTCTTTCAGAAATAAAAGCAACTTGAGCTGCTTTGCCCCTGCAGAGGGATGTCGGGCAGTTTTACTGAGCTGTGCCTGGCTGCAGGTCAGGGAGCATTTGCGTGGGGCTGAGTGTGCTGCTTGCAGAGCTCGTTAATGCTAACGAGCCCAAGGTATTGCTTTTTCTCTTGATTAGGTGGGAGGTGAGAAGGGCATTGGGAGCTGCAGGGTACTGCTTGTCCAGAGCCCATGGCCAGGTGACCTTGGTCTGCTGGGACCCGGCTGGGGACAGATGGATGGATGAACAGACAGACAGGGGTGAGATGCCCATCTGGGGTGGGCAGGGCTGATCCTCCTTTGCTCTTGAGCTGCCTGATGCCGAGAGCAAGGCTGCCCTGGGTCTGGGCTCCGTGTGGCTTGGCTGGGCGAGAGCAGCATCAGAGCTGGTGAGATGGAGGTGGGAGCCCGTGGGGTCCTGAGAAGACTCTGTGTCTTGCCCAGGAGCATCTGCAGGCAGGAGAAGCTCCTTCAGCAGATCTCTCCGGGGAAGCCCAGTCTTTGCTCGACGCTGTACTTCAACTCTCCACAACATCTCCTGTAGCTAACGAGTGCTTTGAAGCAAGTTACTTTACTTGCCAGCCCTTTCCAGCAACAGATAATTGCAATGCTGGCATGTTGTAGCCCAGACCTAATGACCGGCTCCTAATCCTCTGCTTTTTAGTGACATGATAACGATTAGAGGGAGGGCTGTGGCATTCCCATTCCTTTGCAAGCCTTTCTCTGCAAAAGCCTGGTTTCCGTGTTGGGTGGCTGTGCTGTGTTTCTGTGAGCAGCTTCTGTGATAATGTTGTGAACTTGCAAAGTTGAGTCACCGGTTCCTGCTTCCCTCCTGGTGCTGAGAGGCAGGAATGCCAGCGGGCACCCCTGAGGGCTTGCTCAGCTCCCTGTCCCACATAGGATCTATCTATTTGAAGACAAACCCATTGTTTCCCAAGGCTGGCTGTGAGTTGTCTTTTCTCCTTTTCCTCCTTGAAATTTTCCTCGGGTTTGGCCAGCTGAGATCTTGGGTACGTCTGTGGCTCTGGGAGCTGTCATACGCGGTGCCTGGTAGCGGCTCTGTCCGTGTGTCTGCTGGAGGATGCTCCAGCTCCACGAGGACCTGGACGCAGTGGTAGCATCCCTGAGAATGTGAAGTGGCCAGGTCATTGTGCTCCTTGGTGCACAACCCTCGTGCTTGCACAGAGCTCCTCATCCAGCCTTTTCACACCCAAAAAGTTACTGGCCTGGATTTGGTATGAATAGGGGCAGGGCTGAGAGCTCCTGCCTGTCTGGCAGCTGGAGGTGACCACGAGCTTGGCCGGGAGTGACATGTGGATCGGTGTCCTGCGTGGCACGTCCCTGTGGGACACACTTTCTTGCCATCCCGGTCTGCGCTCTGGATGAACAAAGCAGTGATGGGACAGATCCAGGTCACCGCATGTGCCACCAGCGCTGGTCCCTCCTCATCCTGATGAGCACAGGGCTGCCCGTGCAGGCGATGCCAGACACCATGGTAAATACTGGTGGCCTAGTTACAGGGGAACAAAAGACCTTTTTTTGAGTGAAGAAAAAAAAAAAAAAGGAAAAGGTTTTATTTTTTTAGATCCTTTGAGTGGAGGGGAAGTTACAAGGTCTTTCTTTTCTCTGGACTCTCCCAGGAGGAATATGGGAATTATTCATTGTTGTGGTTTCTGCGGTGTGCTGGGGCTGTTGGCTCTTGGGCTGGATCTCATGGAGCATCGAGGGCAGCTGAGGTCCGGCTCAGCTTTCCCCGCTAAGGTCTGAGTCTTCCGCTCCCTCTCCAGGCCTGGCCATTGGACCAGGCTGCAGGGATTTTGGAGGGTGTTCTCTGGCAAAACCCGCCTGCTCGTTGCCAGGGTTTGGGCAGAAGCATCTCAGGGCTTTTCATGAAGTGTGCATGTGTCTGGCCGTGGTTGGGGTGAGGTCCTTGTGTGCTCTGGTGAGGCCAGGGCTGCAGGGGTGCTCCTTGGTGGGACTGGGTGGGGGGAGCCACTGGAATGGAGACGGGGATTGTCCCAGCTGCCTCTTCCAGACACCCCCAAAAATGTGGCTCGTGCTGCTGTGCAGAGGGGTCACCTGGGGGGACAAAGGGTGGTGGGGTTGTCCGAGGAGGGAGCTGGTTTCTCGTCACACATTGCTGCAGCTTTGCTTTCCCTCCTGCAGGATATTTGTGCTGGGCATTGGATTTTTCACCCTGTGCTTCCTGATGACGTCGCTGGGAGGGCAGTTCTCAGCCAAGCGCCTGGGGGATTCACCCTTCACCATCCGCACTGAAGGTAAGAGCGGCACCGTGCCCGTCCTGCCCCATGTGATGCTTGATGACACCTGTGCGTGTGGTCCAGCTGAGCTGACAAGCACCAGGGATGCAGGGAGGATGGTGTTCAGATGCCTCCATCCCCAAGGCTCCCTCCTGACTCATCTCAGGGATGTCAGGATGGCTCAGGGTCCTGTTGGCCATTCTCATCTTCTAGAAGAAAACCCTTGATGTGCTGGAGCGAGTTGAGAGAAGGGAACAGAGCTGCTGAGGGTCTGGAGCACAAGTGTGATGGGAGCGGCTGAGGGACCTGGGGGGTTCAGCTGGAGAACAGGAGCTGAGGGGAGACCTTCTGATCTCTGAACTGCCTGAAAGGAGCTTGGAGCTGGCGGGGTTGGGCTCTGCTCCTCAGGAACAAGCTCCAGGACCAGAGGAAACGGCCTCAAATTGCACCAGGGGAGGTTGAGGTTGGATCTGGGGAACAATTTCTTCCCCAAAGGGCTGTGGGGCATTGGAACAGGCTGCCCAGGGCAGTGCTGGAGTCACCATCCCTGGAGGGCTGTGAAGGAAAGTTACTTTCCTCCAGAAGGAGAAGACTAAAGTGCTGTTTTCCAGAAGTCAGATGGTGCTCATAAACTGCTTAGTTGACTTTTGGAGAGATGAATGTGCAGCCCGCGGCAGCTGGCTTTGCTGTCTCCCCTGTGGATGGAGCACGTGTCACCTGTCATTTCTGCCCCCATGCTCCCCTAATTGTTCCCATCACCAACTCCATTAAGCCCCTTCTCCAAGGGACTGGGCTTTGCCTGGCTGACCTCAGGCAGAGCAGGTTGCAGGATTGATGCCTTTTGGTATTTTCTGCATGTTTTACCATGGTCAGGGTACCTGCCCCTGCAAGGAGGGTGGGTGCTGTGTTAATGTCCCTGTCCCCATGCCAAGCTCAGCTCCCAGGAGGGCTGGTTATAGGTGATTTTTTCCCTCTTGGTATGAGAAGCGACACACGAGGCGGGTGGGCAGAAACCCCTGGACCACCAGCTTCACCAGGATACGCTGGGGCTGTTCTTTTTTCTCTCTGGGTGTCCTGAGCAGCTCAGCACTGAACCTCGAATATTCCAGTCCAAGGGGAAGCTTATGAAACCATCCCCAGACTTGCCCAGAGCTTTCTTGGCTTCTGAACTGTGTGAGCAGCCAATCGAAACCAAAATGAAGATAGACGTAAGGCAGGAGCATGAAAAGGAGAAATGGATAATGTCACAGTCCAAAAGTTAATCCCATTTTTAATTTTACTTTTATATGAGAATCCCTTTCTTGAAGGCTCTCTCCAAAAGCCAAGTTTCTCAGTATGTGCCAGAAATCATTCCTCTGGTGGATTCTTTGCTCAGTGATTTGATGCAGCACAGGCTTTGCGTCTTAACAATAAATAAAAAACCTTCTGAAATGCAAGTTATTTTATACTAATCCGCTGCTGTCAAGTAAACACAGACGAAGTTTCCTTTGTTTTGAAATAGCTATGGAGAGAATTTGTTCTACAAACAAAGCTAGAGAAAAAAAGAGAACAGACAAGTCTATAAATTTTGAATGTGGGAGATGCTTTGGGAAGGGCTCTAGACTCAAGAGATTTGAGGTTTCTGTGCCCTCTTCTCCTTTTTAGAATTTAAAATATGTGGGGTTTTTTTAATTTATTTTTAAATTTATTTTTAAATTTGGTTATTTTCTATCCTCCCCTTCCCCCATCTTTCAGTTTTGTTTTACTGCTGGAGTGAAGCTGTCTTGGGGCAGGGGGCTGATCCCAAAAAAGCACCCAAATCTCTAATTG
The DNA here is from genome assembly GCF_964273445.1 of Streptopelia decaocto. Taxonomy (NCBI): domain Eukaryota; kingdom Metazoa; phylum Chordata; class Aves; order Columbiformes; family Columbidae; genus Streptopelia; species Streptopelia decaocto. The sequence goes on along the minus strand of NC_138671.1, from coordinate 7,575,344 downwards.
TGCTCTCAGTGTGGCCGGGCAGGTTCGCCAGCGCCCTGTGCCCGTGCCCGCTCTGATATCGGTGCTGATGCACATCCCGCTGGTGGAGCTTGCTGCTGCAGAGGATTAGCAGAGGAAAATAGGTTATTAAGTGTTAAAACGTGATTAGATGTAGCTGGAATGTTGCCTGCAATTGCTGTAGCTAGTTTAAAAAATGGAAAGGCTTCTGATTTCTCCTGCTGTTGGTTCCTGTATGGGAGGGTGAGGTGCTGGAGGGATTTGCTGCAGCCCCAGGGGACGTGCAGGACGGGTCCTGGTGTCCTGATGTGGCTGGAGCTGAGCTCTGCCCTCACTGTGGGCTGCTGATTCCTGCAAGAGAGCTCTGATTTAATTTCACCTGACCTTGGTGGCACTTCGATACAAGCGCTTTGAGCGGTTCATCAGGATACCTCAGTGCTTGGGGTCTGTGTGCTGCAACAGTGGTTCCCCTGCTGAGGTCCTTGAATCTTGGTGCCTTTGGGAAGTGGTGGTTGGCTGAGCCCTGGAGTTGTGTGTTTACTCTTCCCATAACTGTCTTTTTCAACCCGTTTTCAAGTGTTTCCTGCCTGGGTTGGTGCTTTGCTTGAGAGCTCGACACCTGCTTTTTTCCACCCTGAAATGAGCTCCCAGCAGCATCTCAAGCTGGTTTCCTGTTGGTGACCACAAATGGGTGTTGCGTGGTATTTCCTCAACCCCTGTGGGGACAGGTGACAAAGAAAGGACAGGGATGATGTGAGAGCTGATTTTACAACACAAAAAGGAAAAAACAAGTTAGCAGTGGTGAAGCACATCTCTGCAAGGCTGTTGCACCTTGCCCTGGGGTGCTGAGATGTGTTTTGGAGTCTGTGAAACACTGGCTCAGGTTGGCCAGAGAGGTGGTGGATGAACCATCCCTGGAGACATCCCAGGCCAGGCTGGACGGGGCTCTGAGCAACCTGAGCTGGTGAAGATGTCCCTGCTCATGGCAGGGGGGGCACTGAGGGAGCTGGGAACATCCCTTCAACCCAAACTATTCTGTGATCTTGTCCTGTGTGCAGGCTGTGGGTGAAGCTGCATTCCTGAGGCATCAGAATGGCTCTGGCTTGTTGTGTTGGGATACAGGATTCTCAGGAGAGGTCCAGCAGACAACAGCCAGGGCATGTTGCAGTGGAAACGGTGCTTAACGTCACCCAAACCCAGCCCTCCTGTGTTCCAGCTGCTGGAGCGCTCTGCCTCTCCCACGGCTGTTGCTTGCTCCAGTTCCTGGAGTCTCATCTGCTTAAAGCAATTTCTTCCATCACTGAACATAGAAGAGGAAGAAGAGGGAGGTTGTTTCAAGCTGTGCAGCACAGCTGAATACTTTGGTCTTTGTGGCTTCTGCTTCTCTCCAGAGGAGGGGTGCTGGTGGAGGGGGCAGAGGAGCGGGAATTGTGCTGCAGAAGATAATGTTGAAGGTTGCTCAGGGTTTTGTAGGGCATCTTCACCGTTCCAGAGTCATAACACTGAAGTGATGAGATCTCATGTAAGTTCAGTCCCTTGAATGGCTCCCTGAGGAGCGGAGCAAAGAGGCCAAATAGAAACATGAGAACGTACATGATCTCCTCGAGGGGGTTCTTTGCTCCTGCTCCTCTCTCTGCTGGTTTTCCTTCTGTTCCAGCAGTGTCCCAGCTGGGTTAGCATGGCCAGGTACCATCAATTTGTTCTCATGGAAGATGCAGAAAGGTCAAGCTCTGATTTGCTAACGATCACAGTGGGTTTGAATAACTATCATCCATCCTCACAGTCAGCTCTGCTGGAAGAGGAGGAGGAGGATGTGCATGATCCTGACCCACTGTGCACCCTCTGCGTGGGACTGATGGCAAGGGAGGACAGCAGAGGAGGGGACAGCTCAGTTCAGCTCTGCATGCGATGTCCTGGCTGCTGCAAGATGCTGCTCAGCCCCAAGGAGCTTTAAGCAAAACACAGATGTGTCCATCCTCACATCCCCATCTCCCTTGAGAAAGGTGATTTCTGGACTCATTTGCAAACTTGAGTCACTGCCACTTGTGACAGATCCCAGTCTGCACCTCAGTTATTTCTTCTGGGCAGAGACATGAGCTTGAGTTGGGCAAAATACCCCAAAGTTGCTTTGTGGCTTTGACAGCCCTTTGTCTTACCTGACCTCACTGGAGAGAGCACCCGGGAGTGAGAGCTGGTGCTGCCACCTCCTTGAGATGTCATGTACAGATGTGCCATGCCAGAGATGCTCATGTTCCCTTTGCTTTCAAAAAGTCATGCAAGTTAAGTTATAAATTTATCTTGCTGCCTTTAATGCACAGTGAAGGCGACAGGAAAACCAGTTGCAAAGTTTTGTGTAACCAAGTGACGGTGACGGGGGGTGACACGGGCGGAGGGAGGGAGCCGGGCAGACTCTGCTGTGCAAACTCAGCACTAATTATTTGCAGTTTCTTCCCCAGTGACTTATAACCCTCTCCCGGGCTGCTTGTGTTATGTTTTGATGTTGAGCAGCTCTGGATAACTGTCTGCAGCAGTTTGTAAGCAGCTTGTCAGGATGCACTGCCGGAGCGTGTCTCACCAGCTGGGATGCTCGTACGGGTGGATGGAGGGATGAGGCTGTGCTCACGATCCAAATCCAGAATTTGCTTCTGCAAAACCCTCTGGAAAGGCAGCAGGGGGTTCCCCTCTCTGGTCCCCCTCTTCCTGCAGTGCCTGTGGGGCCATTGGCTGGAGCATCTCCCCAGGTCCTCATGGAGAGACTGTGGGTAAGCGGGTGCGTGTCACCTCCCTGGCACAGCTGGGACACACAGATCCTGCATGTCCCCAATGCTTAATTTTCCTGCTGCTCCATCCAGATGTGTTTGAGTCTCCTGGAGCCCATGGTCAATCAGAATCATTTTGGTTGGAAGAGACCCTCAAGATCATCAAGTACAACCATTCCCCCACCCCTGGCACTGCCCCATATACCTGAGAACCTCATCTCCGTGTCTGTTCAACCCCTCCAGGGATGGTGACTCCAGCACTGCCCTGGGCAGCCTGTTCCAATGCCCAACAACCTTTTCAGTGAAAATTTTTTTCCTCATATCCAATCTAATCCAGGTGAGAGCCGCGGGGAGCAGTGTGCTGTGCTGCTCCTCCCTGCCCGCGGCTCATTTCCAGCCTCGCTGTGTCTGTCCCATCCCAAGCAGCCTCAGGGGCCAGAGCTGATCCTGCCAGAAGTTGCCTGGTTGGTGCCAAACAGAGCTGGTTGGTTCTGAGAGCACGTCTGTGGTGAGGAGTTGTGCTGGGGGAGGTGGACTTTGGTGTTTTCCTCATCCAGAAAAAAGGCTGGAGCGGTGGAGCTGGTTCTCTGAAATGGATAATGACTTATTCTGCTCTTCTTGTTGAATATAGGGAGGCTTTTCTGCTTATGGGTTGAAGCGGTGCTCAGTGCTGAGGAATGGCTGTTGGTGGTGATGGTGGGTGCTGCTGGCAGTGACTGTGGGTGCCAGCTGCCCCCCAGCACCCCATTCAGCACCCTGGGGTGCGACAGGCTGGTGCTGGGTTTGCACCCCCATAGGCAACACAGGGCTGGCCTTAATCTGCGTTTTTTTGGAGCAGACCATTGCTTTGCCCGGGGAGGAGAACGTGGGGTTGATAAAAAGCACATGTCCTCTCCTGCACCGCCTTCTCCTGGTGTCCCTGTGGGCCACCGTGTTTTGGTCCTGGGGTGCTGCATCCCCTGTTGTGAACCTGCCCTGTGCTCCTGTCTCCAAACCATGCTTGGAAAGGGAGCTTAAATTGGAACTGTAGAACTTTACTGCTCTTATCCAATTGTGGTTGCAGACAGGGAAAGGAGTGCTGTGAAAATAAAGAAATTAAAAGCATCTGTGGGGGTTCCGCATGGTACCAGGGGTTACTGCCCACTTCTGCAGGGAGGCACTGGAAGAATAAAATGCCCATTGGTGCTTTGCAGGGCACAAAGGGGTAAGAAGAAGCACAAGGACCGCTGAAGTAGCGGTTCAGGCTTAATCCACCCTGGGAGCGCGTCTGTTACTGAGGAAGTGGCCATTTGATACAATTGCTGCTCAGAATTGAATGCCTGCAGGCTGAAAAATTAAAAAAATGAATGCCACGCAACTTATTGGAAGATGGAGATGTGAAGTGGTGAGTCTGGAGCTGGCGGGGCAGAGGTGGAGGTCTGTGTGCAGGGATGTGCGCTGGCCCCAGCGCCGTTATCTCCATCAGCAGCGACTCCCAGGGAATGATTAAATCAATTAATTGATTTTCTATAGCTCATAAGGAAGTCAAACGGCGTTTCCATCAACGTGTGATGAGCAAACACCCTGCCACGGCCGGGAGGGATGTTAATGGCTCTTTATGCTTTTATTACCTCGTTTCACTCCTAAATCAAAATTCATCCTGAGCCCGGGAGGCAGCAGGTACTTCAGAAAATAAAACTAGCACAGTGGGAACCATAGCGGCCTCTGTAAAAGCTGTTTTTTCCCACTGATTTATTTGTTGCTCTGGCCTAAACAAGAGACCAGGGCTCGGTTCAGCTCAGGCAGAGATTAGCTGAGGCTCGTCCCGTGGCTCTGCCAATGCCCCCGGCTCCTTTGAGCTCCGCTTTGGGCTGCTGCCCTGCTCTGCTGCTGCTGGAAGGGTCTGGCTGCTCGTTTTGGCTGCATCTGATGGATTTGCAGGAAGGGGATGATTTATTCACCCCTGGAAACCGAGTGGCAGGATGCCCAGTGCTCTTTGGCCAGTATTTTTGGCTGAAGGAAAAAATGGTAATAATTTTAGAAATGTTAAATTAGTGAGTTCTGCTGTTTCTGAAACATAATGTTTTGGGGCAGCTGTAAATAAGGCTGTGGGCTCGAGCGCTGGGCATGTGGAGCCAGAGCAGCGATGCTGGTGATGAGCCACCCAAACCTGTCCCTGGCTGATCTCGGGGCAAGTAAATGCCGGGTCAGATCCTTCCTCTGCCCGAGAGGTTTGGGCTGATTTCTTGCAAGCCTGGGCCTATCGGCTCTTGATAATACAATTTTCCCCGGGTCAGCAATGAGGACTGTTAGGAGAACTAGTTGAGTTAAATGCTGATGCCCTTAGAGATATGCTGTCTTGTAAAGACCAAGAACCAGGGGGTGGGTTGGTGATGGGGGGATCCCTGGTTGAGGGCTCTGTGGGGCTGCTCTGGGGCTGCCCCTGTGCCATGGGGCCGGTGTGTGCTGGGGGTCCTGGTTGCAAAAGCAGGGTCCAGCTTTGCCCCGGCAGCATCCAGCCCGGCGTCAGGTCCAGCCGTGCCCCCGGAACCCCGCTGTCCTCTGGGCTTTGCTACCGGCAACTGCCCTTGAGCGAGCCCTGCGCTGGAGCCTTGGTGTTTTAGGAAGCAATTTGAGATCGATGTTAATCTTGTAGTTTGAAAGCCTTGCCTGCAGTGTGAGGTGTTTGGAGCACTGCAGAACAGCTTAAAACGCAATTTAAAATAGTGCTGGCTGGCAAGAGAGGAGCAACTGTAAATACCCTGCTGGTACTTTAAAAAAAGAAAAAAGTGGAAGGGGGGAAAAGATGGGGTTAAAAAAATAAAATTAAATAAATAAAAGCTGAAGTGCAGCTTGTGCTGGGGTTGTGCATCTTAGTCCCTCTTCTCCAGCTACCTGCCTTCCCCCAGCCCGTCTCCCCCGGCTGAGCTCAATTTGTCTGGAGAGTGATGGCTTGTGGTGGGACTTGTGGGACTGTCCCCATGTCACACGAGGAACATCAAGTCTCTGGTGTGTGTTTTGTGGGGGCAAGGAGTAATAAAAGTTGGGGGGAACAGCCGTGCTCTGTCTTGCGGTAATGAAACGTTCCCATCTGTGAATGTGTCTATTTGTATTGCTCAGCTCCCTGCCTTTTCTTATTTATATGGAAATAGGGATGAACATGTGTTGGGGTGGAGGTGGAGAGCTGCAGTCTGCTCCGTCAGGCATTTCCTTCTAGGTGGGGGGCCAGGGGGAGCTGGGTGGGGTGGAGAAAGTGGCAGGAGCCCTTCTGTAGGCTCAGGTTGGGAGCAAGACCCGCGACACAGTGGGATTGGTACGGGGACACCGGGCTGGTCCCTCTGCCCGCGCTCCGTGCAGCACCAGGCTGGAGGAGAGGACTGGTGGGACCTTGGGTGGAGGCTGAGGTTTGCTCAGGACCTTGCTGTGGCTTCTCTCTAGCCATCCTCCTCCATGAAACCTGGTGCAGCATCACCCTTCTGGGAGCATCACCTGCCCGTGGGGTATCACCTCTCAGGTAGCATCACCTGCCTGTGGGGCATCACTCTGCTGGGGAGGGACCTCCAGCATGCAGGAGAGCAGAGCTGCAGCCCCATCGCTCAGGAGCCCTTGGCAGCGCAGGAGAGCGGAGCCCAAGGACATGGCTTTGCTGTGGCTGTCCAGGAGCGGGGTGGGCAGAGCGGTGCCTGGCCGTAGGGGTGGCACGGTGCTTGTGGGAGCGATTTGTAGGGTTGAATGGGGTTGCTTCCCATCTGCTAGCACTGTTTCGGGCAATGTGCACATGGCACAACCAGTTCTTGCTTTCAGCTGGGCAACTTCTGCAGCACATTGGTCTCCCTGCTGTGTTAGCTCACCCCAGGCACCACGGGCATGCGGGGGGCTGTAGGAAAGCCAGGGGGTCTCTCAAGCCTGTGGCAGGGTTGTGATTGCTGCTATCACACGGCTGCATTAGCAGAGCCCCGGGGTGGCTCCTGCCTGGCTGGGTGGTGGCACAGGGCTGCCAGCCCCGCGGCGCCGGAGCTGACTGTGCGGGGAGCAGCAGAGCCCGATGGGCTCTGCCTGCTCAGGGATGCCGTGAGAGGGAGTGAAAACATCCCCGAGGCTGCACATTTGCTGCTGATTGCACAGCAGTGGACGAGGGGATGGATAAATCCAGGGGGTAGATGATAGCAGGACGTAATCTACTTTACCAGCCGGTGACTTAAGGCTGCTTAATTTGGCTGATTACCAGGGAACCACTTCATTGCCGGCCGTTTCTAGCGGCTCAGCAGCAGATCGATGGTGCAGCTGGGGCCATACAGAAGCATCTGTCTCCCTGGCAGCCCCCACACTCCTTTGTACGCATCTCCAGGTCCAAATTACTGCTGGTGTGACAGCTCCCTGTGTGCCTCCTCATGCTTTCTGCATTGGGCCAGTAGCAGATCCATATTTTCTCTGTGTAACTCAAAATAATAAATCCATAGTAGTTTACTAGCAAAGGTGGGTGGGTTTGTTGGAGGCAACAACAGACTTGGTGCACCCACCACGTTGGGGATCCTCCGGTTTCTTCTCCAAGAAATCCTTTAAGAATGCATTGTCCTTTTGAGGGGTTTAAGTAGCCTGGACTTGTCCTTTAAAGGGGAAAAACAAAGCAAAGCAAATGATGCTTTAGATTGAAATTAATTCAGCTGGTATTTTCAATGGATGTAAGTAATATCTCACCATCTCTGAGCAAATTCCCTTCTTGTACTGGAGCGTTCAGCTGTTGCAAGACAGCCAGGCAGGGATATGACTTATGTCTGAGAAAAGGAGGGGAAAAAATCAACAACAAATCAGCCATGTTATGAACAGTGGCTATATATTATGGAATTGCATTTTAAATGTCGGGGGGATGTTTCGGCACCGTTCACGCTGGTCTGTGGGTCGAGGTTGTGCTTTTGTCTCCCCTCAGTATGGTCAGCGATGGGCTTGTGTCACCGCTGGGTAGGGGAGGCTTTTGCTGCCCTTGAAACTGGGCTGGTTTTTGGGTGGAAAAGCTCACTATGGAGGTGGGGGTGCCACCTCTGCACCCGTGAGTCAGCACCAGGGTCCCGCGCCCATTTGGAGGAAAACACAAGGGATGCTTTGAAGGGGGCAGCAGCATGCAGCTCAAACACCATCTTCCCTACATGTTTCTCTTTCTCTGTCTTCTCGGCATGAAACTGATGCTGGGCAGCATGAGACCCCCCCCCGAGCCAGATGGGACCAAGTGACAGGGACAGGGAGCTGCCATTGGGGTCCAGCACCTACGCAGAGTAGGAGGTTTGAATCACTCCAAATGCCTAGAGGGAACATGCCACCAAAACGCTTTTTTTTTTTTTTCTCTTGACGGGTTTTATCTCCTTTCGAAAACCTCAGCCCAGGCATTCAAGAGCCCCACATAAACCTGTGTGACAGGGTGACATCCTGCACGTTCCATCTGTGTGAAGTGCTGGGTGGAGATGGCTCCCAGCATGAGCAATGTTGGGGTGGCGTGGGGAGGATGCTCAGCATCCCAAAACACAATGTGTGAGCAGGGAAACTTATTCCCATCTGCTCCTTTCCCCGTGGCACAACCTGGGCTTTGCCAGCACCACTTCACGTCATCTGCACTGGTCCCAGTCCCGCACTGGGGTGCCTGTCAAGGAGTCCCCCACACTGCGGTCATGCTGGAGATGCTCCATGGAATGCTGTTTTCTCAGCTGCTTTCCACTCCTGTATGGTCACCGCAAGGCATCTGGCATTGACCTTCACCCTTGCTCCAGCTCTGCACGTGCAGAACGCAGCCCTGCACCTGTCCTGCCTTCTGTTCCCAGAGATGTCGGTGGCAGGGGGTGGCATGGGGTGGGACATCTGCCCAGGGATGTGTTCACTCCAATAACATGTTTTAAAGATAAGTGTATCGTCAGTGAATTCCCTGGGCTTTCGACTCATCCAAATTTGACCATATTGGCTGTTGACTGTTCCACTGGTTTTGCAGATAAACTATTTCTTCTTCCACTAGACATCACCCTTAGGGGATGCTTGCTTTTTTTTTCCCCTGATTTCATCCAATTACTTAGCTGTATGCTCTTCTGAAGCACCATAAATAATTCTCCTCCCTCTGCTGTGTTTACCAGCATGTCTCATGAAATCCAGTAAGATATGATTGATTGCAATCATTATTTCCTAGTGCTGCTATGAAAACCCCTGTCAGGTTCAGTGATTGCCTTTAAAGAGTGGCTGCCACTCAGGAAAACTGTCAAAAACCTGTCATCCTTTAGCAAACTCCAATTAATCTGTTGAGCAGTTTTACTTGTGTTTTCTCTCCCATCATTGCTGATTATCAAGGGTAATTAGAATATTTCTCTTTTGTAATTAGCAGCTTGCTTGCTTTTTAAGAAAAGCTGTCTTGCAGGACTATTTTGCTGGGTTTTCAAGTGATGAAGTTGGGTTTGGGTTTATCCTGTCTGCCTGCAGTGCTGTTACAAGTCTCTTGATGATCCTCATTGCTGGGCTAAGGGGAAAAGCTGGGGGTACCCAGACCCCCCATGGCTGGCACAGGCTCCAGGCAGCCCAGCAGCCGTTCGGTGGGTGTCTGGGGCTCCGCTTCACGTTAACGAATTAATCCCGGCTCTTGCATTTTTAAAAAGAGTCGCTTCAGCACTTTTCCTCCTTTTCTTTTGGTTTTAATGAGGCACGCTTTCCAAGAGATGTAATAATCATTGCCAAAAAATGTCAAATTGTTCTTGTTATCCTGCTTAGGCTTCTGGAACAACAACAACAAAAAGACCAAGAACAGAAAAAGAGAGGTGTTGATGAGGAAGGGCTTCAACTTCATCTCAAAGAGACAGGGGAAGGCAGGAGGGAGATGTTCGCTGTGACAGCTCTGCTTTCTGGCAGGGTGCCTGAAAAGATAACCCAGAGAAAGCTGGATTTTATTTTTTATTACTATTTTTACTTAGGATTTGGGGTGTTTTTTTATTTCTTTATTGGAGAAGGAGTATCTCCGCTCACTGTTGACAGCAAAGCTCAGAGCTTTACTGTTGAAAAGCATCTTGGAATTGCTCGAAACCAGCTGGGGAATTGGCTGGTGGCAGCGAGATGAGGGGAAATCCGGGCTGGTGCTGGGGGCTCAGCTGCGGGGCTGGGGGTCACGGCTCTGCCCGTGCTGCCTCCTCTGGGATCCGGGGGGAAATGGGATGATTCCTCAGTGGGAATATCCTCGTCCCTCCCTAGTGATTTGGGACAGGGCTGGGATGTGGGTGGGGGCTCAGAGCAGCATCCTCAGCTGGATTGCAGGGCTGTGGATGCAGCCTGAGCAGGAGGAAATCTCCATCTCAAGCATGGGGTGGTCCCTGGGATCCAGCACTGGGCACCCATGGGTGCCTGGCAGGGACATCGTCTTGCTGCTGCCTGTTGAAAATGTGAGCCCTGTGTAGCTCCGTGCCTCAGTTTCCCTCATCCCCCTTAGCAGGGCTGGAGAGGCTCATGGACCCATCCTGAGCTGAGGGAAAGGGCTTTGCTCGCGTCTTCTCTGCAGGACGAGCGTCTGGGTTTTAATCAGGGTCCAGAGCTGTTTCTCTGCCTGGGCTTTGCGAGCAGCCACTTAAATTTCAAATGAGCTACACCACTAAACAGGCCTTCGTAATTAACCAAAGGCAGCCTGGCTACAAATTGGGGTGACAGCCCAGCCCCGAGTGGCAAAGGCAGCAGCAGCTCTCAAATAATCTCCGTTGGATTCCCAGATGCGATCCCTGCATCTTCCCAGTGAACCAGCATGACCTGACCCCCCCTAAAATGAGCTGGGTCACAAATCCTTTGGCCAGGGGTACCACTCCATCCATGGAAATGTGGTGGTTGTGGTTTAAGCAGCTGTAGGCGTTGAACTGGGTCCTTTTCTTGTCCTCCAGCCTCCATCACTGGCACAGGAGCACACAAGGATGCATGGGCTCCGTCTGGCTCAAAAACTGAGTTCAGGGTCTAAGCTCTGACCCACTGGCAGTGCTGGGATGTTGGAGCAGGAGCAAATCCTGAGCAGAAATCCCCATTTGGGGAGTGGTTGGTCCTGGAAACTGCGCAGGGCAGATGGGTGGAGGGTCTTGGGGGCTGTGAGCCCTGAACACAGCCCAGCGTGGCGGGGGCATCACCGGGCAGGCTCAGTCCTGGGACGGAAAGCCCCTGGGGAAATAACTAATGTGGGTTTTCTGACTGAAGCCTATCTCAGACCCTTTCTGTTTTCCTTGGCTATGTCTTCGCCCAGTTTGTTGAGCTGTGTTTGGGGAGGCTCCTGTACAAACTGAGCACCAGGGTCCAGGTTTCCACTTTTTTCCCCTACAGCATCTTTTAATTGCAAGTTCGTTAGCACTTCTGCCCTTTAATGGGACAGGCTGTGGCTCATGTATCCCCCAGGAGACTGGGAGACCTTCCTGGTGGGATGGGCAAAGGTGTCTCCAGCGATCCCAGACCCATCCATGGGGGTCTGGGACTGCACAGGACCTTGGGCACCCACTGATTTGATCAGAAACCACCAAGTTTTTGCCATGGGAGTGCAGGGAGCATTTGGTTTCAATCCCTATGAATGAGATTTTAATTTTTTTTTTCTTGAGGAATTGCTTTTGTTCTCAGTTTTTCCTCCGTTTTCTTAGATAGTGTCAGGAAAAAGAATGTGTTGCTGATAATCTAAGCCAAGGGTAGAAGGTCTGGCTGGCCCGGTGTCAGATTCTCGGGAGGTTAAGGGTTGGCTTGTAACCGTGTGTTCCCGTGCCATGTGTCTGACAGCATGTGATGCTGTTGGGATGCCCCACTGCATCTCACCGCTGGGTTGGGGGACCCAGGGAATGCACCAGCACAGGCTCCCTCTGGCTTTGCAAGACCCAGTTTTGCATCTGTTTGGAGATGCAGGAGATGTCCGTGTGTCCCGGTAGCCACCTGGAGTGTCTGGCAGCTCCTCGCCTTCCCTGCACCCAGCTCCTGCTGCTCCATAAATGAAATATGTGCTGCTTCTTGAAAAAGTATGTATGAGTGGAACGGCAGAGATAAGCTAAACGGGAGAAGTTCAGGGGATTATGCACTGATTAAGTTATTACTAACATGAAATGAGCTGTGCTGAGATGAAACAGGAGCTTTATTTTCTGTTCCTTGGCTTCGGGCTCGGGGCTGCCTGTCACTAGACAGCCGATCAAACTGGGAACCGGGAGCTCATGTTTCCCCCAGCGCTTTCATCCCAGTGGTGGATCGGTGCCGTGCAAGCGCATAGGAAACACAGCGATAAATGGGGCTGGGAATTGGGGTCTTCCCTGCTGGGGGGTGTTGCTGAGGTGCAGCACTTGAGACAGAGCTATTTCCAGTGCTGGGGCACCCACCCTGTAGCAGATTTGAATAGAGAAGAAATTCTTCTCTGCAACAGGAAAATTCAGTGCTGCTGGGAGGCTATTTTGGGGGAGGACCACCTATTTGCTCTGTTTCCCGTTCTTTTCCTTAAGAATCCCCTGTAGGCTGCAGTCAAAGGCAGGATGCTGGGCTAGGTGGGTCTTGGAGAGTGAAAAATAGAAGTGCAAACTGAAAAGCTGCTTGGTTTGTGTTTGAGAATGGAGCTGCTTTCCTGTAAGCACTCGGGACAGGCTGGGTCAAGTGAACAAGTCAGGAGTTAATGCCTGGAGAGGAGTTAATGCAGGTGAGGAGGCTGGATCCACGGCTGGTGTCACTGCTGGTTATCGGGAGCTGCAGCAGCACAACTGGGTTTGGGCACAGGCAGGGATTAGAATCACAGAATCATTTTGTCTGAAAGAGACCCTCAAGACCATCGAATCCAACTGTTAACCCACGCCTGGCACTGCCCCATGTCCCTGAGAGCCTCATCTCTGCCTGTTCAACCCCTCCAGGGATGGTGACTCCACCACTGCCCTGGGCAGCCTGTTCCAATGCCCAACAGCCCTTTGGGGAAGAAATTCTTCCCAATAACCAATCTAAACCTCCCCTGGTGCAACTTGAGGCCGTTTCCTCTGGTCCTGGCGCTTGTTCCTGGGGAGCAGAGCCCGACCCCCCCGGCTCCAAGGTCCTTTCAGGCAGTTCAGAGATCAGAAGGTCTCCCCTCAGCTCCTGTTCTCCAGCTGAACCCCCAGGTCCCTCAGCCGCTCCCATCACACTTGTGCTCCAGCCCCTCACCAGCTCCGTTCCCTTCTCTCAACTCGCTCCAGCACCTCAAGGGCTTTCTTGTCACGAGGGGCCCATATACTGAGGATTTAGTTCATGCTTAGGCAGGATGGTGTGTCTGGGGCTGTGGGTCTGTTGGCAAACCAGGGAGGGGATATCTGGGGCCAGCGGGGCACTGAGATGGTCCATATGCCTCCAAGTCCATTGATGGGGTTGGGAAGTGCAGGACCGGGGGCAGCTTTGGGGCTGGAGCCAGGGGGAGAAGGATTTCCTATCCCATCATCGTGTCTCCCTTGCTCTTTGTGTGCCTGCAGTGATGGGTGCGCTGGAGTCCCGAGGGGTGCTGCGGCGGATGAGTGACATGCTGGAGATGCTGATGAAGAGGATGGACATCCTGGCCAGGCTAGAGAACAGCACTGACTTCCACAAAGGGGATGAAGCACGATTCCCTCTGGACAGGTCAGTTGGCCGCGCTGATGCCCCATGCAGAACCTGGGGAGCAGCACCAGGCTTGGGGGTTTTGCAGGAGCAAAACACCCCTGTGTGCCCTGTGATGTTGGGCTGAGCTGCTGCGTGGGGATGTTGCAGCCCACCAGGGCACGGGGCTTGGGCAGATCTTTTGCAGTCTTGTTGTTTGCCATTTCTAGAACCCTTTTCTTCTGGGCTTTCTGAAATTACTGTGATTTTTGGAGTTACCTGTAGCACCTGTCCCAGCTGCTAGTGTTACAGAGTGGGAGGGTGTCCCTTCACCGCTGTGCTGTGGTGGGACTCACCGATGGCTGGAGCAGTACCTGGTGCATGGGCTGTGCTCCTGCTGCCGTTAAATCCCAGAGAAAGTTCTTGTCAGTTCCTTTGTGCCCGTATTCCTCAGGTAGCTGCGGAAGTGATTGTTGTTTGAAATCTGGCGCTGATGTGTTCAACTTTGGAGTGAGCAAAACTTAAAATGAAAGAGGAGGAAGCTGAGGTCCCAGCACACACCACATCCGTCCCAGCCAGCACCTTGACAGATGCTGTCAGACTTTCCCATCATGACATGCTGCTTTGCTAAAGAGACATTTCCCTTTGCTTTGAGAGCCTTTAAACATTTATTAATACTAATTTGGCTGTCAGGCCAAGATCTGAAAAAGTGGTAACTGAAGTGAGTTGAATGTGGAGGGGCAGCACTTGGGACAAACTTTGCAATGTGCAAAAGGTGCAAATGCAGGTTTTGCTCAGATGGAATCGCAGGTGACATGCAAGAGGTGACAGGGATGTGACATGCACGGGGCTGCTCTGCCCTGTGCCATGTCGCGGGGGCCGGTGCATCCCAGCAGCTCCCCTGGCCGTGCTCAACGGCCGGCGATGGTTCCTGTGCCGCCCTGTTTCCATCATCATTTCCATTTCTCTCCTTCGTTTCTCTTACGAGTCTCTTTTGCGCCTATAATGGAAACCGGAGTAAGCGAGCCTGTAATTAAAGGTTGTGCTGTGCCGTACTGCCTGCACACATGAATTAAAGCTACACAGGCAGCCTTGGAGTGCATGCTCTTGCCTTTTAAGTAACATAATTTCAACCACTGAAAAATATAATTTACCTTCATAATGGCAGGTGCTGGGGATTTTGTTGTTATGAGGCTGGCTGGTACCCAGGCACAACAGGAGTACACCAGTGATCCCAGGGAGGAATGGACAGGACTATTGCAGCCAGCAACTGGAAGGTGATGGCTCACATTTGATGATTTTTCTTGGCCAATCTTGTGTTAAAACAACCAGTAATTTCAGGTGATGGTAATTTCTGTTCACCGGTGGCCAAGAGAAAAACTCCAGGCTGATGCCCCCAGTTCCCTCAGCCGCTCCCCATTACACTTGTGCTCCAGCCCCTTCACCATCCCTGTTGCCCCAATAGAATAGTGGCTGGTGCAAAACCTGGGCTGAGACCCCGCGGGGCTGGGGACAGGTGTGCTGAGGTCTCTGTCCCTCTGGGGGGTAACGGCCTGTAGACTCCCTGTGCCAATGCAGAACCGGCACCATCAAGAACGGTGGGACCAAGCAGTGGCTCCTGAACCCATGGCCATGGGGACACCCTGCTCTTGTTCGTTATTAGGATTCTGGGACTCCACCAAGGACTTGTTTCCACTTTCCCTCCCTTTCTCTGTCTCTTTGATCACCAGTGACTGACTTGAAGCTGTCAGCGAGAGATAATACAATTAAAGGATGCTAATTTCAAAGGGATTTTATTATTTAAAGCGTCGCTGGTTAGCACAGCGGCTGCCTTCGTCTCCTTCCTTGCTCAGCAAAGCCGCAAGCGTGGGTTTTACAATTCCACCTGCGCAAAAGTGGATTAATTCTTGTTTTTACAAAGTGCTTTGCTGCTTAACACTGGATCTCCAACAAAATCAGGAGGGCTTGGGTTTGCAGAGCCCAAATGAAGAGGTGAAGTCGAGCAGCCTGCCAGTCAGCTGCAGAGAAATCAATACCGCTGTTAATTGAATGCAACCCTCATAAATCATCAGAGGGGAAGGAAATTAGAAGTACTTATGGAGGCTTCCTGGAGAGCTATTTACTGGGCAAGGGAAATATTAGTTTGCAGTGGAAGTGTTGGTCCCTGGCTGGAAAGCGCTTGGGAGGGAGTGAGGGGGACTGGAGTGGCTGAGCCAAACCAGAACCATAACTCAACAGTGCTGGGGCTCAGAGAAGCCCTTCTCCAGGGACAGAGCTGTCCCCAGTGTGCCCCGTGCCTGCAGGGAGGTGACAATGGGGACAACTGGGGTCTACAGTGCTGGCACCCTGGGTTGTCCCACTTCCCCACACAGTGGTGAGCCTGCAAAGGGTGTTACTTGCTAACGACTGATTAATCTTCAAGCTTAATTACTGCCAAGACTCAGTTAATTTCCACACACTTTAAGTATTTGTTCTTGTAATCATTACATGACTCCATATTCCCCTGGTAATTAAAAGTCTCACAATATGACACTAAATGGGTGATGTTCCTGCATCCTGCCAGCCTGGCTCTATTAATTCCTGAATTGTCGCCGCTGATAAGCTGCCTTTAGTGAAATCGCTGCCAGATGCCACGGTCCCCTTAGGAGTCTCAGACCCCTCCGTGTGTCCTCTCCCCATCTCCTTGGTGTGCTGTGGGGCTCACGGGGGCGTCTGCGAGGTGAGGCTGGTGCTACGTGCTGTGAGAGCCGTCTGGGGTGGGCAGAGCACTGAAGCAGCCCGCGGGGAAGGTAAGAACCATCCTGTGATCCAGCCCTGGCACGTGAAGCCACTGTGTGCTTTGCTGGGTGGTTGTTTAGCCAAGTAGAGCTTGGCCCGGGGGGCAGCATCAGGGATGCAGCTGGCAGGAGCCTTCGTCTCCTTTCTCACCGGCTCCACAACCTGTTTCATCCTGGCAGAGGCAGCAAGTTGTTTCTTGCCAGCTGCTGAGGATGTCTGCACCCTGGTCCTGGGTGCTTTTGGCATTAGTTTATAGGGGATGGGCACAGCACAGGGGGTTGCTGAGGACCCTTCACTTCTGGAGTCCCCATCAGGGCCGGGGAGGAGATGCCTCCGGCTTCAATGTAGTTTACCCAGATTCTTTTACACCAGAGGAGCAAAGTTCTTAATTGTTCCATCTTTTCAGAGATTTAATTCACCCTTTTTTAGTTATCCTTGGCTTTCCTTGGCTTGTTCCCCACTGGCTGTTGTGTGACTCCAAGCTTGTCCCGCCAGGGTGGGTGGCTGGTGAGAGGAGCCTGAGCCCATGGGGTGACCCGCTGGAGATGCCCCCCAGTTCGTTTCTGCAGGAGATACCCCAGCTATTTTAATGGGCAGCACATCAGAAGCTGCAGCAGCAGCCAGGAGGATGGGAAAGGCCCTTTTCCCATTGCCAGGAAGGATTATCCTCTGGGACTTCGGTTCCCTGTCCTGGAGAGTGAGGCTGTTCTGGGACTGGAAGTTGGGGGGTGATTTATGTCCCCAGAGCCCCAGGTCCCAGACACCCTTCCCAGCTCCTTTCTGCTCTATCTTGGGTCTTAGGGCCAAAAAAAAAAGACCTTTAAAGAGGCGAACAAGAGTGCAGACGTTGTAATGAGCAAGTTGGAATCCTGTGGTAAACTGCTCCGTGCAAATGTTGCATTTGTTGATGTGTTATCTTCAAAACATCTGCTTTTCTCTGTATTGGTCTTCCCAAAGTCACTGTTTTCACCAGTTAATAGGAAGAAATATCAGATGAACAAGCAAATATGTTTAAGGCTTGTATTATGAAGACAACACACAAATAGAAAGAGATTCATCTTTTCATAATGCCACTTCTATAAAAGGCAATAAAAATGCACTGCCTTGTAAAGGGATAAACAGGGTGAATTGGAGCTGCTGCTGCAGGGTTGGGGACGAGAGGCAAAGTGAAGGGAACCAAATTAACGCATGAAAAAGTAAAGGAAAACTCAACCTTTGGCTATATTGTATGGCAACTGATCTGTCAGGGGGGAAAGATACATCTTAATAGCAGTTTTTGAAGCTAGATGAATACTGTATACAGTGCATTATAAGGCACATTGTGATCTGAATCTTAATCAACACGGGGAAACATAAATCTGAAAATAATAAAGATTAAATCAATATTGATGGTTAGAAGTAAAAGTACTGTATTTGCTGTAGTAAACGGTTTTAAGGTCCCAGGGAAAAATTTGTTCTAGAAAACCCGTAGTAATTTACTATAGTTTCAATAGCTGGCACGGCCCCAGCGCATTTTGGTGGCGTTTATATTGTCACTATAGAAAAATTTAAAAACCAACAAGGGGAAAAAAAACCCGTTGCTGCTCCCTGTGCAGCACTGGAAGCAAATTCATCGTCCCACTGGGCTGGCAGAGACTGTCCTGGTATCCCAGCTGGATGGGGACACATGGTGGGACATTCCCCTTCTGCTTCACTGTCACCGAGCAGAAAAGACCGCTTGCCTTGTCCTACCCACTGTCTCCAGTTGCTAAGAATAAAGCATCAATTTCTGACGAGCTACAGGAAACCTTTTTGCATTTCCGGTTTTGCTTTAAATGTCTTATTTTCTTGTCCCCTGCCCAGGTGATGAATCACTGTAATGATAGGTGGTGTAACTTATGCCTAACCTTCTTGCCCTCTCTTTAATACGTTAAACGAAATTTGCTGCTCAAATGATAGCCTTGTTGTCCAGCAGATAAAAACACCGAGGCAGGTGACTCGGTGCTGCTCACATTAGTGCCAACACCAAAGCCCATCAGTTCTCTCTCTCCAGCCCGAGCATGAAATCCCTTCCTCGAAGTCATGAGGATTTGGAGCAAACTAGTTTGGCAAATAAGGGTGATGAGCATCCAGGTGGTGGGAGTTTTAAGCTGGGTTGCTTTTTTCGGAAGGACATTTTCTACCATTTTTCCGTCTTGGTAATATATACCAAGAACCACCATAGACATTTTTTGTGTCACTTCTCAGTAACTTTCTGTGTTTTGGGGAAAGTCCCATGGAGCCCGTGTGATGTGGCTGTCTTGTTTGCGAGAACTGGAAGTGCTGCCTGAGTGTGGTGATCAAACATTTGATTGCATCAAAGGGCTCTGAGCTGAAATGTTTGTGTTTGGGGTGCAGCTGTAGCTTCCAAGAGCTGGGCGAGCTGGCATAGACACCAGACCCATCACCCGGTGGAAACTGAGGCTGGAGCTCTGGCACAACTCAGCCTGGCTGTGAGACTGAGCCTGGAAGAAGTAGAAAGCTGTTTATTTAGGATAATGATCCTGTTATTTGTTTAAATTTGTTTGTGGGTGCTCAGCCCTGGGTGAGCTGAGTTCTGGAGGGCATCAGAGAGGAGATGGGGACCGAGGTTGCTGTTGACTTTTGGGTTTCATATAATTCCTTGAGTGTTTTGGGAGCTGGTTCTGACCCGAGTGAGAGCTGGGAGAGCTTCTGAGAGGAGGCAGGAGTTGAGTTGTGGGCTGATTTGGTGCTCTGAAGCATGGGAGCAGGGCTGCCACCGCTCTGCTCATCCTTTCTCCTTTCCATGAGTGGTGGAAAAACCTGGGGAGCATCTCCACCAACCTCAAATCCCTCTCCTGTTGTTGGAGCAGGAACCTGGGCTCGCTGGCTCTAAATTCGTGGCATCCTTGGGATATTTTGCTCCTAAGCTGCCCATCCCAGCTTTTCCCTGTTTACTGAGCACATGTGCATCACCTACATGGTCTGACAGCTGATCACCGGTGGAAAAGGGGTTGCAGAAATGGGGAGGTTTGAGGGTTTTAAGGGCTGACTGAGCTGTACAGCCCTCAGAAAAGGAGCATGTTGTCTTCTCAGAGCCATGCTCACAAGCATTGCTCATCACAGGTTATTTTTGTGCCCATATTTTACCAGATCTCATGAGCAGCCTCCCTGCTGCAGCGGTGACAGGAGCTGACAGGAGACCTGGGGTTTATTCTCTGCAAAAGGTTGAAAGTTACTTGGGGGCAATGGTGTCCTCTGCGTTTAATTATTATTTCTTAAGAGCCGCAGATATGTGGCTCCCTGTGGAGGTATGCGGGTTGAGTATGGATGGTCATAAACCACACCAGAAGGAAAAATGTGGGCTGCTCACTGCTAGCGAATGGACTTTAAATCAACAACCGAAGCACTATCGGTTCATAAAA
The DNA here is from genome assembly GCF_964273445.1 of Streptopelia decaocto. Taxonomy (NCBI): domain Eukaryota; kingdom Metazoa; phylum Chordata; class Aves; order Columbiformes; family Columbidae; genus Streptopelia; species Streptopelia decaocto. The sequence continues at coordinate 7,555,882 of NC_138671.1, read as the reverse complement.
CCAGGATTTTTTTAGCCTTGAGGACAGAGGTACTTTAAATCCCAGCCTTCGTGTTCACTGATCTGCTGGAGAACAAGCATAAAACTTCACCCAGAAGGACCTGACATCAGCACATATTTTTTGTGCCAAGAATATTCAAGGTAGCCCCTTTTGCTTTTACTCACTGCTTATGACATTTCCTTGTATTATAATGATCTCGGCAGCAGCAGGAGGAAAAACTTATGACCCAGATGCTGCAGAAGGGGAAATTATTTACAGCAATAACGGTGCTTGTCGAGACGTAGTCGTTGTTGGCGGCGGGAATGGCAGGCGAGGTGCTGGAGGTGGAGGGCACTGCTACTGATGGATTGAGTTCTCTCACCCTTTTATGTATGACACCAGGTTTTAATTGACACCCAGCGTCTTTACAGCACTCGTGTCTGCACAGTGTGTTATGTAGATGAGTTTAATGGTGCTGTTTACCCAGGATGGTATTGATTGCAAGGTTTAATTCGATTAATATGCAGCTATTCACACTGCTGGCATCTGATCTCAAGCCTCAACCCCAGTGCTTTATCCCCACACAGCCCTCGCCGGGGGACATGGAAATCCACTCGCATCAATCTTTGGTGCATGTTTTGCATCCTTCTGCACTCTGCTTCAGGCCCACAATCTTCCTCAGCCCTCCTCTGGTTTTGCCTTCCTTTCTCTGTATTTTTATTCTTATTCTCCTTTTTTCCCAGCATGGCTCCCTTCATGCACCACGAGGCCAATAATCACAGCAGAGGATTTTCAAACATAGCACATCTGAAATAAGACAACCAATTTTTTTCCAGCCTATTTAATATTTCCCCATGCAGAATGCACAGGTGTATCCGTGTTCATCAGCGCACTGTGAAAAATGGCAGAATACCGATTTACATACATTTTTAATCATACCTCTTGGAAGGCAATGACCTCTTTGCCCAGAAAATGCTGGACCACGGGTTCCCATGTTGCATCCTGGAGCTAAATTCAACCTACTGGCAGCTTCCATGGACAGCAAGTTTGCTATGAGCACCCCTGGGTGTCACCTCTGGGAGACATCAAGTTTTCAAGGTCTATTTATGTATGTTTTTCCCCAGGTTCCAGCCAGCAGCTGGGTTGATGGAGAGGATCCAAGCTATAGCTCAAAACGTCTCAGACATTGCAATAAAAGTCGATCAGATTCTCCGAAACAGCCTCCTGAACGGGAAAGGTGAGTGTCCCGGGGGTTCCCATGCTCCCAACCTCCTGCGTGTTTTGCAGTTGCAATAGGGAGATCCAGCCAAGCCCACCATGAAAAATTTGGTTACTCAAGCCTGCCAGGGAGAGGAATGGTGACAAATCTGAATTCCTGTCAGAAATAAATGCCACAGAATTAAATGCAGGATTAAAGATGAGGAGCAGCGCCAGCACAAACACCTGGAGAGAAAAATGTGGCAGTTTGGATGCGAAGCCCAGGGGCTAGGATCCAGCACCGGAGAGATGTTCCCACCCCACTGGCAGTGCTGGGGGGCAGCTGGGCTCTCCAGATGTTTCTCCACATAGCTGCTTGGTTTCTGGGATCTGGGCTGGCATCAACAAGCAGAAAATGCCTCCGTTGCCTCTCCCACCTCATGCTTTTTCAGTTATAGGCAAACAGGGCTTATAGGAGGGATGGTGCCTTTTATTAATCCAACCACAGAAGAAGAAAAGATGCTTTTACCTTTTTAGCCACTTTTGTGCCTTATTCCAGGGCTGACCCTGGAGGCTGAGTCTCCACAGCTCAGCAGGACAATTTTTATTGCAAGTTTATGGCGTAAAGGCTGTCAAGTGCTTCCTTAGACACTGCAGCCTGTTTACGGATGATTAACAGGAGCGTGGATAGATGGGGCCTGGGGTCTGGAGCAGGCTGAGTGCAGCAGGGAGGTGCTATAAAAAGACCTGCTGAGATTTAGTTAAGGGGAACGTGCTCTCGGTGTTGAAGTAGGGCTGGAGGGTTTCCTCTGTTTCCTTCCTGACCTTGGGTAAGATGCTTCATGTCTTGGTGCCCCATTCCATCAAGTGGGATGGGGCTGTCTCCTGGTCCAGCTGCATTGTCCATGTGTGTGCTTGAGGTCTGGCAGCTGCATCCCATCCCATTGCATCTCCACCCCATCCCATTGCATCTCCACCCCATCCCATCCCCACCATATCCCCGTCCCCTTCCAGCATTTCTAGCTGCTCTGCCAGCACATCCCAGCTCTCCCCATGCCCAAATTGTCTTTCTGCAGGGGTGGACAGCAGGAGGGACCAGTGTGAGGTGCCCAGGGACCCCAAGTACCCTGACTGCGCTGGCAAAGTGGAGGTGAGTCAGGGTTCCCAGCCTGGGAGAGGGTCTAGACCTGGGCTGGAAGCTGCCAGGAAAGGCACAGAGCAACGACCCTGGGGGTTAAACTGGGAAGGGCAGTGGGGAGAAGGATGCTTTCCAGAATAAAACTGCTTTATAAAAGGAAAAGTGCAGCCTGTTGCAGAAGGAGGAGCAGAGCCAAAGATGTGGAAAGCTGAGCACGGCTGTGCTGTGAGGAGAAAACGCAGGGGAGGTGTCTGACCTCCTCTGGGTGCCTTTGCTATATGAATTCAACTGTTGTCCCTTGATAATAAGACATATACCTTAAACTTTAGTTGTATGAATCCCTGAAGCTGTGGTACCCAGAGGTGTGCAGGCAGCAGCAGAATCAGCTCTGTGAGACCAGCCCTCCCTGCCTGCGGTTTCTGTGTTTAATGACAGAATCGTGGTGAGGAGAAATCGCTGTCGCATCCTCTTTAAACATCTGGAACATTAGCTGGTGTCTAGGGAATAGTCTCAGCGTTGGCACAGAAGAACATCTCATTAGGGTGGCCGGGACCTCCGTCTCCAGTCGGATGTCCTGCCTGACCCAGCCTGCTCTTTACACCTGAGTGCAGCCTGGCATTTGGCCCAGAGCACGATTACTTTGTCAGAGAGCATATTTACATCAACTAATTAAAAGCATCTCCCTCTTCCGTCCCCTTTCCCAGCCTCCTGCTTCAAACTCAGGCTTCTGCAGGGCTGAGACTCCCTGAGAAGATGTTGAAGGGTGTATTAAAATGATACTGAGGGAGGCTGTATTTTCCTCTTCTCCCGGTGCTAGGCATCCTTTCCTTCCACAATCTGAGCAAATTCGGAATGTAATTTAATTGTGGAAGGCTGTAATTCGATCTCCTGTCCCTGCGATTGCTGCGTTTTACATATTGGGTGCAGCGACCTGTCTCCCGACTAGATTTGTTTTTGTAGCTGAGTTAGGAGGAGGCTGGTGAGAACCGTTGTGGGGAATGATAAATCGCTGCTCCAGTTGCTGGTTATTCTCCTCCGTGTGAAATCATCCTTGGAGACTGCTGGTGGATCTGTCTCTTTGCCCCGCTGTGCCGGAGGCAATGGGATCTGCAGCTCTGCTCGTTCCCCAGCAAAACAAAGGAGAAGAAAACCCTGTGGTGTATCATTTCCTGAGGATTAATGGCTTTGCCCTCAGGGAATGCACGTGTTGGTGCTGGAACCGGTGCTAGAAACCCAGGGAGCCACCAGCAAACCCTCCTGGCTCTTCCTCTGCCCTGTGTGCCCCAGAGGCACCAGGCGGGCAAACATCAGCACTGGTACTGGGTGCACCCTTGTTTTCAGCCCGTTAGCCACCCTGCCCGTTATTTCTAGCTCCCAGCTTGAGAAGGTTGATGGAGAACAGAGGCTGCCTATTGCAGGAGCAGCTTGCAGGGCTGCCACGTCCTGTCCAGCCCCCTATGTTTCTTTGCCCCCTTGCAGTGGATGAGGGCCAGGTGGACCTCCGACCCCTGCTATGCGTTTTTCGGCGTGGATGGCACTGAGTGCTCATTCCTCATCTACCTCAGCGAAGTTGAGTGGTTCTGCCCTCCCCTGCCCTGGCGAAACCGGACGGCGGCTCTGCCTTCCCCCCCACCACTGCCGCGGGTGCAGGTAAGCGGGGGGCAGCCCATGTCCTTGGGGGTCTGGGGGATTTGGTGGCTTCAAGGCTGCTGGAAATAAATGTCCCCAGAGCCAGCGGTGTCAGCAGGGTCAGGATGCTGTGTGTGGGTTTTCATAGAATCAAAGAATAGTTTGGGTTGGCAGGGATGTTCAAAGCTCATCCAGTGCCACCCCCGCCATGAGCAGGGACATCTTCACCAGCTCAGGTTGCTCAGAGCCCCGTCCAGCCTGGCCTGGGATGTCTCCAGGGATGATTCATCCACCACCTCTCTGGCCAACCTGGGCCAGGCTCTCACCACCCTCAGGGTAAAAAATACCTTCCTTATATCTAGTCCAAGTCTCCCCTGCTTTAGTTGAAAACCATCACCTCTTGTCCTATTGCTACAAGCCCTCCTGAAAAGTCTGTCCACATGTTTCTTACGAGCCCCCTTTAAGTACTGAAAGGCTGCAGTAAGGTCTCCCTGGAGCTTCTCTTCTCCAGGCTGAACTCCCAGCTCTCTCAGCCTGTCCTCCCAGCAGAGCTGTTCCAGCCCTCTGGTCATCTTGGTGGCCTCTGGACCTCTTCTAACAGGTCCATGTCTTTCCTCTCCTGAGGAATCCAGGATGTCACAAGATGCTTCAGGTGCAACGGGGCCCCTTGGAATTGATACATTAAGTGGAGGAGCTCTGGCCTCAGGTCTGGTGGCATCAGGGGAAACTATCCATTCAGGAGGGACCCACAGCACCTCAGCCACAATGGCCAAACCTCCACCAGCCCCTGTGGCAGCCCAGGGGCTCCTCTCACAGCTACTTTTCCCTACACTCAAACTGCAGAGCCTGCTCCTTTCCTAGGCAGCTTTCCGGAATGACCTGGCTCACCTCCTGGAGCTCATCGGCACAGGCAAGGAGTCCCTCAGCTTCATGAAGAAGAGGATCCGGCACTTGGCCCAGCAGTGGCTGCGGGCGGCTCGGCGCCTTGAGCAGAAGCTGAAGGGCCAGCAAAGGGACCAAAAACACGTATGAGTAAATTGCACGGAGTGGGAATCACACTGGGGAGATGGAAGAGTTGAGCCTGTGGGGACGCGGGGAGAGGAGACAGCTGGGATGTCAGCGAGCTGGGAGGAAAATCAATTTATGGGAGCGTGTGGCTGTGCAGTGTCCATGGATGCAACTGTGCATTTGGGATGTTGCAGGGCTGGTGATGCTGAACAATGGGGGTGAATTTTGGCGATGGGTCCTGGTAGGTGGGAGATGATGCCCAGCCAGCAGACAGCCATCAGCAGCAGGCAGGGAGTTTGGGACGTCCCCTCCGCAGAGGTGCTGAGGTTGCTGGCCCTCCTGTTAGTGTTTTTGTGGTGCTCTGCCTGGGAGATGCAGCTCTGGTCCACGGGATGGACTGTGATGTACATTGGGAACATAAACCGGGGCCCAGGATACAGACCACCAGTTGCTGGGGGCTGTTAAACTCTGACTATCGGGTCTTTGCTGATTGGACATAGATCACTTATCTTTACACCTGACTGATTTCCCTGGGTAATTCCAGCATGCAAAAGGAGCTGGAGGGAATCGGGGACCGTAAGTCATTTCAGGCTGGAAAACCCAACTTGTCCCTTTCCCCCAGCACCACCCCTCTCCTTGTCTCTGCAGATCCTGATCCACATCGGCTTTCTGACAGAGGAGTCGGGGGACGTTTTCAGCCCGCGGGTGCTGAAGGGGGGCCCACTGGGTGAGATGGTGCAGTGGGCTGACATCCTGGCCACCCTCTTCCTCCTGGGACACAGCCTGAGGGTCACTGTCTCCCTGAAGGAGCTGCAGAGGTGGGTGCTGCGGTGCTATGGGTGCACAGTCCCTCCCAAGAGGATCTGCCCCCCAGCACATGTGTGGGTTACATTGCGGTTTTGTGTGAAAGCACAAGGTCTGCAGAGGCTCGGGGGTGGCTTTTCCCCCCACCAGCATCTCAGGCTGTGTTGGGTGGGTACAGACCACCAGTGTCACGACTGGGATTGATCCCATCCCTTTCACGTCACGGGGAAGTGGGAAGGACTGGTGCAAACTAAGGTTTTGCATGGGGCCAATGTGGAGATGCCAGGGGCAGGATTCTACCCTGCGGTCCTGGCACCAGCTCTGAGCAGCATTTAGTCCCACACTGTCAGCACATAGTGTCCCCATGTCCCCTGATGCCTGCCGGGGGCTGGGTGCAGGAAAGGTTCTGGTTTACGCCTCCTTTCCCCAAGCATGCTCTCTGCAGGGCTGCTGGCCGTGTGGCTGCAGGATGCAGGTGTCCTTGCAGGTCGCTGGCTCTTCCCACTGTGTCCGGCTGTGCTCAGCCCTCGTGGCTTTGCTGGTGCTATCTGAGCAGCGACTGTGCTCCCTTCCTTCCTTCTCTCCTTCCCTTCCTGCTCAGCTGGGCAGCTGCCAAAAATAACCTGCATCCCTTGCAGGGGGGTGGCAGCCACCAAGGATCCATCCTCAGAAGGGGCTGGTGGTGACCTGGGGACCTGTGGGGGAATTTACTGCCTCTGGGGCTCTTCCCACAGAGGGATGGGTGTTTTCTGCTATGTGGTATGGGGTGATGCAGGGTGAAAGTGTGCAAACAACACCCTGTCTCCAAGAGGGACCGATATTAGATGGAAAAAGTAAGAGATAACCATGTGCCGCGCTCCTCTCTGTTGATGCAGTTCTTTTATCACCGGGCAGATGCTGCTGCCTCAATGTAACCTCACAAAGTTTCCTCACCTCTTGTGAGACATCTCAAGTGGAGGGCAAGTGCCAGGGAAAATGCAAATTTGGGTGGGTTATAAATCAAGAAAAGCCTGAAGCTGCCGCAGGGACTGGGGGGGTTTTGGGCGATGCTAAGCCAGCATCGGCTGCATAATGAGCCGTGCTGAAAAGGGAGTGAAAATAAATAACAATCCTGGAAGAAAAAAAAAGAAAAAGAAAAACAACAAAAAAATCCCAACCCAGCCCCTGCGGCATTCAGAATTAATGAACGGAATTAGCTCCCAACTAATTAACTCAAAAAAATAATCCTGGTCCTAATGCAAAAGGCAGCAGCTTCTCCAAGAGGCGGGCATGCATCACGGTGATCTCTGCGTGGCGCGCTGAGCTAAACTGACGTGCTGAATAATATCTGTGTACTCAAGGATGAAAGAAGTTAATGGCTGGGAGGGCTGTGGTGGTGTTGTTGTGTGGCTCTTGTTTGTGCTTTGTAATGAAGAGCCTCACGGTGGTCGTTTAATGAGGGGAAGGAGCTGGCTGAGTCTTGCAGGGGGTTTTGCAGCATCCGTTTCCCTCTGCGAGTGGCTCTGGAGAGCTCTGAGTCCTGCCTGTAGGAATTTGCCTTTCTCAGAAGCGCAGGAGCTTCCACATCGGTTGGCAATGATGAGACCACCTCTTGGATGTGGATTTGGACATGTACCCTGGGAAGTCTGGGAATGGCAGCTCCGTCTCTTCCCCTTCATGGCTGGGATGGGGAGCAGGCGAGCGGGGCTGGGGCCACATGTCTAGCACTTGTCCCTGTCCCACCATCCTCACCTCCCCGAGTGTGTGTCCTATGCCTGGCTTTGGTGACATTTTAAACGCTGGACACCCACGTCGTGGGTCCACCCCCATGATGGGGTTGAGGTGAGTGGAGGCAGGACCTGAGGCTGTAGCTGGATACCCTCTGTCCCTTTGGAGACTGAGCCCAGTGCTGGCTGGGACCCTCCTGCAGCCCAGCAAGAGGTGGGTTAATGCAGAGATGGGTTAACACAGGTGTCAGGGAGCAGAATTCCCCCCGAGAGGAGGACCCAGCCATGCCAGCGATCCTGCTCCGTGCTTTCTCATCTCTCGATAATGCTGTAGGGCTGGTTCAGCATCAGCGGTGCCTCTGAGGAGAGCTGAGATAAGCCTTTGTGTGACCGTGAGCGAGTGGGAGGCTTAGCAGAACACGTGTAATTAATCCTGAGTTGTGCTTATAGTTGATCTCTGGTACTTCATTAAAGTCTAGTGGGGACTTTACCTGCAGCTGCAGCTTTGGGCAGGGGCTGGCACGCAGAGGGCAGGGGGATGCGTGAGGGGCTGGGGCTCGGCTGCAGGAAGGGACAAAGCTAAAGCTGTGTCACTGTGGAAGACTCAGCCCAAATGCTCTGATTTCTTATCCATATGCAACCTCCTGAAGCAGCAAAGCTTTGCTCTGCTGGGAACTGGGGATAAATTTGTCCTGGATATCTGTGGTGAGCTTGCAGCAGGGCAGGCACCAGCATCAGGGTGAGTTTGAGGCTATTTTTTTAAAAGTTGAGTCCACTTCTTGTTTATTCTTCTTTGGCACCCCCTGCTCCTTTCACAGCTCAGAGCTGTAGCTGCTCCCACCCAACACAGCTTTCACGGAGCAAAGGCCAGTGCCCATAAATTATTCAGCATGGAATAATTTCTCTCTTGGTTTGTTCTTTTCCGTCTCTTCAAATTTCTGAGCTGATTTTTCTACACGTATTGATCATTGGCAAGGGATCACTGGAAGGTTTGCCTGCGTACACTTCAGCCGGTAGTTAGGTAGTTATCTGAGAGCTGTTCATTATTAGCATCTGTATTGATTGCAATGCAGCAGTGCCTGGAGGCAGTGGTCACGATTTGGTCTGAAATACTGGGGATCGGGGTTGTAGGAGGTTGTAGCGAGGGGGAGGTCAGTCTCTTCTCCCAAGTAACACATGATAGGATGAAAAGAAATGGCCTCAGGTTATGCCAGGGAAAGTTTAGAGTAGATATTGGGAACAATTTCTTCCCCAAAGGGCTGTTGGGCATTGGAACAGGCTGCCCAGGGCAGTGCTGGAGTCACCATCCCTGGAGGGGTTGAACAGACGTGGAGATGAGGTTCTCAGGGACATGGGGTAGTGCCAGGATTGGGTTAATGGTTGGACTCTATGATCTTGATGGTCTCTTCCCACCAAAATGATTCTGTGACTCTGTGATTTTTGTCTGCAAACCCTTTGTGCTGCACTGGTAGCCAAAATGTGCTTTCAGAGAAGTGAGAATCAAGGCTGGTGTGTACATGTGCGTGTTGCTTGGTAGTGGAGGAGTGGGGAGTGCCTGAAATACCTGAGCTGGGTTTTTAATGAGGCAGATGTCAGAAAATTAGAAGTAGATGTTGGAAAATCACAAGCAGCATATTTGGAGTGATGGTTGCGCTGGTGCAAAAGCTGCAAGAAGCTGAGCCTGTTCCTCCAGAACCCTGGGGGCAGGTGGGGAGGGATGGGCTCAGCCTTTTCCCCCAAGAGAAGGGACACAATGCGGGCTGTGGGGACCCGTAGCTCCTACCCTTGCCCTTAGGTCACAGGAATGGTCCCATCAACATCTCCAGCTGCTCTTGTGGGGCTGAGGGACATAAGTCGGTGATGCTGGAGCAACAGGGGCTATTGATCTCCACAACGCTGAGAGGTGCTTTTTGCAATGGCCCCCTTGAAATGAACTGCTCATAAGGCAGGACAGAAAGTCGAAGAAAACAGGATTTGATGCCTCGTGGGGTCAGGGCTTTACAAAGTGTTCTCGGAGCTTAATTGCTCCGGTGTCAAGTTCTGGACTCTTAATACCAGTCCTGGCAAGGCACTTAATTTTAAGCACGTCCTTGTAACCCGTGCTGGCAAGCCCATTCCCTGCCGAGCGGTAGCAGTGCTTGACATGTTGTTTGAGCTGCTCTCTGGGTGCCGGGATGTTGTGGATGGGCTGTGGTGGGGCCAGCACCACAGTGGGACGAGGCTCCACTCCTGCTGGCGCCACTTTCCTCTCATTGCCTGGCACATACTTAATTATAACTGCTATTTTCCTGTGCTTTCCACAGTCACTGAGGTGTATTCAGGCTGCAAAAAGGGCCGTTCAAATGGAAACATGATGTCCAGATGAAGGCACTTCTAATTATTTTCTGGCAGATAAAAGCCGTCTTTCTGTCTTGCATCTGTTCACATGAAAACCCGTGCGATGCCCAGGCTCCAGGCTTCACCTTCCCTCGCCAGCTGGCAAATACAGTCCTGAACTGCTCAGGCGAGCCAGGAATTGCTTTTGGAAATGGCCAGAAGTGGTCAGTCGTGTATGGTCAGGATGGAGCTACATGACGTGGCTGTGGGATTTATCAGCTCCGCACTGGTGGGGAGGAAACCTCAACCTTTAATGCAGCATCAGATGATCCCGTTACTTGAGACTGAGTGTTTCTGTAAGCTGTTGGAGTTACCAGATTGTTCTTTTTCTGCCCAAGGTTTGATGTTTGTGCTGGGACACAGTTATGTGTGGGATGCTGCGGGCTTGGGAAAGGCTGGATGTTTGGCAACTGGTCTCGGTGGGAGCTGAAAATGATGCTCCTGATCATGGGTACTCGACCACTGCAAACTCTTGCAAAGATGAAGGTGATGTAGCCTTAACCAAGGTGTTATGCTGGACACATAACTGTGTTTGAGCTTTATTGGATTCTCCAGCCCATAGTTTAATCGGGACACGTCTCCAGCAGACATATCATAGGTGATGGGTTAGGCAGAGGTCCGGGGTGTTAGTCGGTGGAAATCAGCTTTGCTCTAGTGAATATCCATGAAGATTTGGCTAAAACTGCCATTTTACTTTGAGTGGTTGGGACAGCAGGGGACAGCCTGTCTGTCTGAGGGTCTGCCCACGTGTCACGAGCATGCGAGTGCTCAGCTCCTGCTGCCTCCTGGAGGACCCCAAGTATTTATTTCCTTCTCCTGGGAAATTTCTTCGTGATTTACTGGATTTCCAGCCAGAAAGAGCCATTTGCTCTGGCACTCTCCTATTCTTCTCCCAGGTCTGACTCTGTCCAGCCAGGAGGTCAGTGGATCCCATCCCCTTCCCTCCTCTTCCTCCCCTCCAGCCAGGCACAGCTGCTTGCATAGCTGACGCTGTGTAGCTATGCAATTAAAAGCTGGGTACATCGCAATGAGACTGAAAAAGCTGCTCCCTTTAATTACAGCAGCTCCCCGATGCCTCCGAGGAGGTGGATCGGAGCCTTGCTGGCAGCACACGTGGGGAGCGGGGATGAGCCGTCCTGCCCGGGCGAGGAGCGGCAGGGAGGGATTTCTTCCACCGTTGAGGGCTTCATATTGTAGGAGAGGAAAGTGCATGAATTAGCAGGAATTACCGAGCTGTTAAATTGTGCTCCTCTGTGAAATGTGTTCGTTTTGTAGCCAAATGACGACTCGCTCGCTGGCTTTTTTGCCATTGCAGAAACTTCTGCTTTGTCATGTAAAGGTTTTTCCAACCAAAACGATTCTATGATTCTATAACCTTATTAATCGCTGGGTGATATATATAGGGTTGATCATCCATGGGGGACCCCAGAGCCCCTCTGGGCTGACGAGGTTGGGAAAGATGGAGGTTTCTGAACACCTGGAGATGGTTCAACCAGGATCCCCTGGATCAAACGCAGGCTCCAGCCCTGCAGAACTGTTGAATCCTCATTTCTGGAGTCTTTCAATCCCCTTATAAGATGCAAAACATCCAGCAGTCTTCATTCCTTATAGCTTATCTTTGCAGCCCAGAAAAAATACCTTCCAGGGGATGTCCCGGCAGAGGGGATCTCCCGTCAGAATCTGCCCAGACTTGCTGGAGCTGCTGCTGCTCAGCCGAGCAGCAAAAACTCGGTGTTAGCTGTCTCTGAGAATGGAATACAAAGGTTTTCAGCAAGTACTGTGTCCTGCCACGATGGGAAAACAGGGGTTTCTTGAACCTTGGAAAGAAATAAATTGATTTCTGGACGTCGCCCCCCTGGGCTGGGTAGGGCCGTGTCACACGGGATCGATGATGGGCCAGAGAAACAGTCCAGATGCACTTTGCAAAGGTGAAACCACTGCAGGTGGCTTAAAAGACAGACTGCAATTGCTTGAAAACCCTGCTTTTGAGGTCATCAAACCTCGCTTTTGAGGTCATCGTGTCCCTTCTAGCAGGAGGAAGAGCTGGGAGCAGAGGCCAGGCAATGGGGCGTTCATCTCATGGGCTCCAGTTTGCACTTTAAATTGCTTGTGATGGGCTTGTCACAGACCCCCGGGAGCTGCTCGGGCTCTGCTCTGGCACCTTCCATCCCTCAAGTAACAGCTCTGTCTCCTGTGGACAAGGGGAAGCCGAGGGAGCAAAAAGGACAGCAGCCCTTCTCCATCTCCCCAGCTGCAGTTACTGTGCTGATGACAGCAGACGCGGGCAGGAAAGATGCAATTAAATATAATATAGGATATTGGCCCAGCCTGCCAGCAGATGCCCACAAGATCCATTTAACGATGGACTTTCCAGCCCCAGGAGCGATAATGTGAAAGGAAACGGTGGGTTAATCTGAAAATAGGTCAATGGGATGTAAAGATAACCCCACAGTCATCTGATTCCAGACAGCCCGCACCATGCTCAGGAAGGGAGCGCGTCCCCTGGTTGATTAAAGTACCTATAAGGGGAAAATCACAGGACAAGGAGCTGCTGTAGATTTATTCTGGAGTGGGCACAGCTGGTGGAGGCGGCTGGCGGAGATGTGAGCTCAGCGCTTGCATCCGCTTGGGTCAAAACCGTTCCTTCCAAAAAGGAGCCGATGTTCTAATCCCAGATGTTGGGATGGGACAAGGGACAAGCCACCAGGTCACCTGCCAGGATGTGCTGAGCCTGGGCATGAGCCGGTCACCTTTCTTGGCTGCTCTGGGACAGGAGGTTTCTCCAGGAGCTGGGATCAAGTGGATTTCAAAAGCAAATCTCTCAGCTGCGCTGGCTGAGGAGGAGGCATTTGCACTCATTGATTTTATTTGCGTAATTTCAAGCGCCATTAATAGTACATGGCAGGAGGAAAAATCAGGGAAATTTCACTCCAACCATGAGTGAAATTGGGTTTAGTAGGAAAATTAGTTGACTTAACTGGCAAATGATGAAAGCTTGAATAAAGAATGTTTAAATAAGGAGGAATGAAAAAAAAAATCCTCCCCACCTCGGAGGTGCAGCCTGGATTTGCATGATTGGAATATTAAAATCTGTGGTTATAAAGTGTTTAGAAAGGATAAAAGGGGTAAATGAGAGACATGCTCTGGTTCAAAAACAGAAGTCCTGCTTTTAGATCTATTCTTGCCTCACAGCCTTGGCGCTGGGAGTATAAATGGATGCGGCAAAGTCCTGAACACCAGGCAAGGGTACAGGTGGCAGATCATGGTGACAAAGTGGGGCTGGGGAAGCCAGGTGGAAAGTTTTTTGGAGGCTTTGGTATGAGATGCACTGATTGCTGTCTCCCACACCCCTTTGTCAGGCTTGGGTTAGAGCTTTTTAAAACTATGGCTTAGTTTGCAATGCAGTGGCTTGGGCGATGTGTGCCAGCTAGAGGACAGGGTATGCTGCAAGAGAAGCGGTATGGTTTGGGGATTTTTAGTTAAACAGGAGGTTTATGGATCAGCTGAGTTGTTCCGCTGGAGTGCCAGGTCTGTGTAAATCAGCATTGTTATTTGGCTCATGACTGAGGAAAAAGCAGCACGTACGTGAGCAAATGTGTTTAGTATTGCATTTCTGTAAAATCCTGCAGTTCTTTACTGCTTTAAAAATTCCCCTTCAGCTTCCCCCGGAGGGGTTGGTCTCCTTGTTGCCCTGTTTATTGTACTGAGGTGGCTGTTGGAGGTGAGAGTCTTTCTGTTCCTGCCATCTTCCCAATCAGCCATGTCGTGTAAAATTGTGCATAAAAGTGATAAAACCGCCGCCTGTTTCCCCTGCGGCTGACCCGGCCGGCTGCCCTGAGCTGACACTTCTATTCCTTGTGACAAGAGCAGTGAAGCAGCTACAAAACAGCACTTTGCCTTAAATTGAAATTCTATGTTTTCCTGGCTTGGGTGAGCAACGTGGTCTCATGTTTACTTGCTCTCTGGGGTCACTTTGTCTCAGGTGGGGATGGGGCTGGAAAAAGGATCTTGATGCCCAGTGCATGGGGGCTTGCAAGCTGTATCAGAAGAAGAGAGAGATATGGCCAGGAGCACATCAAGAGCCCTTTGTGGTAGAATCACAGAATCATTTTGGTTGGAAGAGACACTTGAGATCATCGAGTCCAACCGTTAACCCACCCCTGGCACTGCCCCATGTCCCTGAGAACCTCATCTCCATGTCTGTTCTACCCTTCCATGGATGGTGACTCCAGCACTGCCCTGGGCAGCCTGTTCCAATGCCTGACAACCCTATGAAAGAGAAAACCCAGGTAGGGCTGGAAAGAGAATTCTCATGTTCAGAAGGGGAAATATGGAGAACTTAGGAGAACCAGTAAGAGAGGTCACATAGAGTGAAGGCTTCAAAGCCTGGAGATGTAAAACCTGTCTGGACCTTTTATTCTCAAGGAAAGAGAAAATGCCTACAGGGATGGCTGGGTTAAATTCCCATCTCCAAACAGGTGCCAGGAGTAAGTGAAGAGCCCAGAAGAAAACAGAGACAGACATCTTGGCAGGCGGGAGCTAAGGGTGAGATTTCACACTGTCTGAGCTCAGACTTGCAAAATAAAACATAAATTCTTAACCTGTTAGAAGGACTGAGAACGAAACAAGGAGACTGTGTGGTGGGAGTGGGGCAGAGCCTGAGCGGATCGAATCATCTCAGTGCTTTGGTTCTCCATGAGGATGTTGCTGTTGCTCTTTGTGTGTAGAGTCGGGTTGTGGGGGTGAGGATGAGGAATTACTGTCTTTGAGAGGACAAAAAAAATACAAGAACATTGAAACTGAGGGGTGGATCGTTTGTATTTCTGAGCAAACTGGCACTCAGAAATCACAAGTACACGTAACAAGATCTTTGAGAAACCTGCTGAAGCTGGAAAGTCTCACAGGTTTCTGAGAAGGAGGAAACATGGTCCAGACAAGCAGATGGGCTGTCAGGCTGACATCAGTGGTACTCTTAGTGAAACAGCTTTGGAGAGAGGGATTCATCAGTTCACAGAGGTAATTGGAAATGGAAGGAGATATGCTGCAGGTTTACCAGCTGTGTATCATGCCAGATTAATCACAAATCACCTTGGCAGCGAGGTAACTGATAGTCTTGATAAAGAGATTGCAGTCGATCTCGTTTATCTGGATTTTCATAATGCATTTTATCTGCCGGAGGAGGAAAGAGTATGGTTGTTGTAAGGAACCGGCTGAAAACCCACTGAGCGAGACCTGGGGTCCAGCCGCCCTGGCTTTATTGAACTATTTCATAAATAGGACAAAAACTGAGAAATATTTATGAAATATACACAACATCCAAGGACAGGCAGTGCCATCAGAGTCGAGGAGAAGCTGTGGGTGCTCTGGGATGTGATAGGTACCTGTAAGGACTGGAGTAAGAGGAATGGAGCGTGGTCTGTATGGGGGGGGATATATGGCTGGGAACAGGGAGATTCGGGCTAAACTGGGAGCCTTGCAGGGAGGAGGGAAAAGACGTGGCTGTCACTGGTGTGGTTGCATCGAAAGCAAATGAAATCTGGTGTCTCCAACAAGAGAGATGCAGGGGAGCATGTGTGTTGGATGAGATGCTGGCGAGCCCTGGCTGGGGATGCTGTGCAAAAGCCTCATCATCCACATGGGACGAGCAGGAACTCGGCTGGAGCAAGTGCACAGATTGGGAGGGACCAGGACTCCCCAAAACCTCAGATTTTTTTTCACAAGGAATAAATACTGGGGAACGGAGAATGATCTTCTTCCCCCTCCATCAGCTGGGAGCTGGCTGATGGCCCCTGTTACAGACTGGGCATGGAAATGAGTGTCTGTGTGTTTCAGGGTTTTGTGGTGCTGGGGGGCTGACCAGTCCCTCTCGCTTCTCCCCAGTCACTTAGGGGTGCCGCCAGGACGGGGCAACTGCCCCTTAACCAATCCTTTGCCTTTCGACCTGATTTACACCGACTACCACGGGCTCCAGCAGATGAAGCAGCACATGGGGCTATCCTTTAAGAAATACAGGTAAGCAAAGCCACTCCCTTCTCTTACTCTCTGTTTCATTAATTAGTAATCAAAGACTAACACTAATGACCTCAAAGAATAAGCCCCCACCTCCAAGGAGTCAGACCCTTTGATTGCACCTTTAATTTTTGCCTGGCTCTGGCAGTTGCCACCGTGCTGTGTCCCCTGATGCTGCAGCACCAGGAGGTCCATTCGCTCCGGAACCTCACGTGTTTAAGACAAAACCTCATTAGAAGAGACTGAATTGCGTGTACCTGTGGTATGTGTGTGGATCCCGGTACCGTGTGTGCAGCTGGGGTGGGCACACCACAGAGGGAAGTGTGAGCCTTTTCTGTTTGCAAGAAGCAGAGCCCCATCTCTGGCTCTTTCGTCATCAAGACAAATGTCATTATCCCCTGGTACATCACCAGCTCAGAAAATATGCGATTTAATTTAGTGCTGATAGTCCTGCTATTTATTATGTTTTCTCCCATCTCTTCCACTATCCTACACAATTTTATTAGAGAGAAAAATGACAAGTGGTGTTATTGCTTTTATTATAAATGCATTTGAGCTCACATTCAGCTTGTTTTGCTCTTCTCTTGTTTGATGCTCCCCTTCTCTCCTTGGTCTTGTGCTGGTAATGCCTGCCTCAGCATTCCTGGGATATTGGGAAAAGCATTAACAAGTCTTCAGGAGATACATCATTCTCAAAACCATCAGGAAGACGAATGCCCGGCATGGGGAAATTGCTCGTTCTGGGAGTGAGCATGGGTTTGGGAAGTGCTGCTGGGGATGTTCCTGCACCCTGTGCTTGGGAAGCAGACAGGGATGATCTGCCTGGGAACACCAGATATTCCTGGCAGTGGGACTTTCTTGAACAATGGTCCTTGAGGTGTGACCATGGTCCTGTCTCCTCTCCCAGGTGCCGCGTCCGGGTCATCGATACCTTCGGGACTGAGCCGGCGTACAACCACGAGGAGTACGCCACGCTGCGCGGCTACCGCACCAACTGGGGCTACTGGAACCTGCAGCCTACCCAGTTCATGACCATGTTCCGTAAGTGGGGGATGGGACATGACGGGGCCGCTTGGGAGGTTTGCAGGCACTGCAGGAGCGGGTCTCGCCTCCTTTAGGAGGTGATGCATGGGCAGTGCCATCCTCCCCGGCTCTGCTTCTGCTTCCCCTGCCTGCAAGGAGCTCCTGAATCTGCTTGGGCCACCTCTTGGGCTGTAGAAATGTTCCAGGGAGAGAGACCCGGCTCCTTCCTCTGCAACAGGTCACTGGCTCCAGCACAGCCAGGAGCTGCCAGGTCCTGGAAGGGGAAACGTGGGGTGGTTTTGGTTGCAAAGCCTGGTTTTATTTCAGCTGGGGTTCTAAAGGTGAGAGGCAGCTCAGTGGTTCAGACTTACCTGTGGCAAGAGATGCGCTTGTCTGAAAGGAGCCTGATGACCTCTTGGGCACTGAGTGACTCAAAAGTTGCTTTTTCCTGGATGGATAAAGCCCGTTTGGCAGCTTTGAAAATGCCTTTTTAAAGAGTTGCTCAAGTGAGTTCCAAAGCCTGTATTTTATGAACCACTTGCTTGGAATTCCTGCCATTTTTCCTTAAAGCTCCGGCAAGGCTCTGGAACTGGGCTCCTCTTGGTCTTCATGCTGCAATAGGGCCACATCCACAACCCTGATGAGGTCTCAGAAAACATCTTGTCCATCCACATATTTTCTCCTCTTGGTGTCTACAGCTCACACCCCTGACAACTCCTTCATGGGCTTCGTGTCGGAGGAGCTCAACCAGACGGAGAGGCAATTCATCAAGTCCAACAAAGTGAGCAGCATGGCGGTGGTGTACGGGAAGGAGGCCAGCATCTGGAAGGTGGGTGTCCTGGGTGCCACTGCCTCTGGCTCTTACCCTGAGCTTTTGAGGTGCAGATCTTGGGGTGTTTGTAGAATGTGACATGTCCAGAGCCTCTGAGCAAACAGAAGCTGGTGAGACCCTGTCCCCAGCTCTGTGCTCTGGGTGATTCTTCCTCCCAAGAGGCTGCTGAGACCAAGGAGTTCGTATCAGTGATTTTATCTAATTAATTACAATGATTGCTCTTAGATGATTTCCTGGGTTATGATGGGGATGTGGAAGGGGGTTTGCTGCCCTCACACTTGTAATGCCCAGGGGAGGGGGTGGGCAGCGGCATGGGGGCTCTTGCTCCATCCTAGGAGGTGCCTGGTGCTGGTCCTTGCTGGGACCCCGCACTTGGCCACATTTGGTGCCTCCTGGCCAAGGCCACCTCTAGGCCAGCAGATGTGGGGTAAAACCCTTTGCTTTCTTCCCCAAACTGCTCTGTCAGTGAGCAAAAAGACCAACAATACCCCCAACCCCCCAGACCATCCCCTCCTCATCTCCTGTAGCAGTCAGGGGACATGTGTTCTCCCTGTCTTATCCAGAGCGAGCCAGCTGCTTTTCCTTCCAGGCCTTAAAAAAAGGGAGCTAATTCTCACTGTCTCTTGATTTATTTCTATTTTTTTTTCCCTTTGTGCACCACCCGGGGCTGTTCCAGTTGCAGGTACTGTACCGCACCAGCTGCTGCTGGGCTTTACCTCCACGCATCTTCTCACCAGAGAAAAGATTTTGCCGGAGTCGCCTTTTTCTCATCATGGGCTCGGTCCTCCCGAGCTGCCAGGATCAATGCGGGTTGATGCAGCCAGACTGTCCCCTCCCTGTCCCCACTGTTCCTGATGTAGTGGATTTGTTCTTGCAGGGCAGGATCCAGCCATGCCACATCATCTCCTCCTAGTCATGGGTGTTTGTGGCTTTTCCATCACCCCCCACATCTGAGAGCAAACCTCCCCACCATCCATGTAGCTCAGGAGCTCCCCAAAACCCCAATGAAACCCACTCAATCTCATTTTAGGGGAACTGTAACATTTAGTCATCTTTTTGTATCATGTCCTTGCCCTTCCTTATCCAGCAGTTTCATTTGAGCTTGGTTAGGTTAATTTGGGAAGGCACTAAAGAGAGTTAAAACCTCAGAACGGACATTTTCCTTCAGCCTTAGTGCTGTGAACGTTTGCTCCGTTTAGCCAGAATTCACAAACAGCATCTATTTCCCCAAAACTGCATATTTGGGATAATTATGGAGTGAAGAGGTGGGGACTAATTCTTACTGGTGACTGTTCCTCAAGGCCAGGTTGTCCAGGCATCGCTTTGCATCCCCATGTCCCCTGTAAGAAAATAAGGAGAAAGAGGAGCTTTTCCTTATTTGGAGTGATTTTTGAGGTCGGTGGTGCCAGGTGTTACCCAGGGACTCCAAGCTGTGTTCCACTCCCATCACCCCAAGCCTTTTGCATTAGAGAACTGATAACAAAACGGTGCTGATTTGGGTGTTAGTGGTGCTGTGGTCAGGATTTCACCCTGCAGCCTCATCACACCAAAACCACTTGTTTTTTAGCATTAGAGAAGTCCAGGGATATGTGGCTGAGGACAGAAATACGATGTTCAGGGAGGCTTTAAGGCAACATATGGAGTTTTCTCAAATTCCTGATTTATACAGCCTTATTCCCTCCTGGTCTCTGCTCTTTCGGAGCCTGTTGCAGCACTGGAACGAGTTGAAAATGCAGCATCTGAAGGATGGTCCCTGTGTGGTTTTTCCAAGCAAAAAACCCAAAACTGCAATAGAGAAATGGTTAAAATGGAAGGCTGCTCTGGAAAGCAAAAGGAGGAAAGCCTCCGAAAGAAGAAAACTGATGACACCTGGATTTCTCCAGGTAGTAAAACAGGGTTAAACCTGAGTGAGAAAATCCTGGGGACTTGTTACTTGGAATAAGAAGCCATTAGCAAGCTGTGGTCTTTGCAAACTTCCCTCTGAAACCTTTAATTCAGCAGCTCCAGAGTGGAGGTTGCAGGAAGGCAGGAGCTCGAGGTTGTTGGTGTTCAGGGAGCTGGACTAGTCCAGGACGCGTGTCCCAGGGATGCGGAAGGGAGCGTGCGGGTTTTGTGCTGCTGCGGGTTGGGCTCGAGCATTGACTTGATGATCTTAAGGGTCTCTTCCAACCAAAATGATTCTATGAATCTATTGTGGGTGCTCTGGTTCAAGGGTTAAATCACCCCCCATAACCATGGCATGGGGCGGGGGTCAGCCCCATCTTCTGGTGCAGTTCACACCTCTACCTTCCTCTCCAGGGCAAGGAGAAGTTCCTGGCCATCCTCAACAAGTACATGGAGATCCACGGCACGGTTTATTATGAGACACAGCGGCCGCCCGAGGTCCCGGCGTTTGTGAAGAACCACGGGCTGCTGCCACAGCACGAGTTCCAGCAGCTGCTGAGGAAGGCGAAGGTGGGCAAGAACCAGCCAGGGCATCGTGGGACCCGTCCCCCCTTAACCAGCCAGCAGCGAGAACTCAGTTGCCTTGAGAAATAAAACCTAATTAAAGGAGACGCCGTTATCTGCGCTCCTCCCAGGCTTGCAGGCGCTATCAGCGGGGCTAATTAGCCAGGAGCGGAGCAGAGCACATCATTTCAGATCAAGATGTGTCTGATGAGTTTCTCCTTTCAGACTGTCCGCAGACGGAGCACAAAGTTTCCTGATTAATTCATTTGCTGCTAAGTGGGGTGTTGGTTTTTTTTCATTCGCACGGCTGCGTTAAAAATAAATGGGATTCTGGGAGCGAGTGTGTGGGATGCGGGTGCATCCTGGCTGCCTTCAGCTGGAGTCTGGGGGAAATGCTGTTGGTTCCTGAATGGTTTTGCCAAAACAGTATTTCTACGTATGGGACCAATATGATGGTTGTAGCCACTTGCAGCTGCTGAACACCCTGTTGCTTTGCACGAGTGGGCTGTGAGCCACGGAGCAAGGGGAGATTTCAGCGCATTGAAGCTAGAGGATGTTGAGCCACGTGGAGCTGCCTTAGAGGCCTGGTGCGCAGGACCAGAGCAGCAGAGAGGGATGCTGGTGGGTTATTTGGGAGACTTTCCTATGGGAATGGCTGCTCACCAGCACACGGGTTTCTCTCTTGCAGCTCTTCATTGGCTTTGGGTTCCCCTACGAGGGTCCTGCCCCGCTGGAGGCCATCGCCAACGGCTGCGTTTTCCTGCAGGCGCGTTTCAACCCCCCGCACAGCTCCCTCAACCACGAGTTCTTCCGCGGGAAGCCGACGTCAAGAGAGGTGAGGCTGGCAGAGGTGAGGGGACGGGCTGGGTGGAACCACGGGAAGAGCAGTTGCTGAACGGAGATTATTTTTATTGGTGAGATTTCCTCCAAATGCAGAAGTGCAGATACCTGCAGATGGGGTCCCCTCTCCTATCCTTGCATCATGGAATCACAGAATGGTTTCGGTTGAAGGGCCCTTCCCAGCTCCCCCAGTGCCCCCCCTGCCATGAGCAGGGACATCTGCACCAGCTCAGGTTGCTCAGAGCCCCGTCCAGCCTGGCCTGGGATGTCTCCAGGGATGGTTCAGCCACCACCTCTCTGGGCAGTGTGGGCCAGTGTTTTACCACCCATCATCTCCATCCAGAGCACTTGCATGAAAGGGACCCTGTCTTGGGTTTGGGGTTACAAAGAAAGTAGTGCAGGAGATTTGTTCAAACCACAAACCCCAGCTCCTTCCTCATCAGCACGGATCTGTGCACAGCCCATACCGCGCTCCCAAACTAGGGTGATGCTCCCCTTTTACACACCCAGAGGGATGCCAGGACTGCCATGGTGTTGCAAGGGTACAAAATCCCCCCCCCAGGCTTGCCTGCCGCTGGGAATTTAATCTAAGTGAAGCAGGAACTCTTTAAAACTTAAAGGGTTGAGAAAATTGCTTCTTTTATTATTAATAAAGTGGATAATGCAGTGCAATGCTCGGTCTCACTGAGAAGGGCTTTGCTGGGGGCTGTGCCTGCTCAGCCCTGCTGCAGCCCAGCTCAGTGGTGCCCGTCATGGGTTTGGGGAGAGGGCTGTCCTGCACCCCCGTGTCTGTCCCATGCCACTCCCTAATTAGCTAATTGTCTGCCAATGTTAACAGCCATCCCAGGTGGATGCTGTGGTTGTGCTTCAGCTCGGAGCTGGGAGGGCAGCTGGGGGCAAGGGCTCTGAAATGCCTGGGGTGTTTAATAGCCAGAGGACAAGGAGGTGATCAATCTGTCAGCAAAAAATGGGAAAGGACAGCAAGCTGGAGAATGAAATAGTGAGTGTGCACTGCTCTCCTCCTCCAGCTGGCAGGTTTTCAGGCGTCTCTGTAACACTTCACAGTGCCTCCGAGACACCTCCTCTGCTCAGCATCCTCTCTCTACCTTCTCTGAGAGATCTGGGCTCTGGCTGCCTTGCAGCAGCATGGCACTGAAAGTAAAAAGGCAGATCCCCAAAAATTACTTGGTTGAGAGGTGGGTGGCTGCGGGGTTGCCGTGCACAGGGCTGCCTGTGGCATCGGGGTGATGCAGCTTCCAGCACTGCTCTCTCCCAGTGCCACACTTCCCTGGCCATTGGTGGTGATGGATTTTGTGTCTTGTATCTGGAGCTGGCACACACAAAACACAGGGTGCCTTCCCAGAGATTTGCTGTTTTGGTCTATTTTTGCCATTCCAGGCCCACAGATGGTTCGGGTCAAGTTTAGATTTTACCCACATTACGGTGATGGGGATACTCAGGGCTTCAGGGGTGATTTCAATGTTGATGGGAATGGGGCTTCCCAACCCAGTGGGAATTTTAGAGCATCGGCCTGAGGTCAGGGGGCAGCTGGATTCAGAGGAAACCTCATTTTTCTAACACATCTCTATGTGCAGTGGTTTAAAACCCAGTGTGTTTGTGTCTGAGCCTGCTGCTCCTCTCTGTGAGCAGCAGCTGTTCTGGTGGGGATTGCAAAAGCCAGCTCACGCCGCTGTGTTTTAGGTGTCCTCCCAACACCCATATGCCGAAGACTTCATCGGGAAGCCGCATGTGTGGACTGTCGACTACAATAACTCCGAGGAGTTTGAAGCTGCTATCAAAACCATCATGAGCACCCAGGTACGGCTTGGTGGAGGTGGCAGGGTGATGTCCCCACTGCTGGGTTTGCAGGGACAGATATCGGCAGTGTTTCTGGTGCCTGGCTTTCTCTTTTGAGTGTTAATTGCTTTTTCTTCCTTGTTTTCCCTTGGAAATTATTTGCATGTGCAGAGCAGGAATCCTCCTGTCCTGCAGCTGTGGGGGACTCGTGCTCTCACCTTGCTTTGGTACCGAGCATCGTGTTTGCCCAGGGTAGCGCTGTGCCTTTGAGGGACCCCCTGGGAATCCTCCAGGCAGAACCAGAGCAAGGGGAAGCTGAGATAAGGGAGATGAGGTTTGGGAGCAGGAGGCTGATGTTGCTGGAGACGTTTGGCAGTGGTGAGACCTGGCACGAAGCAAAGATAAACCCAGAGAGCATTTCTCCGCAGGTACCCTGAGAGCCACCGACCTCTGCACCTGCTGTTCCCCCATTTCATTGTTCATCGTTATTGTCTGGATTGAGCAAATCACTAGGAATAGCTCCAGGAGTTGCCCCTCTTAAGGATGAAAGGTTGTAATGAAGGAGGGGCACGCGGGGGCCCCCCAGGAAGGCAGCACTCCCACTGCTCCTGCGCTGGAAATGCTCCCACGTTAACATTTACCTCCTGCCCTGTGGCAGGAGCCTTTCAAGTCGTCCAAATTATTAAAGTAAATTTTCCCGGAGGGGAAGAAAGTGCTGATCTCCGTTTTACTTGCAATTTGCTTCGCTTGGTAGAGCCATTGCCCCACGAGGACAGGGATGCGCTGTGAAACCAGGACTCTGTGTCAGGCTGCAGTGGTCCGGGGTTCACAGGACTGGCTGGGATTTTGGGGGCACAGGGATGATGCTGGCAGGAGAGGTGTCATCTTTGCTTTTCCCTGCATTAGAGGCTGCAGAGATGGGTGTCTGTGACAGTCTGGGGACTTTATTCAGCTGATGTGGCCATGCTGTCTGCATGGGTCTCACCCCGTATCATGGGTGTTGCCACAGCTCTTCACCTCAGGCTGATTTTTCTCTATGAGTTTGCAAAGACTGAACAAACCCGACTTAGGAAAACAGTTGTTGTTTTGCACATTCATTTTGGTGTCTCCATTAAAATTAAATTAAAAATAATTACATCCCTGCTGCTGTGCTGCCGGGCCAGCTGTCAGCATTTGACCCTCCACCATCTGGGCTGGAGAGACGGTCCCAAAGTGAAGACGATGCCACGGGTGGGTGGTGAGAGCTGCTAGTCTCTGTTTCAGGAAAGAGAAGGAAATCTTCTGTATTTCCAGAAAGGGGAAAGAAAATAGCGAAGCCTGGTGCTGCTGTGCTATTAAAATAATTTTTAAAAAGATTGGAGAATTAAAGTGGGGGGAAAGGGCTCTGCTGGCTCCTGAGCAGCTGTGTTGCTCTGCAACATTGACTGGATGTGCACCAGGTCATTTAGATGCTTGCTGATAACCCCTGGTTGAAAAGAACAGAAGAAAAAAGGATTTAGGAAAGAATTTGGCGGTGTGATGAGCAGGAGGAGCCAGTGTGGGGACCCGCTGTGCTGCCCTTTCCTGTTTCGCCTAAAGATGAGCTCCTGTCTCTGCTCTTCTGCCCATTCTCACTCTTCATGTAAATGCAGCTGCGGTACAGTCACAACACTTCCCTCCTCCCTCCCTTAATTAACATTTCTTCGGTTTCAGAACAGCTGACAGAGGCCGGAAAGGAAGAGAGGAAACAGCCTCAAGTTGCACCAGGGGAGGTGGAGGTTGGATCTTGGGAGCAATTTCTTCCCCAAAGGGCTGTGGGGCATTGGAACAGGCTGCCCAGGGCAGTGCTGGAGTCACCATCCCTGGGGGGTTGAACAGACGGACATGAGGTTCTCAGGGACATGGGGCAGTGCCAGGGGTGGGTTAACGGTTGAAGTCTATGATCTTGAGTATCTCTTCCAACCAAAATAATTCTGTGTATAGTTGGATAAACTCCATCTTCTATAGGACCATGGGGCAACTAGAGCCACCTCTCAGAGCCTTATTTTGGAGGGGTCTGGCTGCACCCACGGGGGACCCCCACCCTGAGCTTCCCTCCCACGAATCGTCCCAACCACTGGAATGACCTTCATCTGCTGGGAGGCTGAAGTCCTAAATGTACTCAAAGGTGTAAAACCAGCTGCTGACATCCCACTGGCACAGGAAAAGTTCAGTCGCTCTGCAGGGAAATTATTCTTTCTCACCAAGAAGCACGCTGGGTTAATCCCACAAATCACCTCTCTGGGTTTTTTTAAAGATATGATATAAATCCTTCTGAAGCAGAGCAGAGAGTGAGTGTGAATAACTTACAGCAACTTCCCTTCTTTTTTCCCCCCTTTTTTTTTCCTTTTTGTCTTTCAAATAGAAAACTCTGTTTTATTAGAGATGTTGTCAAGTCAATTAAGCCTAAAAATTGACCTACCTTATAGGTTTAAAAGCCTTATTATGGGCTTTGGCTGCAGGAATCCCTTGGTATCTTGTCTTTAAAACACTGTTTGTTGCAGCAGGAATTAAAAACAAGGGCATTAGCAGGAGGAGCTGCAGAAAGCCGGTAACTGGGCAATTTAATGTTGCTGTTCCCAGACAGGTAATGGAGCTCGGAGAGACAATTTTACTGGCTCCCTTTTTTCCTCGAAGGCAAAATGAGCTGTTTTGTTATCAGAATATCTAACAAATTTGTCTCTGTTTCAGAATAACCACCATCGATTTATTTTTTTCAGTCAAAACATTTCATTTCAACATTACTGCTATGAAATAATATTTTCTTTTGTTTCCCATCTGCCTGCCTTTGTTTGAAAACACCCTGCCAGTTTATTGAAAGGAAGGCTCATATCTGAAATGATGCATTTGCTTTTGCTTCACCAACCCAAATCTGAAACACAGCATTTTTCCCCTCCTTGATGGGTGGAAACACTGGGAATTGAGAACAGACCTGAAACAGATTTTATTTTTCTTTGTTGTTGTTGTAAACTTGTTGATAAGTGAAAATTTGATTTGATTTTTTTTTTTGTTGATAAGTTGTATATTTGCTGATAAGTGAAAAATGACTTATCCCATAGCTTTACTTTTGCATCTTCCAGGCAAAACTCAGTAAAACGGGTTTTTTTGGGCTGGGATGTTGTGGGAAGCTGTGAGATGCCTTTGCTGTCAGCTTTTCCCACTGGCAAATGTGCTGGGTGCTGGAAACTGGGGTGCTGGGGATGGGGAACTGGGGTGTTGGGAATCCCTTGAGGGTTTCGGAGCTGTTTTCATGGACCTGGTAGTAATTCTGATGTGGTCAAGCTGACCAACAAGCTCACCCTGGTTCAGAGCATCATGGCTCTGGGGGATTTGCTGATGCTGCAGCAATATTTTAGCGTTACTTTGGCTCTCTGGCCAGCTCGCTGCCGCTGTGGCTGTACAACCGTCCTGATTTACATCACAGATTCCCAGAGCTGCAGCTCAGGATGGATGAGCTGTCCTTGCAGCTCCGGCCGGGCTGGCAGAGCTTCCTCTGGTGTGCTGGGAGCCAGTGGGTCTGCTGGCCGGGATGCTGCCGTGTAAATAAAGGAGCTGAGATGCAGCCGGAGTCCTTCGCCAACCCGGATTTGCTTGAAAGAAACTTCTTCCTTCTGAGGAGAAATCTGAATTGTGGCTTGGGTTTGCAATATGTTTTTTTTTTCCCCCAGGAAAAGCCCTTGTGCTCTCCTCTCGCATCCTTTTGGAGGTGGTACCCACTCCAGGTCACCCTGCAGCTGCTGGGAAAGGTTTTTGCCAAACTCTGCCTCTGCCATTCGTCCCTCCCTTGGAGCAGTTTAGGGCTTTCCCTGATGGCTCGCATCCCTGGCCTGTTTATAAGGAAAAACTGAAACTGTGGAAGCACCAAATCCCTCTGTCCCAGAGATCAAATCCTCGCACAGTCACACAGGGCCAAGGGACGAACTGTGTCCCTCAGGGAAGGTGATGCTGGGAGGGCTGTCCCAGGGATGGATTTTGCCGTTAGTCAGGGCTTAGGGGCAGGAGGAGGAGAGAGGTTTTCAGGCACCACCGTTTTCTTGGCCTTCAGCTTTTTGTCAAAAAATAGCCCTCGCACAAGCAATTTAATGGACCCAATATTCTGGTGTAGTGAAGGGAGAAGGCTTCATGAGATCGAAGTCAAACATACAGGAATATAATGGAAAATTATACATTTCAGACTATGCTTGAAAGACTGGCGTATTAAACATCACAGCGAAAATAGCTGGTTAAAGCGTTCCCAGCCTGCTGTTACGTGCCAGCAGAGAAATGCATTATTTTTCTACTTATTTGTCTGATGACGTTTTGTTTGGTTGGGTTTTTTTTCTTTTTCATTTTGAGCCGGGGAGACTTACTGCTCTCTTCAGCTCTGGGATTCCTGCTGGAAACTGTGAAACCAGGGCTCTTGTGGCGGTGTCCCTGTGTGGCACCAGTAAATCCCCGTTTGGCTGGTGGAGAGCACTGGGGCGCGGTGTTTGCATCCCGGTTTGCAGTGCCTTTGCTCTGGCCCTGAGTTCCACACCGGTGCATGGGGGAAAGGATGGCAAGGTCCATCTTCACTGACCTCCTGTGCATCGCTGCGCTGGGCAGTGGGATGCAGTGGTCCCCACCTGGGACCCCCCGTCTCTCCCATGTGTGCAGGGAGATCCTGAGCTCCCGGCACAGGGAGCGGCATTTGCCGTGTGCCTGTCAAAAGGAGGCCAAGCCCGTCAGATTTTAATTAAACAATTATCTTCCTGAAATTGGCATTTTCTATCAGTCCTGAGCGCACGAGCTGAATCCTAAAGAGACCGGCAGCAGGGAGCAGGGGAGAGAGAGACTTTTGGGGAGCCCCCGGCAGAGAAGGGGACACATGAGGTGATGAGGCTGGAGGATCAGGGACTGTGTGGGCTCCTGATGTCCTTGAATCTCACAGAGCTCCCGGGAGCCTGCGTGCCCATGGGATTGTGCCCAGAGCATCACCTCCGGGTGCACATACATGGAGATTTTCTGCTTCCACCCCACTGGGATTGTGCTGCATCCCACCGGGTACCCCGGCGGTGTTTTGGGGAGAAAGAGTCTGTTTTACAGAGTTACGTCTGTACCATGCCTGGTGTATTGGGGTCCTGGGAAACCCCCCAGCATCATGGCCATGAGAGCAATGGTAAGATGAGACTGGGTGTTAGCGATGCTGAGTGAGGGGTGGTTTGTCTGTCCCAGACGGGTTTTGTGTGATTCTGACGGGCAGTTTTGCTGGCAGAGGACTCTGCCCTGGTTAACTGAGTGCCCGTCAGCAATTCAGAGGCAGGATCGGTGCCTGTCATCGTGTCAGCCCTGATTAGCATGCACCGCTGTAATTAGATGGAGCAGCTGTGATTTCCAGCCCTGCCGAGATCTCAGGTGGGATATTTATGGCAGGGAGATGCTTAGAGGGATCTTCTCGGCAGACTGAACCTTTGTGCTTGGGTTTGACAGGTACTTCAAAAGGAAATAGATATTTTGGAGGCGTAGAGCTCAGAAAATAGAAGAAACAGTGTTTTCTGGATGAATTACCTTTGGGATGTTTTTGCTTATAATCCTTCTCTGCAGAGATGCATGGGGGGAAGTGGGGGCAGAGTCATTGCTCAGGGCACTGCTGTCACGGGTCACTGGGCCTGGGGGAGGACACAGCTGTCCCCACTTGCTGCCTGTGTTCTGCTCTCCCCCCTTCACAGGTGGACCCTTACCTGCCTTACGAGTACACCTGCGAGGGGATGCTGGAGCGGATCCATGCCTACATTCAACACCAGGTTGGGGAGCATCCCTGTCCTCCCTGAGGAACCATCCCTGTTCTCCTTGGGGAAGGATCCTTGTTATCATGGCCAACCATCCCAGTTCTCGTGGGGGAACCATCCCTGTTCTTCCATGGGTTTGTTCCTGTTTCTCTGGGCAAGCAACTGCTGACGCAATGCAGAGCTCCAGTGAGGGACCCCTAATTGCAGAGAGCACCAGAAGGTGGGGGCTGGGGGAGGTGTGTCATGAACAAAAGGTGCTGGGGGGTTGGTGGAGGATGGCTGGGGATGCTGGGGCTGGGTCAGGGCATTTCTGAATAAGTCAGCACTGGGAGAAGAAGTGGCCGGTGCCTTCATCTCCCACAGCAGGAGATGCCATCCATGCATGCAGGTGACCTCAACCTGAGGAGCAAACTCAGTAGCCCAAGTGTCCCCCTGTCCCACCAGCAGCCTCCCATCCCTAACGTCTCACCCCATCTCTCCAGGCACTGACCCGTTGTCTTCTCTTCCACTAGGATTTCTGTACCACTCCGTCTCCTCCTCTGCCTCCCAAGGCCAAGAGTCCTGCTATGCAAAGCTCTCCGAGTCCACTGGCCCTGTCCCCCAATGCCACTCACCTGGTGTGGTCCCCCAGCGCCAGCCAGGACCTGCACGCCTGGCCCCCGGTGGCCTCGCTGCAGGTGTGGGTGTCGGAGCCCCAGCACTCCTGCACCGAGACGTGCCAGCAGCACGGGCTGGTCTGCGAGCCCACCTTCTTCAGGTTCCTCAACAAGAAGGAGGTGTTTCTCCAGTGAGTTGTGACCTTCTCAGGGAGCTCATCAGCCAGGCGATGTTCCCTTTGCTCCCCCCATCCCCAGCACCCATTTCCCTCGTGTCCTCCCTTCTGAAATCCCGCAGAGGTGCCTTTGTGCCCAAGGTGGTGCAGGCAGGGTGCTGCCTGTGGGGCAGCCCATTGCTTGTACATGTTGGTGTGAATTTTGGGGTTGTCCCATGCAGGGACAGGAGTTGGGCTCAATGATCCTTGTGGGTCCCTTCAAACTCAGGACATTTTATGATTCTATCATGATTCTATGGCCTTGACCAGCTTCACACTTCAGAAGGCAATGACAGCCTTTCCAGGCATGTTTCTGCCTCTCTCCCACCTCGTTCCTCTCCACCTCTTCCATGCTCTCTCCCTTTCCTTTTTCATGTCTTTCTCTACAAAACTGCATTTTGAACACACAGCAGTGAAGTTTTAATAGAGTATAAATCTGCCATGGGGCTCCGCGCTGCAATTAAAATGCAAGCATTACCATGGCTGGCATGCTGGTCAGGCAGGCGCTGGGAGTCCCCCTGACATTTTTATATGATAAACTAGAGCTGGGGCTTGGATTTCACGCTCTCCCCTCCAGACCTTAAACTAAGCTGGCTCAGGGACCCACCAGCTGAGGGAGGTTGGTAGGAGATGATGCCAGCGCAGACAGGGGGAGGGTGGGAGGAGAGGGATGCTGAGATCCACACTGGGCATTTCTGCTGCTCCTCAGGGCATTTGCTGATGGTCACCCTGTTTTTCCTGGCTAATCCCAGCTAACATGGGCATCTATTGGACTCAGTGGCCATTCGCTGCTGTGAGGGGTGACCATGGAGAGGGCACAGACCTCTTGGTCAGAATAAAAAATATGTGGGTGCATTTTGGTGCATGGATTTCCTGAGCCATCCATGGCCCATGCAAGGGTTGGGGTGGTCTCTGGGCTCTGGGTTTGAGTTGCAAGGGTCACCCCATCCTGCATGGTGCATTGGGCTTTCATGTCGAGCCAAGGGCTGCCAAACATTGCACTTATGGTTCCTGGTGCAGCCAGCAAAGATCTGGCCCAACACTTAATGAAGAAACCTCCCCAGGAAGGACAGAACAGCACTAAAAACCCTTCACTGATGCCCCAGGCAGCCAGGGACCCACCTTTGTCTTTGTTCCCAGGCTCAGCATCACCTGCGACAGCACCGAGTACGAGATGAACCATCTTTACCCAGCAGTGGCCGAGAACGTCCACGAGTGCTACCTCCAGAAGGAGCCGCTGCTCTTCAGCTGCGCCGGCTACAACCCCAAGTACCGGCGGCTCTGTCCCTGCCGCGACTACCGCAAAGGACAAGTGGCTCTGTGCAGGGACTGCTTGTGACTCGGCGTGTCCTCTCCTGTGTTTATGACACGCAACGTGCAACGAGTGGCTTTTTCTCAAAGCTTCTGCAATAGAAGGGAGGTGGGACAGGTCCCTCCTGGCGGGTGAGCCGGGGGTGTCAGACTCTGGGGGTTGTTTCATCCGCCAGTCAACTGTGAATGACCATGTCCTCACCTTTGGTTTCATTTTCTTCCCGAGGAGCATCATCCGACCACATCTGAACCCACCTGGACCTGGTGACGCTGGGACAGGGTGGTGGGGAGAGGGGGGCTGGGAACACCCTTCCCCTCCTCTGGCAAGGGGACAAGCCACCAGCAGACTGCAGTTTCAGGGTTTTCATCCTCTTCAAGCATCCTAGGTTGTTTTATTTATTTATTTTATTTAATTTTTTCTAACCCTTCCCCCTGACAAGTGGTAAATTAAAGGGGAAGCAACACCCAGCCCTTCTGTGGGAATTACTGGGCAGAGCTGTGTTGAGGGGCGCGGGGGGGCTGCCGCTGCCTGCCTGGGCTGTGGATCTGGGGGAGGACAAAGCCCAAGGAGGGCGGCTGGGTTGGATGGACATGACGGGGTCTGTACCCATGGTGGCCATGGGAAGAGGTGATGGGCTGGACAGTTCCCCAGGCTGTGCCTGGGAAGTGATGGGTGGGATGGGGCTGGGGGGCTCCCGGGAAGGATGCTGGTCCCTGGGCAGTGCTGCTGGCAGGGCAGAGGTGTTGAAGTGAGTCCCTGGAGGGACTTAGGCACAGGAGGTGGCCATGGGGTCATGGGAGGGGGCAGTGGTGCTGTTCAGGGTTTGGATGAGGAGGAGGATGTGCTGCAGCAGCCAAAAGGAATTGCCAGCAGGCACGGACTTAGGCTAGAGGAGAGAGGAGAGGACAACTCGGCCCCGTCGTGTCTCTGCATGCCTCAGGTGTTGCAGCCGTGGGAAGTGGTGAGCTCCAAGAGACCATCTTGAACCAGCACTGGTGTGGCCAGCAGGCCCAGGGTAGTGACCGTCCCCTGTACTGGGCACTGGTGAGGCCAAACCTCAGATCCCGAGGTCAATTTTGGGCCCCTCCCGCTGAGAAAGCCCTTGAGGTGCTGGAATGAGTTCGGAGAAGGGCAATGGAGCTGGTGAAGGGGCTGGAGCACAAGTGTGACGGGAGCAGCTGAGGGACCTGCTCTAGCCCTGGGAATGGGGACACCACCTGGTATTGGTGTCCTCTGAGCATCCCTTTGGCTGAGCCCACTGTGGTGAGACCAGTCGCATCCTGCACTGGGTGAGGCGGGAGCTGGAGCCGCTGCCGTTATCCTGGAGCAATTTGTCATCTTCAGTGCAAAATCACATAGGCAGCCTCCATCCTGCCTGTGACGCCAGGCAAGGAGAAGGATTGATTAAGTAATTTTTTGTGTCTTGCAGCCAGCATGCATATAAATAAAAGCAACACAAGCCTCTATTTGCAGAGCCAAACAGCAATACCATGGGCCTTGCCGTGGCACCTTTCATCTTGGTCTCAAAGCATCGCCTGGCAAAGGCTCCTGCAGTGCTTGCCTGGCTGCTGCCAGCCCCAGGAGGGACACGGGGTTTGCAAGCAGGAGCCACTAGCAATTCCCTTCCTAGGGTTGTAAGGACCAAATAAAACCTGGTTTTATAGGAAATCTAAGCGAGCTTTAAACACCAAGAGGCTTGGGATGCCTCTCGATGCACATCAGCTCCCCGGGCAGTTTTCTCCACCAGTTCTGCTCAGCTGCTTTTAAAATCACCTTCATCTTTCAACACCCAGCGCCCACCTCCTGCCTCAGTGAGTCCCAATGAGCCCCTGGCAGGAGCATTTTTCTCCAAGCTGAAATAAAAAGTGTCTGGCTCACCTTCACCACTGCCATGGGAAATAATGATCTGGCTGGAACCTTGTTGGATTTTGAGCCAGGCTGTAAATTTTGGGGCTGAGCGATGCTCTGGTGTTACCTGGTGTGTCTCTGCCCCATCCCACGAGGAGCAAGGGATGGTTTGGTCTGTAAAATCCCACACAGGGACAAGTTGGGGTCTTGACTGGTTTGTTGTCACCAGCACTGGGTATTAACAGCAGCTTTAGGTGCAGAATTGGCACCGAATTGTTTGCGATGTGGGGATGGGTGCGCCAGGGCTGTGTGTGGCTCGGGGTGTATCAGCTCCTGCACCCTGACACCGAGGTGACAGCAGGAGACAGAGCCACCGGGCCAGCAGCAGTTCCTGAAGGAGCTGCCTTGAAAGAGAAGGGACTTTGACATCTGGAAATGCGCTTTTTCTCCAGCTGTTTGCGGCCCTCGCTGGAGCATCCCGCTGCATCCCGAGCCCTTTCCCCAGCAGCGCTTGGCCTGCTCTCCCCAGCCAGCACGTTTCCATCTGGAATGGAGATCTGAGGATGATACAGACATTAAATTCACATGTTATTAAGTAGGAGCATGGAAGAGATTTATAGGGAAGCTGAGTCACTGCCATATGAAAGAGATTCTAATTACCACAGCTAATTACAAAGAATAAATCCCCAGTTGGGAGGGGGAAGAGAGGGGGGGAAACAGTGTCAAAACTACAAATAAAATCAAACAATTAAAAATCAAACGAGGAGATGTCAGCTACACCCTCTGATGCTGCTGGATGGGATAGTTTATTTAACAACCAGAGCACGTGTGTGGGCTGCCCCTGGGGTCTGCTCGGGGGACGTGGACCTTCTGATGGCATCTCTAGTGGCATTGCGGCAGGCAGAGCCTCCTGCAAGGTTTGTTTGGAATCTTTTTTAACCTGTTTTCCTCTTCTGGCAGCTGTGAAACCAGGACAGGCATATCAAAAGAATGATATTGTTCTGGAAATCCATTTTCCATGCCTAGAAATGGAGCCAGGGGTGATTTTTGTTCTTGAGCCTCGCTCTTCTTAGTAATTCCACTCAGAACTTTCTTTCTGGAGTGTGTTGGTTTGGTTTTTTTTTTCTTCTAGTTTTAATGTTGATGGTATCAAACCCTTTCCTTGCTGGGGCAGTGGGGGGGCCTGGGGGGCAAGCAGGTGGTCCCTGCCCGTGTCCCCTCACAGCATCCCGGGTACCTCTCCTGCACCACCATCTTCCCCTGCAGAGACTCAGCCGGGGTTGGCTCCCGGAGCAGCAATCAGGGCTGTAAATCACACATGGAGAGAAGTAATCGGGCTGCTCTGCTCTTATCTGGGGCTTTATTAGGAAATCGTTAAGCAGCTTTTTCCCTCCGATCCCCTGCTTATCAGCAGCCGAGTAAAATGGCAAATAGCATCCCTGATGCGGACAGGCCATGCAAGAGAAACCCATTTATTTCCCCTAACGGGTTTATCGCTAGATGAAGGAGCTGCTGAAGATGTAAGCACCGGGGCTGATTTCCCCAGGTGATGGATCTACCTGCCACACAGCGCCGGGAACCAAAGCGTGCTGCCTGACAGGGACGGCTAATGGCCTCACGGTCGGGACTACTGGCTCATGTATTTCAAGGTCTTGCTTTAATTGAGTCCTGTCTCCCTGGTGTCACGCTTTTTGTTCCTTTTGGGTTTTTTTTTTTCTTTTTTTCCTATTATTTTTCCTCTTTAGAAAAAGTTCCCAAAATAAACTAATGCATTTAATCTCCTGTCCCCTTCCCTCATCTCTCCCTCCCTTTCACAAAGCCAGAGCCATAAAGAAAGTGAACAAATTGAAAATCCATCCTCAGACTTATTGAGTGGAAAGAACAGTGAAACCTTTTGCCTTTTTTCTTTCTTTATCTTTTTTTTTTTCTTTTTTATTTTTCTTGTAGAAGATACTTTTTAAAGTTGTAGGGCTAACTGTTCCCTTTCTTATCAGCTCCAGCAGTGATGCCCAGTGACACTCATTGTGGGTCGTTAGCGGAAAGCCATTAAAACCCTGGATCGATATGTTCTCAGGGGAGATAGGACCCATTCAATATTATTCCCCAGGCAGAGAAAATACCAACACCCGATCCACAGAGTAGAACAAAACTGCTGAGTATGCAGCTTCTCCAGGCTGGGCAGCACCAGAGCCGAGCCAGTAAAGACCAGTTGGAAACAGGACAGAGATTGCTTTTGGTTTTAAAGTGAGCTACTAGATGTATCAGCTTTCCTATAAATATAAACCAGAAAACAGGAAGTAATGATCTGCCCTAATTTAGTTCCTTTCATCTCAGGATTCAAAGTGTCTGACAGCATCTCTGAAAAATAAGGCAAGACTTTGTGACCTGTGTGGAAATGCAGCTGTTTCAAGGGTACGTATGCAACTTTTTGCTGAATGTTGCTTCGCAACCCCTCGCTTGCCAGCCCCAGTTCCTCCCCAAATTACCCCAATTTCATGTGAGTGAGACCCGGATCCCACACTCCTTCTTAGCAAGTCAGCCCAGGAACGGGTGACATTCTTGCAGCTTGGTGCAACGCACAGCTGGCTCAGTGCCATCGAGCGTGGAGGATTGTGTAGTTATTCAATTAATTGAATTAATTAATTTTCAGAAGAGTGTTGAGGAAAATAATAGGAGGTGCCAGCAGCTCTGCCAGGTGTCTTGCTGAGCTGGAGCAGGAGCATGATCCGTACACGGGGCTCTGGGGAGTGAGGGGACCCCGCAGAGCAGCACTGGGGTGCTGTGAATCACAGAATAGTTGGGGATGAAGGGACGTTCAAAACTCACCCAGTGCCCCCCTGCCATGAGCAGGAACATCTTCACCAGCTCAGGTTGCTCAGAGCCCCGTCCAGCCTGGCCTGGGATGTCTCCAGGGATGGTTCAGCCACCACCTCTCTGGCCAACCTGGGCCAGGCTCTCACCACCCTCAGGGACAACAATTTCTTCCACATGTCCAGCCTGAATATCACCCCTTGTCCTATCGCAACAGGCCCTGCCTGAAAGTCTCTCCCCATCTTTCTTATCAGCCCCTGTTAAGCATGGAAAGGCCGCAATAAGGTCTCTCTGGAGCTTCTCTTCTCCAGCCTAAACACCACAACTGGGTTGCTAAAGCTGAGCCTTGCTGGCTGTCACCAGCAGTGGCACTGCCGCCACAATCTCTGTGTTGTCACACAATTGTGACCAGCCCTCTGCCTCTCCAGCTGTGGCCAGCTGTGGCAAAGCAGGGACTGGGCCTGGGAGCAAGAAGTCCATAAAAGAAATCTGGGAGGCAACAGATTTCCACACTTAATTAGTTCAACAAATTAATCCCAATTAGAAGCTGTAATTGGGATTATAGTGGTTAATCATCTTTCCCCCCCAAGCAACAACTGCTCTATCTGCCTTAATTTTATTATAAAAGCAGAGGATGTAGAGTTCTGTGTCCCTGACACCAGAGCTGCCACCAGGGCTGCCCAGCACATGTTGGGCAGGGGGTTTGCACCGGGTCTGGTCCCCTCTATGTGCTGCTCCCCAGGGTGGGTGACAGCTGAGGGGGTGGCACTGTGTGACCCAGTGACCCCCTATGACTGCCAGGGTGTGATGCAGTGGGTTGCATCATCACTACTTGAAAACTGCAAATTTGGCTGCTCGGGCTCCTGTTCCAGCAGTTTCCTACCAGAAGACTAAATCACGGGGATATTTCATCGGCTTTATTTTGTCCTTCTCCACTGCTGTTTTATGCTAAAAAGAGCCTGAATGAAAACATCTGCTTGTTCTTCTTTTTCTGAGCACATTAATTAAGCAGCATCCTCCTGTGATGGGTTCATCTCAGCAGTAACACGGAGCCGCCCTTTCCTCCTGCATGGCTCTGGATCGCGTTTGCTGTCCCACAGGTACCGGTGGGCTCTGAACCGCTCGCGGTCCTGGCAGCAGCTCAGGACTGAGCCCAGATCTGGCTCCAAGTCCCCCTTGCTTTCCCCCCCGGTCCCCAAACCCCAATGCCAGTTCCCAGTGTGTCCCCAAAGGAAATGCTGGGTGCCAGTGTCCAGCACACATCAAAGCAGTTGGGCAAAATCCTATTAAATGTCCCAGAGAGGACAAACTCGCTGCAGCAGTCCCCAGAATCATTACTATCAGTTATTTAACAGCACAGAAAACATAGGATTTATGTTGCTGCTTACATCTGGCTCACATTTAGCTTTACCCAAAGCCGCAGAGAACCTTTCCATATCTCGGGAATGATCATCAATGAAATCGTGCTTTGCTGCAAGGGACGGGCAATGCTGTTCACATCCTCCTCTGGCCACCCCACACACGGCCGGTACCTTCATACCCTCCACCTCCCGCTCGTGCCATCGCCTGCGAGGGGCTCAGTCCAGTTTTGTAGGTGCTATCTTGGTTGCGTGTGTTTGTCTTAAGTGTTGTTGAACAGGGAAAATAAAAACTCAAGGACCCCCGTGGTATTTTTAGTCCCGTATCGGTGACTAACTCAAAATGCTCAACATGACTGTAAAATAAAATTAATCTCTATCTGCCATGCGTCATTTTTACAAAGCTTGTCTCCTTCTCCTACCAGAGGGATGGTTTACAACCTGCTTGTTTGGGTTTGAGATAATGCCAAGGACCTGTCCGGCAGCCCCAGACAGCAGTGGGAAACCATCATGGGTGTGGGTGAGGAGGGGCAGAAGGAAGGAAAATGGATGTTGACTCTTGCTGAATTTGCAGCAAGCTCGTGCCCCAGCCGGCTGGTCAGGTACCCGGGCAGATGCTGCCTGTGAAGACATGGTGCGCTGCACTGGTTGCACTGGTTTGCTTGCAGGGCTTGCAGAGCTGGGAGAGCTGCTGGGGAACCTGGGGGGATGCTCTGAGGTGGGGGGAGCTGCTCTGGGAACCCCTGGGCAATGCAACACCAGCCTGGACGGGGAGGGAGAAATATTATTGCCATGGAGACCGATGAGACAGTTGAATATTGGCTGCCATGGAAACCAGTTTGGGAGTCTGTGGGCCATCCCACATGTATTGGTCCCCAGGTCATGGGGATGGTGCTGGTCCATGTGGTGTAGGATGGCTAGCATGGTCAGATGCTCCAGAGCAGGGCTGAGCCCATGCTGTATCCCCAAAAATGAGTTACCAGGGTGCCAAACTGGAGCAACGCAGCCCCAAACTGGGGAACTGAGCAACCCAAACTGGAGTATCGCGGGCTGGTGGGGACAGAGCTGTTGGAAATGTCTGGGCTCTCGGTCACACAATCTGCCAACAGTCAGGGCTGTGAACTGCACAGAAACACAAACAGTAAAGTGGCTGGGGGTGGAAATGAAGTGCAAGCCACATCTTGAGGGAGAAATTCTGTGGAGGCCAGCCGGTTCCAACGCCTGACAACCCTTTACAGGAAGAAATTTTTCTTAAGATCCAATCTAAACCTCCTCTGGCACAACCTGAGGCTGTTTCCTTCTCATCCTATCACTTGTTACTCGGGAGAAGAGACCAACCCCCTCCATGCTACAACCTCCTTTCAGGGGTAGGAGCTCACCAGACCTGGGGGTGAAGTTGAGGATGTCTCACAGCTATGGTCCTAAAAGCACCTTCCTGCCCTCATTGCCCATTCCCGGGGGCCCAGACCCAGCAGCCTGGCCCCAGTGAGCCCACGCTGCTGTGTGGGAAGGGTGGGGGGCACCTGCAGCCTATAAAGGTCTGTTAGAGGTGGGTGGGAGCTCTGTGTTGGTTTTGGAGCCTGGCTGCAGGACGGTTGGGACCCCCATAGCTGCCTTGGTGAGTTGGAGTCCCCATCCTGTAGTCTTTAGGGTGGTGTTGGCAGTGACATAGGTGATGGTTTGGGGACTGTCAGGGTCACCCCCATACTGAGATAGGCAGCCTGAGTGTCAGCAGCCAGGCTGAGCTAGGCAGGCCTTGTGGTGAGGACCTCCAGGTTTGGGGGGTTTGTTTCTTTTGTAACTGCTGATCCCCAAAACCTGCCCTTTGTGGTGGGGGGGGTGGAGAGGCTGTGCCCCCCACTGACGGGCTGGTGCCCAAGAGCGTGACTGCCTCTCATGCAGGGCTGAACGCAGCTCTTGTGCTAACCACAACCTCAGGATGCCCTTTAATTTTTAATGCTTCAATAAAACAGTAATTACAAACACTGCAATTTGAGTTTTTAAGCAGAAAATATTAACTTCCCAGGGTTTAATTATTCAAGAGAAATTAATTAATGTGGGGCTGGATCCTGCTGGCTGTCTCGGCTTTTCCTAGAGGGGCTGAGATCGATTTGCTTTGCAGGGAGGAGGACTGGGGGGGCAATGAGCCCATCCCCAGTGCCTTGGGTCTCCCCAGGAATGACTGGGTGCCTTAGCAGCCAGAGTGGGGCTGTGGGGGAGCCTGGCTGGGGGGCACCAATGTGCTGGGCTGGGTTGGGGTGAGGAGATGCTCAGGGGTCCAGTGGGACGCCAGCAAATGGCTCTTACTCTGGTCCCTGCAGGATTTCCAGACGAGATGATGCAGGATCCCGGCCATGGGGTGCAGCTGTCTCTGGGACGTCAGTGACTGCTGTGATGTGAACGAGCACTGTGGGAGACTGGGCATTAACCAGAGTGGGGAAACTGAGGCAGGTGCCACACCAGAGGTGGCATGACCCTTTGGTTGCTCTCCTGTGCCCCCCACCCAGCACCCAAACTCTGCCTGGGAGGGCACTCAGGAGCTCCAAGTCTATTTTCTGGAGCTTTCTGCAGCCTTAATTGTGCTCTGAGCTCCCTGGGAAGATTTCAGGCTTGCTTTTAATTACTCTGCTATGGTGCAGTGTGGTTCAAAAGCACCTTTGCTGGGGAATGGGTCTGTTGAGGTCAAGAGCCCTCCCAGGGCTGTGTAAACACAGCAAAGCAGCTGGTGTTTGGGCAAAGCTCATGAATTTGGGCTGGCTGAGGTTGGACCCCACCTCTTGTGGGGTAGCAGTGGGGCTGGGAAAGCCTTGCTGGAGGGGGGCAAGGGATGGGGAAACGGGGGGATAAAACCATCCCTGCCAGGGATGAGTGGAGGGGCTGCAGGACAAGGGGCGTGGGGGCAGCCTTACTGAGATGGGACTTGTTGGGGTTCTCCAGCTGATCACAACCCCATCTCGGACCTCAGCCGTTCTTTGGCATTCACAAAGCCCCTTTCCCACATGGGCACCAGCCCATTGCAGCATCTCACCATAAGCAGCACTTTCATTTGGCAATGGCCCTCAGCAATTAGCAGCAGATAAGGCTTCAGGGAGCCATATTTGCTAGAAAAGCAAGTTTTTGTTGTTGTTATTAATAGTTAATTGTCATAACTCCATTAATAAGCAAGCCTGCCTGATGAAGCGTTTGCGACAAGGCGGTGAGAACACAGAGATGGCCAGGGATCCTCGTGGAATGGAAAGGGCTGTTTGTTGGGGCTGGGTGAGCAAATTGAAGAGGGAGGAGGAGGCGCGAGCGCTGGGGGGAGCGAGGTGGAGATGATGGCTCTGCTGATGAGGTGCTGGGGAAGTAACGGGGCCTCATTTGCAAGGGAAATGAAATTATCTCCTGCTCTGTCTGCAGTCCTGGTGCTGCAGAGCCTGGCGAGCTGTGTGGGGAGGGTGCTGGCCCTGGGAGCACCCAGCACCCTGGCGTGGGAGGGGGGCTGTTGTAGCCCCCCAAGGGGTCTGGGGGTGATCTGCTGCTGTGGGGTGAGCTTGTTATCTCCCTCGTCACCTCTCTGCTCATCAAAACCTCATCATGCACTGTGGATTTAGGAAGGATCACAGCAATAAATGTTGGTTGGTCACCCCTGAACTAGGAAGGGTGGGCAGGGAATGCTGATCAGGATGAGATTTCCACAGAAGCAGGTGAATCCTGTCACTCGTGCTGTGATGCTGCTGTCACCCAGATTTGTGGCCCTAAATGGGTCTCATCAGATGTGAGACAGCAGTTTTGGTCCACCCATGTGTGATGGGAATGTGGGGACTTTGCAGGCAGCTCCTGCCTGTGGATGGGCAGCGAGTCTGTCCCATGGGGCATGGAGCAGCTCCTGCATTAAAGATGGGGAATAACCAGCTCCATCCCCACGCTGGGGATGCTCTTCTGTAACAGGGATATTTTCTCATTTCCAGCCCACAAGCACAGCATCAGTGGTTCCTGGATGGAAACACAACTCCCTGGTCTCTGTCACTCATGGTGTCGTCTGCCAGGCTGGAAATATAAGGGAATTTGGACTAAATGAGGAGCGTCGGTGAGACAAGGAGTGATTTAACTGACTCAGTTAATCAGCAGTGGCAGTGCTGGTCGGGGTGAGAGACCCAGCTGCTCCTGCCGGCTCCACAGGGAGAGTTCAGGGCTCTGTCACCAATCATTCACAGCATTTATTTTGGTCTTAACTTTGATTTAACTTCAGTAGATTATAAAGACAAAAAGTCATTCCAGGGTGCTTTATTCAGGGAAGAAAAAAATAAAAAAAAGCCAAAATCAAGTAGCTTGAAGTTGTCAAAATGATTTTCCACTCCTTCAAAATAATCTCACAAAACTGACCCAGATTTTACAAGGCATTTTGGCTTTCAAAGAGCTGCCTGTCTGTGCATCTGAAAAATATGTGTTTTTCCCCTTAGTAGTTTTAAAAAACCTGTGCCTTGCCTTGTTCCTGTGGGATCTGGAAGGACATGATGCTTTGTGGAAGCAGCTACCAGACCTGGGGGGTGCAGAGTGCCACGTGTGCCGTGGGAGCCGTGGTGGGGACCTGTGCACAGGGGCTTGGCAACTCTTGAGATACACTCGTAGCCACTTGCATCTGCAAATCTTCCCAGGCCAAGCAGGTGAGAGGTGCTGGGTCCAGCCTGATTTCACTTACAAGGCACCTGCTGGGTGCGTTTTGGTGAGGGGAGCAGGCTGGGGGGGGGCTGGGAATGCAGAACAGATGGGATGCTGGTGAGGGGCAGAGGATGAAAAATTATGGCTGATTTTGTGTCCTCGAGCTTCCTGGAGTGGTGGGGAAATCTGTTTGCTTTCCTTGGAGGGAGGATTGCTAGCAGGAGGTGGAGAGGTCAACACTGGGTTAATTGTCATTTTCTCGTTTATTGAGTTAATTGGTTGGGTGCTGAAGAAGGAGGAAAAGGCAACCTTGGGCTGTGCATCCAGAGAAGGAGCAGGGCTGGCGCTGTGCTCCCATCCATCAGCCGACAGATCTGTGCCACCAGCTGGCTCATCTTGCTGTGGTTCTCCCCATTTTCTGACAGCAACCATGAGTTAATGATGATCATGAATGAAACTTGTTGGTTGTCCAGGGGTCCAGCTGTGGGGGCTGGAGCTGGGGAGAGCTACAGAGCAATTGTGATAACTCTGGTACTTGGATGCCCAGGGTAGATGAGTGGGGAGGAGAGATCTTGGATCAGCACCATCCAGTGCCCGTGGGGAGCTTGGGGCCTTTCCTGCCCAATCAGGGCTTACACCTGGCAAAGGGCAATTCTGGGTTTAAATCTTCTTTGTGGGATGCTCATGGTCCCCATGGGAGAGGAGGTTTGGAGGCGTTACAGCTTCTTCTCTCAAAATACAGTGTTATTTTTTTCCACTGAAGCATCGTGCAGAAAAGTATTTCCTGCTTCCTTAGACGGATGATTAATGACGAGGCAAAACGGGCCCATCCATCGGAGGGAAGGACCCTGCGCTGCCTGGCTGCTCCCTGTGTCATGGTGCTGAAAACCAGGGGTCTGGTCCAAGTGAGAGCTGGTAGGGCTGCTCCAAAAGTACGGGGAATACAAAGAACATTTTCAATTTGTATTAGTTCTTCCTTCATGGCCTTCTCAAAGCTTAGCAGCTGCAATCTATCAAATACAACAGCAACCCTGCAGTTTCCTTAGCTGGCCAGGCAAAGAAAATGACCCAAAGAACAAGGTGGTCAGTCTCAGTGTCTTTCTGTCTGTCTAATGCAGCCCAGGGGGTAGCAGCTCCCATCCAGGGCTGGACCAGCCCTTAGCACATCCCACGCTGCTGCTTTAGGGTGGCATCATGAAAACCAAAGGCGAGGAGAGGTTTTCTTCAAGGAGTTTTGCTCTGCTACTTTTGGTGTAAGATGCTGTAACACCTACCTGCACCCCTGGAGGAAGAAACCTGTAGGTCTCCATATGGGAAGGCTTGGGAGGTGGGAGAGCAGCAGGGAGATTGTTGCAAAAGCCTTTAGATTCCTGACCCTCTTTCTAAATGGTTTCT
This sequence comes from Streptopelia decaocto, assembly GCF_964273445.1. Taxonomy (NCBI): domain Eukaryota; kingdom Metazoa; phylum Chordata; class Aves; order Columbiformes; family Columbidae; genus Streptopelia; species Streptopelia decaocto. Next base: position 7,513,155 of record NC_138671.1, on the reverse strand, counting down.
TGGGGGTTTGTGCTCTTTCTGGAAAAGTTCACCCATGCATGCAGATGTTTTGAGAGAGCATGAAAGGGAGCTGAGGGCACACTTGGCCAAATTTGATATTACAGGTGTCTTTAAGAATGCAATGGCTGAAACTCTGAGCTCATTTGTTATGGACATCCACACTGTGCTCAACCCTCTCTAACTGAACAGCCCAGCTTGACCTGGGAACATGAAGCCCTGGGGTGCATGGTGGAAAAAACAGAGCTGTAGGAATTTAAGCGATCACGGTAAGGAGTTGCTCTGTGTTCACCTGCCTTGGCCGTGCCCTGCTGATGCTAACCCAGGGGCTGGCAACCCACTGGCAGAAGATGGAGTCTGGGATCATCTGTGCTCTCCTGCCTTTAGCAAAAAAAATAAAAAAAAAGAAGGATGTATGGATATTTCTGAGGGAGGATGCTGTAGTGCTGTAGGCATCACGCTGCCTGCAAAGTAGGCAGTTACCTTCCAAAAATGGAGAGATGGGGGAGAAAGGAAGAGAAAAATAAGCCAAACAAAAGCAGGGGCCGTGCCAAAAATACCTTCTATTTATGATTTCACAAGGTCAACAATAATCCCTACAGCTACAAGCACATAAAAATTGATTCTTTCCTGAAGAGATTGATGGATTCATGGTCAGGGCATTTTCCGTGATCCTGCTGCCCTCTGGACGTTGCTGAAATTTATGGTGATGCTGTGCTTTTCTCTGTAGAGGGCTAAATATCTTCTTGAAGTGAGCAAATGCTTTCAGTTCAGACCTGGGGTCCTGGGAAGCTGCTGTAAACAAGGGAAATTCTTCCTCCACCTGCTGGTCTGTATTTCAACAGATGAACAGCTCTCCCTTTGCAGCCCCAGTGCCGTGGGTGGCAGGTTCCTCATCCTGCCCCATCCCTCACCGTGGGGCTGATGCTCTCCCCATGGCACCCACACCCCTGGCCATGATTTGCCACCCAAACCCACCGGCAGACCACGGGAGGCTGAAGGCTCCTTCCATTTGCCATAATGATTTCACGGGAAGGAATAAAGGATGAGCATTTCTAAGGCCTCCAGCTCCTTCCCCAACACTTCCCAAACAAGTTCATCTCACTGCTCAGATGTTGTCTGGAAATATTTTTTTTTTTTAAATTTTAAAAATACCCAGCTTTAAAGTCCCAGTGTTTGAAATGACTTTGTTTTCCACAAGTGGCAGGAAGCTACCAAACAAAGCCCATTTATTTTTCACAGCTTCATCCCTGCAGCTATTAAATCCTCGGCGCTATTGAATTCCTGAGAAGTTTGCCGGGTAGCGATGGGCCTGCGCACAAGCAGCACACGCAAGCCATAATATCCCAGTAAGTAGTTTCTAGTCTTTGTATCTCCCTTCTGGTTAACAAGCAGCTTTAGGTGTGCTCAAAAGACATTTATTTGAGTCCTGCTGTGTAGCTTCATCATATTGAGTGCATTATATAAAATGCTGCTGTACAAAGGGATCTCAGTGCTGGAGAAGCAGCAGGTTTGGGAGGTTAGGGAGGGATGCGCTGGTGGGAACGTGCAAGGAGAATCGATGCCGGGCTTTTTAACAACCACGTGTGTATCGAACAAAGCATTTTAAAAGCCTTTCAGATAGCAGTGGGCTCTCTCCTTATAATGTGCTGGGGTTTATTGTGCCAGAAACAAGGACATGTGGAAATGCTGCCTGCTGTGCTCTGAAAGTGCTTGGTGTTCGTCCGTTTCGTGTGGGTGGTGGTTCTCCAGACTGCTGGGTCATGTTGGCTTGTGGCACCAGCAAAGTTGCTCTGAGCTGGGACCATCCAACCCACGCTACTGCACCCTCGTCCCTGCTGATGGATCTGCCATGGCCATGGGGGACAGAGGGACCCAGCTGGTGTCCTTCATCCTGGTGTCCAGTGTCCATACTGCCTCCAGCCATCCCCTTGTGTTTCTGAAGAAAGAGGCATGTCCCAGCTCTGTGATGAAAGGGTAGGACAGGCAGAAATAAGAAGATGAGACCACGGTCAGGCATTGGAACAGGCTGCCCAGGGCAGTGGTGGTGTCACCATCCCTGGAAGGGTTGAACAGATGCAGAGATGAGGTTCTCATGGACATGAGTTAGTGCCAGGGTTGGGTTAACGGTTAGACTCGATGATCTTCCAACCAAAATGATTCTATGAAAAGGAGCAAGAGCATCTCCCGGCCAGGAGAGATGAAAAATGAAGCAGCCTGGGCATGGGCAGAAATGTGCATCCAGAAACCTTGGTGGGAAACGTCAGAGTTGCTTTGCCATTGGTTTTGGACAGGGCTGGAGTGGTGCCACTCACCTGCCAGCTCACTGTGGTCTGATGGGCCTGCTCATGGTGATGTGTGGGATGGGAGCAGCCCCCATGATGTCCCCAGGCTGCTCTGGAACAAGGTTCCCTTCCCGGGGTCCCTGCAAACGTGCCTCCAGGTGGAGGGAAGAATGACAGTTGACTCAGTCCTTCCCTTGACCCAAATTTCAGCCTCTTTGGAGCAGTGCTGAGCTTCCTCTGCGAGGGCCTTGCAGCAACGCTTGCTCTGTAACTCACACCCAAACACTTGCTTGGAGCCCATTACCTTTTTGCAAGCTCTCCGGGCTGGCAAACGCTGCTGTGGGCTTTGCTGCTGTCTCCTGCCTGCAGCAGCACAGAGGGGTCCCCAGGAGTGCTGAGCCCTGCAGAGCATCCCTTGCCATCGTCCTGCCATTCTTCCTTGTGCTTTCGGCCCCCAGCTTGTGACTCGCAGGGAAGCACAAACCAGGATTACAAAGCAGCAGCTACAGGGAAAAGCTGCCGAGCCCCAGCCAGCTTTGGGCATTAAAATGCTGCGGTTTTCATCCCCTGGTATCCTCCCCGCAGTGCCTTCTGCTGCTGAACAGCAGTCCCACACAAATCCTTTGGTATAAAGATGCTTCCTGAAGGGGTTTTGACCAACACTGGACAAAGCCTGGTGATGTCTGCTCTGGTTCCCAGTGCATCCCAGTGCAAAAAGAAAAACAATCATCTGCCTTCAGGGAGAAGCTCTTGGAGCAGTGAGCAGAGATCACAAATGTGCCAGGCTTGCAAACCAGCTCTTGGTCCGAATTTAACCTCCTCCTCCTTCCTACAAGTGGGTAAACAGCAAAGCTATTTTCTCCTTCACCTCCAGCCCCAGCTCCCCAGACTCTGGCTGCCAGATGGCACCGAGCGAAGGCTTTTCTGCCCATGTGTCCTGCCAGCGTGTCACGACCGTGTGGCTGCAGAAGCTTTTTCCCATCCATCTCTCGAGTTCTTTGCACCGTCTGTGGCGGGGACCTGTGAGGCTGGGCCAGTTGCTCGAGGCGCTGCCTGGATGAGCAGCATCCTTTGCAAGTGTAAAATCTGTAACGAGTGCTGGATCAAAGGCTATAGGTGTGTGTAAATGTGTTGTGCCCCCTGCGATGCAGCCAGGGTGCATCTCTGTAATGTTGCTTCTCTTGTTTATCTCCCTTTGTTTTTTTCCTGGTGTCTTTTGATAGGTGTTAAAAGCAGCCTGGCCTCGGAAGTCACACTGCGTGTAGCTTTTATAGGTGGTTATAACTTATCTGCTGAAGGAGCCCTAATATGAATGCTTGCTGCCTGCAAACGCTCTTTTTTTTCTCATTTTTTGCTGAGGCTGTTGTAGCTTCAGGGTATTTTGATTGACTGGGGAAATCTCAGCCTAGAGCAAAGAATCATAGAATGTCCTGAGCTGGAAGGGACCCACAAGCATCATTGAGTCCCACTCCTGTCCCTGCATATGACAACTCCAAAGAGCAGCTGTGAGTTGCTGGGGGGCAGCTTCTGGCCCTGGCACCACTGTCCTCGGTAGTGGGGGGGACACCTGAAGTCCTACTGGTCATTCCCCCCCAGGACTGAGCCCTGTGCCCATCGCCAGCTCTGCAGGGATGCTCGTGTGCGCTGTCACCCTGACCTGCAAGGGACATCAGGTCAGGAACCACCATGAGCACCCAGGCTGGGGGAATCTGTAGCCCCCTAGGGTTATTTCCAGAAGGAAATAATCCAGTTTTCCCCTCTGAGGTAAGGCCAGAGGCTTCTCTGGTTGTATTTGCTGTTGTTCTGAATGTTTGTTTTCAAACTGGGAAATGGTGGAGAAACATCCTGCTGTGTGCGGGGGTGAATAATAGACCCGGAGCTGGGGATGCTTAGGAAATACACTGTATATTGTGGTGACGTCTGAGAGCTGTCACACCTGGAGCTCAGCTCCTGCTCTGCAAGCAGCAGAGGAGCCGTTTCCTGCGCTGCAGGGAGCATGAGGGGTCTTTTCAGGCTGTTTTCCATGTTTTTGATGAAAGCTGAGATGTGATAGGAGACAAGGATGGTGCTCGTGGCTGTACACAACGTGCTGGTCAGGCAAACCCCATAGCATCCCTGGTGTTGGGGCAGGGACCCATCACAGGAGGAAAAACAAAATCGTGTCTGTGTCAAAGCAGGAGCTGAATCTGCTCTGCTGATTTCCCAGGTGAGATCTCTGCCAATGTTTAAAAAGGATAAATGAGATGACCTGAATAATTACAGGGCTGTCAGCTCCACTTCGATCCTGGGCAAACTGATGGAGTGGCTGATGTGGGAGTTGCTTAATAAAGAATTAAGAGAATAACATGAGTAAATGAAAGTAAAGGTGTTAATGTCCATCAGCAAGTTAAAAGCAGCAGGTTTTGAAGAAGCAGGTTTTTGTTGCAAAGGTGGCTGGTTTGGAGAGAGTGGGTTTGTGCAAGGTGTTTTACTGGAAGGACAGAGTGAGAAACCAGCACAGCATGGCCCAGGACTTTGTGTCACCTGGCTGGATGTCACCATGGGGTGCAGGGTTCCTTCGCCAGCGAGTGAGCTTTGCTGAATGGGCAGCACTGTGGGTACCCAGGTGACCTGGGGATGACATTCATGTCCCCATGCTTAAATCCATGTCTCGCTGAGTGCCTGTTGTCTCCATCCCACCCCAGCTTCAAGCACAGCACCATCCAGCAACTCAGCAGAGCTGTGTCCTCCTGGTCACACACAGACCCAGCCCAGAGCTGCTATGGGGTCACCAGGGAATGGAAAACACCAGGGAAATGCTCTTCTTCCAAGTAACAAGTGACAGGATGAGAGGAAATTGACTCAAGTTGTGCCAGGGAAGTTTTAGATTGGTTCTGGGGAACAATTTCTTCCCAGAAAGGGCTGTCGGACATTGGAACAGGCTGCCCAGGGCAGTGGTGGAGTCACCATCCCTGGAGGGCTGGACAGACAGAGATGAGGTTCTCAGGGACATGGGGCAGTGCCAGGGGTGGGTTATGGTTGGACTTGATGATCTTGAGGGTCTCCTCCAATCAAAATAATTCTATGATTCTATAAGATGTTTCTGTTCTGTTCATCCCAGAGTTGTGTATCCCCCCGTGTTCTTCTGGCCTCCTCGCAGCCTCCCAGCGGGCAGGGGTGTCAGCATCCGTGCTGGATCTGTCCCCGCGCTGGCTGCAGCGCTTGCCTCTTTTTCCAGTTGCCATAGGAACAGACAAAGGCCTCTAAAGCATCGCAGTGGGGTGTGTGTCTAGGTCATGCTGTGGAGCAGGCAACCATTTTATAGTGATAATAAATTCAGGGAATTGGGAATTTGGCCGAAGTAACACACAAGAAAAGGACTTAAAAAGGCAGAATGGAGATAAATGAACAAAAATAATTTTATGACAAATGACCATACATAGTGCTAGACCTAACTGAAATCCTTCTCCGGAGTTCAGGTGGAAGGGTCTGGGAACACAGATTGAAAGGAATGATTTGTCCCTGAAGTATGACGACAGAAAAGCGAAGGCAGGGCTTGGAAGTGTTTAGAGGCTATTGGATTTCAAAAACCTTCATTATCTTCAGCCTGTGTGATGTCTAGATATGAATTACTGCTGGCCAAAGATTCACCATCCTTCCATCTACATGACAGGAAACAGAGAGGCACCAAATCATCAGAGACAAGAGCTGGCCAAGCAGAGCCAACCCTTTGAAGGTCATTGAAAATCTGCTGGAAACGTCTGTGCAGGGGGATGGAGGTGGATGGCTCGGTAAAGCTCTGCAGGTCTTTACTGATGTGGAGATCCTGAAGGTCTCACAAAGCAGCACAGGGTGGGGGGGTCTGAGAGGTTCCACAGGATCTTGGGGAGGTCTTAGGTTGGATGGTGTTGGCAGAAGGTTGATTTCTGGAGCTTTCACCCATATGTTCATGTTTGGCTGATCCTCTCCTGCATTGTGTTGTGGAGATGTTCACCTGCTCCAGCAGGTGAGGACACCAACCTGAAATGCTGTTCAAAGTGCTCCTCACCACCATGGCAAACTCCATTTACTGCCTGAGCTATACACTGTGCAGCGTCTTTCCTCCTTGTTTTCCCTGTCCGGTGAAACAAAAGCAAACTCTTTGAAACACTTTGTTAATTGAGACCATCCCAGGAGAGTCCTTCTGTGTTAACGCCAGCTTTAATGCATTGACTTTCTACAGCAAGAAAACACATGGGCAGTAGGTGTGGGAGATGGTGGCAGGTCACAGACCAGAGCTGGCACCCATTGCAGCAGTGTCCTGCGTGCCCTAGTGTGTTTGGGGGGCTGAAAAATGGAGGAAATCAGGCACGTTGGGCAATCTTTGTGTTTTCCCAGCCCTCAGAGCACTAACAGAGGAGGCAGGGCTGCAGGTCCATGCCAAACCCCTGTTTGCGCCAGCCCGGTGCTGCTGGCATGGCACAAGCTCAACAAAGCCCCTGCAGACGTCTCCCCCTCCAAACTGTGCTCTGTCCTTTCCCTAATTGTGCTGAGATTTGAAATACAATTTATCTCACTGTGTCCTGTTGGCTTCAAGAAGCAGAATTTCTCATGCTGATTTAATCACCTCATTATGTCGAACAAGTTAGAGTTATTTTGAGGATGGCTAATAGGTGCCAATTTATGCCCCTTGGCAGCACAAGGCCTTAGCGCTTGTTTTTTGGCAAGACAAAGAAAGCCTCGAGCTGGTGCTTTTTGCATAGACAAGGCTCACCTGGGACATCTGGTGCTTTGCAAACACTTTCCTCACCATGGCTTGCTTTCAGCTTATGCCTAGTTTGATTTAACAAGGTGGTGGTAGAAACTTTAAGATTACTGAGCTGGGATGTGACCAGAGCTCAAGTCAGGCGGGCACCAAAAATCATGGCAGATCAGTCCCTCTGTCTGCTCCTTGGGCAGGAAAGTGGCTGTGGGGTCTGCACCCCTCTGGGGCTGAGCCCTTCTCGGGGCTGGTGGAGTCACCATCCCTGGAGGGGTTTAAAAGACATGGAGATAGTGTTCTTAGGGATGTGGGTTAGTGCCAGGGTTGGGTTAATGGTTGGACTTGATCTTGAGGGTCTCCCTCAACCAGTTCTATGATGCAAGGTTGGGTGGTGCAAAGGTGCCTCTCACCCCTCCCAGAGACCCAGTCTCTGCCTGTGTGCTCCAGCAGCAGGGATCACAGTGTCCTGGTCCTTGTGTTGTTCCATCCCCAGCAAACAGCAGCTTCCCCATGCTGGCTTGAGGCATCTCCTCTCTCTTCTGGGGACAGGAGGATGATGGGGAGAGGGGTGAAGGCCTGTGGTGTTTGGTGAGGACTCTGAAGCTCAGGTGCTCAGGTCTCATTTTGGAGGTATGACAGGGGACTGATGGTGGGGACAGGCCAGGCACAGCTCGGTGTGAGTAACAGGCTTGAAATAGGGCCTCAAACTGGTTGTTCTGCTCTTTCAGGCAGGTGCTGCTGACTATTCCCAACCATGTACACAGGGTGTTTCATGCTGCTTACACCCAAGCCCTTTCCTTGGATAGGAATGGGGAAGAGGAATGTTTGCACTATTCCAGGTTTTCCTTTGTTCCAGAAAGCTTCTCCAGCTGCACAGAAACTCTGTCGCTATTTTGAGGTCCCTTTCCTTCCCCGCCATCCCCAGAGGCTCCTCGCCGAGCAGTGGAATAGAAAACGACAGATTATTGCTACATCTTGCTGAGTCTCTCTCTTTCATATGAAAGAAAGATGGTCTGGTTAGCTCGGGAGCGGGGGTGTGCTTTGGAAACGAGCCAGAGCGAGTGATGCCAGGAAGGAATTGTGGGGTTTTTTTCACAGCATCTTCCCAGGATGCTGCCAGTGCCAGTGGGAAGCTGCACCACCATGTCCCCGCACATCCTCAGGCTGCCCCAGGTCTTGCTAAAATCCAAAATCACCTCCCTTGTGCAGCACCCTCACAGTGTTGGCAGCAGAAAGGTGGTTCCTATCTCCCATCTGGGTGGGATGGCAGCAGAAATGGGACACTGGGGCTGGTACCCACCTGCTGCCCCTTTTCACCCTGTCTGGATTGTGGGATGCCCACCTTGGAGGGTCCTTGATAACACTTTTCTATAAAACTTGCAAATCCCACCCAGATAAAACTCGAGAGGGGATGGGTTCAGTGGCTGCTGGGTGGTGGGACCTCACCTACCTGCTCCCTGGCTCTGGGTCACCCATCATAAAATCTTTAAAAATAAATAAATAAATAGAAGAAAAAACAAAACAGGTTCTTAGGGACATGGTTTAGTGCTAGAGTTAGGTTATGGTTGGACTCGATGATCCTGAGTGTCCTTTCCAACCAAAATGATTCTATGATTGCGTCCTTAACATCATGGGATGTACATCAAAACAGAGCATCACCCATCACACCGCTGATTTCCCAACACCCCTGGCTCTCCCCTGATCCCCATATTCTTTCCCAGACCTGGGTGGTCAGAACAACCGTGGAACAAGGCTCTTTCTAAGCATATGGCATTGGACCGAGACGGCATGGGACGGATTTAATGACCCTGGGCAGCTTTTGGCACTTGTAATATAGGAGTTTTTTAATTAATGAGAGCTCAGCTCCGGCCTAACAGCCACAGGGGGAGTGAGACCCTGCAGGTCCCAGCCACGGTCCCCCAGTGTCCCCCAGTATCCCAGTGATGCCCCTGTGCCTCCCCAGCCCTGCCCAGGGTGGAAGGAGCTTTGAAGCTGAAGACTTTGGAGACAATTGATTTCAGCCACCCCTTTTAATCACAATTTAAATTAGCAACAGCAGAAAGCTTGGTTTAAATGATCAGCTTTAATCCTGTTCTTCATTTATATGTTTTATTTATTTCCTTAACTTGATTTTTCTTGGTTGGTAACCACTAATCTGCAGGTTTGCTTATTTTACAGCTCCTTTTTTTGCTAAACAGAAGAAAACACTTGACGTATGTGAGGTTACTTATGCAATTATGTAGCTTAATGTATATTTATGGCAACTCTTCCTGTTTGCATTTTATTATGTTATAATATAGGGAATAATGCATTTCTCTTTTTTTTTTGTGAGATGATTATTAATATTGAACTTGCAACGTGTGCCATGGTCTATTCAGATGGAAATTGGTTTTCTATTTAAGACCCCCAAAACCAGCATCAAAAATGGTTTTTATTAGTTAAATGAAAGCATTTTAAATGCGCTAGCTACAGACAAAAAATTAAGCTTATCAGAGCACGCATTTAAAACTGATTTCCTAAACAAGGTAAGTACTATTTGCAATGAGGGAGCTGAGAGCTTTGTTCCCAATTTTCATATTCATTACGGTTTTAAAATTAATATATTACTTAGGCTTTATTCACAGGCAGGAAAAGGAAAATGAGACTTTCCATTTTTTCTCATCCCGAGTTCCTCGGTTGTGCAATGACTAAATTAGTGGGAAATGTCGATGCAGAGAGGCGTTTATTTTGCCTGCACTTTGGGAGGGCAGCGATGCTGGCGGGTGCCGGATCTGGCCCTTCTGATGCTTCAGTGGTTTTAGAGCTTCTTTATGGAACTGACAGCAACCGTGTGCTGCTTCACATTTTTATACGAGCTACTTAAATTACAGTAGGTTAGGTCTCAACAATACTCCTCTCTATTTGTAATATAGAAGTGTATTTAAGGTAAAGAGAAAGCAGGCTGAAACTAGAAGCACTTCAAAAATAAAGGTGGAAAGCCAACACGGCAGAGCAGGCAGGGAGCACGTCAGCCCCTCATCTTTCCAGACGCAGAAGTTGTTATTATTATTATTATTATTTGCCTTGCTGCAGCACGGAGTCCAGTCCATAACTTCTCTTTCTCCTCCCTAGGAACGGGAATTTTTCCCTATTTGCAGGTAGGAGCTGACAGTAATTGGCCGCTGCTGCCTGGCTGCTGTTTCCACTTTAATGATACCACACAAAATAAATGGCCCTGTGTTGTTATCAACAGTTTTCTGCACGCCGGGTCCAATGTGGGTTATACTGTCTTGTGTAAAAGAATCCTGTAGTTTGCACATAAAGAGGAACAGTGCTGCCCTAATAAAAATGACAAATTATTGGCCTCATGCTAATAAAAATGTCTTCTGGGGGGGTGTGCTTTCATCTTTTTGGAGAGGCTGGACCAGTTTTCAGGGCACGTCCTGTGGCTTCGCTTCTAAAGGGCAGTGATGCTGGAAGGATGCTCCCAGCAACGTGTCCACATCGGGCACCCTGGGGACAGAGGAATTATTTGGCATTTCCAGGGTCCACGACTCCTGTGAGCCCAGGGATGCCAGAGGACCAGCCCTGGTCCCCACCTCAACCTGGGGATGTTTTGGGAGCATCTCATGGGTCTGGATGCAGACGCACCATCTGCCTCCATCCCTCGGCATCGCTCACACTGCACAAATTTAATCATGAAAAAAGGGAAAAGAAAGAAAACACGAAAACAAGGCACTTCTGTGCTTTCAATTCTCCAGCAATTGGCAACAGTTTAATGTGTATATATCACTAACGCTCTTTTATGAGCTCCAGTCCCACTGGCATAATTTTTTTAAAAAATCCCTTTTCCAGTGTAATTGCTGTTTGTTTTGTCATTTCTCAGTGGACAATTACATTTCAAAAACAAGAGTGCCTTTGAAGATCGCAAGCGGCGTATGCGAGCTTCATTAATACACTATCGAAACGCACTTGAACTCTACCTGCCCGAGGCCTGAAACATAAAAATCTGGCTTTGCAAAGCAATCATTATTTGATCTATTTAAAATACTCCCAGTATTAGCCTGGTCTCCTGGATACACTTCAACGTCAGCAGTTTGGGAGGCTGAAATATCTCCTGTAGGTTTGTTCCGTTAGTTGGTCATTCAGAAAGAAAGAAAAACCAAAAACAAACACCAAACCAAACACAAAACAACAGTGCTGCAGAGAATAATCCTGTTCTTTTCTGGTGAAGGGAAAGGGAGAGCCAAATGTGACCCTGGCGTGGGACACCTCGACTGGTTTGTCCTGTATCTGATGGTGGGAATAAAGTAATAGGGAGAATAGGAAGATATTTCAATTCCAAGCAGCAGCAAAAAAAATAAAGTAAGTTTCCTGGCTAGCTCCATTTTACCATTTTTCTGGTAAGAGAGTGTTTGCCCTGGTAAATCAGGGGTTCATGGTGCTCACAACCCATCCATCCACCCATTCACCTGAGGCTTGCTTAAGTTTTTAATTACTCATCAGGAATGTTCTTCTTTAATGAACAGGAGTTTGTCACTGGTGAATAAACCTGTTTGCTGAGCATTAGTGCCGGGGCTGCTGTGAGAGCTGGGGCCTGCTCCTGAAGCAGCTCCCAGCAGGGCTGGGGAGGCACCTGCGGGTGCACCCTGTCCCCTGTGTCCCATCCACTGCCTCCTATTGTGCTGTGTTGTGTCCCACTGCATCGCATCCCGCTGCTCCCATCCCACTGCATTCCATTGCACTGATCCCATCCTGCTGCTCCCATCCCACTGCATCCCATCTCACTGATCCCATCCCCCTGCATTCCAACCTGCTGGATCTCATCCCACTGCATCCCATCCTACTGTGTCCCATCTCCCTGATCCCATCCCACTGCATCGCATCTCACTGATCTCATCCCACTGCATCCCAGCCTGCTGGATCTCCCACTGTTCTCATCCTGCTGTATCCCACACCTCTGCATCCCATCCCACTGCATCTCATCCCATTGCTCTGTGTCCCATCCTGCTGATCCAACCCTGCCTCATTCCATCCCACTGGATCCCATCCTCCTGGATCTTGTCTCATCCCACTGGATCCCATCCTGCTGGATCTTGTCCCATCTCACTGCACCCCATCCTGCTGTCCCTATTCTGCTGCATCCCATCCCACCAATTCCATCTCGCTGATCCCAAACCTCTGCATCCCATCCCTGTCCCCTTCCCAGGCCACTGGGGACTCAGCCCAGAGCCAGTTGCCCGGGGTTGGAAGGACGCGGAGGTGTCACAGCAGGACCTGAGCGGCAGGACAACCCTGGGGCAACCCACTGTCTTGTTTTCCACTTCTGCAGGTTGAGATGTTTAAAAATGCAGATGCCCCAGGCATCACAAATTCTGCATTAACACCTTTAGCCCTGAGTTTTTTGCTTGTTGCTGTATTCCTTAACAAAATATAAATGCACTTTTGGGGGGTAAATCTCTGGCCGTGATTGCACAGGTTTGCAGGCAGAGGACCTGCTGGTGCTCGCTAAAAGGGATGATGCTTCCAGATACATCATCTGCCCTCGACCTCTCTCCTGCGTGGAAGAAGAGTTAATGCCTGTGCTTGGGTCTGGTGGGAGTGCAAAAGCTGGCTCAGCCTGTTTGCAAAGTTTTATTGCTTTTCCTTCAGTTTTAGAGCACTTGTTTCTCACAACTGCAGCACTTCCCTCCAGCCCACGCCATGATCACGTCAGACAAGAGCCGGACTCGACTCCAGCTCCCTGCAAAGCCTGAATAACCACCTATTACTTTTGTAATTCACCTTTAAAGAAGGGAAAATGGACAGATCTTGGGAACCTTTTGTTCAAACAGCTCCAAATGGGGTCCCCAACATCACCCGCTCCCCTCTTGAGATATAGGAAAAGTCAGGATAAGCTAATACTCCTCCAATAGTGAAACTTAAAGTCAAAATCACCACTTCTGCCACTGCCACACTGAGCTTCAGCCTCAACTGGGTGCTTGGAGAGCAAAAATCACTTGTATTAAAGATGCAAACGTGACTCTGGGCTTGTGTCCCAGGGCAAAGGGCTTTTTCCAAAGGGAAGGAAGGACTTTTCTTCTTGCTTTGCAGACAGAGAAGATGGCCCTAGAGCAGGAAGGAGTTTGCCTGAGGCCAGTGGAGCAGGTGGTGATGGAGGCACCAAGCAGGTGAGGTGGGAGCAGGGTTAGCAATGGGCTGCACCCATGGGAGATGCTGGGCTGGGACATGAGGCTGTCAGACCCTGAGAGATCATGGAAATAACAGGGCAGCAGTGCCGTGGTGTAATGCGTGTGTAAGTACAAGACTTTGGCCACTTTTCTTTTATTTCCCATATAGTCCTGTTGCAAGGTGCAACCCTGGAGCTGCAGCGATCCCCCGCTTTGCCACCCAGCACTGCTGGGCAGAGCGAGGAGATTGCAGCAGGTGTCTGAATTGGCAGGATGGAAAAAGAGAAGAGAAAAGAAGAGAGCTGCTAGAACCAGCTGCCATTAAGCCATTCCTTTAAAAATAAAAAAGCTTCCTCCAGTCAACCTGACTAGGCTTAAGAGACTGTGCCTGGCAGGGAGGGAAGCAGCCCTGGAATTACAGCGTAGTAATTGCTCGGTACTTAAAGTCCAGGTCTAGAAGATCTCCAAGTAATAACTCATAGGAAAGATATTGAGCTCTCATCACAAAGAGGAAATATGGTCTCTAAACAGGCAGCTAATGGCATGCCATTTATCTGATGGCAAATCACCCACGTTCATTACTCTCTGCAGCACAGCCAGAAAGAGAAATACAAAATTAGCTGAAGGAGAGAGAGAAGGAGAGAAGGAGGGAAGGGCACGTTTCCTTCCAGTGTTGCTCCAAGGGTGGCTTCCAGGGCTGCTGCCAGCATGAACCGGCCAGAAAAAGCCACTTTATGTGCATCTTCCTCCCTGGAGACAACAAAAATGTTTTCTGTTATTATTTTCACACTATTCAGAGTTCTTGTCAAGAAAACTCTTAACATTCATCAAGGAAAACCTAAGACTGGTGGAAGTTTTATTGTTCTTGCTCATCTTTGCCAGGGCTGTGGCTCCAGCAGTGAACAAAGGCCAAATAACTCTTTTATTCCTTTCCAGCTCCCAAGTGTTGCCGTACGAAGATTTTGAACGCCTTACAGCTTCCTCTGCTTTATGGCTTCCTTCCTCCTGGCTTCTTTTGCTCTCTTCCAGGTATTTCTGGTAGAGGAAACAGCTTTCTGGCTGTCTCAGGCTTTTTTTAAAAGGATGGGTAGTGTTTTCCAAATAAAGAGCGAGCTGGGTGCCTGGGCATGGGACTGATCTGCAGGTGCTGGCAAGGAACATCCTGGCTGGGCACCATAAAAAAATGACCATGGTCTTTCTATCTGTCATCTTTAATAGAAATATAGATCTCATTTGCAACGTGTTTCACAGGAACTGTGGTTCTCTCCTGCAGTCCTGAGTCATGGCGAGGTGTCGGAGGCAGATGGGGAGGAGGAGGAACCTGCAGGACTTTTAAAAGCCATCAGTGATGGAGCAGCGGGTCTGACAGTCCGTGGACACATCTCCTCCTGCCTCAGGGTGATGCTTTGAGTTGGGATGTAGCTAAACTCACCGACTGATTCCAAAAAAATCCCTATTTGTGCCACCAGCTGCTGCTGAAATGCCTGAAGGACTGACCCCAGCCCAACACCTATAAATGATCCATCCCCAGTGCAGCAGCTCCTGAGGATTGCTGAGCTTGTGCAGGTTGTGCACGCTGAAAGAAAATAACCTGTTAATTACAGATTGCATTTCTTTGCAAAGTAGAGTAAGTGCCTTCATAGAGGGAGTCTCCTTCATTAACTAATAATCCTTCATCTTGGAGTTACGAAGGAAGATTCGGAAAAAGCTGTAGCACTTCTTAACACTTAATTTGCCTTTTCTAGGAAATCAGAGAGACACAGTAGGTTGGGATATGTATGACTGAGGCTGCTGTTGATTTTACCTCCTGTTTTCTGATGGTCAACAGGAAATTATAAAACCTTGATATAACCTTGATTTTTCTGGGGGGAGGATGCTTTACATCAAAGAGTGCTGTTTCCTTTCAGCATGACTATGAAAGTGATCTAGAAATTATGTGAAACCTTATTTCCTGTTCATCATAGACAAACCACATCCAAGTCATTGTTTTGTGCTTGCTACAGACTGGAAATCTGTCATTCTAATGTAGCTGGAGATCCTGCCGCAGTCCTGAGCTGCCACCAGCCAGTGCTGGGGACAAATCCCCGGCAGGACTTTTCCCCATAGCCTCTCTGTGACCCTCTAATTCATCTCATCATGTGCCTGGAAAAAGCGCAACAGCTCGAGTCATGGACGGGAGACACTTCTTTCTTCCTTTGTTTGGCCACCATTTGTGGAAGGCGCTCTGCTCCTGCAGCAGTGAGGTGGCTCAGCAGCACTGCTGGGATTTCCTGCTTTTCATCACCTTTTCTCAGCTTCCCAAACAACCGCCCCCTCCTTCCCCTGGGAGGGATGCATTTTGGTGGTGGACAGATATTCTTGGAGTCACAGAATCACAGACTGGTATGGGTTGAAGGGACCTTCCCAGCTCTCCCAGTGCCCCCCCTGCCATGAGCAGGGACATCTTCACCAGCTCAGGTTGCTCAGAGCCCCGTCCAGCCTGGCCTGGGATGTCTCCAGGGATGGTCCATCCACCACCTCTCTGGCCAACCTGGGACAGGCTCTCACCACCCTCAGGGCCAACAATCTCTTCCTCATGTCTGGCCTGAATCTCCCCTCCTTTAATTAAAATCCATCACCCTTGTCCTATCACAACAGGCCTTGCTAAAAAGTCTGTCCCCATCTTTCTTATCAGCCCCTTTTAAGTACCAATAGAAATTAATAAAGTAGTTTAAATCTGGGGGCAGTTTCAACAGTCTTGTTCTTGGAGACCTTCCTAGCAGGGCTGCCTGCTGGCAGAAGTCCTGCCTGACTCGGGTCACCACCAAACGTGGCCACAAAGCCAAAATGCCCCAAAGTCTTCATCAACCTGCAGCAGAGACCTCCAAGTTTCATCCCAGCCTCAACATTTCCGCAACGATTTTTAATCACCTAGTGCTGGCCACGGCTGGAGCTCAAGAGTCATCAGCAGCGGGCGATGCCTCAGCCTTGTGTGGGACAGCAGGACAGCCCAGACCCCTGAGGACCGGCAGGGATCACGAGGGATGCTGTCACCCACGGTGGCTGTGTCCCCTCTGCCCAGGCGTCGAGACGAGCTGGCTTCACAACGGGAGCAATAATTTGCAGAGTGTATGCCAAGCCAGGAACAGCCAGGATAAATCACTCATAACTGGGAAGATGATAATAACAGAAACCTCCAGGGAAATCTGTACTGCTGAATAGCGTATCTTTTTTCCTTTTTTCACTTGAAATCACTTAATGAACCCTCATGTTGAAATCTTTAGAAAGACTCACCTTGGGAGGTATTGGGAAATATTGATAAATAGTGCTTGGCACTTCTGAGGCTCTCAGTGAGTAGCACAAATGTTGTCACAGCAGTTGCGCTGGATGTGTCCCCGTTTTACCCCCCATGGCTCTTCCTACCTGCATGGTTGGGCAAGAGGGCAGCATCCCAGCCCTCCGCTCCGCATCCCCCGCCTGAGCCAGATCCCCAGGGAAAGAGCTGTTGGCTCAGCAGAAAAACTCATTTAATCTAAAACTTTTCCAAGAAGCAATATATTAGCTGTAAAGCAGCTTCCACACTTTATTTTCTGGTAATTTACAGCCCACACTGCGAGACAGTGTAATATTTGCAAGCAATTAAACAGAGGATGACTCAACAACAGCCACTGCGGGTCAGATTTTCAAGTGTTCATCATGTATAATTAAGAAGGGATTTGGGAAAGCAGCAGCTTCCCAGGCACCTCTCTGCCCTGGCAGCTCCTGTCATTGGGCTCGAGGGCTCCTGATCCACCACTGGAGGAAGAGGAGGCATTTATAAAAGGCAGGAGGAAGAGTCTGAAGGAGTTGTAAGCACAGATGCTCACTAATCAGTAACAGGGTGGTGTTCTGGTGCTGTCTGGGGCAGTTTAAGCCGAGCCTTGCAGGCTGCAGCCCCTTGCACTGCAGATCATGGGCTGTGCTGGGGCTGGCACGAGGGTGACTGATACCAAGGGAGGTTTTAATGAAATCCCTCTAGGAGCTGCGCTTTCCTGGCAGCCCGTTGTCCCCAACCATCCCGCTCGCTGCCCTCCATCCTGGACAACCCACCCAGGCCGGGCTGCAGGCGATACAGAGCAGCTAATTTAAACCCAGTTGAACATGGAGCAGAGTCCACATGTGCGACCCACTGGATTTTACAAGTCCCAACGTGGGTGAAATCAGGATGCTCTGGCAGGAGCGGGGAGCCGGCTCTAAGCATGCAGAGCCAGCCCGTGCTCCTGCCCTCCTGCCAGCCGGGGTCCTGCTGTCAGAGCTAATTAACGTTTGATCTCCCCGAGAGGTATGAAGAAGAAGTGTTTGACTTGGATTTACATCTCTCTGCAGAGGTTCTCACTGTGCTCTGGAAGTGTGACATGTCGCTACTGACACTGCTGATAACTGAAGTTCGCCTTGGGGTACAAGTAGGGAAACTGAGGCAAAGCACTTAAGCGGTCGTTTAGCGTTACCCAGTAGAGCCCACAACAGTCCTGGCAGTGTCCCTGGATGTCACCAAGGCTGAGGACAGCTCAAGCCCCCCAGTTTGCCTGTTGGATGATATCCTAGCTGCAATGATCCCAGACTGCTCTCCTCTTTCACCTGAGGGCACGTTGCACCTTCCTTCCCTGCCCATCACATCCCCCCAACTCCTGGATCCCCCAAACCGCTCCATTTGCCCTTCTGCTGCTTATTCTCCAGGTTAACCTTGTTTTGGAAAATGAGTCCATTTACCATCTGCTTTTTCTCATCACCACCAGTAGCAGACAAGCAACATCCCAGGTAGTGATTTGGGGCTGGAAAGGGAAGAAATGGGTTGGGACCAGCACAGCAACACGATCTCTCCACACTCCATCTTCTTCAGCTGGTCACAGCCCAGGGGCTGTGGGCAGGGAAGGGTTAATGGTCCCTCCCTGGCTCCAGGTGCCATAAAAGGAAAGGAAGGGAGAAAGAGGGTTTCCATCTGCTTTCTGTTTTGGGGAGGGAGGAGGCTAAAGGGAGGTGCTGCTCATGGGCAGTGAAGGGCAGCCTCAGGTGAGCATGGCTGTTTGTCCTATGACTTCTTCTCCTCCTGCCCCACAGCTTCTCCCCCAGCCCCATCTGTCCAAGGAGCTGTGATGCCACTGGCAGCATCCCGGTGCCTTCAGTCCAGAGCCACCAAAGTCCCTGGCGCTTTGAGGTATGTGGCACGTGTATGTCTCTAGTAATGTGGGAAGATGGGAGCGTTAAGCATTATTTCTGCTTCTTGGCTCCGGTGGGAGCCGCCTTCTTGCTTCTCGGCTGCTGAAATTGTCCTTTAGTGTGTGCTGGGCCCATGACAGGCTGGTGTGGGAGCAGGGATGGGTTGGTACAAGCAGTCTTGTCCCCTCTACCACGGCATGGGCAGGGGGACATGAAGGGCAGAAGGGGTTTGCTGGCTGATGGCAGCACTTAAGGAGGTTGGAACTGGCTGTAGGTGATGGAGAAAGGAGGGGGAGACTTTCCAAATGTGGACAATAACTGGAGAAATGTGCACAGCATCCTTGAAGCTTTGGGAGAGGTAAAACCTCTGGGGACAACCAGCAGGGTTGGGAATGTGTCCCTGGGCTGGCAGTGGATGGGGTGCCCTGGGGGATGTGCACCCTGAGATCCAGTGGAGCAGAAAGTGATGCAGCAGCAAGCAAATATACACAGAAATAAAACCACCTTGCTATACTCCATGGCCCCTGTTATAAATAAAGCAGCATTTCATAGCCAGGGAAAAAAATGCTGGAATAATCCACAACAGTTGCAGATGCAGGTACAGCTCCCTGTCTGCAGCAGCTGGGCTGACAAGTGTCACTCAGGTTGTCACCCCTCGAGGTGACCTTGTGCCATTCCCTCACTTCTCAGCTGGCCGGTGGTCCATGGCACCTTGCTTAGCAGCTTCCAATGATTAAAGGAAACCACAGGGCCAGTCTATATAATAGCTGCTGAATTATCAGTTTTGCCATAAACCATTATTCATTATCTGTGTTTCGCTGGATAACCTGGACCCTGTTGAAAAAGTGCAATTTCTTCTGCAGTCAGCTGTATTTTAATAGGTTACATTATGGGTAAAACATCCCCAGAGAAAATCCAAGCATTGTTCCATTTATCAGCCATGCAAAGTTCAGAATAAAAATATTCCAAGTTGAGGTAATGTACTGTGACATTGTGCAAGTTAATTTATAAAAGAATTAACTGTGTTTAGAACAGTAGGAGAGAGAAGGAAACTACTTTCTCCACCAGTCAGCTTTGGAGTGGCCCTAAAATGAAATGTACTGGCAGAAAAATATTTCTTCTATAAAGATGGGATTTTTTTTTAACAAAACGCAATTGGGCTGGCGGGTAGACCTGGGGCCCCCGGGGCTGCGGGGTAGACCTGGGGCCCCCGGGGCTGCGGGGTAGACCTGGGGCCCCCGGGGTGGCGGGTAGACCTGGGGCCCCCGGGGAGAGGGGTAGACCTGGGGCCCCCGAGGAGAGGGGTAGACCTGGGGGCCCTGGCGTGGGGTAGACCTAGGGCCCCTGGGGTGCGAGGTAGATCTGGGGTTGGAAGTGAAATGAGTAATACCAGAGCTGATGTGGAATTGCAGCTCCCTGGGCAGGTCAGCCCATGGAACTCTTTGGTGTTGGGTAATTGCCATCAGCTGCAGCACTGCTACACTGCCCGCTGTCCTTGTGACTGTTAATTAAGTAATGTTAACAAGCCTCTGGGATGATAGAGGCTATTCTTCCAACCCAATCTCACGGCTATGTGGCCATCATGAGCATCTCGTGTGCTTCCAGGTCCCTGAACAGGGTGGGGATGTGAGCACTGCCATGTGTCCTCTGCCAGTGAAGGGTGGGTGCCAGCAGCAAAACTCCTGGAGCGTGATTATCCCGGGACATTTTCCTGCTGGTTTCTTTGTCCGTGCTTCCCTGTGTACCCTCAGGACAGGAGATTCCCCCTGTGCTTTGGGTCTGTCCCCAGCCTGAGGTGACACAGGGATCCCACACACCAGAGCTGCCACCAGCAGCGACCGATGGAGCCGGGAGTCACCCAGAGCTTTTATTCCAAAGAATGTTGGCAAATAATTTCTTCCCCCTTATCTGGCAGCTTTTGCCTCTGCTTTGCAAAAGCAGTGAGGAGCCTCCATTTAGTAGCTGTTTTTCAATATAATGATTTATAATAGATTGAGGAAATTAAACTGCTGGAGGAAGAGAGGACCAGTTTGGGCGCTCGGATGCCCTAATGAAGTCCCATCGAAGTTCTCATTTGTTGTCAACTATTAATTCGCTCTCCGATTCAGTCCCCAAATTACTTTTCCTAGAACTGAATCTGAATATGAAAATCAATTAAGAAAGAAACGAGTAGCTACATCTGGGAGAGGGGAGAGGAGACAAATATAATGACAAATCACCCGGATCCTTTTGAGCATGCAAATTAACATTTAGAGTGTATTTTGAGGAAGGGGAGCTTGGAAATGCTGCTTCACAGAAACCACTAGATCAATTTTCCAAGCGTGAGTGCTGGAGATTCTTCAAAGTTACCGAGGGCTCTGTCTCAGGATAGAAATATAAAAAAGACAAGAAATCAATGCTGATAATTAATTTAACAGAATCTATTCGTTCTTTCTCCTTCCAGTCAATGCAAAGAGAAAATCATACAGTAGCTGAATTTTACATTTCCATAGAGATTGTGCTGGGACAAAATGAATAAACGATCATAAATTACTTCAAAAGCTCTGCTACGCTGTTGGAGCGGGACTTTTTAATTAACTGGAGGAATTTGTCATCGCTTTCCCCCACTGCCCTTGCAAGGGAAAGCGATTGCCATCCGCGTGCTCGGGCAGCCCAGCCCTTTGAGAGGCTGCAACCACACACCAGAACTTGGAAGAGCTTTAAGCTGGAAAGCATCAGGGTTGGTTCCCCAGCTCCTTCTTTAGGGAGATATTTTTAAAGCACTGTTTTCACCTGGTGCCTGCTTTGACTTGCAGCTGGTATGTTGCAAAGCCCAACACCCATCTCAGGAGCTCGTGTCTCAGCCACGATCCTGTGCGTGTCTTGCAAACAGGAGCTACTGGGGTTTTGTAGGGTCACTCTGCTGGGGACAGACTATTTAGCAGGTCTTGTCATAGGACAAGGGGTGATGGTTTTAAACTAAAGGAGGGGAGATTCAGGCCAGACATGTGGAAGAAATTGTTGGCCCTGAGGGTGGTGAGAGCCTGGCCCAGGTTGGCCAGAGAGGTGGAGGATGAACCATCCCTGGAGACATCCCAGGCCAGGCTGGACGGGGCTCTGAGCACCCTGAGCTGGTGCAGATGTCCCTGCTCATGGCAGGGGGGGCACTGCAGGAGCTGCGAAGGTCCCTTCCAACGTAAACTATTCTGTGACTTCATAAATAGTTCGGCTTTTTTTACTGTTCCTAAATAGCTTTGGGGGTTGTAGCATTACTAGATAATTCAGAGGCTTGCAGAGTTAGTAGACAGTTTAGGGTTTTTGCAGGGTTACTCAGCTTGGGGTTTTGCGGGGTTACTCCACAGTCTGGGCTCAGACCCTGGCGCAGGGTTGAGCATCAGAGCAGCGGCACCACCTCTGCTCCATGCACAGCGCACAGAGAGGAGCTGGCTTTTAATTATTCAAAACTCATCTTCCCTCCCATTAGAAACACATGGGAAGCGGATGGATTTTGGTAATGAATCCCCAGTAGAGTACTTAGGTTTAAAGCAAAACCTGTCCAGTTAAATGTATCCCGTGGAAATGGATTTGATTGCTCTAATCTTCCAGCTTCAATTTCATGGCAGTTTTAGCATATTGTCAGACAGAAGGGCTGTGCAAAGAATATGAAAGACAGAAAATAAGAAAGAAAAATGGTCTCAGGCAGGTTTCATCTTTGGTTGGAACTTCAACAGCCAGGTGGGGGATGCGAGGAGCCGGGGACCTGTGGCCACAGCATCGTCTGTGTTTGCCGAGCTGCCTGTGCTCTGAGAAAGGAAAAGATGGATCTGTTTTGGTTTTTTTTTCGTTTTCAGATCTATTCAGTGTATAGTTTGCTGTGGCCTAAACAATCCTGGGGTGGGAGGAGGGACGGGTCTGTGTCCATGCAACGAAGAGATGGAGGAAAGCCCAGGGTGCATGTGGAAAAGGGGCTGTGGGAAAACCAGGGCTGGAGAGAGGAGTTTGCTGCAAATTTTTCACAAACTGACTGATTTCCTTGAAAATACCCCATATTTCTTGATGAATGCACAGGAAACTCAGCTGAGGATGTTGGGTTTGCTGCCTGGGAGTTCATGGTCCATCATGGGCAGCAATTTCCCCAGGAACCCAAAGAACTGATGTCCCCAGGACACTGGCCCCCACCTCCAGTAAATTCCAGGTTGTGCCCACCTCCCAAGGGACATAAACACATTATTTTCATCGTGTATAAACAACACTTGTGTTTTTCATGTCGTTTGTGTACAAACACAGGGGTTTTTCCCCCCAGGGCAAAATCTTTTACTCTCACTGCAGCCAAGGGATGTGGGATTGTGCTTCTAGCTCCTGGCTCAGTGGTTGACTTGATAGCATCCAGGAATAAATAATACACAATATCAAAACATAAAGCATCTGGAGCCAAGCCCAGAGCATGCCACTTGAAAACATACAAATCTTTCTAAATCTCCCCAAAACAGTGATGGGAGCAGTTCCTTTTTTAGCCTTGATGGCGCAGTGAGGAGTGGCAGCCGTCTGCCCCCTGGGGCGATCCAGGTGCCCTCTGATCCCAGTTCACCTGGTGCAAACCCCCATGAGCTCTAGGGCCGTGTTTGGCAGCACCAGCCCAGCATCACTTGGAGCAGAACTGAGCCTTGCATCGGCCTTTCTTTTTTTGTTTTTCTTCTCCCTCATTAACAAATAAACCTCTTGGCAGTTGAGGTTTATGTGATGGATATTGGCCGTGATCCGAGTGGGGCAGGCAATCGTGTTCAATTATTTTATTAGCAAGATGAGGGTCACCACGGTGACTCCTGGGGCTGGGAGCAGCAGGTCGGTGCTGCCTGAAGGGTCGGATGCTGCGTCTTCCCTCCCCAGGGCTTCTGAACTCTGTCTGCCCTCACCACTGGGCTGGACCACATAGCAGCTGCTTAAAATGAAGGAATTTCTATTTTCTCTGTTTAAAAAAATATATGAATTAAATATGAAAACAGAGGTGATAGAGGGTTAAACTTTTTTTTTGACAGTTCAGTTGCTGTGTCTGTATTTAGAGCTTTTGTTGAGTTCCTGCCCCCAGTTTTATTAGCAACAAACCCCAGCATGTTTGTCACGGGGAAGGAGAACATCAACTGACGTTTTTAGGCCAGGGCCAAATACAGCACTTGTCAGGCGGCTCCACAGCTGCCTCTGCGTTTGCTGGGGAAGGTGTGGGGGATGTTCCTGGCCCAGATCTGCCTGTCCCCGCAGCTGGTCCCACGCCACCTGCCATGTTCCCCATCCTATCTGCCACTGTCCTTTTGTCTTGT
Organism: Streptopelia decaocto; assembly: GCF_964273445.1. Lineage (NCBI taxonomy): Eukaryota > Metazoa > Chordata > Aves > Columbiformes > Columbidae > Streptopelia > Streptopelia decaocto. The sequence continues at coordinate 7,489,535 of NC_138671.1, read as the reverse complement.
TGTGCTGAAGCCCATCTTGCCCAAATAAACCCCCCAGCCAGAGCCTGCAGGAGCTCTCAGAGCAGTGATTGAGCATGAATTTCTCCTGCCAGGGGGATGTGGTCCATCCCTTGGGGATGCTGCTGGGCTCTGCAGGGACGAGGTGCGTGCCAGGGAGCTCAGAGGCTTTGCATGCTCTGCCCAGCCCTAGCAGCAATGGAAACATGTCTGAAGGTAAAGCAAACTCGTGCTTTGCTTACTTTGCACACAAAGCCAAGGCGAAGACAAAACCCGTGCAGGACTTGTCCAGGCTGGCTGGACCCCCCAGGAGCAGGCAGGATGCCCCACAAGTCCTGGTTTGTCCTTTTGTTCCTGTACCACCCATCCCAGAGGGCAATTTTGGTCTGTTGCCACCCCCAAATAAACCCAAGATCCAGCTGAACCTCCTTGAGGGCTCCGCTACCCCTGTCCTGCAGCTGAGGAGAGGAACAGCATCTCCTGCCCACGGGGATCCGAGAGGGAAGGGAGCACACAGGGTCCTTTGTATTGCCCAGAGGAGGGGAAGGTGGGGGTGAAACACCCCGTTACCAGGGTCAGTATTTCGTGCCAGGCTGCTCAGCACCCTGAAAGCTGGAGAATTTAATCAAAAAGACGTTGTCAGGCTGAATAGCATCAGCAGGAGAGGTACCCGGGCTTGGCATCGTGGTGGCAGCAAAGCCTTTCCGGCTGCTTTTGTCTGAACCCAGATTTTGGCAGGTTGGTTCCCACTGATTTTGGGGTTCTGTGCGGGGGAGTTTTATCCCCGGTGAAGCAAGCCCTGCTGGGGCAGCTGCTTTCCTGTGCTGTAGAAGGTAGCAGCTTTAGGATTTGTCCCCAGGCACGTGACGCGTCCACCCTCTCTGGTGACAGCGTGGAGGTGGAGAGTGTCATCTGCATGTGAGAAAGCAACTGTTTGTAAAATAAGAAATGTGGAAAGGCTTGGGAAGAGGTGAATCCTCTGTGAACACCCTGGGATGATGCTCCTGCTGGAGCCATCAACCCCCTGGCCCGGCCCCGGGGTGATCCCGGCCCCGGGTTCCTGTGCTCCCTGCCCTGGGTGTTATCTGCAGCAACCGCAGCGCTTTTGGTGCCAGCAAAAATGCTCCGAGCAGAACCTTCCTCCCTGCTTTGCCCTGCCACCCCCTGCCAGCCCTCTCCCCCCTGCGCTGGGGTTGGAATTACTCATCGCTCCCTTCATCTCCAGGCTCCGTAAGAGGAAAATTGGTTGATGGCTTTGCACTCAGCTTCAGTAACACGGTGCTAATTACGCAAATTATTTGCCATCAGGACGCGGGGCTGGGGTGTGGAGCGCTGACCTGTGCGGATCGTTATCTGTCCGTGACGATGCCACGTGTGTGACCTTTCTGGCGAGCGATGTCCAGCCTCTGCCTCCTTTTCTGCTTCAGTTAAGTGCTGTTCTTGTCTCTTCCACTGTCTGATGTTTCCTTACAGCTGGGAAAGCCATCAAAGCGCCCCCGCTGGCCCCCCAGATGCTGTGGGGCATTTGGGCAGTGCCAGCATTCAGCCAGGACCGTGCTGGAGGGTTTTATCTGCCACATTAACCTTTTGCAGGGGTTTTTCTCTGGTACAGCCCCAACTTTTTGGAGCATGAGAAGCTCTTGGCAGTGGGAGGAACGTGGAGGGAGGGCAGAGGGAAGAACAGGAGGGTCTTGGGGAAATGCAGCTGTAGGCTGTGATGCTGTGACCCCCTCTTTAAGCATGTGGGGGGAAATGTCCTGCATCTTAGTAAAAAATTCTTCTTTCTCCCACTGCAAATAGAATGTGTGTGTGCATATATATATAAATAGGCAGATTTGCGGGTTGATACTGAATCATGCACTGTAGAAAAGAGAAGTGTAACTCTGTAGTTGGGGAAACTGAGGCACAAGCCAGCTGGCTTGCGCTAGAGGTACTGGATGAATAAATTAATGTCCCTTACATGTATTCCATCACCCCAGTGAAGGGACAGATTCCCTTCATGGCAGCCCTGCCTGCTCCCTCTGCATAACCTGTTTGTCGGGCAGGGCTGGTTGCAAACAATTTTGAGTCACAAACCCACCCCAGGCATGTGATGGTGCTCTGGGGGTTGATTCTCTCTCAGGCCGAGCTTTGGTACCATTGACTGAGGATTTGTTCATTAAGCCAATCTTTATTTCCAAGTCCATTTACAGGCAGTGGTTATTTGGCCATTTATTCCCTGCTTGGGCTCTTCTCTCATGTTGGGTGCAGCGTGAGTTCAACTCCATAGAGAAAACCTCACACAGATGGGGAGAAAATATCATTTTATCTACCAGGTATGCTTCTTTGTCCAGTATTATATGAAAAGTGTGGTCTGCATGGGAATCCTGTGGGGATAAAAGGTATCAGTATGAATTGGGATTAGGGTTTCGCTTTGGGTTTGTTTTTTGCTTCTTCCTTTATTTGTATGATGGAGGAAAGCAACAGCATCCCAGCCACAAAGGCAGGGCTTTCCTGGGGAAGATCCAGGCTGGTTTGACACTCTGTTGCCTTGAATGACAAGAGTTTTTTAAAAAGTAAAATCAATTCCAGCAGCCACGGCTCCTGCTCCGGCATTTCTAATTGAACAGTTCAAGTTTTATTTGTACTAATCTGAAGTGAGCAGCTTAATTCCCTTTTAATTCTCTTCAGAAATCCCCAAAACTATTTTCCTGTATGCAATTAACTCCGGGGCAGCCCCCAGCCTTCCCGGGCTCCCTGGATTTGGTGGTGGCTGGGTTTTTATCACCAGTAACAGGTGCCCTTTAGCCCCTTGGGAGATGTGGTGGAAACCTCCAGACTTATGCCTAGAGGTGGCAGGTGACACCAGCTGTCCCCAGGCCTTGCAGGGAGGGACACAGTGGGATGCTCATACCCAAGGACCCCGCTTTTCCTCCCCAGCACCCTTCCGGGATCAGCCCTTCCCAGGCAAAGCCCCAGCTCCAGTCTTCACTGACATCTAGTGGCGATGGGGACACTTAGAGCTGGCAGGGGGGTGGCTGCTGGAAGGCAAAAAGTTGGTGTGCAGCCTCTTCTGTAGGTCCCCATCCTTGGTGGGATGTCACCCGACCCTGCACACACCTTGCACACAGTGTCCCTGCCACCACCTCGGGTTTGCAGATGGGGACATGGAGGTGGGGAAGGGGGTGCGTGGCCTTGATCACCGTGTCCCTCGGATTGGGTCCTTCCTTTGGGGGGAAACATCCTCCTCCTCCCTTGTGCTCAGGGAAACAGGAGCAATGCATTTGCTAATCTGAGGCACGCAGCAGAAGTCGTTAAATAGTCCAGGCTGAAAAGACTTTTAAAATATACGGTCCAGGGTGAAAGGGTTTATTCCAGCACTTTTAAAACATAACAGCAAAGCTTTGCTGGCTGCAGGTTACCTGGTTGGAGCACAGCTGCCCTCCCCAGTGAGGACAGGTTTGAAACTTGTTACTGGAGGTATTAGTCATAAGGGCTTCTCATATCTTTCCCATCTAAATGAATGAACAAGAATTGGCAGGAGGGGCTAGCCCGGGTCAGCCTCGATCTGCTTAAATTGAGCTAAAGGCTGTAAAAAGGCAAAAAGACAAAGAAAAAGCAGCGGTAGGATGTGCAGCTGTGAAGAGTGGAGGATGTTGAGGCTGGAGGGGCTGGCATGTGCCACCTCCATGGAGGTGGGTGAGATGCCACCTGGTCTTGTTCACCCACTGCGGACAATGGATGCTCAGAGAATCATAATTTTTGTTGGAAAAGACCCTTAAGATTGAGTCCAACCATTAACCTAATGCTAACCTAACCTAGGTTGCTCAAATCCAATCTACAAAACCCGAGCAGGTGCAGCCACTCAGCACAGCCCATTCCTCAGCATTGCCAAGGGATGAAGCAGCTCTTGGAGCTGACCCTGGCTCCATGGACTGATTTTTACCTCCTCCACCAACAAACCCCAAACACGATTCTCTTTGTTGCAGGGCTAACAGAGTTTTGCTGAGAATTGCTTATATGGTAACGCATTATTTGATAGGAATCTGCTTGTATTTTTTCTTCCCAGTGAACACCTTTATCACTACCCCGGTTGTGTGTGTGCATGAAGGAAAGAGGTTCCTTCCCATTCATCTGCTGGAGGTTCAATCAATTCCCTACCCTGGGAGGACTATCAGAGCACAATGGTCCCGTCACCCCTTTTTTTGCAGAACAAGGACAGAAATGAGCAATTCCAAAGCTCTGTTCCCACCTCCAAGGCTGGAGGAGCAGAGCAAGGGGAGCTTGACCCAACCCCAAGGGGGAAGGTGAAACCCTTGAAGACCTGAGACCTGTTCTCCATGACTCCTGATCTATGGGGCTACTGAGATGTTCTGCCAAGGAGGTAGGAGCCAACAGCAGCTGGTAGAAATGTATTCCCATTGCTCATCGCAGTCAGAGCCCAGCAGCGTAAGGCCCAAGGTGTTCAAAGCTCCAAGCTAAATTCTTTTTTAATGGGATAATATAGCCGTGATATTTATTTGAGGCTCATGTTTTGCATGCGTGTTTTTCACCTATTTATCTCTTTTTTTTTTTTTTTTTTTTTTTCCTTCCTTGCCACTGGGAGGAAGAAAATAAAAGCCTATAATCTTCAACTGGCAGCACAGAGTAGATAAAGCTCCAGGTGCCTCCCAGCACTCGTGGAGGAGTTTTGTTCTCCTGCCTTATCTCCACCTCCAGGTCACATCATCTCGGGGCTTAGCACGGGCCTGGGGGAGCGCAGGGCACTGTTGTCCCCATCCCTGCCCTGGGCAGGGGGCCTGAGGGGCTGTGGTCCCCAGCAATGCAAACAGCAGCATGTTTCCCAAAGATAACCCTTATCCCAGCTTGGAACGTAAACCCAGCCTGGCCCAAGCATCCCTGGAAGGACTTGATGAGCATGAAGAAACCAGTTTTCCCTATCTCTTCAGGTATTGTATCTTTCTGTGCTAATTATCGTGTGGTTTAATTCATCCATAGCTGATACGATCTTCAAAGCTTAAGTGCCTTGATCTAACGCTTCCATATTTTTATTCATTTTTTTCCTTTGAACTCTTGTGAAGGAGCCTCTGGGACCCCACAACTCTGGCTTTATGTTTGCTTTTAATCAGCTTGCTTTTCTTCCCCAAAACAAAGACAAATAATACTGCAACGGTTTATCCTTGGAAATTTCTCTGCGTTGAGAAGACAACAGAGGGGAAAGCATGACTTGTTCAAGGCTGAATTTTTTGATGTTTTTTCCTCCTTTTTATGTAGTTCACTCCAAGACAAACGACACTCTTAATTTAGCTAAGAGATTGAAGGACACCTGTATAATAGGAGCTGGTGAAGGGTCTGGAGCACAAGTGTGATGGGAGCAGCTGAGGGACCTGGGGGGTTCAGCTGGAGAACAGGAGCTGAGGGGAGACCTTCTGATCTCTGAACTGCCTGAAAGGAGCTTGGAGCCAGGGGGGTCGGGCTCTGCTCCCCAGGAACAAGCACCAGGAGCAGAGGAAACGGCCTCAAGTTGCACCAGGGGAGGCTGAGGTTGGATCTGGGGAACAATTTCTTCCCCAAAGGGCTGTGGGGCATTGGAACAGGCTGCCCAGGGCAGTGCTGGAGTCACCATCCCTGGACGGTTGGACAGACGGAGATGAGGCTCTCAGGGACATGGGGCAGTGCCAGGGGTGGGTGAATGGTTGGACTCAATGATCTTGATGGTTTCTTCCAGACAAAATTATTCTATAATTCAGCAGCAGTCCAGTCAGTGGCTGCTTGGGGAACCACGGCAAGTGAGTGCGGTGAAAATAAGGTGTGGCATCCAATGCCACAGGATCACCGGGCCAGGGACTCCGGTTCTTGTGGCAGAACATCACGCAGCATTGTGGCAAGAGCGGCTCCAGTCCTGGTGTGGTGACATCCCAGTCGCTGGTGTGGTGAAGCACCTCTGTCAGATGCTGGGACATTGCTTTGCACTGCTCCAGCATGGAGAGGGCTATGTGGTTTGAAGTGGTGGTTAGAGAGGAGGAAAGCATCTGCCTTTGGGTGATAGTCCTGGCCAGCAGCATCTCGGGTAGTCCTCCCCCACCGCTCTGGGGTGCAAAACCTTGTTCTTCTGCAGCCCTGGGGACTCCAGAAGGATGGGGGCTCCTGTTGGCATGGACAAAAGGCGATAGGAGATGCTGGAGGCAGCAGCGGTTCACACCATGGTGCCTGCGGGCAGGGCTGGAGCCCGGCACAGCCCAGGTGCCTGCACCTGTGCCAGGATTGCATTTACAGGGTCCCTTCCCTCTCCTCCTGCCAGAGAAGTCAAGTGGAAAGTTTGGGGTAATTTTTCTGCTTTTCTCATATTTGCTCCCTGCTGGAGCTGATTTATCCCTGCAGCGCTCAGAGCTGCATCCGAGAGGGACATGTTTTGCCCTTGTAGTACACAAGATTGTTATAAATTATTAGTTTCTTTGTGTCAACTGGAGCCCGACACAGACCATAAAACTTTCTGCCCCTGTTATTGAACTGGAACGTGGCACCAGGCTGCTGGTAGTGAGCTGGCCCAGACCCAAAGGAAGGGGTTGCCAGCTCAAAGGATGTATTTATCTCCAAAGCGACATCTCCAACCTTGTTCCTAATATCACCCATGGACTTCAGGAGTCCACAGAGCCTTGCGGGGAAGAGCTCTGTCCCCGCTGTCACTCATTTCTTGGGACAACCACCACATGCTCCGGTTTTGCAGGTACCGTGGACACCCCTCCACTGCGAACACCCCACAGCATGTGTTTGCAAGGCCTGCCAGTGGAATAACTTTATTATTATTATTGTTATTTTTTAACCCTGGATGTAGAACCCGTGAGATTAAAAACCAGCAGCCTCAAGGTGAGATTCTAGCATATTCAATATATTATCCATAAATGATGTCTGCAGGAGGCAGAGTGGGTAGCAAAGGGATCTCATGAGAGCCACAAAGACTGGACTTTTAATTTAAAACTATCCTTCAGTGACTTGAGCGTCTCTCCTGCGAGTCCATTTTTCATTTCCCCCTGTGCAGCAGTAGTCGGGAGGAAACAAGGGAGAGGGGGAAACGGATTTTCTTGCAGCTCTGTCTGGCCAATTTCAGTGCATTAAATTATAGATAGATATGGTACAAAGGAGTGCTGGGATATTAATTTCTGTTGTTGAAAATCACAGACCCTCTGCGTTAATTTACTGCTAAATAATAAATGATTTTGTAAGATGCTCGGCAAAGATAAAGACACCCCAGTAAATCAAAGAGCTCATAAGCACTTATGGATCAGTCTATCTTGTGTGTGTACTTAAGTGGTTTATATTGTTCTCACAAAGCAGAAGTAAGCAGGCATTTAACTGATGCTATGTGCCAAAATAAAGGATGAACCCGTGAATCAAATAGTTTCCTGCAAATCCTCATTTGCATATGCAGAATTAAATGAAAAGTGGTGCTTGAGGCATTCTGAAACATTTAGATCTAAGCCCCAAATGTGCCCCACAGGAGGGAACAGATGCAGCCAGTGGGGCCAGCATGGAGAGCGGCAAGTGGGTCTATATGGAGTTTATGTAGGGTTTATAGAGAGTCTATAGAGCATTTAGCCCCAGCTCAGCAGAGCAATGGAGTGCATGGGTAAGTCTGGGAGAAACTGGGGTTTACAGCCTTCTCTCCTCACCCTGCGTCTGAAAAACACCCTGAGAGCACCTGTTCTCAAGGCACTTCATGAGCAATTGTGCAAAGCAAAGGGAGTGGCACCAGGAGCCTAGATCTGCAGGGCGGGTCTGCAATGGAGAGCCAGACCCCGGGCTGTTTCTGCCTCAGTTTCCCTCTTGGCGTGCAGAAGAGGCCACCTGCCTCCCCAGGCTGCCATGCAGGTCTGTCTCCTGAATCAAGATGTATTTTTTCTCTCCTCCCTGGGTCTGTTCATGCTGGGCAGCAGTGGCAGAGCTGCTAATTGCATCTGCAGGAAAGGCAGGAGCTCTCGAGCAGCGGTAAGTAAGATGGATGTCGGGCTCTCGGAGCACAGCCCTGGGGATCCGGGAAGGCGACGTCCCCGATGTGCCAAGCTCCAGCTATTTGCAAAGGCAAGTTAGACACAAAATGATGCAATTAAGAGTCTGAAGCAAAAATAAGATATGGATATGGCCAATTTTGACATTTATACCACGCGTTTGCTATGGCTTTCCCACTTTAACACCTAAAATGCAGCTGGTGACACCTCCTATTTTGCAGCAGGTCCCTGCAGCCCATGCCTAGATTCAAAATACAATCAAGCAAGTCATGGGGAGTGAAATCTCATTTTACTGAATTAAATACACTCAGTTTTAATCGTAGAGAGAATGGTTTTATCCATGTTGTGTACTAAATCAAAGTCTTCTGATGTTTAATCATTGCCCATGGCAAGGTTGGCCTTGGAGGTGATTCCCCTTCGTGGCAGATGTGTAGAGACAGGCTCATGTTTGCACCGGCACCTGGGAACCTGAGCTGGAAACAGAGTCCAAATGCCTGTTTTAGGATCTCTTTCCCCTACGGTTAATCAAGAGATGAAAAGTCTCAACTCCCGGCTCTCATGTCCGTGCGTCCCAGGGGACATTCTGCACTGACTCCGAATGCAGGAGGATCCATCCCCAGCACCATCAGGCTCCTGAAGCCGCACGCAACTTTGTTTTACTAACGCTGTTGAAAGACAGGGCAGCTTCAATTTGCCGGGAGCTGCTCGGTTGTAACGTGGCACCACGGGGATGGGCTGTACGGAAAACCACATTTGACAGTGAAAGCGTTTTGCTGGAGCGCAGCACGAGAAATACAAATTACTAGGGCATAAATGAGCAAATCCATCATCAGAGGGAAGAGGAAGAGAGAATTGCTTTAAGGAACCACATCCGAGATGGTGACAGTAATCATAGAACGGCCTTTTAAATGTCAAGGGGGATGAACACGGTTTAATCGCAACAGAAATGCTGCCAAGCTGGGCGACGTCTAACAAAGCAGATGGATGGATAGATTTACCTATTATCTGCTCCCTGAATAAAAGAAAAAAAAAGGAGGAGGAGATAATTCAGGTTTATGCTTGATCTACTGTGTAAATCTCAGAGAAGTAATGTTTTCTTTTATCAAAAAGGAAAAAAAAGAATCAGTTTGCTTTCAGCACTGTCCGAAGTTCAGCTGTACGAATGAGATACAGAACATTTAAAGCTGGCTGCAGCCCTGACAGCATTGAACCCCAGAATAATGGAAGCAGGGGGGGTGTGGAGCGATCGGTGGGCGCTGGGTCCTGCCAGCAGTGAGGAGGAGACACAAACGAGGGGACACGGCAAAGGGGCGCAGGACGTGTCACCGCCTGCAGCATCGGTTGTGAAATGCTCTGCACACACAAGCCCAAGACTGGCTGCAGGGCTCTGCCACACGCTCCTTATGGCACCATTGAAGGATTTCAGTGTGACTATAAGAAAAAAACACCACCACCACTGTTATCACATCCAACATTAAACCAGCAGCACATGAAACCTGAGCTACGTTGGGAAAGGGGAATATCCCTTGGCTTGTGACCACTAGTCAAGGGGCAGAAGGAAAGGGCTTTGCGCCCTGGGAAGTGCAGACACAGGTTTTGCAAAGCGAGCTCAAATCCGTGGGTATTTGTGTTTTCATTCACCCCTTTATCATCACAATCCTGTGTGCGAAATGAGGATCGTGACCTCCGGTTTCACAGGGACTAGAAAGACATTCCTCGGTATTTGTAAATCGCTCTGCCTGTGCGTTTACAAGAACCAGAAGAGAAAAAATCACAAGAAAATGAAGAGTTTAGTATTCAGAGCAGGCTCTGGGCAGCACAGCACAGCGAACCAGAGTGCTGAGTGACCTGCCCGGCCACTGTGTATGGTGTGGGGACAGGCTGGGGACACAGCTGAGTTGTCACCGGTGTGGGGACAGGCTGGGGACACAGCTGAGTTGTCACCGGTGTGGGGGCAGGCTGGGGACACAGCCGGGCTGTCGCTGGTGTGGGGCAGGCTGGGGACACAGCTGAGTTGTCACCGGTGTGGGGACAGGCTGGGGACACAGCCGGGCTGTCGCTGGTGTGGGGCAGGCTGGGGACACAGCTGAGTTGTCACCGGTGTGGGGACAGGCTGGGGACACAGCCGGGCTGTCGCTGGTGTGGGGACAGGCTGGGGACACAGCTGAGTTGTCACCGGTGTGGGGGCAGGCTGGGGACACAGCTGAGTTGTCACCGGTGTGGGGACAGGCTGGGGACACAGCTGAGTTGCCACCGGTGTGGGGACAGGCTGGGGACACAGCCGGGCTGTCACTGGTATGGGGACAGGCTGGGGACACAGTCGGGCTGTTGCTGGTGTGGGGCAGGCTGGGGACACAGCTGAGCTGTCACTGGTGTGGGGACAGGCTGGGGACACAGCTGGGCTGTCCCCGTGTCACTCAACCCCTCGCTTGAACGCGCTGGCACCAAGATGCCGCGTTGGGGTTTCACGGGCAGCCTGAAAGCGTGTGGGTGCTAAAGGTGCTGATGCTTGACTGGCTGCTCTTCCCATCCTCCATTCGAATTTGTGTTTTAGATTTGTCTGTGTGTTTTATAAAAGGTCTGCTAAAAACGTGCTTTTGAAGAAATAAAACTAAGCGCTTATTCGTTTTTAATGAGCCATCAGGGAGAAAGCTGTTGCATGTGTGTTGTGGCGTTTTTCTTCTGTCGGGCTATTTATACCTAAATGTATTGGAGGGAGATTTGTGATTAAATTGCCATAGCAACGCCGGTCAGGCCGCCTCGGGACGCCACTGGCCCTTTAAGAGACTGATTGGAGGACCGCGGGACGCGCTCTGCGAGGCGCTCTGGCCTTCGCGTCGTCTCGGTGGGTTTCCGGTTCTTCTGCTTCCGGCCGCGTTGGGCCTCGTGGTGGGCGGCTGGGCCGGGCGTTGGTGTGAATTGGGGGCAATGTGAGGGGCATTGGGGTGAATTGGGGGAGCTGGGGACAGTGTGGGGGGCATTGGGGGATTGGGGTGAATTGGGGGAGCTGGGGACAGTGTGGGGGGCATTGGGGGATTGGGGTGAATTGGGAGAGCTGGGGACAGTGTGGGGGCATTGGGGGACTGGGGCAGCGGGGTATGGGGAGCAGTGGGGTCTGGGGGCAAGTGGGGACTCACTGGAGGCTGGGGGAAATGTGGGGGGGGCATTGGGGGTGAGGGGCAGGATATGGGGCTGGGGGGTGGATTCGGGGCAGCGGCCTATGGGGTACAGGAGTTGGGGGGCCCTGTGGTAGGTTGGGGGTAATGGGGGCGACACGGGATGAGGGGCTGGGGGGTGCGGGGCAGGGGCGTGGGGTGTCGGGAGGGCCTGGGGGGTAGGATGTGGGGGTGGGGGGAGCTAGGATTGCGGGGTGCTGTGCAGGGGATAAACCCCCCTTGTGTTGCTCTATGCGGGAGGTCTTTGGGCCCGTGGGGGCGTGATGCGGTGAGGGGGGGTTAGGGGGAAAACTGGCGGGGGGGTGGGCAAGGGCTGGAAGGGCCGTGCAGCGAGGAGGGGGCTGCGTGGCCAGGGCAGGGTTGGGGTGGCCAGACTGGGACCGTTTATTCTGGGGAGTTTTTCCAGCACTTTGTGTGTTGCAGAATTTCCTGCTGAGGAGCCACAGCCCCGCGCGGTGACTGCGGGGGGGATACATTGGCCCCTCGGTGCTTCTGTTTGTGAGGTGAGTGAGAATCGGGTGAGCGCTGGGTGTCCCTCCTGGGTGGGGACACGAGGGGGTTGGGGACGGGCTGCTGGGTGGCGGGTCGCTGGCCCAGCCTGGTCCCTGCCAGCCCCCCCCGTGCCCCAGATCAGCTCCCGGGAGCCCCGTGCTGGGGTTCTCCCGTGCAGTAACAGGTGTGAGCATCCATGCAGCATTTTGATGGTCATGTATGATACTGCATACAACAGGCTCCTGCCCAGGCCCAGGAAAAACAGCTTTTAGATTCATTCCTTTAACATGTACTGAATCTTCTTTTGAAAATATTCTAGCAAAATTAAACTGACATTGCGCTGCCTTTGTGGACAAGTTTTAGAGATGTGGAAAGCAGAATTTGGATATGTGTCTCGTTTATTTTTCCACTTGATTTATCACTGGTACTATCTGAATTCCAAAACTTAGTTCCCTATGTAGCAGGGAATACTGATAAGGTGGTTTCTTTATTTGAACAAATTATAAGGCTTTGTTGGAAGTTGTGTACTTTGCTTGCTGTTACATCTGTGATTTTCTTTGCTGTTTGGTGTTTCTCCTACAGCCGGGGAGTTCAGCTGTGGTCACGGCTCAGGCGAGCACGTGCTCTCGCAAGCACGGGAAAGGGAGCAGGGAAGGTCTGCGCTGTGAACCTGGCACCAAAGTCATCCTGGCAAAGATTCTTTGCTAAAAACAAACAAACAGGCAAAAAAACCCAATGAACAAGACATTTTTGCTTTTCCTGTTTGTTGGGGGTGTCGGTTGGGTGATCTGGCTCACAGCGAGGTCACCCCAGGTGGTTTCTCCAGGCTGTGTTTTGCTCGTGGCTGCAGCTGATGGTGACCAGCGAGCTGTCTCAGTGCAGTTTGGGATGAAATGAATGAATATCCCATTGCTGCTGAAATGGGAGACCCTCCTTGCCCCCTGTCCCAGCAAAAAGCTTCTTTTGCTTACCCTGATCTGGGATTTCTTGGTCCCATCTCTGAGCAGATTTAACCCAAGCATTTCCCTTTCACTAATGTCACTCTTCCCTGGGTTACAAAAGGTATTTTTGGCCACATGGGCTGTCAGAACAAAGCATATGGAGTCCTAGATAGGGTGACTGCAAATGTCCCGATCTTAGTTGCACTTGGAAAATGAACTGTATTTATCATTTAAATTCAAAATTTATAAAGTTTGCTCTATTTAAAACTTGTCAGGTTTCTAATAAAGGAGGGAAAAGTTGGATCTAAGTATCTTCTAAGCTTGAAGAATATTAATTCTTAAAATGAAGTTATTTGACCAAGGATTTTCCTGTCAACTAACTTTTAAACAATAAAGCATTTTCTCATTTCAGTTAACACGTAACCATTTGCAGGAGGGCCCTGGGTCACGAGCTGTTTGTGACAGCCTCGTGATGCCTGTGCCCAGTTCTTGCTGCTGCTGAACATCCTGGTTATTTCTTTTCAGGTGGCTGGACCAGAAGATCGTTCTGCAGGATGGTGAGAGTGCTGTTCTTCCAATTTGGTTGTACCTGTGTGGTCTTTTTAGGTTAGAAAAAGTAGTTTTGCCTAACTAGATGGTAAACATAAATAAAATCTGGTTCTCAAACTTGATTTTCTTCCTTTTTTTCATGTTTAATACTTGCTATTCTGCGTGAACAGATATTTTAGCATGCTGCAAGTGTGTGTACACACAAGCGGGCATGTGGTACTACTGCACTGACGTGTGACTTGTGCGTGGGGTGGTCACACGCTGAGATGTGCAGTGTTGTGCAGCTGTGCTTTGTGCTTTCCATCCTGAATTCAGCATCTCCCCCGTGTGCCAAGCTCCCATCTCCACTAGAGGGTGTGAAGCTCCGCGGAACGATTGAACTTCACTGAAACTGAAGAACGGGGAGACTCTCTTCCTTTAATCGGCTGCACGGGCAGCAAGGCCAACGGGATTACGTTCCTGTTGAAAATCCCCACTCTGCGTTGGCAGCAGCCCAGGTTGCTTCTGCATTATACAACCACCAGCCGCGTGCTCCGTGTGATGGTGCTTGGCCCCGGCCGGTGCAATTCCTCACCAGACGTGCCTGTGTGCCGGGGGCAGGCAGCTGGTGCCCAGCAGCAGGTACAGCTGGTGATGGCCTCCAGCGCTGGTACCTGGAAGAGGTGGCCTGGGGGCTCACTTGCATGTGCCAAATTCCCTCTCCTTGCACCTGGGTAGTAAAATGTGCCTTTGCTAATGGCAAGTAGTAACTTTACACTGGCAACTGCCGTCTTGTGTGTGTTCCCTTGCTGCAGGAGCCATGCAGGTCACAGTGGCCATGCTGGCTGCTTGGCTGAGCACAGGATTTCTTTCTAAATTATCCCTCTTAAGTGTCACCTCAGTGAATTCTGGACAGAACCGAGCCCAGCAATGCCTGCTTTGCTTCAGCACTCACTGTGCTTGAGGAGTGTCCGATGGAGAGATGCTGGAGCGAGTTGAGAGAAGGGAACGGAGCGGGTGAGGGGCTGGAGCACAAGTGTGCTGGGAGCGGCTGAGGGACCTGGGGGGTTCAGCTGGAGAACAGGAGCTGAGGGGAGACCTTCTGATCTCTGAACTGCCTGAAAGGAGCTTGGAGCATGGAGGGGGTTGGCAATGTGAGGGCAGCTGCAAATTCTGTGTGAGTTGCAGAGGGACCCAGGAGTGGTGCTGAGGATGCTCGTGATACCAGTGGGTTACACCCACACGCAGTCCTGGGGTGCTCTCACCAGGCCCCAAAGTGATCCTTTCCCCAGCTCTCCAAGCACATGCCATTTATTTTTCTTCCCCAGCTGTGAAGGAGGTTATGTGCAAAGTGCTCTGGCGACCACTGTGGCTCCGTGTTTTTGCAAACACAACCCCAGCATCGAAGCGTGAGTAATTGTTTGGAGGAGTCTGCTCTGCCATTTGCACCCTGCGTGCTGCGATAAGGTTGAGCCATGCACTTGTTTGTGCCGTTTGCGAGCTGTTCCTTCCTGAGCAGGCAGGAATAGCTCATCTCATGTATACACAAGTCTCCAGAGCAATGAGTTATCTGCTTGGACGTGCACCCTGTGCTGACAGCGAGCCGGGAGGAAGCATGTTTTGTTGGAGCAAGGCCTTTGCTTGCTGGAGAGAACATTGCTCTTTGGCAGGTCACGGTCCCGGAGGCTCTCCCAGCCTTATCCTGCCCCAGGACAGTGTGGTGCCTTTGCTCCCTACATTTCCCCAGATCTCTGCAGGTTCTGATCCATCTTTGGCTCCATCAGCCTCCTTGAAAATAGCTCTGGGGACGGGAGCAGCTCTAATCCTTTGCATGTGTGGGTGGGCTGCCCTGCTGCAGCATCAACTTGTTTTTCCGGCCCCAGGCAGCTTAGCTCCCCATGACTCTTCCCGTACGTTCTTGGCTCCCTGTTTCCCGGCGCATGTGATGTCTCTGCTGCATTTCACCCTGTGCCCTAACATGGTTTCTCTGGCTGCTCCGGGTACGCGGGACAGGAGCTGCAGCATCGCTGTGCTTGGCTCAGGCTGCAGTACGGGGAGCTGATGCAACTCACTCTTCTGGCAAAAAATCATTTTATTATTGCTGGATTAAAGCCAGACTGGCCCACAGAAGGTCCTGGGGAGCTCTGGGTGAGGTGGACCTCTGCGTTTTGGCAGCACCAAGCCCTTATATCAGCTCTGCAGGTTGGGGAGCTCCAGCCTCGCTGGTTCTGCTTGTCCGAGCCTGCTGCCCATGCATGACGTCTCGGTTCCTCCATTTCTCACTGGTGAGGTCATGTTCTGCGCATCCCATGGCTTTTTGGAAAAAGTTCTGCCCATTGTGATTTTGTGGGGGAGTTTGGGATCTGTTCTGAGCTCTTCTGCAATGTAAACCCAGGGCAGTGAGCACAGAAACTGCTTGCAGACTTCTGCTTCTAACCACAGTGACTTCTCAGTAGTTGTTCTTCCTGCAGGGGGAAAATCCTGCTGGGCTGGAGGCCCTGGAGGTCTGGTTGCTGAAGGTCAGCCCTGAGCTCTGCCATCCAGCTGGCAGCATCTGCCCAGGACAGCAGGCAGCTCTTCATTGCAAAAACGGGTATATGTGCACCCAATGCAGAATGGCAGAGTCGGGCCACTTGGGTTTCAGGAAAAACTGCCCTTTCTGACATACAGCTGATTCCTTTTCCCACACAGGGCTGAGATACCATTGCTGTACATCCGGGTCAGCCGTGCACGGTGGCATCCGTGGGGAATTACTGTCTCCTCTGCCAGGTCAGTCCGTGAGCTGGCCAGGAACCAGCACTGTGCAGCCATGTGCTGGAGCCCGGCTGTGCTCTGAGGCACCTTCTGCTCCCTCCTCCTCTGCTCCCACCTTGTGCTGGGGCTGGAAATACTCTGAGGTCTGTGCCTGGTGGGCTGGACCTTGAGCTGGGGCAGGAATCAGTTAATGCCATCAGTGTGTTATGCAAAGCGTCGAACTTTGCATTGTCGGAAGAGGAAATGTCTGTACTTTTGCTCTGATTCTGTACAGGAATTGGGAGTGTGGAGATTGGGGCTGTGGTCACTTCTGCTGGGTAAACAGCTGGAGAACTGCCTGGTTTCCACCTTTCCTCCCTCCCCACCACCCCTGGAAGAGGCTCCAGCAGCTCTCTTAAAGTGCGACAGCTGGGAACCGTGTTAGCAACCACCAGCTCGAGCCAGATCCTTCCACTCGGCATCACTCAGCTTTTAGCGAAGGTTCACCTCTGCTAAGAGGCTGCTTTTAGCTGCTCCCTTGAGAGCTGTTTCTCAGTCTGGCTGTAGTACTGGTCCTCCTTCAGCAGCAGATAAACCCCTGGTTTACTGCTGGAGGGACAGCACAGGCTGCGGGAAGGTCAAGTGCGGGTCTGACCCTGGGGAAGGGACAAGGCTGGGCCGGGCACAGCCTGAGCATCGCTTGGGCCCTTCGTTCCCCGCCATGCTAAGATTGCATGACAGGAGTTATTTCAATCACTGTGTTGTGATGACGAAGGGACAGGACAATCAAAGAAAGCTTAAAAATATGTATATATTTCTAAGCTGTAGCTAAGAAATCTGCCATGGCTCCCATTTCGACCTTCCAGCCAGAGGTGAGCAGGCTTAATTTGACAGCTATTTCTTAAATATTTAAAACGCTGCCTGGAATAAACTGAGTGCTTCCGAGTAGTGACCTAAATTCCACTTGCTGTAAATTTCATTAGAAAGTGGATTTGTGTGGCTGCCAGGAGGAGGCCACTTTGCAGCTTCATTGATCTGCCCAAACCATGTGCTGTGCAAGTGCCTCCCTCAGCAGATTTTTAAAGAGCTCACTGCTGCATGCTACTATCCCAAAATGGGGCTTGTTTCCTTGCTTTTCTCCTCCCTTCCTCTTTCTCTTTTTTTTGATTCCTGGTGCAAATGCATCATTTGTTTACTAATCATGTTGCCTCGTTAACAGCACAGTCATCCCACCAGCTGTGTGGGCAAGGATGTAGCAGCTGGGAAGGAAAATATCACTCTACTTTAGCTTGCTTGATGTGCTTTCATCTCAAATCCCCATCTCGTGCTGTGGAGGCCAAAGATTTTTGCAATCCTGGGGGCTGTCTGCACCTCTCTCCACTCCAGCAAGGTAACCTGTGGCTCTGACACCTCTCAAAGAAGCTTCCTTCCCTTCTGCTGTCCCCAAAGTGCTGTCTACCCCGTGAAACAGGATTTCGGATCCTGTGGAGAGGTGTGATGGTAGCACAGATGGTATATACTGAATCTTGCGCAGGAAGAATGTCTGTGGACATGTGGCACTGCCAGACCTGTGGATGCACGAGCAACATGCATCTCCCCACGCCTGAGCAGGGTCACGCAGCTGATGCTGAATCCCTTTCTGTTGGCAGTGAGTTTGCAGCCCACCTGCCCAGGGTGAAGGCAGTGGGGGGCTTCTGTGCAGCCACCACGGGGACACAGGGCCTGTGCAAAGCTACAGCTGCTCCTGTGTTGTCAGACATGGGGCAGTTGCCTGGTTGAGCTGAATTAATGGGCAAGGGGAAAGGTGGTGTGTTCCTGTAGCCCTGAAGTTGTTCTCTCTGGCAACTGATGCCAGGACCTGAGGGAATGGCAGGAAGATGTGCCGGGGAGATTCAGGTTGGATATGAGGAAAAGATTCTTCACCCAGAGGGTGCTGGACACCGAACAGGCTCCCCAGGGAGGTGTCACGGCCCCAAGCCTGACAGTGTTCAGGAAACATCTGGACAATGCCTTCAGACACATGGTGTGAATGTTGGGGTTGTCCTGTGCAGGGACAGGAATTGGACTCAATGATCCTTGTAGGTCCCTTCGAACTCAGGACATTCTATGATGCTAAGTTGGGTACCCAGCCATGGCTCCCCCATGGGAACCCAGTTCTGGGGCTGTGGGGAACATGACATCCCTGTCCCCTGGACACTCCTGCTTTTGTCTCTGCACAAAGCTGATGGTCTTAGGGACCTCCGGGCTGGAATAGGCCAAGTAACAGCACAAAACCCAACGTGTTTTGGAAGCCCCATGGCCTCACCTTGGTTCAGGGAGGGTTGTGTGCAGAACAGGCTGACTGCGGCTGAGGCAAAGCAGCAGAAAATAAGGGACTAACCCACAACCCTGTCCTGTGGAACAATGTGCCGGCACCCAGCAGGGGCTCTGGGTTTTCCTCAGGTGCCTCTGGAGACGGAGCCTGTGCAGCAGGGAGCATGGCAGGGACTGAAAATACCCTAAACCCAACAGGAGGGGTGGCTGGTGTCATCGTGGTGGGTGGAGAGAAATACCACACTTTTCCAACTGTTGTCTGTGCATCTTGCTTTTGGCTGAGCATTGGGAGGAGGGGGTTAAGTGAAAAATGAAATTTCTCGCTATCTCTTTCCTTGCGCTCTCTCATCTCCGCCAACGGGAGCTGAAGATGGAGGAGGATTTTTTTTCTATATTTAGCTTTGGAGAAATTGCTATAACTAATCGGCTTTAGGATACTGGGCAGTCTCTTTTATTTTATCTTTTCCTGTCGCTAAGACTTTGTCATGTGGCCGTGGGCTGCGGCTCGCTGGCTCTGTTTGCTGGGCTCAGGTTTTTGTTTTTGTTTGTTTGATTTGGTTTGTTTTGTTGCTTTTTGTTGGGGTTTTTTTGTGTGTTTGGGGGTGTGTGGGGTTTTTTTGTTTTGCTTTTTGTTTTTTTTTTTTCATGGAGTCAATTAATAACCCATAAAAATAACACCTCCAGCTGTTCCACTTGCAGCTGCCAGGCTGGAGTCTAATTACCAGGCCTTGGATCCCAAATCCTGCTTTGCATGTAAAAGTGCCAGTGAACAGGAACAGGCAGAAGAGATGGCAAAGCAAAAAAAGGAATGCGGTTTGGGGGTTCTATTTTTAGCCTTTTCAAGCCAAATGTAAAAAGACCCTTAGGCTGCTTGTGTCCTGCTGAATCTGATCGTATGCACAATATTGTTCCCATGGCACGGCGCAGCAGCCAGGGTGGATGGGGTTTTATTTTTGGCAGTTAACTTGACTACTTTTAAAACCTCCTTCTGGGTTAGTTTGAGCAGTGCGGTGTTGATGTGGCTTACATCCATGTACTAATAGCATTTCTTTTGCAATTACATGTAGTTCTCTGTGTGTTGCTGAATGTGCCAGGGCTGGATGTGGCCAGGGCAGTGATGGGGAGGGAAGGGACACAGTTGTTCACCCAGTGCAGAGCTTGTATCTCACAGAGTGGTGGCAAAGCGGTACTCAGTTCCCCTCAGAAAGTACTTTCCTACCGATTGAGATACAAAATTAATTTAGAATCACAGAATCACAGAATCATTGTGGTTGGAAGGGACCCTCAAGATCATAGAGTCCAGCCGTAACCTAACACTGGCACTAAACCATGTCCCAAAGAACCTACACATCTTTTAAACCCGCCAGGGATAGTGACTTCACAACCCCTTCTGTGAAGAAATTTTTCCTAACATCCAACCTGAACCTTCCCTGGCACAACTTGAGGCCATTTCCTCTCTGTCCAGGGAGTTGTACTGAGGCATATTAGTTCTTTTCATCATTGGGCTCTTGTGTAAATCAGACTCAGGCTGGTTATGACCAAAAGCAAATCAAACAGAACAGCTGTTTGTTAGCTAATTTGAAATACTTAATGGTCACACATTAGTCTAGCTACCAGCTTGAAACCACAAGAGCAAATAGGCTTCCCGTGCTGGAGATCATCCCCTGCATTAAACCAAGTTATTTTGAGACTGCTGTTTGATTCTGCCCCCAGAAAAACGCTCCTCCACGTCCCACTTGCACAGGGGTTGCAGAGCCAGTGCTTGGCTCAAAAGGCATCTCCACCTCTTCCTTCTCTGCTCAGGCTTCCCCTGCTCTGTGTTGGCAGCCATGAGAGCCAGAAGGTGTTCAATACATCATCTCCCATCCTGAGAGAGATGGAGCCAAACTCTCGGTGGGTATCCCTTCAGTGGAGCTCTGCTACCAGTCCACTTATGCGGGGACAGAGGATGCTATCAACCCCTGTTCAGTCTTGCCTAGCAAAGAGATTGCTTTCCATCACGCGGTACATTAGCCAAATTGATTCCAGGAGGGAGAGTCAGCCAGTGGTTCTCGAAGCCGAGACAGATTAATGCTGCGGCCACGTCAAAATCAGCAGAGCAGCTGCCTGCAGCGTGCCAGCCCTCGGCTCAGCGGTGATGCTCTCCGCCTCGCGCTTTCCAGGAGCACTGAACTCCCGGGAATCAGTGACACAGACAATTCAATCGGAAGGAACATCTGTCTCTAAATTGCGCTCCCCGTTCAGGCTGCCACCGCTGTAAGTGGGTGACATTTTTAATGCGTCTTGGTTGCTTTCTTTAATCTCCCAGGCACAGGCGCGCCTGTGGAGCACAGGAAGGTTCCTGCCCTGCGACGAGGAAAAAGAAATTAGCAAGCAGATCGAGTGTGGATAGCAAATAATGAGATTGCCTTGGATAACAGGACCAGAATTCATGCAAAGAATTCTGCTGATCAGATAAGCAGCATTGCTATGGCCGGCAAGTAGCCTCATGAGACTTCTGTTTCTCAAATGTTTTCTAAGAGATCCTTGGATGAAAGCAGCCAGCACAGGTCCGATCCACAGATTTCAAAAATAAACCCCGAAATAGCTATCCTGGTAGTTATTTTGGTGTGCAAGTGCCTTGTAATGATACGCCTCATTTTCCTTCAGGCATGGGAATAAGCTGTTCAGAAACACACGTTTTTCTGCTGGCAGAGCAGCCACAAAGGCGGCTTGTCCTGACAGAGCTCCGGGGAAAGGGTCCAGTGTTTGCCCACAGGGTACAGACCCAGGACTGGAAGAGTCGGTGCGTACTTTAAAAGGAGCTGGATTTGTAGAATATTTTTAATACTAAGGGATTGTTGTTGATTTTTTTGTTTTTTATTAGTCCTCTGGTAATATTAAAAAAAAAAAAAGAAAATAAACATTTTACAGGCAAACAGGGACAAAACCTATACCTAGTGAGCAAACCAACAGCTTGATGCAATGCTTGTTGAAGCAGATGAGAGTATTTGTACTGTCAGACTCATTAGAAAGAGGGATAGCAAACAGCCTTTGTTTTTATTTTCATAGGAAATTTACTCATAATTTCATTTGCTATGCCTCTTGGCTGAGACTGATGTTTTTCTAAGGATTAAAAAGTGTCATTGACAAACTGATTGGATTTGGGCTGCGCTTTAAGTCACCTGCGGAGAGGACTGGTACAGGTTGTTTGCAGGTACCAGGCGGCTCCCAGGCAGCGCACACGGGCACAAGGGGCATTTCCAACGGCAACTGGGAAAGCTGAGCATTCCCAGCAGCCCAGTAAACCCTTCCTTGCTTGCAACTCCACCTCTGTGAATTATGAGTGCGACATTTTCAGCAACAGTAAACCACCCCAGTAAATAAGTTATCATCCAAGGGCTTTTCTCTTTATACTGGAAAAAAGCTGGTGGTGGGAGTTCCCTTTGACATTTTGCCCCAAACCCCCGTGTCACCTTCTGATGTCTGAGGGATAAAATAATTTCATGGAAGCCCCAAAGGGTGTTTCTGCCTCCTCATGCTCCTCCAAGAAGACTGTGCTATCAACCTCTTGGATGTCAAAAATATCCAACATGGGTATTAGGATGAGCATTGGATTTGCAGCTTCATTCAGAATATATGCTGTACTAGCTCCTCACACTTGAATTATTTCTGTACCAGCAGCCCCCCCGTACCACCTGCTCTCTTTTGCTTTAGCACTGCACTGCCTGTGAGCGGTGACACCAAATTCAACGCAAGAAGCCTCGTATGGTTATGGGCTCGGCAACGAGAGGCTGTGAATAAGGGCTGGGATGCTTTCCGCATGCTCATCCCGCATCATGTATTTTATGAATCGGGACTTGGTCCTGTTTGCTAATGTTTGTCTACGTAACCTTTGCTATGTCAGTGGTGCTCTGATGTCAGCTGCCGGAGTCCAGGCGCTGGCAGCTGGTGTCTCTGGCCAGCTCCCAGCCTACAATTCAATGTTCCCATCAGTCACTTGAGGAGAAAGGAAAAAAAACACGTTCCTGACTGTTTGTGGCATCAAAACAGAAAGAGTTCCAGGCTATAAGGCCATTTAAGGCTTTTCTACACCATGACATACTGGAAAGTTCAAATAAATAATAGTATAAAGTTAATAAAACTTCACTTACACTGCACTAAACTGTCGCCAGTTTAATCCCAAATAAGAATCTCAGCACAAGAGTTTAATGCTTTTTAGGTTTTGTATGGTAACATCCCTTCTCTGAAGATGGCTATTCTGGAGGTGTTTTACCCTGTTCCCAAATCCTCGAATGGTGGAAAATTATCGCAGAGCTGCAAGGCAGCAGAGTTTGGGATCAGGGGATCGCCCTGGTCTGCTTTCTCCTACCAACTTACTGCATGACTTTTCCTACAGCCTTTTGTGAGCCTCAATATTTATATCTGCCTGTTGGGATTATTAGTATCTTCACCTGCCATCACAAAGGGTTTTGAGATCTCCAGAAGTATATGGAGAGACGTCTCCTCCTGTGCACCATTTCCCCAGCATGGGCTGTACAGGGAGATTTTAAAAATATGTACAGCTGTTATAGTCAAGCACATTCTGGTATGTGTCTGGAGGACTCGACTTGGGTGTCACAGCTACTTTGGTTTTAAGAGTAAAGGAATTCACACCACCTCATACCCAGCACCACCAGGGACCAGCTCCCTAGACTGACAAGGGAAAGGAAAAGTTGTGACATCTGCTTAAGTAACTACAATGTGTTTAATAAGAACTGTGTGTAAACTGGAATCATATGTCCCCAGGGCACAACCCTGTCTTATGAGTAGTTTGTCAGTCATCATGTTTATTTTAGCTGGAAATGTTATCATTTGGAACCTTTTTCATAGTTTTAAAGGTTTATAAAGCAGCTGTTTATTTCAATGTATGCAGTGGTACATTAAAAATTCCACTGACTCAGACGGGACTGATTTATTAGGGAACGGCTCTTGAAGAACGTCAGTATATCTGAACTCAGGATTTCATCATACTGTTAATAAACATATAGCTTAGCAGCAAGACCTTGAACAAATGGCTGTTCTTTCTTTTTGAGAACTCCTAAAAATCTCCTCTCTTTAGTACAAAAGCTGTGAAGATGAGACCCGCTGGACATTAAGAAGCCAGGACCACTTCACTTTTACTCACTCTCAGGGATGCAAACAGAAACCGGAGCAAGTCTCTGCCTGCTGGAATTCCATGGACTTGCACTGAATTACAGCAAAGCTCGGAGGCGTTTGAATCTTTTCTTGTATACCTGCTCCCAGGCAATTGTGCCTTAAGTTAGGTATTATTAACAATAAAAGGTTGGCTACCAATAGTTCTCATTAATTTCCATGGCAATATTGCCTGAAACACGATAAATGGCTGGGTTGTGTAACTGAAGTTTGTAATGTGAAGGAATGCAATCCAGGAAAAGTGCTCACATGGTGGGGAGTGACCGACCTTGCATAACCTCCCTACGGCCCAACTTCCCATCGTATCGAGCAAGCTGCATTCCTAATTTTCTGAAAATACTGAATGGTTTGCACTTTCAGCCTCTGGCCTCCAGTTTTCAGCATGCCTCGCAGCTTCTTCAACATTTCACCCATCCATTTATTCATGTATATTCCTTCTAACGATGCACTGGTGGAGCTTCCATAAGAGAAGATGTAACAGGAATCTAGACAATGATAGAAAAATTTTAAAACATACTACTTTCCTCCTTTGTGTCTATCTTGTTCAGATTATTGTTTCTGCAGGGAACAGGTAAGACACTTATCACCATTTATTTAGGCATTAATTTATTGACTTTCACCTTAGTGCTTGCACTTTAACGATAAACTCCAGATACCCTTAAAAGTCCAAATAAAGCTTTTCTACTTATACAGATATTTGGTTCAGTAGCACAGTGGCAGTCAGCAAGAACTTAAACATTTCTCAGAATCTGAAGCGAGAAATGTTATGAACAAAGAGGAATCTGAGTGGGCGTAAATTCCTCACCCTGCTATGCTGGTAGGATTGTATCTCAGGCTTTCAGAGCAGGGAAAGGATGTTACAGGCATAATGGCAGGGAATATCAATCAGATAACTAAATCTAATTACCAGGTTACTAGATTAACCAGTTAACTTCAGCTACATGAAGGAAACCAGCCAAGTTCCACAACAGAAATCAGATTTAAAGAAACACTGTCTCACACATGAAACAAATTCTTGTAAGGACTAGTTTCAGATTGGACAACAGTCTATTCTCAACTTAATTTAAAAGACACATGGTTTGTATAGGAAAGAACTGTAGCTGAATCATTCATCAAGAGTAACCACAAATTCGGCTTTCTTAGAGAAACAATTGCATGAAAAGGACAGGATAATGACTTTAAGTTTTAGTAGAAAGATTTATTTTCTGAGGGAGTAAACTGGTATTAAAGCACGTTCTGGGTGAAAGGATTGCCTTAATAGAGTCATTGAAGGAAACAAAGGCACGGGCCCTTAATTTTCAAGTCCTTATTTTAACACAGTTCGTCATACACTAGTGCTGTATGAAACATAATTGCATTTATTCGGTTTAGTACATCATAGTTAAACCAAGCTAGATGTGGACTAAGAATTATTTCAGAATTCTTTCAACTCTCACCACCCCTCCATCATGTCCGACCTGGCTGCCTCAGACCAGCATTGCCACCCAACCTTGTCCCCTCCTTCTGACTGTACCAAACAACCCCTCAGAGCCCCTGGGACCCGAGGAAGATGTGCCAGGGGAGGTTCAGGTTGGACATTAGGAAAAGATTCTTCGCCCGGAGGGTGCTGGACACCGAACAGGCTCCCCAGGGAGGTGTCACAGCCCCAAGCCTGACAGTGTTCAGGAAACATCTGGACAATGCCCTCAGACACATGGTGTGAATGTTGGGGTTGTCCTGTGCAGAGACAGGAGTTGGACTCAATGATCCTTGTAGGTCCCTTCCAACTCAGGACGATCTATGACTTTCTATCCACTGAACCCCGTCAGTGAGGGGAGAAACGAGGGGTTTGTGGTCAAAGCGCTGCTCAGGGCGGCTGAGGGAAGGGCAGATGCCCACACCGGGGCGACCTCTCCCGCCCTCGGGGCTGCCTGTGCCCCTGTGAGGGGGACATGGGGACACCCGCCCGGCGCTTCCCCGGCTTCCCGCTCCCCACATCGCGCATGCGCGTCCTATCCCCCCCGGCCGGCCAGCGCGCAGGCGCAGGAGCAGCGCGGGGCGAACGCGCCCGCACCCCCCCCCCGCCTCCCCGCTGCGCTATTACGCATGCGCGACGCCCGGCCGGTTGCCAAGCCCCGCCCACGCCCTGTCACTACTAACAACAGGCGGCGGCGGCTCGGTGCCTGCTCCCCGCCGGAACCGGCGCTGCCCGCGCCGGCATGAGGCCAGAGCCTGGCCGGCCGTCGTGACGGGAGGCGGTAAGAGTCCCGCGCGGTGCCTGCCCCGGCTTTCCCCTGCCCGCCGCTTTCCTCTGCCCCACACACCCCCCGCCGCCCCCTCCCCTCAGTCCCACCGCTGCTGCCCCTCCAGGCGAGTTCCCCGCTCACCATCGGTTCCCCTCAGCGCTAGCGGCCCCCGCGGGGAGCGCTCCCCGCGAGGTGGTGGTGGGGCGGGGGGTGCCGGCCCTCGGGCGGGTCACGGCGGCGCAGCGGCCGCTGGGCTCCCGTGTCCCCCGGGGTGGGCGGCCCTGCCCGGGTGCCTCCAGGGGCAGCGCGGGGCTGTCACAGGTGTCCCGGCCCTTCCCGGAGCGTCCGCCGGCTCCCGGCGCTTCCCCGGAGCGTCCCCGGGCTGGCCCGACCCGGCCGGGAAGGGGCTCGGCGGGGCGACCGGTGGAGCGAAACGTTGAGTTTATTTGTTGTGTAACTCTTTTTGTCCGAAGATTAGTAAGGTTTGTGGCTTTTTTTTTTTTTCTTGTAGCTGATTCAGGTGTTTGTTTTTTGTTTTTTGTTTTTTTTTATAAAATGTAGGGTAGTCATGGGTAAATTCCTCTCTTGAATAGGATGTCGGGTGAACTTTCTTGTGACTCTTGAATTTATTGTTGGCAGCTTCTCGTGTCTGCGGTGCCCATCTGCCGTGCTCCGTGGCTGGAGTTGATAACGCTTTCCAGAATCACTGTAAATAATGTGAGAACACATTTAAAAAAAAAAAAAAAGGAGAGAGAAACCAAACTTATTGTAATAAAACCATTTTTCACTAAAATGAGTCTGGCAAGCAGCCCATGGTGTCATCGGCAAGTGCTGCTGCCAGGATTTTTTCAATAAACGTAATTGCATTCACGAGAGTTCGGGTCAAACACTTCGCTGTGGAAAGCAGATACAAAGCCATTGTAATAGCTCCTATCTGTTTTTCTAGTATTTGTTGTGATGTGTTTGGTTTTTTTGGTGACTGTTTTTGTTTTGTTTTTCTGGCATTATGTTGGAATGTCTGCATTTTCTCCAAGTTTTTCTCCCCAGCTCTCTTTTAAGTTTCTCTCTCAAAGGTCTTAATTTGATTTGGAAATGATAAAGGCATATGTTATATCAGTGTGCTGTAGTGATCCATTTTTTTATCTATCTTTCTGAAAACAAGGATTTTTAACACTTTGTATCTTTTTTTTAACCTCCTTTTTTTTGTTAGTTTTCTTTTGTTTTTTGTTTTTTTATGCCAGTCCCAATTCAGCTTTAGCTATAAGCGAAGCAGCCTGCTTATGGTGCTTGGGGCCTGAGTGATGCTTTTCTGCCTTTAGCTGGTATGTGTCAATGTTTGGTTCATGGCAGCAGCACAGGAAGTCTCACCAGCCTGATGAAAGAGTCATGAAGTGTGTTGGCGATTTGTTACTAAAACTGGGCTGCAAAATGTGCTAATTTGGTGTCACCTTTGGAAGAAATGAGAAGTCACTTCTGACAAAAATATACTTAGCTTTGCAGAGCTTCATTGCATTCCTCCAAAAAAAAAAAATCAAGGAGTTGCGAAGGATTTCCTGTAGAATTGCTAGCATGGTATCACGCACAGAATAATTGTGAAAGATTGAAAACGGCTTCCTGCATCTGACAGATGGTTTTTAAAATTTCTTTTTCAGGTTTGAGTTGATCTTACAAACTGCAACCATGGTGCAGAAGTATCAATCCCCTGTGCGGGTGTATAAACACCCTTTTGAGTTAATTATGGCTGTAAGTATTCATTTTTGCTGTGATTTTCTTCCTTGATGGTCCATCCCTTGTATTGGTATGTTGTTACTGGGCTCCACTTGATAAGTACTTTAGAACATACAAATCTGAAACAATATACAAAATATGAGAGGTATGTGTTTTGATGTCTTCTTCTCTACCCAGAGTATGTTTTTGCACAATGTGTTCTCTTTTTCTCCCAAAGATAGAATTAATAGATTTATTTTAAAGATAGACCAAAAGCGGGCTCAAAGCATGCTTCCCAGTTAATTGTTGGGAGCAATCTATTCTAGCATGGGAGGGAGTTTCAAGCTCATTGATTAAAAAAATTGTTCTGGTTGCCTCTTTGTCAGTATAGAGTTTATAGGACTAGAGAGCACAGAGAAAGCCGTGAAAGCATGGATAGGTCTGAACCAAAGAGGAGAAAGCATTCTGAGCATTGGTAATACTTTGGGGGATGGGGGTAGGGAAAAAAGTTGTTATGGAGGCCAGAGAGATGAAGAAAAGGTCTTTTGGGTGCATGGATGCTAATTTGTGTGCTCATGTTACACATGGTAAACAAACAAATGAAAATCCTAGTTAGGT
Organism: Streptopelia decaocto; assembly: GCF_964273445.1. NCBI lineage: Eukaryota > Metazoa > Chordata > Aves > Columbiformes > Columbidae > Streptopelia > Streptopelia decaocto. Next base: position 7,461,645 of record NC_138671.1, on the reverse strand, counting down.
TCCCACTTCCTCTCTCCCCTTCTCCTTCGATGTTAGAAAACAAAAAGGAAGTTGATATTTGACTTTTTAAGTATGTTTAGCCAAAACCACGGCTGTGTGGTTCTCATGAGTTACAGAGAGCAGTCAGGTCAGCTTCCACCTGATAAGAACAGTTAAAACTAAATAGTAATCTAAATAGTAATTGTTCTGTTTCACTTGCTGAAAATACTGTGTTTAATGGCTTCAGAGGAGAGTTTTAATAGTGTTCATAGTGTAAATATTTAGATAGTTCAGGTGGTTTGGAGTGCAGAGTTCCTTACAGAACTGATCCTTCGCCAATCACAGGGCAAAAAGGATTAGATCCCTCGAAGGGGAATCCTTCAATTTCTTTTTATCTTATTTCTGACACTGCCTCGTGTACTACATATGCATGTCTTGCTCTTGCAAGCAACTCAAGGCAGAGAGTGGTTATTTTCATGAGTGGTAAAGAATCTGACTGATATGCTGAAGGTCTTTTAGGACCTTACTACACTTACTGACAGCTGTGCTTCAGTTGATTTCTAATTTGAGTTTGATTGTGAGATCAGCCAACAAAAAAGGGTTTATTGGGTGAAATTCTTTGCCTGCTTGCTGGACTGATGAGTCTTTGCTGTTGAATTGAAGGCAAACATTCTCTTTTAAGTTACTACTTTGAGGATATTTTGTGTTAAAATGCTGACATCAGGATTTTTCACAGTGCTTTATTGGGTGTAATTAGAAACGCTTCTGACTACTAATATTAACTCTGAGTTCCCAAACTGTTCTGTAGCTTGGGGGTAACATTTGAAGAATAATCTTTAACAAATATTAAGTCTTTTCTTACATGATGAAAGCTTTGTTCTCCTTTGGAAATAAAGAGGCCATGCTACATATGCAACTAGGAGAAAACAATAGCTGAAAAAATAAGACCGTGAACTAAGAGGAGAGGAATGTTTATAAAAAGAAAGTCAGCTGAACAGGATGCTTTCCGAGACTAGAGGTTTAGATTAGCGATAATATGATTTATTTCATTTATGTCAGGGCAGTGAGTTATCACTGGAACTTGTACAGAATGTGGTCATGGGATGAACATCCTTCTCCTGCCATGTTGCTTCTGTTATGTTATTGTTTTTTAAAGTGTGTAAAGTTCCTGGTGGTGATCTATCAAAACTGGTCATGTGTTTTCTGAAGTATGTAGAGGAATGCCTCCATGAGCCAAATTCTTTAAAGAATATATACAGTATATGATAGCTTTATGCCTTTTCTTACTGTTTTCCCTTGGTTGATGTGTAAGTTGATGAAATGTTTCTGGAAGGAGTAGTCCTGTCAAGTTTTATGCTCGCTAAAGTGAAAGTACTATGTTGCATTTTCTCAACAAGAAATGTGCTATAGTGTTGTTTTAAATGTATCAGCAGCTGTTGTAAATGAGGAACACATCCTTGTGTACACCAAGCCTGAATTTAAGGCACCTAGCAAACAGTTTGAACAATATGGGGTTTGGTTTTTTCCTCTGTCCTTTTCTTTTGTATGTGCCCAACCTTTGAGAGAATGTGTCCTCAAGCAGAGGTATAAACCCCCACACTGCTCAGCTGCCAGTGAAAAGCCTCTTGAATAAACCCTTGGTTGATGCTGCAGCAGTGTTCTTTATGCTGAGTTGTCTAACAAAGATCACTGTTTCTAGCTTGAGTCTTGTTGTGTGGGATCCCATTTTTGTCTTAAGGTGCTGAGTACTTTTAAAAATTTTATTTGGAAAATTGTCCTCCATTCCCTGAGAGTGTCATGGAACTGAAGAGGTAATTAATTGTTTAGAGTAATAATGAAGATCGCAAGTCTCAGCAAAGCCCATGTGCACTGTAATGATTTCCTGGATGATATATGTTCCAGCTACAAATTGGAACTCATTAAGCCAAACTAGTATTTAGCTTTCAGATGGAGCAATCAGCATAAAATTCTTCTTTTCCATAAACAACAGAGTGAATGCGACTTGCAGAATGGGTCATTTACACTACAGACTTCCTATTTGCCCACTTTGCCTTTCCTGGGTTTCAAAGAGGTACTTGAGGGAGAATCAAGTACAATCAGCATTCCATTCATGCTGCTCCAGCATGTTCTGAGATAACTTTGCTCCATCTCTGAAGGGTGAGTGCAACTATATTAAGACAAAAAACTGGATTTAATTCCACTTTGATCTAAACCAAGATTGACAAGACAAGTGTTTTGCAGATCATTATGAAGATTTTTAAAATAGATGCAGTGAAAACTCTTTTTCTTACTAAGTTGAATTGGTGTTGAAAAGAAGCTTCTCTCTTATGCTTCACTTATGCTTCTCTCTTATGCTTCATCTATTGAATCCTGATGTATCTTTGTGACAAAATACTTAAGGCACAATCACTTATCTCAATCTGCAAGAGAACTGAAGTACTGTTGTAGGTAACAAGCTGGGAGATCCATCGCTGTGTGCTTCTTGTGTCCCTTTATCATTAAAGGCAAGCTACATAAAATCTAATACAGGTAGTTCTCCTGAAGATTTCCTTTTACTGGTGAATTGTGTGGTTCCAGATAATATCTAAGTTGCTTTGAAAACACTGAGAACAGCATGCAAATCTTTTAACGAAACAATCTCCTGCGCTTGAAAAGATTCAAGGATCATACCTAGAAATTATAACATTTTAGTCTAATGTGCTTAACACGGGCAATATGATTTCACTCAATGGTTGCCAGTGCTGACATGATGACTTTTGGCTGCTCTCTGGCATATCTGTCATAATCAACTTATTGAAAATTCTGTGTGTATATATATTAAAAAAACCCACACACTGAAAACAACTTGCACAGCTGTTCATCAGGCTGAATAGAATCTCGCCCTGTTTTTCCTCCTGTTCATGTTGGAAGTTTACGTAATGCTGGAAGCAGCTGAAGTGTGGAAAAATGACTGTTTACTTAAACTCGTCAAGTTACTAAGGTTAAATATATTGGAGAAAAACTGAGAAGCTGCCTTTATAAAACTTTTAAGCCAATATCAAAAACTGAATCTACAATCTTTAAAGAGGTTTACGTTTAAAGTAACATAGGGACTTGCTGAATAAGTAGTTCTTAATGTTAAAAGGCAGTTAAGAACTTGAATCTTGAAGCTTTCTTAATGCACATGAGGCTAAAATTAACTTTGTAGATTCATAGCTCATTTTCAGTCTGACATGCATTAGATAATTCCCCTTGAGTTTGATTTCCTAAGCAAATTTTAATAATGAATAATCAGCTAATAGGGCATTCCAAAGGATGGAATTTATGCAAATGGAAAATAAGATTTTCTTGAAAGAACCACATTGAATTGAACCATTGACCTGTGTTTTAGCTTCTGGAAGCTCTGTGGAAAACGTATTGCTCTTCAGCCAGTTTAGAAAATGTCCTATTTACAGCCACAAATTACTTGGTTTCAGTAATAAATATGAATAGTATCACAAGTGAACATGGCAGGTGTGCATTAAACCTGGCCTGTTATGTTTAGTCAGACTAACAAAGATTTTTAAAACTTGTGGCTTTGTGAAAATGAAGATTTTCAAATCTGCCTGTGATGGGAGACAGATTTTCAAAGGTATTTTGCAGGATTTTAATACCTAAAATAGCGTTTCCACTTTGTTAAAAGTTCCTGGCGTTTATCAGCTTCCACTGGTGCCAAACAATGAACAGAAGTCTGTAGGTAAAGTAGCCATTGATAGCAGGAGCTTCCAGTTGTGGAAATAGGACATTTGATTTTTATTTTAAAATCAAAATAGCAATTAATCTTGCGCTGCCTTGAGGCTGGAAACCACTTCCTTCCAAACTACATATTCTAATCAAAACACTTTAAAAAAAAAAAAAAACAAAAAACAACACCCTGGTCTCATGCTTTTCCTCTGTTCTGATAGAATATCTAAAGTATCTAAAGCGTGAATCTTTCTTCATAAGTATGATGTGTAGTGCCCTTTTGATTATATTGTAATTTTGATGGTTTATTGCTTTGGGGCAACAGGCTGGCTGACTTTCTTTGGCTTTATAGATCTGAAAAGAAGAGTGTTTAAGGTAAATATTCCTGTAATTTAGAGATACTTTGAATCATGAAAGTAATAAGATTGTAGATGGCATAAATACACTTCAATGCTAGAGTAGATTAGAAGAAAAAAATATGTTGTTGTTATGTTGTGTTTTTTGTTTTCAGATTGACAAATCAAAGTATAATCCCTTGATCTATGTTGTAATGAGTTTCCTGATAAGGCAGTACATCATCTCTTCATTTTAAAGGTTATTACTTTAAAATGTCATTTTAAAAAATAACTATGTATCAAGTAAAGAGCCACACCTGCTCATAAATCCCCATAATTTCCATTCCTTCTAGTCTCATTTTCTTTTTCTTGGAAAAAATGCATTCCACACATCATGTTGAGAGGTGCTGAGAGGCCAATGAGAAAAAGGAAGCTGTTTTCCAAGTGTTTTTGAAAGCACAAACTAGGCTTTAAATGCATAGAGAAGTAATTTATTCCCCCGATGCGGGTGAACCTTCTAGAGGATTTGTCTTGGATAGTTAAAGCCCAGGGAACAGAACAAACTGAGTGTTTGCCCGAAACTGCTCGGCGGTTTTCCCTTCTGTTGTATGACCCCCAGACTCTCATCTACGTCGCTTCCTGTATTTGTTGAAAATTCAGGTTTATTTACTGTTGGAAGTGCGTTAGTAAAGCTGTGGTGGAACAGTGCCTCTTATGGATTGTCTTATTTTTGAATAAGTGTCTGCAGTTAATCTGCTGGTTTACATTGTTGTTGATGGACTGTTGTGTTAGCAAGAACGAATTTTTGGCCACTTGTTTGGAATGAGACATGGTTAACAAATCTGAAAGTTAAGTTGAGCATTAGGGAAAAATACTGACTTAGCAGCCTGCTTACTCTGCAATTTATGTGTTATTTCATGGTGTGCTTAGATATTTCCGTGGCTAGCTGTTTCCTATTTTTTGTGGGCAAACACATGACCTAACTGTAGCTGACAGCTGCAGTTCTCTTATTCACCAAATGCTTTCAGTCAATTTTTTTAACAAGTCTTTTACACTTTAAAAGCTAGACCACCACTACTTCCAAACTCTGAAAGGTGTCAACAGAAGAAAAATATATATCAAAACATGTTCTTGCTGCTTTGTTCTGAAAGCACTCCAAGCTTTCCACCCTTTGCAGGTATTTTAGCTCTGAGACTGGTGCAAAGTGCTGCTCTGGGATCTGCTCATCAGCCGAGTGATGTTGCCTTTGTGTTAAAAATCTCAAAGTTAAAACATGTGGGAACCCGTCAGAAAGGAAGTGGTTACCGTGTTCCATAGAGTCCTAGACACTCCGATACTGCACTTACCATCTGGAAAAGGTATAGCCACATGCTCATAATTTAATGAGTGGTTAGCCATTAAGGAGGATGTGTAAAAACCTTCAAAACCTCATGGGAAAGAGATATAGTTTCTTTTTTTGTTAATTCTTAAAGATGTGTCCAATGAGGAGCCAGAGGTTTCTTAGAGATCAGAGACAGCTGCAGACGTAGGTGTTTCTGTGCGGTATGGCCAGTGACGTGCACCTCCAGCATGAGCAATCTGTTTCCTGTTCCTGGGGAGCTCTTTCTGCTGCTTTACAGCAGAGTATTTCAGCTGCTCTGCTTTTGGGAAACAAACACACCATGGAAGAATGAGCAGAAGGAGAGCCTGAGGGACTGGGAACAACCCCTGAGGCCTCTCTGTAAAGCACATTCAATCAGAGTCCAGACTTTGGAACATAGAATTGAGGGGTATTCATTGTGATTTCTGTAACCAAGATTGGTTTTGCTTTGCCCTTGGTTTGAATTCAATCTGTTTCTGGAAGGAGGGCAGTGATGTGATCTTAAAACTGCTGTGTTCTGAATATAGAGTGAATCTTCTGATAATTTGCAAGGAAATTTGTTAATTAACTCAAGTTAAAATTAATTAAAGGGTAGTCCTAAATGGTCTATTTTTTCACAAGCAAATTTGTCTTCAATTTTTTCCTGTAGTTTAAAATTACTGTGTATGTATTCTAAGTGAAAAACTAGGCTGCTAAGCTGAATTGTTAACTCTTTTTATCTTATTTTTATGATACGGTTGGGTTAGCAGCTCAGGTAAAACTTAAATAGGGCCTGTTACAGGTAATTTAATAACTTGGCTTTGTCCCAGTCGATTTGCATACAGCTCGTTTCAGTTGTAAGCAGTCAGTGATGTTTGAGTCACGCCGAGAGCTCGTGCTGGTGGAAGATGAGGTGGCGACGTGGCTGGAAGGGCTGGCTGGCATCTGCGGGGCTCCACTGCGGCGTGGGGCAGCGTGGCCAAAAGAGTATAGCGAGCAACGAGACACCACCATTTGAGATCAGGTCCCAAGGTCTTGGCTTTTCTCTGCGTTCCTTCTGCTCAAGCAATGCTGATTTCAGCCTGGTCCACAGAGGTTTTCAGCTCGTGCACTCTCTCTTCTGAGGGTCAGAGAAACATAACCGAATATGTGGTTTCTCATTAAAGCGAAGTCGGTGTTCCAGCTTGCTCCTGTTGCTTTCTTGCAAAGACATGTTCATCAGCAAGACAGTTTAGGGAGGTAGGCTGTTTGACCAGCCATCTTGGAAAAAAGAAAAATAAATAACTCGTCAACCTGATTTCCTCGCCAGGCTCATTGCAGGCTGATGAGCACCCTGCAGGAGCAGGTCCCTGTCCCCTCTGCGCCGTGTGCTGATGGCAGCCGGCCACAACAAAGAGCCTGTCAGGGCATCTGTCAGTACAGGTTGCACTACAGGAGCCCTTGATTCCATGTGGAAATAATTAGGGATCTGCAGTTTGAAATTGCTGAAGCCCGTTGCTGTAACACTAAATGAAGAGGCCATGAGAAAGTTGATTCAGTGCTCTTCAGGCCTGGTGTTATTTAGCAGTGCAAAGTACTTGGAAATTGTGCTTAATGGCTTGGAGTTGTGGATTCTGTGAGTTGCTCTGACATAAAAGGGATTCTGTCCTTACCTTAGAAAAACAAAAATAAAAAAAAGCGCTATTTAATGAATCTAATGGAGTAATGTGAGAGCTGACTGGTTGGCTTTCTTGCTTTGTATTCCTGTATGAAACTTCAGATTTGAACATTTTCTGTCTTGAATTCTTCTTTGGTTTAGCTTTGTGATAGCTGGGTTTGAGGACTGCGTATCAGTAAATTTGAAAATAAAAATACCACAGGTCTGTTGGAACCCAACAGCTTTAACTCTGGTGACAGCAGAGGGATCGTGGGAGGGAGCAAAGAGAATTTACCCTTTTGTATTAAAAAGGAATTGTTACTTAAACTGCTTTAATTCTTAATTAAAATGTTTGGGCTCTCTTAAATTAGCATTTCAAGACTTTGTCGTGGTCAGATTTATGATATTAAATCTCTAAATTTGTGCGGTTATTACATTTTGGATTACTTGTTGGATAACTATATCTGTTTTCATTCTGACAATATTTATATTCTCAAAACTTGACTATAGATGCTTTTTGGAATATATGCAGATCAATCTGTGTAACTGTTGAAAGCGACATTGCAAACCTGTTAACATTTCAGCCTCCCTGTGACTGATAACTATCTGCCTGCTGCTGCTGCAATATTATATGATATTGCTTTGAAAATAATAGATCTCATTTTATGAAAATGAATATTTCTCTGGTGATAGGATGGCGGTGTGCTATTAATGTTTGTTTATGCCACAACAGGAGGGGAACAGCTCATTTCCTGATGAGAACACTTCCTTTCTCCAGTGCATTGTGTCTCCTCATCTAGTGTGAAATGTGAATCCCATTGACATTAAGTCCAGTTCAGGAACATTAGTCAGCAGAATCCTTTCCAGAGGACATTTTTCTGGCTATATCATTCAGTGTGTGAATTATACTACTTAATTTAGAAAACTCTTTCTTTGGTGTGTAATTCATTGGCCTGTGGATAAATACTTCATTACTGAATTCATGGCTCTATGAAGTTACTTATTTCCATTGAAGTGTTTCATGGTCTGCATGGTGCAGCCATTGATGTTGTAATGAACAGGATTTAAAGCACTTTCACTTCAACTCATTTGTTCTGTGCTGACTAAAGTGATTCTTCTTTTTGTTTGTCTGCCTACCTTTGCTGTAAAGATGGGAAAGAACAAATAACTGTCTGTAGTCTATGATTTTAATGGCTTTTTAGAAAAAAAATCAAAGTCTTGACTGGATGGATGATGGCAGAGCGGTGGACGTGGTCTACCTTGACTCGAGTAAGGCCTTTGACACATTCTCCCACAGCATCCTCACAGCTAAACTGAGGGAGTGCAGTCTGGATGAGCGGGTAGTGAGGTGGACTGTGAACTGGCTGAAGGGAAGAAGCCAGAGAGTCGTGGTCAATGGGGCAGAGTCCAGTTGGAGGCCTGTATCTAGTGCAGTGCCTCAGGGGTCAGTACTGGGGCCTATATTATTCAATATATTCGTCAATTATTTGGACAAGGGAATAGAGTGCACTATCAGCAAGTTTGCTGATGACACCAAGCTGGGAGGAGTGGCTGACACTGGAAGCTGTGCTGCCATCCAGAGACCTGGACAGGCTGGAGAGCTGGGCAGGGAAAAAATTCATGAAATATAACAAGGGCAGGTGTAGAGTCTTGCATCTGGGTACGAACAAGCCCAGGTTCCAGTCTAGGTTGGGGAATGACCTATTAGAGAGCAGCGTAGGGGAAAGGGACCTGGGGGTCCTGGTGGACAGCAGGATGAGCATGAGCCAGCACTGGGCCCTTGTGGCCAGGAAGGCCAGTGGCATCCTGGGGTGTATTAGAAGGGGGGTGGTTAGTTCTTCCATCCTGCAGTGATGTGTCATGACAGCCCTTCTGGACCAGAATGTGCCCATTGTCTACAATAGCACCGTATGTGCTTGCTCTCTTGTGCCTGCCCAATTCCTTTCTGGAGCCAAGTGAACTCTATTGTGATACCCTCCAGGAGGAGTCTGTGCTTCATGCTATGCTCTGTCAAGAGGTGTATCCTTCATCTAGAGCCTGGCTCCTGCTCGCTCAGCTTCACACCACCTGCTTCTTGTGTTGGAGGAGGCAGTAAAACCCTACTCACGTCCTTTGTGCTGCTTACCCTCTTAGATCTGTGAGATATCTCTCTCAGTTTTTAAATTATTCTTTTTCATGGTGATAAGTCTTAGTCTGTTTAATAGTATGATTCCATATGAGGAACCACTGTTGTTGTGTACTGTTAATCTTTCACCATAATCTTCTAAGCTTTTTGAGGCATCTCCTGGTACATCAGACATGTAATGTTAAAATTTTTAAAATGTTAAGGTTTTTTTTTAAATACTACATTTAACTTCCTAGCTTAAGAGGTAAATTGTCTGCAGGCTCTAGACTCTATCATGCCCTATGATAACATTCCATTGACGTTAGCAAATGGTCAAGATTTAATTGATGTACTTAAAGAATTTTAATTGGTTTGCTTAATAGAGCACAGCTGCTTTCTACCTGGAAGCTGGTATTTTGCTGGTCCAAAAGCCAAACCAAGACCTTTACGATTGAGCCGTGCTACTTATTTTAAATTCTGCCCTTTTGTACTGATTATCCTCTTGGCAGGGTGAAATCACTCTTGCAGTGCTTAGAGAGCAGTTGCCTCTGGGCCAAATTAAAACCTGGTGGGTGCAGTTTGAGACAATGAAGTCAAACCTGTTTCACTGAACCTTCTTGCTGGTGGGGGGGTTGATTTGGATGGAGATCAGGAGACTTTGTTCTTTGTGGTAGTACAGGTCTTTAACCTTTCAGACAATGGTTTAATGAGGAATTCTGAGCCTATGCTGAAGCAATGCTGTAGTCGTCCTTTCCTCCTTCACTCATAATTAGGTTTTTGTATATACACTAACATATTCCAGATGTTTAACATCTTTTAACAGACCTTATTGAAAGTGTGTGTGTGATCCTAAGACCAAAAAAGTGATGAATACCAATTGTAGGACTCATAAAAGTGAGACTTAAGCATGGCACAATAGAGAAGTAAGGAGTATTTGACTGTTCCAAAAATAGATCCTCAGTGGACACACTAGGATTGCAGCTGAATTTTAAAGTAAAACTGACTGCAGAGGAACCAGACATGCAATTTTAACTGGAAAGGAATGGGGAAGATAAGTACCTAATTCTGCTTTCCTTGTGACAGTGTCCTGTGCATTTCTGACATGCCCCTTAGCAATGCAGAACATAGTTGTCATTGTTCAGCTGCTGCAAGACAAGTAATGGTTATTTACAAGCAATAGTAAGACAAGCTTAATGTTTTACAGTCATTTTGATATGTGTGTCTTTATAATTTCAAAGACGGCTTTGTTCCTATGTTATATAAAGGTTTATGGTTTGCCATTTTTGCAGAGAAATAGGAAGTGCTTGAGAATAGCTCACATTCACAGGTAATCACGTCGGTCTCCAAGCATTTATGCTTTCACTGGCCTGTTGACAGTCTTTCCTGTGATGCTTTTCTGGAAGTCAGTTTTTTCTCCATAGTACTTTAACCCTGGGCCAAACCAGTCATGTCCTGTGCAACTGGGGTCAGAAGCCAGGTTTCCCATCCTAGAAACAACTAAAGTTGATTCTAATTGCAGCGCATGTTCTGTCAAACAAAGTAATGTGCTCAGAGCTGCGTGGCTTCTGGGCCAGAACTGATTTGTGTCTGCCTTGCTTGGAACGGGGGCAGAGTAAACACTTATTTTCTCTGTAGAATAGTTTTGCACATGCATTTAATATAAAGAAAATTAAAGTGAAATTGCAAGTCAATGTGCTATTGCTGTTCTCTCCACTAGGTCAGCTAAGCTCTGTGTATACTGAAGGACAGCTTATAGCAGCACAGCTAAAGGCTGTCCTTGATGTTCTACCTTAACCTAGACCAATGTCAGTTGCTTCTTTTCTAACCAGCAATTTGACATTGGTCTCCCAGTCACAAGCCAGCCTAACCTGAGTGATCAGGCTTTCCCAACTTACTCCAAAGGAAAGGAAGATTAGAATAGTTTTATTTATATTCAGGATGTTTGCGTTTCTGTCCTTAATCTTTTTTTCTTGACGAAGGAGTGGTACTTGCCCAATGTCTCTATTCTAGCTCCTCATTCTAGAGGTTCATGTTTCAAGATTGTGCAGAGGCTGCAGTTCAAGTAGCCTCGCTCACACTTTAGCAGAGTAGCACTGTCTTGGCATCTTTTGGGCTCTCTGGACTTCCTGAAGGAAGGAAAAGAATTAATGATACTCTTATGAGTGTCTGGGAGGCAAGCAGGTGTAATTCTTAAACTCTTACACTGGCCATTTGCCATTTTATATGGTAAAAGATTGCATCTCTGCATGTAGCAGAATGGTTCTTACGTGGTTAAGAGCCAGTCCCCTTCCAGTTTCCTTACATGCAGCTGTGTGCAAGAGTCAGGCCACTATAATTTTACTATTAAAGTTTCTCTATGTGGCCACTCTTCTGAAATGAAAATGTACAGCTGTTGAATAGTGTCCATGCAGGAAGGGTACGCTGATCTGTATAGAAAGAACCTATGTGGGTGGCTTGTCTGGTGACATCCCTCATGAAAACAGGGGTTTCTGTGTCTGCTGTTTCTTCTGGTGCAAGAAAGCAGAGACTCTTTGCTTGGCCTGGTAAATTGGTTACCACAGTTGCATAACTCAACAGTGAATTACCAGTGAAATTCCACTTATCTGGAAGATTGCTTCATAGCCTGCTTTGAATCTCCTGCTTTATTTATGAGGTCTAAATAATTTTAATGAAATATTAAAATATTAAAGTAGCTTTATTCATGCTTGAAAGCTCTGGGTGCCAAAGCTGAGATTTGCTAGCTCTGTAACCTACACATTTATGTTCCAGTACAGAGGAAGTTTTGCCTCAGACCTTCCTATTCCCCAGTAGCTCCTTGCTCCTGCTTTTTGCCTCCTATCCCCTACCTTGCAGTCTTAAGCAAACACACTATGCTTTTTTTAGTATAACACAAATTTGTCAAGAATGCTTTATGAATATGTATCATGAAGTATTTCCTTGGGTAAGCTTAAAGTTTTACTGATGTTTAGTTGTAGGTGCTGTCTAGATGGAGCATCCTTTCCATAAGCTGCCTGTGACATCCTTTTGATTTCTGGTTTGTATGCTCGTAGAAAAATGAGCACTTCCTTGGTTCACAAATACTTCACAGAGAATGTAAACTAAAACTCTGAAATGTTTGTAAACTTCTTAAATTACTACAAGAGAATTGATTTTTTTTTTTTTTCTGAAATTGTTACTGTCTTCTTGAGGCTGGCTTTGATGTCTTCTGTAACTTAATAGCAGTAGAAGATGATTACTTCTAAATCCTGTTAATGAAAGTGATACTAGCATGTATACCAAAGTTTTGGAATATGGCACAGATGCTGTGATGAGATCTGTCCAGTTTCAGTGACTGCTTTTACAAATGATTTGGATGTATAACGAGCAGCGTGCTTGGGAAGTTTTTGGACAGCTCTGTAGCATATTTGTGAGTGCACTACACCTCATGGGGACTCGGAGTGAACCTGCAGGGTAGTTATTAGGGCTGTTTAAAATGCCAAGCTATGCATTTGGTCTGCATTTGAAATGTACTTAAAGCCAATAGCGATCAACACTGTAACCATGGAAATGCTGCCTGAACTAAAGAGATGAGCAGAAATGCTGGTGCTTGTGTGTTAGTGCTGTTACATTCACTCAAAAGTGCTTTGTAGCAGTGTTAACACATGAACAAAGGTCCTGTTGTCAGAAATCCAGTGTGGTGTGTGGTATGTTGTATAAGCAGCACTCTGAGAATACCGTTTAATTTATAATGCCATTTCAGTGGTGTTTCATGATTTTTGTATTTGGTGGTGTGTATAAACTATTATGCCTGAAATGTAACATGAAGCTGTTCCTTTCACAGTGCAGAAGACTTCAAAGACATTAAATAGGTGTGAAGTAGCCTGGGCTGTGTCTGTAGAGCTGCATGGAGATAAGCGTTGTAAGAGCTGATGCTTCCTGTTCTGTGTGATAGAACTTTGTTCCTTGTCAAAAACCACAGGGTCTCTGTTCTGAAAGGTTGTTTTGCCCCCTGCTCTGTGTACATGTTTTGGGTGATCGGCAAGTGCCATTTGGAGTGATGGTGAAGGAAAAAACATTTTCTATATTTTATGTTCTCCTGTAGAGTAATTTACTTGAGCTAAAGCACAAGAATAACTTCTGTGCAATTTCCTGACTCCATAGAGATTTTTAATTGATTGAATCAAAGCTCTTTGTACAACATTAGGAAGTAGCTATTGAATTTGAGTTTAGTCTGTGTACTGGGTTATTTTGTAATGGTTGTAGGCAGTGTCCTTGTTGCTTTCAGATGCTTTGTGTTTCAGCAGTTTGCAGATGGATGTGAAGGTCAGAAGCTTTCTTGCTGTGTTTCTAGGATTTGAGCAGCAAATCGCTGTGCCTGCTTTGCATGTGGCAGGCCTGGTAACCTCTTTGGGAGAACAAATAGCTATTGTTTATTCTGTGGTGACATCCACAAGATTATTTTAAGAGGGTTTCATTAGCTCTGTTCATACCATCTAGGAGTAGGGTATATTTGAAATGTGCAAGAAACATAACTGGATACTTAACCTCAAAGTACTATGGGCTTGTAACATAGCTAAATGTAAAAATGGGCAGAACAGTCTTGCTCTCTTCATCCAAAGTATTGAAGCCAAAGGCTTTAGTTAAGCTAAGGTGTGAATTTAAATGTATTGGATTAAATCTCTCTTCTTTTCCTCCCCTCCCGTCCTCTTTCTGTGTGCATGCTTGCGAGGTATAAGTGGGTCATTCATCAGTGTAGGGTCTGAAATCCTTCTCAATGAAACCTGATTAAGTCAAGAGGACCCCTTTAAACAAGAACAAGCATCAAAAGAAGACAAAGAGGAGTAGGGATTATGCTCTTCTGTACATCTAATACAAATTTTTCTTCCACGCAGACCTCGAGTGACAGAGGAGCTGGCAGTGGCAAGAATTTAATGACTTGGGTGAATGTTTCCTTGTCCACCTCTGCTTATAGCTGGTTTCACTTCCCTCAACTTCTGGTTTCCTGGAGAATTTATCAGGAATTTCATTTCCATTTCACAAAAGGAGAGCCAAGCTGAGAGCTCAATTGACTGGCTTGACTGGCTTTCAAATGCTTTTCTAGAGGCAAGAACACTGTGAACAACAAGTCCTCTTACCACTTCATACTCTAACAAGAGCAAGTGAAGCCCTGAACAGAATCATAGAATCGTTTTGTTTGGAAGAGACCCTCAAGATCAGAGTCTACCCATTAATAAGTGAATTAACTCATTAATTAAGGAAATGGTTTATGATGTGATCTTCAGTGTTCGTAAGGTCATATGTGCTGCTAAGAGCCTGGGTGGTTTAACACCTGTGGGTGTTTAAAGCACAGGGACTGCTTGAGACCTGTGAGCATCCAATAATATCTGTATGGTCATGGATGATTCACTGTGTTTAGTCTCTCTTGAATCAGTTGGGCCCTTCATCTTCCAAACAGAAGTGATGTAGACCTGGGCTATAAATTTGCACACCGCTGCAGTGAGCTGTTGTAAATACAGCATTATAAGAATCTGAATATCGTGCTGCGGTAAGTTCTTGAGCCACTGGCAATTTTTCTTCCCCAGATACTCTACCTGAAAGCTCTGTTCACCACATTGGAGAACATCTGAGATCGTTTTTCAAGCTTGCTTCTCTTGTTGAGAAATTAATTAGCCTTCAGTGAGAATTCATTAACAGAATCTGCGCAGAGTAGATTCCTGCTAGTACTTGTCTCATTTGTATAATATTGTGTATTTGTGTGGTCTATAGCTAAAAAACAACAACAAAAAACCAAGCACTGTAGTTCAAAGATTTGATGCACAATTATATAGAACTTTAACAGCCCCCTTTATGAAAATCTTAGATTAACTCCATCATTTTGAGACTTTAAAGCTGGAGTGTATTTCTGCACAGTAGAAGCAGTTGGGCCTTTTTGGGTAATTACTTGGGAATGCTTTGCTTTGGTGGACTGGATGTGAACAGTGAAGGCACTGCTTGTTCCCAGAGCTTTGAGCTTACACTCTGAATATGCTGATGATCATTTAATCAGAAATCCCAAGTCAATAATGCTTTGTACACTTGTGTAGTAAACAAGAACTTTTTAGCCTCTAAAATGAAGCAGAATGCTTGTCTTACTGATATTGACTTGTCCTATTGATTTTTCTGTGTAACTTACAGAAGGGTTATTTTATCTTGAATATGTTTAATAGTCATCATTAACACTGAAGAGGCCAAACTGCATCTTGTACTAGGGAATGGAGGGTGAAGACAGTATATCCAGTTCCTGAGTGACTTGTGCAACAATGGGGTGAGATGGTTTTGAACAGAGGACAGTGAGGGACAGAGTAAAAAGACCAGGGTGCAGTTACCACTGTGATGGGGAGAAAGGGGAGTTGTGCAGTTTTTTTTGCCTGTAGCTCAGGGGAGGGGGCTACTCACATTTGCCAGGTGAACGTCCGTGAGTTCTCGTTTGAAGAGATTCACCGGAATACGTCCCACCACGGTGCAGCTGTCCCCTCAGAGCCATCTGCGCGGCTGTCGGATTGAATGTTCTGCCAGTTCTTCTCTGCTATTCACACTCTTCTCAAGTATAGCTCAGTTTATCAAGGCTGAATTTTCCTCTCATCAGTGAAATTCTGCTCTTCACAGAGTGGAAGAGATTTTCCTGTTCAAAAATTAATGTATTAAAATGAAGGCATATTGGAATATGGGGCATTGGGATTTGGTTTCTTTTTTAAACAAGACAAAATGGAACACAACTGTCCTTTTTAATGAATGCTCACTGCCTGCTTAATTTGATTCTTAAAATCTTTGAAGTAACTCTCATTGAGATGAAGGATTATAATTTTAAATTCAGATAAAGGGCTTCCAAAGTATTTCCCCATGTGTTTTCTCATTGCTTAAATCCAATTCCGTGATAAGTCGTTATGCAAACATTTTGTTTGATCTTGCTGCGATAGCCAGCAGGTCAACAATTGGTCAATCTTGCTGGAAAAGCTTTGGAGGAACATATTGTGTTCTAGTTCTAATTTGATATTTTTTAAAAACACTTGTTCAGTAGAAATTGCGATGGGAGGCTTAAGGTCTCATTTTTCTTTTGTAAAATAAAGTCATAGTGTTCTCTACATTGTTAAGAAAAGTAGTAGAGGGAAGGTCTCTTGTGTCTAATATCCACTTTTACAAATACCAGCTGTGCAGAGGGTCATCATCCCAATACCTTGCAAATCTGATTAGTCATATGTTGGTGGCATAGACTGGGCCAAGATGTATAAACAAATTAAAAAATAAGATTGGTTAAACTACCTCATATTTGTCAAGGACCAGAAACGTGCATATAGAAATTTTGTTGTTTCAGATGATATACAGCCATTCATTCACAGGTCTGAATCTGCCTCTTTCATGCTGGGTGGGTTGTCTTTAGTCCCCATAAGCCTCATTTGTAGTCTTGTGTAACTAAAGCCTTCTTGGTCTTTTCTACAAAGAGAGACTTCTTAGTACTGAGTCACTGCCAAGCAGCCTTTGTTTCCCAGCAATAAGAAAATAACTTCTCTCTTTGTAAATGAGAACAGTTAATGAAGTGAAAACACAGTGGAGAAAAAAAGAAGTCCACTTAAGGCTGCTTTGAACGAGGGTTGCTGTGGAGAGCTGTGCTGATGGGGGGAGTTGACTGCAAAAAAGCCAAGTTCAGCTGTGCAGCTTGCGTGGTGGCTGGGGTTTGACTTGTAGCAGTGAGGGTTTCCTTTTAGAAAACTTTGTCCTTCCAGAAGTGGCTTCACACAAGTGCTCCTATCCAAAGAGCTGGCTACCTCTATATTAAAGATGTTTTTTGCTTCCCAAGCTGCAGTCAAGTCCACTTCCCCCTTCCTGGTGCCTGGGAACGCCACCTTACCAAAATACCCTCTTTCTAAAGCTTTTGGCGGTATATCCATTCTAACCATCAGCTTTCTTCCACACGCAGACCCTGAGCTGATTGCTAACACGTGAACTAACCATAGAATCATTCTATGATTCTAACACATGAACTAACATCCATAAGGTACACTGGCACTGAGATATGCACTTTGTAGAAATACGATAATTTGTAATCATATGTATGTACTATAAAGAGAACGGTGAAGAGATATGAGTGCAGTTATGGGGGATGAGAAGGTTATTTGCTGATTTGGGAGAGTTAATCCAGAATTGTTTCTTTCCCAATGCAGCTGCCAAGAATTTGAAACCTCTTGGTTGACCTCACTTGTGTCAATGTTTTTTCTATTGATCTACAGTGCCCTAACGCAGGGAGAGGAGGGGGGGATGTAGAGATAATTAGGAATGATCCAGCTGCCGGAATGCAGCCTGTCAAACCAGGGTAGCATCCCGCTTGACTGACCCTCCTTGTTTCTTGTGTGCATATGAATAATTCAGAAATTCCCCACAGGAAAGTGTGGTGACAGTTGGTGTGCACTTGCAGATTAGTATGGAAACAGGGCAGGTGTTGCAGGCAAAAAATAAAGTTTGGGTGTGGCACACACAAAATGCAGCGGACTAGGTTTGATTGCCAGAATGAATCTCTCGAGGTGCCCTTGGAGAATATTGTGCTACTCTTAGAAGGTTACTGTTCTAGCAGTTTTGAGCAGAAAATGTCAAAAAGAAGTAAAACATCTTAACAGCTTGTTCCATGCAATTAAGCTATTAAGAAGGCACTCAATATGCTTCATTTTTCTGAACGGTGACTAAAATTTCTATGTATTTCACCAGAAGTTCTATTTGAAGGATTCAGCTGCTATAAGAATAACAGCACAGTGTAAGATTGCAAGTTCTTTGCCTCAGTTTTTACCAGTAAGACAGGTGGCCCTCAGGACAACTGGCCTCTGGAGGTGGTTGACAGAGATAGGAAGCCAAATAGCCCCCTTGTACTCCAGGAGGAAATAGTTGGTGACTTCCTGAGCCATCTGGATCCTCACAAGTCTATGGGACCAGACGGGATCCATCCTGGGGTGATGAGGGAGCTAGCAGAAGAGCTCGCCAAGCCGCTCTCCATCATCCTCCAACAGTCCTGGCTCACTGGGGAGGTCCCATATGATTGGAAATTGGCGAATGTTACCCCAATCCACAAAAAGGGCTGCAAAGCTGACCCTGGCAACTACAGGCCTGTCAGCCTGACCTCGGTGCATGGCAGGGTTATGGAGCAGATCATCCTGAATGCAATCACACAGCACCTTCAGGATGGACAAGGGATCAGACCCAGCCAGCATGGGTTTAGGAGGGGCAGGTCCTGTCTGACCAACCTGATCTCCTTTTATGATCAGGTGACTCACCTGGTGGATGAGGGGAAAGCTGTAGATGTGGTCTGTCTAGACTTCGGCAAAGCCTTTGACACTGTCTCCCATAATACACTCCTGCAAAAGCTGGTAGCCCGTGGCTTGGACAAGTGCACTCTCTGCTGGGTTAAGAACTGGCTGGAGGGCCGGGCCCAGAGAGTGCTGGTGAATGGGGCTGCATCCAGCTGGCGGCCAGTCACTAGTGGTGTCCCCAGGGGTCAGTGTTGGGTCCAGTCCTGTTTAACATCTTTATTGACGATTTAGATGAGGGGATTGAGACCATCATCAGCAAATTTGCTGATGACACCAAGTTGGGAGGGAGTGTTGACCTGCTGGAAGGCAGGAGGGCTCTGCAGAGGGATCTGGATAGACTAGAAAAATGGGCTGATTCAAATGGGATGAAGTTCAACAAGGCCAAGTGCTGGGTCCTGCACTTTGGCCACAACAACCCCCTGCAGCACTCCAGGCTGGTCATAGAGTGGCTGGAGAGCAGTCAGGCAGAAAGGGACCTGGGGACAGGAAGTTTAACAGGAGCCAACAGTGTGTCCAGGTGGCAAAGAAGGCCAATGGTGTCCTGTCCTGTATCAAAAAGAGCGTGGTCAGCAGGACAAGGGGAAGTGATCCTTCCCCTGTACTCTGCATTGGTGAGGCCACACCTGGAGTATTGTGTTCAGTTTTGGGCCCCTCAGTTCAGGAAAGAGATTAAAGTGCTGGAGTGGCTCCAGAGAAGAGCAACAAGACTGGGGAAGGGACTTGAACACAAGCCCTATGGGGAGAGGCTGAGGGAGCTGGGCTTGTTTAGTCTGGAGAAGAGGAGGCTTAGAGGTGAGCTCAGCACTCTCTAGAACTACCTGAAGGGCGGTTCTAGCCAGGTGGGGATTGGGCTCTTCTCCCAGGCAGTCAGCAATAGGACAAGGGGGCTTGGGCTTCAACTCTGCCAGGGGAAATTGAGGCTGGAGATTAGAAAGCAATTCTTTGCAGAGAGAGTGGTCAGGCATTGGAATGGCTGCCCAGGGAGGTGCTGGACTCACTGGCCCTGGAGGTTTTTAAACTGAGATTGGACATGGCACTTAGTGCCATGATCTAGTCAATGGACTGGAGTTGGACCAAGGGTTGGACTCGATGATCTCTGAGGTCTTTTCCAACCCAGTCGATTCTGTGATTGTGTGATTCTGTCAAATCTTTTTTCTTCTTGTAAGCATTGAAGTTAGTTTTGAGTCACCTGATGGCAATACTGAACAGTCCCTCTCCTTTAAGGCATGAGACTGGGAATAATTAATCTGACCAGAGAAGCCAAGTAATTTATTTGTGTAAATGACTGACTTCCTCTACTGAGGACTGAGCACATGCTTATTATCAAAGTATTTTAATAGCCCTAGGCATAGTTTGAGAAGGAAAAAGCCAGAGCAGAGTCTTTTGGCCCTGCTGAAAATTGGTTTGGGGTTGTACCTAAATGCTTTTCTGAAGGTGATATTTTGAAAGGATCCCATTATTGCTGATATTAGAATCCCAAAATCTAAGGGCAGTGGCAGCATGTGTAATTCCCTTGGGTATGAAAAATGACTGCAATGGGTTTAAAGTAGTCTCACTTTTGAATTGCTTTCATGTCTTTAAACACAGCTGAAACACTAGCAAAGATAAAAGTGAAGTAAATCCTGTTACTTTGACTCTACTCTGAGCATGAGTTGCTAAGGGAAGCAGTTGGAAAAGAAGCCTTAATACAGTGCTATTTTGGTTGAAATTATGCTTGTCAGTGTTCTTACTGTTAACATGTATTAAGAAAGCAAAGGGTTTATATAATGAGTCCATTAAATTTGAAGCTCAAGCTGCTTCACCATACTGTGTTTTTCTTGATGCCCAATGCCAGCTTCTGATATATCAGAGTACACAAATGTTCCAGAGACTGGTGGTAAATTGTGCAAGTACTTTATTAGGGAATGACAGAATTGCAGGCGTTAAATCAGTCTTTTCAAAGGTCTCTACACCGATGTCTCTCTTAGCCGAAGAGATGTTGCGACTTTTCATGTCAAGGCCAGCACCAGTCGTGGAGGTTTTGAGGACGAACATGCCTGTGCTTTTTACTTGTGTTACATGTCAGAATCTCCACACACCATATTTTTCAAATGTGACAGAAGAAAATGATAAAATTTACAGTCTTGCAACTTCATCCTTACATGCTGTTAGTCCTACGGCAACAGCACTTCACTCTTGCATTGAGTCCATCAGGATTTACTGCAGCTTTTGAGGAAATAATTATTTTGTGATTGTATCTATACAGTAAAATTGGAATATTGAGACAAGGGTGTGTAATGTCTAAAGATTTTATTTGTAAAGAGACACTGATCCTACAGGAAAAATGTGTAGCTTTTAATAATATGCTCTCCTTGATCAAACTGCTAAAGGAATATTGGATAATGCAGTTCAGTTATTTCCTGGCTGCAAAGCTGGACTTGAGACAAAATTTCTGGTTCAAAACACCTCAATAACACAACACAGTCCATTCAGTTCTATTGTTAGAAAAGAAAAAGCTGTGTTTGATCTTTCTTTAATCTTGTCATGCTCTTCAGAAAGCTCCAGTCTTGACGATGTGTGATGATTTGACTCGTGTCTCTCATTGTGTTGTACCACAAATGACAGGTTTTCTTGCTGGGCTGTGTCGATCCGTGGTGAAGCGAGACCTTTGTGTCCTGTACTCTTGAGCAGATTTGCCTCCCTCCTCCGCAATGCGAAACGCAACTGTTTGCCACGTGTAGAAGAGGCAGCTATGCTGAGATCACATTGAATATTTTCACGTGGCTATGGTTTATTATAATCACTTTTTCTTCAAACAAGGCTGTGCTGAGAAATTATGCATTACAATAATGTATTGGCAATGGTACATAAAGAAACAAAACCAGCCTAATTTAAGAGCCAAATAAAACTGACTGTGAACAGTTTCCAATGTTCTGCGTGCATGTTCTTTAGGAAGAAAGAATCTTGTGTCGCTGTTAATCTCTTTGAAACCTTCAAGTGCTTTGTTGCTGTAAGCACTGAGCTTGCCAGCTTTTGGCAAGCTAATTATTTTGTTCTCTTCCACATCGAACACATTCAATTCAGACCTCCCATTCAGAACAACAAATTCTTTTAGAGCATTTTTTTGCTAACAGTTCAAAAAAAAACACTTCTGAGCAGGTAATGTTGTAATTTGCAAGTGTTCACAGGGCAAATGGGAAACATTTTGAGAACTAAGATGAGCAATACATCAATATGTGCAATGAAGGAGATTTGAAAAGGCTTGGTATAGAGGAGGCTTCTCAGGTGGGGAAAATTCATTGTGATTCAGAAATAAAAATACTTCGAACATAGTGAGGAACAGATTACAGATATCTACTTCCCCTTCTCTGTAAAATATTGTAACATAAGGCTTCAAAATAAAATACTTAAATGAAGCAATCTGAAAACCAAATACTTCTATACTTCTCAATTCTGCTTCTTCTGGAAGTATTCCCCCCGCCCCGACTTAGAGCAGCATGTAATTGCAGTCGATATAGTTAAAACAGTGATCAGTTTAGAAAGAACACTGGGACTTATTCAGTAAGAGGGCTGAGATATTCTTGAATGACTGTAAAATGTACAGCCTTCTGTCCAGAACAAGAGCCTCGTAAAACAAATAAGAAACTTGTTATGCCATACTAACATCCTGCCTTTCTCTTGGAGCTGTGAAAGGGTTTTTCCCACTGCTTGCTCTTCTTTTACAACACTAATGCCTTGTCACTTCTATTGTGTGCCCATCTCTGCACCCAGGAATTATTTCTATTCTTACTTTAAACAAAACCAGCTGTGCACAGATGAAAAGTCTTAAAAAAGGGAGCGTGTTGGTTGTGCTGCTGGTGCGTTACAGAGGAGCCTTATGAACTCAGGGCAATCGTGCTGCAAAAATGCTTTAAAAATATGCACAAGGGGGAAAAAAGCTGACACTGTTTTAGTGCATTGCACCACTGTCACCATAGTAACGCTCTGTTCAAACTGGCTTTGAGTACTGGTAACAAACTAAGTATTTTAACTCTTGTAAAAGGAGAATTCAGAGACCTTTTCCAGTGCTACCATCACATACTTGCTGCAGCTGCAGTTTGTTTTCTTGCACACCCTCTCCCTGTTGGTGCTGTTCTGTGCGGCAGCCCAGCTATATCCACAGCTGGTAAAATAATCTAAAAGGACAGAGTGGAAATTTTAAATCATTTAAAGAGTTGTTGCATGTTCTGCTCAGATTTACTTTATGTTACTGAAGTTTTGTTCTGCATTGGGACACCTTGCAAATCCTACCTTTCTCCAAAGGTTCTGATAGTAGCAAAAAATGAAAGAATTCAGAATGTGGGAAGAAAGCTAAAGAATTAGTTACTTTACTGCTACCCCATGAGGAGAAAAAAAACAAAGAGAAGTGGAGGGGCACTAGTGACTATGAAAGAAAAGGAAGCAAACCAATTGTGTTGTATTCTCCAGCCACAGAGCTTCTAAAACAAGAATTCAAGTTTGCTGATGGACGTAACTCCCATTTTCATCTTACCCGTTTAACTGATCCAAGGTTCTTGACCTTTCCAAGTGTGTCTGATTTAATGCCATCTCTGTGTGTCAAGTATTTAAGAGATGAACTTATTCACATAGCTATATTCTTTAACTGGAATCAAAGCTATTCCTAGCTCTGCATTATTGCCAAAAGTTTAAATTTTCTGAGATATGAAGTGGCCTCATTGTGTTGAAAAGACTTAACTGTATGTTGTTGGACAAAACTGTAAGCTGATAAACTGCAGTGAAATCATTATGAATACTCTGCACAGGGAGCTTGAGCGCTCTATTAGCTTAAGAAATAGGTTTTGAAATGTTTTTATTAGACCTTTGGGAGCTGTATGGAAAACCCTCTACACAGCTTGGGGAAACACTGATAATTAGCATGTGGGGTTATTTTAATCCAACACATAATTGTTTTGTCTTGTGGTATTTTAGAACTAGAGGGTCTTATTTTCCTGTTATTGCTGACAGGAGGATTGTCATTGTACGTAATGAACAATTTCCTTTTTGGAGGGAGTGGACAAATGGGGCATTTCATGTGTTTTACAAATTGTTTTACCTGGAAAGGGCTGTGCTAGGAACATATTAAGAAATGGATTGTCTGGAATGCACTGTGACCTTTTTTTCAGCTATAATGTGGATTCCAGGAAGGCTCAATCCCTTCTACGAAGGGTATGAAGGGCATCACGCCTGCAAATGCTGCTGATGTCAACAAAGGAGCCCTACGCACACCCTCGGGAATTGCAATAATAATTTGTTTTCTTGTCTTTTTCTCTGTATAGGCATATGAAAGGAGGTTTCCTACGTGTCCTCTGATCCCTATGTTTGTAGCCAGTGACACTGTCAGTGAATACAAGAGCGAGGATGAGTCCATCCATGTGATTGAACGGCGCTGTAAGCTCGATATAGATGCACCACGGCTGTTGAAAAAGGTGATTAGGTTTGAAGTGCCTGTTTTATATGTTTGGATGTCCTTTCATGTGAATATTGTATCTGAACAGAATCTATGTCATCTTTCTCAGATTGCAGGAGTGGATTATGTCTATTTTATCCAGAAGAATTCTTTGAACAGACGAGAAAGGACTTTGCATATAGAAGCCTACAATGAAACCTTCTCTAATAGAGTCATTATTAATGAACACTGCTCTTACACAGTGAGTAACAGGCTCTCGGTGGTGCTACAGATGGAGCTAAGTCAGTGTTTAGATTTCAGGACTCGTAAACAGAAGTTGGGTTGTTCTTGGCTTTTGCCTTCCAAGAAAAAATAGCCAACACACCACCATGAGTGATAATTGTTGTTAGTGTTAAATGTAACACACTTGTGTGAAGAACAGAGACATGTTTGGCACCCTCTTGCTTGAGTATCTTCTCAGAGAGCAGAACACAACATAATCTGCTGTGTTTGACAGCTCTGTTCAGGCAAATCTGTGGTCTATAATAGTGTGGAACTCGGTGAGGCTGCTGATACCCTGACAGAACTGTTAAAGCAAAGTTCAGCGTAGCTTATTTGCCTTCTGCTCAGCTCAAACAAATGTTCAAGTCATCTGTGTTTTAACCTGATTCTTTCCATCGTCTTGGTCTTCAGCACAGATGTTTTTGATACGGAGGAGTCTGGTGCTGTGAGCATGTCGTGCTTTTTTCTGAATGGCGTAGCCAATGCTCCCAGGCTCATACAGCACACGTATAGAGCAATAAAACTTCAAATCAACATTAAAGGTCAAATCAAAGCTAGCAAATGTAACCCATTTGTTGGTATTGTAGCATTCTTTTTACTGTGGGTGATAAGAGTTTCTGTTGTGTAAATAACCATGGTTAAAAGGTCACTGGATGTCAAAACCACTTGAGACTGTTATCTGATTTTTTTATTCTTACTTCTGCAGTTATTTCCAAGGGACATTTAAAAATACTTTTTCACATGCAATTTTTTTGTAAAAGCTCTGCTTAAACAGGGGAAATGTTGTACAGAAAGGTGCGTCTGATAAATATGTACAAAACACAACACTTTTCATTGTCCTTGTTCTACTCAATCAAGAAATTAGTAGATAAATAAAAAAACCAGAATTTAAATTCCACAATAAATTGTTTTTGAAAGGTCATTCTTATTAATGTTATTTTGTAATTGAATTTATGAAAAGACAGGAAGATTCTTAAATGTTGGTATTATGATTTGTACTTATTTAGGCTGCACAAACTGTTCTTGTACCCCACATTCCCTAATGCAGAAGCAGCAAATTAAGGGAAATTTGTTTTGTTTTCTGTAGTTGTCTTGTTATGAAGTATTGATACTGTTCCCAGCTAATTTTAGTATGTTTTGAGGGGGAAGGGAACTTCAAGACATGAGGACAGTTGCATGCTCAGAAATCCAGCCTTTTGTGACGTTTGTATAACTACAAATCCAGAGCCCAGCCTAGAATTTCCTGACAGGTCTTTTTCAGCTGAAGAGAGTTTAGAAAACAGCTTTTCCATCAGAGTATCATCATGAATCATTTAGGTGGGAAAACACCTTTAAGACTGAGTCCAGCCGTAAGCTGTAACATCTCTGTTTCAGGATCATCCCTCAGCAAACTAAGATATAAGCTAACAACAAAACAGAGTGTTCTGCAATAGCCTATTCACCTGTCAGCCAAATCTGAAGTTTACACTTCTTTCTGTAGCATTATCATAGAACACAATAAAATAGTTTTTAGTCTACAACATACTAAGGTACTTTGTAGGTCATCGAGAGAACAATCTGTTGCAAGCACGTCTCGACTGCAGTGCCTGGAAATGCTTACGCTGTACTTGCTGCAACCCTCAGGCTACCTGGCTGTGGGCTGCCAGTCTAACCTGCAGAAGCAGAAAGTTCCCTGTTGAGTATTTTCCCCTGTTCCACAGATATGCTACAGTTACAGCCTGTA
Organism: Streptopelia decaocto; assembly: GCF_964273445.1. NCBI lineage: Eukaryota > Metazoa > Chordata > Aves > Columbiformes > Columbidae > Streptopelia > Streptopelia decaocto. The sequence continues at coordinate 7,435,830 of NC_138671.1, read as the reverse complement.
TCTAGAATGAGATAGTGTTAATTGTACAAACGCGCCAGTTCTTTGGCTCTTGGCTGGTGCGCTAGTATTTCCCCACCCTTCCTTTTCTTGTTAAGAAAAAAATGTGCTGTGCTGGCCATGGGGTTTCTCAGCTTTTTGTTATTTAGTGCTACCTCTTCTGAACCATGTTTTGCCAATGCAGCAAAAGACTGCAAATTCCACTTGAATGTTTTTGGTTATGTGACCTTGTAAACCAAGAAACAGTCGTTTCATATATTGTGAGGAGAAAAATACTAAATGGGTAACTAAGCTGTATGACCTCCTTTTAACTAATAGGTTCATCCTGACAACGAAGACTGGACGTGTTTCGAACAGTCAGCGAGTCTGGATATCAAATCTTTTTTTGGTTTTGAAAGCACAGTGGAAAAGATTGCCATGAAGCAGTACACCAGCAATATTAAAAAGGTGAGCTTGCGGTCATGAAGGAGGTGCCTGGCTCCAAGTTACCAAAAGACGGTGTAGGTGCTGCTAAGTAACAGGCTGCTGTGCTCCAGAAGCTGGGCTGTTTACCCTTTAGCCTGTGTGTGTAGGTCTGTATTTTCAAGCGGAAGCTCTAGAGACATCTGGCCACTTAATGGATTTTTCAGCCCAATCCTTTATGTGTCTAAATGGGTAGTTTTAGTAGCTGACATAAATTTTCCTTTTTGAAGGGAAAAGAAATAATAGAATACTACCTGAAGCAGCTGGAGGAGGAAGGCATAACTTTTGTTCCTCGTTGGACTCCTCCTGTTGCATGTCAGTTGGAGAGCAGTACATCCCACACAAGACGACCGGTTTCACCTGCTATTACTATACCAGACTCTGCCACAAAGGAGGGTTTGAGCAATAAGGAGATCCTCAACACCTCGAGCAGCCCCACGGAGCCCACAGCAGGAACACCTGATGGTATGTTGGTCCGACTCAGTTTGGTGGGATTCTTTGTACTGTGCAGGCTCCCGGCACTGCGCTGCTTCTTGCAGGCAGCTGAAAATCTTCACGTTGGCTCTTTGTTTGGTAACATGCACCGTTAAAGTGCTGGCTTACAAAGCAGTAACGTGTGGGATAGCTTGGGATACCCGTCACAGGCTGATCTTAGTAAATGAAGGTCAGGTATGGGTGGAAAAATTCCTCACTTTGCTGTTCATTAGGTTGCAAATGAATGGCTGCCTTCTTGCCCCAAAATTCAGGGATGGGTATAACTATAGGAATTATGGGGAGGAAAGGGCTGACGTTTCCCTGGACACAGTCTTCTGTTGTATCTTCCTTCCTCTGTTAATAAAGGAATTTGGGAAAATTCTTCCATTGGGAGGTTTAGGTTGGAGTTTCTCAAAGTTTTTCCAGAAGAAGCAAGCCCTGTGGTGCTGTGGATAGATAGATTTGAATATACTGGCAAAATGCTTTTATAAATGTCTGGTTTTACTCCTTTCTTTGTTGCAGAAGGAGAATTAATCTTCCAGATTTACCATTAAGATTACTGTGTATCTTGCTCATCTTTGCATTGATTCAGACAAACTTTATTCAATTCTGACTGCACAGAACACAGAGCAGCTGGGTCTGTGCTTCAGATATCAGCTTACAGGATCACTTGCTACTTTGACTGGGTCAGTTCAGGACCACTCTAATCACACGTACTTCTCCTTTTAGACAAGCTGGACGCAGACTACATCAAGCGGTATCTGGGTGACTTGACACCGATGCAGGAAAGCTGCCTCATTCGACTGAGACAGTGGCTTCAGGAGACACATAAAGGCAAAGTAAGTTGGTCATCCATGATCAAAACCGAAATTAAATTTGTACAGTGGCAACGGAAGTTCATTGTGACTGTCTGGCTTAGGTACTTAAATGATTAGCCTGACTACCTCTCAGAACGTCAGTAAACCAGTACAGGGGAATAACAGTTTTATAAGTCTTCCTGGTTCTATAATAACCTTATTTTTACATTTGTTTGTTTTGGCCAAACATCATATTCTCAAATCTGTGTCCCTAAGCGCAATACTAAAAGGGAAGCTATGTGGTCAGTTAAATCACTGGTAGCAAGGCTGGGGGTTTTCCAGTGGCTTGTGATTTGCATGTGTCTCAGCTTCCTTTAACCTCACAATGAAATACAGTCAGTGTTTTGTCCCTGGATTCGTTTAAATTGGACTGACTTATACAGGTGTAAACTATTACATTAGAGTTCATGATATTTTTATATCCCTTATGTGAAGGTACGTGCAGTACCTGACAGGGCTCATGTTTTTGTTGCAAACAAAGACTGATTTGCTTGAGTAACTGCCGGTGTTACGTACCATCCTCTTGCACTGGTGCGGGGCTGTGTGGTTTTTTACCTTCTGTTGTTTGGAGGTTTTTTTTGTTCTTGTTTCAAACCTTGAATACAAAATTGCTTTTGGGTTTTTTTTTAATAGATCCCAAAGGATGAGCACATTTTAAGATTCCTGCGTGCCCGGGACTTCAACATTGATAAAGCAAGAGAGATCCTTTGCCAGTCGCTGACGTGGCGTAAGCAGCACCAGGTAGACTATATTCTAGACACCTGGAACCCTCCTCAAGTGCTCCAAGATTACTATGCAGGGGGCTGGCATCACCATGACAAAGGTATGCTCTATAGTGTCGATACTGAACAACCTTTTTAGGTTCTGAATTAAAGGTGATAGTTGCCCATCTGTTAACAAGAGAAGACTGGAAAGATGAACTTCTCAGTTGTTGTGTACTAAATGCATTTAAATTGATGTTGCCAGCTGCTTAGTTGGTGGAGGTGCACTCTTAGGTCCTAATCTTTCTGACTGATGCAGACATATTTAACTGTCTAAAGAGCTCTGCTTCGTCAGTAGTTTAAAAAAAAGTCATTAATTGCACTTCGGTAGTGCTCTGAGATGCTTAGAAGGGTGTATGCAAATGCTGAGTATTCTCTTTCAGTGATTAAAAGATGTTTGTAAATAAGTATATCTTTCTAATCAACCTATTTCTGATGTTGTAAAAGTCTGCTGATGGCATAAATGAATACTTATTTGGCATTACAATCAGCTTAATGATGAGAAGTGGGAAGTTGCAAAAACATCAGATAGAGCAGGTTTATTTAAGAAAGGAAGAAGCTTTGGCTGAATTCCCTTTGGGTGACGAGCCATGGCCAGATCTTTACAACACAGACGACTACGCCTGACACACTCCCTATCCCTCCACTTGCTTTATCGTGCACTGATCTTGTTGTTAATATATCCATAGAAATGAAACATTTTTGAATTTGTTGCTTGAGGCAAGCTGACCCCTTTAGATAAGGAAATGATCTCTTACTGTGAGCTCTCTGTGTTCTGATTTAGTTTTTTCCCAACTAGGCACCATTGTTTCTGCTGGCTCTTCCTGTTCCACGAAGCAGGACGGGATGCCGTCAGCATCCAGGAGACAGGGAGGGCACCTCAGCAGTTTAATCACTGTGAAGCTCAAGAGCTCAAATGGCTCTCCCCTGCTGGTTTGGGTTTGACAGACCTCAAACTGAGAAAATGGAAAATGAGAATATGCTTGTAAAGATTGTAGGGAAAAGGACCTGTGGATAAGTTCTCCGTTTCTCTCAGTTCCTTGTCCTTGCTTTGCAAAGCCTTCCTCTGTCGATAGCACAGAACTGGCTCCTGCCAGTGAGTAGGAAGGTACAGAATGCAGCAAGGGGTTGTTTAATGATTTTCTGAGAAGTTCTTCAGTCTTGTGGTGAACTTCATGCCCTCCTCCCTTCCCCTCCCGCTCCTTTGATCTCTTCGGCAGGGTGCCCACAAGTACAGCGTGGGTTTGTCAAGAATAGAAAGGGAATTTCAAAACTAAGCACTTGTCTATAATTTAAAATTTTGCAGCGGTATGTTCTTTTTTTAAACCCTCTTTTCTAGTATTGCTTCTTTCTTTCTACATATGCTCAGTGTGCTGAACTTAAGCTAGCTGAATTCTGTATAGCTTTTAGCTCTAAAGCAAAGGCAGGAGTCATGAAGCCTGTTGTCTAGAATGAGCTATTAGTGTAAAATAATAAAAGTTATTTTGCCTTGCAATTAACACAGTTTTCTGTACATCTGAGTGGCTTTTATTTTGACAGGAACGCTTCAATCAAATAGTTTTTTAAATCACAAAGCTCTAATGGAACCTAAATACACAGTGATAATACAGCACTGTGAGCTGAGACTTTCCTTCATGTGTAATTTGGGTGGACTAGGGTTAGTAATCTAGTAGTTTGGGTTTGGATGCATCTGTGAGGGAGGGAGACCTGCTATGAAGCTTAATAGCACTTTTTGTTTAGTGTTTAGTTCAAAAGCTAAACCGTACGTTCCAAGATAAGTGTGCGCTGCTGTTAAAATAACATTTTCTTTCGACCACCTGAAAAAATACAAAATACTATGAACTTTCATGGGGGTAGTGTCTTTGTCAAATAAATAACTTGCCTTGACTCTGCCATTTTGGTTGGGATTTGTTTAGTTGGTTGTTTTTTGTTGTTGTTTTGGGTGTGGGGTTTTTTGTTGTTGTTTGATTGGTTGTTTTTAATAGCATATCTTGACAGTTTCTTTCTTTGTTTTCCAAAGGACTTAATGATAATCTGATACCTCTCTTTGCATTTGTTGAGGGGAAGTGAAGCTAACCAGACAACAGGACTTCAGGGAGATTTTTTTTTAGGCAGAAAGCTCTTTTTTTTTTAAAAATCTTGTGTCCTAGCATATTCAGTTTTCTGAGTTGGTGATTATTTACCACGTGTACTAGAATACATGAAGCAAAGCTTAAAAAATGCATGACAGCTTTGGGAGGAGGATGGAAGCCGTTCCAGCCAGCCAGCTCCTGCTGTGCCGAGCCAGAAACGCCAGCTTTGATTCTCAAATCCCGCCAATGCACTTGTTAAGCTTCACACCTTTGTACCTTGGGCAGCGTCAGGATGCCCCAGGCCGCAAGGTGACTGTGAAAAGGCTTTGAGTGCAGAGGGTCTGTGTGGAGCTGCTCTCTGGGCCAGTCTCTGTTCTCACCAGGCTTGCAGAAGCAAGGCTGTGTGCCAGCTCCGCATAACGGGTAATGACAGAGCTGGAAGGTGTGACTTCAGCAAATACTGCAGAATGCAAGGCTCTGGCTTAACACTTGGTTTCATTAATTCACAGAACTCGGTGCAGCTACTTTTCCAAAAAGGTTGCTGTAAGCTCTCCAGGGCAGTGTCGTGCTGTGTGTGGCAGAAGCCTCACAGCCTTCACTGCAGCTCTTCAGTTACACTAATGGACTAAAGTTTTAAAGTATTTCAGCTGTTCTGGACCCTGATAACCATCCTGTCTCTTTAACTGTGTTTACCAGGATCTGGTCAGTTCCAGTGTACTCATTGCAGCCCTTTGAACTTTCCTTGCAGATAGTGGAGCTATTTTGGTATCAAGACATCTTCATGAAATGTTGCAGTTCATTTACAGGCAATCCTTTAGTGTAGCTGGACAGGGTAAAGTTTTATATTGCCATCTGCTCCAGGTTCTCCCTCTTCCAACTGTACAACAAAGTTTGAACTAACTGGCTTCTTTCCATTTGGATTTTTAGCATAAAAATCACTCAAAGAGTCTGCTGCTGTAAAAGTAAGGGTTATGCTGATATATTTGTTCTTGTTATTCAGATGGTCGCCCGCTGTACGTGCTGAGATTGGGACAGATGGATACCAAAGGCTTAGTGCGAGCTCTTGGGGAAGAGGCTTTGCTTCGATACGTAAGTATTTTTGGAGCCAGCAAGTTGCTAACAATGTGATATTTTCATTTAGAAATTTCCTTCTCTGCCAGAACATTCATCGCACTGGGTATTTTGATGTACTCTCTGGCATCTGTTTCTGGTTTGAATACATCTGAAAGCTCCTGGTAGCTGGTCTTCTGTGTTCTTTCCAACTGCAAACTGATGACGGAAAGGCGTAGTTCTTGGCAGCTCCTGTAGTTATTTGTTAGCATTTTCACAGGTTCTTCTGCAGTTTGTGCAGTGCTTCAAGTCTCTGCATTTGTACAGGAGAGAAGATGCCATGCTCATATTTGTCAAGGCTGTATTCCAAGGATGAGAATAATTTATTTTTAAAGAAAAAGTACTTGCCTGTAATTTTGCCTTCTCCAAAGGCATCACTCAGACTGTGTTATTGTGGACCTGCTCAGTTTCCAAGCAGAAAGCTGGCAGAATTCCAGGTTTGCAGTAATATTTTTTTCACTACTAGTATGGACAGTCATGGCCACAGTAACCACTAGAACCAGGGCCTGGAATTTACTTTTTTCTCTTCCTGTGGCATTTCCAGCCACATACTAAACTTTGTTTGTTTGCCCTAGTTCTATTTCAAGGTTACTTAAAAAGGGACTTTAATTTCTGAGTAAATAGGAAATAAATGCTTTAAAGGGACAGAAGTAGAAATATAGGTAGACTTCTTGTCTATGTCACTCCTGGGTCTCAGTTTTCTAGAGAATCCTGTTTACATTTTACTACTTTTATGGAAAGACGTTTATTTTTCAAGATCAACCAGTGGGGTAAATGTAGTGACTTCTAGTTCATTCTTTGGGGAAAAAAAAGTTTATGCTGGTTTGAGCTTGTAGTTTTAATTACTCTTTGAATATAAACTTTTAATTTATCCCATCTACTGAATTTAAGACTGTCTTCTCTAAGCAACATGTTTTCTTGTACAGGTTCTTTCAATTAATGAAGAAGGACTGAGGCGATGTGAGGAGAATACGAAAGTATTTGGCAGGCCAATAAGGTAAAATACAAGAACCAGATTAGCTCTTTGGGAATTACCTGTTGTCATGGCGTGTGGGGGGGAGCATCAGGCAATGTGGTGCTGCTGAGCAAAGTTTATTAAATGGAACAAGCGCAGGGTAGGCTGTGTGTGTCACACACACATACAAGCACAGTTCAGTTAACCAAGAACCTCCCCGGTTCCCTCTAGAGTGAATCTGCATTGTCAGACCTGAAGGAAACACCGGACCTGCTCCAGCGATCTGAGTCTCATGGTTCTACTTGGCTGTTAAGCTTCTACTCTCTTTTATTGTTGGATGTCTGCAAAGCAATGCAGCCGAACTCCCATTTCTGCTTCTGGGGGATTTTATAGCCAAATGTTGGTACAGGCTGCCAAAAAAACAGACCATGATAATATCACAGATAACCTTTCCAGTAGTTTTAGGAATTGTTTTCATCACTTGTTCGTCCACAGTCCATACCAAGGCTCATTACACTCAGTTCTTGTTTGCTTTCTCCATTTATTACATGTGGTTACTCAGCTCTTGATCCAAGGTGAGGTCGCGAGGCTCCTGGTAAATCCGAGATCTAGTTTTCTAAATTCTAGCATGAGTTCTTGTGTAGTTCAGTCAGAAATGGCTTGCTAGCCAATCTTTCATTCATTGTGGGGGTCACTTAGGAAAGTGTTAACTGCAAAATGGATTTAAGGGTGTGGAATGAATGCAGGACTGGCCCTGAAAGAAACAATGTTTCTTGGACTCTTTTCAATTTCTGACTCCTTCCCTTAATCTGTAAAGGTTCAGGGATGCCTGGTATGTCTGCTTATCTTCTCCCTGTTAAAGAACTTGCTGTCCTAGCTTGCAGTGGGAGGTCAAATCCAAGAGATGAGTTTCATCTGTGTAACTGTGAAATTGTGCTGCCTACTGGATCTTCATTTGTAGAAGTAATTCTAAGGGACCATATATTACACATTTAAACTGAAACAAAGAAGTGTTTGCTATTTCATAGAAGCCTTATGCATAATTGAATGGATGCTAGCTGGTGCAGCACAGCTGTAAATCTTGAATTCATGCCCAGGGCGAGACCTGAACTTGGAAAGTAACCAAAGCATATCCTGAAGCTCAGTATTTAGTATTAAGAACATATCGCTTCCTATAGAAAAATCTTCCATCCGGAGATCTGAAAACAGAATTAGCTTTGGTGTATAATGGCACTGTTGTTGTGCTGTGTTAGTAGGAAATATGAACCATGAGTGTTAAATTGTTTCATAGCAGCAGTGTGGCCACTTAATTGATTTCCCAGTAACAGCAGTGGTTTAACATTTGGGCTGGCTGTTGACAGGATCTTTTTTGGCTTCATATTAACCTTCACCTGGAGTCTGAAATGTCTGTGGGGAGATATGTGTGATGTGCAACGTGATCCTTGCACGTACTTTAATCGTGCTTGGAACACTCTGAGGCATTTCCGTTCTAAGGCCCTTGAACTCCAGCATCTGCAGGTGCAAAGCAAGGAGGTAAAACAGAAGAAAACAAAACATGAGTGGGGTCTGCACATTTCAGTACATTGAACACTTGCATGAGAAAGGAGAATTTTGATGCTATTGAGATTTTTCTTTTTGTTTTTCTCAAATCCAGCTCTTGGACCTGTCTAGTAGATCTGGAAGGCTTGAACATGCGGCATTTATGGAGACCTGGTGTCAAAGCATTGCTAAGAATCATTGAGGTGGTCGAAGCTAATTACCCTGAGACTTTGGGTCGTCTTCTTATCCTCAGAGCACCTCGAGTATTCCCAGTTCTTTGGACGCTGGTATGTTTGTAATTCAAGGTGTTCCTTCAGTCTCTCAGTACACTGCTACACACTTGTAGTTCATAGAAACACTTTAGAAATCAGGCTTGATAAGCAGAAAATTTTGCCATTTGGAAACATCTCTTTTATAGGATTCCTAGAATGGTTTAAAAAATGCTACCTAGTTGCTTACATAGTTGGTTAATTTAGCTTCTTTGCATAACAAGGGTGATAACACTAATACAATTAAACTGATTCCTTCAAAATTAACCCTAGAAAAATGCAGGAGTCTGATCTATTCTGTTTTTCTCTGTTTGTAGGTTAGTCCATTCATTGATGACAACACTAGAAAGAAATTCCTTATTTATGCAGGAAACGACTACCAGGGTCCTGGGGGACTGCTGGATTACATCGATAAAGAAATTATCCCTGACTTTCTTGGTGGAGAGTGCATGGTATGAATATAAACTAGTGCACGTAGCCATTTGTGGGCTTTTTTTATTTCCCCACTCCTCCGAACAAAGAATCCTAGAAGAACAGAATGATTCTGGTGTAGTTTGGAGGGGAGAGGGCTGCAATGATTCTAGGCTTAGTGTTTCTTCTGAATCAGTGTTAAAAAAAGAAGTACAATACTTCTTTAATGAGTTATTTGATACTCATTGAACAATAGCCAGGCACAGTTAAAAGCCATGGCCTCTGCTACCTGTCAAGTTCAAGCAGATATGGTAGCACAGCACCGAGCAAGAGCTGTCACCATCAGCTGATCAGAAGAAGCTGTGTCACCTGAAGAACTTGCTGATACCACAAGGAGCCCAAGGAAATATGTGGCACATCTGCTAGCAGGGCTTAACAAACAGCCAGGTCTCCTAATGCAATATGTGCCTTGACCACACCAAACAAAAAAATGGTTCTGTATGTGTATATACAAACCTTTTCCTCTGGAGTCTAGTTCTGCACTCTCACCTAAACTTCTGTATGTGTGAGGTTTTGTTTCTGAAGCCAGCAGTCAGAGCGCATGTCAGGGTGTGGATGGGGAGGGTATAGTGGAGTGGATAGTTTTTAACAGTTCTTTATGCTTTTAGTGTGAAGTGCCAGAGGGTGGGCTGGTTCCCAAGTCCCTTTACCGGACAGCAGAAGAGTTAGAAAATGAAGACATAAAGCTTTGGACTGAAACAATCTACCAGTCTGCAAGTGTCTTCAAAGGAGCTCCGCATGAGGTACAGTTGGTGTCTTTTCTTTCATCTCAACCCTCTGCTCTGGACTCTGTCTCTTGTACTGAAAACGGTTTAGAACTTGATTATTTAGTTGCCTTGCTTCTAGCTTGTTCTTCTGGAGTTTTGGTGTATAATGATGCTTTAGTACCTGAAATTGGTGACTATTCCTGGTATTGCCTGGCTGCCATTTAGAAAATATCATTGTTTTTCATTTTATTCAAAGCAGTGTCCTTCTAAGCAAAGACAAATTATATTCTCAGAAGCTACTTGAGAGCTTCTGAAAGTCATGTGTCAAGATAAGGATACTGTATCAGAAGAGAAGTTGTATCTACACTGCCTTTTTTAGAGTCTAAATTAAGCCCAGCAACAAGAGCTCTGCTCTTTGTCTTCTTTTCTAGCAGGAGTTTGCTGAGCAAATTGCCGTTGTCTAATAATGACTTTTCTGTTTCAGGTTCTCATTCAGATTGTGGATGCCTCATCTGTGATCACATGGGATTTTGATGTGTGCAAGGGCGACATTGTTTTTAACATCTTTCATTCCAAAAGAGCCCCACAGCCTCCTAAAAAGGACTCTCTGGGAGCTCACAGTATTACATCTCCTGGTGGGAACAATGTCCAGTTGATAGACAAAGTCTGGCAGTTGGGCCGTGATTACAGTATGGTGGAATCTCCCCTTATCTGCAAAGAAGGGGAGAGTGTGCAGGTAAGAGAGCTGAACCCTCCTGTGGGAGCAGATGGAAGCTCGCTCCAAAACAAGATGTTCTAATTCACAATCATTACTGATGACTGAGTGGTGATTCAGCTCCGGACTGTCTGCTCGCTTCTGGCCGACATTTCAGCTTACGTCCCTCGCTGCATGCTGTGGGGAACGGGGATTGTATTTGCATGGGATCTGCTGCAAGGGGAGGTTGCATTGGTCCAGTATTGATCAGCAAGGAATACAGGAAAGCCACCTAGAAAGCAGTGCACATCCAGAAAGTATCAACATGTGCTTCATGCTGAAATTTGGACCACTATTTTCTGAAGTATACAGTCTGTGAAAAATATTGGAGTGTCTTATCTCAGTAATGAGGGAAGTCTGGAAATTAAGACTGAGTTTGTGTGTGTGTTTGTCCCTCTAACAGACAGCGTAAGGAGCTCCCTATGGCCAAGGTTCCTGAAGGTTTTTTTGCACATTTGCAACCTATCCTTTAATTACCAAGTTTGAGATACATGCAGCATGTTTACAGTTGCACTCTGCCACTGCTATTCCTTTTGACTTGAAATGAGAGTTGAGCAGCCTTTGAAAGGAGCTCCTTAAGTCATCTAATTGGAAGTGTTGAACTGGAAATGGGACAGTGACTGCTTGAACTGCACTTTCTGTGAGGCAGGAGCTTTGCCTGCTTTTCTCAGAGTCTCAAAGGACAGCCATTAATAACAATTAATGGAAGAATTGATGTTGTTTTAGACAACAACTTTGTCCTTTCAGTATATTTAAATCCTAAGCCTTTGACGCTGTCAAAAAGCAGGAGGAACCGCTGGCATTCTGTCATAGCTTTTATAAGCATGCTGTGTGGGGAAAGCTGACCGGCATTGCCGGTTGGCTGAGGAGCTGAAATACCAGCACTGGGGAAAAAATCCTGAGCATGTAGGCAGTTTATCTAAGCTTGGAAAAAAAATTTCAAGCCTACGAATCTTTGTGTTAACAAAGTTAATTTTCAATTTTTGCTGCGGCTGCTTCCAGGGATCGCATGTGACCAGGTGGCCTGGCTTCTATATTCTCCAGTGGAAATTTCATAGCATGCCTGCCTGTGCTACAACCAACCTGCCTCGTGTGGATGATGTTCTAGCATCTCTACAGGTCTCCTCTCACAAATGTAAAGTCATGTACTATACAGAAGTAATAGGATCTGAAGATTTCAGGTATGTCTGGCCAAGGTTCATGAAGGTCAGCTGATGTCAAACCTTTCTGATACTTAGATGGTAGATACTTAGTTCACTTAAATAAGTTGTGAGGACTTGTCTCTTTTTAGGCCTCAAAAAAAAAAAAAAATCAACCAGTACTGGCACTGGCAGCAACTAATGTGTGAAAGGGGTTAATTAGTTATCTCATTGTAATCATCGCTGATCACTTTGCTCTGCTTTGGAAGTGTTGTGTGAGTTGTTGGAGGTGGCAGGTTGTCGTGTAGACGTGGAGGCAACTCAGAATGAAATCGAGTCAGTTCAGTTGCCTGTCAGTTGATGTGCTTGACTGAAACTAGTTCTCAGTCTCTTTGAACAGCAGCTGTTTTTTGCTGTCCCCATGTGGTGAGGCAGAGAAACTTTTGAGTATCTTCATCAAAACGGTTACTTGGTGTTTTTATTCAGTGCACAAGCAAATACAATATCAATACATATCAGAAATCAAAACATTTGTATTTTCTGAAGCTTAAAACTACTTTGTGTTATGTTGCAGGGGATCTATGACCAGCCTTGAATCAAGCCACAGCGGATTCTCCCAGCTCAGTGCTGCCACCACCTCTTCTAGCCAGTCCCATTCCAGCTCCATGATTTCCAGGTAGTGCCACAACAGATGAAAAGCAAATGGATGAGATGGCTGGACCCTCGCCTGTGGCAGCTGACTGCAATACAGCGTATTCAACCGGCAATTGCGCAAAAAATCCCCACCCCACAAAAGCCTTTTATATATAGTAAAGTAGCTGTTTGAATTTTAAACTTAGTGGTTTTGGTCCTTGTTAGATCCAACAGCTTGTCTCTTAAATTTAACCCTTTTTCCTAACTCAGCCATAAGTATTTTTGCAAGTGTGCTTGCACAAATCCTAACTCTGAACACAAGGGCTCTCAAGAAAGGAAAAATAACCAGTGTATCAGTTAAGAATATTTTTTTTAACTGTGTAAATGTTTAAAAGCAAAAAAGAGAAAAACCCTACCAAAAATGCTCCATAGTGCATTAGAAATCAACTGCAAGTCTCCTGTCAGGACATTCCTTGCCATCTTAAGAACTCCCCTGTGATCTTCCAGTGCTGCAAACTGTTCTCCCTTTGCCACCCAGTGATGTCCGAGACAAAAGCAGTTGCCAGCTACTTGACTTTGTGAGTCCGTATTTTTCAAAGCACGCCCACAGAGCTGTGGCCAGGCTGTAAACACTAATACCTATTTATGAGCACATTTTTTGGGAACTTGAGCTCTGGGTCTTGATGGGTTAAAGCAATTAATTCTTTCCTTGGATATGCGCTCGAAGCTCTGTGGAGAGAGAGGCAGAGAGCAGGCTCTCCCTCACTGTGTCACGCTGGGCTGATCCAAAATTGATCTGAGGATTTGTTCCCAGCTCAGAGTTGAAGCTTCACTCCACTTCCTTAGGCCACTCCACGTGAATTGATTTTACTGACACTCTGTTCTTATCAGGAATTTATGCAGAGCTAAAGCTTGCTTCTTAAGTCAGCCTAAAGGAGGTATGGCTTACATCCTTCCTGTGCTTTTCAGTCTCTCCTGCCTCCTCTCCTTCCCTGTGTGTGTCAGAAATTGAGCGCTTCATTCCGAGCAGCAGCAGCTTTAGTGCAGGCAGGGAGCACAGGGATCTTTGCTCTGAGTGATACAGTAGAGGATGCTCTAAGCGGTGCCTGCTCGACCATTTTCACTGTTGCTACTGCCAGTGGTGCATGTCCATTTTGGATTTTGTCCCTATTCTACCCAGCCCTAAGCAATCCTGCTTGAACTCTTTATTAAAATCTGTTCAGGTATTCTTCCCCTTGGAGCCCCCTCTCCTACATGCAAAAGGCACAAAAGACTGAAGTGCTGAGCAAAGGGCCCTCAGCAGGCAACGACAGACCCAGCAGTGGAACAGAGAACATTTCAATCTAAAATGCAGCAGGATTTGCATAGTTAGACCCTGCTTGGTCTGTCCTCACCCTCTTAGGGCTCAGTTATCCATCCAGGCACAAGGAGCTGCTGCGCTGGCTGGAGAGCCTGCCAGGCTCTGCGACGTCTTGGGGAGGCAGCACTGGTGTGGGGAAGCGGTGAGGAGCTTGCAAAGGTCTTGCACTTCCAAAGCAGAACTCGCTTAAGATTCTGGGTGCCCTGCCCGAGGAAAGCTGGTTCTGAACTCAGTGTAAATCTATTTTTGTGACTGCAGAGTTTGAGAGGCAGGTGGTACCAACCTCGAACTAGGAGCATCTCCTGTGGACTAGTTCTGGCTGTGCAATGTGGCAGACAGCTGACAAAGAAGTATTTCAGTAACACTGAGAGGCCAGTCTCCTTAAGCTGAACCAAACTGGTCCGTTTTGGTTTTTTTTTGGGCTTGGAAACTGAGGATGGAGACTAGACTGTCACTTAGGCTGCCCAAGTGTGCTGTTGTGCGAGTCAGGCCACCACTCTGGTGTCACACAGCTCCCCACCCGCTGCTCCTGTGAGCTGTCTGCCCGGGGAACCCGGCCTGCTGAGAGGGGTTTGATTCTCGATGTGCAGGAACCAGTGTTCCCAGTGCACCAGGAGGCACGGGGAGCTTTGCAAATGCTCCTTTCCATTTACCAGGCTGTAAGAGTTCAAGATGGTCCCCTTTCTTTCTCTCTCTCTCTTTCTCTCAGATGGCGATTTTGCTGACAACTGTAAAGAAACTGCTTCATTCGACACTCCACATCTGTCCAGAGGTGTCTGGCTTTATAGACCTTTTTGAATTGCAGTCACTTTGCAAGTCTGAAGATCTATATTTTGGGTTTTTTTCACTTGAGCTGGCTCAAAGTGGCACTTTGGGTTTTTCCTGCTGTTAATCTTAACACATCTTTTAGAGCTCAAAGCACATGACAGCACAAACAGCTGGGGAGATAAAACTCCAGAAAAACAATACTTAATCTTCCTCTAAGCAAAGTGCTGTGGCAATATGACTTGATCACTTCAGTCTGACTAATTAATTTCCCATACCCTGGTCTTTCTTCGTGTGATATTATTACTCTTCTTCCTTCTCTCAGCCAATGACTCCTCTGTTGGCTTCTTCTCCTGTTACCATCTCCTCCTGCACTTTCCTGTCAGTACTCATGAACCGCATATCAAATTCTGTAAATGTTTTGTATACATAATACCTCATTCTTGTTAAGAAAATACAGATAGTCTTTAAAAGATTTTTTTATCGTTATCAATAAATGTGAACTGTTTGGAAAAAAAAAAAAAAGGATCAGCCTCTTTATTTCATTCACCTGGTGTGAAGCTTCCAGGTTATTTGATGTGCTAAACTCCAGTCTGCTGGAGTTGCTCTGGGGTGATGTTGTTATAGGGGATGCAGAATCACAGAATCCCAGAATGTCAGGGATTGGAAAGGACCTCGAAAGCTCATCCAGTGCAATCCCCCCATGGAGCAGGAACACCCAGATGAGGTTACACAGGAAGGCGTCCAGAAGGTCCTTCAGTTCTCGCCCTCGTGGAGAAGTTTCGGCAAAGCAGAGTCTGTTGTGGGGAGCGGCAGCCTGAGCAGGTACAAGGGGTGAGGAGCGTGGTTTGGGAAGGAAAGGCCGCACTGAGCACTTCCGTGTCACACAACACAATCCTGTCTTCCCCACAGTACGTATACACAGGGTTTTTCACTAGCCTGTGACCACACAAAAGGAAAAAATTCTGTGCTGAAAAAGCCTGCAGGTAGCCCTGAAAAGAAAATGATCGCTTTTGTGGATTGTATGGTGACTTCATACCCTTATCACAGCTTGAGAGGGAGCTTCAACCGCAGCAGTTGAGCTGCCTGCAGCAGCATCCCTCGTGCAGTGTGTTATGTGTGTTATCTAAAAGGCTTGTGCTGGCAAGCGGAGCACAGAGGGGGGCAGAGGAGTGTTTCTGTCTTGCCCCGTGCAGGCTGAGTTGTGCCTGGCCACCTGAAGGAGCAAGTGCAAGCACTGGTTTCTTTTTCCACCGGCTTATTTCTTTTCACCCAGTGGCTCTGCCCTGGGCTTTCTGGTGGAATTAAGGCTGAGCAAGTGCTGTCCTGGGAACACCTGAGGGATCTGAGTGCAGGCACAGCTGCCTGAGCAATAAAACTGCGCCTAAATCCTGGTCTTTCCAGTCACGCCTTGGTGTGGTGCTTGGCAGGAGCTGCTCTGTTCCCAGGGAGCAGTGTGGGCTTGGGGGGGATGTTGTTGAGCTGTGTGACTCTGGTTTAGTTTGGTGGATGCAGCTGCAGTCGCAGGTTTTAAAACTGAACAGTATAAAGGTACAATAACTTTCCCTCATTCAAGAATAAGCGAGCCCTGTGGGGCAGAGGAGGAGGAGGAGGTGGGGGCCTCAGCTGCCCCCCCCTCACTGATACCTTCTTGGGTGGGAGGCTGAGACCGTCACTTTTGGGGAATTAATATTTTTGTTGTAGTAGTAGTAGCACACAAAGCTTTAGGTATGTTTAAAACAGGAGCCAGTAAGTGTCAGGCTGTGGTTTTTCTAACCCCTGGAGTTACAGCGGTGGCTGAAACACCCATTTATGGTTGTTCTTCCTGATTTTATCCAAGCTGTAAAGTTTCTAAAATGAGACTCTTTCAGCTATAGTTCTGGAGGTCTGTCAGCAAGACCAGATGGCTGCCTGACCTACTTCACATTCCCACATGCGGCCAATGTTTTTATGCCAGCACATAATTATAATGCACGGTTATAAGCTGCCATGGACATTACTAAATACAAAAGCCCTTGAAAAGACGCTGTACAAGGAGGTGGCTTTGGCTGCTGGGCCGGGCTGTGCCAGGGCGGCAGAGGGGAAGCTGAGCTCCACAGCCGGTGCTTCTCCTTTGAAATAATTAAAACCAAGAGCCTCAAACCTTATTTGAGCCAAGCAGGTGAGAATGGCTTGGGACATTGCTGTGCAGTGTCCATGTCCCAGCAGGACCTGATCCACAGCCTCCTGTCCTATGCTGACCCCTTGGACCCCACATTAGGGTCACTGGTTCCCACGGCTGCCAGCCCAGGGCTGAGCAGGGTGAGACTGGCTGAGCCAGGCTCTGCTGTGCCCAGGAGCGATGCTGAGCCGGGCAGCCTCTGTACCCCCAAGCACCCTCTTAGTGCCGCGGGGCATCACCGGGAGGCTAAAGCACAAACCCCACCAGCCTGAGCCCACGTACAGGAGCACAGACCCACGAGTGGGGCAGCTGGAGCGCTACAGACGTTGGGGTGGCTGCAGCACAGCACTGGCAGAAACCCCACTAGATGGTGCCAGCAGCCCAGGCACGGCTGCATCTGTCCCTGTCCCCTCCCGGCTCTGCTGCCCCACCAGCACAAGGCACTGGCCCATCCTGGCAGCTGGAAACAGGGCAGGCATCCCCCGTGCCACCCCCTCAGCAAAGAGAAAGCTTTTTGCAAAGGAGCAGCTGCCCCAATGGCCACAGGTTGGGGTCTTCACCCAGATCTTCACCCCGTGCTCTGTGTCCTGTCCAAGCCCCAAACCACCGGGCCCATGACGCGAGGATGCTCGACTGCCCTTCAGCCTGTCTTTTGTTTTGCTCTCCTGCTACTAGGGACCCTCCAAAACAGTCATTATTTCACAAGAGTACTGGGAAAGTTAATCAGCTTTGGAGAAAACCCTTGAGGAGCTGGTGGGAGAAATCCTGTAGAAGTGAACAAATATTGTGTTTAATGCTATGGCCTCAGTAGGAATTAGGCCACGAGCTGCAATGGGCTGTAACCAAACATTTAAGTTTAATTATGTGCAAGACTCAACCAGGGAAAGAGAGATGAAAAGAGGAGGAACAGCACGGAGAACTGAAAATACAGGATCATTCCTCACAACAGTATCCTGAACTGAGCCAGGGTGTTTATCAGCCAGGGTCACCACGCTGCGTTTTGTCCCATGGCATCGCTTCAGGTCGCACCCTGGGGCTCTGGGGACACAGACAGCGTCCCTGGCCAGAGCCATCGCAGCCCCTCTGCTGTTCTCCAGGGCCACCCAGTCTGTCTCCAGCAGCCATCACAGGCTGAAAAGGACAAGTTAAATGCATAAAAATCCTTTCTCTGAGTCTGTCTGTGCTCGTGTGCATTCACTCCCACAAGGTGTGTGTCCCCAGGTGCTGGGCTCCTGCCCTCCCTCCCAGAGCACCTCTCAACACCTCCCTCAGGGACTTATCCCCCCACCATCCTCCATGGAGCCAGCACCTCCAACGGGCTGGATTCTGCAAGTCAGAACTGGTCACAAATAGGAAATCCAGGCTTTTGTCCATTCCCGTGGCAAAGCAAGCACAGAAAGAGATAAAAGCACAAATGCATTAACACCAAGAAGCCGCGGGTACAAGTGCGTTTGGCTAAGGCGGTCGAGGAGCAGGAGATGCTGACGGCAAGGCTCTCCTTGCCACATGCAGTTTGATAGTCCTTATAATAACACGACTGCGTGGTCCTTGTCCCTCCTTGGGCTGCCTGCGGGTGCGGGATCTGATGGGGAAAGGGGCAGCTGGCAGGAGGTGAGGAAGAGGGGAAAGCCAGATCCCAGGACATTGCCTTTTTTAAGCATTCAAATAAATAACTGTCCACACATCCCCATCATAAGGCTCACCAGGATCAGCCCTAAAGATCTTAATTAGCACTCTTTCCAATAAATGAATTTCTGGGGCTTACAGCAAGCAAAGCTGTTTAGCAGAGGCCGACCGGCCCGTGCCAATTAATGCTGGTTGTTTGTGCCAGACAAACCCTGTGGCCCTTGGCTGGTGCTACAGCTCCTGCATGGTGACACATTATTATCAGCAAAAAAACAGCCCCCAATCAGGGCCGGGTCCCTGGTTATTCACCATGGCAGGATCAGTTGTCACTGGCACAGGAGCCGGCAGTTTGAATGTGCTCATGTCCACACAAGACCAGGGCAGGTAGCAGCGGCTGTCCTGGTTCGAAATGGCTGGATTCAGCCCAAACTTGACCAAAAAGAGCCTCAACCACCCCATCTCTGACCACGGTGCTGCTCGAGCTGCAGAGCCCAGCTGCTGCGGCAGCGAACACGCGCTACTGTAAATACAGGCGGTTAATTGATTGCTCTTGCTCCAGCGGATTTCCCTGAAATCCCTCATCGGTTTCATAACAGCTCCCGGAAACCTCCCATTGCGGCTTGTGCCAGCAGAGCATCGCGGGGCTCGCTCACATCCCACACCTGGCACGGGGGGCCAAGGGCTGCCCAGGGGACAAGGACCCATGAGGACAAGGTTTCTAGGCTGGGTTTTGGTGGTGCTGGTGGCCAAGCCCAACCCTGTGCTGCCCACCCTGGGCTCAGCATCCTGCATGGAGCCGACAGAGCCGGGCGGGTGATCCTGTGGGACCACAGCACCCATTGCCACCCAAACCAGACCCGGAGCAAGCAACCAGAGACATTTTTCTTTCCAGACATGGGCCTGTTGCGGGGTGAAAGCTCCCGGGCAGCTCTGGCCCTGGGGAGGGGTCAGCTGCAGATGGGGTCTCTGCAGAACCCCCTCCTCTGCTTTTTTTTTCCTATGAAACCCCTGTTTTCCTGAGCAAGGGAAGGGCCCATCAGGCCATCCCATCAGCCCCTCTGCAGCGGCCGTGCCCAGGAGCTCACTGCGTGCGTGGTCTCAGAAGATGAAATAGGACACGCTTCCGTAATAACAGTGATGCCCTGAGCCAGCTCTGGGCAGCCACGGCCGTGGGTGTTTGTTCATCCTTCACAATAATTTGACAAGAAAAGAAGCAGGGAAGGATGGTGTGAGCAATCCCCGGGGACGGCTGCCAGGCACTGGCAGGAGATGTCACCATGGGCAGGGTCACCGGTCCCCTCCAGCTTGCCCAGTAATGCTCCCCAGAGAAACCCACAGCAACCCAAGCAGTGCCCCATCCCATCCCCTGCGGGATCCTCAGTGTCCAAGGGCAGGCCGGGAGCTCCAGCTCTGCTTTGCACCATCCTGCTCCTCCCCAGAGCTCAGGGTTCGGGCTGGGCAGAGCTCCCCAGGCTGGCTGGGCTGCAGCAGCTGCAAGGAGAAATTCTCTTTGAAGATATTTAATGCTCTGCTGAGCCCTAGATGCTGCTGAGAGGTACTGCAAAGAGCTGAAAAGAGGGAGGAATGGCAAACCCTGTATGCTGGAACAAGGGGGTGAGCAGCAGCCTTCTTCCCTGCCTAGGACAAAGCAGGATCATAAAATCATAGAGTCACAGAATACTTTGGGTTGGAAGGGACCTGCAAAGCTCATCTAGTCCAGAGATGAAGAGGAACAGCTGTGGAGCTGCAGGAGGAGGACGCGGGTTAATTAGCAATGGGCTGGGGGAGTCAGGGAGAAGTAGGTCAGTGGGTAACACACAGCACTGGGTTCTTGGAAAGCTGTGGTGGCTCCATGGCTTGTTGGGAAACTGGTGGTGCCCACAGCTGCCCCAGGGTGAGAGCAGATGAGCTGGGAGATGCACTCATCTGCTCCTCCTGTCCAGCCCAAACAGCAGCCCTAACCCACCCCTACTTAAAACAAACAATTCAGGAGCCCGGCAGGGATGAAGAGCAAGACCGTGGGGACTTGGAGTGACACCTGGTGCACACATACCGACCTCGCCCGGGAGAGCAGGAGAGCGTGGAGATGCCGGGGCAGGCAGGATGGATGCGATGGAGCAGGCGGGACCTCGGGGCGCTGACTCAGCCCCCAACAGCACAAGCTCCTGCGATGCTGGTGGCCCCAGGGAGCCCCCCTGGTGGAGGGGAGATGCTGCTGGGGTCAGTGCTCACTGGAGGAGGCTGGGGGAGAGACGCTTGTGAACAGGGACCCGGCGAGGTCCAAGCCAGCAGGCGAAGGCAGAGCAAAGAGCAGAGCTGCTGCCTTCACCCCACAGGTTTTGGTCTCTTGGTTCAGAGAGGGCAAAGGCATCAATTTCAGCTGTCTGCAGTTTGCGGCTCCATGGAAAACGCTGCCAAAAAATTGTTTTCAGCCACAGAGCAACTGCCTGGCTGAGGACAGAGGGACAACGAAGCTGGACAGGTGCCAGGAGGCAGCTGACATGGGCCAGAGGGCTTTGGGTGGCAAAATTAAGCCCCCCTGACAATGTGAGTGCTTTTCCGAACCTCCTGCAGCCCCTCTTGGCAAGGAGCTTTGCAAAGAGGGTTCTTAACGCCCTCTAGAGTGCAGAGTCTCAGGGGCTGATGCAGGAAAGCACCATCAGCCTCAGGGCAGCATCCTGTCCTGGCCAGAGCCGCCTCTCCAGTCCTGCACCCCAACCCACCCCCGCTGTGACGGACAGGACAGAGCCACGTCTTCAAAGAATCACAGAATCATTTTGATAGGAAGAGCATTGAGTCCAACCATTAACCTACCTCTGTCACTGCCCCATGTCCCTGACAACCTCATCTCTGCGTCTGTCCAACCCTCCAGGGATGGTGACTCCAGCACTGCCCTGGGCAGCCTGTTCCAATGCCCCACAGCCCTTTGGGGAAGAAATTGTTCCCAAGATCTGATCTAAACCTCCCCTGGCGCAACGTGAGACTGTTCCCTGTCATCCTGTCATTTGGGAGCAGAGCCCGACCCCCCTGGCTCCAAGCTCCTTTCAGGCAGTTCCGAGATCAGAAGGTCTCTCCTCAGCTCCTGTTCTCCAGCTGAACCCCCAGGTCCCTCAGCCGCTCCCAGCACACTGGTGCTCACACATGAGCTTTACAAAGTGTCTGTGTTGTGCCCCGTATAGAAAAATTTATATATGAGGAAAAAAGGAGAGGGAGTGGCTTTAAACAAGACAGAACAGAGCAGGCAGCAGGTAGAAGTAAAACGCAGCTTGCAGGACACCCTGTCCCCAGCAGCTCCACCACGCCTTGGCTCAGCACCGCCTCTGCAAACACTATTGTTTGTTGCAAACACTATGCATGAACACAGCCATGTGTGTGCAAACACTGTTCCCCTCATTCACAGGTGAACACAGCCCTGAAAGACCCTTTTCTCTGAGCCCACCCGAAGGCAGGAGCAGATGTCAGCGCTTGTCCGAGTCCCCCCACGTCACCGTCACCCCCTGGCGCCAGGGCACAGCTCCTGTGCCATCTGGAGCGTGACACGGCGGCAGCAAATCCAATTTATGAGGCAGCAGGGCCAGAGAAATGCCAAACACATCTGGCCGTGTTGGGTCGCCCCACACCGCTGACGCTCGTCATACGGATCTAGGACAAACCCTCGCCTTTGTTTGCTCCTGTTTGGGCATCATGAGCATCCTGGGCTTTGTAGAATGGCAGCTCGGGAACATTAACTCACCGTAGGGTTATTTTGTCTTCATGCTGAACTCTTCCTGGAGATGTCAGCTGCCAGAACGTGTCATTTCTGCTTCACGGCCCTGCCTTAGCATTTCGAGGACGTGACGGAGTGACAAGGAACAGTATCCTTAAAGGAAGGGCTCAGTCTGGATGGTTCTTCTCTAACAAACAAGTGTGAGCTGGGCTGAGCTGGTCGCTTGGGGTGACTCTGAAGGGGTCAGGGGGCGGCTGTGGTGGTGGGGACCTGCTGTGAGCTGTCCTGAAACAGCCTCGGTTACTGGGCGCTGGTCCCCAGTCCAAAGACAAGACTCAGGCTGCTACAGCTCTGCTTGGACCCAGTGAGTCCAGTGGGATGGTCCTGCCCACCCCATGAGTTCTAGTGCTTTGCCTTCCTTGACTCAGTTTACTTTGTAAAACAAAACAAAACCCCAAAACCAAACCCAGACAAACAACAACAAAAAAAACATAAACAAAAAACCCTCTCATCTGTTCCCCATGCAGCTGCTCCTGCAGAGTTTTTTGGCTGCACTCAGCCAGAGAGACAGAGCTGAGGAACCAGAGCCGTGGACTGAAGGCTGAGACTTTTTCCCTTCCCACGTCCCTGCTGTGAAACGAGAGGGCACTTGGCCAGTATCAGCACAACAAGCCACATCCATCAGCCCTGGTTAAATACGGACAATTGTTTCAAACTTTATTGGAACGGAGAGAAATCACATGAGCACACACACAGGTCACTGCACAAGGAAAACAAAGCCAGTCGGTTGCTGCAGAAGGTCCTGCCTGACCCACGGGGTGAGCGTGGGAGATGTGCAGAGGTCTTCACATCCTGGTGTTATAGCAGCATCCCCTGCCTGCCCAGTGCCACTGGAGTTACACCGGCCTTGATAAAAACGAGACCTGATTTTGAGCATAAAGCAGCTGCGCAGGGTATCTTAGCTCTGCCAGCTCCGCTCTGCTTCACGCTGCTGCTGGAGGAGGCTGATGGAAGCGAAGTGCACGTCGTCCCCATCTTCGAAGCCACCAAAGAGCCACAGAGCCCTGCTCAGGCTCTTGGGAGCAGCTCTGATGCCAGGGGACACTGCGGCTTGCAGCCATGCCATGTGAAGCCCCAAGTCCCCCCTTTCCCCACCGCTCCCCCAAGTCGGCTTGTGCAGCATCCCCTGCCCTCCATCCCCTCTAACAAACCCACTTTTGGGTTCTATGTCTTTTATTCCCAGAGCATCACTCCTGGCTTGGCTGGCAGTCCCTGGCGACTGGCCCCAATGCTGCCGCTCACACAGGGACACAGCCACCCCATTGACCACCACGAGAGGAGCCTTTTCCCGTTCACAGTGGATTTACAGGCACCCAGGGTGTTCTGCAAACCAGAGACATGGCAGGACCCATCCTTTGGGGCAGGGCGGAGCCCCACGACAGCAGAGTCCGGCCGCAGGCAGCGAGGGGACGGTGCCATTTCACAGCTCACCAGACACCAGTTTGCACCCTGCACAACGAGAACAACCTGGGGAAACCAGGAGAGCTCAAGGGCCGGGTGGATGCCAGGAGTTCGGGGAGCAGCACCGAGCTGGGGGTGCAGGAGCTCAGCGGGATGGTGCCCCTGGGCTGAGCAGGGACATCTGCGGCTGATCCTGACCGACAGAAAATATGTTTTAAAAATGAAATGTCCTGACAGGCTGCGGTTGTGCTGGAGCCCCCGGCACTGTCTGCAGAGCCGAGACAGCGGCGGCTCCAGCAGTGCTGTCAGGAGCTCTTATGGTGACAATGGCTTTGGCTTGGGGGTGGCTGGGCAACAGGGATGAGGTTTCCTCCTCCAAAATAAAAAAGGGCCAGAGCAGTGGTTTTGGGCGAAGCCAGAGCAGTGGTTTTGGGTGAAGCCAGACCAAAAATGCTGGAGGTCGCAGCCAAGGAGCTGCCACCCTGGTCACTGGTCCCCAAGCTCACGGGATGCCAGGACAGGGGACACCCATCCCACACTGTGGGACCAGACACATTCAGAGGGAACATCAAGTACCCTTGTAAAATGAATGGAAACCTCTTCTTTTTTTTCTTTTGAGCTTTGCTTTCTGCTAGACCTATCCTTCGCACATACCCTGGAAAGCAAGGAGGAGTTGGACCATAAAGAGCTGGGACAACACAATGGGTCACTTATGCCCCATGATGTAAGGGTTTATTTTATTATTCAAGGACAAGGGGTCACTGGGGAAAGGGCAGAGGACCACGGCACGAAAGCCCAAAGTGTCACGGCCATGCAGGCAGCAGGACTGGGCTCCCATGGGCAGTGACAGGCACCGTCACCAGGGGATGTTTACAACGTGACATTTTCATACACTCTGAAAAAAAAAAAAAATTAAAATTGCGGCTGGTTTTGAGGGCAAGAGCGTCACGGCTGCTGCCTTTGCAGCGGGGCACCATGGTGAGCGCTGCTCGCATTAGGACACGGGTCGGGGCACACGCGGCTGCCAGCGCTGCTCGGGGACTGGAGCAGCCCAGCGGCTTGGGGTGCGAGGAGAGACGGGACAGTGGCTGCAGTGACAGCTGGGGAGAGGGGCTGTGTCCCCAGCCGCGCTGCAGGAGCACCCTGGGTGGGTGAGATAAGCGGGGGGTTTGGTCCAACTCCGTGGCAATGCCTGTAAAACCCTCTCTGTGCTCCCACCTCCTGAGTCTGGGATCTTGGGCATCTCCCGACCTTGTGCTAATGCTGTGGATCCACTGAAGATCCCACCTCCCTTCTGACACTGCCACAAGGAACCATGTATCCACTCCTGGCTCCCCAAAGCTATCCCTTGGAAAGCAAGGCTTTCTATAAGCTTCAGAGTAGCTCCACTTCACACATAAGTTCTTTGGACAATGGCAGAACCCCATGCTGTATTTCAGGGCTGTTCTTGCCTAATTCTGCCATTTTTATCCTGGAAATACCTTCCTTAGGCCAGATACCAGTCACCCAGAGCTGCACTGCCAGGCACTCCCCTGCCATTCCTGCCCTGGTGAATGCTTTTCCACTTTGTGCCATTTCTTTTCATTCTTCTTCCGTCCCCCTTCTGGGCCCCCTCCTTGCCCTTCCCCACCTGCACCCTGAACCCAGGACAATCAGATTGGTCTTGTTTTGGGGCTTTCATGCCCCGAACTAACATCAGCCATGCATGGGGACGGTCACAGCATCCTCCCCATCCCCAGCCCACCCACCCTATGGAGGAGGTTCAGCCCCACTTGGAGCACCGTGAGGGTAACCGGCTGCTCAGCATACCTTGTAACAGCCATCAGTTGACCAGCCGGTGGCTTTGTTGGTCCTGAAGGTGGATCAGCACTCTGTGAAGCCATGTGCTTGTGTGTAGAGAGGTTAAGGTACGTGCCGCATCTGGCTTCCCTCCTCAGTGCCACCGCAGTGGGCAAAGTCGGGCAGAGCCGGGCATTGGGACCACTGGGACCACTGGGACCACTGCAGCCTGGCGGGGAAGGGGCCAGGCAGGACCCTGCTCCCACACGGCACCTCCGGGCTGCAGGGAGCCCAGCACCACGCATCTCATCTCCTGATGACCCGAGAGTGTTCCTGCAGAGCGTGTCACCCCATGTCACCTGAGGAAAAGCCATGTCGGTGGCCCAAAGAGGAGGCGAGCTTTTCACTCCAGCTAATAATCCCAGCCAGGGCGAGATAAGAGATGATATAGAAACTCCTCCAAGCTTCAGAACAGCTGCACTAAATCCCTTTAGTCCTCAGCAAGACATTTGTTTACAGGGAGACTAGATTTTATTACCCGAGGCTGTCTAGTACAGGCTGTCCGTGGCTCCCTGCCCGCCCCCCCGCAGCACCGGTGCTGGCCCCTCAGCTCCCTTGGGGGGTTTGGGTCAGGGTGGCTTTTCAAACCTGAGATGCCCTCTTTTGCTTGGGAGAGCATCTGGAGGACGAGCTGGGTAGCACCGTGCCAGGGACAGTGTCCCTTTGCCCCTGTGTCTGAGAGCAGCTGCCACAGTTGTGACACTGGCGGCTGCACGTGTGACATCGCTTCCATGAGCCTGGCTGGGGCTGCATCAGTCCCATTCCCTGGGAAGGTCCCATTCCCTCGGGCAGGATGAGGATGCCCTTGGTCCTCCCAAAGCGGCAGGTGATGCCAGCAGGGATGATGCCAACAGGGATCTTGTCTTGTCCCTCCTCCACCAGCACCAGAGAACCCCAAATCCAGCCCCTCTCTCCTTCCCTCACTATGAAAAACCTCAGCACTCAGCTCTTGCAACCTTACAATTACAGCCTTTAATTAAGCCATTAACTCCACCTGGCATTGAGGTCACCAGGCAGATAGTGGGGCGAGCGCTGACCCTCTCCAGGGCTGGTCACCCTCATGTGCCCCCCGAAACGGGGCTGAGCCGCAGGTTTCCCTGCTGAGGGTGGCACATACCCCCCGGCGACCCTGGGAACAGAATCTGTCAGGTGACAGGTTGTTCCAGACAGGCAGCACGGAGCTCACGTATGGCTGATCCATCTATGCATCGTGCTGGGGGGGCTGCGTCTCCTCTTTAAAGTGGGGGTGGAAGCTATAGCGGTTCAGATTTCTCCTCTCACCTGTCGCTAAATCAAAGGCCATTTGGATTTAATCTGTGGGAGAGGCAGGTTTAACCCTCTCCTGTGTGTCCCCACGCTGGGGTGAGGACCTACCTCACCGACCTTGGGTACAGGGACAGACAGACAGACAGACAGACAGACAGACAGACAGACAGACAGACAGACAGACAGCTGCCTCCTGCCCTCTCTTGCTTTTGCCTGGTCTCCCACCCAAGGCTCATTCTGGGCAGGAGAAGTGATATTTCAGCCCAGAGGCTGTTGCCCACCCATCCACCACCTGTGGTGATGGGCAGCATCTGGGGACACACTGATGATGCAGCTGGGGACACGCTGGTCAGCAGAGACAGTCTCGTGGGGGTTTCTCATTACTGACCGCTTCCTCCTCACCTCCCCAGCCGAACGCCAGCAAGCCCTGCTGAAAATGCAGCCGCTGTCACGTACACCGTGAATTTAACCATGGGCAGGAACAGGAGGCACAGGGGATGGCGTGGGGTGGGAGCATCCTGCGGCACAGGCTGCCTCTGTGTCCTGGGATGGGGGGCAAAGGGACAGGGTGCTGGGGCACCGGGCACCCCATCGCAGAAGGGAGCGATGTACCAGCTCCATCAGGTTGCAGAAGCTGGCCCAGACTCATGGAAATGCGTCACAGTGCTGCAGACTATTTGCCACCACATTTATATCGCTGCTTCACTGGCCGCGAGCAATGGGCAAGGCACACGGCTCCTGTCAGCTGGGAAAGCGCTTCGCCCTGTGTGATCTGCTCACTGGGCAGCGCAGGTTACTGGGGCACCGTGTCCGGGACTGGAGCGATGCCCAGGACCAGCTGCTCCAGTGCCGAGCTGGAGAACATTGCTGCTGGCTGCCTCTGAACTGTGACCGCTGGGCTCCCGCGGAACACAGCCCTGCCAGCCCAAACCGTTCTGTGATTCTATGAGTGTCCCCATCTCTGGGTGCCCACAAAGGTCCTGTGAATCTCTCCCTAGGGGAAACACAGGCTTCAATTATTACTTATTTTATAATACCTGACCCAAGCTGGCTGGCCAAACCATCCCTGCAAAGTACAGTATCAAGGGACATCATCCTGGACACAAAAGGCTGCAATGGAAAACAAGTCACTATATTTGCACACAGTCCCCCCACGCTTTGCTTTCCCTGCTGTCAGTGGACATAAGCTAATATGGAACAAGATATTCATGCAAAAGGCCTTTGGAAATATTCATTGCTCATCTCTTAACAAGATTACCCCTGAAATCCTCCATTGCTCTGAGGGAGATTTAAAACCTTTCAGGCTCTTGGTAACCATAGCAGCACAGATGTAAAAAAGCAAAGGGGAGACAACTGATGTGAAAAATCATTGGGGATGTACAGGCAGGCTGTGTGCGACCGCAGCACCACGGCAGGGCAGGTTCTTGCCTACAACACGTTTCTTCGTCTAACATGACCAGGGCTGGCTCTCCACCCTGGCCAGACCACACAGGACACGTCCGTGCTTTGCAAAAACGACTCAGACTGCAGACACTTGTATGATGTGGGTCCCACGACACCAGGGTCACCTTCCTTGCCACAATTTGGGACACTTTCCATGGCTGGTGATGCTCCCCAAGGTTTCCCAGTGAGTCCTTTAGCTCACAGCAACTTCCCCACAGGATGCCAGCAATAATGGGGATGGTTTAGTCCCAGGATGGAGGACTGGGGTTCCCATTCCCTCCCACCACGGCTTCCTCCTTCACTTTGGGCACCAATTCTGCACCTGTAAGATAGATACTGGTTGAATGTTGTGACGTTGAACAGACCCATGTTTTGAGGTCCTTTGAAACAAAATTTTGGGAAATCAAGCAGTGGCAAGGGCATCGCGCAGCTCCAGGCACCTCCCGAGAGCTGGCTGAGCCCTGCAGAGCTTTGCCCAAGTCGGCTGGGAGCTACCATGGGAAACGGGTTCATCTCGTCTCTTGAAAACCCCTGCCACTGTGGCTATCTAAGCACAATGAAGCATTAAAGAATTCCTTTCTAATTAGAAAAAAACACAAAGCTTTTTGGCTTTCCACCTCTTCTGAAGCTGGGCTTAGATTACTTGCCATGTTGTGCTTGCTCACTGTCTTTGGCTCTTTGTTTCCACCGATGTCAATGGCACGCCAAGCACCAAAACACGATCACTGTTTCATTCACATGCCTAAACTCAGCACCCTCTGCTCATCCACCCCTTCTCCTGGTGTTGGCCTGTCAAGGTCCTATGGCTGTGCCATCACATCTTCTGCACCCTCAGCTCCTCCTGAGCACCACGGCTCAGTCCTTGGCTCCTTTGGGATCTCCTCATGGCACAGCAAGAGCTTCACTTGCGCCAGGGAAGGCGCTTCACGGGATGGTGCAAAACTGCTGCACTGGGTAGTTTTGGACACCAGTGCCAGTCCTGTTTGGGACCCGACCTTGTCCTGCTCCCCGGGCAGGCTGAGCCGAGGAGAGGACGCTGCTCATTCCGATACAACCTCTTCTCATGATAGGATCAGACAGAGAAGGCTCTTAATATGGCTGAAATGTTAACTGGGGAATTACAAGGCAGGAATAATTCTTGTGAAAAGGGCTTTTGAAATCAACAAATCCAGCCAGAACAAAACACAGAAACTACAGAAAGAAAACCAACTGCGTTAAAACTACAAACACCAGCCCAAAGCTAGGAAAAAAATATATAACCAAATTGAGCATAAAGACTTATTTTAACTTTCAAGCAAGCTCCCTTTCTATTTGCATTTCGCATAAATCAGCTTCTGAAACAACTGTAGCATGAAACAGGGAAGGTAATGGCTGAGGACACACACCCAGACGGGGCGACCTGCAGCTCTACCGGCAAACACGCTGCCGTCCCCACGGAGCTGGGACCGACACGCATCCCGCCTCGCACCCCATAAATCAACCAGCCCATCGGGGCCCCAGTCCCGCTGAAGCCGGGTCAGCACCAGCGGTCCTGCCTGCTTGGCATCCGCCCATGGAGATCGCGGTCGCTTTCAGGGAGAGCTTATTTTCCCCTCTGGTTAAATATTCTACAAAATCAAAGAATAACAGACAGCTGAACGTGGAGATTATGACATATGGGTTTCAGAGAGCTCTTATTTTCCCCCTCAGGTCAAATATTTCATAGGTTTACAGAAGAGTTGGGCACATCTGCAGCAATCCCATCTGCAAACAAGTCCCCAGCCCCACACAAGCGCAAGAAAATGATGCGGGTGACACCAACCCCTTCCATGAGCCACCCAATGGGCGGGGGACCCCCCACCGAGCCCACGCCAAGAAACACACATTAATCTCCCGGGGGGGACAAAAGGGCAGGACGGCTGGGATGCTGCCGGCTCCCCGGCAGCGCTGGGCGATGCGAGCGCGATGTGCGCCGTAGCGCGGTGCTGTCCGGCCGCTTTCCAGCACCGAGCTCCGCGGATTGGCCCGGAGCACCCCGCTCTCCTCCCTCCCTGCCCTCCCTCCTCCAGCACCCTCCAACCCACGGAGATTGGACAGCCTGGTACCACATGGCAGGGGAACCAGGATAAAAGATGAGCTGGACTTGGGGAATGTAGTGTCCGCGGCAGAACAGCCGGCTGAAGTTCGCAGGGAGGTGGCACCAAACTTCCCCGGCTGCATTGAGCCGGCACAGAGGAGGACAGACGCAGACAGACAAACGGACGGACACCGGGGCTGTGGCCACCCAGGGACACTGCGGAGCATCCCGTCCCCTCTGCGCCCAGCCATGTCCTTGGTGGTGAAGGAGAAGAACCACGTGCGGTTGGTCTTCTTAGGTGCTGCCGGCGTGGGCAAGACGTCGCTCATCCGCCGGTTCCTGATGGACACCTTCGAGCCCAAGCACCGGCGCACGGTGGAGGAGCTGCACAGCAAGGAGTACGAGGTGAGCGGGGCCACAGTCAAGGTGGAAATCCTGGACACCAGCGGCAGCTACTCCTTCCCGGCCATGAGGAAGCTCTCGATCCAGAACAGCGATGCTTTCGCCCTGGTCTACGCCGTAGACGATGCCGAGTCCTTCGAGAGCGTCAAGAGCCTGCGGGAGGAGATCCTGGAGGTGAAGGAAGACAAGTTCCCTCCCATCGTGGTGGTCGGCAACAAGGCGGAGAGCGGCAGCGAGCGGCAGGTGCCGGCGGAGGACGCCCTGTCGCTGGTGGAGCTGGACTGGAACAGCCGCTTCGTGGAGACGTCGGCCAAGGACAACGAGAACGTCCTGGAGGTCTTCAGGGAGCTGCTGCAGCAAGCCAACCTGCCCAGCCGGCTCAGCCCCGCGCTCTGCAAGAGGAGGGAGACGCTGCCCAAGGAGCAGGGGCTGAGGCCGCCCATGAACAAGACCAACAGCTGCTCGGTGTGCTGAGCCGGCCGCCCGGGGCGGGGGGGAAGGCGCCGGCAGCACCGGCACCGGCTGGAAACTCAGGTGGGCTGGGTGGGGAGAGGCGCCGCCTCGGCCAAATCCAACCCTGCTGCCTCCCACCCTTTCCCTCCTCTTCCTCACCCAGCCCGCCGGGACCGGGGAGAGTTGGAGATAGCAAGGAGGAGGGACCTGGAAGGGATGCTGGTCACCAAAAGGGAGCGGGGAGAGGGTGAGATCCCAAAAAGGTGGGAGGTGTGCGGGGACACCGCCGTCGGTCAGCCAGCACCGTGTGTGCGTGCCGTGGTGAGCTGGCAGGCTGGCAGCAGGCACGCAGCTCCTCCTGGGCTAGGAAAGGCGGGCAAACAACAGGTCTTTGCTACACCCATCAGAAGGTAATTGCGGGCACCTATGCAGCTGCATCCACCCACCGGTGCCCCTCTCCCGGGTCTCCTTCGGGTCCTGTGTCACCTCGCCCCGAGCACTTGCACGTACAACCTCCTGGTGTGGCTACAACAGACCCAGTGTCCAAAGTAGTTTTGATTTTGTACCTTGGGTATGCACGTAGAGCATGCGATAGGGCAGTCTGTGCATCTCTTCGGTTTTCTCTTTTCTATTTTTGTGGGGTTTTTTTAAGCATACCCAATAAACCTGTTGTTGCAAAGTGGAGCTGGAAAATGTCTGGGTTTCTTTCTTCTGTACTTCGAATGTGGCAGTTGCCTGATAATCAGTGTTTTACGCCTAGACCCCTTATCACTGCCTTTGCTTTATCTCCTCTATGCTCCATCCTTATCCAGAGCATCCTGGTACTGGCAGAGCCTCCCCAGCTCTCCAGCATCCACTGCCTGTGTCAGGACATTTGGTGGTGTCATGATTTTCCTGACAATTTAACCGCTGAAGTTTTTACCACGCATCAGTAACTAAAAATAAACGTCCAAGTACAGAAAAGAACAACAGCCATTAAAAGACAGCTGATCCACTGAAATAAAAACCATAAACACATTAAAAGGAGATAAAAAAGGAGTGGGAGAAGAGCACAGAAGGGCAGTATTTACCGTGCTTTAGCATGCACTGCACTGATTTACTCTCCCCTCGCACAGCCCACCCTTGCTGTAACAAGCATTTAACTTGCTCGGCAGCCGCACAAGCACAATAAATAAAGATACTAAAGCTTGGTGGATTAAAGAACTACCCACCCCGGTTCAGACCCAAAGGACCTGGGCAATTTGGGAGCCCCAGCTTTCAGAAGCCCAGCCCTACAGTGTGGCCTGACATACGGGTGTATAACTTCTGTCTGGCTTCTGTTTTAGTGGAAAAATGCAGCTCGGGGCATTCCTGGGGTAGCTGGGTTGTGCAGAGGTGGAAAAGCCCAACTGAGGGCTGGAGCTGGGTCTCTTTACCGTGTGATGTGGTGAAGAACTATAAACACCTGCAGCTCATTTTCTTTCAACAAGTGAAACTGCTTTTCTTACCCAGACACAGCTCGCAGCTCCTGAACACAGAATATCTGCAGCCCAGGCCGGGGAACAGCCGGGGAGCGCAGCCGAAGCGCGTGATAGACGGAGCTGTGTACACAGGGCTTGGCCAGAGCTGTCCCTGCAAACATCCCACAGGGACACACCTCACGAGACGAGCAAACTTTGCCTTTCCTTCTGCACCCCCGCCAGGAGGAGAGGGCAGCTGGGGAAGATGCTTCAGGCCAGGGCCTCTGGGAAAGCCAGGGGAGAGCAGGATCCATGCAAACACCCATCCCGGTCCCCCTCTGCCCTGAAGCGCTTGGTTGTCCCCAGCAGAGCTGTGGGGACAGAGGATTTACCTGTAACCCCAGGCACTTGCAGCCTGGGACACTTCTCTGGGTCAGGAACAGCAGATGAAGGGGCTCCCACCTCCAGAGCAGCTGCTCAAAGCTCAAAGCACACAGGAGATGCAGCATGTGGAGGGGAAGGTGGCCGTGACCGTGGTCCTGGGGCAACCAGCGCCATCATCTCCCTTGGCTGTGTGCCCAAGGCTGCTGTAACGCCCCAGTGAGCCAGCGGGACAGGGACATGGGGCTCCCTGCCAGCATGGGGTGACCAAGTCGTTGTGTAAATCACAACCCCTCAGAAGCAGCGAGCTCTGTGCCGGGACACCCACCACGTCCCAGTGCTGCCCCGGCTGGGGCTGAGGTCTCTGCTGCTGCTTTCCTACCAAAACACCCCACATTGCAGTGAACTTGACCCATCCACACACAGAAACATGGGCTCTTTCCATCCCCAAAATATCAGAAAGATCCTGAACATCTTACTGTTGCAACTCCTTTCTCTCTCTCTTTCTCTCTTTCTCTCTCTCTTTCTTTCTTCTTTCTTTCTTTCTTTCTTTCTTTCTTTCTTTCTTTCTTTCTTTCTTTCTTTCTTTCTTTCTTTCTTTCTTTCTTTCTTTCTTTCTTTCTTTCTTTCTTTCTTTCTTTCTTTCTTTCTTTCTTTCTTTCTTTTCTTTCTTTTCTTTTTCTTTCTCCTTCTTCCCTCCCTTCCTTTTCCTTCCTCCCTTCCTTCTTCCCTTCCTTTTCCTTCCTTTTCCTTCCTTTTCCTTCCTTCCTTTTCCTTCCTTCCTTTTCCTTCCTTCCTTCCTTCCTTCCTTCCTTCCTTCCTTCCTTCCTTCCTTCCTTCCTTCCTTCCTTCCTTCCTTCCTTCCTTCCTTCCTTCCTTCCTTCCTCCTTCCTTCCTTCCTTCCTTCCTTCCTTCCTTCCTTCCTTTTCCTTCCTTCCTTTTCCTTCCTTCCTTCCTTCCTTCCTTCCTTCCTTCCTTCCTTCCTTCCTTCCTTCCTTCCTTCCTTCCTTCCTTCCTTCCTTCCTTCCTTCCTTCCTTCCTTCCTCCCTCCCTCCCTCCCTCCCTCCCTCCCTTCCTTCCTTCCTCTTCCTCCCTTCCTCCTCCTTGCCTGCCTTCCTGCCTTCCTTCCTCCCTTCCTTGTTTTCTTCTTTCTTCCTTCCTCCTTCCCTCTGCCTCCCCCTTCTCCCCATTCAGCCCATTAACTCCACACTTGCCTCCAGAGCAGACACCACCTTGTCCCTGCGCTTGCCCACATGGCCCCGCAGAGAAGAGCTCTGAGTGATCCCTCCCGTCCTGTTCCCCATCACGTAGCACAGCCCATCAAACCGCCGCGAGATGCTCCCGCTTAATTTGTGTACACAAACAATCAGGGAGAGCCAAGACGCCGCCCGCGAGAGCTGCACCCCAGTGACAGCCGGGGGGGACATCAGCTGCGAGCCCCCGCTGTGACTAATTGGTGCTGGCTGCTGCAGTTTGCTCAGGTCGTGATTGATGGAAAGCAGCGGCACAAACACTTAAACCAAGGACACCGAACGAGAAAGCAAAACATTTTAAAACTAAAAGCGGCACTTCTCATTGGGGATATAATTAGCTGTATTTGTCTTTAGGGCCTTTCGCTAAGCGAGGCTCAGCACCGGGGAAAACAAGCCGACGTGCTCAGTGCTCTGCAGGAAGCAAACCTGCCGCCCCCGCGTCACCTGAGCCCATTGGGGTTCTCCTGCAGGTCCCATCCCGCAGCGTGGCTGGGATCCCACTGCGGAGCAGTTGTGCAGAGCAGCCTCTTGCAAACACCGCTTGCTCAGGTTGCACTCTGCGGTGTAACAGCCTGCCAGCAATGCAGAAAGCCGCTTCCCAAATCCAATCTGGAGTTGCTTACAAGCAAGGAATTTTTAAAAAGAAACGGCTCAATTGAAGTCACTTTTGGGAGGAGACCCTCCCCTGGTTGTACCCATGGCACACATCACGTTAGGGCTGCAAACAGGCCGTAGGAGAGTGTCAAAGCCCTTTCCAAGGAGCCTGGTGGGTGCAGGCAGTGCTGGGTGCTGGTATCATACAACCACAGAATCATTTTGGTTGGAAAAGACTCTCAAGATCATCGAGTCCAACCGTTAACCCACCCCTGGCACTGCCCCATGTTCCTGAGAACCTCATCTCCATCTGTCCAACCCTCCAGGGATGGTGACTCCAGCACTGCCCTGGGCAGCCTGTTCCAATGCCCCACAGCCCTTTGGGGAAGAAATTGTTCCCCAGATCCAACCTCAACCTCCCCTGGGGCAACTTGAGGCCGTTTCCTCTGCTCCTGGCGCTTGTTCCTGGGGAGCAGAGCCCGACCCCCCCCGGCTCCAAGCTCCTTTCAGGCAGTTCAGAGATCAGAAGGTCTCCCCTCAGCTCCTGTTCTCCAGCTGAACCCCCCAGGTCCCTCAGCCGCTCCCATCACACTTGTGCTCCAGCCCCTCACCAGCTCCGTTCCCTTCTCTCAACTCGCTCCAGCACCTCAAGGGTGAGGTTTGGCCTCCCCAGTGCCCGCTCAGGGCTCGCTCACTCCTGGTCCCGCTGGCCACACGTTGCTGATGCAGCCCCAGGGCCGGGCCGGGGTCCCTTTCCCGGGCCGGGGGGTCGGGCCGGGGCTGCTCCCCCGGCCGCTGCTGAGAGCAATTCCCTGGCACCACCTCGTGGGGAAAACTGCGAATTACAGCCGAGGACATTTTGTGAAAGGAAAGCGCTTCCTCCCATTTCCTGCCGCAAGGAGAGCTGGAGCGTTTGAAAACGCGGTTTAAGGCGGGGGGGACCCACCTGTTTTACGGGACGGGAGGAACAGACGGGGCGAGCGTCGCTTCTGCTCCTCGGGGCTGCAATAACGCGCTTTATTTTGACCTGATGTGCAACAAAAGCACGGGAACGTGGACGCGACCAGCGAATACTTGTTTAG
Organism: Streptopelia decaocto; assembly: GCF_964273445.1. Taxonomy (NCBI): domain Eukaryota; kingdom Metazoa; phylum Chordata; class Aves; order Columbiformes; family Columbidae; genus Streptopelia; species Streptopelia decaocto. The sequence goes on along the minus strand of NC_138671.1, from coordinate 7,400,343 downwards.
AGCACTATCCAAGTGACTGAACTTTGCTTGTGCAAATGATTCTGCAAACAGGACTTGCCCGGGTTTTCGGCAGAGTGTGCAGCTTTTTCTGGGAAGAAATTTCATTACATGGAAGTGTGTATATGAGAAAAACGGTACCGTGTAATGCTTGGCAAGTGCGCATAAGTCAGCATAAGTATTACTCTTCCTATGAAGCCCATGGGGCACCCAGGGCACCCACATAACCACCCGCCCTCCCAGATTTCTTCCGCAGATAGAACAGAGCGCGATGGCTCAGGGATCTGCACACTGCAGGACTTCGAGCATTTGCCAAGAGGATTTGCAGTACTTTGCCTTTTAATTGACAGCTCAACCGATGGTACGAGCATGCAGAACTTTGCTTGGTGGTACAAAGGCTTTTCAAAATCAAAAGCCTCTGTTTAGGAGCCTGAACAAGTCCGTAAACCCCTGAGGACTCAGGACAGGCTGCAGGCAGGTAGCAGGTGGGGGGATTTCGCACCAAGCAGCCTCACAGCTCGTTCAGGTCAAGCCCCCTTTACTAATAATCGTATTTATTCAAAGCAAAGCAATCTTCCTGCTTATTGTGTTTGAGAACATTTTAATAACCCTGAAATCATGACTGCACTGGGACCACGTTTTCATCAGAGAAAATGTACAAGCAACTCGTTTCCAATGCATCCGACAGTAAAAACCAAAACAAACACCGGGGGCACACACAAAGTGTCATATTCGATTTTCTAATGAAACACTTTTCATTAGAGAGAAGCGAACGGTGGGAGCTCGAGGAGTTTTCGACCGGTCAGCTCGACTGTCTTTGCAGGGGCTGGTGGAGGATGGAGTCTGGCAAATGTTAACCTGAGAGATGGGGGATCCGCCGGGGACACCAGACCCCACTAGAACATGGGCACGCGAGTCCGTCCTCCCTCAGGAAAGCTACAGCGGGGATGGGTGCGGGAGGTGCCTCCCGAATTGCAGACGGGTGTCAGGGGAAGGGACCCCGTGGGCAGGAGGGGGCGCGAGGGCAGCGCTGGGGCTGCTCCCGCGGGCGTTAAGGTTTCACGGGTGCGTTGGCGCCATCGAAGCGACGCAAGGACCTGGGTGGAACAGTCCGAGAGACCTGCAGGGAAATGGTCCTGTGCAGCCCGCAGCCTCCTTCAGCTTCCCGCGAAGAGAACACCGTGAATCACAGACGTTTCCAGGCAATTCCGGGGCTGCCGTTCACCCCGGGGTTCAGGGGGTACGCCGGGCATCCGCGCTGTTTACACACACAGTTCTTCTTGAGCTCGATATCCGATTTTTCCGACCTCCCCTTCCCTGAAACTGGCTAACGCAGGACTTGAGCAGAGATGGTACGTTCAGCACCAACACTGCCATACAATTCATGCACCTGGCACCTGTACAACGCGGGAACTCCGGCAGACGTCGAGCAGCAGCTCACACACAGCGTCAGGAGATGACCCTGCGGCATCGTTGGTCCGGAATCACAGGCATCCACACTATAGCTGAACCCAAACCCTTAAGGGTTTTTCAATTCCATTTTCCAGAGTCTTCCAACTCCAATAATTCTTAACATATACAGATATCCATATACATTTTTTGAGTTAAAATGCTCCTTCACACACACAATCATATATTGAATTAGCAAGAACAATTATATATTATTGGAGCAGAACAGCAGAACTATCTGCTCCGCCAGGGCCACCCACAGACTGGACAAGTGACTCAGAAGAAGTTTGACAGTTTGAGAACACTTAGGAAAGAGAAACTCTCTTGGCCCAAAGACGGGGAGCCGTGCAGTGAAAGCGCGATGGAGGACACAGGAAATGCCATGAACACACCTTGCTAAAAGTGTTGTCTTGCAAAGATTGTGGAGCCACAAGGTGAATCCTCATCATCAGGAGCTATCTTTACAATTTCAGAATATTGGACAGCGTTAAAGCAGAAAAGAGTACAACACTGAAAATAAAAAGCTTTGCAAACACAAAAAGGCTGATTTTGGCCAAAAGCTGTAATTCTTTTCATACACCACGGTGGGTACTAAATTTTAGGAGTGCATCTGATTTACAAAAAGCCACCTCAGCCAACCTCAGGGAAGACGAAAGCTCTCGTTAGCTAAACCATCCGGCGCTGTAATGGACTTTGACACCTCAGGAACCAAAACCCGGGGAGGACACTCCTTGCTAAGAAAAAAAACAAACATAAACCAAACAAAAAACCAAGGGAAGGAAAAGAGACGGGAACTCTCTGTGAGTTCTGTTACAAACACCTGGAAGAGGGAAAAAAACAGGTGGATGGGGAAGCAGCTCACAGTGAAAAACCAGCAATGGCAATGGCTGAGCAACTTCAGGGAGATATTGAGAGTTTAGAAAGGCTTCTGACTGGGTATTGTAGCAATTTAGGTAACAGAAGTCACCCCAAGTCTGGACTGGATGATTTTTAATGGTATTTTGTCAGCCAGCAAGCTCTCAAGAGTCACTGGGGTCCCCCCACCCCACGGGCTTTATTGAGCTCCCAGTTCGTGGCACAGCAACCGGTAATCCCAGTGAGGGCAGACGGACTCGGGCCCCGCGGGTGAGGCTGTGAGCGGCTTTGATACCATTCCAGTTCTTCGCCTTAGGGGTTTTTTGCCTTCTCAAATGAATTAGCAGAGAACACAAGCTCCTCGGCACACAGAAAAGGGAGATGGAGCAAGTTTGGGTCCCTCCACAAACCTGTGATTTGTCTCCTAACATGAGCCACTGTGAACATTGGAACTTCAAAATCTGAAAGGCCAAACATTTTGGTGTTTCTAACCTATTTTTTTGATGGGCTATTTGCCTAACTCATAAAATATAGTGGAATTGGCTTCTTAGAGCCAGAGACATCCAGGTCCAGAAAACAGAAGGCTAGAGGGTGATTGAATGGTGGTGCTCACAAGGAGCCATCAGCCTCGCGGTACTTATAGATGTTAACAATTCACCTACTATAGACATGAATAAATGAGAAGAATGTAATTCTAACAACAACAACAAAAGGATTACTGCTTTTGATATCATATCATACCCTGGCTGCGATATGCAAAGTGTTGGTGGCACAACCTGATGAGAAATCGATCAAGCGGGACAAGGAGTGACTTGCCTGTACACTGGATTCTCATTCACATCGAAAGAGTTAAACTTCTTCCATGAAACACCTCAACACACTTAACAATATATATATATATATACTTTAGTATCCCCTGCATAAAAAGAAAAATACACATTATTTGAACAGCCAAGAAAAAACTGCAATTTATTAAGTTTCAAAGAATCTTCGTACTCTTGAAAGCAACTTTCGGTGCATGTTCTTTAACAATCACATTCTATGAGGAGAATAAACATTAAAAGCCACAATTGTTTTTGTTTTAATCTCAGAGTTACAGACATCTTGAATCCAAAAAGGCAAAACCAAAAGAAAAGCCTCAAAACAAACCCACCCCCCGCCCCCCAACCCCTTCAACAGAAATTTTCATTCCCAATTGTAAAATATCAGGAGTTTTCCTACAACTCAATGCTAAACTTCAGCATGGAAAATTGTATGTAAACACGCACATACACACATATTTTATATAAGTGTGTGTGTGTATATATATATAAAATATATATGTAGGAGGCGTGTAATGGCAATGAGATGCAATTACTCTGAGGAAAGGTTACTCAGCTAAATACACTACTGAAACTTGAGAAACAAAACAAGTCTTGAACCCAGTTTGTGCATAGTTCATGATCCTCTATAAAACCAGCTTTTGTTAATTTGCAATCTTGCAGGACCCTTTAAATCTGATAAAACCATTAAAAAGCTAATCTTCCAAAAAAAAAAAAAAAAAAGAAAAAAAAATAAAGAAAAAAAAACAAAGTAATGCACAAGTTTCCTGATCCAAGCAGGCAGGGAGCACAACGTTCATATAATTTTAAAACATACATGAAGTGTATGTTATTCCATTGTCTTTCTTCCTTTCAAAACAATCAAAAACATTGATCTTTTTTTTTTTTTTAAACATAAAGCGATTTTTTTAATATATAAAGCACTCTTCAAACATCTATTTCTTTTGAGTCCATTATTTGGTAAATATGTAACTGCTACACATTAGATTAGGTATTTTCTTCTTTCTTACTGTCTTTTTTTTTATTTTATTTGTTTTTTTTTTTTTTTTAATAATATCTTCAGTGCTAGGAGTTGGGTTTTTAAAAATACATGAAATGGTGTGGAGTTGCTCCTCGGGAAACCCGGCTTTCCTGAGACATCTTCCACCATGTGCAAGATAGTGATCACAAAGTGTTCGCCACTTCGACGAAGAGGAGGAGAACAACAACAAAAAGAGTACACAGCAATGGCCAAAGAAAAGGAGAATACAACAACACTGTTCAATCCCAGAGCTCTGAAGTAGCATATCTTCATTCTGAAAATAAGTTTTCTTTACGATGGAAGTCTTTTTTTTTTTTTTGTCTTTTTTTTTTTTTTTTAATTTTTTAATTCCTTTTTTTTATTTTAAAGTTTGAAGGAGAAAAAAAAGGTCTGTAAACAGGTGGGAGCCAAGACTCCTGGCTCCTCCAAAAGCAGTCAAAACCTATGTCCAAGTGCTTGTTTCTGTTCCTGCTTGCAGGGGAACTATCCGCTCTTTACAATTATCTATGGCCACAGTTCAACAAGAGTTATTTTTGTTTTTAAACTTTATACTCCGAATGGAAAAATGGTGCAATACTCCGGTAATAATCTTCTTGCATTAGTCCACAATAAAAAGCCGCTAAAGGTAGATATACATATTATTCTCCAGAGATACACACTGTAATTTTTAAAATGCGATAAGAGTCCTTGAGTAAACATTTACACGTGAATTGTCGCCGGCCCCTTCTATCAGTTTCTTTTTGTTTTCTTTTTAACATCATAGGATTAGCTACAAGAAGGGCTGCGGACACTCAGTGCAAAGTTAGAAGCTAATAACAATTAAACATTTGACCAATGAGCAAATCAAAAGCATATACTGAATAAAAGGAAAACACTTCACGCTTGTAGTTAAACCACACGTGGACACACACACACACACGCACGCACACACACACACTCGCACATACACCTTTCCCAACGAAAACGTATAGTCCGAACTTTAAAAAAACTTCTTCGAGCCTGTTTTTTGTGTACTGATGCTGACCTGGAAGTGTAATAATTAGACTCAGAAAGTGTTCACATTTTGTCGTTGGCCTGCTGGATTCAAGTATTTGCATGTTGATATGTTTTTTTTTTTTTAATATTTTTTTGTCCTTTTTCCTTTTTTTTTTTTTTTTTAGTTTTTTTTAAACTTTTTCTTTTTTTTGGGATTTAAAAAAAATGACATGAAAAAGTAATGAAACAAGGGTAATGTGCATAGGCAGATCCATGGGAGTAGTGGACACAGAGATACCCCACCCTGCCCTCCCTCCCCCGCTCAACCTGTACAGTCAAGAGTTTCCATCCAGATTCGTCACTTTTCTGTACCAATGGTAAATATCTCACTTCACCCTTTCTGATTATTGGGTCCGCCTCTGGTAATGTGCATAATAGTCACAGGCTCATTTTTAATAGGCTTTCATTTCCCCTTCCCCCCACCCCCCGCCCCCAAGTCGATAAAATAACCCTTTCCAGCCCAAATTCTGAAAAGTGCCCTTCATGATAGACCTATTCTAAGCAGCTTTTATACTTGGTTTTTAAAATCACCATACAAACATAAAAAGACAACATAAAACAAAAAGCCATGAAAAAAAAAACAACAACAAAACCTGTCATTAGCATGTGACACTGACCAAGAGTAGCCCATACTGTTTCATGAACAGTTCACAAGGACTTCTGCAGTTTCATTTTTGATACTGGACAGAGGTACTAAAAAAAAGGGCTGCCAGTCTGATGGGTTAAAGCTGGATTTCTTCATCAAGCCCAGGACTGGAAAGGGTTACAATTTTTATTTTCCTTTAGTGCTGATGATTGTTATTTCCATTTTGTTTCTCTCTTTTGTTGTTTTTTTTCCTAGATGGACTCCCCGCTGAGAAGATCACCCGGAAGAAGAGTATTCAAAGGTGTGGGGCTGCCGATAACTCTGCCGTCGTCGGTGCTGGGGGGTCCCCAGAGGCTGCTGGAGTACTGGGGGACCCCGCCCCACAGCAGGTCGCTGCTCCCCTTGCCCCCCAGGCAGGGCGGGTTCCAGTGCCCGGCGTCGCTGCGCACCAAAGCGTGGGAGCTGCTGGAGGAGCCCAGGCGGGTCTGGCCGGAGCCGCTGTTGGATTGCCAGCTGGAGGTGGGCGGCAGCGCCTGGCCCTGCGCTAAGAAACGGTTCACTTCTTCTTCGCCAGCAAACTCGGCCAGGATGGTAGTGTTTCCCAGGACACACCTGCGGAGAAAAGCAAAAGGCACAGCGGCATGAAACATGGGGTGCAAAGGGCTATTTTTGGGAATATCTGGTGTGAATGTGGTTGTGCCACTGTGCTTGGCGCTGGTGAGGCCATGCCGTGAATACCATGTAAAGTTTTGGGCCCTTTGTCATAAGAAGGACATTGAAATACTAGAGAGGGTGCAGAGGAGCGAACAGAGCTGGTGACGGGCTGGAGCACAAGTGTGATGGGAGCGGCTGAGGGACCTGGGGGGTTCAGCTGGAGAACAGGAGCTGAGGGGAGACCTTCTGATCTCTGACCTGCCTGAAAGGAGCTTGGAGCCAGGGGGGGTCGGGATCTGCTCCCCAGGAACAAGCGCCAGGAGCAGAAGAAATGGCCTCAAGTTGCGCCAGGGGAGGTTGAGGTTGGATCTGCGGAACAATTTCTTCCCCAAAGGGCTGTGGGGCATTGGAACAGGCTGCCCAGGGCAGTGGTGGAGTCACTGTCCCTGGAGGGGTTTAAAGGCATCTAGACAAGGTTCTTAGGGACATGGGCTAGTGCTAGAGTTAGGTTAGGTTATGGTTGGACTCAATGATCCTGAGGGTCTCTTCCAACTGACATGATTCTATGATTCTGCGAATCTAAATCCATGTTCCCCCAAGTTGAATTTGAAGTGAAGAGTTATGCCAGTCACCGCTCCTCCTAATTAACAGAGTAAAAAATCCCATACAAACAGAGGTGGAGAGTGTGAGCAAACTGTTCTCGGATCAGATGGGATCTGGGACTGTTGGCTCTGAGATGTATTTTCCAGTGATCAACTCCATGTAAACATTTATCTGTGAAACAGATAGTGGCCGATATCCCTTGGCACTGTTAACACTGGCTTCCACAAATCCTGTTGTATTTTACATTGTCACCCTGCCAGCAAACCAAACACACATGTATTAATAGCTCGAGCCTTTTCATTCAGAAAGTGCTGTCTTATCCTTGCCAGCGTGTAACTACAGTTGTGCCACAACCCATTAAAAACCAATTTAAACAGAGGCCTTCCAGACCACTGATAATGTAAGGATGCCGCCATGTACATACTTGAAATAAGCACTTATGTTTAAACTCACATATTAATTTTGCCTTTGGCATTATTTCTTTTATCTGATGTCCACACCTAAGCTGATGTAATTAAGAAGGGTCAATTTTTCATCTCCAATTGTTCTGAATGCTATTTTGTAGTATTTAATTAAGGCATGCTCAACAGTTAAAGAAACAATGCGGTCATTACCATAATAATTATTACTACAGTTTCTGTTAATCAGGCTAATAATGGGAACACAGTTGCAACTTTATATATGGAGTAACCATTGCTCCTAAACTTCTAAGTACGGGAAGGTAATCAGGCTGGCTCCAAATGACGTGTCTGCTGTGATCAGTATTTTTCACTATACCCATCCTATAACCTATAATGAAAATTGCCTTCCAACTATAAGGACCTAAGTATTCTTCTGAAATATCAGCCTCTATTCTTAGTCCTCCCTCATGTCACTAATTTTATCACTAAAATTCTCCAGCTCTTGTGTAGTACGCCAGTTAGTCCCATTCATCAATGATTTGGACGAAGGAATAGAGTGCACTATCAGTGAGTTTGCTGATGACACCAAGCTGGGAGGAGTGGCTGACACACCAGAAGGCTGTGCTGCCCTCCAGAGACCTGGACAGGCTGGAGAGTTGGGCAGGGAAAAATTTAATGAAATATAACAAGGGCAAGTGTAGAGTCTTGTAGCTGGGTAGGAACAAGCCCAGGTTCCAGTGTAAGTTGGGGAATGACCTGTTAAGAGAGCAGCGTAGGGGAAAGGGACCTGGGGGTCCTGGTGGACAGCAGGATGACCATGAGCCAGCACTGGGCCCTTGTGGCCAGGAAGGCCAGTGGTACCTGGGGTGGATTAGAAGGGGGTGGTCAGTAGGTCAGAGAGGTTCTCCTGCTCCTCTACTCTGCCCTGGTGAGACCACATCTGGAATATTGTGTGCAGTTGTGGCCCCTCAGTTCCAGAAGGACAGGGAACTGCTGGAGAGAGTCCAGCGCAGGGCAACAAAGATGCTGAAGGGAGTGGAGCATCTCCTGTGTGAGGAAAGGCTGAGGGAGCTGGGGCTCTGGAGCTGGACAAGAGGAGACTGAGGGCTGACCTCATTAATGTTTACAGATACATAAAGGGTGAGTGTCAGGAGGATGGAGCCAGGCTCTTCTCAGGAAGGGAGGGCAGAAACGTACATATGCAGAGACTTTTGGGCCTTGGCTGCTTCTTCCTTTGAACTGTATCGGACCACAGCATTCCCTTGCGTCAGGTTCAAGTGGAATGTTATCAGAGGGCCATGTTGCAAACACAGCGTCCGCAGTGTGGAACCATCGATCTGGTGAGAGGGAAGAGGGGAAAGGTTATCTATATTTGTGTGATTTCACTTTAAATGCTTGTTAACTAAACAAGTTTTAAAAGCTAAAGGACAAGTACAGGTGAAAGAAGAAAAAAAAAAAGTCCTTCTTCCATACGAAGAATTTAGTTATAAACTTATCAAAAGTCCAGAAGTAAGTGAAAGAAAAAACACATAGCTCATAAATATAACTAAATTTTCCCCAAAATTAATTTGGATGTTTATATTCAAGGCTTTGTGGCCTCTGTTCTTCCTTGTGAGTGGCACTACAAGGAGGACTAGAGGATATGACACACTTAGGAGAAGAATAAAAAAAACCCCAAACACATAAGAAAAGGAGATTTTACATCTCTGTATCTGCTTTAAAACATCATTCACTTCCAAACTTCCACATATACAAATGGTGTGCACTGAATGACTAATTACAGTATTACTTGACAGCACTTTGAAAACTTCAAAAATTCTCTGTAGAAGACAGATGCTTGTAATAAATGCATAATAATTCTTTTCCCACCAAATGACCAAGGTTGATAAACGTTCTTCTTACTGTCTCTTCAATGTGCCAGATCTGTTTTCAGAACTAGTTATGTAGAATTGGATTTACCTGGGGTGTGAGGTTTCGAAGAACCAGCCAGCTGCTTGTTCTCCCTGAGCTGTCAGTACTCCATGCAGAACCTACAACACAAATTCCACAACAAAACATTTTATCATGATGTCGAGAGCATATTACAAGCAGAAAACTTATGTGGAATCGCCACATACTAGCATGCGTTATTGCTACTGAAAACAAATCCTACAGCAGTTTCCCCACACCTTCATTCATTGTCTTCTTCACAATGAAAGGTTGCTGAATGCAAAGCTGCTTTTGTTACATTTAAAACATCTGTGGCATTATTCACATTCCCACAAGAACTATTAGGAAACAAGGGGATGCAGGTATGACACCGCAACAAACTGCACTTTCAGGTTATGTTAGAATTAATCCAGCAGACACATTTTAAAAGCAATTTAGACATGCAAGCTCAGACTGCTGCTTGCTATTAAGGATTTTTACAGCACTGCAGCATTCTGCTATCTTGCCAATGATAAATTAATGTATGTGACTTATTCAAAACACGTATTTCTGCACTAACAATGTTCTGATTAAAGAGACAAGGCCATAACTAACAAAACCTGCTTTTCCAACTCCAATGAGAAACTGTACAAGCTTGATATTTATAAGTGGCATTTGAGAAACCACAGTACTTCTGTTGTGACACGCATGACCGCATGCAGGCTCCAGAGAGAATCCTGGCACCAGCAATATCTGCCCACCAGGTGGGGTTTCGGTGAAGAAAACAGATCCAAAATAAATGGCAAGAAGAGGGAAGATCATTTAATTCTCAAGTCAGTGAAAGCAGATTAATGAAACAGCCAGCTTTATAAAACAGGTGTAATACTTTGAAGCTGTCAATACCTCACAAAGATGATAGATATATTTCTATAGCCAGATAAATGTTCTCTCACATTTGTACTTAAGCAAAACCATGACATTTAAAAGAAGAGCCTGCATGAAAAAATTAAGACATTCCCTGAGGCTCCTGCAATGCCATCAGGTCCTTTACATCCATGCTCCAAAAATATGTTTCATATTAAATTCCATGGGCTGATTCATTCATCTTGAAGCCTTGTAGGCAATCATAGATCATAACCACAAAAAAAGAAACATATTTAAAAGGTATTTTTAGAAACTAAGGAAATGGGAAAAAAATCCTGGTTGGAGTTATGTGATTTGCCAATTCCTACAATTACTAATAGAATCATAGAATCATTTTAGTTGGAAAAGACCTTTAAGATCACTGAGTCCAACCATTAACCCAACACTGCCAAGTCTACCACTAACCATGTCCCTGAGAGCCTCATCTCCATCTGTCCAACCCCTCCAGGGATGGTGACTCCAGCACTGCCCTGGGCAGCCTGTTCCAATGCCCCACAGCCCTTTGGGGAAGAACTTGTTCCCCAGATCCAACCTCAACCTTCCCTGGTACAACCTGAGGTCATTTCCTCTCATCCTGTCACTTGTTACCTGGGAAGAGAGACCAACCTCCTTGCTACAAACACCTAAAAGACAACAGCTTCATTTACAACATATCCTACCTAAAATAAACAGACATGAGCTTCATCCCCAAACCAGACACACTCTGTTTGTATTAAACCTCTAGTTTCTGGAGCCCAATACACAGCTGTGAGGTACCTCATTATTGTAACACAGAATAAAAACAAACAATTCTAAAAAGAAGGGACTGGGGTGGTATAAACCACAGAAGCCTGGAGTACCGGAGGAGTAGGAGCTGGTCCAGCCCAGGGGACTGGCACCCCACGTGGATGATGGCTTGGTGTTGGTTAAGCCTGGCGGTGGTCTCGTCGGAGCAGTAGTGTTTCTGGGTACCTTCCATAGTTCGTGGGACAGAGAGGCTTGTGTGTGAGAGATCGGGCCAGAGGACCACGTAGACTTGATGTCTGACAATTTTCCTGCAACAGAAAAATATATATTTGTGTAGTTTTAGTTAGCAACAACTGTTAAAACGAGTAGGATAGGTAATCATCAAGCTTCTGCACTGACTATATTCTTCCAGCTTTTCAGGAGAGGAAAGAACAGCATTCCGTACCATCCAGTGGTATAAATTATATAGCCTTTGCACCTCCTAACACTTGAACGTTTGCTAACACATTTATGTTTTCAAAGAACTTTATATTTAATGAATCTCACAACACCCGCTACATATACAGCTCCCTTGTTAAAATCTAGTTTCCTTTCTTGTAAAAGACAGTATATGTAAAAAGACCAGAAAATGGACTTCAGTATTTGAAATCTAATTTCATCAAAATGATAACAAAACACTTCAAGATTGTCTCTCTCCGAGTTTTAGAACTCAGAGCAGTTCAGCCTGCGATGTAGGACATGACACATGCACATGACCACAGATTAGATGTTGCTATGTCACTACTTCTCATGGGGTTAACACAAAGATTAGATCATACCGCAAAAAAATAAAAAGCAAATAAAGCAGAAACGCATGGCAGATAAAAGAAAAGCAAGCCATTCCTTTCTTTTCCTTTCATTGGAGCAAAACATTCCAAACAAACCCTTTTTGTTCTGCATTCTGCAGTAGGACCTGAGTCTGCAGCTTCATTTATTCAAAGGAGTGGAGGATTTTCACCAATTAGATATGAAAATGCTAATATAATCCATACAACAGACCCAACAAATTTTTATAATGTGTTAATCTGGATATTTAGGTAGTCAATTCACAAGCAAAACTTCCATGATTTGCAAAGAGAGATACTTCAGAATTTATAGCTCATTAAAAAAAAACGGGGTCATTCACATATTATATAGACCATTTACAGGCTCAGACATATTATAGAGGAGCACCAGGCTTTGGATTTACTATTAAAAGACAGAGCCATGCAGAGTACCTCCTTGAGGTACGACTATTTTCCTGAGCTGAAGATTGTTCACTTTTAACAGTGAGTTTTGTACCAAAAATTTCATATCAGCTCTTACTGGAAGAGTGGAGGTGTTTCTACTGAGGTCCTAAGACAACAGAATATTCCTGATGAAGTTGCAATGGAAATGGTCATCAAGAGATCTCGATGCCAATACAGAGTGACAGTATGTGGCACCACGTGGAATAAATACATTTTTCCTTAGCACAATTCCAGGCATACCATCCAACGCTCAGCACTGAAGAGCTGCCAGCAGAGCTGCCTACCCAGCACTGGGCTGAAAAACATGCTTCTGTCTGTAGTAGCACTACTGTAACAACTGGGAAAGTGCTTTCTAGGGCCTTTTCTCAGAATGCAGAAGGATGTGAAAGTAGAAAGGCCATTTTTCGTACCTGCAATGCTAGGTGCGGATGCAATGCTGCTGAAAGAGCTACTGTAGCCGGAGGCACTAAGCGGCCAGGCACTCGATGAAGGCAGCGTGGCATTCTGAGATGATGTTGGGGATGACCCTGCAGAACCAGCAGAGAAGCAACTAAGAAAGATGGGCATAATGATGTTTGGTGTGACATAAGCAAATCTATTAACGTGCAAATACAAACCATGCAAGGCATTTCCCTTAATCAGCCCGGTTTCTGAAGTCTAGGAATGACATGTTATAGAAAGCATGATAAAGTGAAGCAGAAGTCTTTAGTAGAAAAGCAAGCTGGCACAGTAGCAAATGTGCTAGCGCCTACGCAGAAGATATATTCTTAATTTCCTTTAAGCTATGTGACTCTCGAAACACTAAAGTGTTTTGTCTCAAGGAACAGGCTTGATTTATACAAGTGCTCTGCCAGCTGACTTAAGCAATGGCAACTCTAGATGAGCATAGGTGCATGTGATAAACTAACCTCTTACCATGGGTGATTTGTCCTAAATTACTCAAGCTAAGCACTTCTCCTACATCCTAATGCTCACAAACATCTTCAGATTTTTGCAGACTTTCAGTAAAGAAAGAACATATTTTAGCAATCGCTTCTCAAACTGATAACATTAAATGAAATAGCCTGAAGCCATCTTGGTACATCATTTACAATCGCAGGAGCTATCTAAGCATACACACAATTTCCTTACTGCCAGCAAATACAGAAATTGATATAACACAAAATATCTTCATTATAAAGACCAGAAGAGCTGGCAATATTCTCTCTAGCCACCAACACAATTAAGCATGTATCCTAAGCGACTTAGCATTCCTGACATACATAGATGGACTGTGATGCTGAAACACCTTTAACTGACTAATAAAAACAGGTGAGTTCTTTGGAAAAGAGCACTGTACTGAGGCAGAAGGGAGGAAGTAGAAAGACAATCCCAACCCTTATGGCTCAGTAAAAAACACAGGCCACATTTTCAACTGGAATAGCAACCAACCAAACTTTACCTTTACTCTCTGTGCTCCACAGGACACACCACTACAGACATCAGTTGTAAGCAAAATAATGATTTATCAATGTCTTCTCTGGAAATAATCTATTCCCAGGTAGCAGTGAGGGAATTATATCAAAGGCCCATATGCCCATAGAGCTGAACCTCTTCCTGATTCCATGTGGCTAAGACTTTCAGCTCATAGTAGCTGACCCTGCAAAGTTTATTTAGTAAACAGCCTAAACAAAAAATCAGCCCAAAACCTCAGGTTTTGTCTAAATGTCCAGTGCAAGGACACAGGTCAGCCCTCTAAATGGAGCTCAGCTCTGTTGACAGGATCCGCGCACTTCCATGTGCACTATTCAAAGAGAGTCTCTTCCTGGCAGCATGTCATGAAAGCCCCAATCTCAACGGGAGGGGTAATGACAATAATGGGTAATTTCACCTAGGGGCAAACACCTAGGTTGTATGAGATGTGAATGTAATTTGTGTGTTTACCTCCACTCTTGAGAAGATAGCGATTAACATCCTGTATCGTGGTGTTTATGGTAGGCCCAGTTGGAACACTTCCAGGAGTAACATCGGGGTCATTTTCAGGATCAATATTCTGCAGTCCTTTCCATGGCACTCCTGGATGAAACTCTGTTTCAAAGATAATAAAAAGAAGACTATATAAAGTCGGAATTCTCCAAAGTTCCTGCATATCAGAAGGCATGAGTATTCAATAAACAGAACGAGCAATACATTTTAAGTACAGCAGTTAAACACGAATGCTTTGTATTTTGTTACCTGGTGGCCAGTTTATGCTGGAGCCATTGGAAATTTTATCACTATCGGTTTTGGCACGTGACCAGCTGTGAGGAACAGCTACGGGTGGACTGGCAGGCGATTCACTGTTTTGAATCAGATCGTACCGGCCGTAAGAGTCATCAATGGAGGACTTCCCCGGAGGACCAATACTTAAACCTCCAGGTATAGCACCTGCAATGAATGAAATAGAAAGGCTTTGTTTAGGAGTGGGACTAAATTGGGGTATTTTCTTTCTGTATTACAAAGATAAAAAGAAAATCAAAATATAAACACAGCAAGCAAGGCTTGACAGCCTCTGAAGCCTTACTAGGAATTACAGCTGTGAGATAAACCACCGGTACAATCTAGACACTCAAGTTAAAGAAATTTGGACTACATCACTGCCAAAAAGAGACTAAGTAATTAAAATCATTACACTGATGGTAAATAGGAATTTACTGAGACAACATACTAAAGAATATCACTGAAAGCAAGCTCCCTCTTCATCCTTCTCTTGGTATTCATTGCTAACAGGATGGATGATTTGAAACAGCCTTTCTCACATTCCTACAAACTATCAAACAAGAATTTGGCATAAGCACCACAGCTACTTGCAGAATGAAAAACTACTGTAAAAAAAAAAAAACAATTAACACCACTCATAATAAAGTCCCGGATACAATGAAGTTAACAGAGCACCATGTTCTAACAGAATAAACTTGGTTCAGAAAATAAAGGAATAAACGAGTCAGGATACTGGAGGCGTTTAGGGATAAAGGTGTTCAAACAGATCATAGAATCAACTGGGTTGGAAAAGACCTCAGAGATCATGAAGTCCAACCCTTGGTCCAACTCCAGTCCGTTTACTAGATCATGGCACTAAGTGCCATGTCCAATCTCAGTTTAAAAACCTCCAGGGACAGTGAGTCCAGCACCTCCCTGGGCAGGCCATTCTTCTGCTAGCTCCCTCATCACCCCAGGATGGAGCCCATTCGGTCCCATAGACTTGTGAGGATCCAGATGGCTCAGGAAGTCACCAGCTATTTCCTCCTGGAATACAACAGGGCTCTTTGGCTTCCTACCTCTGCCAACCACCTCCAGAGGCCAGTTGTCCTGAGGGCCACCTGTCTTACTGGTAAAAATTGAGGCAAAGTAGGTATTAAGTACCTCGGCTTTCTCCTCATCTTTGTTAACTATATTTCCCTCAAAGTCCAACAGAGAATGGAGATTTTCCTTGCTCCTCCTTTTGTTATTAACGTATTTAAAGAAGGACTTTTTATTATCCCTAACAGAATTGGCCAAATTAACTTCAAATTGCACTTTTGTTTCCCTATTTTTTTTTCTGCATGATCTTGCTGTTTTCATAAATTCTTCATAAGTAGCCAGCCCTTTTTTCCACAGTCGGTAAACTCTCTTTTTATTTCTGATTTCCTTCAGAATCTCCCTGTTTAGCCAAGCTGGTTGTCTTCCTTAGATCCGCAGTTACTTCTGGAAAAATATGAAGCTTCTGCTCCTAACTCCCAGGGTGGTAACTATGCAATCCATCCTGCCTTTGTACAGCACTGGCTGTGAAAGATTGATGATACTGAAAACATTGTGGGAGAAAGCCAACGTAAAGCTTTTTTGGATTGAAGGTATGCAGACCTGGAGTAAAGGGAAACTTGTGGGACTTGTTTTGCCAACACCAAAGGCTTGTTATACTTCATGTTCTGAGCAACAAAATTCAGCAAATTAAAAAGACATTCCTACATAGCATGTAGGGAGTGACAGCAGCAAGAGCTTCAATGCATTGCTGAATGTGACTGCAGAAACCATCTTAAAAATATCAGTCTCAAAGAGTGCTCCGTACCAACCATTTATGAGCACTAAATGAAAATAGTAACATGAGAAAAAAAATCATAAGTGCAATATGACTCAAGTCTCAAACAGCCAGACGGACACAGAGATTAGAAGTGACGTACCGTGCTTGCTGGAGTTCTGGTCAAGCGAAGAAGCAGCACTAGACAGATTATCCATTGAGTTGGGGTGTGTCCACTGAGGAAGGCGAGACTGGGACTGAGAAGTGTCCTTCACTGACAAACCACCAGTAATGTCCATGTTATTTACATTCATGTTCGGGTTCAGTCCAGCTAAATGGAAACAGGTCATTAGATATCCACAATACACGGGAGGATTAAAAGAGGCGTTCAAAAATCCAGCTAAAGAAATTATTAAACGTTGATTTTCAGACATCAGCATGTACCTGTAGTTATTTACTACACACATTTTTAACCTGCTGTCAAGAACTTTTGCTTTTATGGGAACAGCAATATAGCTCCCATGAATTCAGAAAATGTTAAAACTTTGCTAAAAGAAAAAAAAGAAAAAAGATGTGGGGATAATATTTTAAAGCTGTCGGTATTACTACTCACAGTCTCTTCCCTTGTCTCAGAATCTGGAAGAATGTGCTGGAACTACATTTAAACCAGTGAAGAATTTGGAGAACTCCACTGCTAAGCCAAAATATTCCTAATGTCTCACCAGCACACCCCCATGATGTCTGCCATTTTATTTTGCTAACAACATTTTAAAAATCCCAAACAAAGCAACTAATTAAAAGGTCAGACAAACGGCGGCTATTCATCACGGCAGGTATTGTACTATTTGGGCATATATTTCGTATACACAGAACAAAATCACTCGGAATGTATTTAGGGAATAATTTTGACATGCTTCTGTGGCACGAATCTGAGTCCTTTTGGATATATAATCCTGAATGTTAGCAGATCACAGGAAGCTGAGATATGATAAGAACCTCTTAGGCTTAGGCCTTTAATTCATAAATTCTTCTGCCTTCTGATGCTTCCTGCTGTATAACAGCTCACCATAGCAGTCAAAATTACCTTCTTAACTGCTGCATGGTAGATAAAACTTGGCAATTCTATTGTACACAGCATAAAGAGAGTCACAAAGAGATTAAATTAATTCCTTTATGTAATAAATGAAGCCTGTAGCATATATAAAACAAACACAGAAAATAGGTCTGAAAGGTTCTTCTGTTAAGACTGTCTCACAGCCAAATACATTATTTTGAAATCAATCCGATCTGACAGGGTTGTGTCTAACCTGCCACAAAATGACTGGTGAAGAAGATTTCAGAAACTTCCCAGGTAATTTATTCCAGTACTTTACTTTGCTTAAAGCAAATAAGTGATCCTTAATGTTTAACCGGATCTCCTTTTATGCAACAGAAATTTATTACCTCTTGCATTAGCCACATGCAAGAAAACATCTTCAAAGTTATCTTTTACATTTTTGAAGATTTCTGCATGTCTCTTAAGTCCTCTCTTTAGACTAAAGCAAGCAGAGGATTTCATTTTCTCCTTAGCAGTTTCATTTTCGAAGCATCTAATCATCTGCACAACACTCACTGCACTCCTTTAAACTTATCCATATCTTTCTTGAAAGACATTGATTAACACTGATGCTTTACCAGTGCTGATTAGAGTGGAAAACTAACTAGTCACTTTGCCTGACTTCAATATAACATTTGTGTATTTTACAATGTGACGCTGTTTATTTATATGTAGTTCACAGATAGCAACATGCATTGATAGTTAACTAAGCAAACCTTCTGTTGTGATACTTGTAGGCAGAGCTAAGCATGAGCAAACATAGCCCACCTGAACAGCTATCAGATAAGCATGTAATAACATGATTGTGTTTTGGCATTTCAACATTATTTAATAAACGTATCTTCTGTGTTTATGTATTTGATACATTGTGAAGCAAAACATTTAGATGCTGAATCAATGCAATATACTCCCTCTACCTTTTGCATACGGAATAGCTTTAATGCAGGGCACTCACCAAGAGGGTAAGGAGCAAAGGTGTTCGGTGAAGACTGTTGCTCTTTGGTCTGCAGGTCAGGAAGGCCGGGAGCCTGGGGATGGGGTGAAAAGCTATCCATGGCTGATTTGCCTGCAGAGGGGTGCAAAGATAGATGTGGAGGGGGAGGCTGCTGCTTCATAAGCAGGGCCTGGGCCAGCTGGCGCTGGTGCTGCTGGATCTGCTGCTGCATGTTATTGATTGTACGTGCAACCTGGTGAGAAAAAGAATCAATAAATGCTCGATTGAACAAAAAGGCACCAGGTTTCTTGTGTCTTTCTCTACAGTGAAACAACACAATAGATCTGTTTACAAATAAAAACGGACTGAACGAAGGGTTGAAGAGCTTTCCTCCTACTGAAATAGCTTTATTACTCTAGCACTCTCTCTTTTCAATACTCAAGCCATGTGCTGTGTAATTGTTTCTAGGGATGCTCTGGCTGCTTTGGCATAACGTAGTACCATTGCTTTAAGCTACTGAAACCAAATTCTAATGGCAGGGAAACCTACTTGCTGCTCCTGTTGTCTCATGGGTCCGGAAACATTACGCTGAGCCTGTAACATCTGCTGCTGGATTTGTAAACGTTGGTACGCCTGCAAGAGAGAGAGCAGAGGTCAGAGGTCCTGACGGATACAAGCAGCCCTTGCTTGAACTGCTCCGGAACATTATGAAATAGAAAAGGCAAACACTGGAGTTTTCTGAAAACAGTCAATGAGGCAAAAGTAACAATCTTGCTATGAATACATTATAAAATACATTTAAGTCCAGTGTAAAACCAAACACGTAAATAAAAAACCTGATGAGTAAGTTTGTGACCAATATGTATTCTTTAAAGATAGGAATCTTTTTTTTTTTTCCAAAAATATACAATGTTATTCATACCACTACAAAGAGAACTACATTTTAGTTCCGCTGATCAGCTATAAAGGATAATTATTCCACAAATGACTATTTATAAAGCCTGAGGCAAAACCCATTATTTTGTTTCTTTAAAAAGAAACTTTCTTAAAGAAACTGACATCTGATTGTTTTAAAGCTCTGTCACGTCCATTTAAAAATTTAGTTAGCCATTCTCCTATTTTATCTTCGTGCCTTCAGTTCTGCTTTAGAGCTTATTTGCACTGTCTTTTAACTTACCAGCTGCAGCTGATAGAGCTGGTTCAACATCGTCATATGCTGAGGATTATTAATTGGCGAGGTTAACTGTGCAGGGCTGAGACCAATGTTTTTTGCTGCAAACTGCAAAAGCTGTGCTTGAACCTAAGAAAGAACAGTGTATTAAACATTGTACATTTACTTTTAACACTGGCAACTGTGTAAGCCGTTAATAAGAGTCACAAGACATTGGCTGGAAAATATGACTATTACCAGAAGTAGTACCACAAGCCACCAAAAAATTTTACAAGAGACTCTAATAGAAATCTGAATAACCATACTTAAACGTCCATTTATAGAAAAAGGGCTGAGAACTAACTGCTCAGCTCTCTAGAAACACTACTTTTTGTAAAAAAGAAGGAAGACAATGTGCCCACATAGATGATGTACAGAGTGTACAAACTAGAACTTCTTACCCATATAACGTGCTTGCTGGCTAGGAAACAAATCAGCACAGACATAGCCAGGCAAGAGCTGCAAAGCCTCAGGAGCATGACAGAACGCATGTGGAGAGGAGAGGGAATGTGGAAGAGTTCCAGGGAAAGGGAAAACTTGAGAATGGAAGTGCTGTCTAACCTGAGGGGATAGAAACTGAGGCACTTGAGCACGAAGACTAGGCTGGGATGAATTAAGAGGTTGCACTGGCGGTTGCTGCGGCTGTTGCATGGTCCTGGCTTGTGCTGCTCCGCTATTGCCAAACATACCCAGATTGCCACTCGGTATCTACAGCAGGGCAAGACAGACATCGGCACTTAAAGACATCATTCAGCGTATAAACTGGAAGCTACTTAACTGTGCAGTCTTTATCTTCAGTGATTATGACAAGAATGGATAAAGAAACAAGTACATACAGATTGTATTGACAATCAGGTTTAGAATCGGGGATGGCAAAGACTGGCGTGTACCCAACCTCCCAAACCTCCAAAACTTTGTATAGATGCTTGAACAAAAGGCAGCTGGAGGTGAAGATCACTTTTATAAGGATGCATAAACCTAGAGGGTCACAAGATGAACAATGAGAAGCACTTGCCAAAAATGGCTGCATTTGTGTAGCAAGGGACAGGAGAATGGCAGCATTAAACTCACGGCATCCCAATCCTTAAATTAGCTACGCAGTTTTGATATTTAGTCATTTCATAAAGCTACTGATAATGGACATGCTATCAGTGCCATCACTGCTTCTGAAAGATATGCTTAATGGGCTATAAGTGCTGGACAAGTAATATCTTTAGAAAACTAGCTTTAAAAGAATATATGTAAGAAAAGCCACCCTAGAATAATAGACAGAGTTTTTCTGCATTGTTATTTCTTATCTTTGCTGGAAGTTCCAATTTATATGGCAAAAATAATCTTTTCATAATTAACAGAAGTTTATGAACTCAGTCTTGTGGTTGTTTACGAATCTTCCTCTCCATCTCCTTTGCCCTTCTTTCCCTTTCAGCATGTTCTACCCAAGGGCCAAAACATCCCACTTGCCACAACGCTCTATCTGACCAGAGGTGCTAGAAGCACAGTTTCTTTCTTACCACCTGTCAAAGCTATGAGCTGGCTTGACACTTAGAGCAGGAATAAAAAAGCCCCCATCACTTCTCACTCATCTTATCACTGAATAATTATGCCAGCCAGGAAAGACGAATTAGAGCAACATCTCTGCCTTAGAGTCGGTGACAATGAGCAATGCCTCAAAAAAGAGAAACCTCACATCAATCAAGGCAGAGCTATACCAGTGTTGAGTGGTATAAATCCATAACACTGCAGCCTCTTCTCAATGTATGTGTGCAATTAGCGGGCTAATTACAACTAAGCAGTTGTTTCATGTCCTACAATGTGAAACGTTAACACAGCAGGTAGTTTCTCCACTGATATTTCACGTGAACAAAGACGTTGCACACCCTTTCAGTTTAAACCACTATTTTCTCCTGGGAAGTGAGGAGTCCAAGAGAGCTGAAATTCAACTTGGGCTCTCCCCCAACAGCCTTACCTGTCTAGAAGAATTCAAGTTTTGCATGCCCAGCCCTGAGGCAATCCCGCCCAGGGTCTGATTAGGGAGTGCACTGTTTGAAAGGGGGAGCTTCAGGCTTGGTGAAGGCAAAAATGGTGAAGTAGTGGGCTCTTCCACTAGGCCGCCATCCTGATTGGAGAAAGAAAGGGTGAGCTGTGTGCGGGGCCCAGGAGCAGACAGTGCACAAAACAGTGTCCCATGGCAATACAAAAGGGCATGGATGAATACAAATATTAAAAAAAAAAAAAAAAAAAAAAGCATGAATAACAGGGAATGAAAAGTATGGAGTGAAGGGAGAAGAAAGAGAGAAATAGGATTAAGGTATTGTTTTTCTTTGTTACAGTTAATCCACAAATGTACAATGCCCCCCCGCCACCTCTCCAGAAGGAACCCATAGCAGAGCTATCATGCAGCCACCTCCTCCTCCCCTCTGAGGTTTTCCCCTCTCTCCTCCACCAGATTGAAAGGTGGAAAGGGAAGAGACCCAACACATTTCAGGGAAGACCTGGGTCAACGTGGTAAATCCTCAGCAGCGGAGCACAGGCTCTGCCACACTGCTTTTGCTAACCCAGAACCTGGGAAAGGCCAGATCAGCTGATTTGATAGCAGTCCCCATTTGGTTCCACATCATAGCTCTGCTCTTAAAAAAGCACTTTTGTATTAATCCCCTTTCCTGAGACATAGGACTTTCTTTTAATATTCACATAGCACTGAGTTATTATTATCCACTCTGAAGCATTAAACCCTAACGCACCCAATATCCTTAAAAACAATACTGATGTCTGCGTAGCCTCCCTAGGAAAGTGATTAAGTCACCGTCTGAATGTCCCCCAGGAGGAGGCAGATTTTAGCAAGACATAAGGAGCCCCCTCTGATAACGGAGCTGTAAGGAACCATGGTTGAACATGGGTACGATGCACAGAAGGCAGACCCCGTGGGGGCCAAACAGCAAGTCAGAAAAGAAAATAAATCATATAATCCCCAATCAAACAGGTAGATATCTAGCTAGTATTACAGTGGGGTACCAAGTTCTATCTCAAACTGTGCTTTGATGTCTGGGAAGCCTGCGGCAAGCGTGATCAAATAACACTGTGTACAAAGTAGAGCTCCAAAAACAGGCAGAGTGAAAAATCTTTAATTTGCTATGTGCTGGACTGGTGTTTTTCAGGCAATATATTCATTGCAAAGAACAGCTTCTAAATAGGTGAGGAGCTAGGTTATTTCAACCCATAAATTCAATGCCCCAGAAGGTTGTGAGAGACTGATAAACCTCCTTTGTTAAAAAAGCAGCCCAGTCTGCTAACCAGATACCCAAACAAATGACTTAATGCAGCAAGCACACTCAGTAAATTTCATGTTCTAAATTAATCCTGAAAAACGCATTTTCAACAGCTCTCCTTTGATGCAAAGAAAAAGTTTCTTTACTACCAGGCAAAGTGACACTTGACATGCTATCTGCCTATCCTGAGGGGAACACTGACATTTTCTAATGATATCCCCAAGGCCTTTCAGCTCAAGATATTTTACATTCTACTGGACATCAGTCACACTCCACAAACAACTGCAGCTTGCATGACAGTAACAGGTTCAAAGATTTCTCCTTAGATCACAGACATATGTTCACAATTCTACCCTTCCCCCTTTAAAGTGAAAATAATTTCAAGCTTGGTGTGCGCTCTCTCCTTCAGATGCCATTGTTTCTTGCGTGAACAGACCTACTGACCATGAAAGACCAATGCAATCCCACCCTGCCCCCAAAATTTATTCAATTCTTGTCTCGTTGACATGACTTTTTTCACGTTTTGGAAACAGACAGTGCCACGATGGCGGAGGACAAGCCACACTGGAGACTCAGGAAACCCATTTCCAGCCCCAGTGGACTCCTGCTCAAGGCCGCTTGCACAAGTGTGCTCCTTGGCCAAACTGCACATGTCTTTTGGAGCAAGTTTATAACACATTGTTCACATTCACTTCGTTCCATTGTTTTTAAAATTTGAACTTAGGTTGTCAACTGTGCTGCACAAACCCGTGCTCTGTAAGGGGAACTGAAATCAATTCATTTAACATAAAGCATTTAGTCAGTCAATGTAAAGTGCTCAGCAGTCATTCTAACCTAAACTAGGTGATACCTTTACTGCCCACAGGGGTTTGTGACCCATTATTTTTCAGGCTCCTTTATGCAATAATTGCTTCCTGAAGAATAATATTTTCTACCTAATCTTTCCTCTTCAGTGATACTTTTACAAATTTATGGTACATTTCTTCCTCAGGCTAATCAATTAAACAAATCCCCTACATCTGAATCATCAAAATCATGCTCAATCCAGACTGCATTCAACTTTTTGGGGACTTCACACAACTGTAAAATCCTACTGGTGGCAGCATTTCCTTCTACACTTATCCAACAGAAAGTACCACACTGGAGCTCCACAATACATTACTTTAGGACTTTGGGAAGTCTTTTGCAATAGTCTCATGTACCAAATATCACAGAATGCAAGCGGCATAACTCAAAGATGTTTTGGCCCTGTGATACAGATAATTTAGCAGAGGATTCCTGGACACTTAAGCAGTTGCCTGCCAACAAATGCCACTTCATGAATCAAAATGTCCGAACAGACAGATACAAGACTGATGAATCTGCCAGAGGTCTTTACACAAAGTCAGTTACAGAAGTAGTTGGTAGAAAATACGTAATTAATAGCTTCTTAAAACAGAAAAAGCCTTTTCCAAAACAGGAAGCTAAGGTAATAAAATCTCATCTCAGAATAAGTTGTCTTCAAACCTGACAGGAGTCAGGTACAGCTTGCAGGAAATGCAAGACTCAAAGAAGTACTTTGAATTTTGGAAAAATGGGAATATGAAAAAGGTTTCAAAATTTGGAAGTTAAAGAAACAAATCACTGGATCACAGAAAAGAGAGATGGAGAAAAAAAGAATTTAAAAATCAACCTTAAAATTCTAGTGATCACCATCTAACTGCAAAGCCTACAAAAGTGTCTCTGCGTAATGGTAAAATATCCCATTTGCTATCCCAAAGACAAAATCAGTCACACTCACTGGGATCAAGAATGGGAAGGACAAGATTGAAAAAATCCCAACAAACAGTTTGTTCGAATTAGAAACATGGAAGAAAGTCAGAATGTTTTTGGAAGAACATGAATGCAGCCAACAGGCATCAAGACCTGTACACCTGGATTTCTCAATAGTAGAGAAGAGCAGCTGACCAGTAAATAAGTCGGCAGTGAAAAGGAGACTTAATTTCTAGGGTGAGAATTTCGCAGTCTCCTCTGTGCTCAAGAATTTGGGAGAAAGCTTGGAAGCAACATCAGGGCAAAGGACGACAGAACTCTGCTGGCAGTATGGGAGACAGCATGAAAAAACAAAGCTAGAGGAGAGCAGAAGGGAAAATGAGTCTGTCGTGGAACTAAGAGCAGCTTCACAGAAGGAAAGCTCAAGCTAACGCCAAAGCAGGCTGATGTTACTCCTCTGCAGAGCTGACCTTTTGGTCACATAGATCTAATACAGTGGTCCAGAGTTCAGCACTTGCAATCTGTGCTAAAAAATTAAGTGATGTCTCTGTAGCGTTCAAGATTTTCAGTTACCGAGTGGTCAGCGCAGATCAGCAAGCCGCCACATTTTTCTTCTGAGCTTAGAAGAACACGTGGTAGGTGCGACGAAATACACACCAAACCTGAGACACTACTCAGGGGTTGTACCCAAACCAAATCCCTGCACTTTGAGGCACTCTGGGCTTATTTGTGGTGCTTCCAGAAAAATCTTACATGCTTTTTACAAATTTGACGGCTCCAGAAGACACGAGGTAACATCTTCAAACAAACCTGGTACTCAAGGTAGAGCATGCTCGCCACCACATATAAGATAAAGCAGTTGAGAACATGTAGCAGGGTACTGCTAGCCTAGATATTTATTTTCTCAAAGCCACTGGATTTTCTCCCTTCCCCTTTTATGGTGCTACAAAACAAGATAATACACTGAAAAAAATAATAAAGCACTGAGTGCCAAAGATTGCCTCAGTGTGACACACACAGAGTATCTGCAGCAAACGTTGAAGAATAAGTGAAAGCAAATATTCAAAGGTGATGTTCAGCTGCACAGACCACCACCAATCCAGAAAGAACAGGGAGTTCAATGGATCGAGGAGCAAATGTCAGAGCTGGAAATTCTCTCTCCTCAAATGCATAAGGTTAAAAAACCAAAAAAATTAAGTTGGGCTTTACCTGTCAAAGAAAATGCAGGAGAAAAATCATAGAGACTCAACTCAAGTGAGCTGAGAGAATCAGCTGAGAAAGAGTGGTAGCAACAAGCACACTAACCCAGCTTACAATGTCACGAGGAGGAACCTCACATAACTTACTGAAGGCTCAGCAAAGCCAGCAAAAGGATAATAACTTAATAAGACCTAAGTAAAATAAGGAGCATTGGCTGGAGTGCTTTGTGCAGCTGTGAGAGAGCTTGTCTGCTGCCCAAGGACAAGCTGAGCTGGAAGCCAGGCAGCTCCAGGCTCATGCTCTGAAATAGCACCTCAAAGGGCAATTTTGGAGAAGAGGAATTGCTCTAGTAGCATGAGCTGTAAATCTGGAAAGAATTTCTTTGGAAAAAAGGTATCTATTCTTAGAGTAGGAACTATATTTGTTTAATTCAATTAGCAAGTTGCTCAACACTCTGATAGCTAACAAATATAGTTGGGGATTATTTCCTTTGTTATAGTAAAGTCGCTGTGACAGATTACGCCCAGACTGACAGATTTTACTAGCTGTATGAATATTAATGATTTTAGTACTCCCTTCTCAATAGTTGTGTTTAACATATGTTTCCATAATTGTGCATTATGCTGCACATAATGCATTTCTCTCTCTGGCAATAATTCTACTGCTCAAGATCTCAGTTCCTGAGATCAGCTGATCGGAGGCAGCTCGGCGAGTCCCGATAAAGCGAAGTCTTCGAGGTACGGAGAAGCCTTTTTTTGTTGTTTTGTTTTTCTCTCCATCGGGCACTTTCGTTCTTGAAACCCAAACCCCGTGGCTATTCAGGTTTCTGGCTGCAGGGAGTGCCAGAGCCTGCTGCTGCCAGATGACAATGGCCAGCATGCCACCTGTGTGAGGTGTGAGCAGGTGCAAGATCTGCTCTACATAGTTGCAAAGCTTAAGGAGGAGATTGAGACACTGAGGACCATCAGGGAGTGTGAAAAGGAAATCGACTGGTGGAATAACTCCCT
Source organism: Streptopelia decaocto (assembly GCF_964273445.1). Lineage (NCBI taxonomy): Eukaryota > Metazoa > Chordata > Aves > Columbiformes > Columbidae > Streptopelia > Streptopelia decaocto. Next base: position 7,373,618 of record NC_138671.1, on the reverse strand, counting down.
GGCGTGCCACTCAGAGAGGCTCCAGGGGGATACCTGTGTCTAGTGGAGTGCCTTGAGGCCTATACTATTCAATATATTCATCAATGATTTGGACGAGGGAATAGAGTGTACTGGAACACAAGAGGTTCCACTTAAATTTGAGAAGAAACTTCTTCTCAGTAAGGGTGACAAACACTGGCCCAGGCTGCCCAGGGAGGTTGTGGAGTCTCCTACTCTGGAAACATTCAAAACCCGCCTGGACACCTTCCTGTGTAACCTCATCTGGGTGTTCCTGCTCCGGCGGGTGGATTGCACTGGATGAGCTTTTGAAGTCCCTTCCAATCCCTGACATTCTGGGATTCTGTGATACCGTTACCCTAGAAGAGTAAAGGTGAACTGGCACATATTCATTGATTTGTGACCTTCATCAGGAGAGAGATCTTTTAATTAACATCTTCATTAAAGTTTGCCATAAACGAATAGATTTGACATACTTAGGAAGGAATGTTACATGGCAGGAAGAGAAGAAGATGGGAAGAAGAGCCAGGCTGAGCTTTACGTTGTAGGAAATACACACAACTTAAGTCTGCTTTAGGGAACAACATAATGGACACCACGTCACTCCAGTGTAAGTAGGGAGCCCAGAAAGAACTAATGTTATTAATGCCCCAAAACCAGAAAAGCAGTTTTCTAATATATAATCTTTGGAGGAAACTGCCATGAGACTAGATTGCACAGCACTGTGGCAGCATCTGAACTATCACAAAAACTTTTGGTATGTAAGGACCCTCTAAAATTTTGTATAGATGCCAATTTTTCCTTATTAATACAAATATTCCGTTATTATGTAAGATGCACTTGTGTTTAATCAGATTAACTTGTTTACAGTTTGCATCGTACCAGCAAACTGTTTAGACTGTGATGACAGCAGAAATAGTAATAGTTGTCATTAAAAGGGCAGCATTTATCAGATGTCCCAGCATAAGGCCACACTAATTTTCTTAGCGCAGCACCTGGGAACCTGTCACAACACAAACCATAACTTTACGGACAACACTATAGTTAAGACTATAAGAAAACACAGGGTGGAGGACTGGAAAGATAATAATTATTCAGGGTTGGTAAAGTTGTGTTTGTGTAAATACAGTCTGTGTTAACAAGACTACATGTCATTGCTGTCTCACATCATGTAAACAGCTTATGTAAAATGAATTGGTTTCAGTACAGTTTATGGAAAGTATTGATTTCTGCATTCAGAAACCACCACCGCCCATCTTTATGAACATTTCAAATAACTTGTGAAATAAAGAATGGCACCAACAACTATTCTTTCCTTACTAATAATTGTCAGGGAGATCCTGAGGTGATTTGGTGGGTCTCTTTGTAGGACTTTGTGACAGGTTGTAAATCTCATTTCCTACTAAAGATCTGGCTGCTGTTTTTCCTACATTCTCTTCTTTAGGCACTTTGAATCTCTGACACAACAAACTTCTGGAGTGTTCTCCTCTGTCATGAAATGGTGCTGGAAAACTGGTCATACGTGATCACAGAAAGGGAGGCTCATCAGAGAGGCTGTTTATGACTCTGCGTGTCTGCTCCTCGACTTAAAAAAATACCCCAGCTCCTCATTCCTATTCAAGTACTGAACTATAAGGAGCTCAAAACTAACAATGGGAATTAGGTGTCTAATTCTTGAAGATTGTGGCCTTGGTCCGGCCTGATCGTTAATTTAGGCAACGGTCACTGACTCTCTGGACTTTTACAGAGGGAAAGGCCCCCCATGCTCTGTTTCTTTGTTTTACCCATTTCTAGTTCCATTGCATTACTCATTCCCTAGTAGGTTTTCTTTTCAGGTATAACACTGGGGAGGACCATTGCTTATTTTTATGGGGGAATCAAATCACTGGACTTTTTCACAAGGACTAAATCCCCAAAAGATTAAACAAGCAAAGAAAAGAATAAAGCAATACGTAACTACGCATCACATTTCTCTCTAGAGTTTCTAAACAGACAGTGGATAGCACCAATATTTCTACACCATGTACAGTTTTGACTTGCAAGTGATACTCGTATTTCTGAACTTACCTTGTCAAGGAAGGTGGGGCGGTCCATGGAAGACTCTTTGGAGATTGGTGGTGGGCGGCAGCCAAGGGGTTTGGTGACCATTCCGTTATAGTCGGTCACTCCCATTCCACGCTTGTCCATTTCCACCTTCTTTTCCAGCAGAGCACCTTCACAGAAAGGGGAAACGTATTGAAAAAGGTAATGCAAAGACAGTGAATTTGCCAATAGTAGCTCACAGAATTATGTCTTGCTTACAAAAGCAGAAGAATAAACAATATCCAGTTGAACTGGACAAGATCAAACTCCCGGAATTATGAATGGTTCCTGTGTTGCTTCTAAGAAAAGCTTAATCATACAGATACTTACTCATGGCCTGATCGAGATTCATATTGTTGCTCTTCAAGGCCTCTTCCGCTGGCTCTCTCTGTCAAAAATATGCATTATGTTAAGAGAATAAGTAATCATGCTTACATGATTCCAAAGCAAATTCAGAAAACAGGTAAGTCTCTTAAATACTGGATTTAGTATTTACTCAGTGGCACAAATAACATCCACACATTTTTTTTTTCTCCCTTTACCAACACCCACAACAATTAAATTTATTTCAGTTTGTCAAGTAAGTACCAGTTCTACAAGGCCAAATTATATTCTTCTATTTAAATCTCTTCTTGTTTTTATGGACAACTCATATCACTATGATATACCAAAAAAAACTGAAAAACCAACCAGCCCACCAAAAAAACAAAACCCCAAACCAGCAGCTATAGTCTAATTTTACCTGTTTAATACGGAAAGGGGTACAAAAATGGAATTATTACTGAAGTTCAGAATTTTATAACAGAGGCCACTCTCAACTTCAGAAGTTCTAAAATGTCATCAAGCAAAGTATATCATCAAGTAATGTCAGCAGGAGACTGAAGATCTTTTTGCAGCTACAGTCCAAAACACCGAAAGAACTAGAAGCTACAAGAGCCAAGCCACAGGTGTGTGAGCTGTGGACGCTACTCACAGGGAAGCCCATGTCTGTGAGCTGTTTTATCAGACGGTTCATGATCCAGGCCTCATCTTGCTTGCTAGATGTCTTCATGCCCTTAGTAAATAAATGGGAGATTCCATTAATGGCCTGGTACCAAAATTTATACTAGTTAGATGTACATAAAATATATGGTTAAGGTTTTTTATTAATAACACATGCTACCGGAAGATGTATTAGTAGATTAATTTAGAAAGAATTGAAGAACCCTCCGACCAACGTAATTATGATTCTGTTCCCCCACAAAGTGTACAAATTTTATCTCAGCTGAATAGGTGTTCAGTGTACTATTTAGTATTTGATTTGCTGACCACTGAATTAAAGCCACCTTTGAATTTACGTATTTCATTTTAATCCTTGGCAGGAAAGCATAATGAGATAAAAATTTCTGAAATAGTAAAACACTTCCTGAAAAACATTCCCAAAACCAAGTTTGTAACCTTGAATTTAAGAACGTTACTCAGTGTATTTTCTTAAAAACAAACAAGAGCGTCTAGATAAACACCTTTAAAAGATCTCTGTGCAGCTTTTCTATCACAAAATCCTTAAGAAGTCTCTTCCTTTCAGTTCTCCAGAAAGTACCAAGGGACAAGCGTGGATTTGTTTTGGGCTGCGGACAGTACAAGAAACAACCATACTTGATCAAATCACTGGCCTAACTGTTGGCTATTGGAATAATAAACAAACTGGCTAAATGCATTCCCAATTCCTTTAAGTTACAGCCTGGCCTTGTCCTGAAATAAAAGACTGTGCAATGGAAAACTTCCCAACACAATTGTCTATGTTCACGGTTGAGTGCAGCATTAATACAAGTTTGCTATGTTCTCATACCAGTACACACCTTATAATTATCTATTTGTTCCTCACAAATAAGAAACAGATACTTTTTGTTGAACCACTTCATCACAAACTGTTTGCTTTTCTAGCACCACGGAAAGGGTCTGAAAGCCACCTTAACACCTTTTCTGTTTCCATTAATACGTTATAGTTTCTTTAGAATACATGGCAGCTTATAAAACTTAGAGAAAACAAAAGCAGTAACAACAAAACTCTCAAAGCATCTGATATGCTTAAAGTCAAAGATCTCCCACTTTCCCCCGTGAGCAGGTCGGCTGTACTTAGGCCACTGTAGTGGCAAGCTGGGTCTGCATTCAGGTGTCAGAGCTCTCATTTAAGAGCTCGGGTGTACACAACAGACAATATGCGACAACTTACTCTAGAAATGTTATACTAATTCCACTCTTTTCTAGAGAATGCCTTTCTTTTTGTCTTACCTTTTGAAGTCCTTTCTTCGGGGCGTTCCCCCAGGAATTACAGGAGGAGCTGCTCTCTTGTGAAGCAGTATTATTCCACATATCTCCTTCTTCATCTTCCCACTGACTAGTACTGAGATTCACTTCATCCCCACCACTGCCCCAGCCTTCTTGCATAGATTTTGAAGCTGGAGGGAAAAGAAAGAGGGAGAAGAAAAACCAGATTCAATTTCCTGCAAATTTTGCAGAAATATCCTTCTATGCAATATCCAGTATAACATTCGAGTATTTTCAAGAGATACAGAGGTTCATCAAGCAGCTTAACTGGCATTAAATGATAAGGACACAACTTCTTTGAAGCTAACAAAAAAGTACTATAAATACTTTATAGCAGAATAAATCCACCAACAGCAAGTCTGATTTTTTCCTCAACAAATAAGATCTGTGGTCATGGTCATTTTGGTCTCCTAGGAACAAGGAACCAGAAGTATGACCACACACTTGTTAAGTGTTATTTTTGCTTTCAATTTTTCCTGCCACATTCTCTGATGAACAAAACCAAATTTCAAGGTCATGAATGGTCAGAAACTCATTCCCACCTCAGAAGAACGAGATCTGAGCTGCAGGGAACACTTCACATTCAGTGAACAGGCTGTGTCCCCTCATTCCATTTTATTCTGTTTACTCTGTGTAAAGCTGGGATTACTCATGTTAAGGCCTCTAACTCCTCTTTTTAGGTTTTTCTGGGCCTTTTAACTATCTCTCAGTATAGCATTTTTACAGGATTGAAACTTAAAGACTATCACTATCAAAACAGCAAGGCATTTTGAGATGGAGGATTTTTATCAAATAACATTAGGAACCACGAAGCAGTTGCTGTACCTAGGAACAGTTTTAATAGGTGAAGAAGATATCCACTCCCTCAGCTTAACAGAATAGTTATGACTAGTCCTTCTCATGTACTTCTTCTCCTACCACAATCAATCCTATCTTGATTGACCTCAGCTGCTTCACAGCCCGGTCCAGGTTTCTTTAAGGCAGCGAGTGATAAGTACTATTCATGTTCTTCTGCAGTTTCCCAGTTTCCCGTGTCCCTGCTGTGCTGCTTTAGAAGTACGCAAAAATACTCTAGGGAATACCTTTAAAGTGACTGGATTGATGCACTGTATTCATATTTTTGTATGAGCTTGGTATCTGGAATATTACTACTGTTTTGAGACAGCTAATGGAGTTTTGAGCATGAACTTATTAAGAACGCCTCTGACGTAAACGCACAGAAAACCAGAAGAAGTGCTGTTGAAAAATACTGGGAGAAGCAAACAGACTTGGCCCTTTCCCCCCATTTTGTGACAGTGACACCCAGGCACACACCTGGTTTGCACAGTGCTGGGGCAGCAGCTGGAGCGTTTGTTCTTCCGTACGTCCCTGCCGGCTCGGCAGGATTATCTCCCCACCCGGTACCGCTGCTGGGGGGCTTCCCCCAGGCCGAAGTGCCGTTATCCACCGCAGCAGAAGGGGACGAGGGCTCTCCCCAAGGAGCTTCGGTCTTGGTGTGGACAGTAGGCATTTCTCCCCAGCCTGCTGAAGCAAGGGGAAGGAGAGAACAGTGATGAGAGGAATGGTTTCTTCTCATCAATTCTTTCAAAGATGGACATTTTATTAAAGGTTTTGTCTGGAAAGAGACTAGATGATCTTTCGAGGTCCCTTCCGATCCCTGACATTCTGTGATTCTGTGGATAAAGTTACATTTTTGAATGAATGATGCAAAATTCTACAGGTACAAGCAGAAATTTCCTTTGTATTTGCCGAAGGATTTAAAAAAAAAAAAAAAAAACAAGGTTTTTCACCCATTTTAAAAATAAGCCAGTAGGCTTCATATTTGAAACAGCGAAGGTGGAATATTGGGTCAAGGAGCCTGCAGTGCCATCAGTTTCCCTCTGGCAGTGGGATGCTCTCCAGCACCATCATGTACCTCGCAATAAAAGCAGCTCACAAACACCATCACAGTGGTTGAATCAAAGCAAGAAGCTACTTTTAAGTTCCTTTCCACAGCTGTTTGAAAGGAAAACACATTCAGTGGTCTCAAAATCCAAACCAGCCTAAAATTTTCAAAAATTCTGCTCAAGAGAAAACTTATTTTCTCTAGGAAAACAATATGCATTTAGGCTTTCCTGAGAAAAAGCTCCATGCCTTAAATAACACTCAGATCTGCATGAGTGTTGTTTTGCAACAGAATAAGCTCCATCAAAGGGTTCTTTGGCAAGAAAGTGAGGTTTTAACACTGAAGTTTAAAAGCACTGTTAGAATTGCAAGAAACAAAAAGATCACAGCGAGTAATAAACATGGACACATTGGCAGAGCTTTGTTTTATAGAAATAAAAACATAATTAACATTGGGCCCCGGCCAACAGGAAATCCTCAAGGGAAAGTGAAATGTTCACTAAGCTGTGGCAGGATGCAGTTGTTTTCCCTCAAAATAACCCCATGGCCATTTGGATGACAGAAACTGTTTGCCTTGAAGTTGTTTGGTTTGTGATAAATACCAGAGCATATGACTACAATACAGGCAAATCAAAATATTAGAACCTTATGGAGATGAAGAAGGAAGAAAACAGGTAGAACAGAGATTGTTTACTAACTAGTCACTAGTTAGTGTGCTAATAATAGAAAATACATAATCTGCTGGGCAGGGTGTGTGTAAAAGGGAGGGTTATATATGTATTTAAGAGTCACCTATAACCCTTAACCTTTCAAGTCTTTGTGTTTTGAAAGGTATTCCAGTTCATGTGCTGGGGCTCCACACCTTCCAGCGTTAGGGACGCTCTTACTCGGCTTCCACCCTTGTTTGAAAACCAAGGGCAGGTCTCTGGGCATCCCCCATCTGTCCCAGGGCTGAGCACCCACAACAGGATTTCAGGTTCTTACACACGAGCACCCTAAAGGAGCTCAAAACTCATCTGGTTTCAAATCCGCTCTGCTCAAAGTTCGAAGCAAGGAAACCGCATCACTTATAATCAGTGTTTCACATAAATTTCATGCTGTGAATGGCACAGAAGTCGCACTGAGACAATGGCACTGGATTCTGAAAGGAACAGGGAGATGTTCAGAGCTTTTGGAATTTAGACCTGGTTCAGATTTTTAAAACTCAAGCTCCTTACTCTTTAGGAACCACAAAGACCTTCATTTTCAACCCAAAAATCTCCATAGGGAAGCCTACATTATCTTTCATTGTTTCTTTTCTCAGCTGGAGGATGGTGGTTGGAACCTGCCTAAGGGGAAAAGGAGAGCACTGAGTCCCCTCCTCAGCACTTGGAGGAAGGACCTGGTGCTCTTTGGGACCCAGAAATCTCTAATCATCCCTTTTTGGAAAACATTTTCTCACTTCTTATTGCCTTCGTATCAAAGTTGCAAGAGTTAAAAGAATAACGCACAAGTAATTTAGATTAAAATTGAATCTAAATCCAAAGCACTAGCTTTCTGCTCATCTTCCTAAACTCACCACTGGTTTGGAAGCAAGCTCCTATACCAGAGAGGATTATGTTTATCACATATTCTATCTTTTTTTTTTTCAATAGAAAAGAAACTCCTTAGAGCATTATGCATTACCATCAAGCGCGTACCAACATCTGCTTCCCATCAACAGCTTTTAAGTTCTGTATTCAAAAGAATTTTGAGAACTTCTGGGGCTGGGTGACAACTTGAATAACAAGACTGTAACTTGGCCTCCGTTTCTAAACTAATACAGTATAAGCTTAAAAGTCAAAAGGGACTGTTACTCCTTTGTGAACAGCAAACTCGATGTACAGCAACATCAAAATCCACTTCTTTGCTTTTAGGATGTGCAACTGTGCCATCTTAGAGCTAATACAGAACGGAATCCAGGGCTTCTTATTAATGATATTCCCTGAGTAACAGGGAACCATAAAGTGCCTGGCAAAGCAGTAAACTTTGCTCTGCAAGGTGTTAGATTATTTGAACAGCATTAACAATACCTTGCTGTATGTGACCAGTTTTACAAGCACAGATGTAATGACCCAAAAATCAGCTTAATGAACAAACAACACCAAAACCAAACAAACCCCACTTTCATGATACCTCCACTACAGATCAGAAATTTCAATTGTCAGCTTCACGGGTAAAGTTTTAAATATGGATGAAATAAGTCTAAAGTAAAGGAATTACAGATTGCGTGTGTCACACTGACAAGTACAAACCTATTTAAAGATTTCTCTTTCTGGAGAACATGTTGTTTTATTAAAATAGATACACTCAACTATTAAAATATTTGACCAGAGTAGGGAACATGAGACTATTTTTACACAGACATTAAAGTTTGAATTATTTCAAAACATCAAAAAGAAAAATGATGGAAATAAGAGAAGGAGAACAAATCCCACTTGGAGAAAGAGACAGTAAAAAAGTCAATATTTAGCCATGACCAAGACGAAACAAAAACTTGGAGACAAAAATCCAGTGAAGAATTTTAAAGTGCATTGCAAGATTGGATTTAGTTTGGGAAGTCTGTGGTCATGATACAGGGCAGGGCTGCTGGTAACTTTTATTTCAATACCTCCCTCCTAAACATTTCTCTCATTTTTCTCCCCCATTTTTATTCCTTGCTGCTTGTCTACAACAGCATCTCATCTTTGATTAGAAAAATCCCTAAATGCTTAAAAACTTTCTTTGGAACCCAGCTGAAGTCAGAATGACTTTTCCCAGCCACCCTGAATATTAACATCTTTAACCAATCTGGCTTTATAAGAATCACATGAAAGTCCAAGATACTACATGAGCTGGAGACCTGAACTATGGAAGAGAACTTTCTTCATAAAAGATAACAGAGGAACAGCAACAATCTAGATTCATGCGGTTGTTGAAAAACATCTGTTGCCAAGAAATATGGTTTATAGAAAAGAAACAGATGCACGGTGTCTAAACAAGAACAAAGCCCGAGACATGGTAACAGAAACAAGTAAGTGAAAAAAGCAGCAAGACGACCTCGAACTCTCAAGTGGTTGAACTACAAGAAAATGCTAAGAACTGTAGAAGGCCTGAAGAGATAAATATGGATCAGCAATGCAAGGATCCAGGCATGGTTCTGACTGGGTGTTGTTTCAAGCCTTTCTTACATTCACTGGACTGTACAAGCTTGCGTGTCGGGTTCCACAGTTCTGTCCTCAAGACAAAAGTTAACGCTGCTTCAGAGTAAATGAATGAACTTATTGTATGACATAAATACAGGATGGGCAACTACACAGTGATCAGGCCAGACAGCGTTCAGTCATCAATACTGGCATAAAGTATATTATAAAACTATTTTCATACCTGGACCAAGCAGTGGGGACCGGTTCGGCTGGGCACTTGACTGGTGCGATGGCTGAGGTTCAACCATATTTGTGTTGATAATGGTGCTAGTGGTGGTGGTATTGGTTGTGGTACTGCTCTGAATTATAGGATTATTTCTATCCCACATGTTTACAGTCTTGTTGTTGTTGTAATTTGGGTCGCCCCAAGCTGAGGTACCATCATCGATTTCCATCTTGCGGCGAATGGACGGTGGAGATGGCTCTTCCCAGCCAGTTGCCTCACAGTTCTCTTTTTGTTTGGCTGGCACTGGCCCACCAACCCACCCCGACCCCGTCTGTTTGACAGAAGCAGCTCCTCCCCAGTTACTCACATTGTTGTCCTGGGGTTTATTAGCCCAGTTTTGTTGGGGGCCTGGCTTTAAAGATTCCCCCCAACTTGTACCTGTATTAGCCTTGCTGTTTGTGCCATTTCCCCACCCGCTGGTCCCAGACCTTGTGGAATCATTCCAACCAGACCCCGATCTATTGTCAGAATCCCATCCAGATCCATTCTTCTTCCCATCACCCAAGTGTCCAGGAACAGATGATGAATCTGTCCAGTCTCCACCTCCTGAAGTCCAGCTTGGATTTGATTTCTGTCCATCTCCCCAGTTTTGAGATTTGGGTTTCTGAGGTTCACCCCAGGTGGGTGATTTGTCCTCCTGATTTGCGGTCCCACTCCAAGCGTGGCCGCTTTTGGCAGCAGCAGCATTATTAACAGTAGTAGAGCTTGCTGACTCTCCCCACCCCCCTGGGCCGTTTGGTGCTTTGTTGTTATTGTCTCCCCAACCTGTATTTGTTGGAACAGCTGCCGGTGGAGAGTTGACCCACCCAGATACTGAAGAGGTATTTGTACTGTTCATGATGGACCCATCGTTCTTCCCCCCTGAGTTTGAAGATTGAGTAGCTGCACAACCCCAGGCCTCTGTTCCATTGTCATTCTTGCGTTCAGACCTTGGGGACTCTTCAAATTCCCAGGCAGTGTTTTGCTTTACAGGGGTCTGTCCCCACCCTGTATTGGACAGGACCCTGGGGTCAAGGTCATTTCTTGGCAACTGAATTTGCCCTTGGTCTATCATCCCTTTGTCTCTCCTCCTGCCCTCTCCAGCCCCCTCCCTCCCAGTACTGCCTTCGTTTTGACTCCCGCCGCTGTCGTTACTCCCTTCGCTAGCTGTGGTGCCAGACGCCGCAGCTTTGGCCCAAGAGTTCATTTGTTCGTTGCCCTGCTGCATGGCGGGATTCGGACTGCTAACACTAGAGCCATCCCACCCTGTTGATCCTTTCCCATTGATGTCGCTATTGGAATGCTGGTTGGGGGGCTTGCCCCATTCACCGTTCACCCCGTTACTGGTGCTACGGTTGGGGTGGCCCCAAGCTCCAGAATGCATACTGCCCACGCTGCTGTTGCCACCGCCCCTGCCCCACGCGAGCACCCCGGGACCAGAAGGAGGCCCCGAGTCCCAGGCGCTCGCGCCGTTTCCTTCCTTTTGCGCAGCACTGCTGGATCCATTTTGTTTAGCACTTAATGCTGAGTTCACAGTGTCTCCATTCCCCTGACTGAACCCAGAATTGCTGTTTCCTGTGGCAGGATTACCTGGGGACATCCCCCACACTGAACTGCCCATTCCTTCACCACTGCCCCCACTGACTTGAGAAACTGATGTTCCGTTAGCACCAGGAAGGCCTTGCAGGTGGGGCGGGATGATGGCCCCCATACCAACGGCCATCCCCCAGTTCGGCAGTCCGTTTGTCTGCATTGCATTGATAGGGTTTGGTGAAGAGTTCATGGGGTTAGTGTTATTTGGTCCATCAGTGTTAAGGTTCTGAGGTTGTACGCTGAAAGACACATTCTGAGAAGTGGACGTTTGTGGTTCTGTGCTCTCTTGCGGCAGCAAGTTTCCCCAAGCACCTAAGGTGCCTGTTGGGTTCCCATTCTGGTTGCCCATGTTCTGACTTATGGCACTGACCGGACTGCAAATACTGGAAGGGTTGCCTGCTCCCACAGTTCCTTCATGTCCAAGTACAGGCCAGGCAGCTGGATTGGCATTAGGGTTAAGGTTAAGATTAATGCCAGCATTCGAGTTGGAAGCACCCCAGCAGTTCTGACTTCTACCATCTCCCATCATGTTGTCCATCTTTCCATCCCCACCACTGGCAGAGCAGTGAGCTAGGCCAGAGCCGGAGCCCCCAGCCACCCCCCACACTCTGGCCGAGTTGCCGTTACCATTGGCTCCACCAGCTCCAAGGGCACTCTGGTTCGAAGTGCTTTGGACGAGTGCTCCGTTGGCGCCATTATTGCCATTAGTTTTCTTTGTATGTCCAGTGAAGTTGCCTTGGGCACTCCCTGTAGCCATGCTACTGTTCTCTGAGCCACAGTTGGAGGCAGAGTCAGTGTCTGTAGTACATTCTGAGGCAGACTCAGTCTCAGCTCCGGTAATGGAAGGCCACGCTTCCTTGTCAGTCCTGTCTATTATCACTTTATCCCAGCTGCAGTTGCCTTCACTCCTGAAAGCGGGCTGCTGTCCCCAGTGGGAATTCTCATAATGGTCTCCCAATCCACTGTGGCTGAGATCTGAAAGGATCCAACAAGGTTCAGAATGAGTCCACTGTTCAAGCACTATTTTACATCGCTAGGCACAGCACTGCATTCTGCTAAAATTCAGACTACATTCTCTAACATAATATAGTAATTTTCCTCACCACAATAAAGCATGATGCTCTTTTTTTTTTAAAATCCGGCAAAAGTCTCAATTAAAATAATGGAACCATTCAGCTTCAGAACAAAGCAACAAGAGTGTTTTGTATCCCTCAGTATATTAGTAACCATGACGAGCAGGCAATAAATAAGGATAGCAAATACACCAACCTGTGTGAAAAATCTAAAAAGCAAATTTGGAAAAAAAACAGAAAAATATATCTAGCAGACTCTTACATCTACTTTGATTCAATTCTCATTTTTCAGAGAAGCACAAAGATAGAACATCCAATACAATATGTAAAATGTCTGCCTGGCGTTAGATATTACATCCACATGCCCATCACACTCAATACATTAAACTCATACTTCATTTAGGTTTTCAACCCTTCCTGCAAATAAAGGAGCAAATACTGACAGCTACCTCAGTGTCAGTTATACACTTAAACACCACTACTGTAACTTACATTTTAGCAGAGAACTTGAGCATTTCTAAATAACAGTTTTGTCAAGAAACTTATGATTTACGTGCAGTTTAAACATTCTTTTGCAGTTGCAGACACAGTCCAGTTTCCCCCAAAACCAATGAAAATCAATGCTAGGTTGTAAGATAGATAGAACGCAATCTTTTCTGAGCATCTCCCACATCCTCAAACATAGATGCTAATCCAAAAACTTAAACAAAAGCTATTGAGCATCCGAATTGCTTGCTACAGTACAAAATAAATCTGGAAGACACATCTCATGCTAAGAACACAAGCTTAGGTCAAGTTTTTGCGTTTACTTTCTATCCTGATTGTTCTCTACATGATTTCTAGCACAGATTACTCCTTTTAGTTTCTTTTGATAGTTTTATAGCAAGTAATTCAGTCTGATCCTAGGGTTGTAAATTAGAGATAATTGACAGAACAGGTCCTCTTAACTGCTTGTCTAGATAAATGACAAAACTTCATACATGTAAGTTAAAAATTGTGGATTTCATTAATTTTTACTTGCTGTAAATCTGTAGAAAGATGACTTCTTATTTTTTATTATTTTAATACGAAGAATATTTTGTGGGGAAGATGGATGCAACAAACCTCCCAAATAAGCTGTTAACAGTAGATGCCTAATATGCATTCATTTAAATCACAAATATTTTGGTGTGATTAGCTCTCCTAACTGCCTCCAGTTAGAGGTGTTCTAATACTGCAGAAAATTGTTCCAAGAATATAAAAAGTCCTCTCTCTTTGACAAAGTCTTCTTATTCACACATTTCACCTGTAGCTTTTCACACGAGAGAGGTGATTACTTGGTTGCCTCCTGAAGATTTATCAAGATGAAGAAAACACCCTAAACGAGGAGAGAGTGCAGCTTGCTTGTTTTTTTAACATAAATCAACTGAGGGCAAAGTATGAATGTCAGAGAAAGGAAAAGAGTCTTAGTTCATCACGCATCTCATGATGTCAGGAAAAGCCCAACAAAAAGAGCTAAATAATTGAAAAGCATGTGACAAATTCAAAAGAGAAGGTGAAAGGAGCCACTTGGATTTACCTGGATTCTCTCCCCTATGTGCAACGGCTAGAAAGGAAAAGCATCATGTTAGTCCTGGATAAAGCCAACCGGTTACATTACAGAGCTAAGGAAGTAGGTTGAAAATTTACCTGATAACCCAGGTTTGCTGCACAGGTGTTAAATAGAGACAAGAATCCCAGATAAGGCACAGAAGGTGAAAGAAAGCCATTCAAACAACTTTAAAAAGGGTCAACAGGGTCAGAAAAATGAGCCAAGCGGCATTCTTAGCAGAACAGAAACGAACAAAGGAAAAAAGCCGCGGCAGGCCAGGCCAGAAGATAAGAAGTTGAGGCAAGCAAGGAACCAGATAAGAAGAGTTATGTGAGATTTTTTTTCAACACTGTGGGTGGTGAGATTCGGCACTACAGTTCAGACGTGACAGAAAGGTTTAAAAGCGGCTTGAAATACATTGTTCCAACAAAAAGGTCTTGTCAAGGCTGAAATCTAAGCTACGCTACGTGTGCGAGTGCCAGGGAGCAGGTTGGTGCTGCTCAAGGCAAGAGTGTCTGTGCAGGGCAGGTGTGGGAAGAAGGATCAAGAGCACAGAGGAAGATGTCTCAAACCCCACAAAAATGGCACTAGGATCAATGAGATGGAAGAGAGCTGCTTGTTTAATCATTGCTTTCTCTTTACCCTCTCCCCCAAGGATGGTGGTTAAAGTGATGCTCAAGTTTGAGAGCAGCCAGGAGACAAAGTAAAGGGAAGGGGTGGGATTGGAAGAGGAAGATGACAAAACAGCTTAGAAAGACTCCTCAGAGTAGGGAGCAAAATGATTCATTAAATATGATTCCAGGATTTTGAAGAGCAGTCGCATAAAAGAGAAGAAAATAAAATTATGAGAGGTAAGAACTATGAAGACCAAGAGATGCCCACATTAAAAGCAGAAAATGGTCAAGTGTCTCAGCTGGGATAAGCACATCACAGTATCGCACCAGGTACATCTGGCAAGGCCGCAGCTCTAACCCCTTCGCTTTTGGTTTGCGACTCATAATTGCTCCTTTTTGCGTACTGGCCGCATAGTTCCTGTTACTGAGATTCAGATTATACCCCCAACACTAATCACTGACTGATCAGAACATGGTTACTTTGACAGGAGTTACAATAAATTTTAGGTGACATAAAATAAGCAGTGCATGCAACAACTACGCTGTGTCCAAACAGTTACTGGAACAATTAGATCTAACACCAAGGCTGCTGCTCTAAAACTTGGAAGAAACAGGACAGATAAAGGAAAAATAATCACAACCTAAAGAGAAAGGTGCAAAAACTGACTCTGTTGAAGAGAGAACTTTCTATATTCCCGTCTCTACAAGCAAAGAACCAAAAGATTTTCCATTTTCTCCAGATTACAAGATCATTCCTATAATTTAAATAACCAAAGAGAAGCACAGTCCTACTTAATCCATAAGGACTTTAAACATCAGGGAAAAACAATGAAAGCAAAATATTTTAGGTTATTAAATCTAGAAAATTTTTTGGTTGGTTTTTTTGAACACAGAAATTTCCTGCAACTTTCTAGGAAAGCAACTCTTCATAAAAATTGCCAGTATTTTATTTTCAAAGCTGTTAAGACAGAAGTGGGAAACACATTTAGCAAAATAATTCTTAAGAATCAGTTGCTCTGTATGTATGCGAAGGTCAGACACAAGGCACCGCAGTCCACCAGCAGCACTTCTACCCTTCCTCTGAACCCAGCAAAGACTTGAACCAAAACCTCAGGAACAGGAACCGCAGGTATTCGGTGTCAGGAAACCCTGGCGCAGGTACAGCGCAAAGCGAAATCGAGTTTGAAATTAGAACTTTGTGTTTGAAAAACTTAATTATGCATCTTTTCTAAAAAAATATGGGTTCCCTTGATTAACAACATTTCTTCAGCAATCAGGAAGGAAAAATTAATCTGCGAATAACAGCTCTAAGTTGTTTGAAACAAGCATACAACTTCTGTCAAATTGCAATCATACACGCTACCTGAAAAATGCACCAGCGCTACCAATAAGCATGAGGGCTGTATTTTATTTTGTTTTTCAAATAATATCCTTAATGAGCTGGGAGGAGATTGCTGGTGTTATTCTACACTGTACCCAACACCAACTTCAATTTAGTACATATTAAAAATAGAAAACATTTTTGGCTATGTTTGCTAATGAACATGAATAATCGCTTACAAAATCAGTTTGATGTTTACATAGATTACAAATGTAAAGTATGAGTGGAGTGAAACGGGAGAAGCTGTTCATTTCGTAGACAAGCAAAACACTTTGCCTGCACAAGCAGTTTCCCCAAAGCTTCAATTCTCCTCTGAAAATGTCATTTACAATAATATTTTTCATTTTTATTCATTCAGCAGAGCTAAAAGAAACTGCATCTTCAGAACTTCCATTACTGTCATTAGTTCAAATGCTGCTCGGTAAAATTCTGCATCCTCAACTATAACATAACTCTCAGCTGATTTAGGAGCTAAAGTACGGAGGGGGTGAGCAATGGCAAAGCCTGGGATAAACTTTTAATGAGAACCACATTAATAATAAGTTTTGCCCGTCCGATTTTAAATCAGAGCTAATAGTGACTCTCTCTCTTATTCCCAGTTTTATTTTTCAGCTCATGTTGGTCAGCGTAACAGCACCCAGGTACACTGGCTCGTCCCGTCCTGCCCAAAGGACAGATTACGGCCAGCGCTGTTTGCTTTGACACACAGGAGACAGAAAAATCCCCAGGGCCAGTGACAGCCCTGCTGGGGGTTTTACTTGTCACACAAAGGTTAGTGATTGTCAGCAGGAAATCAGGAAAAAAGGGCAAATTACTTTCTCTCCCCAAAAGAAACAGTTTTCAATTCAACATGAGCAGATCTTTAAAAGACACTTTATATATATATATATTTTTTTTTTAAAGTTTGAATTAAATAAGAATTTCCAGAAACATTTTAAGTGCTGGATCAAATGTAGGCTAATTCCTAAGACAAAACGATGATACAAGCACCTATTCTAAAGAATAAAATAAAATAAAGCAGAAAATCTGGGAATTGCCGTGCTAATATTTCAGGCTGCCTGCTACATCCAGCTCTAGGCATTCACTGAGGCAAGGGACACATTTCAAAGCCGTCATCTATTTGAAGGCACTTACAAAGCGGGCTTACAGCAAGCCCCACAGATGTTAGCAAGCTGAAATCTCGAACCGCGTACATAACGTGGAAAGACAGAAAAGAGACGGAAGCACTGAATAAAGCAGCTTGCTTTATTTTAAAACTAAACCATAGTTAAGTACACAAGAGGGAAAGCCTATTATCCTGTTTTAATTTTCTGCACCACAACATTAAAATGTAGTTCCTTTCCTCTGACGCTGAAAGCTTTTAAATGCATTAAGAGCACAAGCAAAACTAAACATTTCTCATGATTAGTAGAGATTTCACTAAGTGCTACCTCTCTGAAACAAAAGCAGCAGTAGAAAACATCAAATAATAGCATTTTTCTGCTCGGTGCAATGTATCTTTAGCAAGCAGCTCGCTGCGAAGACGCCATTTTATCAAACCTGAAACGCAGCCAAAAGCTTAGGACGCTGTGCTGCTGCGCTCGCTCTGAAATGTTATGTAATAAATTGATTTAACAGAAGCAGATGCTATTATCTCAGGGTTAGGGTTACTTTCCTTTTTTTTTTTTTTTTGGCTCTAAAAAGGGCTGATGGGTAATAAAATACCTGAAGAAAGGAGTCGCCCAACCATCCTAGGAGACGCTACATTGTGTGCAGAGCTGTTTCTACTCCTGCATCTACGTTCTCCAGGGCTCTCGGCTTCAATATGTCGGCTGTGTACAGTGTGAGCCTCATCCTGTAGAGCTGCCAAGAAAATCGCTCTGTGCGAGCGAGCGCCCAGACAACCTGCGAGCGAGCTCGGGCCTCGGCTGCACTGGCTGTGGAAATGCCCTTTCCACGCACAGCCCTCCTCCCCCTTCCCTCGCTCCGCTCCCCCGCTCTAGGTGAAGGTATCAACAGAGTGGGGTTTTTAAGCTTTGATTATCTAATTGCAGCTGACACTAAACCGATCTTCCTTCCTCTTTAAATTCTTTCAACTGTCACAAAACATTTTCACTTCAGGACCCAGCCACAATTAGCAGCCTGGCTGCTTTTCTTCTGTTTTTGAAAGTCAGCCAAGAGAAGACGCGGGCGCTGCCGACCGCCTGCACGGGCAGCGGCTCCCGCCTCCTGCCCCACCGACAGCTCCTGCCCCACGGCCACCTCTTGCAGCCCCACTGACACCTCCTGCAGCCCCACTGACAGCTTCTGCCTGCCCCACTGACCCCTCCTACCCGCCCCACAGACACGTCCAGCCCGGCCCACAGACAGCTCCTGTCCCACCAACACCCTCTGCCTGCCCTACCAACAGCTCCTGTCCCACCGACACCTCCTGCCTGCCCCACTGACACCTCCTCCCCCATCAACACCTCCTGCCTGCCCTAACAACAGCTCCTGCCTTCCCCACCAACACCCCCTGCCTGCCCCACCAACACCCCCTGCCTGCCCCACCAACACTTCCTGCCCGCCCCACCAACAGCTCCTGCCTGCCCCACCAACACTTCCTGCCCGCCCCACTGACAGCCCCTGCCCCATTGACACCTCCTGCCTGCCTCGCCAACAGCTCCTGCCCCACTGACACCTGCTGCCTGCCCCACCACCAGCCCCTCGGCAGCTCCGGCCTCACTGGGGGAGCAGCAGCCCCAGCTGCACCTGGGCCTGCTGCCAAGCCCCTAATGACTTCCCTGCCTCTATCGCAAAAAGATCTAAGTGGCAAACATGCAAGTGTATTAATCAAAGGCGCGGCTGTTTATAAACACCGAAAACTGCCCCAAACACCACAGATCAGGGCACTCTCCGCCTCCTGCAGAAGGGGGGACCCACCATCTTTTCCCAGCCACGGGCTGGAGAGGGCTAGTTCTCTTTGAGACATTTGAACATGCAGAGTGTGAACAGAAGGTGGTGGTGGGGGGAGATAAATGTTTTCATCACAAATTCTATAAGAACACATGTAGATAACTTTTTTCAATGCATATATACAAATCCCAAAGGATCATTTACACACAAGCTTTCAGTATGTCTAATACACTCTTTCACAATTATTTCCCCTGCTCACTTCTTTGCTCTTCCTCCTCCTCCTATCTGCCCCAAATACATATTAATTACGCAGTAAGCAGAGCACGTTTTAAATTTGCTGTTTCAATTCTTGTCAGGTGTTCACCTGAGCAGTGTCACCCTCTTGCACTGGGCTGCACACAACCCATGTCTCTTTAAAGGTCTGGCTGCATTCTCAGAATTGCTGCCACTTCACTACCAAAGCACAATCGCTGCTGCTATTCTTGGCTCAAGAACTGTTCCACTAAAGTACTCCTGAAAATAGTTGGTTTCCTTCTGAAGACGTTTCTTTGCAATAGTCTCTAAATACTGGACGGGTTTAACCTCATTTTAAGAACAACAGATGAATGAAAATCAAATCTGCTTGGTTTTGTTTTAATTTAGAAAACTATTTCAAATGCAACTAGAAACTGTGCTGGAGAGTCAATTTTGAAATAACTTTAAAATCAAAATATTATTGTGGATTGTTATATTCCTTTATATCAGCTATGCATGATTGAAATTTCCATTAGTTAAAATGGTATGTCAAAGCTGGAAGAGAACATAAGATGCATTCACACGTGGCTTCTATTTTTCTTATTCATATTGTAAACTTACTGAAATCTACTTCAATTTACAGAGGCAAGTACTTATAAATTCAAGAGGCCTCTGTTTCCCAGGCAGGGTACACAGGAAGGCAACACAGAATCCCAAGGCAGCGACAGAGCCCACCCCAAAGTTTGGGAGCAAACTCAAGCCCAGGTGTCACTGCAGCCCTGAAAGTTAAAAAAGGGGATTAGAGAGGTCATGCAGACCACTCGCTGGGTCTAAGCTGGTCTCCTGACATCAGTGACACTCACCCAACCCAACGAGGAAGCCCTCAGGTAACAGAGACTGCACCTTCCCCAGGGCTTTGGCTCACTTCTAAGACAGCTTTCATCTTGGCACATTCTTCCTAATGTCTAACCTTCATTTTCCTTGTTGAAATTTAAGCCCATTACTTCTTATCTGATCCATCACAGGCATACAGAACATATAATTTTCATCCTTGCGGCAGTCATTGAGGTGTTTCTGCAATTCTAATGCCAGTCTTTCTTTGACTTAGTACCTCCAATTCCTTCACTCTTTGCAAGGCTCTTTTTCAAGATCTCTACTCATTCCTGTTGCATTCCTCTGCTCTTCTTCCCTTCTTTCTGAAAGCACAGTATGCCAAACTGGACTCAATATTCAGAGGCTTTATCAGAAGGGCCTCATGGAAAGCAGTATTTATTTCCCCCAGTACATTTATCTTCAACAGCATGACAGCATTGATCTGGTTTACCCTGTGACCAACTCCAGGTCCGTTTTTGCGGTGTGATACCCACGTAACTGTATTTGTGTACAGAGCTGCTCTGGCCAAAATAAAGAAATTTTCCCTTTTCTTTACCTCTCATTCAATTACAGAATTTTGCCAGCACTATTCCATATTGTAATTTTGCCTTACAGTTGCCTGGTACTCTTCTCTAGTTTGGTAATGAAGGCTGTTGTTAATTGCCAAAAGATTGATGGAAATCTCAAAGAGTACAAATTTGCACTCACTCAAAATGTTCTCACTTTGCCAATAAGAACTGATAGCAACTCCCTGAGCAGCTGTGAGACTTCTTGCAGTAGTTTAATCTTATACTTCCCACGTATTTTTATCACCACACATCCAGCACGAGAAAGTCTTCTGAGGCCCTGTTAAAAGCACAAAGTCGACTTCTAGGACATGACTTTCCCTCCCATCTCGCAGTGCTGACGGAACTACCCTCCTTTGGCATGACCTGCTCTCCACAAACCCAAGCTGGCTCTGTTCTTCTCTCTTGCACAGTTCTAAATTCACAGAAATAGCTGTTTTGGTTATTTTTTTCCAGTATCATTCTAGAGGATTAGAACCTGTGAATCCCCAGTCTCTCCTTTTTCACCTTTTAACACTGTTTTATTTTCTGCTTTCACGTTCTCGCACTCTGAAAGAATGCTGGCAGGCCAGATTGCTGCAACCCATCCTCAATGTAGTCTACTATGAACTTCGTCACTTCTAGACAATTTGAAATATTTTCTTTCCTTACGTACTCTGACTCACTGTAGTCCCAGTTCTAAGTCAATCGTTAGTTCACAGACGAAGGGAAAACCATTTGAAGTATTCCTGATGCCACTGATCAATGGTTCTCCCTGCTGAACACCAGACCAGTTTCCCTTGGCCTTCCTTTCAATAACGGACTTAAGAAAATGTTGTCTTTTTGTTCTCTGGGTTTTTTTTCCTAAAATCTACAAATTTCTTTGGTTTTCATGTTCGTTGTAGTGCGATACCTGTTTGTTGAGCTGTATAAATCCAGCTTTCTGATCATTTTCACACGACACTACTCCCTTGCTGCTCTTCCTCGGGACCAAACTCTTATTTCCCAGTCACTTTGACCTTAGTTGCTTTCTGCCTTTTACTTCCCCGCCACCAGAGACAGGTCCTGCCACTCGGGCTCCTCGCATGCTTTGGCAGAAAATTGCCATCTGCACATTTTAACAACTTGCCAGACTCTTAGTCTCCTGACCTTTTCCCGCAGACACCCGGGCACTTCATGTTTCTGGCCATCACTAGAGCACAGCCCTCGACAGGTAGGATGCAGGTCTGCCGATTCCAAAGCAAAAGCAATGGCCTTTGAGTCATGATGCTTTTGCACAGCCTCTCTCTTTGAAAGTGAGGACAGCAAAACCATAAAGGCATCTCAGTTATTTATCCTTTTACAGATTTCTATTTTTCTTCTCCCAGTGAAAAATTCTAATCACTGTCAAATAGATTTGAAGCAGCAGATTTATTTTTCACGCTCTGCTGCCTGATGTCAGATAACATACACAATACAGAAAAATTCATTCCAAAGATTAGTTTACTGATGAGTTTTTACCATCATTTTTCATTCATAATGCACGTATTTGTGCTACACAGAGCTTGGCACTTCTCCATCTATATTCATAGCATTATATGGAATTTTTGAAAATTTACATGGGAGACAAACCCTTTTACTAGTGGAGACTCACCTCTCTCAGACTTTCCCATTACCGCAATTCAGAAGATGTTCATCACTCAGGAGAACATCCAGACAGCGCTGGCGCAATCCTGTCTCTATGTTAACTGCTACATTTTTGGTATTGTATGATTCTTTTTTCCTTTTGTCTAAACATATACCTGTCACTAGTTACCTTTGGCAACACTGCCTGATTTCCAGGGACATGTACCAGACAACAAGCACCACCAAATGCTAAACAAACCCTGAGGAAAAAAACAAGAGGCAAGAAATGTAAGCACCACTCATGCAACCTCTGGTGGTACCTGAGCATCCCTTTCCAACACTAACTTGATGAGACTATTGGCAAAAGATGTAATCAAAACAAATACTGGTAATTTCCTTCATTTTTAACAAATGGCATAACATCAAATGTGATCCCACTAGCAGGAAAACATTTACACAGCACACTGCAGAGCGTGTGTAGCGATGAGCTGTACAGAGAACTGCTCTGCAAATTGTGGCCAACACCTTGTCAAGTGATGTGAAATGTGAAAGCTGTTAGAGGAGTTTTATTGCAGATAAACATTGTGTGTTTGCTCCATACAGTTACCTTCCACAGAAGTAGTAGGAATAGCGAACCCTTGTGTCTACAAAGAAACATCACCATGCTACTTCATTCGAGACCAACAGCCATGACACAACAATGCATATCTGCCAGGTATTACACAGTACACTTCAAAAAAAAGTGTATTTGCTATAGAAAGTGTGAAATTATAAACACAGTATATTTATTCACCTTATTCTCACACTTTCTATCATCTAATCCCCGATTTCTACTTCATAGTGTTTAGTGTTTTAACTCTAACATACAAAACCCACTGCTTACAGAAGATCCTGAATAAATCAATTTCTGAAGTTTTGGGTTTTAATTCTATAACTTTCCAACTAAAAGCAAAAACCGAGTCATGTTTTGCCAACAAAGATATTCTGCTAGTGGAATTACAGAAAAGGAGCCCCAAAAGATAAAGTTCAGCAGATCATTTCCATAAAGGCAGCTTTCACATGTGCTTTACTCATTGAAAATCAGCCTGTTTGCCATGCCTCTGGGAAATCAAGCTAAATCTTATTTCAGACGTTTGAAACGTGACTTTATTCATATGCTACAGACCTACTTTGGTATATAATGCCTTACCTACAGTCATCACAAAGTACAATATGCTAAACTGGGCAACTGTTCAAACATGCATTTACCCTGAAGGTCACCACTGCTTCGGTATGTCTGGTGAAACAACTGTGTGTCAACTATGTTTCCCAACTATATTGAGTGGTTTAGAAAAGATCTTATCTCTCCCTAAAACTTTTATCCAAATTTGACTTTACAACTGTATAAAATTGCTGTTAGAAGGAACAATAAAGTAACCCACAGTTAAAAGAATGGATGTTTGAAACTAGTATTATCAGACGTGATTTTAACAGAAAGCAGGTTGTTTTCTAATTTTGTGTCCTAAAAAAAATTACCAAAGCGAAGTTAATACAGATTTATATGAAAAGTTAACCTGCCACACAACGGCACTCAGCAACTTCCAACTGGCCACAGCACTTCGACATGCACATACCAATGTCATAAGCATGAATATGCAAACCGCACCTAAAGAAATCTTGAAACATTAAATAAAACTTCCAGCTTCATAGAACAGAAAAGCTCAGCACAGAATCTGGAGTCAGCCACAGCAGGAAAATACATCTCTGTAACTGCTGTCAAATGCTCACGTCCCAGAAAACAACAGATAAAACAAATTAAAAGTATAACTCCTCAGTTTCCACAATGCTTGTGTGTT
Source organism: Streptopelia decaocto (assembly GCF_964273445.1). Lineage (NCBI taxonomy): Eukaryota > Metazoa > Chordata > Aves > Columbiformes > Columbidae > Streptopelia > Streptopelia decaocto. Next base: position 7,349,743 of record NC_138671.1, on the reverse strand, counting down.
CTCTCATTTTGACTCCCGCATGAATTACTGGCTTTCATTCCTTTTTAGACTTTTGGAAACATATGTTACAGATCTGTTCCACAAAATACTCTACTACTTGCAAATACAAAAGACACGTAGAAGTTTCATCATGACTCCTGCAGGACATGGTACATTTCTTTGGAGTTGATGGATGTTGGTTTCACTTTGCTGAATTGCAGAAAAGTGAAAAGCATCTTCAAGAAAAACTGATTACTTCTTTTGATCTTCTTTCTTATAATCATCAAACACACAGTGATTGCCTGGAGACTCCTATACAAACTCCATAATTTGTAAAGAAACAAAGAAGGATATATTACTTGTTATTTTTAATCTCCCATGGCTTTTTCCCCAAATTACTTTAATTCTTTCAGATCACATGGCAAAAGGATCATTCCATTAATGCCTCACACCCTAATAAGGGAAGTTAACTATTCTCTAAATTTACTGGAGTTGGCTGGAGGAGACTGAGGGGTGACCTCATTAATGTTTACAGATATATAAAGGGTGAGTGTCAGGAGGATGGAGCCAGGCTCTTCTCGGTGACAACCAATGGTAGGACAAGGGGTAATGGGTACAAACTGGAACACAAGAGGTTCCACTTAAATTTGAGGAGAAACTTCTTCTCAGTGAGGATGGCAGAGCCTGGACCAGGCTGCCCAGGGGGTTGTGGAGTCTCTTTCTCTGCAGACATTCCAACCCGCCTGGACACCTTCCTGTGTAACCTCATCTGGGTGTTCCTGCTCCATGGGGGGATTGCACTGGATGAGCTTTCGAGGTCCCTTCCAACCCCTGACATTCTGTGACTGACAATGTGGGGAGGGAAAAGAGAAAATGCTCCATCTTTAAGTAAAAATAACAAACTAGACTGGATATTAGAATATGCTCATAAATTACAGATAGAGCTTGCTCTCAGTGTAATCCTGAAATGGATCAAAGGTGGCATGTCAAGAACAAGCTTTGTAGCTCAAGATAAAAGTTCCAAATAACTGTTCTACAGAAAATGCTTTAAAGTACTATAGAAAAGTTTCATAATAGTTCACAATGAATAAAAGACTTTTCAAGGAATAACATTTCTAGAATATTCTATGCAATTTGAAACGTTTTAATTTCTTCCCTTAATAGTCTGCCTAGTTATGTTTTATAGATTACCTTAAAAGAGAAACAAAAAATCACCACTCTCATCTACTTCACTGATATTTCCAGACGATAAACCTGACAAAGAATATATTAGTGGTCATTAATTCTCACTTTCCTTACACTGGCAGAACATCCTTTTTAATTCATGACATTGCAGTCAGAGTTCTGATAAGTGTTTTGGATAGGCCAAGGCAGCAGATAACACAGACTGCTGATAAGAGAATAAAGAGATAAAACAGTGTGATTTTTACAGTGAAGAGGCTGGCAATGCCTCTAATAACAGCCTTCCTTGTATCCACGTTCTTATGAATTGGGCCTGGAAGGAACATGGTTGCATAATTTCAAGTTAAATATGAAGAAATATGACTCTACAAAAAGAAAGGCTACAGATATGAATTTACTCAGCGTCTTCTGGATACAAGATGGTACCTTAAATGATCCTGGCTCCTTGATTAATACCAGGTCATCCATCAAAGCAAAGTTACTGCTGTTCACAATGAGGATAAAGAAGCCGCATAAAGAGACTTGCTTGGGCAGAACCCCGCTCAGGTGTAACCAGCTCTGGTTAGGCCAGGTTAACAGGGCGGGAGAAACCCCAAGCACTGATGCACCAGCTGTAAAGTCTCCAACTGAAGACTTTGAAGACTGAAGTGATTGTTCTCCTGCAATGCAGGTGCTGTTCAGACTGACAAAATTCCTGTTTATATGCAGAACAGGCACCTACACTGATTTGTCTGGACAATTTAGATTACTTTGTTCCTTCTCTTTCCCAGAGAACTTTTACTTGCAAAGACTTTAGTAAGTGGAATGCACAGCGAACCAGAGACATTTAAAGGAATATAGTTGGCTACTGATGATAAGAGGAGAGAGGTGAATAGTTTCCTTCTTACAAGGTATTGCTCAGTCAGAATCCTCATGTTTAAAATTCATTAATTTCACATTCACAAAAATACCACCCAGTTTGAACTAAACTTCAAGGAAAATTTATAACTTACATGCCGGAGGCTTTCAGGATATAGAATCTCAAGGCTAATAGTTACTCAAATCCTAACAGCTGAGACGAAAAGGTTTTGGCCTTCCCTGGATACACTTCTTACTTTTTGCTCTCTATGTTCATGAAGGTGAAGATGAAGCCAGTAAGAGAGACTGAATGAGCCTGCCAATATATGTACTTCATGGCTACAAAGGTAGCTGCTCAGAAAGCAGCCAGGCCCACAGCTGTGGTTAAATACTGAGCTAGACAGGCTAATTTTTTTTTCTCCTGTAACTGTAGTTAGTAAATGAACTGATGCTCCACCTGCTGGAAAGAGAACTAAATCAGCTCTAGCACTCAGCAAGTTCTTTTTATAAGGAAGATGCAACCACTGAAGTCTCAAAACATAATAAGCCCTTGCTGTCAGCAGACAAAAAAGCAGCCAAGCATTTAGCTTGGTTAAGATTCTCTTCCCTGCTCCAAGAAGTGCACACAGGTTTTCAGGTGCCTTTGAAAGCTTTTGTTTGGAGTTTACACAGTAAACAACAACCTAACAATTCCGAACCTGTGCACTAATTGCTTTCAAGTAGTACTTCTACTAAGAATTTGATACGAGTTAGCTTATTTTTGTGAAATGTGGAATATAATATGAAGCAGAAAAGCTGCTGCACTCCTCCTCTCTTTTGTACTGGCTTTTACTATGTGCTGAATTTTTCTAATTTAACAGTACAAAACATCTGCTGATAGTTGCCAGGCTGACAAACTATAGCAAGTTAAAATAGGAAAACAAGTCTAAAACCTCAAGGTACAACTGCATCTGGCAAGATCAAAGTCAGACAGCTAGTCCTATACTCTTATAAGCTAAGTTCTTTTATGGATTATGTTATGATTTATGGTGGACTTTGTTTCATGATTTACAGTGTGTTTCTTAAAGATCAAACAAAGATGTTTCAGATATATCTATAATGATGCTTGCAAAAAGTCTAATACTGGCCCTCAGCCTGAGCCACTTGAGTTGGTCAATCTGTCTTTCTGAAAATAAAATAATAAACATCTAGCTATATATATACACACATATATTAATACATTTATATATAAAAAAATATATCTAACGTGCAATATTAGTCCGACAGGTATCAAAGCTAGAATTTCTGAGAGAGATATTTTTTCTTATCTAACTAAAACTTCTAAGGACAACACCAAAACAATTTTCTCTGCTGGAGTTCAGTATCACAGCAGCAAGTAGAGCCAAAATAGTGAAAGATTCGCTAATACCCAAACGAAAAAACTGCAGACAGTTCAGATCCAAATTTTATGATATTTGACAGAGCTAATGAGTGATAATGAGCGACACTTGAGATCACACAGAAATTACTAATATTCAAGATATCAAAACCCCCCTTGTGACTTAATCCAGATAACTTTTCCTAAGCCACAGATAACCGTATCTCGCAACATTCCCTGCTTTGCCTAACACAACACACATATACAGCAGTGATGAAAAGGTGATTTATACCAATTACTGACTAAGCTTATCTCCATTGTAAAAGTTACACAATCTCGAGCACAGAAGGGCAAATAAGAAGAGAGGTGTTTCATACTTTCCCATTAGCAGCCTCAGGGAAAAAAGGGAGCTAAGAGACTTACTCCTCGACACACTATTTCCAGCAGGCAAGAGAAGGTCAGTGTGTCTATCTGCAAAGGACAGAATGAAGTGGTAAAAAGGCCTAAGATACTGAACTACTCTTCCCAAAGTATTATTTTCCTAATGTGAAAATAACAAGTGAGAGCATAAGCAAACAAAGGCATAGAAGTGTCACTACATAAGCGAAGTTCCTATCTTTTACTTATATATATTTTTATGCAAAACTCTCTTTAACGAACATTAAAATTGCCAAAATGATAGAAAAAAACTTGGAAATATCCAAATTAACAAAGCTTCTGTAAGAATCATCAGTACTGACATATTTACATTTCCTGACAATCATACCCATTATTACTATCAAAAAGAGAGAAAAAAACCTGGAAAAAGACACGGGTCTGAGCATCTGAATAAATAGGAAAACCTTTTAGAACTGAATCTTAGAAATGACATAATATATCCTGTAAGATAAAGAGCAACAGCATACGCTTCACTTCAAATCCTGTTGTTTGAAGACGATTCTTAACATCACTTCAATTTTTGCAACACTCACGCCAATAGTGGATGGCATAACTACAGAAAAGAGTTGATATCCATCTGGGTTTTGATCCTTACCTGTTTGGGTCTTACTGGGATGATGCTGCCCACCTGCTCCTTGCTGCGTCGGAGGAGGACTCGCCCCTGCTTGGCCAGTAGCCGGTGCTGGGCTGGTGCCGCTCAGCGTCCCAGTAGGCAGTGGTTGTCCCCGCTTTAGGAGCTGCTTCTGTTCTTGCTGGCGGAAGCGTGGAGGCACCTCACGAGGCAGGTAACGGGACGCAGCTGCCTGCTGCCCATTGGCAGATGCACGCTTGCCATTGCTGCTGTTGGGAATAGTGCTGGTGGAAGTACTGGTACCGGTACCGGCAGGTTGGGGCTGGCTTAAACTGGTCTTAATAGGTTCTGGCACTACATTAAAAAAAAAATAAAGGAAACAGAAAAATTGCTTTAGTATCGGAATAGTTGTGTTTTGTTTTGGTTGGTTGGTTGTTTTCTGGAACTGAAAAAAGGGATAATGTTTTTCAGTCTCCCAAACAGCTGGCAAAACACGGACTATAAAATATATAAAATATATTCTAAACAGAAAACTGTTACAACCAGAACTCAGGGCTAGTTTACTATGTATGTAGATTGCAAATATGTTTCAGGAGGCTATGTCTAAAACCCTGATTTTGTATACTGTAAAGCATACACCAGAATACAGCTGACAAAGGCTTCACACCCAAGCTTAGTGAGAGCCCACACATCTTTTTTTAACCGTACAACCCCCCCAGCTTTATCTCGCCCACCTCCAGCTTCCCAGGCGGCCTCAGAAGTCAGCAGCACCCAATAGAGAAATCGGTTCCTATAAATGTCTGGTAGCCAGTGCCTGAGGAGAGGGAGCACACAGGCTGAAGATGGAGCAAGCAGTGTTCACACAACCAAGTTCATGCCGACATTCAAATGGCTCCCATATACACAAATCTATGCGTCTATGTGTGCGTCTGCATGTTTACGCTAAATATGTTTTAGGGAAATAACAACACTAAGAAGAAAAACACTGATTTCCTATAAACTCTACAACAGGGCATGTGAAAAAACTTCTTAGATGTTTTCACTTCCAGCATCTCTAGGACATCTTGGATTCATGTTGAAACATGATGTCTAAGAACACTTATCCTAAAACAGTAAGTAAAAGCTCAAAAACTAAAAAGGATGGCTAAAAAATGTTGTTATGCTCAAATAATTATTTAAAAATAGTGGCACAGAGTAACTCTCTTTTAAAAAAAGAAAATGGAAGAGGTTATTAGGACACCAAGCACGCTGGACAGGCTGCCACAGGAGGACACAGCACCGTCGTCTGCAGGTACCAAACCTGCTGCAGGGCAAACTCAGGCTCAGGCTGCACCGCTCAGACCGGTGTACATGCACAGGCAAGCGCCTCCTGTCCAGTGTCTGTTGTCCAAAGCCAAAAATTGAAAAGATCATTAAAACAGTACCACTCTTTATGCTTTTGAACAAAGTGCATATTTCCATTTCATTTGGGAGATGGAGAGCAGAAAGAGAAAATTGTACATGTTGAGGTAGTATTATTATTACAACTGCTACTACTATTACAGAGATGTAAGCCTTTACCACCTACTACTACTTCTACTATTATTATTATTCCAAAGATGTAAGCATTTACAAACACTGAAATTTGAAGTACTAAGTACTTGTTCAAAGGGATGATGCTGTATGTGATTTGCCCACAGCCACAAGATTCAGAAAGAGCACTCCAGACACAGTCTGATCTACCAAAACCAATAAACCATTTCGGTCGGGGGTTTCTCTCACTATGCTGCCAGACCAACCCCTGTGCCAGCAGATGAGAGGAACACCAGGGACAAGGAGGAAAAGGGGGCAGGCAGAAGAGAGAGGATGAGGGTTGCTCCCCAACATTCATACAATCACAGAATAGTTTGGTTGAAGGGAGCATCCCAGCTCCCCCAGTGCCCCCCCTGCCATGAGAAGGAACATCTTCACCAGCTCAGGTTGCTCAGAGCCCCGTCCAGCCTGGCCTGGGATGTCTCCAGGGATGGTTCAGCCACCACCTCTCTGGCCAACCTGGGCCAGGCTCTCACCACCCTCATCATAAAAAATTTCTTCCTCATGTCTAGACTGAATTTCCCCTCCTTTAGTTTAAAACCATCACCCCTTGTCCCACTGCTGCAGGCCCTGCTAAAAAGTCTGTCCCCGTCTTTCTTATCAGATTTTAAGTCTGGAAAGGCTGCAATAAGGTCTCCCTGGAGCTTCTCTTTTCCAGCTGAACACCCCAACTCTCTCAGCCTGTCCCCCAGCAGAGCTGTTCCAGCCTCAGATCATTTCTGTGGCTCCTCTGGCCCCTCTCCAGCAGGTCCATGTGTGTCCTGTGCTGGGGACCCCAGGGCAGGTCTCATTGTCACCCACCAGCTCTCCCCAGCCAGCTCAGCTCCGGCCATCGCACACTCAACCACCCCATTGTTCTGATCAGCTGGTAAAAAAGCTTGGAAGGATCAACCACCTGGAGAAGTGAGACACTAGAGACTGCTTTGCCTTTTTTTTTTTAAACTAAGAAATTATTTTGCCATGGAATTAAGTAAGTACACAAGAGAATTAAAACCATTAACTGGCGCAATGCCAACAGAGTCGATATTTGTCTGACCCTGAGATTTTCTTCAGCAATACTAATTCATTGGAAACATATTTGAGAGAGCAGGGCAGGCTGCCTTTTAAAAAGTATTATAACACATCTGATATTTCCAAATAGGCACGCGCATGCTTATATGTATACCTATTAAAAAATCACTAATCACAGTCATAGAGTCAAAACAATTTTTGCTTTAATGTCAATTAACAAAGCAGCTTCATCACAAAGGTGTGGCCAGAGAATCCCAATTTCAATGTTAGAAACAGTGCTTCCCTCTAAATATCTGAATCACAGATGAGGAAAGATAAGAACAAAGAAATCAAGATTTTAAATATGTTGTACTTTAGAATAAAAACATTTCTGCCTATTAATGTTTTTTCTCTAATCAGCATACCAATGTAGGTTCTTTTTGTATATGAAAATCTCTCTGAGTTAAGCTCTTGCAAGAATACTGCATATACAAATCATGGTAGCTGGAAAATCACCATTTAATTACACCATTGACAGGAAATACAGCAAAATGTGAAGAACATAATAGGAATGGGCTTGATCCCCAAATTCCAGCTTCTTATCAGTCTAGAATTTAGCCTTCAAATTTAGACTTCAAATAGAGCAATAATATTTGCAGACTATATGTCACAAAGACAATATGACTCTATTCTTTGAAACATTCAACACCTGTTTATTAAAGTAATCTTCAGCAATGTTTAAGCAGCAGCTTTCATTTGATATGCACTCCGAGAAACACCTACCGTTCAAAGTGTCTACATTAGCTTTCCTAATTATTAATTGTCATACGATATTCGCTCTAAGAGCTTTTTTATAAACCATTCAGACATTCCCCTTCCTGCAAGGGATGTATTCCGAGACGATGGCTATCCCTGGCAGAACGCACAACGTACAAAGACATAATATTTTAGCAAACTGCAGGCTAAAAGCGAACCAGACAGCAACTGTTTGCAGAGAGCCCAGCAGAGCTGTGGTCAGCAGGGGCTGCCGGCAACACTGATGCTCTGCGCGCTATACATTTAATCAGCCCCAAGGGCCAACCTGCCAATCTATAGAGAGACCCTGGCAGTCCCCGAAGGAGCAGCCTGTCTACCCTTTCACCTGAAAGTAATCCGCTGTCACGGCTAATGCTGTGTGGGCAGCTGCTGGAAATCCAGGAATTTAAATGTAGCCTTTATGGCTAAATTTGTTTTAATGCTAAAAATATTCTTTACAATGTGTGGGGGAAAAGATTTAATACAAAGTGATTTTCATAACTAGCGCACGATCAAAGAGCTAAGCACAAACATTTAAGTAGAAAGCCTTTTGCAGAAACACAATTAAAGGCGCAAAATAAGAGTCTTGAGATTGCTTGCTCTTAAGATGTTTGTGATGGGTATCTGCTTATTCTACATTCTGAGAGCTGTACATACACTAAACAATGAGCTTGCTTGTAATAATTATCAGTACTTAATGGTATCTAAACTTCTTAATCCAATTTTACCCAAACAAATCCAATAATTACTCCATATGCTTTTTGATGATTACAATCTCGGGAATCCCAACTGCATAAAAAAGTGTTACGAGCAATTGTAGGTGGATTTTATTAATATAATGAATAGGATCAGTCTAACACATTTCAATTACAACAATAGCTTTTAAGTACATTTCTATGACATAAGGAAGGAACATGCATAAATTAAAGAAACTGGTTAAGCCACATAATACTGATTTATGGCAGCTTTTTCCTTTCATTCACCTCATTAACATTTCTCTATATTTTAGAATCCCCCACTTCAGCTCTATAAAACTTGCACTTCTAAAGCCTTCAAGGACCAGACATTCCAGAAGAGAAACAGTTAAACCCAGAAACGCATTCTTGGCTGCTACTGTGACAGGATTTATTTACAGCTTCTATTAAACACAGCAGCTCCATTACAAAGTGCTGGATGTGAGAAGAATTTTTGATTATACAACGCCAATGCCTCACTGCGTTAAACATATCATGCCAGTGTATTATTTTTTTCCTTCAGCAATTCGTTCGGGTCATTGTTTGATGGGTTTATGAATTCATTACAGGAAACAGATGGATCCCATAATTCAGAGCTATTCTCCCAGCCAATCATATGGACATTTTTTTTCCTCATCTTGCTCCCCCCTCCAAATCAACCTTAATGAAGCCACTTCCTCCATGTCCAATTCCCCGCACATCCACACTGTAGCGACAACTGCTGCTTATTAAAGCAACCTCCAAACATGAAACGCTTTCAAAATAAAGCTGAACAGGAGCACGCTCGTACACAGACACCCCTCTGAAGTCACACGAAAAGACATGAACTTACCCAAGTCGGGTGAAGATAATAAAAAATGTAGGATCGTAGTGGGCAAAAATAGATGTCGTGATAAGTATGAAATCCATTTTCATATGCTGAAAAAGGTCTTTCTTTAGGAAAAAAATCCTGCCCCCCCAAATCTACTTTCAAAGGATGAATTTTCATTTAGCAAATTACCTCCTTTGTCTACTAGGAGCTGGTATTTTTTATCCACAGTGACATCTACTGGCAAAAGTAAAGGTATTTCAGTAAACTACTGCATAAAACCCTACTGTTTCTGAACAAAAGTGGTTAATTTTCTGTCTGATCTTCCCTTCCCCAAGCACACATACCTCTCATGAAAAAAAAACTGCCAAAAAGTTACAGTCTAAAGCCAAGAAATATTCCAAAATTAGTTCTGAGTGGTACTCATGCTAACTTTAAAAATGTAACCAGAAGCTGCAGTTTGACATCAAATCCCACGTTCAGGGTTAAAACCATATGCATTACTATGGCCTCAGAACTTCAACATCACTTATTTTAAGAAATGCTTTGATTTTGTACTAATTCCTGAACATACCATTTATTTAATACTAAGAACAAAAGAGTCTTTCCCTGGTTTATTCCCCCCTCTGCATGTCCTAACTGACCACAGCACATCTTCCGCTTCCTTTTCCAGGTGTCTCTTCTCCACTTCCTTCCCTCCCCTTTTGCAATGTTTCCTGCCTCCTTCCTTAGTATTTCTACATCCTACTTCTAAAAGCTCTTACCATAACCCACCTTTTCCAATGGTCTCTACAGACGTCTCTCACTTCTACCAACTTAGATCTCCTATATAGAACTCACTTTTTTTGCCAGGAAATTTATTTAGTGGTAGGAGATCAGCAAGGAAGTTCCTTGGAAAGGTATTTTACCTAATGGCTCATCCCTGCGTTAGGGGCGATGGTGTGCAGTGTGGTCAAACAGCCAGTCTCAGCCTCGCGCCTCCAGAGATCAGCTTTAGTTCTTAATAACTGCTATTCCTTATAAATTACCTAAAGTGCAACTGATTAAAACTTGTATTTTAATGCATGGTTATACACTGCATAATTAATTAGAACAGAGTGAGTCTGCAACTCCAGAAAAGAAAAAGTCAAAAAAGCTCTGATAACACACCCACTCATCTAGAACTGCACCAGCATATACCCAAATCATATTTGAAAAGGCCTTTCTCCTGTTGTTGTAAAAAGACAGTTTTTAAATTTTGATTCTGTGAAAGACAGACATTTTATTCAGGAAATGCCTCGGTAGATGAGGACTGGGTTAGGGAGCAGTTAGGCAATCTGGACATCCATAAATCCAGGGGTCCGGATGGGATGCACCCGCGGGTGCTGAGGGAGCTGGCTGAGGTCATTGCTGGACCGCTCTCCATCATCTTTGCCAAGTCATGGGAAACAGGAGAGGTGCCTGAAGACTGGAGGAAAGCAAATGTCACTCCAGTCTTCAGAAAGGGCAAGAAGGAGGACCTGGGTAACTATAGACTGGTCAGCCTCACCTCCATCCCTGGGAAACTGATAGAACGACTTCTCCTTGGTGCCATCTCAAGGCATATCAGGGATAAGAGGGTCATTAGGGGCAGTCAGCATGGCTTCACCAAGGGGAAGTCGTGCTTGACCAACCTCATTGACTTTGATGAGGACACAACAAGATGGATGGATGATGGCAGAGCGGTGGACGTGGTCTACCTTGACTTGAGTAAGGCATTTGACACAGTCTCCCACAGCATTCTCACAGCTAAACTGAGGGAGTGCAGTCTGGATGAGCAGGTAGTGAGGTGGACTGCAAACTGGCTGAAGGGAAGAAGCCAGAGAGTCGTGGTCAATGAGACAGAGTCCAGTTGGAGGCCTGTATCTAGTGCAGTGTCTCAGGGGTCAGTACTGGGGCCTATATTATTCAATATATTCATCAATTATTGGACGAGGGAATAGAGTGCACTATCAGCAAGTTTGCTGATGACACCAAGCTGGGAGGAGTGGCTGACACGCCAGAAGGCTGTGCTGCCATCCAGTGAGAGCTGGACAGGCTTCAATAAGTTATAGGGCCCACAGTGACAAGCCAGTTACAAATCCTCTTCCCAAGAGTGAGACTTCCATATTACTTCTTAGAAATTAAAGGTTTGATTTTAATCTTCATTCCTGGATCTGCTAGAACAATAAATACTACAGGAAGCTGGCAAGTGTATTCCATTTGGTTGCATTTCAGACACAGTCACCTGCTTCAGTTCAAATAAATTCTACCCTATTTTCTCATATTTTCCTTCAGTGTCCCACTATCCAAAGCGCTCTCCATGCATCTTAACTTCATAATGGTTTCTGACATGAAATTCTTACTTGATATTGTCATGAGCAAATTGGGAAAATGTGAGCTAAATGTAAAATTGGTTGAAATATTCTCTGAGAGAATCAATGGTTTGCTGTCAAAACAGAAGTATGTTTCAGAATAGATTCCACAGGGACTTGATCCGAGCCTACGCTGTTCAATATTTTCATTAACAACTGGATGATGGACTAGAGAATATCCTTATTAAATCTGCAAATGACACCAAGCTAGAGAGAAAGAAGATGGGGGTGATCAGATTGCTGCACGACAGGATCAGAACTCCGCGATGATAAACTGAAGAAATGGTGTGAAAAAAGCAACTGCAATTCAATAAGGAAAGGCAACATTATTAGGCAGGAAGAATTAAAGGCATCAGTCATCAACTTACTCCGTATCAGTTCTGCAGAAAAAAATGCAATGTTTTAGCAAGTATAAATATCTGCCAAGTGTCAAGTGTTGTAATGGAATAAATAACCAGCTATGAGGCTCAAAGTGACCCTTCTACTTCAGTGTAGCATCTTAAAGCCTTCACCAGAGCACTGCCCGTCCCCACGGTTGACCATCTCTCTTCAGGAAAGAGCTGGACCACCTGGGAAGAGTCCAAAGGAAACAAATCTGGGAACGTGAACTACCATAGCAGACACAAGGCAAAGAAGTAATTCAGTCTACAAGGCATTGGGCACACAAAGAAAAAAAAACAAAAAAGAGAAAAAAATGCAAAGGAAGAGGCAGAAATAATTTTCTCCATCACACAATTAAGTCAAGACTTGCTGGGTTTAAATGGCAGCCAGAGAGATTATGATTTACATTTCAAACAATTAGGATGATTAAGGATTATCTGCAGACATGATACAGGTTTGGTGATCTTGTCTCAGGGCAAGAGGATGGAATAGATGACCTCACAAGAAGTTTCTATCATTATTTTCTGCAATCCTACATGTAACACGGAGCTCTAAATCCATCTTACTTGGTTCTCCCACCTTCCTCAGCCATGCCAAAGAAATAATTTTTCTCTCATGTTGACAGTCACAGCACTCCTTCTTCTACAGCTTTTTAAATAAGCTTAAGGCATGGCCTTTCTTCATCAACCCCACTTGTCCAGACGCTCTCCATTTTGTTCTTGATTAACGTTAACTTGAAATTCTATCAGTACTGAGTGACATTTTACGCCTCGCCCAAAAGGCGTTTGCGTTCTGTTTGTAAGCCCACCCTGCTGCACAACTTCTGTGCACCAGTCTGAGCCCAACTCTTGTGAATATAGGGTTTTATCATTAACTTAAGAAGCTCCTAATAAACACATAGATCCTTGCATACCTCAGAGCTCAGACACTGAATTTTGTCTCCCTTTCTCGAACAGCTTCTACATTTTTCTCTTTCAGATCTGCCAGCTGGGAGGGTGCCATATACTTCTTCTCAGAGAAAGAGACAAAACCTGGTTTGTGTCATTCAATATGTATTTTTGAAAGTTTTCTTCCATCCCATCCTACATTACTCAGGCTGGTTTTACATGCAGTAGTCTTGTGAAGAATACTTACACTTCTAAGAGCTTCTAATATTTTCCTCATTGCTTTCCTCCATGTTAGCACTGATTATAATTTTAATTGTAAATTCACAATTAATTAGCTGTGTCATTAAAAATGGTAGAGCTAATTAGGTTGATAGGCTGTCACCAACAATAGATTGATAATCCAAAGCAAATATGATGCTCTTTGACTGCAAGTCAAACTCATGTTTATTGAAGGCCCTGAGTGCACACACGTGGTTCACCACGGCATAACTGATGAACAGAAATTGGACCTTATACATCAGGCCTTCAACTTAAAAGACCAAACCACAAATAACGGTTTTCGGTAGTGGAATAGTTAAATTATCATAGCTGCATTCCTTCAGGACCTGAACCTCTAACAGATGGTAACTTTCAAGACTTAACAAGTTGTCTGTTTTCTTTCAAGCAATTTACAGGCTATGTGAAGCTGCATTTATTAATTCATGTAATTCAAATACCACTACTAATCACATACATCTCTCTACACATAGACTTGTCCAAATATGCACCCATTGTAAAGCAACGACAAATAAATAAAGACATCTTGCTAGAAGCTGGTGTCTAGACCATGTTTGTCCTGAAGCCTCTGACATTTCTGCACAGGTGTATTTATTTAACATGTCATCATACATTTAAGTTTGATTTCAGGCTCCTGGAGCAAACTCAATTCCCACCTCCAGAGCAGGACACCCTGACACCAGAAAACCAACTTGCCTATTAAAAAAGGAAAATAATGAAGTTATTAGAAGTTTTTAATCATTCATGTTAATAAAATAAACAACAGCATTAAGAACTGTCTGCAAAGGAAAAAAGGCAGATAAGTCATTGCTGAGTTGAATAAACTACTACTCTCCAATGAGGGGAGAGGGCAGCTCTGAATGAACAGAGGGATTGCTCAGCCAGCGCTTACAAACAGTCACAGTTTATTCAGATTTTGGATATAAGATTCTCCTAGAAAGCCCTCTTCACAGCTAGAGAATTCACACCTTGTACTCCCTCCCAGAGTATTCAGAAACATTGAAACTCCACTAACTCATTTTAATAAGACCCACTAGGCAAACATAGATCAAGTTCCAACCCACGAACTGGATACGAGGGTCTCACAAACACAATCTCAACTGTTCGGTAACACAGTAAAGTATTAAACCATTTTACGGATCAGGAACAACTCACAAGCATGTGTTGTAAAGTTCCCTCTTCCACCTCTGCTCTCACCTTCCAAACCCTTCCTAAGTGTTGCACCAGACAACGCAACCCCATCGGTAACTACACAATACAAGAGCTGAAGAGAGCCGGGAACAGTTTACAGCTGAATTACACAATGCTAATACTATCATCAGCACAAGCACTAGTGGAAAATCCAAGCATATAATAACAGATTAAATAATTTCATACAGAGTCACATAAGAAGTCTGGGCAGAACCAGGAACTGAATCCTTTAATTTTAAGGTGACTGTGTGCATTTAATCTCATTAGGCAATGTTTCACATAAAGCTTTCATATATAAAAGAATTTTTTTAAAATGAATTTACAAACGGTGCTAAGTCATCACACTAGCAAACTTATTTTTTCTTAATTCAACAAGCCACTTCCAGGCACAGACTGAACAGTAAACATTCTTTAGAGTAGAAATCCACTCATTGTTAAACCATTAGCACAAACAGATATTTAAATTCACGGTAATTAGTATGTTCATAAAGAATTGACAATTAGGATAATCTCCATGTTGATCGGTTTACTGTATACAAGAGCCTTAAATTTTGTTTGCGCCTTGCACAGCGACACATCTACAGGTTACAGTTCAAATGAACAAGCCTTGAGACTTGTTTAAAACAATTTAGAAAGCAGAACAATCTGATGGATCGCTATTTTGCAGATGAACGTGTGGTTTTTAATTTAAGTAAGCAGAGGCAGAAATCCCATTACAAAGAAACCTGTGCCTTAGGAAGTGATTAATGCCTATATTGTGTCAAACAACTGCTGTTAGAATCAGCTCTTCGGTTGGGGCTTGAAGAGAGTGAATCACAGCATAAATACTTTCAGTTTCAAATATATAAACAGTTGGGCACTGTAAAGAGACACCTCATGTATCCATTTCTATCTTGGATTGCCTCTGCAGAAATCTGTTCAGGTGTGGTAGGTGGTGTGCAGATCACATCACACCTGGAATGTCCGTGCTGCATCCACAGTCTGTACACGCAAGGTGGGTGCTCCTGGAGCTCAGGGCATCCCAGAACACACATTTTTATTCTGGAGACCAGAAATACAGCTTCTCCAATTATTTTGGGGTGTATTACAAGGGGGGTGGTTAGTAGATCGAGAGAGGTCCTCCTTCCCCTCTACTCCGCCCTGGTGAGACCACACCTGGAATATTGTGTCCAGTTGTGGCCCCTCAGTTCCAGCAGGACAGGGAACTGCTGGAGAGAGTCCAGCGCAGGGCAACTAAGATGCTGAAGGGAGTGGAGCATCTCCCGTGTGAGGAAAGGCTGAGGGAGCTGGGGCTCTGGAGCTTGGAGGAGACTGAGGGGTGACTCATTAATGTTTACAGATATATAAAGGGTGAGTGTCAGGAGGATGGAGCCAGGCTCTTCTTGGTGACAACCAATGATAGGACAAGGGGTAATGGGATCAAGCTGGAACACAAGAGGTTCCACTTAAATTTGAGAAGAAACTTCTTCTCAGTGAGGGTGACAGACACTGGACCAGGCTGCCCAGGGGGGTTGTGGAGTCTCCTTCTCTGCAGACATTCAAAACCCACCTGGACATGTTCCTGTGCGACCTCACCTAGGCGTTCCTGCTCCAGCAGGGAGACTGGACTAGATGATCTTTTGAGGTCCCTTCCAATCCCAAACATACTGTGATACTGTGATACTTTGGGGTGGATGCAGGGGGAGCAGGCTGCGCTGCAACTAAACTCCTTTTAGACATTTCTATGGAAGCACAGTGTCAACTGCTTGCAGATTACAGCCTGCTGGAGAGATATTAAGTGAATTTTTACTGACACTGGCTGTGCTGCTGAAATCATGGGACTACACATATGTCAAACTGACTAGAGCCCTGTGTATAAACAAAGCCTTGGCTCTACTGCCATGTACATGTATGGTACCAAATGAATATTTAATGTGCAATACTAAAACAGTAACAATTTTGTGGGCAACCAGTAAAAGGCCTCTGTAATTTTGGCATAACCCTTCCAGCTCATATTCTATCTCAAAAGTCATCTTAAGAGGATGTTTATACTGCAGTCCTAAAGATAGCATAGAGATATCTGAGTGATCATCTTAAATCAGTCAGCACAAATACACATAGTAGAGTCCAGCATGGAACAGCTTCCCCTCCTCCCAGCACTGCAGATCTAATCCAAGTCTCAGGCAGCATCACCCAGAGAAACTGGCTACATAGCCAGCTCAATGAAAGCTAAACCTGAAATATTTTTGCCTTAGATTTTGAAGTCTGAATCCTTATTGGACTAATTCAAGATGTGTTAATTTATATTTAACAAAATTATTTTGAGAATCAATGCTTTGAGCAAGTAGGTTCTTAAAAACATGTAAAAACCATAGGGACATCGCTACTGTACCTACAAAATTTCACAGATTTTACATCTAGAGAAACATTTGGAGTTCTGCATCCTATTTTGGATGTAGTTCCTTCCTAGTATTGGAAAGGCAAGCAGTCCTCTGGAAATGTTATTCTCTTGCCTTCAAAAATGAGCAGCTGAGAAAAAATTGAAGATCAAAAATTAGAATGATCCCTTACTCAGATAAACCCAGTTAGAGTCATGCTCTAGAGAAAAACCAAAGAGACTACTGCTTAAGTCTGCAGACTGATCTATAAGGGCAAAAAAATACTGAACTTAATATTTCAGTTCTTTTGATAGTTCCTCTTTAATCTTAACGTGACTTTTGGTATGCAGATAGTGCTTCTCTGAAGGAATTTCCCAAAGACGTTCTCCTCACTGGAAGTTTTGAACTAGGAGTTAATCTACCTGATAGAGAAGCCTGGAGAACCTGAAGCAAACACTTCATTAATTCAGCTTAAGCTGAACGGAATTTTATGTCTACAGTGCCACTGTGCATTAATGCCACATATGGAAAACAGGACTGAAATTATTCAGAAACATGAAGAAAGCAGTTCCAGCAGTTTTCAGACCCCCTTTTCAGATTCTTCAGGAAAATGTCCAGAATAAAAGCAAACTACAATCTGACTGGGATTCTGCAAACATTTCACTGCAGCTAAGATGAAGCAAAAAAACCAAACCAAAACAACCCTTGGTTCAAGTTGTTGAACACAGTCTGACAGAAAACCTCTTTTGTGAGAGGGTACGGCCGCAGCAGGTCTATTAATGACCAAGCATTCCTTTTAGGAAGCTTTTCCCTGCTCCTTCCAGTGCAACCTTGGCAGGGCTGCAGATTGGAGCGACCGAGTTCACAAAGAAGAGCAGGATGAGAAAAAAGCAGGGAGCAGCGCGGATCCATCTGGCCATGTTTACAGGCTGGCAGCAGCGGTGTCGCTGGTGTATCTGTTGGTTTAGATGACAGCTCTGGTTGATCAGGCTGTCACCATAGCAACTTTCACCCAGAACTCACAATGCACCCAAACGAACTCTGAGCTAAATTAACTTATTGCATGTCACCAGTGAGAAATGACTGTTCAGAGGTAATTTTCTGTACTAATATGTAATAGAGTTAACTCTCTAAATTGAATTAAATTAATTAAATGCCACTCCCAGTAAATCAGATTCTATTACATGAATGTTAAAAGAAATTAAAGATGTTTTAATAAAGATTACTAATAATAACTTAATATTATTACTTCATTTTAATTCAAAAATTCTGCTCAGTTTATTTTAGACACATGTCTTCCCCTTACTAGGAAGGAATACTTAATTACTCCACATGCATTACACACATTTATTTCATACAGATGGGCTTAGACTTATCCAAAAGAAATAATACCAGTATTTTAAGGCAGGTTACAAAAATAAGAACTCTTTAATGGCTTTGCAGATCTGCCTATCAATGCATTATTAACTTCCTTGTTTAAAGTAGTTTCTTGCACATTAGAAAGTCAGCTGGGAGGCAAAATCTAAGGTGCCCCAGTCCCCAGTGTAAATAAAGGGCAAGTTATAATTCTTAACTGATGGTATTAATGCCATGCTGATAACTCCGACTTTAACTCGTATTAAAGACTCACCAAAATACTCCAGGCAAAAATGGGCCCTATGTAAATAACATTAATCATCTTTCAGAGTTACGACCCACATTATTACTTCACTTTTCAAAAAGAAACTTGGTTTATATGTGAGAAAGCAGCTATTAACAGCAGGGGGAGCACACGATATTGTCGTATCTGCACCGGCCGCGCTGACCATGACGCCTGCCCAAGAACAAGGTCCAATTCGAGTTCTGTTAAACACCCATAGAAAAGTCAATAGGTCCATTAAAGGAACATGGGAAATAAGTATTTTAAAACATTTCCTAAATCTCAGTTGAAAAACAGGCATGAAAGCAAACATGAAAAGCAAAGGTGCATTAATGCAGCAACAATTCAATGGAGCAATCTTCATATTCAAAAATGTAAATTAGTATTCAGGGACCAAACTAGAGAAACTTTTCCAAAGATGAGAAACAGTAATTATTACGGTTTGAAAAATAGCCTGAAAACACGAACACAACGAAAAACTGCATGGGTTGTTAAGTAAAAAAGTGGATACACAAAAAGGCCCCTGCAGAGGAGGGGAAAGATCTGCTCTCCACATACTGGGCAAATCAGCCAAGAAATAACAGGCATAAGTTATATCAAAGACTGAAGACTGTTCAGGCCGAGTGCAAAGACTATTCATACTTTCAAGCAATAATCAAAATGTCTTTCAAGAACATCTGCTGGGCCTGTCTGACAGTGGGGAGATGGATAAGACAATCCCCTCTTGCTCATCTAAAGGGATATATTTAGTCCTACGATTCTAAGACACCAGTGTGCCATTTGAATTTTTAATGGAGTTGAGGACTTGTCAGTTTTGGAGCTCAGTAACTCGTGTGCTTCAAAACCAAAGTTCACGAGAGCCTCTCTGGCCTTGGAAAGGTGAAAAACTGCTGGGGAAAAGAAAAAAGACAGAAGAAGCAGCCAAATCAGAAGTTATGCCAGAAATGTCAAGGGCATCCCAAAAACAAGAGGGCGGATGTTCAGGAAACTCTGTGATAAGACAGAGGAAAATTACTTCTGCTAACATGGGAAGAGGCAATCAAGAGCTTGAATCATACCCCAAATTCAGCTGTTTTCCAGGGCAATGGCAGTAACAGTTGCTGACAGGCTCAGGGCAGCTGAGGAGTGTCCAAAGCATTTGGTGCTATGAACCGCAGGTCCCACGAGACAGCTCAGGATGAGCCTCTGCTGCCCGGCCACAAAGCTGGGGCAGGAGGCTTGAAAAGAGAATCACCTCTTCTCATGGTGATCCTGAACCTGCCATTAGCCTCATGAGTAACCACCCCTTCAGGTGCTCATACACACTACACCACCTAAACCAGTTCAGGAATAACCTGAATGGTCAGGTGCACGATGCAAACCTGACCAGAATGCTCCAGAGCATTTACCAGAGCGTGAGCTGGTTTTGAAGTAGTCCCATAGGATTTGTAAAGTATGGGCTACCACCTTTAACAACTCAGGAAAAGCATTAAAATAATCTAGCAAAACACAGGGAAGTCAGGAGGCAGCTGAGGTTCTCAGAGCAGAGGAATGTCAACACCAGAGACTCAGCAGGAGAACACAAGGTCCCTCAGGCCAAAGGCTTCACACACAGCACAGAAGAATCAAAACACATTTTCATTTCCTTCATTTTCCAAAGATAACCCTCTACAGCATTTGTAGAGTAACTACCCCAAACTCGTGTACTAATGTTACAGTTCAAAGCTGGTTTCATACTTCCAAAGGAAGGGATCAAGAAATATTAGAAAACTGGCATATAGCTCAAAACAGTCAGTACCAAACTGAGCTAAAACATTCCCTAGTGAACATCTTTTCAAGCTTACGGTTTGCAGGTCTTATAGATCACAGAATCACAGAATGTCAGGGATTGGAAGGGACCTCAAAAGCTCATCCAGTGCAATCCCCCCGCCGGAGCAGGAACACCCAGATGAGGTTACACAGGAAGGTGTCCAGACAGGTTTTGAATGTCTGCAGAGTAGGAGACTCCACAACCCTCCTGGGCAGCCTGTTCCAGTGCTCTGTCACCCTTATTGAGAAGAAGTTTCTTCTGAAATTTAAGTGGAACCTTTTGCGTTCCTGTTTGAACCCATTACCCCCTGTGCTATCATTGGTTGTCACCAAGAAGAGCCTGGCTCCATCCTCCTGACACTCACCCTTTATATATCTGTAAACATTAATGAGGTCACCCCTCAGTCTCCTCTTGTCCAGCTCCAGAGCCCCAGCTCCCTCAGCCTTTCCTCACACGGGAGATGCTCCACTCCCTTCAGCATCTTAGTTGCCCTGCGCTGGACTCTCTCCAGCAGTTCCCTGTCCTGCTGGAACTGAGGGGCCACAACTGGACACAATATTCCAGGTGTGGTCTCACCAGGGCAGAGTAGAGGAGCAGGAGAACCTCTCTGACCTACTGACCATCACCCTCTAATCCACCCCAGGATGCCATTGGCTTCCTGGCCACAAGGGCCCAGTGCTGGCTCATGGTCATCCTGCTGTCCACCAGGACCCCCAGGTCCCTTTCCCCTATGCTGGTCTCTAATAGGTCATTCCCCATTACATTTATGTGTGATACATGCCTCCTCCAGGTAGTAAGATGATAATCTAATAATGGAAAGCAGTCAGTAAGTTCTCATGGAGAAGGCACCAGAGCAGACAACAGTCTCCCATAAAATAATGATCTAAGTGAGACAGTCCTCAAGGCAGAGGAGAAACTGCCTAAGGTACATGTTTCTTTGAAAGAAGCTCAAAAGCAAGTGACAGTCTTTAATTCAGAAAGTAAAGGAGGACCAATCTGATAAAACCAATGAGCTGTGCCACAAAGCCACTGCCAAGAAAACAAACGTCAGACTGTGCTGGGTGGGTAAGAAAGCCAAGAGATGCAGGGTGGGTGTTCCCTGTCTGCTCTGTTCTCAGCAGATACAAACCATTGTGGTGGTACACTGAAATGGAAAAACACATCTGCTCACTAGTACTGGGGCACATACGCTCTGACGGACAAGCATCGGATGACATTCTGTTTATAATTGAAAAATAGTTATTTGATAAGCTGACTGACAGCATAACAGAATATAGGCTATTGTCTGAACTGTTATGAAAGTATAGCAGGTTGACCATTTCACAGTCTACATGCTTAAATATTCTGCATTAGGCAATGCCCATTACCAAAAAAGTGGTCTATTGCCACACATGAAAGTACACACTGTGGGCAGATAAATAACCATAAAACAGCATGCTGTTTGATCATAACTGCCACTATTATCATTGTGTGGCTCTGTTAAAATTCATATTCTAGAATATACAGTTGTCAACGACTGTATTGGCAGTTGTTCTGGTTTCCAGAAAGGAAGTCGGGGATTTATCTGAGAGGCATTACCAAGGGGCACCGTGACAATTAGGTCTAGATGAGAAAAGCCAAACTGGTGTTATCTGCCACCAGAAACTGAAGATGGCTTGTCACAGCTGTCCCACCTGAAATGACAAGCAGGAAATCAATTTTTTTTTTTGTACTAGTTAACTCCAAGCCTCTCAGCTCATTCTTCTTGCTTTGTCTCTTTGAATATGCGAATTTCTTCTCTTGTCTGCTCTTTTTTTTTCTTCTTGTATTTTCTACTGCTTTTCACCCAGTATTATTGCAGGGACCCTACAAATTATCCTCATACTCTATTCTTTTCAGATTTTAAGATCTTAATTACTTCCCTATCAGAGAAGCGGTACCTCAGTCAGTCATAAGAAGAACAAATCCATGTTTCTTGAAAGATACTTATGATAGCAAAACAACACCATAATAACGTTTACCAAAAAAGAAAACATTATTGTGTTATAAAGCCTTAACATATAGCAATAGGTTATCATTAGGTTATCAAACGACGGCATATTAGGATCTAATTGAAGAACTTATTACACTGCTCCTCCTCCTTCTGCAATGATGATTTATGGCACATTTTGTCACGACAACATTCAGCAGTTCAGTACAAACACAGCACTTAACTAACAAGATGGCAGAGGCAGATATCCAAGCACAAGCTATAAATACTGGAATGAGTCAGAGGTTGTAAGTCTGTTGTAAATCATACCTGATTTGTAGGCTGAAACACATTTCCTAATCTTATGTAAAAACCTCTGCTGGTTCCTACAAAAAAATGATACAAACTAGAAAAACTCAAAGCTTTTTTTTTTTAAAAAGACCGACTGTGTCACATGCTGTCTTAATTCCACTTCAAATACTGATGAGATTCTCTACAAAGTTTAGGTTTCCTTGTTTCCTATGGAGCTACCATTAAACATCAATAACACCTACCACAGCCAGAAAGAGCACATTATCAACGTACATAAAACTGCATTTTCCATATAGACAGAACCGAGTGTAGGTTATGGGAAGGTAATTCACACCCAAGTGGACAGAATTCAGCCGGGACAGGAACAGAGCAGTCAAGGAACTGACCACCTGTGTGCTGACTAAACCTGCAGCAAGATGGCTACAAGAAAAGAAGGCAGCAAAATGCATTGACCTCATAGTATTTATCGCAAGCGTAGCTCTCTTAAAAGTCCCCTGTAGTTACTAAGGAACAGCCATTTACCATCCTAGTGACTATTTACCACACAGTACAAACCTCTTACTGGTAGTTACAGCTGAGTGTTTTCATTACAAAAGCCTTTATACACAAAGTTTCTTTATCAAGTGTATATAAACTGGCAAGAGTTTATGCATTTAACATAAACACTAATAGGCTGTGCTCAACAGCCCTGTTCTCAAAAAAATTACCATAAAAGAACAGTAACGTGGAAGTACAATGCACAGCGTGCAATAGAAACATTTTCATTTCCCACCTCAGCTAATTCTGCAGCGCTCCTCTCCAGCTGAACAGGAAGACTACTTTCATTTGTTTTCAAGTAATTGAGAAACATTTCAGCTACTTATCAGCTCTTCAATCTTTTTTTCCTTTCACACACTCCCTGGAATTGTTGCCAACAGGGTATTTATAAAAGATTCTGCCTAAACATAAACACTCTGGCAAACAATGTTGCAGAAAAAAAATTGGAAACTGAAGAAGCAGAAGACTCACAGAGTTGGATCCCGTTTAAACTGAAAAAATTAAGTTGTTTAAAGAGACACAAGCGCTGCGTAAGGGAGCACTTCCTACCCCTGGACCAGTAACTCCAGCAGCAGCCACATACCTTTCCTGTACCGGTGGAAATGCGTGTTTATTTTGGAAAGGTTCTGTGCTCCACATCACAAATGGAAACATTCAGCTCGGTCTGAGGCCTCAGAGCAATATTTAACTGACAACACACCATTTACACACACCCACAGGAAACCTCTTTCCTCCTTACTAGTTTCTCTTTCCTGAGGCCTCACCAGCGACAGAACATGTAACAGCCAGTATCATCTTACAGCAAATTATAACCACATGCACAACACATACAAGGTAATTACTAGATAGGACAGTATCTACACATTTTTCATTGTGCTAGAGAAATAAATGAAAATCTTAAGTAAAAAAATTAAAAAGCACCTTTATCCCAGCAGAGTTTTCTAGGACAGAATAAGGTGACCAAAAGGACCAACCTTTCCTTCTGCCCCATCCTAGTTACTTCAACAAAGTGCCTTCTCCTCCAAAAATACAGCTGAGCGCAAATAAGAAACAGTATAAACATATTGTCTCCAATCAGCTGGAAGACAGAAACTGAAAAATTCTTCCATATTCCATCTCCAGTTGTAGAATTTATTTTTCTCCAATATGACCCAAACAGTGTAAGCATTTTTCATTGCTATAGCAACCTAGTTGAAGAACTGAATGATACCTATATGAAATGAAGATATTTTTTTTTCTCTAAGTTACCACAAACAACTACATTAAGTCAGATTTATAAAGATCTTAGCTACCAAAATCTGGATGTAGTAACATTCTGTAAAAGGTTCAGTTCCAGCCTGGCTCTAATCTTTAATTTAATACATCCCATACATTGGCATACACTTGGGGAGAATATAAGGCAGTTGTCAAAGGGTGTAGGGAGGCAACTAGGAAAGCTAAGGCCTCCTTAGAATTAAACCTGGTGAGAGGGGTCAAGGACAACAGGAAGAGCTTTTTCCAATACGTGGCAGATAAAACTAACACCAGAGGCAATGTAGGCCCACTGATGAACGAGGTGGGTGCCCTGGTGACAGAAGATACAGAGAAGGCAGAGTTCCTGAATGCCTTCTTTGTTTCTGTCTACTCTGCCGGAGGCTGTCCTGAGGACAGACAAGGGGTAACGGGTTCAAACTGGAACACGAAAGGTTCCACCTAAATTTGAGAAGAAACTTCTTCTCAGAGAGGGTGACAGACACTGGCCCAGGCTGCCCAGGGAGGTTGGGGAGTCTCCTTCTCTGCAGACATTCAAACCCGCCTGGACACCTTCCTGTGTAACCTCATCTGGGTGTTCCTGCTCCATGGGGGGATTGCACTGGATGAGCTTTTGAGGTCCCTTCCAATCCCTGACATTCTGTGATTATGTGATGATCGAACACTGAAACCTTTTCACACAGAAACAAGCTGATACAGCAAAAATGTGGAAACAGAAATATTTCATTTAGATAGGAATGATCTTAATTCCAGTTTTTTTCATCTATTTAAGATTTTAAGGGGCTTAGCTACCTGTGCTACCTTTTTCTGCTGAAATCCAAATCCCCTGTTCCAAACTACATTAAATCTTAGAGGGCAGATGCAACAGAATTCAGCTAAAATCTTCTGATTCCACACTTTCTACATAAGAAAAATTTGGAAAAGAAAGCACAGTTTCAATAACTCACTTGTTACAGTTTCTTCATTGTGTAGTTAGACTTTATTTTTCTGAGTTCAGTATTACTGAAGCAACACAATTTCTGCTGTACAAATACACAAAAAGCATTTGAAACATAAGTTGTTTTGTCAACCCCATATGTTAGGCTTGGCTCTTTTCTGATTCCCAGTCGTTGGGAATCTCGGAAGTCCTACTCGCCTGTCTGTCACCTAATTATCCAGCAATAAATAACAGTGCGTATTAACTCGTTCAGAACTCTTCCGCAGCCCTGAGTTCTGTGTGGTGCCATAGAAATCGAAGGACAGACTAGATAAAATAACTGTAAGGCAACAGCAGAACAGAGGCATTACCTCGACTCTCTTCCTCACCATTTTAAGGAAGATTTCTCCTAGGACACCCTGGAGTTCCCTGTCCCCGAAGTGACAACCTCTTCCTTAACTCTGCTGCTTGCTGGACCATGCTGCAAAACAGCTCAATTCACTGATCAAGCAGAAAACCCACACAACAAGAAAACAAGGTGGTGGTGCCAACAGCCTTCTCCCAAGTTTGATGAATTGAGTTCACTCACTAAACTGAGTTGAACAGTGCATACTGGGGTAGAAATTTACTCTTTTTGTTGGTAATTAACTGTCTTTGAAATAGAACTACTAACAACTAAATGGAAAACTACATCTGTCTTGACATTAGACAAAAAAAGATGACGTATGTTGTGTTATATTTCACAGAAATTTAATCTGTATCTTTTTGTCAAAAAGGTGCCACACAATACCCAGCAAGATAAGCAAAGAAAAAGCTTATGCTGAGAATCCCAACATTTAGACAGCTCCTCCAACAAAACTTAAAGAACAGAACTATCCTGGCAAGATAAACTCTCCTGATTAAGAAGACACAAAGAATAAAAAGCACAAGCACTTTTTGTAAACATACTTACAAAAAATATCAAATGGTTCACAAAGAAAAAACTTGAATTTACCTTTGGTTTTTTGTTCAGCAGCCTGAAAGAAGAAAACAACAAAACAAATCAACTACTTATCAATACGCAAAATAATACCTAACAAGTACAAGGGCTGCGGCCTAACTTTTTGCAGAAACTGCTGATATAAATCAGGCCTTAGTTCCAGTTAAGGATTGGAGAACGTTAATTTAACTCCGTGTATTTGGAATTTAAGAATGGCTACTCTTGTCTGACTAAAGCCAAAGCAGATGACAAAGAGACGGTGTAAACCACAGCAAGCAGTAAGCATGGCAATGCCCCCACCTACCCACCCAGCCTCCTGCCCCTTGAGGTTCAGAGGCTTCCTGAACCAAAAAGTACGTTTATGAACTTTTTAACACTCAACAGAATTAACTTCTGTGAATTTGTCCAGTATATCCCTTTGAATCCATACATACTATTAGCTTACACTGATTAAATGCACATTTTGTGAAGACCCATCTTTTCTTCCATCTACTTGAAATCCACCCACTTTTTTTTTTTATGATGCCTAATTTTTATATGGGAAAAGACAGTGATCAATCCCTATCCACATCCTAAGGGACATTTAATATTAAAACTATGTAATCCAGAAAATGAGGCAGAAGAACATACACCACAGAAAATGCGTGACAGCCTCAGAATCCACAGCCACTTGAGTACCAGTTGGAACTAATGCAGTTTACTTTGCATTGACTTTGATGAGGAACGTTCATGTGACACAGATGGGGGAGCAGTAACTTAACATCAGGGGACAGTGAGCAGCTTGGGGAGCGCTAATGAACTGTCACAACTGCTTTTGCAGAGATTTTCTGACCACGGCCTCACTCAAAGTCACCAGGACCGCTCGCTAATGTTAGAATACTTCACTGAAGGCTGCAGAATCAGTATCTGTATGTTACATGTACAAACGAATACATCATTTAAAACAGTGGCATGAACAAACCTTTTTCTGAGCACCTTCCTTCTTTTTCTTTTCTTCCTGCTTTTTCTTTTTCTTTTCTTCCATCAAATGTTCCTCTTCTTGTGTTTCTTGTTCTTTCTCCCTGATAAGAATAAAGGTTGGGAAGAGCTTTTCAATAAGATGACCTTATATTCCAACTGTTTTTCTTTTTTTGATTAAACACATACTGTATTAATTTCTCATATGCGTCAATTTCGTTCTTAAGGGGTTGTAAACTAAGGCCCAGATGAATGCAAGTAACCGTATTTTGTGTTCATCCTATCCATTCTAGCTGAAAAATTTGCATTAATACAAAACAAGACTGTTCCAGTAGCATCTTGGTTAAAATATAACCTAAGTTGTACCAAATCAACAGAAGAACTATTTGAAACCTCACCATCTCTGGTTTCTTCGTCCATCACCGTAACGTATGGTTATAAAAATCAATCTCCCCAACATCCTTTCAAATAAATACCGATGCAAATAATTCATTTAGTTCCCTATAACTATTTTATCTTCCTTGACAGGTCTTTAGGTCCTGATCATTTATCAGCCTTACAGATCTGAGAATACTCCATGTCTGACAGGCTGAAACCATTACTATTATTATTATTAGATTTGATGTCTTTCAATTATTCATTGAGATCACTTTTAGCCTTATTATTGCTTTACATTTAATGTGCCAAAGCCTGAGGTTCCCCCCTTTTTGTTTGGATTTTTTTCTTTGTTAAAGGTCTCTTTAGTTATAATGCTCTTTGCTCAATTGTTTTATCACAACCGTTATGGGGTGGGGAAGGTCTGCTCTTTACCTACAGGAGAAACAGATACTCATTCAGATTTCACACGTTGTGTCTTCAAATACTCCCCATGAAACATTTTGCCTTCCAACGATTTATTTTATTTTCCTTTTAACAAGTTCACACATTCTTACATCATTTCCCTTTTTACTGAAAGGAATACTGTAGTCATTTTTTTTCAAACTTTGTCTCTTGCAAGGTGTTCTGGGTTTTGGCTTTTTCATTTGCCTACAAATACTCAATTTGGCTACTGTAGATGCTTTAACGCTTACAGAGATCCTACACATCATCTTTCCGATCTAAAGGAAAGGGGTGGCAGGAAATGAGGGAACAATAGGGAGCGTCTGCCACGGTTTATTGCTGCCTTGCCTTAAACCTTGACAAAGAGTTGTGGGTGGGTACTTGCATTATTTAGTTAACACGGCACTTAACAAAAGGTTAGTTAAAATCGTACTTTAAAACAGATTATTCTACGACTTTGCAAGAAGCAATGACTTGCATTACCAAAGAAACTGAGTTGAAACCATGACAGATTTGACTTTATTCCAGTTAGCTCTGGAGAAGAACAGAAGTCCTGGGGATTTCAGTAACTACAAAGTACCAATATTCAGTCCCTTCATTTTCAGAGCTCCCTACCCAAGTCACAGCAGACTCTACAAAGCTCATGTCTTCAAGTGAACTCTCCCAAACTGCCAGACTATTACTATGGGAAGTTCCAGCCTTTTTTGTTTTTTAAAGCAGGTGAATGAAACAAGTCAGTGCAAAACGCCGAAGTTTTTGGTTTCCTCTTGCTAGTACTTAAGAAAATCCATGACATTAGAGCAATTCCAGAACACCACAGTTACATTTAAATCCCTTTTAACAGTCAGTGCAGTATTAAAACAAAACACACCACCACCACTGGGCTTAATTTCCTGAGTTTTCTTTAAACTGCGAAGGTACATAGATCCCAACTTTCTTGTTAGGCCTTTTTTCTAAAATCAAGTTCCTTTCCCCATTGACAAAGTTTTGTTACTTGGACTGGACTCCACTATGAAACTTCTCTATTTCCAGCCTTTCTGCCCTGTAAAGGTGCTTCTGTTTTGATGTCCGCCAAGCACTGTTTTATGTTATTCCCTCCCTTATGCAAGTAATACACCATGTCAGAGGATTTCCAAATCAAAGAAGAGCAAACATTTTGCTCCATTAAAAAACCAATGTATTTTATTACCGTATTATCATATCAATTACAACATAAGAGGTAGAAGTGCCACTCTTAGCAAAAACCTGTTTGGTGGGTGGAGGTTTTTTGTTTGTTTTTTAATTTATTTATTTCTGAGACTAAAATAGCCTCAGATTAACTCAGAAAATTACACTATAATTTTTAATGGAGTTCAATTTTCAAAACCGATTTACATAATGACACTTCTGAATACATGTGCTTTAAATATGCTTAAAATAGAAATAAAGCTCCAAGTGGCCTCTCAGATGGCAACTCTTTCTGTTACTTCTAGGCAGAAATTAGTCATGTAAGAGCAAAACAAAAGGAAAACAATAAAAACATCACTATATAAAGTTAGACTACATTGTCAAAGGCATGTGTTGCAGTTTTACTTCCTGAGCGACAATTTAATCTTTATTACAGGAAATACACTAAAAAAAGAAAAAAAATTATGAATACAAAGCTCATATGATTTAAAGCAGAAGTGTCTTAGAATATACTTGTAGGGGTTTGCCTTTTCCAAATATATGGATCTTATGCATCAAAATCATGGGTGATTTTTATGAGCAGAGAGTAAAGGGTGTTATATAGCATCCTGTTGTTTTCAAAGATGGCAACTAGCTTATTAAAACCAACCCTAAACTAAGGTTATTTTTAAAGTACACACGCTTAGGAGCTCTCTCTGCATAGGAAAGCAAGACAAAATGCAGGTCATGGTCAGAACAACTTCAAATTATGGCTATGTTCTGTCAACACCTATTGCAGGAAGGCTTCTTAATCCCTTTAAAAAATTCACACATCTAGGCCATTTTTTTTTTTTTTAAGCTGAGTGAGAACTTCAGTTTTCTAGCTGCTATCAGACATTGGATTGCTTTAACATCTGAAACCATAGCTGGTATTTTGAATTCGTGTTGATGTGACATTCTAACAGCATTTTGCAATACGCCTTTTGGAAATATTGTATTCTAGAACTTCAAGCCAAGTCTACTTGTGCCATTTCTTGTATGGTTAATACCCACACAATGTTTTACACTTCAAAACTTTCTGCAATAGCTAAGGACTAAACAGAGACCTGTCTCTTTTCTCTCCATGTGACACAGCTCCAAACCTAATAGCCTAATGAATTTTGTTTGCATCTATTTAAGATGTTGAAGATTTAGTTAGTTACACAGGAAAACTGCCTGGAACACCTCTTCAGAACAGCATTCTTAGTCTGCAGATATCTTTGCTGGTTTAGCCCAATGAGAGAATAGCTCCCATACCTTAACTGTGGAACACCTCTTGTACCTTAAATTTACATCCTACTTTATGCTGCAAAAACCTCCCATGATGGTTGTAAAAGTTGCTGTTACTGACAGAAATCCTACAAATTACATACAATTGCTTAAATATTGTTCTGGTTTTGACTTCCCCCGCTATAGAACAGGGCATCATGCATTTCAAGCACAGATATTTTTCCTAAAAAGGATGATATGAGAGAGAGGGAAAAAAAATTCCTTAAAACAGAATTGTAAGGAATTGGCGAAGAAACTAATGGAGCTGTGCATCATTATGGGTGATAACAGAACGTCTGGACAGCACAGACATGAAGTACAAGGTAACCACCTACCAAGTTCTCAAAAACTAGTATCATGCATTTCAAACAGAAATGAGGAAAATTACTATTTAAAAATTTCTTAAAGATCTGACTTGAAATGGTAAGAAAGAGGTGGCTGAGATCTCAAAGGCAGAAAGCAGCTTGAAGGGTGGCAATGAAATGGAATGAAAAAAATAATAAAATAAAGAGCAGTGAATACTGGAAAGGCAGGCTTCAATTAATTCAGGACAACTGAAAAATATTGTCACATAAGAGATGGGAATTCTTTCTTGGAAATCGTCAAGAATGTAAATGAGACTGTGGATACCCTAATGCATAGGAGGAATACTACATAAAGCAAGAGGCCACCATATCATCAGCAGCCCTTGTTTTCATGACCACGAGAACGGATAAACTAAAATGCCACATCTGCCTATTGCCTGCTTCAGAAATATCCCACCCAGTTCTCAGACCTTTCTAGAGTAAACACCAGTGAGGTAAGGAGCTGGTGGTAAAAGTGCCAGTTTTCCCCCTTGATACCTAGGCACAGTCATTAATCAAGGAGAGTCAAGTCGGTCCCTAATTACAAGCTATCCAATCACCTCAGAAAAGAAAGAAGCACACAAAACTAGGTCAAATAAATAACAAGGAATATGAAAAAAAAACAAAACAGCACAAACACATGGGGACAAAAATGAGGAAGGTCAACAATGCATTAGCATTGTGTATATAAAAAGTAACAATATCAACCTTTAAGTGCTTCATTAATAAGCAAGAGGAAACATTAGTTTGGATACTCAGTGGGAAAGGGGGACTATGCCAGATGATGCTACGGGTGGTGAGGCGACCACTGCTTTAGCCTTCTCTAAAGAGGTCAGCTGGAAACAGATGCTAAAAAATGACATGAACTGGTGCCCAGCCCACAGATGACGATGGCTGCACGGAGGGATTTCATGGTGCTCTGCCTCACATAGGAGGGCTTTGCGCCAGGCTGGTGGCAGGGACAGCAAAGGGCCAACAACCAGGCTGCTCCTGCCCCAGGACCTCTGTCACCACCACCACATCATCCATCCCAGCTTCCTCACCAAAAAGGGCTGGTGAACACAGCTCCATGCGAGAATCTCAGTATGTGTTTCTTAAGTGTCTTTTCCCAAATCTGGGAAGAAGGAACAGTCAAATTTCTGCGGAAAAATTCCATGAAATGGCATGGAAAAAATGGAGATGGAACTAAAGATGTTACTACCACTCCAAATAGGAAATCAGGCCAACAAAATAAATAATAGCTTAAAAAGTCCCTAGAGAAATTGGATATTTTTCCACTGGCTGGGCGTGATGTAATTTACAATAAGAACAACCGTGTCTAAGTCATCACAGATTATCTTAAAGAATCAGCAGAAGATGGATGGCACACCAGAAGACTAGAAAACGGCCAAGACTGTGCATGTAACTTAAAGGGGGAAGGAATAAAAACATCACTAACAGCTAACAAGGATTGGTGGAGGGGAAAAAAGCCCAATTTTTTTCCTCTGGCATTTTTTTTTAGAGCATGTGTTGTTGGTTTAACCGAAATTAATTTTTCTCCTACAATATCCTTTCAAGGGAATTAACGGGGGAAAGCCCTCAGCTACACCACTGTGGACAAGAAGTTTATGGACAACCTATATATATAGGTGTGATCAAGCAGCTTGAAACTAAACCCTGTAATCTGAAAGTCCGGGTGCAAAATTTGTTCCTCCAGGGAGTCAAAAATTAAGCTTCCTGAGTGGTTTTGTTTGACCACAATTTATAACTTATTAATCCCATGCTTTGGGGTTTCCAGCTATCAAATTATGCCCCTGTCACTCCTTAATACATTATTTGCCTTGATGGGGGATTCCTCCCTTCCTCTGAAACAGCAAAATATCACCCACTGCTAACAACTGTGGGCCTGATATTTTGATGCTTCTGTATCTGGTCAACTTATCCTGAAGCATGCAAGGCAAAACTCATCACCTCCCCAGGAACTGCAGTCTGATTTCTTAAGTCGCCTAGAAATTCCACCAGTGTTGTGATTTATTTGATTTGTTACAAAATGCTGGTAAGTATCTTCAGGTCTATCTGTGCTGCTCCATGGCCCCTTCTCCACTGCTGCCTGTAACTGTGAGGGAGCAAATTGACCCCTATGTACCAGGCACTAGAAGGGGGGAAAAGTCCCAGACAAGAAAAAGCCTTTATAAACTAAGGATGCAGATTAGCTATAAGCGGTAGGTCAGACATCAGGCATTTGGCAAGTTCATTATTTGAGCACTGCCCAGGTCCCACTGAACATTTGTAGGGTTTGGGGCTTTTATCATCTACAGACTTCCTTTTGTTTAGATTCTCCTGGACTGTTACCATAGAGAGACTGCATACTAATGAGAGTTCTGGAGTACAAATGGGAGTGTTTCAGGAGATGTATTTTAAGTCTTCATTACAGAGTAGTACAGACCAATAGGAGTTGATTTCCAGAGCAAAACTGACTTGACAGCCACACTACCCCTGTTTCAGGTGATTTTATTAGTTGAGACTAACTACAATGTGTTCCCATGTACTGACAACTTGCAGCACAAAAGCATTAACTGGACCTTTGGAGCACGTAATCCAGTGAAATTTTATTTAAGAAGAATCCAGCTGTTGCCCTCCAAGACCACTGCATTATGTCAATCAAAGCACAGCAAGCAGGACAATCAGAAGGTTTGCTTCAACATGAAGCTCCCAATCCATATTAACACATTTCAGCAGATAATCCTATATGGTGTGAAGCTGCTGTCACACAGGTACCCACATCTTCTGTGAAGGTGTTGTTGCTCTCCACAGTGCAGGCCTATTGATGTATATACAAGCTACATTCTGGGGCAACTTAAATAGTTAGTAGGGAAATCTGGGCATGGGCTAGAACACTGTACACAAAACCTCATCCTTGTATACATTTCAGGCACAAACCGTATCAGAATTTGCTCCCTCAGTTTGCTGACAACACCCCAGCAGACCTCAAATATCTCATCTTGTGCGCCACTCAAGGTATGCAAGAACCAAGTAAAAAACTAACAAAACCAAACCAACCAAACAAAAAACCTCAAACACAACACAAAACAAACCACTTGCATTACACTCACCACTCAAAGCTGGCTACAAATAGCAAGAAACATGTTATGAACTGATCTTTTCCCCAGCAACCACAGATTGACTCCTGTATTGGATACTTAACCTACAGCCTGGGAGCAGTACAGATAACCAGATTTCCTTGCACAGCGATGCCTCTCTCCCAGGCCTGATATTTACCAGAAGTTGATGCAGCATACACCCCAGAGCTCTTCCATAGTCTTCCTGGGACATAATATACAAAGAAACCCAGTACCTCAGCAAGACGGCAGTATGTTTGTTTCTTTTCAGATACTTCCTTTGTTATTTTGGTTTCTGCAAATACTTCAGAAGACAATAGTCCTGTGCCAGCTGAGGCAAAGCTCCACACTGACAAATTGTTAAACTAAATATCCCAGATTTACTGACCTAGAAGCTGAAGCAACCTGTGGACAAGTTTCTGGCTTGAATTACTCAGCTGTACTTGAAGAACATGTCAGAGGAGCACAGCTCTCTGGGGCAGGTGCACAGGGATACTGGATACTGCAAAGCAGGAGACCAGGAAACAGGAACAGGATATTTTGCCATGCAGCACAGCCCCCAGGCTCTCAGAGCTGAGCACTCCTAGGGATGGAGGAGCCGGTCACTGTATCACCTGTCCAACAGTAACAGCGTCAGGAGGGACAACACATGCTGCTGGACAGACAGGTAGGAACACTGCTTCTGGGTAGCATTCCTTCACACCCTTCGAGCAAGCACAGCTAAACCTTTATGCTTGTTAAAAAAAAAAAAATTGAAAAGGGAGCTTGCAGAACTAGTGACACACCATTTTGCCTGTAGAGATTGCCAACACCCCCAGTGCTCCTTTTCTCTGTTCCATCACAGTCACATGCCAGCACTCAACTATTTCTGAGCCCAGTCACTTTGATAACCATAGGTGAAAGCAGATTCAACTTGCATACTACAAGAGCTTGAAGACCAAGCTGCTACTCTCACACAGGCCAAACTAGACGAGACAACCTACAGGATCAAAAAGCAGGCCACAAAATCTATGCTGAAGACAAATACGTTTATGATGCTGCCTTTGGGCTTATTCTGGGAAAAAGGTGGTGTTGATGTATCTCCCACAAGACACCAGCTTGCAGCAGCTATTGCCACATACATGAGTGGCTCCAGTGTGCTGGAAGGTGAGATCTGAAAGAAATACCTCTCCTTTAGGTAGAGTTCCTGCCACAAGCACAATAGAAAAACACACATGCACTTCCCTTGCTCCTACCCACAGGCAGGGAAACCATGCCAGACAAGTCTAAGAATAACACCAACACATACCAGCAACATAGTGAGTAGCAGCAGATGTTACCAGACACACACATGTCACTCAAATCCAGACCTGCCTATCTGAGATGATCTCCTGAGGTCCATTCCAGCCTGAGTTTTCCTACAATATTAAAACTATTTCACAGATATGTGGCAGAAGACTGCAGAAGCCAGCCTCTAGGAATATGGCATTTGATAGAGTGAATGGGCCTCTACCATCTCACTACCAAGCTCTCCAGATATAACTGTTGAGTGTCACCTCAGGATGCACAAGCAGCAGGGATGTGCAGGACGCTGGTGCAGGTCAAGCTCACCAAGAGAGACCCAGATGGAGGGGGAAAGGACAGTGGCCTCACAGGGAAGATGTGCCTCCAGACCTAGAAACAAAAAGAATTACACACTCCCTCACACTGTAGACCTCAGAAGGGTACTCCACAGTGCAGGCCCTGCCAGCATCCCAATACACAGTAAGAGCGGGTGAACAGCACAAGGTATGCATAAACTAGGCTTGGGTATGCTGGGTCTAAAGAACAAGATGCCCTCCACATTGCACATGAGCTGCCTTGGGAAGCTGAAGTTCCACCATATGGACATACATCACCTTAGTATACTTGCTCTCAGATACAGAGGTAAATTAATGAATGCACAGCTCCTGACATAACAAGACAAGATAAGATGAAAAAGGGAAAGCAGATGTCAACAGAACTGCTTGTTGCAAAAACCAGAAGGGAAATAAAGGGAATATGGAGACTAACTATTTTGTAAAATGTTTATTCTTTTAAAAGATTTCAGAACACACAAACCTGTAATTTCCTTTTCTGCGTTTTAAAATCTGCTTGGTGAGCTCATTGAACATTCAAGTTGTTGTCTTCAAGTTTTCCAAATACCATTCTATTTAAAGGCACTGTGAATAGGGAATTCAATTTATCAAATGAATGAAAGAAGAATTCTTAGCAGGAACCCTGGTGAGCTAATCAAGAGTCACAATAAAATGTCAGGGGTCCTGGAATTCTCCACAGGAGGTTAACACCAAATTTGATCCGAGTCAAGGAAGACAAAACATACTATAGACTAATAAACTCTACTAAAAAATTGTGCACTGCAAATATATGAAAGTTTAAACACAAATGAAGAAAATCTACTTAATTGTCTGGTATGCTTTTTATTCATTCTTAATGTTTAACTACAAAAAACAAAACACTGCCCACCACGATCATTTCATTCTACTTAAAGATAATAAATTTTGAAGCAATTTAGTTTTTGTTTCACTGCATCTTCAGCTACAATGCTGTTATGAAAATTAATACAGCTACATAATTCAAGTGAGATAAAAACCCCCTACATTACTCTGTATTTAGCCTCAGGCTGGAAACTGACTCCATAAAATTCATAAAAACTTATTCTATCATCAAAAATTGAGGAAACAGGAAGGTCCAGTGTAGCACCCTTCCCTCCATAAATCTACCAGAGTCTAGAAGATTAACTCTGCATTGCTGAAAAG
The DNA here is from genome assembly GCF_964273445.1 of Streptopelia decaocto. NCBI lineage: Eukaryota > Metazoa > Chordata > Aves > Columbiformes > Columbidae > Streptopelia > Streptopelia decaocto. Next base: position 7,313,196 of record NC_138671.1, on the reverse strand, counting down.
GTAATCCTGATTTCCATTCATTTCATCAAGTTTCAAAGTCCTCTGTTCCTCCACTTCACTTTCCACAGTAAAAGCATCTGGAACCAAACCCTGTCAATAATAAATTAGAATATCAGAGCCACCATCAGAAAGGGGCCATCATCCACTTAGCAAATGAATAGCGGTTCCATGGGGGGAGGAGAGACAGAGTGGGGGAGAGATGGGGAAAGGAAACTGCCATAAATTATCATCTGAGACAGGAAAACCAGTTGCAGTAAATACCACTTTGGAAATCAATTTATGGTCAATTATGATCTTAGTAAAAACTACTTTATGCCCTCAGTTTGTCCACGAAACACCCAGGGGAGTAAATGTTCTCAGAAATATATCCAAAATGTCTCCATGCATGTTATCTGATCAGTGGATGCAGACAGAATTCCAGAAAGATCAGCTCTTGCTTGTCTGGATGCTGAGAGAGGGATGGGGGATGGAGGAGAATCACAATTTCAATACAGTTGGACTATCAGAGTGTTGTAATATCATCCAGATAAAATAGATTACATCTATCAGTCTGGGTAATTTCCTTAAAAAAAAAAAAAAAGAAGGGGGGGGGGGGGGGGTCTGTCACTGTAATACTTCACCTGGAAATTTGTGAAGAACATTTCATGTCCACAAATGCAACAAAAAATTACAGTTGAGGGTCATTTTTAAGCAAATCATTATGTAAGCATTCACTGAATAACAGCACCATTGCTTTATTCAATTATTACACATAAGTGTAGTAGCACAGTATAAAGACTGACATCACTAGATAATGTACTGTTGGTGCCCACTGAGACTTATCTTGGATCGTTCTCTTCAAAAGAGAAGGATTTCTAAAAGTTTGATTAGAAGAATAGAAACAGTAAAAATTACACATTCACCAAGCTCCAGTAAGTCGCATATAATATCTTTCACCTGAAACAGTGCTATTTATACAGACTCTCCTCCTCAATAGCAGCAGTTCTATTACTGTGACGAACCAAATTTAGTTCCACACCTGGATCAGACAGCTATATTTTATGATGATCATACTAGAAAATATTTAATAGCATTTAGATTGCTACCACCAGGCTCTTCTCTTTCCATATCAGAAGAAGCTGTATTTTCCATATTAATTTTTAAATGGCTTAAAAATATAAGCACATATCTCTTTATAGTTTACATCGGATAATGCAAAGAGAAACCAAATAGTTTCATAATCAGGAAAACAAAGAGCTATGTTATGAACAGATGTGATCAGCACTCTTAAGTAAATTGATTATTTTTACAACAGGAAGTTTTTGCAGCATCACAAAACAAACACAAGGTACAATGCTGTGCTCTTACAGCATTACAGCCATGACACCATAAAGAGACAAAAACTATTAGATTTGCAGAGATGTAACACCTTTCATTCCATAGCCAGGGAGTGAGAGACAAACTTGCAAGTGGAGCATTCATTTCAAAGCTGAAAAGTTTGAAAAAAACAGACATCACAAACACTGGAAGCAATTCTCCTATGTTAATTAAGCTTGTGTAATTGATTAACAACATCGAGACCTACAGATAGAAGAATAATCAGGAATTCTACTCTTGACTGGCTTTGTTAACACACTGTGTAGAGTCTTACTTGATTTACACACATGCCATTAGTCTATGCCTGTAGTGCTAGTAAAGTTTATAACTTCTCATTTCATATGAAACACAATCTTCAAGGCTTTGCAAACATACATTAAGTTCAAGCAAAAACATTATCACCAATGTAAAAGATCACCTTCTACAGTCTTTCATTAAGAACTGTGTAAGAAAACATAGTAAAATGTTAATCAGCACATATGCATCTGTACAGTTCCGGGTTTTTTTTTTATTATTCTTTTGCATTCTCACTGAACTGCTTCTCTTTTCTAGGCCGGTTTTTGTTAAAGCACTGGGCTGATGCTCTTTTGTTTACCAGTAACCAGCTACTGTTTACAAACACACACCTCCATTGTCAGCAGTAACATTAGCATCAGCCATGAAAACATTTTGGAATTCTGAAGAGCCAAAAGACCTGAGAGTCCAAGACTAGAGTAGGACTGAAAAGCAGACTGACATAATACAGATATCTGTCAGAGTTTAAAATAGAATTGGCAGAAGCCAGTTTGAACTAACAATCGATACGTGTACATACTGACCACCCAGAATGGCATCCAAACCACTGAGAGTACTCTGTATTCCTCAAACGAAACAAAAACCTCTGCCACTTCTCATTGAGAAGACTTGCAAATGCAGTTCGAGAGAGAAAACTGCAGATTTTAGGCAGACAACACACAGGCAGAGCACAAGAAGGAAAGAAAGGAACAGGAAAGAAAACAACACAGCTAAGAAAAAACAGATATGCCATTCTAGGAGAATGCTCTTGAGGAAGGATCATAACAAAGGCATTCCCACTGTCCCTTCAGAAAGTCATCATGGGAAAACATGCACTGACCCCATTAACAAGCTATAGGAGAGGAAAAAAAAGGAACGGATCTGCCTCAGGAAACTGCCCATGGGCAGACATGAAACACTTCATAGCCCAGGGGTTATTTTTCTGTCCTTTTTGTTTTTTCTTTCCCTTTCAGGGGAAGGGGTGGTGTTATCTTTTCCTAAATGAGCCTATAGTTGGTAGTTGCATGATAACTATTTTGAGACCCGTAAACATTTTTTTCTCTGGGGCTTAATTACCACGAAGGATGCCAATTGATTTGACAAGTCATTTTTTCTCTCTTCCCCCCCCCCCCCCAAACAAATCTCATTCTCTAGCAATTCAGAGCTTACTGCTATAAACGCCCAGGCAGCCATGAGATAAATATTAGCTATTTTTAATACAAAACAATAAGCAATCGTTAACATTTCTCGTGAGTGAGCTTCTAAACCACAGAATTTCTTGATAGAAATCTAAATGTGAATCTAGCTTGCAATTTTTTTTAAATGGATGTACATTGCAAAACACAGAAAAAGCAAGCTGCAGATAGCTGTTTATTACCAATGACTTCCACCTCCACAGCCCTCAAAGGCAAACTCTAAAGCTGTGTGCAAAGCCAGACAATCTGGGCATCCAGCCATAACCCATCACTGCTGCAGCACAGATAACTGTGCTCCTCTCAAGCCATCCTTGGCTGGAAACCCACGGGGAAGAGCTCCAGAAAGCAGAGCTCAAAGCTTCTACCGCTTCATGAGCTTCAATTACAAACTACCTTCAAGACCTCCACACTGAAAAGTTACAGTGCTGATTCACATCCAGAGCTAAGACCAAAACTAACCTCGATTTGCATGCTTGGTACCCTGGACAGCTAGTTATTTTACAGATGTCTTCACTGAAAGAAGCCTTTTTATTGGGATGAAGAGAGGGAGGTGTTACATTTAAAAAACTACAAAAGAATCAGCTGCATATTTAGAAGTACTGCTGCAATTTCTGCAAGTAGTATAATCACTGATACAACCTTAAAAAGCACTGTGACTACTCTGTGCAAGAAGAGACTGTTATTATGATCAAATTCAGACATTTTTATCTTGTGTAGGAGATTTTAAAACATATTAGTGCCAAGGTAGGAAGCTGCAAAAAGAAAGTTTCAGAAATCTGTTATAATGATGTATGGGAATCCACAGTAAAGTTAATCATGAATAAGTAATGATAAAATAAGCATAAGTACGTCTACACTTGGTAATTAAGATGTAAAATTAAGCCGTGCTTTTGGTAGACAATTCTCAAAAATAGCTCAAATTCCTAAAAGAAGATCAAGTAATACTTTGATTCCTCTGCTTTCATACATTAAGAATAACCATTTTTCATTTTACCACTAGCATTTCCAGTGAAGAGACTGTGCAGAGCACATAGATCATTTAGTAATGCAATTTACTGTCACTTCTAGATTATCTTCCTATTCAATAAAGTATACTTCTAAATACTATTTGCCCTGGCTGATATCTTCATAATAAAGCTGAAAACCTCAAGCCATTATCACTAGAAGGATCAGCTGATCCCAAATTGGCTAAACTAAAGCATCACAGGCATTTAAGAGGTTTCCTTATCATTCATCTTTAATACTGAGGGATGGACAGGCGCCTACCTGCAGCTTCTAGGCCAAAGGGAAACGTTCTAATGGTATTACTGTTATCTTGTAATCTGAATTTTAAACAATTAAAACAATAGCGCTTTTGTGTTGCACATCTCTACTGTAACCAAAGATGATAAATTTTTCATCAGTTCTCATGTTCGAAGTCTTATATAAAGCACTGATTTTTTATATATATTTTTTTTAAAGGAACATGCGGTTGACATTAAGCTGCTGTACCATCAAAGAGAAGCAGCACAGTAACAAGCGCTGAGATACAAGTAATCACCAGAGACTATTTTGTTTACTTAGGAAAGGTCTGGCCATTTTATTTTTAAATCTGCGGGGGGGGGGGGGGGAATCAATGCCGTCTAGCAATTCTTTCCAAATGAAAGCCTCTTTTTACTAAGCAAAGGATGGCTCCACCCCTGACCTCCTCCTCCAGCTTGTTTTGGAAAGGGGCCAGATGACAGCATTTGGAAAAGCGCATGTTTATCTCAGCAAGGCCAGCTGCTAAGTTAACATATTACCCGTTCCCACATCCACCAGCCTTGGTTAAGTCTTAACAGCTCAAACTGAAAGTAAATGCTACTATTAGGCTTTTAATAACAAACTGCACACGAAAGAGAAAAGGCGTCTACATCGCATTTAGTGTCTGAATGGACTGTAAAAGCATAGGTCATTTTGAGTTAACAGCAGGCAGTAAATCCCTTACACGAATAAAATTTCCTGACCTTTCTGAATGAAGTGTATGAGAAACAGAAAAATGAGAGGTTTTATTTCTAGGCTCATTTAAATCTACACTTTCTATAACGTTGCTGTTCAGCAACCATTTGCTTCAAGATCCAAAGGGATTACAAGCCTCTGCGTGACAAAAGCCTTAACTTGACCCTTTTACTCCAGTCTGGCAAGGTATGTATGTCACTCAGGAGCTTTGAGAACTTCAGCAAATAATCTTCAAGTTAGAAGTACTCATGCCCAATTATGTTATTTCTCACATCAATAAAATGTTATCCTATTACCTTTTCCAAGCTCTTTCAAACAAAAAAGGAGAGAATTACCTTCCTTCCCTTAAACATCAGCAAAAGATGACAGAATTCATCAAAAGCTTGTTATTGTAACAGGAAAGACAAACCGCAGAAATAAAGAAATCAAGCCAGAGAGGTGGATTTTTCATTCATCCCAGCAAGCTCCAGCAGGCGCTGCACCAGCAGACCAGGGAAACCTCATCCCATTCACCTGTGATCAGAGCCAGATTTTGAAAGCTGCAGACATCCCTGGTAGGTGACAAAGGTGGACATTAAAGGTACCAAATTCTTCTCAACACCAAAACCCAAGGGCAGTATCCCAGAGTAAATTCCACTATGCTTTGTACTGGTACGGAAGTGTCACAGACCAAGGCTCACCCAAGTCCATTCCCTATCACCCTGCACCAGTGACAGCCTAATTACAAAATAATTCATAGACTGAAACAGACATAACAGCATACATAAACCAACCATATATAATATGCTACTCCGTCCAAGTCAGCTTTTAGTCTGATGCATACCGATACTTAAATTTGTCAATATGAGCATCCACATGTACAGAGAACAGAAACATTCATAAATCTTAAGTATTTTATGCTGCAATCCAGATGAGCTCTAAATAAAGAGGTTAGTTTGCCCTGGTTTTTTTTCATTATTAGAAATATTTAGTCAAAAGTAGAGAATATTTTCTAAAATACAAAGCCTATCAATTTGCATCACTCTTGACCTGAAACAAGTCTTGCCCCCAGGCTCCAGCAGTTGATGGCAGCACCTTTTTGCATTTCACAACCTACGTGCCAGTCAGAAAAGTTTAAGTTGGAAAACGTATGTTTTCCTTTGAAGATAAGGACAAAGCAATGCAAAGCATTACTACACTACTACTAGTCCCCAGAAAGCCATACCCACTAAAAAAGGTTCAAATTAATCTGATTTACTATAGCTTGTCTCATAGACTCAGCAGTCACAGATTCAGAAGCAACAAGGTTACCCAAGACCTGCACATAAGACAATTTCTGTAACCTCACCCCAAAAAGCATCTTTAGTTGTTGCACAAGCTAAAGAACAAGTCTGCCACAGGCCAAAGTGGTATTTCTCACTAGTTGTATACAAGACTGACATTTCTGCTTTAACGTTCTGGAAATAACTCCAGAAACCAGAGCAAACAGCAGAGCATCAGCACACCACCTGGGGTTCACCAATAACACAGGGAATTGGCTAGACACACATCCGAGGGCTTCCTGAATTTGAGGAACCGTAATCATGGAAAACCCTGTGATTTGCTAAGCACAGGTTGCACCCACTGCAAGTCACCCACTGCTTCCTTAGAAAACACAGAAGTGAGAATCAGTATGTGCCTTTCCACTACTTTCTTGACACGACCAAAGAAATAACACCCGATAGGAAACTACATTTTAATTCTCAGTCTTCGGTAAATCCAAAAATCCCACCCATCGTATTTAATTAGGGTAAGATTTTAAGGACATGACTTTGTTCTGCAGTGATATCCAAGAGCAGTGCAGATGTTCTCCTGCTCCTCTACTCCTGCATTGTCCTCAGAGCACCACCAACATCCACCTGATTTAAAGCTCTGCATCATCAAGCAGACACTAACAGCAGGATTTATTGGATTTTTAATTACCTTAACTGGTCTAATGTCCAGAGCAAATTTCAGTATATAAATTAGCGTCAATTCGTCAGATACATACATATGCATAGAAGAGGAAAAATATGCAACAGACATGGGTATGACGTACTGAAGATTGTTTCTAAATTTAAACTGTTTTAATTGAACAAATATCTTCCCACAGATACACTCCCATTTTAGCACAAAATAGAACTGCCACAAAGTATGACTAGCAGTATTATATTTAATGGAAAAAGGAGGGGGGGAAACAATTGAGTTCAATAAATCCCATAATTGGGCCTTCAACTGATTACATATTAAGAAGATTAACCTTTGACACAAACTTGTGATACAAACAAAGAAGATTCAAACAATTAATAAACTTCCAGCGTTTCAAGATTTCTCAGGTTAACAACTGAACCCTCCCCATTTCCTTCCCCTTAAGCGTCGCAGTTAGAAGTATAAATTCTGTTTAATGTTCTCTCCCCCACCGGACGACATTTCGGGTTTAGACGAAGCTCTCTGAATACCCAGGAGAAAACTACAGTAGTGCCTCATAATCTCATTACGTGGGCGAAGAGAGGGGGGAAAAAAAAAAAAAAAAAAAAAAGAGCTCTAGAGATGTTAACTTTGAACAGAAAGCAGCACGAAGGACAAAGCTGGAGCCTCCTCTGCTCACCGAGCAGAGCAGCAGTGCTGCCCATACCCACACCGCTCATTTTCCACATTTAGGATCATTTCCAACAGGCTCTGCAGGCATTTTCACACGTGTGAGTTATAAAGCAAGTGCCCACGACCATGTCTGCAACAGAAGTCGGTTTCATGTCTAAGTGGCACAAACACACTCAGAAACCTCATTTCTGTTTGCTGTTTTGCCCACAGCAGCTATTCGACCTGGGAAATGGTACAGAGAAAAATACCGAATTCTAGCATGTAAAACAATCCTGCAAGCTGCTTAAAAAAAACCCAAACAAACAAAACCCCCAAAAGCACACCTGACAAAAATAAATGGATTTTGAAATGTTTTGAGGTGCTACTTACTACGCTAAAAACGAGTAAAAACAAAAATCTGGTTTAGACTTGTGAGAAAAGGAGCTATGCACTGGCTTAGCAGGTCTCTTCCACTGCTAACTTCTACCGTGCCCAGATTAAAAGAGGCTATAATCCCTTCTTACCTTTTAGTCTTTTCTTTATGGGGCTCTTTGGCAGCTTTCGATTCAGTCTTGCTGTAAGGAAACAAGTGAGTATTTTGTCTACTGTGTAGGGGTCTTTCTGACGTGTTCCTTTCTTATTTTAATGCCTTTTTTTGTAAGTGTACCCGTAATTTCACGATTCTGAATACGAAAAAATCTCACACGGCCAAAAAAATTAAGTTTTCGTTGTTGTCGTTTACCCGCCTCAAAAAAAAAAAAAAAAGTCTGCACACAGGAGAAGAAAAAAAAAAACAACACACAACAGATCAACAGGAAAACACTATCCCGGTAGAAAAGCAAAGAGCTTCAGTGTTATCCAGCCCAGAGGAGAAGTGCAGCAAAGGCAGGTCCAATTCCAAAACGAGCTTTTGACTTCCAGTGAAGCAAAATTTAAAAAAAAAAAGACCAAGAAACCAAGACAAAATACACCTTGAAGTCCCCAGCTAAATTTTTGCACGAGTGTGTCTTAAATACAAGTTTGCTTTTATGTGTTGCAGCAAAACCCACGAAAGCCAGGATTTGGGGTTGATCGGGATGAGTTCTCGTGTGTGTGTCTTGATGGGTTCTCAGTCCACATGGAGGAACATCTGAGGGTGTTTTTGTTTTTTTTTTTTAAAAAAGTGCAAATCAAAAAGGAGAAATTGGGACCCAGAAAACAGTTTTAAGATGGATCCCCCCTCAAAAAAAAACAAGGAAAAAAAAAAAAAAAACTACCACGGAGCCACGGGGGGATCCAAAGTCTCACATGGGGCTCCGGGCAGGAGGATCCCGCCGAGTCTCTGGCTCCAGGGAGATCCGAGGGGCGGAGGATCCGCAGCAGCCGCTGCCGGGAGGAGGATCCGCGTCTCTCTGGCAGGGCCCCAGCCGAGCGATCCAGCGGCCTCTCCGGCGGGAGGAGGATCCGGCGGCCTCTCTCGCAGGAAGGAGCGAGCGCGGGGAGGGGACCCGAGGAGGAGGATCCAGCAAAGTCTTTCACGGAGAGGGGGGAACGAGACGGTGGGGAGTGGGGAAACCCGACAGTCTGTGTGCCTCGCTCGCACGGGGGATCCGGGGGCAGCGGGGAGGGATCCCGCGGGCTCTCTCCGTCTCCTCCGCAGGGATCCGGCAGCGGCTCCAGGCGGGGGCTGTGCGGCGGGAGCCCCGAGCCGGGGGGGCGAACCCGGGCGCCCGAACCCCCGGGGGAAGGCGGGGAGCGAGGGGGGCCGAGGCGGCAGCGTCTCCCCAGGGGGCTGCAGCAGCTCCGCGGGCAGAGTCGGTCAGTCAGCCGGGCTCGCTGTTGGGGGGGGGCCGCAGCGCCTCTCTCCGTCTCTCCCGCTCGCTCTCGCCTCGTCCGCTCACAGGCAGGCGGTGTCGGGCTCAGTGCTGCCGGGCCGATCCCCCGCTCCTCCTCGCTGCCGCCGCCGCCGCCACCGCCAGGGCCGCCGCCGCCGTCCTCAGGAGCAGAGCTGCTGCCACCGCGGCCATTTTGTTGCTGACTGACAGAGCCCCGCCAGGCAGCGCGAGACCGCGGGGAGGCTTCGCCGCGCGCTCCCCCTCCCCTCCCGCGCTGACCTCAAACAGGAAGTCTGCCCCCCCTCCCCCGCCCCCTCCCCTCCGGCCCGCGCGCGGACACGTGACAGGGGAGCCCCCGCCACATGCAAATGAGCGGCGGCCGCAGCCAAAGAGCGGAGAGGCCGCGCGCTCCTGACCCCGCCCCCCGCGCCCGGCCCGCGGCCTGCGGGGGGAAAGAGCTGCCCGTGCAAACGGGGGCGGTGCGTTCACACACACCCCCTGCCCCGTGCAAACGGGGGCGGTGCGTTCACACACACCCCCTGCCCCGTGCAAACGGGGGCGGTGCGTTCACACACACCCCCTGCCCCGTGCAAACCGGGGCGGTGCGTTCACACACACCCCCTGCCCCGTGCAAACGGGTGTCGGTGCATTCGCACCCCCCTCGTGTAAATGAGTCGGTGCATTCACGCCCACCTTCCCGCCGTGCAAATGAGTGTCGGTGCATTCACACACCCCCCCCGTGCAAATGGGTGTCAGTGCATTCACCCCCCCTCCCCGTTGCAAAGAAGCACCATCCTGCAACAACCCCAACAGGATGGGATGGGGGGGTCGCGGGCAGCGAGATGAGGCCGGTGCAGAGGGGGGGATGTGAAACGGGGCCCTGCAGCACCCTGAGGTGCCCCCAGCCCCCCCACCTGCCAGGGTCCCCTTGTCACCAGGAGTACATCCAGCTGGCTTTGTACCCGAGCACCTATAGACACAGACACGCATGGCTGCATCTATAGCACCTCTGAGCAGATACACCCGTATAGTACGTATGCACATATGTATGTACACACACACGTTTATACATTTGGGTTAAACCACAGGTAGAGCTCCATGGCCCAGCGCTGCAGGGCGCGCTCCTGCAAGCGCCTGGCATCAGGCTGGCCCCAGGCCATGGGAGAGGATGCCAGTCTCTGCCAAAGTGCCTACAAAAGATAATTGCAACGTTTTAAATGAACTTGCACCCAATGGAATGGTGTACCCAGGACAGGGGAGGTGGGAATGCAGCATTTCAGAGGAACCAGTTTACCCCCCACAACAACCACACTGACTGTTTGCAGGTTTGAGGAGAAAGTCGGGATCTGTTCTCAAGTACCACGGGGGAAAGAAGAATGCAAAAATGAGTCATTTTTGCTACAAATTGTTGTGTCTGCGTCTTTCAGCAGATCCTCTCTGGTTCTCTCTCCTCTCTGGCTTCCTCTCCCCCTTCTGCAGCAAACGTTTGGGGAACTGCAAGGCAATCTAAAGCCTGAATCTTTATTTGCGCAGGTCGTTCCATTTAAATATTAATTGAACGTGGGTTGCAGAGCAGGGCGTTTACTGTTCCAAGTGGGATGACACACACAGCAGGAGACGGGGGAAAAATAAGAAAAGAGCAGTCCCGATATGATTTCTGTTTGGATTGTTGATGCCGTTCACCAAAGCCACCCTGCCAGCCCGGGCAAGCGGCCACAGGAGCCCGGAGCCCCATGACCACTGGAGGGAGCCCATATTGTGCCAGAATGCCACAGAAATACTCCGTGGAAGACAAAAAATAATAAAATATGAAATATCGGATCATTGTAGTCAGAACAAAGTGTCTTCTCCAGGTCAGAGCATGATCTATATATATGTAAAATGTTATGAAAAAAACAGATTTAAATGTCCCATTGTAATTCATCAGCACAAAGAAAGGAAAAAAAAAATTAAGAACAGGGTTTTTTGGTTTTTTTTTCCCCCACGTTTTGAATGTCAGTCTGGCACCTTTCAGCAGGAGTGAATTCATACACCACGAGGGTGGCAGACCTGGACCGGAGTGAGAATATTTGCTCTTGTGCTCCTTGGTTTGTGCAGTCCCAGGAGCAGCAGCTGCAGCCGGCACAGCTCCCACTGGCTTCCTACTTAAATGTAGGTCAGCACCTATAGACTCCTTCCCACAACGCCCGCCCCAGAGCAGCAGGAGGTTGCCACACCGCTTCTTTTGAAAGAGATTCTGCTCTTCTGATAAGCCAACAACCCCAAATAAGCAGAACAGATAAAGCCACAAGTGCCCTTTTCGCCTATGTGTGGGACAAACATCCTCGTACTTGTGATGTACCTACAAGAGATTGCCCTAAACCAAAAACTCGGCTTGGCAATTGCACAGATGAACGTTCCTGCACAAATGTGGCCCTAAATTATGTGTTGTGAATGTGCAAATATTTGTAATTCAAAATACACTTTGAACACACAAATATTTCCAAGAATGGCTGGCTCCACAGAGTGATGCCAAGTTGCTGGAGACCCTGAAATGTCAAAATGGAATAAAACTGAAAGTGATTTGTGTACTAATATGTTTTCTTGGCCCTGGCAAAACTACCATAAAAAGCATGATGTAACCTCAGCCGTGCAGACACAGCCTGTTGTGCTTGATACTCACGTTCTAAAATACTATCTGTAATAGGGAAAAATGCATTCTAGTAAATCATTCCTTTCTCACCTGAGCTCTTTTACCATTCAATGCAGGGCTTTATCCAATGCAAATTTGATTTTTTGGGTTTCTTTCCCCTGCCTTGGTCTCCCTCTGGGGTTTATGGCTCAGTTTTGCCCTCCCTCGGCTGTGCCCCCTGCTGCCACCACACACAGTGTCCCCACATCCGTCCCCAAACAGGTCACTTGGCCCAAGCTGAGCCACCATCGCAGGACCCCGGCAGGTCTCCTCGAGCTTTGTTTTCCAGAGATGCTCCAACACAGGAGCTGTCGCTTCAGGCATCCACTGCTGCCTTGAACTCTCTCCTTCCCCCCAGCGCTCAGGTACCTTTTTTTTTGTCACACATGAGTAAGAACAGATGTGATCTAGTGCGACGGGAAGGAAAGGGGACATACGATGCCAGCAGTTCACTTGAATTCCTGTGCTTTCACTGCTGCCTTGTAAACCTCAAATTTCCTCATATGCCCGTGTGTCGGGGAAAGGGCTGTGACAGAAATGTTCACGGGGGCTGGACATGCTGAATGGGTGGATGTGAGTGTGAGGAACCAGGTGCTCACGCAGATATGGCATTTTCTTTGCTGAGAGTGATGAAGCTAAGCAGATGTCTTCATGCAAAGTATTACAGAATCGCAGAATGGTTAGGGTTGGAAGGGACCTCTGGAGACCATTTAGTTCAACCCACACTGTAGAATTTACACCTCTTGCTTGTTTTTCTATGATCCAGCCAAGTACAAAAGTGGGGCAAAATAGTCACCAAGCAATAACGACCACACACAAAATTAATCTCAAAGCCTGGCACCAGCACTTGCCATGCTTTAATGACAAATGCAACCGCAAACCTTAGGGAGAGCCTGGTCTCTGGTGCTGAACACGATTCCCCAGAGCTCACACAAGGTGAAGCTGCACCTCAAAAGCTTTCCCTTGTTGGAGCTGATGCTCAGAGATAGGGTTTTAGATATATGGCTGCACTGGTAGGGCAGAATCCAGGATACAACATGCTCTTCCTCAAGTTTCCAAGGGGGTTATGGATGTGCAAGACACTTGTGTGGAGCCCATTCCCTTTGAAACATGCAAACACATCCCCCTGGCCACCCTACCAATAAACTGTACCTTTAAGGTGAATGCTTAAATGAACTTACAGGTCATTATTTTTATGGAAAAACTTATTTTAATATCTTAGGTTGTTCTTCCCACATTTTCCTGCAAAAAGAATAACCATTCTTTGGCCACTTGGTGTGACTATGCCCCGGTGTGAGACAAGCAGCAGCGCCGTGGTTGTGTCCAGCTGTGCAATGTCCTCTCCATGGCGCTGGCCCAGAAGCAGAAAGGACTCCCAAGAACACTGTACCCCAGGTTCCTCCTGATCTCTGGCACAGACCTTTAACATCAGCAAACCCACTGCAGCGAGCACCATCACGGGAGTCTGAAAGCCCATCTATTACCCCCAGGTTGGATGATCTGCTTCCCCTTTTTGTAGAATAACCAAATACTTCAAACGCTTGCCCAGAAAAGGTAACATCTGGATTCAATTCCCTTCCCAACCTGAGTGTCTCTAAGATGTATTTCCCACGAGAGAGATGTAGCATGATGCTAAACAGCAATCTGGTAAGGGGGAAAAACAATGTATTTTTCATTCTTTCTCTCCAAGCAGAGCTATTTTATAAACAAGAACACAAGTGTCCTGAGGCCAAAAAGCAAGCAAGAGGCGCATGACTCTCTACCCTCCTTGCCACAGCACACAGCAGCTGCGATAACACGTTCTACTTATTATCAATAGCTGTTTAACATCGAATGCATAATCTGCCCAGAACAGAGGGGGCAGAGCCCAGGACTTGACCCTATAGTCTCCCCTATAGCGTACTTTCAGGGAAGGAAAGCAATGTTTTAAAGGCTGTAACATATGAATGCAGCACCCAGAGTTAAGTCTAGAGGCTGGAAAAATGTGCAGAGATGCATCGTGCTCCTGATAGTAAAAGTGTTTCCAAGAACAGGTTTCTCTTGCTCTGGTTTTTACCTTCGTGAACATAATTTATTGGTACAAAGGGCTTGGACCAAGCAGAGGGAAGTCACAGCATGTTCTGGTGGCACAGAGCGTGCTCATCATCCAGCCATCCAGCCACAGCTGCAGATGTTACAGAAAACCCACCACCGAGTGTGCAAAACCCCAGTGAAATACTGAGGTTGTTACATCTGGCACTGGTGGGCTGACGGGAGGGACGCCAAGCCAAGTGTCTGTAATAAAAATCCAGCAGCAGAAAGGGGAAAAAAACCTATTACCCAACCTTTCGGTGAACTGCGAGGAAGGTGCCAGTGCTGCTTTGCTGAAAAAGCCTTTCAGAAAAAGGTTTTTCAGAGTTTCCTTCAGGTTGTTGATTTTTATCTTCATCCCACACAGAGCCTCGTGCACATATGGGAAGCACTGGAACTGTTTTCCTGATGTGCTCAAAACTCAAGGTGCTTTTGGTTTTCCTTACCTATTTGCAAGTCTCTTATCCTGATGGAAATAAAGCAGAGAGGGAGGGAGCCCACATAAAGGTAAATTCACTGTATGTACCAGCCTGACCTTTTTGACATGGATAGATCAAACAGATGTACCACAACGAAAAACTCAAGGGACGAAAATTCTTCAAAAACAAGTGGTAGAGAGGAGAATATCTTTTCACACCCCCCAGCTATCAAAACATTGGTTAAAGGACTTGGAAATACTTAAGAAAAGAAAAGAAGCCCAGGTCCTCAGGCCAGGCACTTTCCCCCTAGTGCCTCCACAACACCAGTAGCAGCTGAACATCATTTCGTTAGCACAAACAACAGCCTTTGGTGGCGTTTAAAATATAAATGAGATACCTGACCTCAAATACTAGTAATTAAACAAGCTGACACATCTGATTTGAATCTCCTGCACTTCTGATAGGGGACTCCATTGTACCACACATGTACTGGGACATGCAGGTGTCACACTCACCCCAACACCTCCCATTCCTGGGAGTTCTTCGGGGCAAATGCTCGTGACTGTAGCTTATTTCTAAGCAACTGCTGAGCCCTCTGCTTCAATGTCTAAGATAAAAATTAATTATTATAGCCCAAGAACCTGGATGAGACAAAAATAAGATTTGTGGCTGTTTTTGTGAGACCAGGTGATGGATCCAATGGTAAAAGAGTTTTTCCCAATGTCCTGGCTAATCATCATAGGAGTAATTTGACCTCTCTCAAATCTCCCCATATTTTTGTAAGGCCATAACATCCACTTCTTTTTTCCTTTGATCAAGCTGGAGATAGTGGCTGCTGCCCTCCAGCCCATTGGTAACAGAGAACGTTTTGAAGCGGGTTGATGCCAATATAATGTACATTTATTGCCTGCCTTGGGATCTTCGGGTGAAAATACTGATGTGACGACTATTATTCTGCACGGACTTGCCAGGTGTCAACACCTCGGGTTGGATTGTACCTAGAGCAGCTTCTGTATTCCTGACAGCTGATATGATTTATCCCTGGGGTGAGGAGGTGGGAGAGAAAGAATTGCTTGTGACAGATACCAGTCATGTTGCTTAATGAAGTTTTGCAAGGTGTTTGGAGACAGCAGGACGGGGTCAGATCAAGGAAGGTCACGCTGCTGGAAGCTGCAGTCCTGAGTCAAGACCTGGCTTCTCCTCAGCACCTGTCACTGCTCCCGACCCAGTCGCTCGGATTGCAAAGAATTTATTGACACGCACCCACCATCCCTAAAGTTTTATGGCAATATAGATCCATTAGAAATCCATTTTACAGGGGTATTAAAATAATGAAGGTGAGAATTAAGAGCGCAGCATGCTCCTTGGAAAACCCACTGATCATAATATACCGCTTTAAAGAAAGTTATCATGCAGTTCCCTTAAAGAAAGTTGTCAATTAGTCACTGTATCAGACATAGGAGAATTGGTCCCAGAAGAGGATTTTAGGAGGAAAGCCATCGACTAAGTGATGAATTTATCACTAGAGGTTGTATGGCTCCATGGATTAAGATGACATGGCACAGAGGACTCGGAGAGCAGAGCTGGTGACTCCTGAGAGGTTCAGGAGGGCTCTTTGCACCACACAGGTATCAGAGAGGGGTGAGATGCCCCCGCCGCTCCCAGGCAGGGTGACAGCATGGTCAGGGAGGAGATGGGACACCGGTGAGGTGGATCAGAGCTCCCACATGTCCAGGCAGCTTGGGGCACCAGGCAGACAAACCCACAGCTGCCTGACCCTGCCCGCGCACAGCCACGGTGTTGGTTTGGGGATGCTGCCTCTTGCTTTCCTTGCCCCCATAGAATCATTTCAGTTGGGAGAAACCCTCAGGATCACTGAGTCCAACCATAACCTAACCTAACTCTGGCACTAAACCATGTCCCTAAGAACCTCATCTAAACACCTTTTAAACACCTCCAGGGATGGTGACTCCACCACTGCCCTGGCCAGCCTGTTCCAATGCTTCAAGACCAGCCTGACATGCTGTGTAACAGGAAAGCATTGCAGATTTTTCTGACACAGATGTCCCACTGAAACCAGAGGACATCAGAGCTGATGTCAAGGACGCATCAGTTGGCGTGTGTGTAGGGGAGATTTGTCCATCCCTGCTGCTGAGCTGCAAAATGCTCTGGTGAAAGCCAGCAGACAACAAAAGCTGAAGTCAAAGTATGAGAATCTGGGATCTGCTGAGGCCAGTGGAAAGACTTTAAAACTACACTTTTATACCCTGCAAGCACTCTTGCTTTCTGCTCTGTTCAGCACTCCCTTGGCTCCCCAGCACGCATGGTGCACAGATCCATGTGCCAATAGACTCCTTCCATCCCAGCTAAAATCTTCATTCCAAATTGGCTACAAGGATTAATTCTTTTTTTCCAAGTGATTTTTCATCATTTCTCCTGCAGGCAACGGGAAAATACATTATATCCCTACAGGAACTTGCTGTGTCCATGCTGGTCCTCTCATGGTGAAGGGAACGAGTGATCTGGCCACTGGAGGATGTCCCTGTCCTCTACAGACAGCCCCTCGGGGATGCTGCATCCTCAGGGATGCCTGTCCTTGCCTCCTGCAGCTCAGCTGTGCGGTTCAGGGAACTGAACACGGGCCAAGGAAGGAGCCACAGGGAAATGGCTTTTCTTGGTGGACAAACATCACCCGGTAGCATTACATCTAGACCCGATGAGCACACACGAGCCCGCTCGCATCTTGGCAGTCAGGGGAGGCAGCGCATAAGAAAGAGGGTTGTAGCATGAAAAGGTTGGGAATGTTTTCTAAACTTGGGAGAAACCACAGTATTTTTGTGAAATTGGAATAATCTTGCAGAATATATATATATTTATTATTAGTATTATTATATTTTATTTTTTTTTTCCCCAAATTTACATTTCTCAATACAAACCCCGGTTTGTGAGCAAGAGGCTGCCCAGCTCTAGTGCTGCTTGGCTCCCCTGGGGTGACCCCGGGCACTCACCTGCTGCCCACACCTCGCTGGGCTCAGCTGAGAAGCTCAGCGAAGCCCTGACAAATTGCTAAGCTCTCCCGAGATAAATAATCACAAACAAAAAATATTTGTGTTTACTGTGGGGATTTGTCTGTGCATAATTATGCATTAGTCATTACGAGGACTACAGGAGAATTTTACACATGTAAATATGTTCAGTTAATTAGACAGGACTGCTTTTGGTTTGTTTCTTCTCTGCAGTCTGATCCTGAAGTCATCAAACACTCCTGGATCGTGAATCGGGTTGAACAAGATACATGGGGAAAACAGTTCTCGCCTTCCCCCTAATGCAGCTCTGGTTATCGATATATATTCCTTTAAAATACTTCTTGTAGCTTTTCTGTTAAAGCCTCAAGGTGCTTCATGCACGATGCAATGCAATGCAACCTTCACGCTGCTCTCTCATGTATGTGCCTTCCAGGGGCGAGTCAGATGTGTTTCTCAGGTAATACAATATAAGACATTATTTTCTTCTGAAACATTTTTAAGTGCAGCAGCTTTTAGCAATCTTCTAGCATCTTCTGCTATGTATGACAGAGTCTATTAATGTCATTTGCATGAGAAGTACACAATAAATCATTCATGAACAGTTTAGTACAGGTTAAGTGTAACAGCCTAACAGTGATTTTCTATAAGAAAATCAGAGCAGCTCATCAACTGGTGTAAATCAGCGTTGCTCCATCAAAGCTACTGAGTCACACAAACTAATCGCTTGGCCCAGGGGAAAGCTTTAGGCAGAAAAGCAGCAGGGGAAGAACACGATTCATGCCACACTTGAAGGACTTTTTAGGAGAGCTTCTCCCCAAAAGCCTCTCCAAAGGAAAACCCATGAGCAGTGGGGCCAGCGCAGCCCGGCTGGTCCAAGGTTGCCACTGTTTCACTGAAGCCCTTGGCTGTGCTGCAGACGGGCTCCCGGGAGGGAGGATGAGGGGTATTTTTGGGGAGCCAGCCCAGAGGCAGGGGCCAGGGAGCTCTGCAGGGCTGTGGGGGTGGGATAGAGATCAAATTCCCCAAGAACCCACAGCTGTCATCTAGGCGAGAGCCTTAAACAGCAGCAAAACGGGATTTTAACGGTCTGGTGTCCAACCATTTGTTGATCTCTGTTTCCCTGGTTAGTTATCCCCCACATTTGGACCACTGAGCTCATTTGCTGACAGGAGGAGGTTGTCACCTGGAAGGTCCCTGTGGCAGGAGATGCCAGCTGGGAAGCGGGGGCGGGGGGGACAGCTCTGCTGCGTCCCCCTGGTCCTCATCTCTGGAAGGGAAAGGAAATTCCTTTGCGGTGATGTGGAATTTGTCACCGGCTCTGGAAATGGGCCGTGCGGGCATGAAAGGAGGCCAAGGGGTCCCTGGAGGGGGTGGCTAAGGCTTTGCATTGGGGAAAAAAAACCCATATATGTTGTCCTTCACCAGCACTGATAACTTATTGTCTGTCTGCGGGCGTAGGCACTGAGCGCTCAGCTTTGCAAATGCAGGAGGTGAACTTGTACAAGCACAGCTTTGCTGAAAGATTAAGACCTTTCTCCTCCCCCTCTTCTTTTTATTTTTTTCCCTCTTTTTTTTTTTGGTCTGGTTCTTGTTCTCACTGCAGCGGCATGTGGGACAGAGGCTCATTGTTCGTGCTGCTCAGGAAACACACTGCAGGACTGATCTTATTAGATAATACTAGAGCTCGGGCCAGCCGGGGTGGGCTGCCCGGCACATCCCCTGGGGCTCCGCACAGGGTGCGAAGAACAGGCAACCACCATGTTCCTGACCATCTCGGGTCATTTTGGACACTTGGCATCACAGGGCCTGATTTTTGGCTGCGGTTTCAGGGCTTTGCTTGTGCTCAGTGCCTTCGAATTGAGTGCTGGGTAGCTCAAGTTGAACAGCAAAACTTAATGTGAAAATGTGGAGTGCTGCATCCAGGACCTCTGCTTTAGGAGCAGGGAGGTGTTGCAGCAGGAGCAGCAATACTGCGAGG
The DNA here is from genome assembly GCF_964273445.1 of Streptopelia decaocto. Taxonomy (NCBI): domain Eukaryota; kingdom Metazoa; phylum Chordata; class Aves; order Columbiformes; family Columbidae; genus Streptopelia; species Streptopelia decaocto. The sequence continues at coordinate 7,293,839 of NC_138671.1, read as the reverse complement.
AATAAGCATGAACAACTTGGTTAGCTTTAACCCTATTTGCCAAAGAAATTGAGCTCATGCAGTCATGCTGCCAGTTTCTACCCACTGTTCGCTGCAACAACATTTACCATGCTTGATGCAGAAGTCAGGAAGATGTTAAGATCTTGCAAATTTTGCATGTAGGGGGAAAAAAGACTAGAGGAGGGTCTCCACTGAGATGCACAGTCACTCAGTGCTGTGCTCCTGGTTTGACTGGCCACTCTGCGTGGTCCTGTCCCAGCCGTGCCACCGCTTGCTGAGATGATGGCAAGAGGAGATGTGGGTGCTGAGCTCTTCTAGCAAGCAAGAGATAGGGGCTTATCTCCCATTTGGAGGAAAGGCTTCATACATCCCACTGGTTCTGGAACAACTTACTCTGAAGTTACCTGAAAGCTCAGAAAAAATCAAGCTGATGTTTTCCTCCCATTCCCCAGCAAAGAGATGGCACAGGCAACATCACCCATAATTCTGCCCCATCCAGCTGTGGGTTTCAGCCTCTTCCACCTCCGTGCTGGTTCAGCCCTTTCTGGCTTCGCTGCCTTTGAGCACCATGGGAGTGATGAGCACGGAGGTACCAAAGAGATGGCAGCGCTGCCTGGTGCTCTGCCTTGAAACATCATCAGGACCAGGAATATTTTAGTCACTGAAATTTTGCTATTAAACGTGATTTCCACCAGGCGGTAAGGGCAGGCAACACAGCGTACCCGTTCTTTTTAAATGCTGCATCTCCTGTCCCTCCAAAAGACTCGGCAGCTCATCCATGGGCTGCAAAGAACTGTCTCTAACAGCCTCATTTATAATGTGACAGCTGAAATCTGTCCGAGTTGCTCAATTCTGCCTGATCTCGGCAGAGATGAATCTTCTGAACGCTCAGGTACCAGAAGCTGCACATTCCCAGGCTATTTGTTCATTACTTATAAAGAACATAATTCCGAATGCACTGGCTAAATAAGAAGTAATTGTGTTAAAAATTCAGGTTAACGAATGCTGTACGAAGTTGTCTTATGGGAAATAAAAGTGAAAAAAATCTCGGGTACTAATGATTAGAGCAAAACCCTGATGTTTGGAGGACTTTGTCTCAGTGGAAGCAGGTTACTCATCTTTTCCAGAAGATACATGCATGCATTGCAAAATGTTTATTTTGTACTCTCTGAAGTGGTTAATCTACATGCGGAGCAATGAAAAGGTGGCTTATTAGGCTAATTGCTAATAAAAAAAAAAAAAAAAGAAAGAAAAAAACCCAGATTACTGTGAGCAAATATTTAAAAACAGATGCAGAAGGCTGTGAAAACAAACACAATCTCATTTTTCCATGAAGTTTTCCCACCAGAAATCTTGCAGTTCAAAGAGACGTCCAGTTAATATGGTACCTCCAGGCTCCCGGCACTGGAGCTGTTCATTAGCCGCTTCGTAATTCTGTGATGCAGAACTGGATTAATGGAAAGGTGACTGGGAAGCCACCGAGGGACCTGCTAATGATACTGCTTTGTCCTCAGAGAAGTCCTCTCTAGCCTTGCCCACGTGCGGCAAAACACACACCATCAGGATACAATGCCACATTATCACAAGAAAACACTTTTGAGAGGGGCAGAAGATGTCATTGCCAAGTGGTGCTGGGAACTGGCGAAACCCAAGATGGAAAAATAATTGCATGCATGTTTTTTAATACAACAGGATTCCCCCAAGCTCATTAAAGCAGATGGAAGTTTTAAAACCTGTATTACTTTAAAAATTAATTTACAGCTGTGGGGCTTGGTGGCCCAGAGAACATTAAAATGATAAATCCAGAAAGGTGATGTGAGCAGAAAGGAGTATTACTTTGGTCACAACATGGCCTCTAAAAGCTAGGAAGGGGAGATGGAACCGTTTTGTTGGTTGCCCAACGGCTTTCTGGGCTTAACCCAGATTTTTAAATATTGTAACAAATGATTAAAATTTCCTCCCAAACAAGGTGTGATCCAGAAATGACCTTGGTGGCTCTCTGCTTCACTAGGTACAGCTTCCATGGCAAGGAAGGTGATGTGACCCAACGCCTGGACCGCAGGACAGCCCCTGGGGAGCCCGGATCTGTGCCTGGGCTGACAGGACGGGCTCAGCTCCGCCTCGGAGGGGCTGAGTGGCTCAGCTGCCACTGTTGTGCTCCCCAGATGGACTCAAAATGTCCTAATTTCCCCTGCTCGGTGGCAGCCTCTGCAGACAAGCCATGCCTGTCTGAACCCATGGCGGGGCTGGCATGGGGGGACAGGTGCTTGCACAGCTCTTGGTGTGCTGGGTCAGTGCCAGGCAGGGAATCCTTCACCTGCACAACCATCCCCCTTGCTGGGGCATCCCCAGCTGTGGGAAGGAGCAGGGATGGTGGGACAAAGTGATGCAGCTCCGCTGAGCCCCATGGAAAGACAGACCATCGTTTTCTGCTGCATGTTTGTAAGATGCCAAGCACAAAGTAGCGGGATGTGTTAGGGACCGCAGAACAAAGGCTGCAGGCAGGTCGTATTCAGCTCACACCAGCCACCTCTAGTTACTGGGAAGAAAGGAGCCCTTTGTTTGGAAACAGCAGCTACTCCCACAAAAACAGGCACAAGCAAAACCCCACTTACATACAAAATAATTTTGTGCAAAATGTTATTAATACCTGTTACACTCGGTGATAACCCAACAGGTGTGCACAGTGTGAGCTGGCAGGGCACAGGGAGCGCTTCCTAATTCTCCACCGGGGATGAAATCACAGCCCGGGAATGTGGCACCTTGCGTGGCCCTGGCAGAGCCCTCAAAACATCCCCACTCCAACTGCAGGTGGGCTGCCCGCCTGTGTTTCAGCTACTGGAACCTGAGCCAGGCTGCAGATCCAGCTCATGTTAACGTATATCTATAGATCCAATACTGGGCTGGGCGCTGGTCCTGGGAAGGTGCAGGCGTGGTGGATGTGGCTGGGCTCACATGTATCCCTGCATCCCCATCACGCTGCTGCTGTACCAGGGACTTACTACGTAAAGGTGGTTTCTCCCTGTAGAGAGTGTTTCAGGGGACCCTGGGCTGTCCTTGGCACTTTGACACCCACAGGTATAATGAACCCAGTAATTAGCGGGGAGGGGGCCAGCCCTTGCCTCGGCCACCCCTTCCCACAGACCAGCCTCTCTGCCGCTGCACTTAGGCCAACATGCTCCTCGTTTCCTTCTCTTACTCAACAAATTAACTTTAACAGTAAATTAACTTTATTCTTTTGCTGGTTAGCCTGTCAAATGAGAGCAAGGCAGATTTTTCCACTGGCGCATTCGGGAGGCCCCGCGCCGGGCCGGCAGCGCGGTGACTCACAGGGCTGCAGGCTGCCTATTGAAGGGCCCAGACCCCGAACAAAGCCCCCATTCACTGCGGGGCTCTGCTGGCTTTTCTTTGAGCCCTCGCTGCTTTATTTTTATTCTTTCCCAAACATCGTTGGCTAATTTCATTGACAAAATTCATAACTTGGGGTTGGAGAGCTCGCTCCTATTCAGCTGCGAGCGCTGGGGGGTTTTGTTTTTCTTTTTCACGCTGCCCATCTCGCCTCATTCTCTGCATCCTCCCGAAGCCGGTATCCAGCCTGTGCTGTGTCGAGGGATGGAGCCGAGGACACAGCCCTGCACGCAGCGTTTAGCTGCCCCTCAGCTTTCAGATGGGGAAGAAAAAGCACCACAAAAAGATCTGAACCTGAAGCAAGAGTGTGATGCTAGGGGCAGCACGGACGGGGCTGAAATCATGCACTACAGAATGGAGTGACCCCTTGAAGCATACAGCAAATGTATAAAAACAAAAGCCTGTTTAGCTTTTATACCTTAAATGCTCCACATCCAGTCCAGTTAATTGCAGCCATTTAAAAACATCTGCATTTCATAAAGAACTAACTTTCCTTCCCTTCAGGCTGCCCCTCCTGAGACATCTCTCTCCAGGCTGCCGGGTTACACAGTACTTATGATCCCCAAGTACCTGACATCACCACCAAGTGCAGTGCATGATGGTTTCAAAAGCAACAGAAACAGTATTACTCAAGATGGGTTCGAGCCAAAATCCCAGCTCCACACACCAGCGTTTTTTTTTGGCGAAGTTCAGAGCCAGAGCCCAGCGCGGCAGCCGGGGCCCCCGCGTTAACGTTACAGACGCAGAATGGAGGAGTCATTTTGCGCTTTGTTAAAAAAGAGGACATTTCGCCTGCCTGCTGACCCAGAGGGTTTTAGATACGAGGGAGCAGGGCACGACTGCAAAGCCACGGCAGTGTCACTGTGCCATCAGCAAAGAGCTCGCTTGTGTTATACATATACGTACAAACATACATAATATATACACATAATCTGATTTACGGCCACCAAAGTGCACTCAGCTGGTACCTAAAGCAAAGTCCTAAATGGTGTTTCATGCAGCAAACCCCTTTTCTCCTCCTCCCTCGGTCAGAGCTGGTCCCAGGCTGAGAGTGCGGCTGCAGCATCAACCCCATAACCCACAACACCTCCACAAGCTGCCGCCTTTTTGCTTTGCTAAGCTCTCTAGGCCACGTCTCTTCTCTTGTTCATTTATCAGCTTGTTTCCCTGCAGAGAGGCAGTGGTTAGAGGAGAAAGAGTGTGTTTTTCGGTCCACAGAGCAAGCAATTTACTTTTTCAGGTTGTATGCCAAAACCACATTCCTGCTTCAGCTTCCAAGCCGAGCAGAGGGGAGGCTGAGATCAGAAACCAGAGTCGTGGGCTGATTTTGCTGAACTGGTTGAGCTCTCTGCCTTGTGCGAGAGCTGAGCTCACTCAAGGGTTGAGACGTCCTCTGCACCTTCACATCTGAACAACAAGCAAGGAAAGAGAAAAACCGCAAGGTTTCCTCCGCAGTCAGCAATACCCAATAAATTCACAGCAAGGCTTTAAAAGAAAAAAAAAAAAATCCCCCAAAACCAAACATTTTATCCTATCCTGGTATAATTGGGGAATAAACTTAACAACTCATTCTAAGGACGAAGTGAAAAGGGATCAAAGCAAGTCAAGCCAAGCGCTGCACCCCGCCGTGGTCACCAGCAGCAGGCTGGGTTTGCGACTCTGGAGGAACCAGTAGCTCTGTTTGCTGGGCTCCCAGGCCGCAGGGCTGGGGCAGGAGTCGGGCCCTTCGCTCTCCTACACAGCTGGTGAGAAGCCTCCAGAGCTTGGAAAATGATGAGCAGCCTTGACTTGAACCTCTGTGTGCTGGGAAGGGTGGGGTGGTGGATGCTGGATGTGGGGCTGAGCTCCACCTCCCGTATGTTGGGTGCAGCTCCACTCACCCTAATGGGACGATTCCTGGGTGACAAGCACATATGCTGTCCCTCGGCTTCAAAGGAGAATCATAGAATATCTCAAGTTGGAAGGGACCTGTAAGGATCATCACGTCCAACTCCCTGCTCCTCACAGGACTGCCTAAAACTAAATCCTGTGACTAAGAGCACCATACAGAAGCTCCTTGAACTCTATGGGCCATGAAGGCCCATACAAATAGTGTTCTCCATAAATTGCTAAACAGAAGCATGTTTGGAATTTGGCATAGTTAATGCAATTTCCAGACATTTTGGGGGGAAATACTCGGCAATGCACTGTGGGACCCCAGAACTCTGCCTAAGGAATTTTAAGAGTTTATGCTTAGCTTCCCTCAATTCCTGTTTTCTTTGTGCTTTTGAGACCTGCTTCTGCCCTCCTCGCTTTCACCTCCACCAACCACGCTCCTACCTCCTGCCTCCAGAGCACCCGGCCACTCTCCTGAGCAGCACTGCCCTCCCAGGTGCTGGCTCTCTGCAGGTTTTCAGGGGTTATATCCCATCAAGGACAATTAAACATACATTGAATGCTGCTCCTAGACGAGCTTTTCCTGTACACAATAGCTTAGGGTCCTGCAGGAAGGTGATACAAACCCTGTGGATGGGATGAACAGGGTCCTGGCGCTGTGGTGCATCCTCTTCAAGATCTGGCGGCCCCTTTCACCAGCAGTGCTGGGGATTATTCTTAAATTAAGTCTCTTTGCCATTTTTTTTTCCTCTCCCTAGTGCCTCTCCCTTCTTCTACATGTAATCCTTTCATTCTGTGTGTCTGGTTTGGTGTCAGGACTCCAAGGCACCAGCCCTCACCCCCTGCCCCGGATGCTCAGACACTCGTGGGTCACATCAGCTCTTGTACAATCCAGTGCATCCCAGAAAAGCTCATCAGTGCAAGAGAAAAGCTGCAGAGCTCCTCACTACCTCTCCAGAAAGCCCAGATGCCATCCTTCCCATGGGCATTAAATCACCATCAGGTGCACGCTCAGCACTTAACACCCAGTTTCCCTGCACCCCGCCGGGTGTTTCCCCTCCATCCCCGCAGAGGCACAGGGAGGCTGGTGTGTCTTCAGGGCAAATACGTCCTTCAGCGGGAAGGAAAAGGATTTGTCTATCTACATGCAGAGAAGACATGAGAGAGAAAGGGAAAAAAAAAAAAAAAAAGCTTATTATATACCAGAACACCTTCCTCGCTCACCAAAGGTCAAACTTAGATCCAATTTCAGTCAGGAGGGAGACGTCTGTCAGACAAGCACTAATCGCTATTTAGTATTCATATTCACCTATTAGAAGCTCCATGCTGTAAACATGTCTATGAATTAACAAGGCATCTGGCCTCTCTTATACAATATGAGCAGCTTGGATCATGAAGTGTCTGCAGAAAATAAAAAGTACCTTCCATCTGTCTCTCCCAAATATCACTGCTATCACCAAAGCAAACAGACCCGCTCTTCCAAAGCACCGCGCGTCCCCCTCCCCCAGAACGTGTTAGTCAAACAAAAACAAGCATTTCACGGAGAGAGCTTGACAGATCTGAAATGACTCTGAGGAGTGAGGCGCAAATTAAGGGGGGAAAAATTAGCTAGAAAAATAACTGGGGAAGAAAAAACCAACAACTTGCTAATAATAAAGTCTCTTCTTAGCACTCTGAGTAATTATTTGTAGCTCTGGCACTGCCGATGCCATTGGAAGGTCAGCGCTGCCTGGCAGAAGATGCATGGGCACGTGGGGACCTGTGCTGGGGCAGTGCCACCCATGGGATTTGCTGTCCCCCGGCATTTACACCTTTGTGTTTCCCAGTGGAGAAGGTTGCTGCGGGGTCAGGATGACCCTTGGAAGGACCAGAGACTCGCCTCAGTCCTGCAGCATGGGAAAGGCAAAACCCAGCTAGTCCTGAGCCATTGAAATGGCCCTGGGCGACAGCCTGACTGCCAGGGGACAGCTCAGCGTCAGCAATGCCACCATGGAGGGCTGCAAGCACCATCCCAGCTCCATGAGCTGCTTTTTCCCTCTAAATCAGAGCACTTCAGCTCCCCTGTTGTCTATTCACAAGAGGCAAAGGTGGATAATTTGTGCCTATTCCGGATCTGCAGAGAGAAGGGGCGATTCCAGAGGAACTGTCTCAGTGCGGGACGTCACGGCGTGCGGCTGCCACCGATGAGGAACCGCAGCTGTGCCGATAGCTGCGGGAGGGAGGACCTGGTGCAGCCCCTGCGACGGTCCCCACTGGGTTAGAGAGCACGGTGGGACCAGCCAGAGGCTGTCACTGGTGGGACAGAGGGACCAGCAGCAGAATAACTCCCATTCTCACAGTATCCAGCCGCTCCCCTTTTCTCCACATTCCCCCCATAGAATCATTTTGATTGGAAGAGACCCTCAAGATCATCAAGTCCAACTGTTAACCCACCCCTGGCACTGCCCCATGTCCCTGAGAACCTCATCTCCGTCTGTTCAACCCCTCCAGGGATGGTGACTCCAGCATTGCCCTGGGCAGCCTGTTCCAATGCCCGACAGCCCTTTGGGGAAGAAATTGTTCCCAAGATCCACCCTCAACCTCCCCTGGCGCAACTTGAGGCTATTTCCTCTCATCCTGTCGCTTGTTCCTGGGGAGCAGAGCAGGACATGGGGAAGCGAGATCGTCACTTTTGGCGGCAGCTGCTCGTCTGAGAGGCTCCCAGTTCTCCAGGACACCACTTGTTCCCTTGCTAAAGTCGGTGGCCTTAAACCAACTCACGCTCCTCTGTCTCAAGGGAAGGGAGGGTCTGCTCTAAAGCCTGGCTTTGTTTTCAGAAGATAAATTTAAACCAAGAGGAAGGAAGAATGAGGTTCATAAATCAGGCAGGCCTGAAAATGAGGCATGAAAAATGAATGAATAGAGCGCGGGTGCGAGCGCTGCCGCCCTGACCTGCTCCGTGACAGAGCCCACCATGGCTGGCAGCCCGAGCCGCCCTCCCCGCGGCACCCGGCTCAGCTCCGCTGCTGGGGACAGACCCGCACGAGCTTGGACAATTTTTCTCTTACCCAGTTTGTATCCACACAGAAAACACCCCACTTGGCTTTAAGCTTGAGCTGTGAGGGCTATGAAGGGCTGGGTGGGCTCCAATCCATGTGTTCAGCAACGCCGGGCTCTGCCGCCCTCCTTTTGCCATTCCAGGTTTAATTATTTTTTTTTTTATAAAAGTCCAACTCTTTGGATTGTGTGAGATGCTAAAGTATAAAAAGAGGGGAGCAGAGGAATGTAATGGCTTTCTGGAAGTGGTTCTCACTTCCCCAACATACACAGGTGACAGAAAGAAGAAAAATGGGAGGTTTTGAGACCTACCAGCTGCAGACATTCAGATGTCTCCTTAGGACACTCCTGAAGAGTTGGCTATGTCAGATTAGCCTCACCTTCCTCCTGGCCAACAAGCTGATCCTGTAGCAGCTTATCTCCTCCAAACCATCCTCTGGGAGAGCATCTCTCTGGGAACGGGGCTGAAGCAGCTGGTTTGGTGATGCACTAAGGCCACCCCCACACTGGGAGCTGGTCTGTCCCTCTGCCATCAGGCTTTGGTGTGTTGACTCCACACCCAGTTGGGATCGATGAGAAACACTCACAACTTGGCAGCCTCCAGGATCAGGTCTAAGTGCATCAGTAATCATGGCCACAAATATTTGCACTTTCCAAAGCAAAAGAGCACCAGCCAAACAAACCCAATGCAGCTGTAGCTGCTGTGCTGGGACCTGAAAATGTAGGTTCTGAAAATACCCACTTGTGTCATTTGACATGCAAATGTTTCAAAGAAACAATTCAACCCATGGCTTAGGAAGAAATGGTGGGAGAGTGGCCGCTGGCTGAGAGGCAGACCAGAGCGGCTGCTGTTGAGCTGGAGAAGGTTGGAAGGAGGGAGAAGGAAGAATAGAGGTAGGGAAATTTGGTTTTAACTTCCTGTAAGATGATCTCAGGTGGTCCCATCTGGGGGATCTGGTGGCTGGAGGAAGGTTTCACTGAGCATCACCATCCAGAACATCACCAGGATCCTTCATTACATCCATCCACTGGGGAAAAGCTTTTGAAAAATAGATGTTTTCTGTGCCTACGTGATCCTACAGGAATTCAGGACAGGAGTGGCTGCCGGTGGCTTTTCCCAGCTCGGGGATGGCAGCAAGCCCTGGGGCTGCCCTGCAGCCGTGCTGCTGCCTGACCCCGTCCTGGGCCACCCAAATCAATAGGGAATTTGTCACTGGCCTCGGTGGGGACAGGATCAGGCTCTGCACACACAAGAAAACCCTTCGAGCGTGAAAGCTAATTTAAAAGGAACTCATCTCCTTGTGTTCAGAGACATGGAGCAAGGCAAAAGCATGACAGATTTTGGTATATTTTAACTGAATTATTGTCCACTGGGGATTGAGCTAAGACCACAAACATTATTTCACTTTCTAGCAAGGCTGCAGTGATGAATATCAGTTTCAAAGGAGAAAAGCTGGGTGGTTCTTGTTTCTAATCTTGAGTCGTTCCTCCTCCTTTGGGGGTTAAGCGTGAATGCCACAGTACAGGGATGCCGAAACAAAGACTCCCATCCCTTAGTAAGGCATACGGGTTGGCAGGGAAATGCAGCAAAGCTTAACCACACATATCAAAATGCAACAGAATTTCACACTAGGCTCTGTTAAAAATATTCTGTTTAATTGATTTTTTAAAAAAATCTATTATTCTGCTCTAGGCACAGCTATTGATCTGCAGTGCTGGAGAAGTAATGAAGAAGCCTTCAAATCAATAAGGCCAAAGTATATCTCAAACTGTATCTGCTCCACCAGCACAACAGGGATGTGGCCAGTGAAATTCCCTAGACGGGGCCGGGAGTATGAACAAACCTGTTCTGATGACTGCCAAGATTTATTTCTATTGGCATAAACATAACTAATGAAACCCTGACGACTCTTCACTTCCCTGAAAGCTGATAATATATCGCGGTGCTCACAATGAAATGAGCAAGAACACATTTGCAAAGGAGGAAAAAAACCAACTCCCTCAACTGTGAGCTGTATTTTCTTCTCGGTGCCCTTGATTCTCCTCCACCCCCTTCCCCCAGCCAGGATAATATTTCTTCTTGGAGCTCTCATACGGGTTTTAACACAGCTTTTATAAGTCTCCAAGGCTGGAGTGTTAGGTTTTCTTTTATCCCTCACTGTCAGGATGGAGTAGGTAGGCAGCTAAAATCACAGACAGATAATATTGTTTGGGGCTAACAGCCTTATCTTATCTTGTTCGTATTATTCATATTACCTTAGATAAGCCACCTGGGGCTGAACACAAGCAAGATTCAAGAAAGTGACCTCATTAAAGTTCAGACGCCTATTTACTGTAATAAGAACAGCTGGACTAACACAGCCACGCTTTGAACTTGGCTGCCACTTCCCAGCCCAGGCTTTGACTCCATCCCTTTCACACTTCACAGCACAGAGGAACGGAGGAGCCGGAGTTAATCAGCACCAGGACTTTTCCTCCAAAAGGCCCAGGATTACAAAAGGACACTTTTAAAAGCAGGTGACGGCCAGGGGTGCAGAGCCCAGCGAACCTCCTGGCACCGTCTGCACCCCCCAAGCCCGGGCTGCCGTGCTCAAGATCCCCCGTCGATGGAGAAGAGCTGCTCCAAATGTTGGCTCTGCTTTTTTAACCCAAATAGTCAAAGCAGCAGATCTCGCACAGGGGCGGGTTGGTCTCTGCCCTATTTACTTAGGTTTGGCTCAGGCACTGAGGTTGACAGGACTAAGCTTAGGGCAGGTTTAAATCAGCCCAGCCGTGGGCAGAGGGTGGCAGGAGCCCCAGGGGCACACGCGCCGCTCTGGCTGGGGACTGTGACAGTCACCGAACACTTCAGGCGGTTTCAACCAGCAAATTAATCCTTTTTTTTTTTTTAAACTGAACCTCCGAAGTTTAAAAATATGGTAATGCAATTAACGGCTTTGGCAGGCTAATGAAGCCACTTTAAACCCTTGCAAAAATACCATTAAAAGAGAATGCTTAAGAGCCTCTTCAAACTTTCCAAAATGAGAAGTATGTTCGCATTCAGAAGATGCCAATCTAGTCTCCTTTCTGCAAGGCTCAAGATTAATTAGGGACTTGTTTAGTGCATGAATGAGGAAACAAATGAACTCTTGGATCACAGAGCACTGGAACCAATTTTTTAATCATTTTTTTCTTTACAATTACATTCCTATCAAGAAAGTCTTCATTAGACTTTCTGTCACGGGGCCACATCATGTCAGGTAACTATTACAAGTGCTTGGCTTTCACCCAAAGATTGAACAATATGAATTCTCTCAGAAACAACTACATGAGATATATATTTAACGCAGTATTTTCTCATTAAAATGCTACTGCATTTTCATAATAAATACATATGACCCTTCCTGCAAGACTCCCTCAAAACAAATAATTTAGAAGAGACCAACAATATCTTCCCAAAACCAGCCTTGGTGTTTAAAGATTACCTTTGGGAAATGTATTAATGCCTGATATAAGAAGCGCCATACAATAGAATGAAATTACTAAGGTAAGCAATAATTGTTAGGAAGAATGTGAATATGTTTGAGGCTAATCAATAAAAGAATGGGGTTTGCATGTTTAGTGAAGGGGAAAGGACAAAGGAAACTGCTTTGTTTTTTTCAAGGAGTTACAACCCACCCTGAAGATTGAAGGGACTGATTTGGCTAATCCCATCCAGAATGAGCTGCAGATTTCAATCCAAATTGCATCAAAATTCAAGCACTTTCTGCTCCAGCCCTGCTTGTGCTCACAGGGAGGATCAGTGCTGAGAGAATTCACTCTTCATCACTCCCTTATCCACACACACACCAGGTTTGTGTTGATGTTAAGACTTTCTCCATGAAAAAAATAAAGTGTTAAAATGGAATAATTTGCAGAAAGGGGGAAGAAAAAACCTTGTGCACTATCATACTGGGGTAAACCCAATTGCTGTAGTCCTGCTAAGAAAGGGGAGCAAAACTCAAACAAGGTTGTATTGCAAAACAAAGACATGTACACCACAGTGAGAGCAAATGCCAAAGACACTGTTTCTGCACAGCTGGTTATGAGCTTTTACTTATTAAAGTGTTTAATTGCAGTTAGGTGAGCTGTGTCCACAACACAGCCTCACCCCACGGTGTCAGGAGCTCCCTGATGAGGAGATGTGGCCTTTGCTCAAATGGTTCTTCAGGGACACTTGTGCGCACCCACATATGCCCCTCTCATTATTTTCCTACAAGTGATGAAGAGCATGAGGATGCAACCCATAACCCAACGCTCATGATGCAGGCTGGGTAAGAAATGGGTAAAACGTAATGATGACTGGCAGATCTACTTACTCTTTTCCATTAGCACCCACTTATCATTATCTGGACCTCTACCGGGGTGAACAGATAATGTTTTCCTAAGTGGAAAGACAAGGGTATAATTTTCATAGTTGATTTGTTCATTTCTACCTCTTTCATGTCCTTTGAGCAATTGCAGATCAGTTCTACGTTTCCCAGGACACCCTTCTATGGGCATTTATAAATAAAGTAGCTCATCACCTCTTGACCACTCTCTCTAACCTTATTTCTGTCAGGCAGTGTAATGAAGTCCATGCAATAGATACTCCTGATGGAGAGGGCAGGCTCCAACACTGATTTCACTCATTACTTCCTTAGCATGAGCAAAATTTTAAAATATATATAGGATTAAGACTATTTTGCTCAAAGAGCACAAGCACTTGCAGTATCTTTTCATAGTAACCATGGACAGACACAGAAATCCAGATTTTTTTCTTATAGCACATCTCTAAGAACCCAGCAGCAGCTGCATCAGTGCAGCCTGAACTGCAGGCATGAGAAGGTGCCCTTTGGGAAGAGTCCTACCACCACCAAACCTCCAGCTCAGGCCCTTTGCACAAGCTGCAGGGAATCCCTGAGCTGGCTGGACACCTGAAGTCTTCATTTCAAGATCTCTCCTTACGTTATTTTGGGAGATCCACATCCCAATGGCTCTTAAGTCACTAGAGGAACTTGTCTGTTGGACTTAAACTAGCTCCTAGGGGCTGTGTTGTCTCCATTGTAGAGTCTGTCAGGTTGTAGTCTCTGCTCAGGAAATCCCAAGCACCAATATATTTTCCAGAAGTGACTAGGAAAGGCTGCATAAGAAATCTCCTATTTACCACCCTTAGCCAATTATTAGGCTGTAGTGAAGACCAGATTCATGTTTGCATGCCCTAACCACTGGGTAGTTGCTCTCTAAGTCTCTCTCTTAAGGTGGAAAACAGATACTGAATTTCCATTTGTGTTTCAACCTGTCTGAATCCATGTCTGAACACAGGGGGAAATTTGCCTCAAATTGCCAGTGTGCCAAATTTCTCCTCAAAAAGGATGCTGCAGCTTCTGCCTTTCACACAAGGGCTGCGAGTCTGGTACCACCAAGTGATGCTGATGCTACAGTAGTGCCACTTAATTAGTAAGGAGAGCCAAAGTTTTCCTGAAGAAACGACCTGGGGTGTTGATGGAAGAGTTATGGGATAATAAAAGACGCTGCCGGCTGCCAGCGAGATGTGCAAAGCACTTGCACAGATCTCAGCAAGCCGCACTCCAGCGGCCGCACTGTCACGGGTCACTTATTTGCATCAAAATGATGGAAGACTTGATTGAAAGAAAAGAAGGGGCATGCAAATCTACCATTCTTCTTGTCCCATTATAACCCTGGGAGCCTTGAACCAAATTCAGCACAACTCTGGAGACGTTTTGCTTTCATATAAGTCCAAATTTTGCCGTTCAGATCCCTGCTTGTCATAAAATACTCATTTGAATTAAGTAACTCTTTACCTTGTTCCAACGATAACATTGTAAGTCAGAAAAGGATCTGAAAAAAGCTGATATCCCCAGCAAGGACATGACTGTTTGAATGCGGGAGTTTGGAGATCAGGCTGACTCTAAAGACCAGGCGCAGAGATTTTTTTCAATGCAGATCAGTGTTTTGTGACCACTGCTTTATTCTAAGTTGCCTGCATGGGCGAAGTCAGCGCACACCCCGAGCGTGCCTTGCTGAGAGCCAAAGACCACATTGTCGAAAACAAGAGCGTGTGAAGAGGAGCTGCGCAATGAAGGTGTCAGGCATCAATCACCAAAGGGCATGTGCCCAAAATAACCCTCAAGGAGACATCTCTGTGTGTGCACATCAGCTATTGTCAGTCTCCTGGCACCTTCCAGCTTGGCCTTTTCTTGAGGAAAGGGCTGCCTGGCTTTGTCTTTGAAATGTTGGCTCCTGCCTGTGTAAGTGGAAATACTGCGTGTCTGCTTCTACATTTTGCTGGGTCTTGCAGCATTTGATCACACCAGGTGCTGGCAGACCTACAGCAGGTTTCATGAACAGGTCCCTGAGCAATGGCCAGAGAACAGCAAATCCTGGAAGTGGAGCATGGAAGGAGAATTTGCAAACTGCTGTGCCTTTTACCCTTTGCAGTTCAAGAATATGGAGGAACATCTATAGCTGGACTCTAAATAACCAGGTTAACTACCTTCTGCAAATAGACAAAACCCGCTGCCCTGAACCCTGCTGCTCTCATAGAGTTTTAATAGCTATTGCAATAAAAACCAGTGAGTCCCTACGGAGAGCTCTCCATTTATTCAGAAGGATGTTGCTAAATTCCTATACACAACATATTCCACTTCTAGAATACGTGCCTCTTCCCTAGCAGCTCTCCTGCCTGCCAGCCAGGTAAAGGCAAGGCATATAATCATCTGTGTAATCTGATTTGCAAGGTTAACTGCCCTGGATCATAAATATGCAGGGATTTATGACCATGAAGGTGCGCTACCTAAGGCTTCAAGAGAAAAATACCACGCTCACATCTCCCTTCTCTCCAACTTCTAAAAAAGGGAAAGAAGGACATTGAGATCCAGAAATTACCACGCTGTAATGGAAGATCCTCAGATAGACTTGGTTTAATTATACAGTTCTATCATTTCCTGAGCGTTCCCCATCCCATTAGGAAATTACGGCAGTAACTCAGCTAATGGATTCGCGCTGTGCAAACAGCCGCTGGGATGCGGCTCCCGGCACGGGTGCTGTGCCACTGCCACTGGTTGGGACATGGGTCCTCTCCTACCCCGTGGAGCGGGTTTTCTTGCTCAGAGGAACACCCAGTCCTCCTAGATGGAGAGGCAAGGCCCTTTTTAACAGGCAAAGAAAAACCCACAGCTCATGGTAGAGGGACCACTGCAACCCGGGCTCTCCAGAGGGAAACCCCCTGCGGCTGTAGGGTCCTGGGGACAGGTCAGAACTGGACACGAGGAGGTTTGTTGCACAGGGACAGGACATAAAGGCTATTAAAGCAAAATATCACTTGCAAAAAAAACCCCACAAAACCAAACAACAACAACAAAATCATTTTTTGCATCTCCCATGCAAGGTACAAAACCGCACGGCTGGAATGCAGTGGCGGAGCGCATGCCTCTGTTCAAGTGCGCATCATGTGCAATACAATAGCATGGGAGCTATAGAGCAAAGGAAGGTGTTAAATCAGGCACCAAATCTCTTCACACACCACATTTTCTGTTCAGCCTTTCAGTGCTTCACTCATCCTTGGCAGTGGAGCTGACCTGGTCATTTTTCCCTTTTTAGTTCTCACTGCCACTTTCCATGGCATTTTCATGAATTAACACAGCAGTGTGGTTTTGTGCTTTACAGATGGAAAAAAAAACCCTACCACCTTTTCTATTTAAATAGAGACGTGGCAGCTGACATTTCTTGAAAACACTTTGACTCGTATTAAGCTTTGTAAGTCCTTTCATTATCTTTAAAGACTAGTTAAAAGCAAATCTATGACAGCAGGTAAGATGGAGGCAGGCGGCCTACCTGGGGGAGGTGGAGCGGGATAGAGACATTTCTGGCTCCAGGCTCCATCCCCAGAGCTGCTGCTGGGACACCCATCACCTCCTCCTGCTCAGAGCAAAGTGAAGGGCTTATAGACGCAGCAGCTGTAAAAGCAACAGGTCTGATCGCCCCTTTTGCGTTTAACTACAAAAGGTGCTGTGGAGAAGCAGAGCAGCACAACCCGGCGAGCGAGGGAGGAAGCGGAGGCAGTTAACCGTGCAAAGGATTTCTGTTCGTTCACTGCATTTCTTCTTCCCCCAAGACCGAAGGTGCTGGCTGGGGTTCTGTGGACACCCGCTCGCTGCACGGCCGGGCGATGCTCATGGGGACCAGCACCCTCCCTTGGCGGGGACCTGTGCCCAGCCGAGAGGAGCTGGAGGGGCTCTGCTCCCCATTGCTGCCTCTCCAGAACCAGCCACAGTCGCAGCAGCAAGCACTGAGCCCCTGGGCTTTGATCCCAGTTTAATTCCCAAGCTGCAGGTTCAGCCCAGACGCACAGATGGAGCCAGCACCGCTGCAACCCATGAAAACCTGCCCTGTGATGAAAAACATGTGCAACTTCCCTGCACCCTGACTCAACTCCAAAAAGCCACAAAATAAATTATTTTGAGAAAAGAGGAGGATAAAACAAGTTTCCAAAGGCAGCCACAACCCTAGAGCCCAAACACAAGGCAGGGTGCGCTCAGCCCAGCCGTGGGGGTGACAGTCCGTGTCCCCACCAGCATTGCCACCGTCACCGGCAGCTCGTGGTGCAGGCAGCATCGTGCTGCCGGAAGGAGACAAACCGCCGCCGCCTTTGCTCAGTTGTTTGCTCACCCCGGGTGCGTCGGCAGTTTGCTCCGAAGCCGAGCAGGATGCGGGACGGCAGCTTCGCTCTGCCTCTGCCTGCACCGTGCGCAGCAGCGCTGCCCGTTCCCCAGCACTGGGCTGCTCCTGAACCCCAGCGTGGTTTTATTCAGTTTCTTCCAAAACCCTAACGTCCCCCTTCACTTCTAAGCCCATACAGCTGTGCTACCTGATACAAGGCCAGGGAACCAGACCAGCCCAAGAAATAGGAAGGGCTGCAAGTGCAAAGGGTTGGAGGTTAAATGAGAGGAGGAGACTTAGTAGCGTGTGCTAAGAAAGAGGAAGCAACAAGGGGAAGGGGATGACCCAAGTGATGCTGAGATGGGCTCCACAGCTCTCACGGGTGTGTTTTATAAAAAGGTGATAGTGGCAGTACCGGTGTGAGGGTGATGCCTTGTTGCACCTACTCCTGTAATGAAAATATCACTGCTAATCCACACTGATCCACACTGCACTCACCTAGGCACAAGTGAAACAAGTAGGGCACTTTGCACACCATTTTCTAAAAATAATAATAATAATAAATCAAATTGCCACCCCGCTGTATCTATTCTCCCTCTTTTTTCACTGTATTCCTGCTGCCCCCACGGGTGACCCTCCTGCATGGCAGGGGACAGGCAGCGGAACCTCCTTCTCCCGCAGTGTCTGAGAAGGATCTACCCTTTGCCCAGAAACCACAAGGTGGGGATCATGGTGATGGGAAGCCAAAGGGAAGCTGTTTTACTGAGCCCACCTCAGCCAGTCTGAGGTTTCCTTTGGAGGTGTCACTGCGATCAGCATTGCTTTTGCTCTAACCCACTACTGGGGTCGTGCAAATGCTAGAAAGGAGCTGTTTACGGGGAATGGCTGCAGATCCCCCCCCTTAACCCTCAACCACCTCCCCTGGAGGCGAGGGTTCCTGCTCAGGCTAAGGAAAACCTCTCCATGGTGCTCTTCAACGGGACAACCCAAACCTCCCCATGACCATCGCTGTTGGTGCAGCAAGAGGATGTCAGCACCAGACCCACTGCCAGCTGAAATCTCTTTTGTCAAACGCTGGCCTAGTTTATGGGCAGGA
Organism: Streptopelia decaocto; assembly: GCF_964273445.1. Taxonomy (NCBI): domain Eukaryota; kingdom Metazoa; phylum Chordata; class Aves; order Columbiformes; family Columbidae; genus Streptopelia; species Streptopelia decaocto. The sequence continues at coordinate 7,275,745 of NC_138671.1, read as the reverse complement.
TATTCGAAGCGACCCCAAGCACACTGCTGGCATCAACGGCGGCACAAAATGATGAAAGGACACAGATTTCAGCGCAAGTTTTCCAAGGGGAACCAATTAAAAATAAAAGAATCAGCAAAGGTCTTCAAAGGGCTGTGAAAAATCACTTGGCAATGTCCTTTAAAGCAAAGATCTCACCTTTCTCGTGTGCTAGATCCTTGGGCAGCCTACCCAGCCTATTTAAGTGGGCATCAGGGATGGATGGACAGAATGTAACTTGGACCAAGGGGCACAAGTGCTGCCATAGCGAGGAGGCAGCATCGCCAGGGCTGGCTGGTGATGTCCATCCCTCCACTGCTGCATCCACAGAGCTCCCTTCTCCTGGGGAAAACAGTCCAAGCCTCAGCATCTCCTCCCTGGATTAAGTGAGTGAGGCTTAAAACAAATCCAGGGACAGCAAACGGGGTGTTTTCCACCATGGGTTTTGTCTCTGGCAGGGTACAGCTTGGGCCGTCCTGCCTGCCCTCCCTCCAGCTCTGTGGGAAATGTTAATCGGTGCACGTGATCTCACCAAACCTGTTGTAGTTTTGTCTCTGCAGTGAGAAACCCACACAGAGCATCTGCCACGGAGGAGTTAAGTCAAGATCAAGTTAAAGTGGTGCAGAAGTTTTTCCCGGTACAACATTTTCTGTGTAGCATCGGCATCCTGCACTTGGAAGAGGCTGTGGTGTGACCCTGCCCGGACCATGCTGTGCTCCCTTGATCCACCACAAACATCTCCTGCAGCCGGGGGAGCTGCCAAGCCCTGAGGGGCTGCAGCCTGTTCCTCCAGAAGTTAAAAGTTTTTGTTACAAATCTCCATTTTTGGTAACTTCAGTGGAACTGACAGTTCCTGACAGCTCCTGCTCTTGGTTTCTGCCTTGGGAGAGGGATTTATTTCAAAATCCTGAGCAAAAATATAGTGCAGCAGCTTTTCAGAAGGCAACTGATGAAGGAGAGGTCATTTTAACAACACTGAAATACTTCCAGACGTTTAAAATGAATTATTTCTTGCACACTTGTGGCGTGGAAGAGCAACAGGAGGCTCCACCGGCACCTCTGTGCAGCACGTGCAGTACAGACCATTCCCCCCCCGCCTCATCTTCTGTGTAAAATCAGATCTGACAAATCTAAAGCAAGAGAAAATCAAGACATGACTATGAAGGACAATATCAGGCCAAGCCTGTTAAATTATCTCCCCCCTTTCTGTCATGTCTCATTTGCTCCTGAGCTGTCAGCTCCCACCCCTCATCAGCCAGAGCTGCTATCACCCTCCTGTTAAATTTTCAATCTCCTCATTTCTCTCCATCCAAACCAGGATTCCCCTTCAACAACGGGAGAGTCACCCCATCTCTCCTCTTTAGATGCCTTAAATTTTCCCTGGTCAGGACATCTCCAAAGATGTGCTGAAGCAATCCAGGTTGCTTCCCACACCCTCCCAAGCTGCGCGATGCTGCTCCCACTGTGTTCCCCCGGTATGGGAAGGGCCGACCCCTCGTTTCTCCTGCACCCTCTGTTTCTTCTGCATCTGGCTAAATGCCACCCTGCTCCGCACATGCTGATCGCACCAGCCACCCCGGATTCATCTCTGCCATCCCCTTGCAGGCTGGGAACACTGGTGCTGCCACCTTATGCCTCCCCAGGCATTAATCAAAGGGCAGGCGAAGCTTCTGATTTATGGTGTGCTCCAGCCTCCAGCTGTGAACACCAACACACATTGGGGAGCAATGAGAAAACCCAGACAGCCAGCACAGGGGAGGGCAGCGAGGGGATGCTCGCCGTGCCAGGCACCTCTTCCTCACCTTCCTCCCAGCCCAGACCCCACAGCAGCTCCCTCACTCCCCTTCCCTCTCCTCCTGCTGCACAAGAGCAGAGCTGGGTGGCAGCTGTGAAGGAGCAAGGGGCAAAGAAATCACACAAACAAAAATACCCTGAACTTCCTTTGGGTCATGCAGGAGAGGGGACAAATCTGAAACTCTGATGTGCACAGAAGCTGCTGTGTTTCTCAGCAGGGAAAATGAAATAAAAGCCTCGTATGGCTTGGTTTTAATTTGACTTGAGCTGGAGCATGAACACGGAACATCCACACGTCCTCTGCTCCCTCCCGCGCCTCTTCCCGCGGTTCCAGCTGTCCCGTCTGAGCTGCAAGGTCTGTGTCACACCGACCATTCCATCTGTGGGCACGGGCAATTCTCAGCAAAGCAAAACCCCGGGGTGTTTTTACATCTTGAAGCCTCAAATCAGCAACAGCCGTAGCTTGTTCAAAATGTAAATGTGCTAGGAAACAAGTTTCAGATGGGTTTCAGCAGCAAAACCTCTGCATACGATAGCGATCGCATTTCTTAATGTTAATTTCTTATCTCACCTCTCCAAAGGGTTTTATCCTGTTAGAGGAAATCTATCCCCTGATTTTCCCAGGCTTATAGAAAAGAAAAGCAAAGTATTGATCCTAGTGAGATAACACTGACAAGAAAATGGCAAGAGCCGGTCCTATCTATTTAAAACTTATTTCACTTTTGACTGGTGCGAAAAAATAGATGATTATCAATTATCTATGCAAACAGGAGATGTCCAGCCTAGATATTTGGTCTAGTTTTTCATGGTAACCTCCAAATTCCAGCTACCTCTGCGTTTTTGTTGGCTGTGCCCCAGTGTGTTTTGTTCTTAAAACAACAAACCAATACCCCCCCCCCCAAATCTAACACCACAGCCAGTTTCTTACACAAACCAAATCCCAGAACCACCGATGGTTTCATATTAAAAGAACATTTGGTGGCATTTTAATCTCTGAAGGTAATGTAGATATTTGTCATCTCTGATCTCCCCTTTCTGCAACTGTCCACAGATGACGAGATCCGTGAAATTGCTACTGCCAGGGAGTGAAATGAGAATTAACCTCGTGCCCATCAGCTGCCTCAGCATCACCCTTTCCACACCAGCCTTGACCAGCACCACCGGGAGAGGCAGATTTTGGGGCTGCTCTGCCATTCACCCCCCGCTCTCTGACACACCGCGGCCCCGTGTTAGTGGATAATAAACTCTCCCATGTTAACAGATTGCTTTAAATCCAACACTTTCTTTCCCATTCTCATTTGCTTTGCCTTTCATGCTGCTTTCTCATGTATAAAAGGGGAACCGGGGGAAAAAAAGAAAAAAAAAAAAGAAAGAAAAGACACATGAACACCTGAAAATCTTTTTCATATACCTGCTGCTGCTACCACTCGGTGCTGAATCTGAATAGAAATGGATGGGAGGGAGATGGGGAAGGATGAATAACATTTCATGCCCTGTAGTCAAACATAATTTCAGGCAGGAGACGAGCAGGGGCTGGGGAGATGGCTCATCCCGGCAGAGCTAATGTGCACTTCAGAGCCCGCTCTTTGAAGACTGGGGTCTAATTTCCAGCCTGCAATTATTGTACTGGAAATAATTCCTCAGAAAATGGGGTCAGTTTCTGGGCGTGGGGTAGGCTTAGATAAAGGGGGTCAGAGTCCCAGCACCGGGAGGTCCTCGGGGTTTGGTACATGTGGCTGCACGGGCATCCCAGGGGCTGAAATGCTGTCACTGCTCTCCTGGAGAAGGACACAGGTTTCAGGTGACTGGGAGACACAGCACTGCCGAGGGTGCGGGCTCTTCCCTTGGAGCACCTGCCTCTGCTCGGTGACAGTCACTATTTGGGGTTGTCCTTGGTGCCCTACAGCCAAGACTTTCACATAGGTCTATATTTCAATCTTGAAACCTGTGGCATGATTTTCCAAAGCACCAAGAAGTCCATGTTCCTCCTTCCCTCAGCGGCATTGTCCCGGAGCTCAGTGCTTTGCACAATGACTACACAGACAGTTTCTGATTTTCAATGGCACGGCGAGGGCAGAAGTGTTGCTGTTACACACAGAGCTGCTCTGGTCACATTTCAACAAGGCAATGCTATTGCTTGAAGGCTTTGCCTTTGCCCTTCCTAACTTGGAGCTCCGGTCCCACAAAGCGATGGTCATTATGGGCCAGATGTGCCAAAAAAGCACAGCATAGCATCTTCTTTTGACAGATGTTTCACTGCTTGTTGTATCTAACAGAACTGATGCTCTTCTGGGCAGGGGAAAACATGGGAATGCCTTTCTGTCTTCCCTATAAGCCTGCAAAAAGTAGAATAAAGCAAAATGGTCTAATATTAAATTACCTATGGTGTCCTTTAGCAGGACTGGGGACTGCACTGGGTGCCCAGCTCAGATTTAAGCCCAAATAACTGTCTCCAGATGGGATTTGCTGCAATTCTGCTTTGACCCAAACTGACCGCACTCCAGAGCTCAGACTTGCAAAGATTTTTGAGCACCTAAACATGCAAACAGGCACCTGGCAAAGATTTTCAAAAGCGGCTAAGAAGATTAAGTGTCCAAGTCCTGTTGGGCTCTGAGAATCAGGCACGTAACCTGCTTAGGCGCTTTTGGAAATTCCTTCAGGGATTTAATTGTTTGGGTTGAAACTTTCTGCAGCGAGCGTGCGCCTCTCCAGCTGTCCCAGCACCACCTTCAAACTCTGCAGTCCAGCTGGTTTTTGGGGAGAAATGTGAGAGAAAATGGGTAGGAAATTCTTGGGTAATTTTTTCATGCTTTGGAGGAGGATCTTGAAATGTAGAGAGGCTGCACAAAGCCGAGGCAGGAGGCAGGGCTGCCTGCCCTGGGCAATAGCGACTGCTGTGATGCAGTGTTGGGGTCAGGGGAAAGAGACGGTGGGGGGACTGAGATGAGCAGTGTGGAGCAGGGAAAAAGAAACAGGCCAGGGAAGGGAGGAGAAAAGAAAAAGCTGCCTGTACATATAATTAAGCAACCTGCAAAATAAATCACTCTCCACCTCATGTTTGCAGGAGCTGCCACAGCAGGATGCGTGTGCCAGGAGCTGGGGCACCAGCTCAGGTCTGGGTTGAGTCCCTGTTAATTTGCACACTCGCTCCATGCCTTGGACACGTTGCTTGGCCTCCCCCCTCTGCCTGTCAGAAGGATAAATACCTCTGCCCACCTGAGAGATGTGCTGCAAATTAGACACGCTGCTAGGTGTGCAGACAGTACAGCAAGTACAGAAAAAGAACAATACCTCAAATGCTTTATCAAAATCAGATAAGGCTGCAGCCAGGACAGGAGGGGGCAGTGGCAGAGGTCTGTGTGCGGCTCCCAGGGGTACGGGATGATGTGCAGGTTGCAGCTGGCGGCTGCTCTGCAGATGCAAACCAAAGTGCAGAGCTTTGGCTGGCATGACTCTGCAGCAGGTGCTATTTTGGGATGTGTTGCCCCATCCTAATGATGGCTGAGATGTGTTGAGTTTTACAGTTGCCACTTTGGAGCAGTGTGGGCGGTCAGGAATTTGGCTCAACTTGGAATAACGCCTTGGCTTCACCTCCCATTGCCAGCCGGCCTCAGAAGGCTGCAAAGAGCAAACACGGGTGGGCTTAGCTGAGCCTGCATGATGGGCAAGTCCTGGTGTGTCTCCATGGAGTGTGCACAGCGGACAGGTGATGCTGAACATCCCCAAAACATGCACAATGGGCAGGTAATGCTCTGCCTCCCTCAGGTGTTGCTGTACGTCCATCAAGTTACCATCTCTGCAAGCCCTGCAGTGTTGCTGGGGTATGGGAGCGCACATGGGAGCTCCCTTGCACGTCTCTGTTTGCCCATGGAGAGAGGGAACCCCACACTTCTGCCTTTTTCATTTCCCTTCTTCTCTTTGGCATTTGGACTGGGTTCACCTTGGCTCTCCTTGACCTCCAGCACGGTCCAAATGAAACCACACACTCTCCTCTTGCCGTTCTGCAGAGCCTCGCTGCGCTGTCATACCCACAGCACATCCATCCTGCTCCACTCCAAGAGCTGCCTGCAGTTCATTAAATATCTTAAAGGTGTTAATGACTTTTAAAAAAAGACCCAAACTGTCTGATGTTTTTCCAGCTCATTTCCTGCTGCTATCTCCCCAAATCCGGTGGGCAGTAATGACACGTCTGAGGCAGAAAATGGGATTATGATGAACAGAGTGAACACTGCTGATATGTGGACAACATTAAACATTTGCAGCTTCTTTTCTTTACCTTTCCCTTCTGCAGGTTTCTGTGTAAGCAGATCCTTACTGAGCTGAGCTGTCATCTCCCGAAAGAAGCCAGAGGAGAGAAGAGGAAAAGCTTTACACAAGCAGGATTTTTGCCAGAGAATCACTATTTATCTGACCAGAAGCAACATGTTGAATAAAACCAGACATTTTTTTTCCCTCTGTAAAATGTTGCCAGGATGCTCACGGCTTGTCTTTCTACAGACAGACACTGCAAATACACATAAGAGAGAAGAACCATCCAGGACTGCATCTTCCAGACCCATGGGGATTTGTATTTTAATGGGCAAAAGCAGGGAGTGGTGAAAGAAAAAGTGCTGGCTCTATTTGGCCAGGGAGAAATTGAGAGGTTAGTTAGGTGACTTGCCCAAAAGTTACTCAGCAGAAAGGGAGGTTCAGCCTGAGTCTTCCAAGTTGTTGGAATTAGATTCCAAGCTGTGCAACTTTTGCTCCAAAGACACTTCAGAAAGAAAATCTTTCAGAGGCGAAAACCAAGCAAGAAAAATCTCATTTAGGGAGCCTGCATTTTTGTGTATTTTGCAAACCGTGGAAGTAAGCGCCTTCCTGCCCACTGCAGCCCGCATCGAGGGGAGAAGAGAGTGTTTCTGGAGTTGTCCTTACCCCTGTGAATGTGTGTCTGGATGAGGGAGGGGAGCAGAAAACAGCTGGCAGTTTAGATGAAAAAATGCATTGGCTTTACTAAGCACATGATTGTCAAAGGTTCCTAATCAAATCAAACCCAGTTTCTATCAGAACAATGAGAAGCGCTTCTCAGCGACGGCTCTTCCCAGGCCAAGTTTCCTTGTTTGGAAGTAACACCCTGAAAATACTTCTCACATAAAAATAAAAAAAAAAAAGGGGGTTCTTATACTGCCTTTAGTAAGGTCAGGCTGGTGCATCCAGACAAACTGATCTTGCACAAATATTCCAACTATTTAGCTTTGTACAGTCACCTAAACGCTTGAATTGTGACATGTTTGCCTTCTAGGTACCAGTGCGACGAAGAGTAACAAATGGAGAAATTGGGTCATAAATAGAGGAGTGGAGATCCTGTGGAGCTCAGGGCTGCCCGTGCTGGACCTGACAGATCCCTGGCTCCCACTATCGGTCTCTTATCAGGGCAAGAAAAAGATCTTGGAAAATTGGCACGAAGACCCCTCTCCAGGTCAGGTCTTCCCCAACACCACAGCCCCATGTTGCTCATCTGGGTTATTTTCCCTGCCTACCCAATATCCTTGAGTCTTGCCAGATTTTGGGTGCACTGGGGCAGATGTGGCTCAGCCTTACTTAGGCAGGAGCCGGGTATCAGCATCACCTACCGGGAGCAGCTTCAGCCCCTTTTAGTGGCAATTCCCTGGTCATTTCAAAGCTGGTCTTCAGAGACCACAGACAGGGACCTAAAACCACAGCAAAGCTGGTGAAAACACTGACAGGAATCCCTAACAACGAGGAACCACCGGACTTCTCATCACTCCAACAGTCAAGGTTCTTTTAAACACATTAACCACGTGCTTACACTGGGAAGGATGCGCGACGCAGCGTGTCCTGAAAATCACACTGGTGCTTGCAAAACAAGGACCACAAAGGGAAATAAAGGCTTGGAGAGCTCAGCTGGGTCCCCAGTGGTACCAACACAAGGGATTTTTGCTGCTCCCCAAGCCGGTACTTCTTGCCCCCTCCATTGGCAGGTGAGAGCCCCATCCTGCAGTGAGAACCAGCCCTTAACACGTTAATTCAGCCAAGCCATTCCTGGGAGAAAAATTAAGCAAATACTCCAAGGTTTGCCACATCAGGCAAGTGACTGGCTGAAGTTAAACAAAAATAAAAGATGTTTCTCCCGGTTTTCTCCATCTCCCTCTCTCCCTCTCCCCACAAATCCTACCGAGATTACAGTTTTAAAAAGCACTTTCCCTTCAGTGTGGGAGGAAGACTGCTGGAGCTTTCATGCGTTTACTGCTATATTGTATTGTTGCTGCTTTTAACATGTTTCGCTCAGTTAAATAGTAACTGATGACAGCTACACACTTAAATCCTTTGGTGTTTTTATCATGGATTTTATATATATATCTCTTATAAAGAACAGCACACTGCAAGGCCTCTTACCATATCAAAAACAACAAAAAAGCACCCTATTTTTGTGTAAGGTATCAAAGCAATAACGTGTGCCAGTGCAGCGGAGCCAGCCTATCAGAGGTTTATCGGGTTTTATTGGCCTTGGGCAACTCTGCACACGACGGTCTTTAGAGTGACATGGAATTTATTAAACTTTTCCACAGCCTGACAATCTTCTCCAGGCTCGTCCCCACCCCCAAGCTCTTTTCTTTTGAAAAATGATTTCTGCCAATCCTGTGCTTTTAACGTTTTTTTTCTCTCCGTTGTTTTTTGGTGGTTTTTCTCTCTCTTTTTTTTTTAATCGCTGGTCGCTGGAGTGCGACTCCTCAAGCATCTATTTAAAGAACCCCATTAAGGTCCCACTGCAACAACAACAATACAAAAATACAGAGGGAGAAGCAAAAAAGCAGCCATGCAGCCCATTACTGCCTGGTTCAGCCTTATTACACTACATTACTCGATATGACAAGCTCTGCATACATATAACACACACCAAGGTGTTCTTTTCTTTTCTCCTTTTTATTTTGTTTGTCCTCCCCACCCCGCAGCCTAATTTAGGCTTTTTATGGTGCCCTGTAATAAATTTCATCTTTCAGACAATAGCCTGTCGCCTTCAGCTGCCTGTCCCTTCCATAATCCAGCGCTGTTAACAGCATCGCCTCTGCTTGCCACTTCCCATCAACGCAGCGATCATTAGGGTGATGCCAGCCCGTGCTGATGGGGTTAAGGTGCTGCCGGGGTTTCCATCAGGCTGCGGTGCTCTCCCTCTTTTCCCTGTCTCCCCATATTCCTGTCTTTTTAGCTCTTTATGGCTTGGGTGCAAAAACCTCCAGCAGCTGTGGCTGTGGGTGCTGGGGGGACGTCTGCACAGGCTGCGACACGCGTGCAGCGGCGCTGAGTTCAGATGGATGGGTTTACTGGTGCCCACCTCGGGGCATGCACCCGGCAGAAGGAAGGGGGAACTCGCAAACGGCTGCCGGTTTGAGAACAGCCACAGATCAGACGGTTTGCAGGCTCTGCTTGGCTTCTCCTGCTCTCCTGCACAAGGACTTCTGCTTCTGAGGTGGGGCAGCACCCCATGTGCCCCCACAGCCACAAACCACAGGTGGCTTGACACCAGTTTCTTGGACAGCATAGTGGGAAATTATTTTTTGTAACTTTTACCATGTTTCCTGTGTGTGAACTTCCCCCTGCAGAGCACCGGTGGCTCAGGGACGTGGTGGTTGCCATGATGTCTTGCTGGACCCACTGATGACCAACACTTGGCTCTGGTACATCGTGCAGCAGCTTCTGGACATCTGCCCAGTGCACACAAACACCACTACACACGGGCATCCGCAGGAAGGACTCCTATTGAAAATGCCGCGTACCTCCTCTTATATCCTATACTCAATTTCCGGCATTATCATAATCTCATAGTGTTATTTATCACTCCTTACATCCAATGATATGATAACTACTGCACAGAAAGGGCTAGGTCCTGCCCTAATCAGATGGCAATCTAATTTCTAAATATTATCATTAGAAATAAGTAAATCCTCTAAGCAGTGTGCACCGCACACACTGCCCTTTCACCTTCCATCTCCAGCTGCTGGCAAGGGACCACGCAGAGCTATTTTCATGCTGAAATCTGCCGTAAGAGACATTCCCCCCCTCCCCTGCTCTCTTTGGGGGGTTTCCACCCAAACCCCCAGCACTGCCCTTGCAAACCCACTTGTTGGCAGGGGCAGAGCAAGGCGCAAGGTGATGTTTCTACCTCCTAGTTCTATACCTCTGAAAGACAGTGAAAAAATAGTTTGCTCATCCAGGAGGCAAGAGGAGCAGCAGCAGCATCACCCGAGCTCAGGCTGGATCCTCGGGCACCAGGACCGGGCTGATCCCAGCACTTGCCTCTGCAGGAATTTGCTCTTTACGGTTTCTCTGCAGTTTTCCATTGGGCCCCAAACTCAGCACAGCAATCGGCATGGCAGGTACTACACCCCATCGGCTCAGTGTGCTGACAGTGTCTTGTCACTGATTTTGTTCTGCATACAGAAACAACTGGTCCCTGGATGGGGCTTGATGCTGACCCCAAAAGATGGGGTGTATGGGTGTGAGAGACTGATGGGGAAGCAGCAGGAATTATGTCAGCATCCTCTTGCATGTGACAACGCTGCTGGTTTCCAAGGGTGGGTTCTGCCTCCCCCTATTCCAGACATGCAGAAATATCTACATCTGTGCTCGTCAGTGCAACCGCCTTTAGGAAAACGAGCACTTTTAAAGCACAATCCATCTGACCTATTTTCTGACATGCACCTCAGGATGAGATGAATCGTGCACTAGCACTGCCTATCAGCTAAACGGGGAATCTGGATGAATAGCTCAGCTGAAGCTGCCTAAATTTGGATACACAAGCCTGGGTCTGGGTGCTGTAACCCAGGAGTCTATGTCAGCTTCTACACAGAAGCAACTGCCAAAATTTTATTTACTTTGTTTATGCTCTTCCATTAAAATCCAGCTTTCTCACCTTGCAACTCTTCTCTCGCCTGCTTCTCACACGAGATGAAGGTGATGCTTACAGACAAAGCGCTCCTGAAGGGTGACTGCCTGAGATGAGAAAGAAAGAGCAGGGTGGGGGAATAGATGACGATGTGCAAGACTGGAGCTGCAGTGACAATCAGCCCATATGATGTCACCCTAGTGTGCTCATAAAACCAGCTGGGACGTCACAGGTGGGCTTTGCAAATCCAGAACGTGAATCCATGGAGTAACACAACCCTTTTGCTGATCTCAGGCAGTTATTCCCAAATAAATGCTCCAGGTACAAAGGCCACATCCCCTTTGATTCAAAACACAAATGCACAAGTGACAGTAAGTGATGACCCGAAGCTGCAGAATCTGCACTAAGTTGTAAAGCAGAAGATACTCCTGAGGGCTCATCTCCCTGCAGAAGAAGACATATGGTGCTTGACTGGGTAGTTAAGCAAAAAAAAAAAAGAAACAAATAAAGCAGCATCCTTAGGATATAAGTCAAACGAGCCAGCACATTGCTATCTAGCAGCAGCTTGACATAAAGATCTCACGGGCTGGACCTGACTCTTCAATGGATCCTGAGGATCCCCATAAGATCCTCAAGACAGTCTCAGCCCACAACCGCCCTGGGTTTCCCCAGCTCCTGCCTTGCATGGAGGTGGGAGCTCCTTGCTCCTATTGACCCCTCTGCAACATCCCCTTCCAGCCACCTACCAGAACCTGGAGTATCAGAGACTGAACTGCCTTGGTATTTAACAGATCTCTCTCTGCTATGTGTTTCCTTTATTAAATAAAAAATAAACCAGCATCTCTTTGCCCTGGAGAAGCTTTCAATAAGATGGATAAATATATATAATTAGCCAAGGAGAGAGCAAACTCCAGTGAATACAATACACCCTGTGAGACAACCCTCCATTAAAAGCCTCCTTGTTTAAACTTCAATATTTTAGCAATAGTGACAAAGAAACACAGAGAAAAACATTTATTTTTCACTTTTTATTTAATCCCATCAAATGGGTTCATCAGATAATTCCCTGACAATTTCTCGTGCCTTGGATATCCCATCCCCTCTCCAAAAAGTCCTATTTTCCTAGGTTTCCTGTCTAAACCAGAGCCCAAAAATCTCTCCTTGACCTTCCCATTTTACCGGGCTGCCCTGTGGGATGCACAGAGTGAATAACACAGACCTGAGAGGCGATGGAGCTGCATCCCTACAGCACAGCATCCTCCCAGCACCCGGGACACCAGAACAATGACATGAACAAAACCTTCACACAAGGGACCTGGCCAACTACCTGACAAAGTCCATATATAAATTCATGTTCTCTCTTTTGCTGAGCTTCTTTTCCAGCTTGGTGAGCTGCCACCAAAAAAGCCACTCAGGCACAGGAGCAGGTCCAAGAAGGGGAGCAGAGGCCACGCTGTTCAACACACTCTTTAAATGCTGTATTTTGCAAGCTGGAAAATGGGAATAGCCCATTGCAAAAGAGAAATCAAAGGGTGGGATTGAGAGGTTTGGCTTTTTACGTTGTTTCCTTTGGAGACAAGATCTGGACTGACTGCAAACATCAGCGTGCTGGGCTCCCCGGGGGGAATTAGACGCTGAGCTTATTCCTCGTGCCCTGGAAAACACTGCGGAGCTGCTGCTGCAACCTCCGGCCCCGGTGTCCTGCAGCGGCCCCAGCTCAGGTTGTGTTATCACCAGCAGCAGCCCCAGTTTTCAGGGCTGTTGTACCGAGCAGATCCAGAATATTTCCCTAGGGAAGAGCTATTCATTCATTTCCACTGTCTGCTAATTTAAAAATGTGAATAACCGTTCGATTCTGCATGCCAGAACTCAGCCTTCGACATTTAGACCAGTGTGAAATTTAAATAAATATGATAGCAACATTCTCAGAGCACAGCAAGGGGATTAGCTTGTGGAAATGATGCTGCAAAGCCTTAGGTATTATAAAAGAAAGGGATAAGTGAGGCATTCACCTGGTCTAAATAAAACATGCTGGTACCTGTAGCCCAAGTCTTGGCATGCATGAGACCCAAATCAGGTAGCAAGAACCTAGACCCTTCTAGAGGAAAAGGAGGATGAAAACCAGGGATTCAAAGCTCCAAAGGCTCTAGATTAAGAAAAAAAAGTGTGGGTTTTTTGGTGTCTAACATGACAGAACTACCACTTCTGTAGAGAACAGACCACAGGTCAGGCTCACACATGTGAGGTCTCAATGCACCCAGCCCTCATCAACCCTCTCTTGCCCAGTTCTGGATCTGCTGTACACAGAAAAAAAGGAGATTTCTGACATTTTAAGATCTCTATACAATCTCAAAGTGGATTATAATGACCTTAATGAAACACAAGGATGAGGCAAATACTGCGATCAGCCACAATCCAGAATCAGCGCCTCTCCTCTTTTATCTTAGTCTTTATTGAGTAGAAAGTGAACCAAATATGGCATAAAGAAACTAAGCCTACATTAGCTGGTCTTCTGGTTTAGTTTAGTTTACATTCTGAAGGATTTTCACAAAGTTGCACTGAAAATACTGCTATTTCCACAACGGTTTATCATTGTTATACTATTGCCACAATTACCCGTCATTACAATCAAATTTGTATCAGGACAAGAAAATGGTTCCTCAGAAATTAAACAGCACTCCCTGGTGGGATAATTCCTTCTCCTGAACTTTCCAATAATGAAAACCAAGCAAATTTGCTGTAATTCGGACCACAGAAAACCCTCTACTGTTAAACCAAATTCTAACTCTTTTATGAGGACAATGACTGGGTGTTCAGCAGAAATCTCCCCAAGGTACCTAAAGCTGTAAGTGGGTTCCTACACAAGATTACAACATCCCTACGTAAGTTAGGCTCCAAAAATCAGACAGCTGGGTTACTTGTGCAAATTCCAACAAAGGATGAGCTGGGAATTAAGAGCGGGTGAACTGACCTCCAGCAAGACAGAAGGAAGTATTAATATATTCAGTCCTGAGCATCAGGGCATTTCCAAGGACCAAAGGTCCCACCCAGTTCAGGGCTCTGTGATCTTTGCTAAGACTTGTTTTCAAGGAGCATCACCTTTTGGCAGCTTCCCCCATCGGCCCCAGCTTTGGGTGTTCCCCACCTTGGTTCAGACCCTGACATTGTTGGAGTTACCGAGACTTTGCCACAGCTCCTTTGCTCTACAGCGCTGTGGTATAGGTGTGCACACAAGCTTTAGAGCTTCAGAGAGCATGGTCCTGCATCTCCATGTCCCTCCATCAGTCCTCCCCTCCCCACACCTCTGCTGCCCACACTGCCATTGCGTGCAGCCATGAGACAAACCCAGTTCTGGCACTTATTTGCAGAGGCCTCTCGGAAAGAAAATTCAACAACTACCCAGGATTTGACATATTTTTCCCCTTCGGAACAGAAATCCTCGCACTGAAAACAGAGCTCATCTGCATGGGAAACAACCTGGGGGAGGCCAAATCGAGAGCAAAACAGAAGCCAAGACTCGCTGCAAAACCCACCACTTCTGCTTCAGGTGCTCAGCATGCACGCCTGACCTGGCTTGCTCTGACAGAAACACATAGCAACTCCTACCAAAACAAGACACTCCGCTGCACACACGTTTGCCCCTGGGGAGATGATGAAAGGACAAAAATCCCCATGTGAGAGCTGCTAGTCACGTTGCTGGGGGTGTTGCAGGAAGGGGCTCTGATGCCCCATGATGAACAATCCCCCAACCCTGCATTGAGCCAACACATCCTGATTTTGTACCATGCGTGCATATGCACACACATACACATACATCCATAATGCAGCCTATTTATAGTGTATCATTGTGCCCTAGTTCAGCCGTGAGTTTCACAGAATCATAGAATCATTTTGGATGGAAAAGACCTTTAAGATCATTGAGTCCAACCCTAAACCAAACACCGCCAGGTCCACCTCTAAACCATGTCCCTAAGAACCTCATCTAGGGATATTTTAAACACCCCCAGGGATGGTGACTCCACCACTTCCCTGGCTGGAATCCTGACCTGCAGAGGGACGGGGTGCCCAGGAGCATCACGCTCGCTCAGCAACCCGCTGAGTCCTTTGGGCTCCACCTGCACGCTGGGGCAGGACCCGACCTGACCCTTATCTGACGGTGCAGAATTAGACCGAACGTCATAATCCCAAGCACAGAAAAGAAGGTCACAGCCAAGCATTTTGATTCAGACCAGTTCACGCCTGGCCTTTGAACCTTGGGCAGCAGGGTGGGGTGGCAGCGTGGGTGTGCAGCTGAGTCACACCAGCCCAACCCAAGGGCAGCCCCAAAGTGACCCAGAGAGAGCGTTGCACCCACAAAGAGGAGATCAGATAACCGCAGCAAGGAGCTCCACCAGCCCTATTAACCCTCCTGCTCTGCAGGACGCCTTTGTGCCCCCCCCCTTAATGCAGCTACAGCTCTG
Organism: Streptopelia decaocto; assembly: GCF_964273445.1. NCBI lineage: Eukaryota > Metazoa > Chordata > Aves > Columbiformes > Columbidae > Streptopelia > Streptopelia decaocto. The sequence goes on along the minus strand of NC_138671.1, from coordinate 7,260,589 downwards.
GGGTGCCAGAATAATGGGAAATGCTGCAAAACCCCTCTGGGGGAGATGGGTCAAGGTGTTTGTATCCCTCTCTCTTATCTCCTTTGCTGCAGCTGTGGATGTTCCAGGTACCCAGGTCCTTTCAGGCCTCCCTGAGTCCCATTAACCCCCCACTTGCCCCAGTGCTGCAGGCCAGTCCCAGTTAATCAGTTAATGGGGTATAAAATATATGTCCTGTGGACAGTGTTCTGCTCACGGCCGTCAGTCCCATCAGGTACTCCCTGGTTCATCTCACCAAAGAGAGTGGCTACCAGCACCTGATTTACCTCCTCTGTGCCATTTACTGCCTCCTTTTTTATGTGCATGGATCATATCCCCTCATCTCTACCTCATCTTTAAAATAAATGTTCCCCCTCATCCTTCAGCCTCTCCTCATACAGAAGTCTTCCCGTGTCTCCAATAATTTTTGTTGCCTATGTCCTGACCCCTTCTATTCCTGCTGTATGTTTTTGAGACAGATTGACTAGAAATGAACACACTATTCCAGGCAAGACCACAGCACTGATTTATGTGCTGGCATTGTAATACTCTCAGCAATATTTTTAATCCCATTTTTCCTCAAGTTTTCTTGACTATCTGGTGGCAGCTGTACACGGAGGGTAGAGATTTGGACACGGATGTCTCTGTTGATGCTGCTCTCCCCTTCTCAAATGGTTACAGGTAACTTAGACCTCGACATCATGCACTCAGTGCTGCTTCTCATGCACACTTTGCATTTTAGCCTCTCTGCCCACCAGCACACTGCCCAGCCCTCCAGCTTTATCAGACGAAAACCCCTGCAAAGTCTTCTACCTCTTTTCTTGAGTAACCAAAAGATACCTCAGGCACTTGCAAATTTTGCTGTTCTCCTTTTCTTTTTTTTCCCCAGCTTATGAACAGATATGCTACATAGAACCAGGTCCTGTACACATCCCTATTGCGACCTGCTGTTAAATCTTCAGCAGAACTTTTTCACCTCTCATGCACAGCTGAGCTCCCGTAACCTCCCTTCAGCCCAGCTGGCAGAAAGGGCAGGGATATTTGGTGAGAGACCACCCATCTTACAGCACACAAAGTGGAGGCTGAACACTTCTCCTTCCTCCCTGGGATAAAAGATTTGAAACAGAAGAAAGAAGATGGGGAAGAGGTTGGGAAACAACTTTCCTGGAGAAGACCATCGCAGCAATGAGCACAGTGGTGCAAACAGCTGGGAAGGATCGCAGCCACCTGGGGCTAAATAAATCCAGTGTCCAAGGATGCAACGAGCTTCAATGCAACCAGCTCAGGCACCTCTGAGCTCCAGCACGGCAGGAGATACGTGTCCCCACCACCGGGCGTTATTCTGGCCAGCAAGGCGGTCCTGGTTTTGCCGGGCGAAGCGCTGGGTGCAGAACCGGCTGCTGCAGACACAGCTCCCAGCCAAACCCTCTGCGTTTTTCCAAGAATTGGAAATGTGTTTCCCCCCTCAGCAGGCGTGTTTCTATTCAAATCAGTATCAGCCATTCCGTAAGATATTTGCCTTCCTGCATTTATTTTCCAATAACAAAGCTCTCCTCAGCTCTTTAGAGCTGGTATTTTTATTTTATTTAGTTAATATTTTTAAACATTACTACTGCTATAATAAATGTTAACTATTTGTGCAGAGCTCTCAGTGCCTTGGCAGGGGCCTTTATATGTGCAAAATAATAGCAAATCATAATAAATAATAATAATAAATTATTATGGTTGATTACAAGGGAATGTGCTACATTTTTATAAGCTCTAGACCACCTACAGCTCACAAAATATAATGGGAAACATTAAGCCTTTAACTGGTTTTATACATTCCCTTCCCCCGCTTCCACTCCCCATGTTCTGTAATAGATTTACAAACAGTGTAAGGGGGGAGAAAAAAAAATCTTCCCTTATAAGAATAGCATCAAAATTCTCCTCAGCTTTCCAGCTGCTGAGTGTTTCTGAAGCCTTCAGTGAAATGCAATTAGTATCTTTTACCGCCTGCCTTCTGGGGATACTGACATTATTATCTTATTGCAGTTTCACCTTGACATGCAGATCACAAGGCAGCGAGCTGGATTCTGTCTGGAGACGCCTTGAATTGTGGCATTGCCCCAGCTGGCTCAGCGAGTCGGGAAAAGGAGAAGGGGGAAAAAGGAAAGAAAAGCCATTTTCTTATCCTGGGGATCTCAGCTTTCAAAAATAAATGCACAAACAGAGGGAAATGGGAGAGCGGGAGGAAAAGCGTGTTCGTCCTGAGGTCCCAGGGGGGTTTGCCAGCTGGGGAGAGGGTGATGCTCTGTGCCAGCCCAGAGCTGCCAGTGTGGGGTTGGGCTCCGAGCAGGACCCGCTGCCCTCCCTGCCAACCCCCGAGAACATCGCAATTCCATATGGACGTGTTCCCGGATCGCTGCATTTCACCCCAAAAGGGAAAAAAAACAATGGAAAGAGAGGAGGAAAGGAGGAAAAACCCACCGTCAGATTCACTTTACATCCTCTCAGAAACGATCACAGGGACTCGATGCGTCTCTCTGTAGCTGCACTAATAAGTTTGGCCTTATGCAACGCTGGGGAATGTTTGCAGCCGCGCAGGTCTCTCCTCCAAGGCTTTTTGTGATCAGCAAAACCTGACATTAAGCTTCAGCGTGTATAGCTTGAAAGAACAACCTGTCCTATCTCCACCAGGCAGTATTTCTCCAGCCCCTAAAGCTGTTTCAGGGCAGTGCTGAGCCCATGTTCCCCCTCCCTGCAGCGCTCGGGGTGGGGAGTGCTGGCTTCAAACCAGCTTTGGAGACAAGGAGATGGGTGAGGACCATTTTGAAGCCATCCACACACACAGAGTCTTCTCTTAAGCAACCCAAAACCTGAAGCTAAAGCACCTCAGTGACTTCCAGTATCCTTAAATTGGAATCAAAAACTACACTGTATGAAAAGAAGTGTTGTTTATTCTTATAACACTGATGAATCCGTTATCACAGCTGGGAAACAATATTCAACCAGAATTCACAAAACAGATGGCGGAAGCCTGGTTGACCACCTTCCACAGGTGACCGAGGGCAGATACAATGACTCTGATGTTTGTCAGATGAGCCACAGCTGGAGGTGGTTTGGGTGCAAAACCTACTTTGGAGCTGCAGAAATTGTGTTACACATGCAGTCAGCAGAAAATCCAACCTGTTCCCTGCCTTTTTTCAGCCCATTCTTCTCTCTTATTACTCTTAATTAATACTAATTCTCTGCATTCAACCCTAATGGTCTCATACCCCTGAGAAAACAACATATGATGATTTTCCTGTATTCAAATCTCTCTGCCCCTAAGAAGGATGAGATAGGAAGCCTCCAAGGATTCATACCCAGGGAGATCCCTCCCGAACTGCCTCCCTTGTCTGAGTTTTGGTATTTATAACTCCAGTGGGAAATGGGAAGAGATGCTTTCCTGGTACTTGGTTACTTCCAGTTCACTTTCCACCAAAAATCACCATGCCCAGAGAGGTGCAAAAAATGAGACTAAGAGATATTCAGGACATTTCCAACCTTCCCCTGTCTCTCATGCACCACCCCATTCCTGGACATCTCGCTGATTTTAGGCTGGTGTTACAAAACCCAGCTTTTAGGCAGATTATTTGGTGCCCTAATGCACTGCTTTAGAAACACTATTAAGAGTAGGTTTATAAGAACCCAAACATCACCCCAGCTCCCTTGTGTTGTACCAGGATGATTTCTGACAAATAATCATGATAGCCCAATCTATAACACTCTCGTTTTACTATACAGGGTTGTAAAAGAGGTGCCATGCACAGAATCCTGTTGCCTCTTGAAATTTTCATAAACATTTTTCATTTAAAAATATTTGGAAAGGACGGTTAAACAAAGAAACAAATACTAAATAAACCTCCTTGTTTTTCTGATGCTAGACTGGCACAGGCAGCTTCTAAGAATTAGCCATTCCAGAGAGCAACTGGTTAATTTCCAAGGGAATAGGGAGGGGGGGAAATGAGGATCCATAGTAATTTACAGCTTAGCCTGTTTGTATTTTCTCTTTACAGCTCTCATCTGGATTACCAAATGCAAATTATTTATCGTATTTTACTGGCAAACTCTTCTAGCGCACTGGTACGTGGAATTCCAAAGCCCAGCCCTGCAGCTGGGAGGCTGCATCCCCCCTGAGCCTCACTTCAAAAGGTGAATGTCCCTTCGAAACCAGAGCAAGCACTTTCCCCATCACACTGTCACAGCACAAGGCCACCAGCATCCCAGCCCAGACCCTGTGTCTCACAGACACATCAGTGAGAGCTCCCCAAACTCTTGTTTTCTGTTGTTCTTACGATCCTCGTGCGGATGTAACATGAGGGTAAAAGGACCCAGCTGGTTTTAGAGGCTGTTACTTTCAAGATTCTAGGAGAGGATCAAATGAAGGAGAAAATTAAATTAAACAAGCAGCACTTAATTACGTAGGCTGCTTTTGTACTCTCCCCTTCCTCTATGCAGTAGTTTCCACCTGAAAATCTTGAAGTGCTTTAGAGCCGGTAATTATATCTCAGAACTGCTGCAGAGAAGGATGCAAGGGAAAGCGTGTGCAGGTCACTTGATCTTGTCGCTTTGATTATACATTAACTTTGCATCTCTCCAGACCTCTGCTCTGCCAGGACACTCCTTGCAAGTTAACCTAAGGTCTGTGCAAATGCGTTTAATAATGTTTCTGAATGAGGGAGTCTATTAAAAGGGAAGTCGCAGACTGGTTCAGCAGGGAAAATGGATGTATGGATGGTCCTCCCAGGCACCCACCCCCATAGGGAAGGTGTCCTGGGGCAAATGCAGTGCCATGGATCCCCCTGCTCTGGCCATCCCATCTGCAGAAAAGTGCCAGTCCCCCAGCATTTACTCTCATCCATGAGGACCCAACCACTGTGGTTGCAAAACCTGACATGATAATGTCAGCTTGGAAAGCCATATCACCTCCCTCGCTCCATTTGGGATGTTTGAAGCCAGCAGCTAGGTAAGAATGCCAGCATAGAGGCCACCAAGAGCCAAGTTCATCCCCTACTAAAGCAATCCACGTGGGATGATACTTAGAAATGCCCATGATCGCATAGATACAGGGCTTGGTACCATCCCTGCTCCTGTGCAGGAGCCCACAGGTGCTGACGCCCCAGCCTCTCGCCCATGTGGCTACAGAGCTGAGCACTTCATGGGCCAAATGCTTCATCAGGGAAAACTCCTCTATCGGGGTGGATCTCATCCTCGTCAGCAGCCAGGAGCTGGGATCCACCCTGCCAGCACAGCCCTTCGGGCACGGCAGCCTGCACACCAGAGGTGCCCGGGCTGAATGTCATCACCAAATTGCTTCAGAGAAGACTGGCTCGGTGGCATTTGAGAAGCCGTTGAAGAGCAGCTTCAGCATAATCTAGTTTAAGATGTTATTTTCAGAGAGAAACGAAAGCACAGGGCGATGTTCATCTGGCAATCAAAAACATTAGCAGAAGTTCTGGCAGTGGATCCCGGCAATGATAAGAATTAAAATGTTCTTGAAAGCATGAGCGAAAATCTGGTTGGCACAAACGCTATTGCAACACTGAGATAACTATAAAGACAGGGATCTTTTAGGAAAGTGCAGTTTCATGGCAAGAGAAAGCCCAGCTCATGTTTTACAGCCTCCTGTTATGAAATCACGCTTGTTACTCTTGGTTTGCTGCTCATGCAGGAGCCTCTTGGGAGGCTGAGATGGGGACAATGCCAAAGTACCTGCCTTTGCTGGTGTGCTGGGGCTGGTGTCTGAGCTCGCAGGGGACACGGCACAAAGCAGAGGGGGACAGGGCACCAGCAACCGACCCCTTGCACAGTGGGGATGTAACATCAGCCCTGGCTGTGGGATTCCTGCCCACGGGATCCAGCATTCCATTTCAGTAGCCCCTGCATTCTCTGACAGCGAGGAAATTCTTTAGGAGTCAACAGATACTTGACATTTTTAATAGCCCAGGAAGGTTCTGTGGTTTTGCATTTTGTTTCGCATACCAAAGGCCTGATTTTTCTCTTCTTTGTTTCAGGAGTAACCCAGCAGCATTAGCTAAGCTCAAGTGTGGCTCAGCATAAGGACGAGACCCAGCCTGTGTCAGCCCAAACCAGCCTGGGGAGCCCCAAAATCTCCCTTTTCCCATCACAACCCCCATGCAAAGAGCCAAGGAGCCCATCTGAGCAGGGTCAGCCCGGGGAGAGCTGAAATTTCCACTTCTCCAAGGAGACCAGACCCTATTGTTCTCCCAGACTCTCTTATGATGTTAAGGGCCATAGATAAAAATAACTCGGACTCAATTGTTCTGCTATTTATACACTCAAAAGTCAACAGCATAAAAGCTCCCAGCCCTTGGGCTGTGCTGGAGTTGATGACCCATTTTCTGCTTGCTTGTCCTTGTAGGTGCCATGGGGGGAGCGGCGATGGGGCAGGGGAAATCAGGCTGTTTGAAGATAAAGAGGATTTTCGAAAGCTCAAAGGGCAGTTCAGCATGTAGCTCACCAGGGTACAGAGGCCCATTTGGGCCATTGTGTTCCCAAGGCCAACCAAGTCCATAACAATGCTGGAGTTGTATTTGAGAAGGACCCAAGTTACCAGCTCCACAGCACAGGTCTTCAGTTGGACAATGAATTGAAATCCCCAGCTTCTGGGGCTTGCCAAAGAAATAGATGGGTCTGAATACAGATGCAAAACAACCCTCATCTGAAGGCCATCAAGGAAACCAGTATTTCCAGACCTCAAGTCTGTAACATAATGGGGCTTGTCAGGGAGACAAAAACTGAATTTCCTCCATGTCAAAACTCACCTGACAACTCCAGCTTTGCAAAATAACCCTAATTACTGAGCAACAATTTTATATTAACATTTTGGTAGGGAAAGCCACCTTATTCAGTGGATTAGAGCAGCAAAAGACACATGAAGCTGGTGAAGCATTGACATCTGGACTAAATGAGCATCCCCTCTTAGTCTGGGTGGTAGTTAATGGGAGCTTTGTTCTGCAAAATAACCCCACACAGGAGCACCCAGAAAGACAAAGTGACCACTCAGGTGTCATCTGTGGGGTTCGTTGGGAAGAATGTGCCACCAAAGTGAGAATCGGGCAGGAAAACTGATTTTTAAAAAAGGGAAAATATATTCAGCTTATACAAATGCCATTCAGAATGAAGATATCAGCTCTGCTCATTTACTTTGCAACCACCCATTAACTACCACACATTAAGTATCTACCTTTAAGGTTGTTTGGTTTTGGTTTGTTTTTTCTTCCATGGCAAAAATTTGTTCATCTTAAAGCCAAATAAATGCCAAGAAAATCATGCCACCCACTACATTTATGATCAAAATAGTTATTTCTTTTGATAATTTCCAGCAGTTACAATGGCCCAGTGAAAATTTATTCAGTGAAGATCACTCAGTGCTGAATACTTTCCTCACTTTTTCCCTCAGAAAAGCAGTTCTGTTTTATTTCCTCTTATAAGCAGGGTACTTTTTAATAGGGTAATTTGTACTACAAACTCCGGAAAACATGTTTTGATTTTTTTTGGTGTGCGATTCCTAAAGCCCTAGTTTTGAAACATACAGATAAAAGTGCTTTGACGTTGCAATTTCTTTATTTCCAGATTGCTGACTAGAGAGCCAAAAATCACTCCTTGCCTCTCAATCAAGGTCTGAGTAAAATTTAGGCACTTGCAATAGACAACTAGGCTTGTCGAGCTATTCCATAAAAAGCAGGAACCCTAGGCTAACACTTCCCAAAATGCTGACATTACATGCTCCTAATTATGCAGACCTCTATGAAGGATTTAAGTACAAATTTACCCCTATTCACTGCAGGTAGCATTGATTTTAGTACAGTATAGAAAAAAAGGGGAAAGTTTCACTCTATTTCTAAGCAGAGCAGAGTGGAATAAAGGAGCAATTTGTTGGTTTAATAAGGTTCCCAACCAAAATGGAGTGAAGCTGAGCTATATGTGCTGGGACGGAGCAGAAGTGGGATCAGTCTCACCCTCACAAGGGGCACAAGGGAGTGAGGACGCCTTGCAAGGGACACACAACCATTAATGACCCCAGGATTAACACCAGAAACTTCTCCCACCCTCTGCAGGTAACATGAGACTAGAGACCCGAACTGAGCATGAAAAGGCAGAAATGCAGATTATGTATCTGAAACGTCACAACTCTTGTCTCCCACTGCCATGTAAACACCCCAGTTCTGTCACTGAGCACCTCAGATTTTGTCAAGATTATAGATTTGCTTCTTGTAGCCATTCTCTGTAGAAAAAGCCAAACCAGATCAAAAAAATGACCACTCTTGTTTAGTCTGCAAATGCGCTCACTTCCCATTCCCACAGGGATCCCTTTTCTTCAGCTCTGTCATGCCCCAAACGTAAGCCCTTGCATGTGGCCTTCAGGAAGGTGATTTCCAAAACATTAACAGGCCCCTGGAAACACAAAATGCAGCATCTGAACCTGACCCCAGCTTGACATACATCTTACCAAATATCTAACTAATATCCATCACCAAAGACGGTGATGGAATTGGACCTAGGGCTCCTAACTGGACGGTAAAGGAGAAATAGTTGGACAAACGGAGAGGTATAAGGTGGTAAAAGCTGGTACCAGCTCTTTTTGAAGACCAAAATGTTTTTTCCCCCTTATTAGACACCCATCTGTGTCACCCAGCTCTAATTAAGCATCTGCTCTCCAAGAGGCTAACAAGTTCTTTTGCTGATAATCCCAACCAGCTTGGCAGCATTATTTATAATACAGCCACGGCGAGTCTCTGCTCTGTTCTAAGTCCCTTCATTGTTGGAATAAGACGTAACTATATCATTATTTTAGGAGACATATAAAATATAATCCAATTATATGGTGGAGACGTGGAATTCCCAATGATTTGAGAACAGGCTGCTTTATTCAGGGTGGGGGGAAAAGATTTAAAGAGACAGGTTGTCACCGGGCATCAAAGGATTTGGGATGATATTTAGGATAACAGTTTATAGACATGGAGCAAATCCTATTATAATGCCACATGGCCGTCAGGCTGTCACGGTGGCAGGTACATCGCACATCTGAGCAAAGATGCCAGCCAGAAGCATGGTCAGGGGAGAGATGCTGCATGTTATCATAGAATCACAGAATGTCCTAAGTTGGAGGGGACCCACAAGGATCCTGTCCCTGCATCGGACAAGCCCAAAATTCACACCACGACCTGTGTTGGATGGGGAATTGGAAGGCTTTCATGTGTACAGCAGCAGATGCATCTAGAGAGCTCCTGTGTTCTGCTCTGCTCCCTGGTGCCCACCCTGCTGCCCACACCATGGGCATAAAGGTTCATAAACGGTGTGAGTCTGGGTTTACCCTGTAATCCCCCAAGGACGGAGTGGGGAAAGAAACATTAAAGCAAATAGAGGAGCATAAATGGGCATTTACCAAAGCATTTGCTCCGGACCCTGTGCAAGAGCCCAGCGATTGCTAGTCAGGGAACCTCAGCATGGCCTAGAGCTCTCTGTGCAAAGGGGCTGATTCAAACCCCGTAGACAAGGAACTGCAAAACCCAGTTTTGGTTCAGGCCCAGCAGCCTTAGGAGGCACAGAGACCAGGTCTGGGAGGGTAGTGGGCAGCAGTGCCCAAGGAGCCGGCGTCTTTCAGAAAACTGCATGCACAAGCATGTTTTGTGTTTGTTTTGTTGTGTTGTGTTTTGTTTGTTTTTGTTGGTTTTGTGGTGTTGTTGTTGTTGTGTGGTTTTTTGCTTGTTTTTTTTCAAATGATTCATAATCAACAAAATTCCAAGGATGGTGAAAGCATAAAAGCTGTTCCCTCTCCCAGACACCATGGGAACTCTGCAGTGCCACAGGGATGAGCTCAGAAAACAGCCCAGACAGACGGACATGCCCAGACAGACATGCCAGGCCACTGCACCAGGCTGGGCCAGGACCTGCTGGGAGAAGCGCAAAATTCAGCCCAGGGTTCACTTGAGCTGCTGTGGCTGAACAGGGGGACGTGCAGCCCCTATCCCACTATACTCGAGGTGCCGTGGGGGAGCACAAACCATTTCCACCCCCTCCCTCAGCCTCCGGTCAAACAACACGTGCAGCAAATAAAACCCATTCCTGCCTCCCTTTGCTTTCTTTCTCTGTCTTTCTTTGCTCTTTTATCTCAGCAGCACTCACAAGCCTATTAGCCCGACTGCTGACAGCCGTCCCCCCCTACCAGCCCACAGCAGCACCCATGTCTCTGCCATCCGCCTCCTCACACTTGTATTTTGTGTACTCGGTCCCCAGCAGTGCCTGGGACAGCACCGGGGTGGCATCCGCATCCCCAGCAAGGTGATGCACACTGAGATGCCACCCCACTGTGGTGGCGGAGGATTAAAGGAATAACTATAAATTTGCTGAACAGGACATGCTTTCCTTGCATGCAGCCCCTGGGGAGTTGAGAGGACTAGCAGCATGAATACATAAAAGCCCTGGATAGTTTACAAAACAGAGGAGATTTATAAGGGTCTCAAAAAAATCCAGCAAAGTAGCTTCCAAATTAAACCTCAGCCTTGCTGCTGCCAAAGGTTTTGCCAGCTTGTAAGGGGAGCGAGGATGTCTGCAAGTTACCAGGAGCCACGAGATTCCCTTTCTTTCCTTTCACCTTTCCTTTCCTTTCCTTTCCTTTCCTTTCCTTTCCTTTCCTTTCCTTTCCTTTCCTTTCCTTTCCTTTCCTTTCCTTTCCTTTCCTTTCCTTTCCTTTCCTTTCCTTTCCTTTCCTTTCCTTTCCTTTCCTTTCCTTTTTCCCTTCCCTTCCCTTCCCCAGTTATTAATCCAGCTAGTGCAAAGGGCAGTAACACCCACAGCATCCTTCTCTGGGTAAGTTCTGGGAGTAATTTCCACCTCGTAACTCTGCCTCTCACGAGGAGCTCCAAGAAGGGAGACAGAGACACGTGCCCCAGTCATGCAGACCCCAAGCATCAGAGGTTTTTGGTGCGTAAGGCCCCGCAGAGCCAGGCTGGGCTAAACGAGGCGCAGCGATGTGCCAGCAAGGTGAGGGAGGAGCCCGAGCCGGCAGCCACGGGAACGCGCTCCAGCCCTGCACGCCAGATGGGCGCAATAAAAGGCTCATTAATGGGGATCGTTGGACCTCCATTTCAGATTGCTGGATGAAACCTCCTCGGTAAGTATCATTATTATGGTCCTCTCAATCAAGCCAAGCAGCTTTATGACAAAATCAAAAGTTGTGATCCAAGCAGGAGAAGGATGGGATAAGCAGCCTATTTATTTTACTTTGGGTTCACGGTGAGGACCCAGCAGCTGTCAGGACAGAAGAGTGATGACGGTCACATCCCTCCAAGGGGCTGGGGCAGCTTTAAACACCATCACAGCTCTCTGCCCTCTCAACCCCAAACCTGAGTCCACAGCGGGGTTATGTAGATACCAGTATGCCAGTCTGCAGCTCAGAAACGAGGGAAAAAAACACCCAGAGATGGGCTCCCGCTGCCCACATCCAAATCGCTGTTCACAGGCCAGGGACAGCAGGGTTTGCACGCCAAGTTCATCACTTGTGATGTGCTCAGCATGAAAAAATCATTTGAAACGTGTTACCCGTTTAGTATGACTGCCTGCATAACTTTTCCATCATTTCTGCACAAATAGAAGATGTTAAAATAAAGACCTTTACGGTCAGGGCTTGACATCTTCAAGACAGGGGATGAAAGGACACAGAAAGCACAGGAGAGGCCCACTGACCACAGCCAGCACACGTCCCTGGGGACGAATGGCAGCGGCCCTGCCGTACACTGGGGTGTTTCTACAGAGCACTTGGTGCTGCATTTACTCATTACAACTTCGTCCAGATAAGTTTTTTCATCAAAATATTTTTCATTGATCTGCATTCCCCTGTCTCCATCATATCTGCCCATTTCCTACTCCATATGCAGTGATTTTGCTCCTTTGAGCTTTGCAGAGTTCAGATGCCACCAGGCAGAGCTGGTGCACACAGGAGGGACTCCCAGCCCCCACCTGCAATCCCAGACGCTTCTTTCTGGGCTGAACGCCTGATGGTTCTCCTTGTCCTTATTATGTGAGGCACCTCCAACAGGAGGAGGAGCAGGATGGGTTAATCACCAGGCTGGTGGAGGAAGGTAATTCAGCCAGCGATGGCAAAGTCAAACCATCCTCCACCTCCGACTCACAGCTGTGGGTCAGAAACACCATGTGGTGCCCAAGGACCTTCGGATTTTGGGACGACTACTTCTCGTTCCTCACGTGCGTCTCAAACCACGGATTTCTCAGCTCCCCTGTCAGCACATCTCAGCTGTCACCTCCACTCAGAGGTGCAAAGCTGAGGGGCTGCAGAGCCTCTGCTGACTGGCAGGGAGGGAAGGAGATCAGAAGATCATTCTCTGAAGAATTAAGATCCTAATCTGTCTTAAGCTGCTCAGCGCCTCCGAGGGCCCTCCTGAGGCAGCATCTCATCCGCAAGGACAAGCAGATGAGGCAGAATGAGGCGTAGCCTGGCATGGGGTTCACAGCCACAAAAGAGAGTCTTGCAAAGCAAAGATAAAGCTTCAATTAGACTTTGCCCTTCATTATGTAAGTTCAGTGTCACCCTCGCCCATTAAAAGCCGGTGGGAAGAAGCTGCAGGTAGGAGGAAGCATCAGAGGGATTATACAAAGCGCAGCTGTGCGAGGAAATCCGATATCTCTCAGCATCATCAGGCACAAGAGCCAAAGTCTCTTCCTCCTCCTTGCAAAAACCGCCCATCCCATGGGGCACCGTGAGGACACGAGGCAGCCGCTGTGCTTGCAACACCACCCGAGAGCAGCAGCAGCCAGAGCCTTCTCCCAAATGAACTTCTCCTTTAATGGTATTTATTGCACCAAGAAGATACCACAGCCCAAAGGCAGGTTTGGCCCTGGGGCCTTTGAAACTCCCAAGGCGCAGGCAGACAAGGAGAAAATGAGTCTGACTGGGAACCTCTGGCTAATCCCCCTGATGCTGGCAAAGGTGAGGAATGGGGATGATATTCCCATGCTGACCCCAGGGGACATGGAAGCCTTGCAGGGAACAACTGGTGCCTCAGGAGGCCATGTTGAGCATCCTTGCCTGATGGACACTGATGCCATGTGGGTTTTGTGCTTCCTTCAGGGCAGTTTCATCCCAACCAGGTTCCAGAGAACACCATGTACCAAATCAGCTGTCACTACAAAAATATGGTCCTGGCACTGGGCAGGAAGGGAACATGTATAACCTGGGCAAGAGCAGATGATGATGATGATGATGACAGGCAGTTTTGCTGCACGTCTGCTGTGTGTGCAGGTGGAAAGGCTGAGGTATGTATGGCAGGGATGCTAAAATTTACCCCATGCCCTGGGACCAGATCCAGACTGCAAGCGACAGGAACGCTCCTCTTGCAGCAAGTGGGCAATTTGCAGGCTAAAATCCTTAAAAATCTGCAATATTTTCCTCCATTACTTCTTCCACCTGGGAACAATATTCTGCCGCTGCAGCCTGGCCGCTCTGGGACACCTTTCCAGCCGACTGCGGCCGTTCCCCCTCCAGCATTTTGCATTTAGCCCCGTGCAAGAGAAGAGCTCGGCTGTTCACAACCTCTGGTCTTCGGGATGCTGCTGCAGGCACGTTCCCAAAATACACTGAAATCAAACCCGCCCGGTCCCCACTGCACAGCGCAGGGGAGGAAGGGAGTCAGTGAACAAATATTTGTCTGGCTACCCTGCTTTCTAGCACAGAAAGTCTGAAGAAGAAAAAAATCCAGCTTTCCAGGAAAACTCGACCCGCTGATGCTGCCAACACTCTGGGATCGCAGCAGCTTGGTACCTTCCCAGTGTTTGGTCTAGTTTTCTTTTGAAGAAACCAATGGAACAAGGGGGAAGGAGGTGGTTTCAAAGCATACAAAGCCAAACTGCTGAGCAATAAATCAGCCAACACCTCCCTTGCTGCTCCAGGACACCAAAAACCAAGCCAACTTTTTTTGCTCTCAGCACTGTTGGCTTTACAGCCTCTCCAGAAGTCCCAGGACTGTCTCACCATATGTGTCAGGTCACATCTGGATCACAGGGCAGCGGGCTATGCTTGATGAAGACCAGCCAAGATGGGCACCAAGGTGGGGGGCACTTGCTGAACGTGTGTTATCCCACTGGCATAAGAAAGTAATTCTGCCAACAGGAGGACTAACGAAGCTTCATTTGTTGTGCATTGTGTCTCATTGCCTGGCATTTTATCCAAGTCAGGTTGTGGTTCAGCCCCTTAGCAGACACTAAAAAATGCAGAAGGGTGACAAATGTGGATGTCTTGACCATGGGAAAAGCTTCTGAGAGCACCCCGTTACAGACATCAGATGCTGCGCTTGGATAAACTTCAGTGAGGAATAGACTCTCCGGTGAATATTTGATAACATGACTGTATTTTCTGCCTGTGTTTGAGATCTCTTTTCCCAGGCAGGTCCTCTGATGTTTCACACCACCAGAACCTACACTGCAGCCCTTCTCAGTGGGGTCTTTTACTATTAAAGTCTATTTCCTCTACCTACCCACCAACTTTTATGAAATGTGTACTTAAAACCACTGAGATGTCACTCCTTCAATCACACATCACTGAAGTGAAGCACTGAGCTGAGCAGTTAGTAGGTTAGGCTTGACAACCAGTCTCGGCTGAGTACAAGGAGTGCAATCATTTAAGCCACACTTCTTTAGGAGCCAGCCTAAAAACAACACAGGAAAGGCTATAGAAACAGGCTACCTAGTATTTTTTAGGGCAAAACAAGTGTAAAGGTCTGATGTGAATCCTTGCTCATGCTCCCATGACATGCTGACATTCCCCACCATCTCCCGCCTCTCCCATAGTGGCAGCCGTGACCAGTTCGCTGTGTCAGGCTCTGGCACCAACCAAGGAAATTCCAGTGCCTGTGGAAAGCTCTAGCTCAAGGAACAACTTGTTTTCCACTGCCCAGAGCCTGCAGGTTTAAATATGGCCCTAAGTTTGAAAACAGGGCTCTTGTTTTTCATGGAAAACCCCATCCGCCTTAACAAACATCCACTCCATCCTGGCTGCGTCACAGCGCGGTACCTCCTGCGACCTGCCCTGCACTGCCAGGTCCAAAATAAAGTGAGAAAAGGAGTATTGCAAGAAGGAGGCAGCATCACTGGGCTTCTCCTTCACTTGTTCCCATGTCCTAGGCAGGGAGATGGAAACATTCCCAAGATTTGGACTTGCCCCAGCTCTACGAAACATGAGGTTTGTCACAAAAGCATCTGCTCAGTCTGCCGAGGCAGCGATAGATGATGCAGATGAGTCCCCCAGAGCTAGGGAGAAGAGGAAAATCCCAGCTCCCTGCCCAGAGCAGCAGTGCCAGGCACCTTTGATGGACTCTGCTCACAGCCACCGGCCTCCCCAGGCAGGGCAGAGAGGAGGAGACCCATGCAGCACAGGGCTAAAGGCGTTCCTGGCATCGCGCCATAACAAACAAGGGGAAAATGATAAATATGGCAGGATCTGCAGAGTTTCCTTCTTGTACAAAAGCCCTTGCAGAAGCAATATCTTGTGCACAGCGCAGCTTGTTGGGAGAGGAGATTTAGCACACGGGCATGCACGGGGATGGACATACACACACAGAGCAAGCGCTGGGCTCCGGGCATCCACCCTGGTGCTCCATACATTCACCCTCACATTCCATGCATTCACCCTGGCACTCCGGGCCGACAGAAGGACACAGCAATGCCAGTACTTATCCTGGCAGCAGCAGGAACCATTGCTGCATCAGCAAAGCAGAATCCACTAATTGGGTCTAAAGGAAAGGAGAGGGGGAGAGAAGGGAAGAAAGCAAAGCAGGGGGGTGGAAGACTAAACCCCCGACTCAATGGGAAAACACTACAATCCAACGCAGACAGGATGAAACCACGGCAGTACAACATTGTCCGGTTCAACTCGCAGCCCTGTATTATTCCCAGCTCGCCTTAAGTAGCTCTGTAGTGTTAGCGCTGTTCTTGAAAGATAACTTCACCTTTCACCCCTTAAGCTCTGAGATATTCCTAAAAGTACCAGCATGTTATTACGAACAGAAGAGCAGTGTTAATGCTGAAATGCTCTATCCTCTTCTCCTCCCTCCTTGTCACCGCTGAATTTTAAAGCACAGCATTATTAAAAAAGAAAATATATGCTGAGAATGCAGCATCCCCTCCCAGCAGCCCCCCCTGGTTTTGCACAGCGAGTGCCGAGGGGCTGCTGTTTCCAGTCTCCTCGATGTTTCCTACCCTTTGTGTCTAAAAGCCATCAAGTTTCTGCTGTCCCTGCCACCCTCGTCCCTTGGAGGGCAGGGCTGATGCCACAGCAAGGACCAAGGGAAGTCAAGTCATCTTCAGACACTTGCAAATTTCCAAAGAAACCATTAAAAATTGCTGAAAACCAAAGTTCTTTGAAGCTGCTGAGGCACGTGCTGCCTCTCCACAGCCAGGACGGTTCACCCTGCACAGACTGGGCTGGCAGGACCACACGTTCTCCTCTCCCAGTGTTCCCCAAAAGCCAGGAGGAGCCTCTCCTCTCCCTCCCCATCTTCCCTCCTCCAGGCACATCATCAGCAAGCGCCTCAGCTCTTCCTCGCAGGATCTGTTGGTTTATGTTTGTGTTGCCTTCCTGAGACTGTAAAGTCTTCGGGGGCAGGAACATGCTGTAATCTGTGTTTGTCAAGTGCCATGTAAACGGCTGGCTAAATGTGTTTGTTTTCAACCGCTTATTTGTTTTTCGAAGGGGTAGTTACAGGAAAGTACACAGCAGAATAAGTAATTGGGAGCAGAGCAGAGCTGAAGCCAGACAGGTAGAGGATGGGAGAAGCTGCTGTGTCACAGTGAGGGCTGCAGTGACCCTGTGGAGAAAGGCAGATGTCACCAGTAAGGTTTCCCTCCCCAGTCTCACAGGTGGGAAGGGCTGGGGATAACCCCAAAGATGTACTGGCAGCCCCAACCTTGGCAAGTGCTGGGGCAAGTCGATTTGGTGGGCACCACATCAACTGCCAGGATCCCACCGGGATTTTATTCTTGCAGGCTCACCTATCATGAAATCACAGAATACCAGGCTGGAAGGGACCACAAAGATCATCCCGTCCAATGTTTCTTCGCAAAAGCCCAGTCTAGACAAGCTGGCTCAGCACCCTGTCCAGCTGAATCTTAAAAAGTGTTCAATGTTGGGGGATCCACCACTTCTCTAGGGAGATTATTCCATGGCTGATTGTTCACATCATGAAAAATTTCTCTCTTGTGTGCAATCAGAATCTTCCCAGGAGTAACTTGCACCCATTGCTCCTTTAAATGTGGCTTTACGAATTTAGAGCATTTGTTTTTCTGTCTTCTCCTTGATAGACATACCCTGTGTCCTTCTTCTCAATGATAAATCAAACCCCTCCCATATCACTTTTCCTCCTGCCCGGCTTGTACAGCTAATGAAATTGTAATCACTTCCACAGTAGCATCTGTGGTGCTTTGAACGCCGAACTGCGATGTAGAACATCAGAAAATATCCTGATTAAAAAGGAGTTTGGGGAGGGTGCAGTTTGCCTGAAGGTGACAACATCTCTTACACTTGAAATGAAATGTATCAGTGTTGAAGAGTGGGAAAGAAAAGAGAAAAAACTTTGGCCCCTCCGGAGGTTCAGAAGCCCTAAGGCTGTTGGCCGCTGGATTCATGTATGCTGTGCTTTAGCACTTTAAAAAGTGACTAAAAAAGCAAAAAAACGCTAACCGGTGGACTGTCAAATATCCTATCACCAGTCAGCCATAGGCGGCGAGGATGTCATGCCATGGGGTTAGCAGCAGTATCGTATGCAAGGTAAAGATGCTTCATTGCATATATTAAAGGCAGCCTGGGCCCTAAATGCACCCTAAAGAAGATGGATCTCCTTGGGAGGCTGAGATCTATTCATCACAATCTGATTTCTAAGTGTCAATTAATCTTACTGCTCGTGTGTTGTTCCCCAGCCCTGACACAGCTCTCACTGTCCCTGACTTGGAAGAGTAATGGGAGACAGTGTTTGAGTATATAAAAGGTAATTAATAGAAAACATCCTCCCTTTAAAAAACAACCACCAAACCAACCTTTAAGGATAATATGTCTTTCCCCCCAGCATCCATTTCCACAGATACAACTCGCAGCAGCTACTGTCATTTGGGGAATGTTAATTGCCCAGCAAGAAACTTAGATAGTGTTTTAAAAGGCTAAGAACGACCCTTTCAAAGTATGCATCTAATACAAAAGAAATGGTGAATTTTTTTAAGCGCCTATTGTTTCCCTCTCAGCACGGAGCCCTTCCCTGGCTCTTGCTCTGACATTACAAAAAATCCACAGAGCCCTTGGCGTGGAGAGATGTAATGCAATGAGATAATGTTATTTTACTTATAACTTGGAGGGAAATAAAACATGTGGATGGGCCTCGGCAGAGCCTGTTGCTCTCAGGGAGCCATCCCAGGACACTGATAGAGCAGCAGGGTGAGGAGGAGGATATGGAGCTGGGTTTGCTGGCTGTGGATGGGAAGGAGCCCCCAGGGAAAAAGGCCTAGGAAGAGAAAAAAAGTAATCCTTTCCAGTGTTTTGAGAGAGGAGAGGCTCCTCATAGTGAATGAGGCTTGGTAAAGGGGATTTGTTGGTGAGTAGTAGGGCTTGGGGTGGAGCTGGGGTGACTGAGATTCCTGCATTGATTTCTGTAAAGCAGCCAGTGGGGAGTTGGACAGGATCCTTCTTGCTCTAGGAAAAACTGCTGGGAAAGCCAGTGAGGAGGCATCTGGATGGGTCAGAGTCCCTGATCAGGGAGAGACCAGAGCTGTGCATCCACAGAGCCACCCAGAACAGCCTCCCAGTCATGCCCAGCTTCCCAGCCAACCATATGAACCAGAGCAAGCGGTACCACCCCAGCTCCTGGGACTGCAAAGGCAGGTGGCCCTTTTCCAACTTAACCAACAAAAAAAAACGCCTAGAGGGTCTGTTTTACAAAGTAAACCACCACAGCGTCACTATGAACAACAGATAAAACTCCATGTGCTCCAAGGATGGGAGATGCAGATGTAAGTCTGGAAGTGAAGGCAGTAGCTGCTCAGATCTCATCAGCCTGTATAAACAGGCTGTGAATCTTGTAATTACTGGTTCCCTCCTAGGATTTCAGCACATCTACTCCTCACCCAACCTTGGAAAGTACAGAAGGTTTAAAAATGAAGCCTAATAAAACCTAAATATTATCTTCCATGTTCTGAGGCACAGCAAAGGTTTGATTTACATTTCTAGCAAAAGTTCTTGCATCTAAAGCAATAGATTGTATATTGTATTTGTCTAAGATTATAGGTACTATATGGCATTTACTATATCTTGTAAATATTCTCTAAAGCACTATCGACAGAACAATTATGGCAGAGGAAAAGGAATAACGGTTTTGAATCCACTCTTGGTGGAAGTAAAAATGGATTTTGCCCTTTGTTACTGCAAATGATCTGCAACTCAGTGATGCTTAATAGCACATATTAGAAGAATACCGTCAAATTAAAACCCCTAGCAAGTTTTTCCAAAAACTCAACCCCTGGTTATGCTCCTGGGAAAGGGGACGGGGTCTCGGAGACTCCGGGTGGCAGCAGCACGTTGGAAATTTGGCTGTCCTGCAGACCAGAGCAGCAAACCTCACCTTACTTGTTCATAACCAAATCTGCACGCTGACACTACAGATAAGACCTCTGGCTACACTGCTGGAAATGATCTCACTCCTCACCTTAGCTCACGGCCTTTCCTGATTGCTTTTCCAACACAAGCAGCCAGGGAAGGGTTTTAGGGCAGCAAAAGGCGTGAGGCTTGGTGTGAGTCACTGCACTGTGCTGCCCCGTAACGGTCCAACACGCAGCTCTCCTCTGGCTCCTAACGAGAAGCTCTTGTTTTCTCCTAGAAGGAAAAAATCCATCCCCCTCTCCAGTCTGTCCAGAGTTGTCAACAGCCTGCGAGCCGGAGGGAAGAGGCAGCTGACGGCGAGCGGGCCGCGCGTCCCCGCGCCGTGCCACTGATTGGGTGGTGGCATAGGAATGATGTTTGCATCCTATTTTTAGTGCAGCCTGCAGCAGGCTTGTGAGCGCACAGCCCGGGCTGCGGGAACAATGCCACTCTGGACGCTCATGCTCAGCGACGCTCGAATCCCACGCTCAACGCCCGCGCCAACCGAGTAAACAGCAGCTCCACACACAAAAATATATAAAAAAGACCTTCCTGCCTTTGGAGATCCTCCCCAAATCTTTGCAGACAAGCAAGAAGGGTGAGAGCTGCATAGAGGCTTAGGTGCTTGCTCTTCCCCAGCTTCTCCTCTTGCAAAGCGAGGAAGCAGCACACAAATCCTGCAGCCTACATCCCAGCTCGCCCTGGGACAGACCTGTCCCTTAAGAGCAGCCTCTGTGCGGCATCGAAGTGGTGTAAAGAATAGAGAGTAAGTCACAGAGACATCAACAACAGCCAGACATGAAACCAGCTGGTTTGTGTCCCTCCCCAGGATGAGGAGTCACACGCCCGAAGCACCGCGGCCAGCCTGGGTGGCCCCAGGAACAGCTCCCGCTGCAGCGGCTCTGTGTGTCCGTGCAGTAGGAAAATCAGCATTCTGGTTTGCAAATGCCACATGGATGCAGTTACACCAATGGTCTGCCCCTACTGGCCCCGGCCACCAGCCTGACCACAAACCTGTGCTGTGCAGGGACTGAGGTTCCTGCAGAAGCCTTTGCCCCTCACCACCTCTCTGCAGACCCACAGGGGCTGGGTAGTGCTGGGAGGACAGGAATACAACCTTTCCGTGACGTCCTCTCACTGAGTGAAACAGCTGAATTTCGGTGCTTTCCCACTCCATAAAGGGAAGGTCTGACCTCCGAAACACCTACAGAGGAGGTGGGAGGCAACTAGAGTCATTCAAGTGGACAGAGCAAAGCCATGTCTCATGTCCAGTCCATGGAGAATATAGGTAGCTCAGGGCGTTTGGGATTATACTGCCCATCCCTGCAGCACTGGACCCTGCTTTACACGCAAGACACAGCTTAGATATAGTCTAGGTGAAGCTGATGGCTGCCAAGCACCTGCCACTTAGAGATCTCACGTGGGATCACATGAGACACTTGGAGCCCAAGCTGGTGGCCAGGGGTGCTCCAGGTGTGGCCAGCACGTGTGTGTGCTGGGAGACCTTGCTCAGTGCTGCCCCTGAGCTGATGCTACCAGCTCTGAATGCTGCCCCAGAAAGACATTTGATAGCAAAGGGTCAACCTGCTAATGGGAAACTGCTTTCCTGAGGGATCTGGGTGGACCCACGCGATGTTTCCTTCCTGGGGGAAGCAGCTGACACACCTGAACAAAGCAAAACCCAAGCACAGAAAACAGGAGAAAAAGCTCTTTCCAGGCAACTGCAAACTCGTGCAAATCATTTGGAAATGGTTGCACACATGGTAGCATTGCTGGCCCTGCCGCAACGTGCCTGAGACAGGACAAGTTGAAGAGGGTTGCAAGCCCATGGGTGGCTTTCGGGGAATCGCTGGGCCAGGAACGCACCCTCCTTTCCCACCGCAAGAGCCACATGCGTGGGAACCCTCAACATCTGCAGTGCTACAGCCCCAGCGGGGACAGCTGGACCCAGGGGAGGACGTCTGCCCATGGCCTGAAGCAGGAGAGCAGCTGGTTCACCCTCTCTCCCAGCCAAACCAAATCCCAAATGAACCTTTCTAACAATCTGAAGTTGGGAAATGTTGTCCCTTAATTTTACTGGATCACGTTTTGTTTTGTGTTTCTCCATCTTCTCCAGGCTCCCTGGTTTCAGGCCAGGCCTGTCCACAGCTTTCCAAGGCACACACAGATTGAGCGGTGAGCTTGAGCCAAGTGAAAACTAATTAATCATTTTTCACCGGGTTCATGCAACGCAAAGGGCCAAGTAGTGACATGGCTGGGGCCACCGTGCAGAGCTGGCCCAGCCTGTTGCCCCCCACCCGGCGTCCCCACCAGGAGCAGCTCTGGTGACATCCCGTGGTGCACACACTGTGCTGTCCAGAGCCACCATGGCCAGCTGGAGTGGGACAATTTACGTGGCACCGAACTGAAAGAAGCAGCTATGGGAGATCACGAAGAGCTCTGCTCAGCCATGTCCTTCATGAGTACCAAAGGAAATGCTTTTACTTCAATATTAGCAACAGAGGTGCTGATCTCGTACCAGTTGATTATCAAGTGCACTGATAGCGTGGGTTGGCCATATAAACCTGCAGAAAGCCCCATAGGGA
This sequence comes from Streptopelia decaocto, assembly GCF_964273445.1. Classification (NCBI taxonomy): domain Eukaryota; kingdom Metazoa; phylum Chordata; class Aves; order Columbiformes; family Columbidae; genus Streptopelia; species Streptopelia decaocto. Next base: position 7,238,308 of record NC_138671.1, on the reverse strand, counting down.
GCACAACACCCTGTTTCACTCTCATGACATTGTACACCAGCCTCGCATGCACCCCTGTTCATGTCTTCCCTGCGGAGATGTGGTGGGAAAGTAGAGAATGGCCCCTGTGACAGATTTCCTGCAGGATGGTGGTGTCACCTGCCAGATTTTCATCTCACCAGCTCTGCTGTGGGCTCCAAACCACTCATCTGCTTATTAAAGTCTGGGATGATGCAAAGAACAAGGTGCTATTTCCCCCTCAGCCCCCTTGCAGCCAGGACATTAGGAGCATCCTAGAGTTTATATAATAAACACTACTGTGAAAATCCTCTCAAAATACCCCAAGGATTACTTAATTCTGCCATTGCACTGCAGGAGCTTCCTGACTGGAGATCTCCCCTCTAACACAGAGGCTCCCCAAGACTTGAGGATGCACCTGGAGAAGCATTTCTGAGACAGAAGAGAAACTTTCCGCTGAGGGCCAGAGATAAGCAGGGTTGTGTTCAACCCCTGTGCTACTGGGAACCCTGAAGTTATTTTCCCCTGAGATCCACCCATGGAAAACAGGCTCAAATTTTGCACTGGGAAGGCCCATCCTCCCCGCATATCATAGCCACGTGAGCCATATTTGCAGAAGCAGGGCAAGCAAAAATATTTTACCACCTAATCCCACTTAGCTCTTGGCTCACCTTTTGTTCTGCCTTTCTCACACAGCAGGAAATTCTACTTATTCTTTGAATAGTTCAGGCAATCAGTCATTTCTTGTAATGCTTTTTTAGTGGGAGCACAGAGATATGAGCACTTGTTCAGTTTTACGACATTTGAAACAGTGTAAATAGCAAGCACCTCTACTCAAATCAGGGATTAATTCCAGATTCCTCTGCTTTAATTAAAAATGTTTTGACTTAATGGGAACAAACTAATGAACTTTTTTGAGTTAGCACTTCTCGACTAGGGACACAAAGCCTGCATTTGGCAGTGACCAGAGAAGAAAGTTTGGAGACATGAATATATCTGCCTGTTTCTGCTAATATTTCAACATAAATGGATTAAAATAAAACAAAGAAAGCCTGATATCTTAGACCAGGAGATGTATATTAGTGTAAAACCCCAAAACTTAAGTAAAAGCAGCTTACAAGATGCAGTAGATTCTGAAGTGTTTGCAGCCTGGATATTTTTCATTAAGATCTAGTGTAACTTCAGCAGAAGCGGCGAGTTTGGCAGAGATGTTTATTGATAGAGTGCTCAAGGCTAAGGATTGAGCCAGGGTAGGTGAGTCCAGACCACATGACAACCTATACGGATGGACAGCAGCCCGTACATTCTTTTACTGCCCCCAGAATTCAACCAGAAATAAGTGAAGGTGAAGCTAGTCCCCGCTGAATTTCACTGAGCCCTGGCATATCCCTCCCTTCCATGCTTTGAAGATGCTCAAAGTGGGAGAGGGATGCTTTGCTAGTCAACCAGAAATTTAGCAGGGTAGGATTTAAAAAAATGAAAATACAGAATTGGAAATCTAGTGGATTAGGTCACCCACTGCTGGTGACATTTCAGAGCAAGGGTAAAACCAAGAGACAAGGCGGGTGGGATGAGAACCCTGCCTGCCCCCGGGCAGCCCTGGGAAATGCAGCACCAGAGTGGAAATGGAGCCAAGACGTGAAATACTCACTGAATGTCCCAGTTTACCAGGCTTCCAGCATCTCCCCCATAAAGTGTACCAGAAAAGACTACCGTTTTGGAAAAACAAAACCCAACCAAAAATCCCAAACCAATTTAAAATCTAGTGGACCTTTCTCCCCTCTCTGGCACAGTCACATTTGTCACGGCGTTTGGGACATCGGCACCGGCGGAATTGCCACAGGAGCCCCCGTGTCAAAATTGCCGCAGACTGATATCTCCTAGGATATTTATGCGAACCAGGAGGCATGGCAGGATTTCACAGCAGGAGGACAAATTCATTTTGTAAAAGGTATTTATATAGTTCAATAGGTGTGTGCAGTGCTTTAGAGGTATAAAACATGAGATCCCTGCCCTAAGGGGCTTATAATCTAATAACATATACTAGGCAAATTAAAACATACATCACGGCTGCAATGAATGCCCACCCGAGCCTAGACGGCAGGGCATTTGAGCCATATGACAAGGCAGAACTCAATTTTCATTTTAGATTTGTAGTTTGCCTTTAAACAGCCGGCATTCCCTAACCCCCAAGCAAGGGAGGAATTTATCAGCATTACATCTGGGGGGAGGGAGTGCTCCAATACAGGATCATTTATTAATTGTTATTTATTATCTGTTAAACAAGGACAGTGTGTGAAGCAATAGCATTCCTTTTTCTGGATTAATTGTTGCTGTGTGATTCCTAGGTTTTATATTTTTAGCAGCCCTGTTCTAACCTAACCCACTGAAAGGGGGGAAAATGGAACAGGCACTCACACAATTAATGTAATGAGAGTAATTAATTTGAAAATAATACCCAGGGGGTGGGAGGGTTAAGGCTTTCTTTTTAAAGAAATAAAAGTCGAACCAAAGCTCCCACATCCCTCAGGACTCAGGGCTACACTGACTGCACTCGTTATGTTCACATTTGAATACTCATTCGAGCACATTTCTCATGCTGTTATTTCACCATTTCCTCAGCCTTGCATAATAGATGCAGTCATTGCCACTAAAGAGCCAACATTTACCCACAGAGGTAAGGAAGAATTCCATAAAGCAGGCGGGAGATAGAAATAAAGCTCTGTACATCAGGTCTCTCTCTTTGGGGCTTACTCGCCCTCCACAAAGAGAAAAAAACCAACAGAAGACTAAACAGCCAAAACACCGGTCAACAGTCCCTGGGGTCCCCCAGGCAGGTAGAGTGAGCTGGGAATGTTTCCTCCCTCCCTCCTCTACATCACCTTGCAGCCCCGCAGGACCCGTCTCGCTCACTCAGGGAAGTGTTTTCTTTAATTTTACGTGGCCATTTCTTGTTCTAAAGTCGGGGAATCACAGAATGGTTTGGGTTGAAGGGACCTTCCCAGCTCCCCCAGTGCCCCCCCTGCCATGACAGGGACATCTTCACCAGCTCAGGTTGCTCAGAGCCCCGTCCAGCCTGGCCTGGGATGTCTCCAGGGATGGTTCATCCACCACTTCTCTGGCCAACCTGGGCCAGGCTCTCACCACCCTCGGTGTAAAACATCCGCAGAGGTGACTGCAGGCAGGGCAGTGACTGTACTGGTAGCAATGGGGGCTCCACAGTCCCAAAACCAGCACCAGGTGTTGGGGGGACACAGGAGGGTGCATCACCCCTGCTAATGGTCGTGCTCGGGGGAAGTGTCTCGTAGTGGCAAAACATGGAGAAAACCCCATGATACACCTTCCCACCCCCTCCAATGCCACGTATCTTTGCTGGCCTCCTGTGCCCAGCCTAAAGAAGCCAAGTGAGTCTTTCGCTTCTCACACATCTGCAACAAGTAGCGCCCAAATATGTGACAGAAGCTGGAAACCTGGTTTGGGTAATGGAGGCCAGAAATCAGGTGCTGGTGCTACCAGCTGCTTCTCCGGATCCAGAGGGCACCAGCACTCAGCACCACTGAATTACCCCCTGGTTCAGCCAGCAGCCTGCACAATGAACCCTCAGTTGGCTGCTCAAGGGGGCAAAGCTGTGGCACGAGAAACTCTATGCAAAGTTCTGACGTTTTGTTTTGTATTGCCATACGTTAATGAAGGGAAATGCAGGGCTGAAACCATTCACTTGACATTGCTGACAGGTCTTTGGAATGGAAGGAAAATGGATCTGGCGCCGCCTTCTCTCTGAGGTTGAATTTCTCTGCCCACCACTAACAAAACTCAGCACAAAAGTCAAACAGTAACTCAGCAGAGACCAGAAATTCAAACTTCTCACACGCCATCTGAACCTCCAACTAGTTCCAATTTTCCTTAAAACTTAAGATTTGGCAAAGACACAGCTCTTGGTCCCAGATGCAGCATAGCACAGTCTCAGCAAAACCAGACCTGAATGTGACAAATATCTGAAAATGTTATTTTGTGAGTGTGTACTGAGTTATGTCAAATAATAAAGCCAAAGTCCCTGAAGGTTTTGCTGCATGTGAGCACTTCCACAAGGAAAAGAAGTACATTTTCATAGAATCTACAGTGATCTCATTGGTCACACAGACTTGGTAGAACAGAGAATGATTTCTATCTTCATTTGGAGCAGGTTGTAGAGGACAACTTGGGGTGTGTGCGGAGCTGGCACTGTTTCCGAGGGGCCTGGCTCTCCTTCAGTTTGATATCCGGAGGAAGGGATAAAGAATTACGTTAGCATGGAAGATGCTCCCAAATGGGGTGGCAGGAGATTTTAGCTTTCTCCCTAGCTCCCCCACAGACTGCAACTGGGATTTCCAATGAGACGCTGGATCACGTTGTTTCTGATTTTCCAATTCCTAGAATATTGGCATTGCTCTAAATAAGAAGGGAAGGAATAAACAAACCATGATGGGGAATAAAAGTTTCAGAATAGAAGTGGAAGGAACACTGCAGAAATTGATGAAGGCGGCAACAAAGTCTTAACTTCCACAGAACACAGCAACCTGTGCACAGCGTGATGCAGAACCACAGCGTTTTGGTCAACGGCTGTTTGCTTTGTGTGAACTTAATTCAACGGGGAGTTGTAAGAGCTACCACAGCCCACCTCCCCACCATCATGTGGGGGAGCGGCGAAGGGCAACTGCCTACTTTTCAATTAAAAAAACGCCTCAAGACAATTTAAAATCGCAACACGGCGGCACCAGGGAAGCAGCCAGCAGCCCAGCAGGGGGGTGGTGGTGTTACCTGCAGGAGGGCAAGTGGGCTTTGACATCTCCACGGGGAGTTCAGAAACCCTCATGGGCACCTCTCTGCCCTTCCCCAGGGCCGGGGACGTCCTGGCCGGGACAACAACCCCTCAGACCCACACTTTGGAACAGCAAAGGATGCTGAGCCCTGTTGCTGCATCAGGATGGGGATGCAGCATCTGCGCACAGGGAGGTGAGACAGAGGCTGTTACACCATCCCCTGTTCTTTAATACAACGGCAGCTTGGCATTGCGTTTTGTTTGGATTTTAACTTTTCTTTTTTTTTTTTCCTCCGGTGTTCATTAGCAGAAGTGACATTTCTGCGGACGGGCAGGCGATGACGGCAGCTAATGGCTCCCGGGCCCTCTCTCTGGTTTCCTTAGCAACTGAGGGAAGGGAAAACAGAACCTGTCAGATGGAAAATGTCAATTATAGCGGATGCGGAGGGGAAAGATGCTGCCAGCAGAGGAGGCGTGCGGAGGGGGAGTGCCGCGGTGGAGGGCTGCGCAGTGCTGGGCAGGGTGGGGGTGCCCGGCAGCGCCGTTCCAGCAAACAGCGTCGGGATGACAATATTCAGCGGCAGATGTGGGCTGTCGGATGGAGGACTGAACTCTTTCGTGGGCAATTTTGCCAGACAGAGCCCATCCCCATGGCCAACCGGTGGACTGTTCACCCCCCGAGACAAACCAGACTGTCCTGTCATAGACAGACGCAGCTGGAAAGCTATAAATCAGATTAACTAATAAATAAATAAGGAGGAATAAATAAAAGGCGGCAGGCGAGCTGTGCCTACATTTCGCCTATTGATCCTCACCCTCTTGCTGGATGCAGGGCGGATCAATGCTGAAGGAGAAGTTCTCAGCTAAAACGGTGGGGAAGGAGCTGCCGACTCAGTGTTAATATTAATCACTGCGAGTCGTCCCTGTGCTGGCAGCGAGACAAAAGCAGGCGGTGCCGGCAGCTGGGGCAGCAGCGCTGCCCGGCGGGCGATGCCCTGGGTGGGGAGGCGGCTGCAGGCGGCTGTGGGTGCCCTGGGCTGAACATCCACCCCTGCTGATGGGGGTTCATCCCCGCCAGAGCCACCAGCCCAGCTGGCACCAGGCATGGGGACATGGCACGGTGCTGCACCACCAGCCAAAATAACAACGGGCGGCTGGAAGGAGGGTGAGGCTGAAATCGGGGCTCCTCTCTGTAGGGAACCCCAAGGGGCACAAAACCAGCCCAGACCCCTCCCCGCACGTCCGTCTGCCTCAGGCAGCTTCTTGCATGGTTTGGGTGCTTTTTCTTAACTTCCCCTCTCCACCTTGCCCACAACTCCAAAATACATCTATTTTTAAAAATATAAAGGAAAAAAAAAGAAAAGGTAGCAGCAAGACCAGCCACTTGGTCAGATCGCTGGCACTTCCAGCAGGCGATTTGCACACAAACAGCTTGCGCTGTAGCAGCAAGTGCACCCCAAGGATGCCTGGGGTTGTTGCTCAGTCACCTTGCGCTGACACCTACTCGCCCGTTCAAAGTCTTTTTGACATGGAGAGTGCTAAATCAGCCTTTACTCTCTTCACTTAACCACCATCCAGGCCTCCTTGTCACGCTGTGACATGGGGGATTCGGACTTTCCTTGTCTTGACTGACATTTATATCCTGCCGGGAGGGAGCGAGCCGGCTGCTTGTGCAGCGTGAATGCTAAAGTGAGTGGAATAAAGAGGAGAACAGCCACCTTGGGAAAGTGCTCACCTGCCGTTAGCTGAAAGAATGAGGTTTATCCAGTTTACTTCTATATTTTTTTGTTGTTCATTTGCATGGATCAGGAAGCCTGGGGCTCAGGAGCTCTGCTTTCTCTTTCCTAAGCACACAAATGCCTCACACCTTGCTGGTTCCTTAACTTGCTCTGTTTGCAAGCTCTCAGGCAGTACTTGCCCATCTCCGCAAAGTGCTGTGACATCCCTAGGTGAAAGGAAACGCAAGTCCCTTCTTCATTTTTATCATCTCTTTCCCTAAGTCATCTCTACAAATGGGAAAAGCAGCAGATACAAGGCGTGGATCAGAAATTACTCAATCTGGTGCTCCTGTGAGTCTCATCATAACACTGAAATGTAAAAACCTGTCCGCACTCTGTGGAGCTGTCCCTTTAGTCTTCCAATGTCCCAGCTCCAAGCAAAGCCTATCATCTCCCTTCTCTGCCTTATCTTCTTGGCCCAAAACCATTTCAGAGCAGAAGATAATTTCTTAATACTCGCCATGGCGAGGCTCTTTCACTTTTCTACTTGCTCTGTTCCCTTCTGTTTTCTGCTCTGAGTGTTTCAGTGCAACAACAGGCTTCTGTAGGCTGAAATAATCACCCCATGAGAGTGGTCCACCTGAGGAGCAGGAGCATGAGCATCTCTGCTGGAGCCAGGATAGCTCTGGGAGCTGTCACAGGGGTCCACTCCTCCTGCCGTTCCCTGTCTCACACTTGTGGGCTATTTTTACATTTTCTCTTATGTAACCAGGTCAGGCTCTGCTCTGCTTTCCACTCCTGCCTGAAGCCAGAGGAAAAAACCCAACCAACTATGAATTCAAGCAACGGACATCCAACTAATCACTTTTCCAAGTGTCACCCCAGGTCTTTGCCATGGCACCTGGACGTGCAAAGCTCCGCCTTCCAGGGATCCTTGGGGGTTCCACCCCTGGGGAGTAACCTGCATGGCACAAGCAGCACAACCTGACAACTCCAACCCACTGGCTTTAGCCAGTCTCTAGTTGCACCATTTCTGGGTGTACCAAGTTTCTGAGCTCCTTCTGTGCCTTACACAAAAGCATTCGACAACCAAAACTCACTGGTTGTGTTATAATTACAACACCATCAAAGCTCTAGATTATAGAATCATAGAATGTCCTGAGTTGGAAGGGACCCACAATGGTCATTGAGTCCAACTCCTGTCCCTGTACAGGACAACCCCAAAATTCACTCCATGTGTCTGAGGACATTGTTCAAATGATCCCCGATCTAGCACACATCACCCACAGATCCCAGTGCCCAAGACACAGGTAGGCGCCACATTTCAGGTGGGACCAGAGCACAGAACCAGGCAAAGGGCACGTTTGCATCCCGGGGAGAGGCAGCAAGCAGAGCCCAGCCTGACAGACCATGCACTCAGCTTCCCCCGACAGCATTTCTTACAGATTTTGTCTAAAAAGTTGGTGCTGTCAATAAATCTTAAAGCAGCAACACTCGGCCCCATCCATCCAGCAACCCCTAATTTCACCTCCCTTCAGGAACAGAGATAAGAACCTTCCTCAGCCAGCGGCTCAGCTTGATATCGGACCCTCGTGCTGCCGGCCCTTGCACCGGCTGCAAAAATCTGGCTGGCCATGGCAGGGCTGTAAATATCAATTGTTCTAACCCCGTTAGAGCCTAATAGGCTCAGCAATATCTACTGAGGAAAGGGCCTGACCCCGCTCGTCAGCAGTCATGACATGGAACAGCTATAGCATGTTCAGGGTATGCAAAAGGCTTAAATGCACATTTAATGGTTGTCAGGCAGCAGTTCCTATTAATATAAAGACAGTCACATCCCAGGGCTATGGAAAAGAGCTGAAAAGCACGGAAGAAAAATGAATTTATTTCAATGGATGTTTGCACGATCGAGAAATGATTCAAATAGCTAAAGCTGCTCCGCTCCTGGAAGAGACGCTGCATGATCGAAACTTGGATAATGAGTACAAAAGTTTCCCTGGCCATGTGACTCAGATCTTCAATTATTGACATTTTAGTTCATTATCATTTATGCACTTACTTTATTTGTGTTTCGCCCAGGAAAAAGCAGCGCAACTCAGGCAGATAATTTGTTGTTTCTTTGCATATCTGCTTTACATCATTAAATTTTTATATCTCGCCATCAAAACCAACCGAACTACCAGCCCTCTCAGCACCCTAATACTGCGATATAAATAACATCAGCCTCCCCCCAGAAGATTAACCCCCTCCTACATCCATAACTCCCCCTTCCCACCAATTTAAAACAAAGAACCTGAAAATATTTACCACCATTTCAAGACTTCAGCAGAAATCTCCCTCATTTCATTGTGCAAAATAGAAATTTTAGGCAGAGCGAAAACTGACATTATCATTTTTTTAGCACTAAACTGCTTTGTCCAGGGGTGGCAGTTCATTCTCTCTCCTATCACGGTTAGGACAGATCTTTTGTAAAGCTTTATAATGCACCAATTTGCCTCTCTTTTCAGACTGCACAATTTTACTAATCTCTAAATTGATAAATTATGCAAATGAAGGTAGAGTAAAACCCTTCACATGGACACAAGGAATTATTTCCATGTCACATGAAGTTTCCTGTTCCCTTTTTTTCTTTTTCTTTTTTTTCCTTTTGGCTTGTCATCCTCATTTGAACAACCTTTCCAAGACTTGAAAAGGTCAGTGCCCTCATATTTGGGCTTTAGGATTAGAGGTGACGAGCTGTGTTGAAAGACATAATTGGGCAACTCGAGAGATCTCAGCCTGCCCGGGGTACCCAGCAGCCCTGGCCCTTTGAAGGATCTAAAAGTTGTTCGCGGTGGGGACGATGCCGGAATTTCAAAAAGCTGCAGGCTAGCTCAAAAGGTAATTAATATAGTCTAATTGGTCTCAAGGCCCTTGATAGCGGCTCTGTATGCAGAGTCCTCAGTGCCTGCACTTTCTTCTTGGTCCTTCTGAGGATCCCGCTCAGGCAGCAGCTGCCGGCGCTCGGGATGGTTGAGGCAGAGGAACAGGCAGCTGCCTGTCACCGCAGCGCTGCTGGAGACAATAGGCTGCGAATCTGCATGGCTGCCTAGTGGGGAGCTCTGCTGGCAGGAGAAATGCAGCGCTCGTGCCACAACAACAACAGAAAAAGCTCAATCTGAGCAGAAGCAGCAAATCCCTTCACTGCCCCTGGGATAGCCTGGGTGCTGGTGTCCCCAGTTAGGAATAAACCTGGCTGATTTCTACCTTAATTGCACATTTGCATCCCTAATGCCAGAAAGTGGACATGGTACTTTCCCCACACCAATACTGCCCTTTTCCCTGTATTTCCACTGCATTAAAAGCTCTTTTCCATAAGGCACAAGCAGGCGGGGTCCCTGCCTGGACCAGCATCTCCCAGCTGGGCTCTGCAAAACCTCAGAAAGCAACCCAGGAAATAACTGCAAAGAATAAACAGCCATTTAAAACCCAGGTGTGTGAGTTCTCACACTTAGAAGCAAATAAAACCACAATAATAAACAAGTATTGTGGTTTAGCCTGATATTCATTTCAGCAAAGGAAAATCCTTGCAGCAGCACAGCTCACACTGACTGGCTCTAGGGGTTTCCGTGAATGGTCATTAGGTGAAGGAGAATGGGAAGCACCAATCTCCAAAATTCAGTTTGTAAAGTCTCTGAGAGGAAAGCAGCAACTGACTTCAATAGAAAACAACCACATAAAAAGGTCCATTGTTTCTTTTATACACCAGCACCACAGTCATCAGGTCCTGCTCACCAAACAAACATGGGAAGACAGAGGAGGAGAAAAGGAGTTTCCCATTTCTTTGGCTGAAGCTGCCCCATCCTTCCCTCACCCAGCCCAGCAGCAGGACACGCTGCAGAGAAGACCCCGAGATCTCAATAGCCTGAGAAATACAACCCCTGAAAACAGCCCACACAATTGGGTAGATTCCCCTTTCATTTTTTTAATTATCCCTTTTTCCACATCGCCCATTCTCATCACACTCTTCACTACACACTGTCTACTTAGCAAAATGAATGGCTGCGCTCTCAGCACAGAGGGACGGAACAGCTGCTCGGCTCGCTAATGGTCTCTTGGTGCAAGGCGGCAGCCAGAGGGTTAAATACATCTTGGCAGCTCCAGAAACTGAGTCCATGCACAGATAGATTAGGTGGGTACAGGCAGAGCAGCAAGGATGGCTCCAACCTGCAAAGCTTTCCTGGTAGCAATTTTTGTACTCTGAGCCATCCACAAAGGTACCTGAAGGGACAAAGCACATCAAGGTGGTGTTTGCCCTCTTGCTTCTCACCTTTGGTATGAAAGCAGGACCATAAGTACTCCTTGTATATCTTAAATTTCTTAACCAGTGATTCAAACACAATACATAATAATAAACTATAATGATGACAAGAAGCCCTCCTCAATTAAATGCTAAGTCCCTGTTCTTTCTAAGGATTAGGCTTTCCTACCTAGCCTTGTATCACCACATTTTCTTAGGAAGAGCAGCTGCTTGTTGTAACAATTCCATTTTATTTTTATTTTTCTATGACTACAACAAGCCTTATATAGATGTTGTGCAAGCCAGACTATAGTCAGGCAAACTAGAGTTTGCTGCCTTAATTTGTCTGTTCAAACAACAGCTTTGGGCAGTGGTGTTCGATAGCAAGGATGCTGTGAGGAGGGTGGGTGTCCTGGACCTCTTTCCAACCTCGTCACTGCCCAGCTGGGTGACCCTGAGACCTCCCGTACCAGCCTACAAGATACCAGAGATAATCACTTCCCAGAACACAAGTGTGTAGTGAGGCTTAATTAAAGATGAAAAGCCCTTCAAGCTCCTCAGCACAAGCGGTTTTAAATAAGAAACGTTATAATAACAAGCTGGTTGTGGCATGAAGGATCCTTGAAGAGCGATGCACGGCAGTGGCAGGATGGCTGAGAGAGGGCACCAGGGCCACCCACATCTCACCTGGCTTCAGCATGGATCCAGCTTCAGGTAAGATCTGAGCTCCTTGTGATGCTGGGGAAAACCATCCTCAAACACAGAGCCACCCTCTCATTTCCTAACAGGGACTTCCAAACCCCACCATGCATCCCAGCAAAACACTTCCCAAGCAGCCCCATGGGGGAAAAAAAGACTTGAACACAGTTGAAATAATTTCCTTGCAGTCTGCAAGGTCTCTTGGCCTTTGTTTTGGTGATAAAAATCTCTCTCTGGAGCATAGGGGTGACATTGTTCCCACACAGAGCAGCTGCGCCAGATCATCTGCAGTGACAACAACCATGAAGAGTGAGTGATCACAGAATCACAGAATGGTTTGGGTTGAAGGGACCTCCCCAGCTCCCCAAGAGCCACCCCTGCCATGAGCAGGGACATCTTCACCAGCTCAGGTTGCTCAGAGCCCCGTCCAGCCTGGCCTGGGATGTCCCCAGGGATGGTTCATCCCCCACCTCTCTGGCCAACCTGTTCCAGTATTTCATTGAAAAAACATTATTTCTCATGTCCAACCTGAATCTCCCCTCCTTTAGCGTGATGCTGTCCCAACTCGTGGCTCAGTGTCCCAAGGACCAAGCTCTCAGGACTCCTTTGTCCCGGCCCATGCCCAAGTCTCCTGGCCACACTGTTATCCCAAGGTCCCTCCCTGATTATGGATGCTACGGATCTGTGTTCTTCCCCTGTATCCTTAAGATAAACATGTCCTTCACTCTAGTCACCTACTCCATCATACACTCCTATCAAATGAGCCTTGCTAGCTCGTAAATTACTGCGCAAACCATTCCAAACAATAAAGGCAATTTTACTTACTGAACCATTAAATTTACATACTTAAATTAGACTCAACCAGACGTTGAGAGGGAACGTCTTGCGGCCAGACAAACAATGAATTTAGGGAAAGAGCTGCCGTGTACTTCCCCACCTCTCACATGAAATTAATGAGGTGCTTCAATTTAATCATCATTAAAATTACATCTTTATTTAGTTACTTAGCAGAGTTCGACTCATAGCATGGTGTGGAACATGGAGTAATGCCTCCAACATCAACCCTTTCGCAGAGGGGAGGCAGGCAGGAGGTCCATACCCCCAAAATATCCTTTGCACCCTTACGCAGCTGGACTGGGTATGCGTGTCAGGATGCCAAACCATTCTACACAGCTTATTATTAAGGTAAAACAATGAGGGAAGAGAAAAGTAAGTCAGAGTAAATTGAGAAAATAAGGTCTGGGATTAGTCTAAGATGGTTTTGAGACAGGCAAGCAGAAAGGCACATTACTTCTTTAGATGGTACTAACAAATACGAAGCTCTTGCAGAATTATTGGTCTCAAAGTCCAGCGCATGTGGCACGGAGAATCTCATTAGAAAAAGAAAAGTTTGAAACAAAGGCATACAACGAAACAGAGACACAGAGACAAGAGACACGCTCTGATCTCGTGTGCATGTGCAATTTGGTTTGCATTTGCTCCCACACTAATAATTTATTCATCTCAAGATGCTCCCGTGCAGTTGCAGGGGAGGCTGGTGAGACGGGCTCGGGCACAGGGAGGGCAGAACTGGGGGGCTCCAGAGGACAGGGCTGTCTTGGGACATTACAGACTGAGCCCAGCTGTCACCTTTCCCAGAGGTGCAGCACTCAGCTGTGCCCAAAACCACCCTGAGACACAGGTGAGAGCTCACAGCCCATAAATCCCATTGAACAAGGGATATTACAGCCACAAGCACTACGTTTGGTACCTGAAAATTATTGATGAGCAACAGGGATTTCTGGGGACAGCAGCAAAGCCTGTGAGGGTCTATGGGGACAGAAGGAGGGATCGAAGTGGTGGGGACAGGAGAAGGTCCAGTGACCTGCACCTGGGGACCTGCTGCCTCTCTGCAATATTGAAGAGCTGTGCAAAAAAGCAGAGTAAAGAGATTACAGAGCCCTATGGAAGTGGTGTAAAGGAAACCAGTCCCTACAGTACTGGCCGTAAAATATGAATGTAAGACACAAAGTTTCTGAGGCAAAGAGCTCTGCACACAAGCAGGAGGAAGGGAGAGATAACCCAGCCCAGAGACACAGGTACCTGCACTTCACCCAAAGTCACTCAGGATGACGAAGGCCTAGTGAGGTCTCCCTCAAAATCAGCAATGGGCCAGAAAAACACAGACCTTTCTGGCTACTCTAAAATGATTTCCATCCCAAAAGACGAAATCTCTGCTCCCCCACTCCAGCTGCAGAGCCCAGCGATCTCAGCAGCCTCGCTCCTGTTTGATGCTGATGAGAATGAACAATATTAGACCTTAATGAGTTACATTTGGAGACATGAAACACCGAGAATCCCTCTTCTCCCATGGATGCACACAGCTCTACACGAATGGAGCGTGTCCACATTGTTTCCATCAGTAAATCTTCAGTTCCCTTCAGCTCATTTAATTCACTCCCACCCCAGCAGCAAAGGGAGGTCAGGTCCCAACCAGCCCACTGCGACACCATGGATAACACTGACTCCTTTCCAACTGAGAGACAAGGGATACCTCCAGAGCCTTGTTTACGTGGCCTGTGATGCCATCTTCCAGCAGAACCATTGGGTTTGTGCAGCTGCTCTGGAACTGCTGACGATGCCCTGCACTGTGGGTGCAGAGCAGGCATGGGGCTGCACACCAGCTCCATTGCACCCCAATTCCACTGCACCCCAATTGCACTGCACCACAATTCCATTGTACACCAGTTCCACTGCACCCCAACTCCAGTGCATCCCAGTTCCATTGCACACCCACACACTGAGGCTGGGAAGGGAATGGTCACAGCTGTGACTCTGCTAAAACCAGCCCTGCTCTTGAGTGGGTGCTTTAGTGCCAACAATAAAGGGCAAAAAGGCACAAACAGGGCTTATTTGTTAGGGCTACAAATAATGACTATGTATTCAGTTGCTACCTGCAAGCTCTGTTTTCCCTTTGATCTTTGCACAAGTCCTGTACTGGCAGGTGTTAGGTGCCAGCCTGCAATGTAGTGAGCAGTTAGACCTCAACTGGGGGTCACACAGTGACCCCAAAACCATAGCTTGAGCTATGGGGTTTTGTTTGATGTCCCTTTTGGGTGGCATCTTTCCTCAGGCAGTGAAGATAAGCATTAGTTATGTATAGTGGGAAACAGCACCCACACCTGAAATCTCAAAGAAAAAAAGAAAATGACACAAAAAGGGTAAACACCAAACTGCCAACTGCTTTTTACCTTCTGTAAATCAAAATACACTTTGGAAGTAAAAGCTCCCAAATTATAGCAGGCAAGATGAAACATTAACCCGCAAAGAGTGGAGGTGGCAGTAGCAGGGAGACAGGGAGACACAGAACAGAGCCAAAGCTACAGTTTGTCTAGATTAAAAATGCAACATCAGCAGAGGTGTCTGAAAGAGTCATTTATCAACTCCCGGATTAGAGAGACATCTTAAAGTAAGTGCACCATTTATACGCACATATACACAAACTGTCTGCTGAGGGAGGAGAGGAGAGCTGCATCTTCGTGCCTTGGAAGTTTCTCTCTAGTCCTCTGGGTAAATGTAGGGCCAGAATGACATTAGGCATGGAAAACAGGAACCTTGCTCATGGTAACAGGGGGTACGATTCATGTGAGCAGCCGGGATGGAAAATAATCTAATGCTGCAATTTCAGAGAAACAATATAGAGTCGCTCACATACATCATGATTAATGGCTGGATAACATAGTGTGAAAACCATTTAAAAAATGGCATTTTTGTCACTGACAATGTTACACATATAGTAAAGGTCATACATGATAAGAGCATTATCCATATTTCTTCTGCAAACATGCTTAACCTTGTAGAGCACAATTCCCTGGAAGATTGGTGATCCATCTCCAGCTGCAAACTGCGCTCTTCAGAACCTGAGAAGGCCAATTTTACATTTATATCACTCACATCCACGCACACGCAGGCTGCGGGAAGCCTGCACGCCTTTCTGAGCAGAAAGGGATGGAAACGTTTTACAGCTGCACCCTCTGGGGCACTCCTCCTTGTCACCTCGCGCTGGAGCTGGTGCTGGCTCCGTGCTGGAAGCACAGCTACCTGCAAACCCGCTCTCTGGAGTCTCCTTGAGGAGCCCCTTTGGCAGCCTCTGCCCACAGGTAGGTCCCACCAGTGGGTCTAGACACACTGGTGGGGCTCGTCTCTGCAACCTGCCATCTGCAGAGAAATCTCATCCCGCTCAAGGATCACACAGAATCACAGAATCGACTGGGTTGGAAAAGACCTCAGAGATCATCGAGTCCAACCCTTGGTCCAACTCCAGTCCGTTTACTAGATCATGGCACTAAGTGCCATGTCCAATCTCAGTTTAAAAACCTCCAGGGCGGATCATAGGATGTTCTCAGCTGGAAGGGACCCATAAGGACCATCGAGTCCAGCTCCTGTCCCTGCATGGGACAACCCCAAAATTCACACCATGTGTCTGAGGACATTGTCCAGTCTCTTCTTGAACACTGTCAGGTTGGGGCCGTGACACCTGCCTGGGGAGCCTGTTCCAGTGTCATCAGTCACTAAAGAGAAGAGTTGAGTGTCTGTCCTTCCTCCTCCCCTTGTGAGGATGACTGCCTTGGAGACAGCCTGGAAAAAACATTCAACGGGTCCACAGATATTCACTTTTCAAGATCTGTATTTAAAGCACACAAATCCCTTCCAAAGGCTGTGAAACAGAGAGCTCTGGGCGCTGGGTGAGTCATGTCAGATCAAAACCCAACCTGACCTCTGCCACCAGCTCAGACCCCGCACACCTTTGCGTTTCCACACCGGCATTCGCAGCTTGTCAGATCAGCTCGTGCTCTCTTTTGCAAGCAGCGCAGCGAAAGCTTCCCGCTGTACTCGGGGTGGGAAAGCTTTTCCCCAGAGTGGTTTGCAAAGACTGGCTGGACCAAATTATTCTTCTCATCATGAATGCCTCTCTCTGAGCCACCTTACCCATGCAAATACTCAAATGTTATTAATATGAATGAACGCATCTTGTCTCAGGGTGTCTCGTGGTAGGAGCCATTTCAGAAATACTGGGAGGGTGGAGGGAAGGAGCAAATACAATCGAGCAGCCCTGGTTGCCTCTGTCCTATTCCTCAGATGACAATTTCTCTCTCCCAGGAGCGCCACAGAGTAAAGGCACTCACAGCTTATATATCATTCAGTCTTTTGATTTGCAAAATTAGCTTTCTTAGCAAGGAAACAAAGGATTTGCTGTATTGGATCAGGCTACTGACATGTCTGCTGCTGCATCCAAGCTCTGGTACTTAAGAAACACGGCAGTTCTGCTGTGCTGGCCACGTCCCTGCCCAGGGAGCTGCAGGCACACGCACAGATTGCTCCCAGATTGCCACAGAGATTCATCTGATGCTCAGGAGCAAGGTAGTTTAACTTCTCTCCTAATTTTGTCATCTTACACTCCCACAAATGACCCACATTATTTAGTCTTTTTAAAAACTCAGCCACAACGTTTATCTCAATAAGCGCCTTCAGCACTGCCCTCCATAAAGCCAACTACATACCACATAAAAGGAGGGTTTCTCTTTTTTACTAGTTCGAAATTTACTGCCCTGGATGGTTTACTTTGCAGCTGTTAATACAATGAAAGCTTTTGTAAGGAGAGGACGGTGCTGGGGGATCGGACAAGAGCTGGCAGGAGACAAAGATAACAGCCTGTGCCTAATGCAGGGGTCTCACGTGCCCGGCCTGACGGGAAGACCATAACTCATCACACATTTAATGGCACAGGCGAGGAGAGGGACTGTTGAGAGTGTTCCCCAGAGGTTCGCAGCATGGACTGTCCCCACCAGCTCTGCTGGGGCAGGTGATGGAGCACAGCGGGGATGGGGAAGGCAGCAATGGCTTTTAATCCTTCCTCTCTTATGCAAAGGGGGGATGAAGGGGGCTTTGGGCTGGGCAGAGCCTGCTGTTCCCCACGGACCCAAGGAGGAGAGTTCATAGACAAGGAGAAATATTAAAGGCGATACAGAGCCCTGTGTCTGCAAACGGAGGCTAAGCGGACAGGGATGCAAGCTGGGAAATGCCAGTGTCTGTCACGCCAGCAACAGCCTCTTTTCTTTTGATCTTTAACTCCTCCTGGCCCAAAACAGAGCACACAAGTCATGTCACCATATTTTACAAAGCCTTGGGTCAAACAATGAGCCCAAGGCATGGAGAAAAGGTTCCTTTTGGGATGAATGCCACACGCTGCTGCCGGGGTGAGCAAACATGAGCCCTGCAACAGCAGCTTTGCCTTCTCACCTTGCGAGGGCTGGTCTGAGAGGGCACAGCGGGGTGGAAACATCCATCCCCTCCAGAAAACCTGCTTCAGGGGCTCCCTGTCCCCAGTGTTTGCAAGAAGAGAAGGAAACCTTCCCAGTTGAATGCAGAAGGAAAAAAACAACATCTCAAACACACACAGGTCTGATCTCTAAATCAAAAGCCATGCTCTGGTTCCGCACGATTGCTGCCCATCCCAAACCAAAAGGCCATTTGGGACTCGGTGAGAGCAGGTTTGCCCACACAACACCCAACCATACCCCTCTGCATGAACCAACACGCATGAGTGTGTGCGGGGAAACCCGCTGAGCCCTTGGATCGCATCTGTGCTGGGGTGTACGGTAACACACGCTGCCTGAGCACGTCTGGGTCTCAGGGCACACAGTGACACTTGTACTTCCCATCAGCTACAGCCTCCCCACAAACCTGGAGTTAACTGCTGAGAGTGCTCTCTGCCATCTTATGTGAGCCGAGAACCAGCAAGCTGCATAAATCACTATTCTTACTAATTACCAGGAAACATCAAACAAGACAAGCATTTTACTCCTCATCACTGAATTTTGTTATGCTAATTAGAGTTGTATAAGCTGTTGCTATTAAACCTGGAGAGTCAGAAAAACATTTGCATTAATACCCACAAAGCTGCATCAAAACCCAGTTATTAGTATTTCAATGAGGTTCAGGTTATGGGGAAGCTGCTGCCATTGCAGGGGCTGGTTTGTTGTTTTTAAATCCCGCTGTGAGTGAAAATATAAATAAATGCAGGGTGAGGCCTCATGCAGACAATACTTCTTTCAAATGGGGAATTAAAAAAAAATAAGGAAACTTTGATCAGGAACAGATATTAATGGGAGGGAGAGAGGGGGAGCACAGCAGTGCAGATTTTGTTGCTCTGTGTTCAGTGCTGCTCAGCCAAGGGCTCAGAGCTCGTAAGCTTCGATCACTAATGCCGGGCTGGACCTGGCTTTTTGGATTTCTGGGTCCCTGCTGCTCCCAGAAACTTTGCTTGATCTGGGTGTTTTGGGTTTGGCTCCCCAAAATGCAGCTGGGAACAGGAGTAGGTTTGTATGCTGGCTCCTGCCTTCACGTGAGAATCGCTGTCTCCGTGGAGATCACCCGTTCCAAGTTTGCCTTCACTGACATCTTGTGCATCGTCCTAAAAACCAGGGGTCTCACTCAAGGCATGGGGGCACGATTCCTGGTTACCAAGACACATGTCTAAACCTTCATGGGGAGCCAACTCTGTAACAAGAATTGGCAATTCCTTCTTTTTAGTGCCAATCACAGCAGCCGAGCGTTTCATCTGGAGATCTCGCAGCACTTCAGAAAGGCAAATTATTCCCCCACGTGCCCCTTTGATACAACAATTATCACCATTTGATGCATCAAATACATCTGAAAAATTTAGGGGAGTCCAAACAGGCAGCTTGTGAGCAGGGGAAGGGGTACTTTAACCCTTTAGCTGCTAGTGCTGGAGTATCATCTTGGTGAGCTATTTCCAAACACACACACAAATTAATTTCCATCATACGAAAGTGCTGGTATTGCATCCATGTGAAGTGATAGCCCAGCAAACCTTGTGCTGCACAGGGAGGCAGCGACAGGTCTGTGCGCAGCAGAGGGAATGAACTGGGATATAATCTGAGTTAGGAGGAACGTCCTTACCCCAGATAACGCCGTGGGTGTTAGAGCGCTGCATCTGACCTGTGGAACAGGCAAGCGGGCCGTCCTTCTTGCCAGAGACTCAGAACAGACTTCATCAATTAGCAGGTTCCCCGGCCCCTTGGCTCAAGCCACAAAACTGCCTTTGCCTGGCGTTTATTTCTCAGTAAAGAGCAGACCCTATTGACAGCTGGCTGCAGTTTAAATAATACAACTCAAGCTCTCTATATAACCCATGGTGTTCTTCTATTGATGGGGCTACAAGTTATCTGTTTTTAACAGACCATTTGTCACCGATTCCTGGAGAGGGAGAGCCATTTGCTCACTGTGTATTTCTATCAAAAGAAAGAAAAAAAAAAAAAAGAAAGAAAAGGATTTCTTCCATTTTCTCTCTCTGGTGGAAGCATGCAGGTGAATTGAGCGGCGGTGTGAAGGGAGCGGTGTTTCAGTAATGATGAATTACGGTGGCAGCGCTGCCTGCTCCATCATTTGCTGATGCGGAGGAACCGGGATGCACAACAGCCCCCATCCTGCGCTGCTGTCAAACACCTCATGGCACCGACTCGTGGGATGTGCTGGGTCAGGTATCCAGCCTGGGGTACCCCAGGGCCAGACCCCATCACAGGCTTGCTCTTCATCCTTAGCATCAGCCTGTCCAACTTTCAGGAGTCTCATTTCCCTCTACATACAACCAAGAAGATAAACCCCAGCACCTTCACCTCCAGAAGACAACATCAAGGTCTCACCCCATCTACCATGACAGGAACCACAGAATCACAAAATGTCAGGGATTGGAAGGGACCTCGAAAGCTCACCCAGTGCAATCCCCCCATGGAGCAGGAACACCCAGATGAGGTTACACAGGAAGGTGTTCAGGCGGGTTGGAATGTCTCCACACCCTCCCTGGGCAGCCTGGTCCACTGTTTCAACATAAGAAGCAGTGAAAAACACAAGCTGGGTGCCACCATCCCACGGCACCTATTCTAACACTGTGTCCTCCCTAATCACAGGCAGATTAAAGAGAAAAAAATCCACATCAGCCACGCTACAGTAAGAAGAACTCTAAGAAGGATGAGGAAAATGAAGGCGCTGTGAAATGCAATAGATGTCAACTTCTACTTACTTTTTAATTTCATCTCTTACAAGCTTTTTGGAAGCTAACATGATTAAGTTCTTCACACAATTTATTAGCATCGTGTTGGAAATCCAGCAGTATATTACACTGTCTGAGTAATCCAATTAGTAAAATGTATTTATTTAACCAGAATATTAGCTGCACACAATCCTAAATGAAGTAAAGTCCCTGATCCTGGGGTTCCTCTCACTTCTCGGAATTCATTTACCAGCTACAGAAAGGTTTACTCTAATGAAATAAATATCAGCCCAATGTTTTTAGAATAAAACAAGAAAACCAATCTTGCTGCTCAGCTAACAGCTTTTCTCTTTTTTTCAGCAGATACTGATGGCAAACAGACTTCACAGCAGCATAAAGGTTTTTCTGGCTCTTCCACCTTTCTCTCATCCCAGACCCAAGAACATCCCCATTTTTCTCCAAGTCAAACTAGATTCTCACTCTCTACAATTACCAAATCATTCCCCAAATTGTATTGTTTTTTCAGTCAGCAACCCACATACAAAGGTGAAACTCATTCCCTTTTAGCCGGATTTGCAAGAGCTTTGAAATAAAAATCACTGTGGGAAGCAAAGGCTCTTGAGCATCTTTTTTCCTTCCTAAGGAAGGAGCTGAGTGACAGCCCCTGAGGCTGGAGGTCTGACACCACCTCAGCAGCATCGCCCGGCCTGACGGTGCTCAGCTGATGTGTGACGGTTTGGGGAGATTTTAGGGATTTTTAGTTTCCTTTTTTCCTCTTTTATTTTGTTATTACCTTAAACATGCCCAGCTCCTAAGACAACAGCATCCCTACCCTAGCGGCTCCTGGCCACAGCCACAGACAGAAGCCTGGGGTGACTTTCCCAGCCCATGGCACCTCTCGATGCCGCGGCGATGGACAGCGAGCAGTGCCGGATCCTGTCACAGCACCGCCAGGACACCGCTGCCTCTACAGCCCGCCCCGGGGAACAGCTCGCTGCTGACCGATGGTATTTTTTCCAAAGCTGCTACTCCAATTTATCTTCATTAATTGGCTTAATTAATTATTTTCCCCTGTGAGGAAGCAGCAGGAGATTCGGTCACGAATCACAAGGAGGCGTGATGCAGCCAGATGAGTTTGATGCTCTGCCCTCGTCGCTGCCGGGTGACCCTGGTGTTGCCAATGCCTTTGGTGTTTCCCTTGACTTCTAGATTGGGGCCCAAGGGGAGCTGCAGATGGGCTCGGGGGAGCCACAGCCACCTTTACGCTTGTCTTCTCCCATCCAGACAGGGTGTGGGAACAAAAGGCTTGGGGCAATGCAGCATCCCTGGATGGGCATCCCAGGAATGCAAAATCTGGGATTTTTGAGGGGTCTGTATGTGCCACTTTGGCATGTAAAGGCACAAAGGGGATGGATTTGCCTTACTTGCTCATAACCCATTTATCTCACACCTCGTGGAGCAGAACCACGTTTGTCATCTCTCCACGCTGCTGCAGCAGCACCTGTGAGATGACTCTGAAAGCTGCAATGGCAAAGCCAGACAGAGAAGGAAGGGACTAACGGCTGGAGTTAATAATAGACATCATTTGCAATGTGCCTCCGAAAAAATGAACGTCCTGAGGCAAAAGATCTAATTTTGTGTTTCCTTTCAGATCCTCCGCTGAAGGCAGCCGGTGCTGGAGGAGGGGAGGCGGCTGCGCCAGCGGTTCGCTTGGGCTGGGCGCACGAGCCCGTGTGATGCTCATTCACATGCAGAGAATTCGAGAGAGATCCCCCCATTAATGCAAACAGGAATTACCCATGTAATCTTGGGATTAACGGAGCCCAAGGAATTATTTACATTTCCTAAATGAGGGAAACTCTATCAAGTGGGTAATTCAGAGATGAAGAGCTGAGGTGCAGGAGGGCAACTCGCTACCTGTGTCCGCAGGAACCACCGTCACTGGCCTTCTTGAAAACGAGTTCACCTGAGGTTGCACAAAATATTTGGTGTCTGCTGAGGTGCAAAGCAGCTGGGCTGATGCTGTCCTCAGGCTCATTGCCAGGGAGGGAGCCGTGCAAACTTCAGACCCCAATCTGCCTGCAGTTCTTCCCTGCGTCACAGGGTGCAACTCCTCATTCTCTACCAATGATTACAGCAGCAGTAGGAATGGTTAAGACCGCTTTCTTAAGTTTTTATTTAGTTTGTCTTTCAAAGACGCTCCCACAACAACCCATGTCCCCTCGGCAGCTCAGTGTGAATGCTGGGTATGGACATGGACCTGCGCTCTGCCTGGTCGCACAGAGCATCCGTCATTGACTCCACCATCGCGCTTTGAAATCAGGCTCAAATCACCCAGAGCATTCACCACATCGTGCTTTTCAGTCTTTACTCATCAAAAGCTGTAGTGACAGGCGGCAGAGCCCTCAGAGCCCCATCTTCTCCCAAAAGCTATAATACTCATATAATAATCACAGCAACAACAACAACAGTTACAATAACCCTCCATCCTTCACACACCAGATGACAATGAGTCAGACTCCATTTCCAAACTAAGACATCTCGCATGCTATTCTCCCTCCCCTCCAGACTAATAGCTGACAATGTATGCCTTCCACATTAATGATAAGGGTTCAAGGGGAAAGAGACTGCTCTCCCATTTCGCTGACATTACACTCTCCTATGTACCCACCAACATACCCTAAGGCAACAGAACTAGTAATAGGTTCCTCTAACTGCCTCCTGCATCAAATTTGACACCGGGCGCTTTCTTCTCCTTTCCCATCGCTCACCTTATAACTCTGTCATCATTATTGATTTTGACTTAAGGAGAAAAAAAGAAAAAACAACCACAACACCCAACCCTCTCCCCCTGCTCGTACAGCGCCAGGGTGGTGAGGCACAGCTGCTGCTGGGACCTGGAGCAGGGAAGGGGCAGGTCGAGGGGCTGCTTCTGTTTTGCCCGAGTCTCAGTTGCGAAGGGACCGAGGTAGCAAGCCAGGAGTGTTTGCTGCACCCAGCAGACTGGGTTTGCAGCCCCGGGACACTGTTGCTGGTTGTGGGGATACTTCTCGGATAGCAGGTGGCACCGTTTGGGTGCTCGGTGGCTTTTTGTGCTGGGCTCACCTTTTCACTGAGGTCAGGATTTGTTCATTTTTAGGCAGCACTCCTTTCTCCTCCTTCTGTCTTTCTTCCAGAGAAAATATAGCTGGAATGATCTCTATCTACCTCTGGACTATGTCACTCTACACAGTGAAAACCTCTTTGTTACCTCCCCAAATTCTCCGCATTGCCATCGGCAGCAGAGGTGATGCCTGGCCCCAGCAAGTCATTGGTCCTGGCTGTGGAAAGGGGCAAGTGGTGGCTCCACCATGGAGGGATGAAGGACGCTTCCCAGCAGCAACCCCAGGGACAGCAATGAGTATTTCCCATGGGACAATTTCCCCTCAATTCAGTTATCAGGCAATCCAGGCTGTCATTCCCTCCCAGAGAAGAGGGCTGGGCTCCCATGCCAGCACCGGCTGCTTCCCAGCGTGATGCTGCCAGGAGATACCTCAGTCCAATTGCCAGAGCTCATCTTTTGCAGCCTAAGATCTTGCTTTATGGGGGGCTATAACTGTGCTGGAAGGGGAAGGGACCTGTCCAAATCCCTCAGCACAGGACAATCCTTCCTACTGCCGCCCAGAGAAGCCCTGCCCGAGCGATCTGGGAGAGCAGCAGGCTCCTCCTGTCTGGTTTCTTAGCAGATACCCAGAAGCAAATCCCCAGAGCGCAGCTGACCCGCAGCTGGTGTTTTCTTTGATTTATGTCAGAGCCTATTTATGTCCTCTGCTTAAAACAATCCAGTTTGTGTCAGCAGTAAATGAAACTGTGTACCATCCAGCAGCTGTTTGGCTCCTACCTGAAATGAGTTTCACTCCAGTTCTTATCAAGCAGAAATCCTTTTAATCATCAAAACTGCCAGAGTCTTTTTGGAGCTGCGGTAGTGTGGTGATTGTAACAGGGGAAGGCATATTGCAAGCCAGGGACATGGCAAGAGCCCTGGAATTGCTGATGATTTTCTTCCAGGGTCACAGCCACTTTGGACACTCCAACAGGTGTAAATGTGGGTTGGTCTTTGGCTGTGTGGACCAGTCCACTGCAGACCTGGACACCAGTAAGGTCTAACCGGGGCTGTAAGGGCAAAGCTGGGCTGCTGAACGGGTGCCAGGCTGCCTCTGGCATCTCCACCGCTGTCTCGCTGGTGGCCCGAGCAGACTCGTTATCATGAAACACAAGCGAACACTAAGACTTGATTATTTTGAAGCTCCTGCCACTGATAAAGTCAACAGAGCAAATGAGGGCTGGTTCAGGAAAAACCCAGAAGAGATAGAGTCCGAACATGTGCTGCAGCCTTTACGCCCTGACGAGTCTCCTAGCGAAGGGTTTAACTAATGAGGCTGTTGGCAGCGGGCAGGGATGCTGCACGAGGAGCCGGGAGTGTTTGCCCAAAGCTATTCTGAATTCATTACAGAGGACGATAAGAGCTGGGCTGCTGCACTCAGGGACCCAGCACGAGGCCACATAACCTGCTCGTCCCACCGAAAACTAATGATCACAGCTTGACTAGCAAGTATCAGGCACTCTCAACATGCTGCTTGCAAACAAGCTGCAGACCAAAAGCAATTCGAAGGAAATATTTGGGAAATAATTCTAAATAATGAATGAATGGAGAAAACTGCAAGCTGTTTACAGATAACTCACGTGCAGAAAGGAGCTGAATTTGCCGAGTAGATGATTCACTATCGATTATTTCCCCAGCTCTTGCTGTAACCTTATTTAAAGCATTAATTAAGACAAGTCTTCATAGTTCAGCATATTCTAATCCGTTACAGGAGGAAGAGCTCTCGAGAGCTCAGCGCTCCCTCCTGGAAGGGAATCTGGAGATTCACCCCCTGCTCCTGGCTGCTGCCTGGATGGGGAAGGAGATGAGGGGACACCAAGCAGAGCTGAGCACCAATCTGTCCCAAAAACCAGTGACGTCTCCACTAGCCGATACAAACATTTCAGAGCAGCAGGGGAATATTGGATCCTACCTGGTTGTTGGATGGATTTCAAACAGGACAGCTGCCTCTTGGGATAAACCCTTTAAAGACAGCCAAGACAATCTGGCTGTCCCCGCGGACGGCTACCCTCAAGTGACCTGTTGTCAAGTTTGTCTGGATAACAACACTTAAATGCTGTAAAACACACCCCAAAATGGCAGTGTCTGTGCAAGTGTCCTTGTGCCACCCAGCCCTTCAGGAAAGTCTGCACTGCTCCCCAGGCTTTAGCTCTGACACCCCAATATCTGCTCCTGTCACCAACAGGGTGCTCAGAAGCACAAAGCTCCTGGAGTAATATTAAGAACAAGGAACCTGCATTTCCTTTCAGTTTTATCAAGTGACAATTGCATCTACCACTAAATCTGCAAGGCAATGGCACAGACGTGTGAATGCAAACGCATCAGACACTGGTCTGCTCTCCAGTCAGTGACAGGCACCTATAGGAACATCTCACTGACAGGAGTCACCTTCTGCCTGTGCTGACGGCAAGTTACTGAACAAGCTAATGAAACACAGGACAGTGTCTTCAGTAATACATAGACATGAAAATCCAGCACAGCAACCCAATCCAGCACAGCAAGGTTTCTGACTCAAAACGCAGAGAAATACAACTCACGATGCTGAGGGGAAGGAGCAAGTTGTTGTTCTCCAGCTGCACTCCTCTGGATGGACCTGCAGCCTCATTTGCTCTGCAGAGCCACCGATGGCCCGTCACCCCAGGACTGCTCACACAGCACTGTACAGGCAGATGTGTGCTTGTTTTTCCCACATCCCGAAGAAACAAGGATATGATAACCTGGCACCTAACTGAAGCTAAAATACTCTGTCTTTAACCCTACTGATTAGCTCAGCATCGCCCAAAGCATGTTTGCATGACTACATGACTTGAAGTATGGGTAGAGCAAGTTAGCATCTGCATTAAGCAAGTCCGGGATCTGAATGATTTTTGTTCTCATAATTTTGTTTCCTAAAGAAAAGCTCAGGCAGTGAAGTTTTAACCAGCTCTGAAATCCAGGCAACCAATGACTCTGGTCTTTTTAGCCCATTTCCATGTGTACTGTGAACTGACATGGCTTTGCCCAAGAGCTGTCCTCAGCTCACCTGGGTGTGGTTGGCCAACAGAGCCATGAGGCCCTTTCTCCCCACACAGCACTGTTTAGTGTGGGGCTCACTTGTCACCATGTTATGGTCAAGCAATCACCAAATGCACCACCCACACAGCCTTAATTTTCCCTAGTTTATGCACAAAGATTAAAAGCAAGATCCCAGCACAAGTCCTTTTCTCCTCCACCAGATGCAATCAGCCACAAGCTGTGTCTCACAGGACTGAGCTTCGAGGTAAAGTTAGACTTGACCACTAACCAAGGATAGACAGCGAGAGAGGAATTACAAATTCAAATAAAACATAGCATAATCAGCTGAATTTTAGCAGCATGTCTTGACTTTTTAACAATTTCAGTGCTCCTATAGACTTGGTTTTCGGCTGAGTAATGACCATCCCAGCCTGTCTCCTCCTGATCAGGTCCTGCATGTTTGCACAGCTTGTCATCAAACATACAAGCAAATATTGTTCATGGATATTGTCTGGAGTGAAATCCCTACCTGCTTTTGGCTCCTTCAAAGGCTGTTTTCTGGTAAAGGCTTATCTGATGATTGGTCCTCTGCTGAAAGAGAGAAGAAAACAAAGAACAAATGCTTGTCAAACAGCAGTTTGATTAGAAAGGATGGGACGCTCCTACATGGGGAGAAAAGATGCAAAATGCTTTGTGTTTGCTTTCATTGTGTTTAATTACCCTCCATTGCATGCAATACACACTTAAAAACTTGAGTAATTCTCTACACCCAGTTCATTTTATTTTTCCGTTCATCAAACTCTTCTCTCTTCATGAGCAAGTGTGTTGCTAATTAGGACAGAGAAACTGATTCAGTTAAAATGAGTAGGTCTCCTTGTTGGCACTGTCGCTTTCCCTGTCTCTCTCCAACCCAAAGTCAATGCAAATATTTTGGGAAATTCTAGTAAATTTGCATTAACATGGATATAATGTGCTCCTTGAAAAGGATATATTAGAATTAGAAACTGTGTGAGGAAGGGTGATCAAGATGATGAAGGGCACAGAACAGCTTTTGCAAAAGAGATGCAAAAAGCACATTTGTGTGCCCCTGCACACTGCCACGGACAAGTCTTGCAGTTCTGTGCTTGGCTGAATTTTCCTTAGTTTGAAAAATAAGTGCTTTTGCTTTTGGAGCAGAGTGACCTGCACCTATATCCTCCGTCACCACAAACTTCCGATGTCTGAACTTGTTGCAGTGTAAAAAACTACGGGTTTTGTTACCGAGCTTCTGCATTTCCTGGCCAATCCTGGTTTGGCTGGAGAAGGGCAAAGACATCAGGATCCTGCTTGCACGTCCTCCAAACTTCAGAGATTTATAGTGAAGGTGTGTACAGCACAGACATGCTTAGAAGAGTTTATGGAGTTATGCAATGCTGCATCTGTCTTTATGTAAAGGAGTTTCTAGGGAACCTGGACAACAAAACTTGGAAGAACTTCATTGGGCTCCCACTTCTAAAAGCTTGCACTACTATCAGACTTGATGCCATTATTTTGGAGTGATCGTGTGGGAAGAAGCAGCCACCATGCACATGTTCCACGCGTGGGAGAGGGCCAGGGAAAGCCACTCCAGCTTCTGGCTGGGGATCCTTTTCACCATCCCCTCAACACATGGAGAAATGTGCCAGTACAACTGGCACGGTTGCCAATGGGAAATATCTAGGTCTAAAACCCTCCATGAAACAAATACCTTGGCATGGCAGTGAGATTTTTGCACCAGATGGACCCCCTGGTCTCTTGGTAAATCCGGTTCTTAGGCTTTACCACAAAGAGGCTTAAAATTAATTAGCAGATTTTATTTATTTTTTTTTAAGAGAGTTCTGTGTACACGGAGTGTGTGAGAAAGGACATTCATTAGGAGCATTTCAGTACTTATAGGCCAAGACAAGGATTTACAGCGTGCAAGAGAGTTCCTTTTATAACTGGCAATTTCAAACTGTGAAACGTGGCAAGCAGATGCCCTGAAGTTGAACACATTCCCTGTTTTCCCAGAAAAACAGCTAAGAAGGAGGTGGTTTTCTGATTTTCCGAAGGTGACCGCTTTAACCAAAAAGCAGTTGCCTCCCCTGGCAGCGTGGTTTCCAGGAACTGCACTTTTTCCACCCAGAAATAACCCCACATGAGGTGTCTGCAGGTCCTGCCAGCACGGCTTGTCTGTTGGGGGGTTCACCCTTGTCCTGACCCCATCAGGAGCCAGCTAGAGCCACAGAATTCACAAAAGCATGCATTTAGTAATCATTTTGAAAAAAAAACAAGATAAAGCCCTGGGTGGACAAGATTATCATCCACTCTGAAGGATGAGAAAAGACCCCTCAGCGTTGGAAGCAAAGCACTACAATACATGCCATGGTATTTACTGTCTGCAGGGCTGTGCTCCCTCCCCAGGGGCTTGCATTTCCAGCACATGGAAGAGGAGGAGATGCATTAAAAAACATGAATAAGCAACACATTGTGGTGTGTTTTGGCACTTCTTGGTCTTCCTTTTTTGTAAGGGTTTACATGGGAAGGCTAGTGCTGCCTGGCTGCTTCACCACAACAGCGTTTGCCCAGAAAGAAAAGCACAAGTTGCTGCTGCTTTAGCAATACCATCCCTGGCTTCTTTAGTCTTTAATAACTCCTACAAGTAATAATTGATTTACATATAAGCTGTTGGTGACCAAACCTGAACCAAACTGAAGAAACTGTCATAAATCCACCCTTCATGTACATGCTGCTGGCCACTGACAATGAACTAAACCCCTGATTTTGCTAGAAAACCTTCTAAACTGAGTCTTGCCTATATTATGTGCCTTCCCTGATATTTCTGGGGAGATTTCCTTTGGAAAAGGAGCTGTTATCCGTGTTTCGCTGATGCTGGTTTGGATCAGCTCTGCGCCGTGTCGAGCAGCACCGTGTCTAAAGCTCTGTCAGTCTGCCCGCTCAGCCGTGCTCTCTCTATCCAGCTGCTCAAGCAGTACCAAACATGGGAAATTTAAATACAGATACTCGTTAAGAATTAGAAATGTTATTTCAAGGACTCAAAGAGACAGAAACGCACTTGATAAAAGGAGAAATCATCTGAGTTTGGTTAACTGGGCTGCAAACCTCCTCTTGCTACCCCAGGTTTAGTCTGAGATGACAGAGAAATTTAAATCTTATCCTTTAGATCATTAGAAAGGGAAACTATGTCATTACAGGACCTGAGATAGTGCAGATATTTGGAAAGAGAATTTCACATGAAAAAGCTAGGTTCCCAGGATGGAAATCATGCCCGCATCTACAGACAAGCCCCTAGGAAAAATTTTGGGGAATGCCTATAGCAACCTGCATCATCAATATTACTCCACTGACCCAGTTGATACGCTCAGTTTTCTGTTCTGTCCTAATAAAGGTGGATTTCATGTGCAATAATCTGAGGATCACAGAGCTGAGGGTGTTTGCTGTAAGGAAAGCATAAGGAAGATAATATTATCGAGCTAGACTACATACAACTATAACTGTTCAAGTATTAAATCCATTTTTCACCATCAAGAGTGTTATCCAACAGCATGAGAAATACAAGCAGGAGAAAATATTCTCAAGTGAAAGAATTGATGGTCAAAGCCTGAAAGTTTGGTAAAATGCTTTTCCACTTCATGTTCTACAGGCTGTCAGCACTAGAATGGAAAACCGCAGATCAGTAATTGCAAAGGACACTTCTTCTTTCTGATACTGTCTCTGTCTGTAAGGCAGGAGGATAGCAAGTTAATTAATTATCTCCAGCATCAGTTTACTTGAAGATCTTTTTTTTTCCAGCAGTGCATCAAAGGAGACTGATAGAAGCCTTGATTAGAGGGATAATGAAGGAAATCTCTAATAGATTATATCATTTCTTGCCCATCTGCAGCCATTCTCAAACTGCCTGCTTTTGCAGGGCTGGGACTCACGTCTGGAAAATATCACAAGCATGTAAATCCACCTCAAATGCAAAATTTATGGAAAAATTCAAGTAATTGCATGTTTACCATATTTCTGTCAAAGGTCTGGAAAAAAAGATATCAGACCATCTGACTCGCTGTAGAGCAGAGATTTTCCATGTGTCCTGTTAGGGTCTCTGACTCCGCTGAGATAATCCACATTTTGAAGTCACATCAGACATGGATAGAGAAAATTTATTAGATAATACAAAGCAGGACGAGAGCAGAGGCAGGAGGAGATCGTGGGCTGATGTAGGGGTATGACAGGCAGTTTGATATCTACCTTATTATCTGTCCTAGGAAGGCTTTTACTAACAAATGACCATTAGCAGGGACCATAGATGAGGTGCTTTATCTTTTTAAATTTCTTTTTCCTCTCTCTGATCTTGACTGCTTCCACCTGCAACAGCAGCTCACTCAGCTCTTGCTCCAGACTAACAGGACCCCTCAGAAGCCAAAGTCATTTCCCACTTCAGGAGAGGAAACTTTGGTACCACAGAGCCCCAGCTCTCCATCCCTGTCACACCAGTGCCCCACGGTTCGTCTCTGCATTTGAAGTCCCTTGGGGATTTTAATGCCATTTCCCTCTTATCCAGACCACGCACACGCTGCCAAATCTAATAGCGAAGAGAAATGAAGTGTCAGGTTCTGCTACACCAACGCATCCTGCTGACTTCTATCTCACACAGATAAACCCCAAGCCATTCCCAAGAAGTTTCAATTGCACATTTAAGCCATCTATTTCTAAGGTAAGAGTCAAGATTCTCCCCTGGTGTTGTCTGGTGCTTAACAAACTATTGGTGGCACTAGTTGTGCGGACTCTTGGATGCTCAGGCATTCCAGCACCAACATCTGGATTAAGAGACTGAAAAAAAACACTCTGCTAATGAAAAAGTTGTTAGTCTCATAAAAGAACGACAGAGGTAGACCACCATCACTACCTTGTCCATCAGAGCCATCGTGCTCTTTCACATGCATCTCCGTCACCCAGCTCTCATCCTGGGAAATGGGTGGCACAGAGAGATGCTCCAGTCCCTGCCCTGAGTCCTTCTTGTCCCCCATGGCCACCAAGGGCAAAAGTAAATGGTGTCATGCAAGGGAGCAGAAGTAAAGGCAGAGGGGGAGCAGAAAATGGTTTATGGGGTTAAACATCCCAGTCTGAAGTGAAGCAATTTCCTTCCATCTCCTGCCACTTCCTTGTGGAGGCTTATCATCCCCAGCTGGGACAATATAAAGGCCCATTTAATCGAGATCCATTTAACACTGAATCACGCTAACAAGATTACTTAGCCAGGGCTAATTCTGCATTTGCTGAAGTGCAGTATCCAGGGTGAGTAATCTCCGTGTGCTGGTGGCAGGTTCAGAGACAGGTTAGCCACTGGCTTAGCATCCCAGACAAAACACGGAAAGTACATGGAAGACCACGACAATGAAACTGCGGCCAGTTTAGCCTATTGGGCTATTTCCTTTCCCCTACTCGGTGTTATTTGAGATCAGCACAGAGAGGGTTTCCTCATTACCCCATAGGATCCTAAAAGAGGAATTATTTTCTTTGTCCTCACAAGGAGCTGAGCAGGCAATACAGCAAAATCCTCTTCAGCCATTATCTGTTAAGTGCATGGCATCCTTTTGTGAGTTAAATGACACAGTATTTCTTGCATGGGACTGAATTCAAAAGGTTTTGCCTTCCATCAGGAGATAACTCAAGATTTGAGTGCTAATTGAATACATTTATATGCACACAAGTGATAGGCATTCATACAATTTCTTAAAGTAGATTCTCACCATTCAGTCATTTAAAAATATAGCACTAAGGGCTCTATTATTTATGATTATTAAATCACAAATCTGAGTAGCAAAATACTTCACTCAGGGAAAGTGTGAAGAGGCTGTTTCAGAGGAAAATCTCCTTTTTCAGAACTCACAGAACACCACATCATCGCAGGAGGATGCTGATAACCAATATTGTTTTACAGCTAAGGCTCTCAAAGTGACTTACTCAGGTAAATGGATTAATCCTAATCACCCCTTCAAATGTTCCCAAATCCTCCAAGTAGTCAAAGCTAAGGCTGAGGTGTTCTGGTGAAATATTCCCTTTTTGTACGTGTTGACTCATCGTGCTGTCAGCACTGGATTTTGGATGTCCCCAGTCATTCTCTTCCTTGCTTTGAAAGGACGGGATTTGTTGTCACTTCAGGAGGGATTCATCTCACCTGGTGTCAGAAGTCCACAAGGCAAGTGTCTATACTTGAGTTAGCCTCTTAAATGCATAAGTGGAGAGAAATTGGAGTGATTTGTCTGACCTATTTTAGGCAACCATCTCCAGACGAGAGCAATTGCCTGCTGAAGGTGCTCATTTCTCTCCATTGACGGTAAATGAGGTCTGAGTGCTCAGCGCGGATGCCAAGACCCAGGCGCCGTCTCACAAGTCAGGTGAGATGGATCCTATCTAGCATAATTGCAACCTTTCAAAAGGATATTAACCTTTTTTTTTTTTTTTAACCGTTTTTGTTTCTGTCCAGTGTCTTTTAGCCTTTTTAAAGGAAATAGCTGGTGGTGTGAGAGCCCCGAGCCTTTTCTTTCACAGAACAGAGCTCATGGTTTTACTTTGCAGCTCAGCCCAGAGCCTCTTTTGATGCTCCCAGGGCTCACCGGGGCAGAGATCCAGCTCAAAGGTGCAACAGACCCTGCAAGCTCTCCTGGGGTGGGCAAACACTCCCTTCCTCCAAATGAAGAAGACAAGCTACGCCAGGCCAAAAGGACAAGACCTGAGATGACAAGCTAACCTCTAGAGGTCCCTTCCAACCCCTCCCATTTCATTATTCTATGAAAAGCTCTCCTAGGCAGCATCTTCACACATGGTGTGGAAATTCCCGTGCTCAGGATGTCTCCAACTCTACAAACCCCCACACCATCCCACATGTATTCTTCAATCAGCAGTTGACAGCCAAGGAGTTTGACGGCACACAGACAGCCCTGTGCCCTGGACACACCATGGGAGGAGCTGAGAGTCTTGAATTTAATTTCTGATGCAGAAATTAATAAGACCAATGCAGCATATGGTCTTGGGCAATCGACTTCCTCCATCATTGTCCCACCACCTTCCCTTTTGGAACTATGAAGCCCAAAATCTCAAGGGACAGGAGCTACCAAACTCCCTGCTGCTGCAGCTGAGGAAGCTCAGCTCGTTCTGATCTGGTGGGATACATGATGCTGTAGGGATGGTGTACCCCACGTACAGGCTTCTCCAGGTACCACGTGCACGTGAACAGACAACATGTGAGGACATACGGAGTCTCAGAACAACGTGGGGGGCAACACACAGCACATTTAGAGCACACACGGCACATTTAAAGCACACACGACACCCGTGCTTGGGACCACAGCCCCATGGTCCTTGCTGCGGTGGCAGACATCAGTGACACACCACCTCAACATCAACACATCAACAGGGCAGCACAT
The DNA here is from genome assembly GCF_964273445.1 of Streptopelia decaocto. NCBI lineage: Eukaryota > Metazoa > Chordata > Aves > Columbiformes > Columbidae > Streptopelia > Streptopelia decaocto. The sequence goes on along the minus strand of NC_138671.1, from coordinate 7,204,196 downwards.
CGCAATGGAAGAATTTCCAAGCGTTTTCCAATTATAATGTCCCCTAAAAATATATATATCTCCAGTAAAGGTACAGACTCTCACATGGCAAGTTTAAGCGTCTCTTTCCTCAGTTACCTTTCCTGAACCTCTCAAAAATAATCTGCTGGCTGCAGGTTGCTCTATGAGCTGTCATCTTGTTTTGATATAATGCCATCATCTCTAATTGGTGGGGCAGAAGGGCTTGAAAGACATTAAGTCCTGCCTGCCCGTGTGCCGGCACGGTTACCGCAGTGATAACCACCTCCGACATCCCCGGGCAGCAGGGCCTGGCTGCGCTCACAGCAACCGCAACGGCAAAGCATCTCGCTCCGAGCAATAGGACCAAGCGGACTCCATGGGAATCATTATTAACTTGGCTTTAATTACAAACTAATTTCCTCCTGCATAGCCAGCAATTTCAAGCTCTGTGGAAACCATAAGGAAACAATAGCATGCCACTTCCCAGCAAAAGGGGCATAAACAAATAGACAAAATTCAGAGCTTCAAAACAAAGTGATATATTTAAATGTCACAAATGCAACAGTCTGAGAAATTTTCCTCAAGCTAAGGAGAACACATTCTCTTTTACTTCCCAACTAAATATTTCATTTTTAAGGCCATCCAGTTTTCTCAAGTTAGAGGGAAAACCTTGCAGGTCTTGAGAATAGAAAAAGCCTGCACCTAAAATATGCAGAGGCTACCACCTCTCCATAATAACCTGGTGCTGTCGGTTGCTCACCGGCTTGAGTGCTGCTGAAACTGTACTTAGCAGCTGACAGATTGCAACGAGAACTGGGGGAGCATGAAGGCTTGTTAGCAGGAAGGTTCTCCCAGCTGAGGCTCAGCCACGCACTCATTGGCAATGCAGATCACGGAGTTTGTCCCGGTGGAGCCTCCATATGTTTCTTCCCCTGGAGGAGCGATGAATGTCAATTCACCCCTTGGGGTGCGTCAGGCAAAAATCCTCCCGAGGGTGAAACGAGAGCTGACAGCAACCGGCCACAGGTGCCCCGACCAACTTTCACGCATCAGCCGATTTTGCTAAGAGCTGGGAAAAAAACGAAGCTGTGTTTGTTGCATTTCCACGCACAATGCTGGTGCGTAGGTTCCCCTCTCAAAATTACCTATGTAGAACCATAAATAAGGATAACGCATGCTAACATACCATAAAAGAGGAAAATGGATGTTTATGCTGGTAACTTATCAACACACCTGGGATTTCCCCAGAGTTCGTGGCACCACCTGAAAATACAGCCTGTGATGGTCACAGTGAATCAATAACTCTATTCTATTCTATTCTATTCTATTCTATTCTATTCTATTCTATTCTATTCTATTCTATTCTATTCTATTCTATTCTATTCTATTCTATTCTATTCTATTCTATTCTATTCTATTCTATTCTATTCTATTCTATTCTATTCTATTCTATTCTATTCTTCTGTTCACCCCAACCCATCACACTATTTTTCCTTCCCCAAGACCATGCCTCATATCAACCCCTTCTTCACAGTACTCTGCCAGCAGCTCTGGATGGGCTTTCCAGACTTTAATTAAGCTTTGAGACACCTGTGTGAAGCTGACTAATATGATTAAGTGAATCTTCCAGATGAATAAACTGAGCAGAGGTGAGATCAAACAGCAGAATGATGGAGGAACAGTTACCTGGTGGCAAAGTAGGTTGCAGGGCCCAGAGACCCCATCCCTGATGTCTTACATGATGGTGGGAAACTTCACGTGACACCATTTCTCTATAAAACTGTTGTTTCTCAGTGCTGGGAATTTACAGAAAACTATAAAGTGATGGCAGCTCTTGGGACCTAAGCCAGGCTGATTTTTTTTTGTTTTGCCTCATCTGTTTCTTTATACTTCTCTGTGTCCCAAGTGAGTCTGACATAGGAATTCCTGCTTTTCATTTTTCTGCTGTACAAGATGTCAGCAGATAACAATCCATGCTTCATTGGTGCTGTTCCATAATTGAAAGAGCCAGCAATATATCAGGCTTGGAGTCTGCAAACCCCATCAATAAGTGCTCTATTACTTGGGCATAATTTTCTACCACCCCTCAGATGAGAGTTAACAGGCAGTAGGGTTATATTGCTGAACCCACACTTCACTGCAGACTGTTTAAGATAATGCCTACTAAACTATAGTCTATTGTCACAAATTAGTTTCTCAGACAACCAGCATCTAGCAAAAATGTACTTAATATGCAAAACTGTCTGGTTAGATCTATCTGTTTTCCAGTAAAGCTACCTCAGGGAAAGAAAAAATCAGAACTTAGTCCAAAATAAAGGCACAGGTTTCGTTCCAAGTCAACATACACCAATTACACTTTTCTCTAGGAATGAATTTTTCCTGTGTCACCAAGAGGGGTTTTTTGCTTGACTTATCCTGCATTTTCAGCATGTAACAGAGACTTTAACAGCTTTTACAGCGTTACTGATTGTGCGAGGACAGTGTGAAACTTGCTCGGCCTCTCTTTTTAGATTTAATTCTCTGAGCTTTTCCATAGCATCTTAAGAATCATCTTCCCGGTCCATTTCAACAAAATCCCATCAAGTCCCAAGAGTTACCCCTTTGAATAAATACCAGGGGCTTGAGTTTTAATTACTTTCTGCAGAATCCCCTTATCAGCAGTAGCTCTGACAGGCACAGGCTCCACGTTATCTGGAAACACAACTGAGATCTCTAACTCCTTCCATGTCTTTAGCTCTTGAAGCTTGTCTCATAGCTATTACACATCGTGCCCAGAAGCACTGCTGGAGTGATACCTGGATAGGCAGCTCTTCCCTTCCATAGCTTATCACCCCAGAAGTTCCTTACATCCTTCCCTTGTTGCTGGCACAAATAAATTGCTGATGATCCACTCGTTCTGGCCGTCAATCTGCTTACCGGGCACCTCCCAAACATGTTACTCGTTGCACAGAACCCTATTTGCACTCAGTTTTGGTCCTCTGCAAACCTCCCTGAAGTCCACTGGTGTTGTTATCTAAAGTGAGCAGTCCCTGCGCAGGTGGTGTCACCCCTCACACCATCAAAGGCCTGTCCCAGGCACCCAGTGACACCCAGCTCCAGGCAAGCGGAGCCTTCCTGAGGCTCAGTGCACCCACACCTCTGCTGTGTTTCTAAGAGTAACTGCAGGGGCTGGTTTAAAATATTAAAAAAGAGCTAGTCATTGTTTAAACTTTACATAAGGGTCATTTTGAGTTCTTGATGGAAGTTCAGATCTTTCAATACTTTATCTCAGTTGGATCAACCACCCGCCAGTCTAGGAAGTGCCTCAAGAAACCCAGAGGGAGCGTATTTCACCCCAAATCCTCAGAAACCACAGTCTGCTGCACTGCAGGCATGCTGACTATCCAATATCCAATCTGAACCTCCCCTGGGGCAACTTGAGGTCCTCTCCTCTCATTCTGTCACTTGTTTCTTGGGAGAAGAGACCAACCCCCTCCATGCTCCAAGCTCCTTTCAGGCAGTTCAGAGATCAGAAGGTCTCCCCTCAGCTCCTGTTCTCCAGGCTGAACCCCCAGGTCCCTCAGCTGCTCCCCAGCACACTTGTGCTCCAAAATGTAGTCCTGACCTGTTTCGGTTCACCTTTGTGCCAGGAAAAGGCAGGCAAACTTCACGCCACTGAGAACAAAAGCAGGCAGCAGATCAGCTTCAAAGCAAAAGTAGACATAAAAACCCATTAAACCTCATGGTTCAACACATGAACAGAGCAAAGGGAGGACCTCCCCGAGTCCTGCGCTTGAATCCAATAACCATCCATAACTACCCCTAAGGATAGTTTCTAAAGAGGGAAGAACAATAAACAGCACTTCCCCTCTTCATTACCCAACTCCAGCAATAACCATGATGGATGGCAACGACCAACTGGGTTTCATTGCGAGATTTCCAGTCTGTGGTGTCCAACAATAGAAGCATAATAAAGACAGATGGCAGTGGATTAACTCTTCTTGCAACGCGGTCAATGCTGGTTGTTCAACCACGCTCATCCCAACTCAAACGCAGGCACAACAGCCCCGGCAAGGAAATGCTCCTTGTTTCTCTACAGGAGCTGTGTACTATACAACAAGAACCAGGTATAATGCAAATTAGAGGGTTTTTTTCAGACCAGAGAGCAGAGCTGAGCAATATATGCTAATTCTGGTGGTGCATTTTGCTTCTAAGCACAGCTGTTAAATATGCAGAGAGCTCAGAAGACATCTAAGTGGATTTTCTACAGGATGTTTTCTACTCTTTTTCAACTGCTAGTATTAATTCATTGATTTCTTTTTAATCTGTAAACCTAAAATACAAACAAATAAAAAATCCCAAACTGAAATTGTTGCTGCTTTCACACAAAAGAGATTGCTTTTCAAAAGTTGCTGCATTCCTCCCTCCAGTTTTGCCTAGTGAGCACTAATAAAGATTACTTTGCATTTTTGTAGTCTTAATATGGTGCTAATAGGTGTGTATCTGTTACAATTTTAACTGTACCAGAAAGTTTTAGGTTAGTTCAAATGACAAAGAAGAAAGAGGGTCTAGGAGGGTGGGGAGGGAGGAGCTGGGTTGTGGTCACAGCTCTGCCAATGCTTTGCTGAGTGCAAATGGATAAAATTCACTCTAAGCTTCAGCATCACACTGCCAAAATTAGCAGGGGAGGGGTCTTCCAACAACTAATTAATTGAGACTGTAAAGTGTTCAGAGACCTTCAGATGAAAGGTGCTAAACAAAGTGAAAATTACCATCATTTCTGCGTAAGTGAAACTGCCAAGATACGCTATTTCAATCATTCACTGCAAATTCAGGTCTGTCTTCTGTTTGTAAGTCCACTGTAACCAAGCTTAATTTCTGCAGATGTATTTGCTATTCAGGAGCACTTGCTGGCTTGAATAATTTTTGGGAAATATGTTTGATTCGCCTATTCATTATCTGTTACTCCACATGGGGGGTGGGCTACACAAGGCAGCACTTTGCTGCTTCCGCTGCTGCCTGAATGGCAGAAAGTTTATTAGATGGGAGAATAATGAATAACCAATAATGAATGCTCTTGTTTTCACGTGAAAGAGATGAGTGTGTGAAAAACAGCGCCTCTCCCCACTTTCTTGCCAACAGATCCCCATTCACAATGATGTTCTCCAGCAAAGAAAAGCAAGCAGACTCTTGATTCAGCCAAATATTTGGCCATTCACAGTCTCCAGTTTTGCTGCATTACCAGAACTACCTACATGCCTGCCTGAAATGCACAGGTGGCTACTTTGGAGTTGACCTGTTGACTTCACAAACATAAGGCAATAAAGAAAAAGGAATGCCCTTGTTTTTACAACATATGTTATCCAGCCACATAGTGCTTGGATTTTTTTGGTCTCTCCCAGGTATCAATAATTTCTCCCTGTAGTATAGGATAATTCCTGCTCCAAGGGGGCTCCTCTATAATACCTCATCTTGTGAAATCAGGTTGATCTCCAGTACTTCTGCAAGCCCATGTGCCACATATCTGTTCGGTGCCAACATCAAACACCTGACAGCAAGTCACACCGAAACCCGATTGCACCGACCAGCCCAAAACCAGCTCCCCTGAACCCCGCCTCCCTGCTGAAAGATGGAAAACTCCCATTTACACAGAACCGTCTCCTTGTTTCTGGTTTTGCTGACCACGTGGCTCCCAGCTGCATGTAATTATTTTGGTATGCTGGTGTTAATGACGTGTCCAGTTCACTTAGCCTGTTCATCAGTATTGCTGGTCATTTGCTGGTGCTTTGTTTTTTGCCTCCCAAAAGGTCACTACATCATCAGCAAAACCAAGCGCGATTCATCCATTATTTATCAAGCCGGGTTTACTGCTTGGCTGTCCCTGATTTCAGGGCCACGCTCCCTCCTACATCTCAAACCTACATGCACCTTCAAGCTCACACTTGTGGCATGAAGCATCAATTGACATAAAGCATCTATTAAACAGAAATAATGAATTGTAAAAAGGAAGCTGCTCATGTTGCAGACAGGATTTTGGTATCATTTTAAACATCTTGTGTTTCTCAACCTCAGCCCCCCCCAGTTCCACTCCTGCTTTGCCTTCTATTGACTGAAAACCTATTTGTAAGTAAATCTATGCAATGAAACACCTGCCTTTTGCGGTTTGGCCTGAGTTGTGTCCTGCTTTAACTCTCCAGTGCAAAGGCTGACGACATCCGTTATGTCCTTAGCCTGGCTGGTTGCTGAGCGCTCACCAGGGCTCATTATTGACACCTTTTTCTGGAGCATGGCACAGCGTCCCATAGGGAAACACACAGATACTGTGCAATGCCTTGTGCAAAATCAGGAGTGCCCCTCACACCTCCGCTTGGGAGCACCAGTACGAGTGCCCTCCACACCAGTCCTGCCCCAGCAGGAGGTATCTGCAGCCTGACAGGCTCTCCAAGATGTTGGGGTACAGGTGATGCACAATGTTATCAAAGCTCCATCTGCCTCTGGGGAGTCTTAAATCTCTGCCCATGAGAAGAGCAATAACCTTCAAAAAAAAAAAAAAAACCAAACAAAAAAAAAAAAAAAAAAAAAAAAGCACATGGGGCTTATTACAAAAAGGAAATTCTACCCTACAAATAAAGGCAATAAAGAGGCAGACTTCTGCATCCTGATCACATCTAACACACCTCAGAACAAGCGGAGATGTCCTGATTAGCTGCCGAAGGGGTAAAGGTGATGTCAGCAATCCTCGGCGTGGAGAACAGCGGTTGTGCTGGAGAGGAGCGCTGAGCATCGCCGAGGTCACCCCGGCTCCATCTAACCTACCGCCTGGGTTCAGCTGATGGTATTTATCACATCTATTGCTTAGACTGAAAGCAAAGCTAGAAAAATGCCTCCGAATGATGCTCCACCAGGAGGGAAGCGGGGAGGAGAGCAATGCCACAGCCACCCTCTGCTCCTCCCTATTTGTCCTGGTTATCAGACTGGAAAAGATCACCAATTACCCTCTTCCCAACCACCACTGCTCCTGCCAACAGAAGATGAAAAGCACATTTATTTCTCTTAAGTGAGATCTTTTTGTGACACATAAGGACCCTTGTATACATGACAATTACTTGTAAAAAATGTCTTTCTGTCTACAGCACATCTGTAAATGGATTTAAGCCCATATAAAGGATGTAAAAATGGCTATAACCGCCCTAGCGCAGCTCCCTGGAAGCTCTCAATGGTGTTTTTTTCATATATATAAAAGCCAACACAGAACAAAAAGGTCTGTCAGCAAAGAAAGGTAGGCTTGCCTTTCCTCACCTAACTAGGGAAACTTAATTTTATTTATTTTTATTGACAATTTCAACAACTATTTCTCAATCATAAAAGTAAAAAGCACGGGCTCAGCTAGTCAGCCCATCATTTCTATTTAGCTTTTTATTTGTGTGAGGAAATCTTTGGAGATGGAATATCTTGTTTGCAGAGACACCCTAGTGGCAACATGACATTACTCAAACCACCAAATGAGGCTCATGCAGACAACGCAGCGGTTTATGGATCTCACCCTGCAACTTGGGGTTCCTCTGTATTCCCCATCACCCCAGTCTCCCCCATTACCAGTGAATCCTGGCTTTGACATTTATGGAGGATAAGCAAAGCTTTGTTTAAAACCAAATGTTGTCATTGTCTAGTGCATAATTATTGACTAATAATAATAATAATAATAATAATAATAATAATAATAATAATAATAAATTTTTGACAGATGCCCCCTGGGGTTCTGCTTCCCTGACATTCATCACAAACTGCACTATAATGCACTGTGGGATGTAGCTGTGCCTGAATTACAGACACGCCACTCATCCTTCCCTGGCCCAGGGACTTCTAAGGGACAGGTTTATGCAAGTAGCCAGGAGCCAAGGGATGCGTGGAGGAAAGAGAGGAACCCATTGGGATTCACTAGCTGAGCACTCTGGCTCCCAGACCCCAGCAGAGTTGGTGGGAGCTGAGCACCTGATGTGTGAATCCACTGACTCTGGCTTTGGGCTCCCTGGTCCCTCTGCAAGGACAGTGATGTGCCTGGTCCCTCTGCAAGGCCAGCGGGATGCAGAGGTGACCACATTGCTTATGGCCATGGACATGGGGGTCCCTCCTCAGGCTGTACACAAAGCACAGAGCAAAGATGTCCCTGTCCCGAACCATGCAGATCAAATTCTTTGACTCAATGTGTCAGAAGCAGCCAGTCACCATCTGTAATTTAAAACGCGGAGGCTTGCAGGGATACGTTGCTTTTGGGCAAAGCTCTTATTAACTTCCTGGAGCAAGTTCGTTTGGCCACAGCGGATAATAAAATCAGTGTTATGCTACCTTAGCATCTGTGCTTTCACATGAAAGCGAGAAAGACTCTCCACTCCTGTTTGCACTCTTACCCAAACAACAGCGCAGGGTGTCAGGTGTCTGCGAGCTAAAGGCTTCCCTGGCTGAGGCATGATATTAAAAGCATATGCAATGAGACTGCACCTTCTGTTCACACTCTGCCAGTAATCCCGTGCAGGCAGGTTTGCTGTTAACCTTCCTAATGGAAAGTCTGTTCGATGGCTTGCTGGCTTTGCCTCAGTTAAGTATTATCTGCAAAGATGCAGACTGTTGATTTGTGGGCATCTTCTAAAGCGAGAGCTGCAGAGGCTCAAAAGAAATGATGCAGCCCAGAGCGGGTGAAGGAAGGCGATTCTTGCCCAAACGCAGGCCATGTCGGTTATATATAATTCCTACAGAAGAAATAATTTGCTTTGGCTGGTTTGGGGAGACAGAAAAAAGAACTTGGCTTAATTACAAATTTACTTCTTTCTCTTTCCTCTCTTGCCACCCCTGCCCCTCAACCCCTGATAAAATGAGGGTAAAAAGCCCTGCAAATGGCAATATCCAATATTCATTAGTGGCTTGTGAGAGAGACAGAGAGACACAACTCATTACTGGGTTCTTCACCTTTACCCTTGACAATGGTTATTTACATAATAACCTGACCCTTAGGTTACTCTTCATTAACAAACACATGTGCAAACATAGAAGCAGCTGGCTACGACTCATAAATATATATTGTTAACCTTGGCTTAGAAGACTTACTTTCACTTACTAAAGGAAAAAAATAAAAGAAAAGGAGACACTATTTTGCATAGCTATTATGTTATAAAGTCGGTAAATGGTACAATGAGCCAGAGGCTCAGCACATCGCTGGGCGTGCTCGAGCAGATGCATGTTTGCCCAGGACCCGGCCCCATGGCCGGTGCAGATCTCCGTGCCTGCTCTCCGGTGGGTTTGCAAACCAGCTCTTTGTGTGTCGACCCTGCCTGGAGCATCTTCCTCTGCCCCACGGGGGACTGTCCCAGCTGGGGGATGAGGCGGAGACTGTTGGCACTGGGCAGCAAATCAATACAGCTATTCTGTTCCTCAAAACATCTGATGACACCACTTGAGCTAGACCATGGTGGGATAGTGTGCAAAGCTGCGATGAATTAGGGAAGGACCACTCCAGAGAAGCAGGTTTTTCGGCTAAGATGAATGGTGCCATTTAAACCTCTGAGAAGAAGTTTTAGACTCCACATGGAAACATCCCTGTGCAACATCTCACAGACCAGGATTTAGAGCTTTCCTTCATGTTTCTGAAGGCATCGGAAACAGCTTCTGAGACTCCAATTTCATCATATGGCTCTGGAAGCCAACACCATCCCTTGGTTTGACATGGATAAAATGTGCCCATGTCTTAAGCCAGGCGAGAGCCCCAAGCAGAGGGAAGGGTGTGCTGGAGCTTTCTGGAGGACAGGCAGGTTTTTGCTCAGATCGACTGTGACAGCTCAGCTGCATTTTCCTCAAAGGTGACTCCAAAAACGTTGCTTAGCATCATTTCTGATAACACATTTCCTACAGTCCCCTACCATATTCTCAAAACACAGGCCCCATGACTTCGATTCAGCCAGAGGTTTATGGTTTTTCAGTAGATACTTCAGTGACCGCACATCCCAGCAAGACAAGGTGCCATCAGCACCACTTGCTTTCATTTTGGCTATGGTCTCATACACACCCAACCAAAGGGGGATCAGACAAATAACTTACCCCTTTTCTAAATGCCCCTGGCTCAAAGCCAGGAACCAAACATTTTTGTAAAGGTGGGGGGGAGTTTATCTGCTCTAAATAGTAGATGTTGCTGAAAGGACCATAACCTCATCGTCCTGCACATGGGAATGGCACAGCAGGTTTGTAGGACCACGTATGCCCTCCATCAGCTGCCGACAGCCCAAATGGGATCCCACCCAGCGACCAGCTGGGATCCCAGCACCGCCAGCTCTCTGCAGATGCAGGACGGGCTTCCCGGGCTGCAGAGGGATCACCCCGCATTGCAGCTCCTCCCCGCTCTGATATTTATTCTCTCTTCAAGTCCTGCCCTGGCCCAGCCTAGATGCCAGAGGAGGCATTTCAGAGATTGTGAGAGACAACCTTGGGTCTGCCGGAAGAGTTCGACATTTGGGAAACAAAGAATTGCTTAATGACAACTTAAATGAGGATAAGGTGCAATTGAAACAGAATTATACTGAGTGTTTACAGAGTACAAATGTTAATTGTGTTTATGTATCAAAATCTGAGATTAAGAACTCAACGCTGAAAAATGTTGCGAGAAAGCCAAATCGTGCTGTTCCAGACAGTCTGCATTATCCCATACAAACTGCTCAGAAGCCTTTTTACCTATTCACTCAGTATTTCCAAACCAATTACCAGCTCACAGTTTGCAAAGCTGGCTGACACTTGGGGTTTCAGGCAGGGACTTCCTTCAGTCCCACTACCAATCCAACTATGTTTTAATTTAGTGAAGAGGGAAAGCATATAATTTTTTAGCTCCAGGGAAGCCAGAGGCAATCACAAATATCCCTTGAGCTGAGTCAAATTCTTCAGTTTAAAGAAGTAGCCCATTCTATTGCAATAATTGGACTTTAGTGTCCCTTTCGTTTAAAGAAACAATAGCTGATCTGGAGCACTGATGGCTTGGACACAGGGCACTGCACCTCTGGGACTCCAGTCACAGACCTAACTGTAATTGGATGAACCCAGAATAGCAAGAGCCTCACTTGCATAGAAATAATAATAATAATAATAATAACAACAACAACAACAATAATGGGTTTGTTGTTGTTATTGTTATTAAAAGCAGACCAACACACCATGGATTCCCCCACAGTTGGGCCTTTGTTAGCATCTGACATCTTGATGATGCCACACCAAGACAGACTGTGGAGAAATACAGCTTCAAATTAAAGAAGAGATGGGTGAAAGTTGGAGCTTTTGGGCAGGGCAAGAGCTGCCATGACCATCGGTGAGGCTGGATACATAAACCTGTACAACACATCTGTATCACTTCACAAGTGAAACATCTCTAGCTGGAAGGACTGGCCAAGGGAGATGTCACAGAATCACAGAATGTCATGGATTGGAAGGGACCTTGAAAGCTCATCCAGTGCAATCCCCCCATGGAGCAGGAACACCCAGATGAGGTTACACAGGAAGGTGTCCAGGAGGGTTTTGAATGTCTCCAGAGTAGGAGGCTCCACAACCTCCCTGGGCAGCCTGGGCCAGGCTCTGGCACCCTCACCGAAAAGAAGTTTCTTCTCAAATTTAAGTGGAACCTCTTGTGTTCCAGTTTGAACCCATTACCCCTTGTCCTATCATTGGTTGTCATCAAGAAGAGCCTGGTTCCATCCTCCTGACACTCACCCTTTCTATATTTGTAAATATGAATGAGGTCACCCCTTAGTCTCCTCTTCTCCAAACAAAAGAGCCCCAAGCTCCCTCAGCCTTTCCTCATACAGAAGATGCTCCACTCCATCATCTTTGTTGCCCTGTTCTTGGAGATTAAATGAGCAGATGAGAATTACTGTCCTAAGATAAGTTTGGGAACACTTATTAGAGATGAAGACTGAGAAATTAAGCTTCTTACAGTATCAGGGTGACAGCTGAGCTTCAGAGCACAATGGAGCGGCTGGGCAGGGTTCACCACAAGCATCCCACCAAGCGTTGGCAGGATGAGCCCCACAACAACAACGTGCTGCATCTCCCGCAGAAGCGGCTTTAATTGCTCTGTGGGCAGCAATTAGAGCGGCCTTGTCCCATCCTGGAGACCGGGGAGATGAAGCAATTTGGCTGGGATCCCGCAGGGAGACCCCATGGTGGCGTGGGTAGGAGAAGACGGCTCTTCCCGGTGTGCACCAACAAACCACGCGTCCCCCTGCGCCCAGCAAATGTCAGCCCAAAATTAGCTACGGTAGCGGTACTTATAAAATCCAAGTTAGAAAATGCCATCATGTATTTTTAATCCAACCACCTCGTCGCTGCATAATAAAATGAAAGGATTGCCGGGTTTGACTGGCATTTGTAAGTAGCGTGTGAAAGGGGCTAATAGAGGGAGAAAATTAGCTGCATTTATCATCTTAACTACATTCATATTACACTCACGATCCAATTGTTTAAAAATTGGGCTTTTAGAGCAGGTCCTTTTGAAAGTTTAAGCATTCCAAACAACTGCGATTTATTCTCAGAACAAATGTTACCTTAAAAAGATTTATTCTGCAGCCTTTGTGAATTGTAAAAGGAATGGACTTGGGCGCGTGCGTTTCTGGTAAGTACAGTCGACATCAAAGCCAGTCAAAACACAGCATTTGTGTTTTACACTGTGCCGGTGTTTGATAAAAAATTGGAATCAGAACCCATTTGATGTTTGAAAAAAATCCTACAGGACATTCCCTCTGAAAAAACCCTCAGTTCAACAAAAATTTCAAAATATTCAGATTCTGAGGTGAGATTTTTTAAATTGTATTTTACCACTCTTCTATTATATTTTTACATTATTGCTTTGCATTTAAGTAGTGGCAGCAAGCAGTATGTTTTAATGACATATTACAGCGTAAGACTGGAAACCCTGTAGTGTTTTTACTTTTAAATTGGTCAGATCATCTGTTATTCAGCCCTGATTGAAACATATTATCTAATTCATTGTGATTCCCATTTATGAAGTAATGAAAACTTGTAAGTGAAAGAAAAATGCATGGAAATCCAGAAAAATGAAAGCACTCACCACAGTACAGCTGAGAAAATCTGACCCAGAGACACAGGTATTTCAAGCGGCACAAAGTACATGTACCCCAGAAATGACTAAACAACATTTATAAAACACCTAGTTTTAGGCCATTTTGTGATAACTCAGATGTTGTTCAGAGCATTGTCCTGATATAAACATAGAAAAATATTCCGTGTCCCTGTGTGAAGTCAACAATCACAAAATGTCACAATTGCCTCAAATAACGTTTTGTTTCATACTATTTTTGCACACTGCTTTCACTGGACACTGAAAGTGATATTTCTGAACAAACCTCACCTTTTAACTCTAATTTTTGACTATGCCAAAACAATGCAAACTTGAAATTAACAGAAATAAAATTTTCCCTGGGGATTATCGCTGGTGTTTGTGCAAAGCTCCTTTGAGAGATGCGGCCCTTCCAGTGTGTTACTGCAGTCCCGCTCCAGCCAGAGCACAAACTTACAGAATATCCCCCACAACGGGAACCTTCCACACTGAATTTCCATCTCTGGAGTCCTGCCTGCTGTTCTCCCACCGCCAGTCCCTGGGGCAGTTTACTTCCCAATTAGTTTTTATCATTCCTTTTGATCCCAGGATGACCTGAGAATTTATTCTGCTGCTGAGATGCCTTTTCTGCACATCGGCAACAGGAGACGGCGTCGGGAACCAAAGTTTCCCTGCCCGCTCTGCTAATATGAACTCCGGGGAGATGGGGGTTGATGTTCTCCAGGAGCGGTGCTGGAAAATCTGCAATTTCAATCAGTTGACACAGTCAGAGGCACCTTGACGTGGAGCCAGGTGGTGGAGAACAGGTCATAAACTCTTCTGCAAAACTTGGGGCTTTACCAGTGCAATGACACCGGGGCATCTGGAAACAAAATCTGCCAGCGGTTACATCATGGTTGAGACAGGGTCACCCACACACCCTGTCCTGTGATGCTGTGATGTCCCCCTCTTCTGGGATGCTGTGATCTCCCCCCTCCTGGGATGCTGTCACCCACTATCTGTTAACAGCACCCCCTTTTGTCACACAGATGTGGAGAAAAGGAATACACTAAAAGTGGCAAGACAGTTTGGAGGATGGTAAATCACAAGCAAGATGCAGGAAATAATCCACTGAGCTCCAGATCAAAGCTCACAGACACTGTGATATCTGCAGGTCTCTGCTCAGGCAGGGATGGCCCTTTCCTCATGGAGAAGGTGGCAAAGAGCCACTTGGCTTCTCCTGCTCATTGCTGGTGGAAAACAAAACCTCAGAGACAGACTGTTGCCTCTCTTTCCAGATCCACCACCTCGACATCCACAGAAGCCCCTGCTCGCTGCTGCGGTCACCCCGCTGCCGAGGGGGGAGTCTCCCCTTCGCCCTCTGCCTCCACCCCTGTCCCAAACACACTGATGCTGCAGCTTCTCATTCACGCTTTGAGAGACCGGTTTGTTGTCTAATTAAGCCCGCAGCGCACACCCGAGCGATAGTGAAAGTGTGCAATTAGCCCTGAGTCATCGTTTGCATTCATTTCCCCAACTGCAAGCTGCCAGTCCGCCAGCGATAGAGACGTCGCTTGCAAGGCAAAGCATTTCAGCCCGGCTTGCTGGGAGGAGTCACTGACCCACTCAGTAATTACTCATGCTAACAGCTTAACTAACATGCAAATTCCTCTGCTGACTGACAGGTAAACAGTGAGATGGCCTGCCTGGGTTTGGGGAGGGAGCAGAGGGGGCGGAGTGACATAGATGTAAAAGCTCGTGTCAAATTCCAGATCTAACGTGGCTTCAAAGTGCGACATGATTCATTAAGCCTTATTTCATGCCCAGGATAACAAAGCTGTGGTTGCTGCGTTGAGGAGGGAGGAGCAGGAGGGGACGTGCTGGCACAACAGCTCCCGGGCCACCCTGCAGTGCCCATGCTCCTGCCACAGGGACGTGGCACCTGGGTGTTCCTTTGAAGACAAGGGACCTCTGCCATCTTCTGCGGTGCTGAGTCCAAGCAGCACGATGGAGAGGCTTGCAGGAGCTGGAAACTGCTTCTCCTCCAGCATCCTCCAGCCCTTCCTGAAGCGGGGTTTGCTGCAGCAACCAGAGCTCTCCTGCTCAAGTGAGCTGTTTGAAAGCAGCAAGAAAAGGAGGCTGGAGCAGGTTTTGAGCAAAAAAATCTCCAACTCTTGTCATATGGATCCTTGCAGTTGTGCTTACCCCCCGTCACGTCCATCAGCTCTCTCCCTACTCTTTCCTCTAATAGCCTGGATATTGTGGTCAGCCCAGCACATGTAAAATGAGCCCAGCTCTGGTTTAGATGAAGAGGCTGAGGCAAGCAATGGGGCTTATGGTGAAGGAGGTGGGAGGAAATTGCAAACCTGAATTTAAGCCATGCTTTGGAGTGATCTAAAGCAGCCACTAAGCCCAACAGTTCCCTCATTTCCTGCTGCTCGCTGGAGTTTCTGCCCTGAGGTTTGCTGACTCTGGCTTGTGCACAAGAACCTGAAGAAATTGGTACAAATCCTCCTGGGCCACAAAGCAGCGTGACCTCTGAACGCTAACAGGGCTGGAAAGGAGGCAGGACAGGGGAGAGCGAGCTGATTTGCATCCTTAAAACGTGGGTGAAACTGAGACAGGACCTTACATCCCAACACCCAGCAGCTGTGCCTGGACGCTGAGCGCAAGGCTGGGTCTACAGAGGAGCGTTATTGGTTATTGCTGACGTTGTACAGGGTCTGGAGGCAGCACGGCCGGAGTGCTGGGTGAGTGTGGTGGCGGAGCCAGAGGTTTCTCTCTCCCGTGAGCCCCGTGAGCCATCTCCAACCTGCTCAGTCTTTAAAGGAGAAGAGATAGTAAGTGGCTTGCTGGAGGCTACACAATTTAGTGCCCCATCTTCCAACCTGGTGAGATCTTGACCTCACCAACAAACCCTGCAACTTGCTAAATGAGTTAAAAAAATAGAAAATATCTGAGAACAAAAGAGCACTAAAGCAATTCCAAACTTTGCCTGCCTGGGATGGACCAAGCGAGGATCAAGCATCCCCCTGCAGAGGGGCTGTGGATGAGCCCCCAGAGCAGCCGGCGGGCTGAACAGCACAACCAAAACCACAACTTGGGACATTCTGTGATTCAAAGATCTGCCAGGCTGGTGCCAGCAGCCACCACCAGGTCAGCTCATCCCTCCCTTCATCCCTCTCCCCGTGTATTTATTACTTTTAAGTGGCTGTCGAAAACATCTGTCATCTGTAACAACTACAGAGGGACAGGGAGAGGGGACAGTGCTGCCCCGATCACAAGGCTCCTTGTCACAATAGCCATCTAACACGTTCACTTTTATTTATTTATTTATTTGGGTGCAAACCTCCGGCGTCAGCGCTCTGCACGGAGTCTGCTTACAGCTCCAAAAAGCACCTCTATTATTCTCAGGCCATTTGGTACTGGTTGCCATGGAGATCAAAAGCAAAATGGCATGCAAATCAACATCAGCCCCAGCGTTCAATAACAACGGTAAAAGGGCAGTCGGATAAGACAAAAAGAAGAAAAAAAACAAACCACACCACACACAACACTTAAAATGCTTCAACCTTCGTTGCTCCTGTGATTAGATCTTGAAGGCAAAAAAAAAAGAATAAATAACCTAATGGGTTACACCAAAGGACACGAAAATACAACTCAGTTGTGGTCTGTGTGGTGGTTTCAATATAAACCCCTCGCACACACATGTGCCCACATACATACACGTATTAAAGTGGAGCAAATACTTTATAGTGATAAATTTATGCAATTATTTCCTGCCTCAAACCCCATTTTTTCTGTTTGCAGACCATCCGTACACAGCTGCCAGGCTCCTGCTGTTCATCAGCAACCTGCAGTAGGGCGGATTTTATAACCAAATCTCTCCCCTACTCTCCTGTCCCCGTTCTCTCTGGGGACAGGTGACACAGGCTGCAATTCCCAGCTGTTCAGCCCAGGACTGGCCTCTGCAACTCACCTGCTTTCAGCTCCCACGGGCTGAAAAATTCGGCTATTCCCCACTGCTCAGGATCCCGCATAGAACAAGCTCCACACAGCCCAAGCAAATGCACCAACTGCCTGGTTTATTCACAACTTGCACCCTTAGGTGTTGCAAGCATAGGGGTGTGAATACAAGCCTTCAGAAATGAGGTTTTTGGGTGTTGTGAGGCTGGCTGCCTTGTGATGAGGGTTCTGTTTTACTCTGGGGGCACACAGGACCCCAGTGCTGCTGCTGCATGGCCGGGGAGATGCTCGCTTAACGAGTAGCTCTCCAGTACTTTGTTTTCCCCTCATTGTTAATGGGCAAAACGCAGGCCTTCACACAAATCAACCCTGCTTTGAAGACAGAATTACTCATTTTTCACAGGCCTGCCCACAGCATTACAACTACGCTACTTAGTGCTTCAGAAATATGAATGAATTTATTATACGCCACAACAGGCAGTACTAACACCGCAGCCCTTATTTTTACAGAAGGGGAACAAAAACTTAGGAGAGAAAAGCTTCAGGGATTTGGAATGAGGATACTTGGGGGTTTTTGCAGATATGTAGTAGCATTAGACGACAATGTGTGTGCTCGAGGGATGTGTCCTGCCAGCTTCCCCCAGCAAACCAAGCCAAAAAAAAGAGCAACACATAATGAGCACCCACCAGTGAAAAAGTGTGGCCAAAGGACCTCAGGCAGGTCATGTGAATTGTGATTTTCTGAAGGCTTGAAACTTAGACTGCCAAAAGCCAATGCTCTTCCACAAAAGCCAGTCCTGCCAAATTCCAGGAACCTTTTCCAAAACATTTTGGGTATGTTTATGCACAAGGACCTCAGAGGCTGCTGGATGTGACCGAGCTCCAGCGGAGCAGCTTGCAAAGGAAGGGCCTGATTCCTCCTACTCAGCTGCAAGATTTGTTTTCTGGAAGAAAACATTGCAAAGAAGAGGGAAGAATTATGGACAAATTAGTCCCTAGAACACAAGCTATAACCAAACCAGGAGGAGGAAAGGTGCCAGCAGCTCCAAGTAAACTCCCCAGTGATTTACTCACATCTAAGTGATAATTTCCACCTACAAAAGGCCATGGGTGTTTGCTGTCCAAAGGACACACAGACATTTATCTTTTGTGAGTTGTCTGAACTTTCCAAAGTACCATAAATTCCTGCTTTGTTTTTAGCAAGCTCTTTATCAAACCCATCTGCCATGGACAGACATCACTTCTCCATCACACCCAACGCCCAGCTTGCTGCACTGGAGCTGCAGTGTGGTGGGATCTTCATCGAGTCCTTATTTTGAACTTATTTCAGAGCCTACAAATGGAAAGTGATGCAGAAATATTGAATTATTGCCTCCAAAGACACCCCGGAGCTGAGCGCTGTGGAGCAAGGAACAAAGTTAAGGGGTCTGAAAACAAATGTTTTAAAAAGAGGAGCTGTGCTGGGCTGCGGAACCGGCCTGGGCTGAGGGAAACGGGAAAATGCCACCTTGAAGGCTGGGTTGCTTGGTTTGTTTTGGTTTTTTAAATACTGTTTTTATTTAAAGCCAGAGTCCCTACTAGCAAGATTCAGACTCTGGCTGTTTCTAAGTCTTCCTCCATCGTGATTTTGAGACATTTATTTTCAGGCTGCTAAAGCTTATTTGCTTTGTTGTGTTTCAAAGCAGCGTGTTTGGCTGAGAGCACTTGAACCAAACAATTCAGAACTGCATGTTTCTAATGCAAAAATCGCTTTCCTCCTCCTCACGTGAGCCAGCTAACTTCTCTTTGTGGTGTTGAAAACAAGCTATTTCTGGGCAAAAGCTTAACCTGAGTCACGCTTTCCTCTGCTTTGAAGCATCCCAGTGCCACGAGCTCCGTCACACCCCAGGTCCATGCACAGCAGCGTGTGCCTCCTCGCACCACCCGTCACAAGAGCCTTCCCACCTCCTCAAGGGCATTTTTAAACCCAGGCTAAGCCGCCGCTTGCCACTGCCTTTGCATTACTGAAGGAGTTAATTAGGAACCATCTCCTTCGTCTCCCCGGCATCAGAGCCCCTTGCTGCTGTGTGTGAAGCGCACACCTTCCTAATTACGTTTATTCACAGAAATCAAAAGGAGAGGGAAGCAGTTGAGTAAAGGTCACATTAATAATACAGGCTGAAAGAAGTCTGTGGGTATATATTTTTCATTAAAGACACATCTGACTGAAGGGGACGGTTCGGTTTTGGATTGACAGTGTTTCTCTGGGAGGCCATCAATACAGTTGGAGAGGTTTCGCTATTTTTCTTGTCAGAGCTCACTGTCTGCCGGAAATCTGCTTCCCTACCGAAAAATGCCAATACAACTCTATGCACTCAAGCCTCTTACATGGCCAAGGTATCAGGAAAGAGGCATTTCTGACCCCATCACAGCTGTAAAATTCACACCAACCTCTATTTCTGCAACGTCCCGTTTCCTGGGCCCAGTGACCCAGGGCTACTGTAGCTCCAGCAAGAGCTTTCAGCGGATAAAGTCGCCACTTTGCCAGGTCACTGTCATCAGAATAATCACCTGAGGATAACACCTCAAGTTGCCAGGTCCGTGCCCTGGATCTTTCATCTTCGTTGGCATCTTTGGGACCAACCAGTCATCAAGTGAACTGAAGAGACCTGGGCTACAAAAGGTCATTGCAGCTCAAGTTTTCTAAGCACAAAATGGCAACAAGCTGAGATTTAAGAACCTATTTATTGGATTTGGATGGCCGCTAACACCAACAGGAGTGCAGCAGCCAACTCTGCAATGCCCCATCCAAATCCCCTGTGCTACACCTTGAGTTTTCCCCATGCATCTCAAAGATAAGCTCCCTTAACTCCTTGTTTTTCCATCTATTCCCATTTTTCCTGAAGCATCTTTTCTCCAAGCCCACCACACAATACCCCTCGTGACCACTTTGAAGCTGGGTGATCCTGAACTGGTGGGGAAGTTCCCAGCCATCATGAGAGATGCCGAAAACTTTGGGGAGCTGCTTAACCCCACAGCTACCGCGGGCAGCATCTCCGTCACAGCTGTCTGAGCAACGCATTTGCCAATTAAGTTAATACCCTCAAATCCCTCCTATCCACCAGAAAGGGCAGAGCAAATCCAGGTGAAAGAGAGTGAAGTCTTACAAGTCTCCTACGTGTCACACGGCAGAAGAACAAAGGAAAAAGAAGAAATAGAAAAAAAGAGGAAAAAAAGTGAAATCTGCTATTAATCACCATGAGGCATCAGGGACCCTGTTTATACCTTGGCCCACAGCTCTGTGAGGAGGGCAGGAGCAAGTGCACAATCTGGCTCCCTGCAAAGTGCCTTCGGGAGCTGAGCTGCTGTGCAGGTATTTTGGACAAGGCACCACTAAAATTCCCCAATGGACCCGCTGGGACCTGCTGAGGGACTTGGCATATGCAGAGCTGAGCTCCCCAGCTCAGGTGCTGCGAAAGCTGCAGATGTGAAGCCAGGTTTTAGGGGTAAAGGCTGTTCCTGAAGCCCCCAAAATGCAGCTGTTCAAGAGAAATTGCCTCCCTTGAGTAAAACATTGCAGGCTGGAGGAGCAGCTTATGTGTCTCAATCCTTCGTTTTTCCAGCCATATCAGTTAGTCTAAAAAGAAAAATCCCCCAAAGCCAACAAAACCAAAAAAACATCCCCCCACCAGCCTCTTGCTGCCCATGAGCATCCTCCATGCCCAGGGCTGTGTGGGGCTGGCTCGGGTCCCCATCGCAGCTACCCTGTTTCCCAAAAATAAGCCCTAGCGTGATTTTTCAAGATTTCTGAGGATGCTCGAAATAGAAGCCCTACTCCAAAAATAAGCCCTAGTTACAATTCATTTAAAAAGAAAATCTATTTAAATAGCGTCCAGACAGCTTTACATGTAAAAAAGTAATATGTTTTGGAACAAAAATTAATATAAGACCCTGTCTTATTTTCGGGTAAACAGGGTAGTTTTGGTATTGGGCAGTAATGTCCCTGCTGTCCCCCAGAGAAGGAGGCAGCGTCTTCCTGGAGCTGCTTGGTGACAAGCCACCCATGGAGAGCAGCTGTCTGGGGACACACAGTGCCGCAGAGGGACAGGGACCTCCCCGGGGGGGACAAACAAGAGCTGTAGCAAACACAACCCACCTGCAAAGAAAGGCTGAACTCAGCTGGCTCTGCAAAAGGCTGAGAGGGGATGGGATAATCCAGGCTGCTATAATGAAGCTACAGCAGGCAGTTGTTTCCTGTGTCCTATGGGGCATTACAAAGCCATCAGCTTAATTTGCAGGAAGGACTTAAAGGAATAAAAATATATATACAGTACAGATTTTCACCTGTATATTAAATATATATCTACTTGGTGTCATTTCACCTGATTATATTAACTGTATAATTAATAAACATAAAATATTTCAATATATCTGTATGAATAATAAATACATGTAATAAATTTATAATTAATGCATCTTCACGTGCACACACACATAAATATAAAGGAAACCCTGTTCTGTCTGGTGGGTCTGTTTAAGTCCCAGAATCAGCTGCATGGAGAGCTGTGGGACTTAGTTTCTGGATGTTTTTAAGGGCAGGTGGGACAAGAGCATCTCAGTAGTGTCCAGGCTGAGGAGCATCTCTGGAGAGCAAGGTTTCTGCTTATGCAAACTGCAGAACTCTGCCCCATTGCAGCTTCTGGCCTGCTGCTGCCTATTTATTTCAGATTTTATATTAAAAAATATAGCAAAGGGTAGCAGTGACAAGTACCAACTGCAAAGCAGTTTTGCACCTTTGCCAGGCTGGCAGAGTTGCACTAGGCAGGGAAAAACTGCAGATGGTGGATGGGGCAAGCACCCACCTTGGGTATAACTGGTAAAGAAGGAGTGATGCAGGGAGATCTCATGCAGATTATGATAAATCAGGGACCACAGCAGTGACCAGGTTTTCTCTCTACTGTTATGGAGCACCACTGGGAATATTCCCTCCCCTGGGTTGGCCCAGGCTTCTCTGCTGGGTAAGGAGGAGGAAAATGAGCCATGAAAGAGAGATGCAATGCTACATCCCTGCAAGGCTGGACCAAACCCCAGGGAAGGGACCTGGCGGTGGATGCAGGAATGGGAAAGGGAAAGGTGGCGCCAGCAGCCCCCAAAACCCAAGGGGAGGATGCTACGTGGACAGGAGCAGGACCAGGCGTAGGTTGGGAGTGGAGGAAAAGGCTGCCCTGGTCCAAGGAGAACCCCCAACCCCAGGAAGGGCAAAGAGAAATGAGAGGCAGCAGCTCTCTGCCTTAGGGAGTCACCCCCAGCGCGAAATTGGTCTGTTCTCCTTCCTGCGGCACAGGCAAAGGACCTCATAAAGACTGTCAGTGACTGATGGGCGACCAAAATAGGGAACAAGATACAGTAAATAATGGAGGCAAAACACTTCCACACAAGGGGGTGAAATTTCAGTAAAATATCACCTACCTATTGGAAAACTGAAGTGAAATGAATTAGGGGGATGGTTAAAGCATAGGACTCATATATAACAGCAGAAGGTCTCATATTTATCAAGAGATTGTGACCGATTTGCTGCAGGAAGCAGGGACATCTGTCAACTCTATGAGCTGCAATTAGCTGCTACTCTGCTACCCAAAAGAGGTCACCGAAAACTACAGGTTCTCCCTTCCTAACAGAAAAACTCCCGGGCTCTGCATTTCCATTAAGAGCAATTGCAAGTTTGCTCTTCAACATGATTGAATGATCTGGTGGAGTGATGGCCTTTGTGGGTCCTGTAGTTTGTCTTGTGGAATACCAATTACAGTCATTTTAGAAACATGACATGGTCCTGCCAGCTCAAGGATGCACATGGGCTCTGCCTGCTCGCTCCCTACCGGGCACAGGGCTGGCACTGGATCTGTTAAAATGACTTTTCTTTGATTAGTCCTGTGGCTTCTAGCATGGTTGTGGGAGGTTTGTGCACAGCTCTAACCCATCACCTGTGCTGGGCAGAGGTCCCCCTGCCCATCCCTGACCTCTGGGGACATCCCCCGTCACTCCAGGTTCCATTGCTGCCGGCACCATCTGGGCTTTACAACCGAAACAGCATCTGGGGCTTTATTTTCTGATCGTATGTTGAGGGCCCTTTTCTTCAACAATCCAGTCAGCTTCCGTGCCTCAATCTAAGAAGAAATCTCTAACAAATAATTCACACAAGGAGTTTCACTTCTGCTCACGAGCAGCCTGCAATCTGCAGCTTTCTCAAGCTGAGCTAAATTTTTCCCCTAATAGTATATGCAAATATTGCATAGCCTGGCGCCCATTTGCAAACTATTTGTTGCGCTGTTCTGAGTGCGACGTTTCCTTATGCGGTGCTTAGGAGCTGGTTTCTTGAGCCAATATTTATGATCAGACTTCATCCCTGACTCCCCACAGACCTTCCAGAGGAGCTCAGGACATTTGCTGCCTCCCCACAAAGCTGGTGGGGAGAATTCTTAAATAAAACCCCAAAGGGGCCCAGAGACAGGCAAAGGGAATTGTTTCCTGTTTTGAACCGCTAATTGCAGAACGGGATGAAGTCACGATCAGACCACAGAGGGAGGGGAAGGAGATGGGAGATAAACAGGTCTCTGAGCTGACGCGCTGCATCAGGTGGTGCAAACAGATGTGCTGGGGCTGCTGCCGAGCGCGTCCTCCCTTCCCACGCGCGTCCATCCCGCGTCTGCGCCGCCTTTTAAAAGCCACTCTCAACAAATCTTCACTGCACACATCAGTAATATCAAAGTAATTCAATTGAATTAATAACAGTAATTAATTCATGCATATTACCATAACACCATGCATCATAGATGGAGGCTAATAAATGCAATACTGATTTTCTTAATCGACTTCTTCAGCTGCCGTGTGTCTTAGTCAAAAGGAAGCTGTGGGGTCTTCCCCTCTTTTCCCAACGCACCCAAGGAAAAACAAACAAAAACACCAACAAGTCACCTAAGAGACCCAAAGATATTTCTGATTCACTCTGTGCTTCTGCAGCAACAACAACAAGAAGCACGGGCTTTGCACTCTGAATTCCCTGCAACCTGGCCAGGTCACAGGCTGTGGTTTGGGGATATTTAAAGGTCACCCTGCCAGTGTCCCCGTGTAAGGGTCTCTAACAGAGACGCTGCCCCAAAAGCAAGGAAAGAAGCAACAGTGGCCAATGACCACTGTAATAATCGTATATCTGGATATTATTTTCTTCCATCACACATGGTTATTAAGAGACGATGCAGGTCTTAAAGCTAGAACCTTTTGCTCTGGGAAAATTATATGTGACACTTTACATACGGATTAGATAATTAATGTATGTCCTGATTTCTTCCACCGTAACATAAAAAGGGTGAGAGTAGCGCTATAATTCCAGATAATTAAAGAACGATGGAGTTACAGTAGCTTCCACAGCGGAGGGAGTGCTGCCCGCTGTCATTACTGCCGGAGAAGCCCTGGCTATTCTTCACACCTCACTGCTGGTGTCCCCAAGGGCCACCCAGCACCATGGCCATGGCACCCGCTGTCCCTAGCCACCATCACCAGATCCTGCCCCATCCTCCTCTTGCAAATCTGAAGATGCTAAGAGGAGGCAGGACCTTGAACTTGCAAAAGCCAAACCGCAAGACATGCTCCAAGACACAACCAAGGTGGTTTTGCTTTGGCAAATGAGCCCATCCCCGTGGGGTCTGGGCTGCTCCACATTACCGGGCGCACAGGGCTTGGACCGAGGGCAGGAGGCTGTAACAAACACACTGGGCACCTCGCCGTGGCTTGAAAACATCAGTTGTGCCCAGCAAACAGCCCAACAACTCCATCTCACAGCACTTCTACTCCCAGAGGACCTCAGGGCACCAGAACAAGTGCAAACCTGCGCTGGTTAAACGTGCCTAGCAGAGCAGGAAGGGTTGGCAGAGTGCAAAATGGTGTGCAAACTCCCAAAAAGGCACTGGCAGGCAGGGCTGCAGGACATGGGCAGAGCAGTTTGCAAGGGACCCTGGTTTGGCAGAGGGTGGGTGTCACCTGTGTCCCACAGTAGGGACCGCCAGGCCCTGTGCACCTGAACAAGTATGGAAGAGTCTTTAGAGATGCAGCACAACACACCAGATTCCTATCAGCAGCAATATGTGTCTCATGCTTGCACAGAGCCACATTTGCATTAAGCCCAAACTAGTTTTTTCTAGTGAGGCAGGCGAGATGCGCTCATTTAATGTAAAGAAAACGCGTGTCGGTGCATGGGCACAGAGTGTCTTTCGAAATCCCTGCAGGACCTCCCTGCCTGCTGTGATCAAACATTACAATCTAGAGCTGTCGCTAAGCAAAACAAACACAAACTGTCTGCGCTTTCATCTGCACAGCACCCTGCAACGTGCCCCACCGACGCGCTCCCGCCGCCCCAAGGGTCCCTGCCTGCGCCCGCTGCTCCCCGGGGCCCTGCGCCGGGTGGGGGGACACAGCAGCACCCCAGGCACGCTGCGCTGTGACATCCCATGCACTCCTAACAACCAGGTGTTGCTCGGCTTGATCGTTCAGCAGGAAGGCGCTGGCCTAGTTTTATCTGGGTGCAGCATTTCACAGGTCTCTGCCCTGGGTGGGTGCAGTCCCTGGTGCCTGCTTGTCCCCAAAGAGTGACAAAATATAAGCAATTAATTAACGAAGGCAGGCAGGTGAGTGGTGGGGGTTGCAGGGCAGTGTCCCCCATCACTTGTCGCATCTGTGTGTGTCAAACCTCCCTCTTCCTGCGCAGCTGAGCTCCGCGCCCAGAATAAAACAAAACAAAAACCCGCCCGAGCAGCAGAGCTGGCAGAGAGGCTCGTCTCATTTACCGTGGCTTGAGCACAAATGTGCTCAGGAGAGGAAAGCACGGGCTGCAGGTGAATAATTTCCTCTTTCGGGTTCCTCGCTTGATCTCACCTTCTGCAGCCTTTGTTTACCCGCATGGCTGCTCCTCCGTCACATCACTCAACGTATCTATAAAGCTCTCGCCATGCTCCTCAGCATCTTGACAATTTTATATTTAAAACACTACTACTAATAATCAAGATGTGTTATTGTTTCTCCTCCCGCAGGATCTCCTAAGGCTGCGAAGGTCTCAAACGTCTGACCATAAGCCTGATAAACGCTTGCCTTCAGCGATGCACTTTTTTTGTACCACCTTTGAAATATGTATGCACATGTTATGCAGTGTGGATGCATATCAATGCCATATCTACCTTTGCATATTAAATCATCGCCACATCTTCTCTGGCAGTAAAATATGCAGAGCATATGCTAAAGGCAACATCTTCCCTGCCTAACCAGAGCAGCACTCCCCCCCAGCACAGGCTGCTGATCCCAGGTATTTCAGCCCCTGTCCTTTGTTCTTCTCCTAGGAGAGGTGTTTATTATTTCTTTTTCCTCTCTCCATGTTGCTTTCAGTTTTAAGGACTTCATGTGACTGCCTGCTTACAAATATTTTATAGCTAAAGCTGTACCCCAACTTCTCCTCTCCCCTATCAGGTGGGAAACAAATAAGACCATGGGAACGGTACCTGAAATAATGAGCCAGCAGGAGCATGGGATTGCCTTCCTTGTATTCAGCCTCTCATTACACAAACCTGTGGAGGCAATCAGGGATTTCAGAGGAATCTGAAGCCCTGCCATTACCACTGCCCCATCTCGTATTTTTACACCTCAACAGTCAAACCCAGCTGACATAAGATTTGAGTCACAAAAAAGGGAAAGGAGATATTTCTGATGGAGAGTGGGAATATTCGCTTTGATGATCACTGGGATAAAAGCCAGAAATAAAAATAATCTGTTTTGAGGCATAAACCAGCTACTGGGTGCTGCGGTTAAGCAGAAACCTCTTATTGTTGAGATCTGCTCCTCACCAGGAGCCTTGGTCGTGCTCTTGGCAGTCCTGGGTTTGTGCTACAGAGAGACCCTAAAGCCTCTCCCAGTATGGGGCTTCACATATTACTGGTTTAATAGAAATGCTAAAATTTACAAGGGGCCACTCAAATTCACATGCAAAACAAGTACCTACCTCCCATTTGGAGTGACAGAGCTGGTTTGCCCAAAATAACCCCTTGGGTGTTCAAATACTTGTACACAGGGGTGTCAGACCTGGAAAAAGGACACGTGCACACACCGTGGAAGTAAATGGGGCCTGAGATGGTTGCTCTATTGTTACACATGCGGTAAAGCAAATTATTATTATTAACATTATTATTAATATTATAATATATTATAAGTTATAATAATATTATTAACAAAATTATCATCCTGACCCTTCAAACTGACAAATCCTGCAATTCATGTCCTGCCAGTCCCCAGGGACCGACAGCAACCTCGCGTGTCTCTGTTCACACCAAAGCTCTCCGGGGTCGTGGAGCAGTGACAGAGGGGACAGACTGGCTGTGCTGCACTGTACATGTCTCTGCAAAACCTCCTTTACTTCCCTCTCTTGGCAAACTAGGCCAAGGTTTCACATTCTCTTGTCACATCCGCAATACTTCGCCATCACGCAGCTGAGCTGGCTAATTATCATCCCTCGTGCTTTCTCATCTGCTAATTTTCCTCTCCTAACTCTAGGTTTCTGTGTTTCTCAGGCATTTCGCTACCAGCCTAACTTGCTCTCCCCTCCTCCCCACACACTTTCACTCACCCTAATTTTGCAGATTTCAGAAAAGAAGTGAGAAAAGCTGTCACTATTAAAGGGAGCTCTAATAGAGCAAGAGAACAGCACGAGCCCTTCTGTTTCTCTGCGAGATGTCAAAAGGAGCAGGATCAGCGAGAAGCATTTTCTCCTCGATTCCCAGGTGGCTACTTTCTCCTGCAGGTATTGACCCATTCACCTTTCTCTGATCTCCAGCAAAATCCCTTCCAGCACCCCCAGACCACACCTGTGGGGATGTCCCAAACCTGCTCCATCAGCACTGGGAGGAGAGGGATGCAGGAGTCACACTCAGTGCTCCCAGCATCACTGGGGTGATGAGCTGTGCAAGGCGTCAGCCTCCAAACCTCCTCAACCCTCATCCTCTGCCGCTAATATTCTCTCTAAATAAGAAGCCGGTTGCGATATATGGGCTGAGAGGGGCTGTTTGGTGCAAGAGCCTCCCCCTCCTGGCTGTCACCGCTGTGATTTTCCAGGAGCAGAGAGACCAGGCTGGTTGTGTTGCTGGGCTCATTTCCACCCACAGCCACCTTCTTTTTAATTACCGCCTGCCCCAGGTCAAAAAAAGCTTGACCCCTTTCACCCAGCTAGAACACCCTCAGTTTTGCCCTGTGGCAGATTAACAAATCCTTTAGCACAGATTAATAGCCCAGGGAGCACTTTCACTCCTGTACGGCTCTTGAAAGCAAAGTTTTGTTAAAGTCTTGCAAGAGGTCAAGTAAAGCCCAGAAGGGCTCGAGCCCAGCTCTCCATTGTGTGTCCTACAGAAATCACATGATAAAAAAAAAATCTCTGACATCCTCCTGGTGCATCGTTCTTCAGCATTGGCACAAGCCAGGACAGGCCAGTGCATCCTCCATGAGGTCACCAAGCCAAAAGCACACGTGGTACCAAGGTGTCCTGATGGGTCACTCTGAGCAACCTCGCACCTTTCCCCCATGGGAGACAATGTCCCCAAACCATGGGGTCACTGCTGCGCTCTTGGCAGATGATGGCAAGTTGAGCCAAGGCGAGGAAAAAGTGCAATTAGGTACATTTTAAAGCTAAAGTGTGATGTCACCCTTTCATTTGCTGAACTGCACCACAAGCAGCTAATGAGGGAACCGAGATGTGCTCGAGAACAGCGACAGTACCCTGACAGCTGAATTTTGGCCCTGACAAGGACAACTAAACCCATGCTGCTGGCAAAGAGCTTCAGAAAAACAAGTCCAGGGACAAGCCGAGAACAGAACCAGACACTTCACAGCACTGATTCTACACATTTTAGGAGATGGGCCAACTCCATACATCTCTCTTTATAGGGGAATAATTTAACAATAATAACAGAAGAAAACACAAGTAATTGAAAATAGAAAGGCTGTGGCAGTGTGACCAGTGATCTGCTGTGACACCAAGAGGACAGTCACCACGCAGAGGGCTGTCCCTCAGCACAGGCACAGCTGTGAGAGCGGCAGTTTCACCTGCCAAGAGCAGCATCACAGAATCATTTCGGTTGGAAGAGACCCTCAAGATCATCAAGTCCAACCGTTAACCCTACGTTAGCACTACCCATGTCCCTGAGAACCTCCACAGCCAGGATCTTTTGCTGCAGCAGCATCACCTTGCAACCCGCAGTGTGCAAAGATGCTCCTGCAAACCCACGCTGGGCTCCATCCCTCTCCTGCCTGTTTCTGCAGCCGGTCCTGCCCTCTGCTCCCCAGCCGCCCCACAAGGGCTGCACATCCGATTTCTGCCCGTTTCATGGGGAGGGAGATTTTTCATTAGCGCTTGTGTTCCTCTCCGTCTTTCAGGATGAATCATTGCTGTTTTAAGCACACAGCAAAAGATTTATGCGGTAATAGATGTGGGGAATAGCTGTGGCTCCGAGGTCTCAGAACAATAATACATAATTCAGAAATTAATACAGGGTAGCAAAGACAATGGGATTTGAAATGAACATTATCGGCCAAAGCAAAAGGAAAACTCCACAGGCTCATCATGTGCAGATGCTTCCACTATCCACACACCCAATTATAACTTTAGGTCTTACAAAGGGAACTGACTTAAACCATTAAATCTTTATTATTTTTTTTTCCCCGTGGTGGGAGGGGGAGTGGGAGTGCAGATTCCTTAAAGATAGAGAGTTTAAATTAAGCTTTAAAACTGTGACTGAGCAAGATTTAATACTGACAATTAGCCTGGACAAACAGTTAATCGTCCTGCAGGCATAATTTATATATTCTCTGTGCAACAGGGAGAGAATGTCAGCACATCGCACTGCAAATTAGTGCAATAAAAGAATCTCATAACCTCTAACAGCTCGGCTGTCTGACAAAGAGGGATCATTCCTCCACTCCCCGCGCTGTTGCCTGGCCACACTCCCATCACCCTGGGCTGCTGCTCCCTCGTATTAGACTTTATTTCCCAACTGTGCGCGCTGTCTGGACCTTTCTGCTGCCGGTGGAGAGCTTTGCCAGACCCCTGCGATGAGCCAGCTTGGAGGTTTGGTGAGAAAAACACCCCACCATAAAAAGCAAACCTTGCCCTTCCCCTCTTCCCCCCCAAAAAAACCCCAAAACACTAGAACAACCAAAAAACACACAAGTATCGCTACAGGATATGGCGATAATTCAGGTCCTGAATTAGCAAAGCAATGAAACACAAGATGATGTTTCCATTAATGTCCTAATAGCATTACATTCTTTGCTGAATTTTACATGCTACAATTTTCTTCTGTTATACAGTGAAAGCTGATGTATCTTGAAGATACTATGGTTTTGGATAAGAAGGCAGAAAGAAGGTAGTATAGTATTATTATAACATAATGTAGTATTATATTATTATCATCTGCTCTAGGTGAACCTGCTTTATCAGCAGGTGGGTTGGACTAGAGGATCTCCAGAGGTCCCTTTTAACCCAAACCATCCTGTGATTCTGTGTGTGGGTGCCAGCCCAGGGTTTGGCTGAGCTGGACCAGATTAAGCCAGGCTCAACAGCTGAGTTCAGATGCAGGCATTCCAAGCTGGGCCTTAGCAAGCTTGAACATGAGCGGGGTTGGTGGTAAGGAGGCTTGTGTTCTTGCAAGTCAGATATTTCAGATAAAACATACAATCAAGGTCAATAAACAGCACATAAATAACTGCTTTCTGACCTTTATGTAAAGAATGTTGCCAGGGCTGACATGCCTAAGCCTAATTCTGTGATGAGAAATAAAAATCCCCCACAATAACCTATCTGGATATTTCTATTTGGTAAGGAGACAGGTACTGGAGCACATTAGAGCAGAACATTGCCTTATCTCATGTATTATTTTCTCATGCCAAAACCCCTCCAGAGAAAGTTGGATATGTACCCGATTTCCCCTGTAGGTCCAATGACTATTGCTACCACTCATATGTCGTATCACAACAGAAAGAAAGTAGGAAATCATAATGAAGAAAAAAGAAAAAAGAAAATAAATAAAATCACTTTTAACAATACAGTCCATACCCAATATTATTATTATTTCAATAATATTATTTCAGTGGAGGCTTTCATAATGACTTGCTGACCTAAACTATTAAACACCATCACTGTGTCTGCAGTGGAACAGATGAAGTACTCCAGAAATAGCTACAATTCAATGGTACATATATTATACACTCTGCAAATTTGTTGAGGAACTTTTATAAGCAGGCTATGGAGAATTAAATTAATTATTAATAAAAATCAGCAATATCTTTTCCCTCATCTCCTACTAATACCATACAGGTGGCCTTGCACTCCTCTTTTCTTCTATGCAAAATTCTTTTCCCTGCTAAAATGCTTTGCCTTTCTGTGCTAAAGGAGCCTGTGGGAGGCTGCTGGATGCAAAGAATTTGTTCTAAGAAAGGCAAAATGTTAGATCCCTCAAAATCAGTTACTAACCAGTGGGAGACACTGAGATATTGGAAAAAAATTGCATCTTATTCAAGTATATCCTTACTTCCTGTGAAATTAAATTTGTATTTCTTCTGGGGTAGAAGAAAAAGGAAGTGGGGAATTAAAGTCCAGAGAACGCTGGTGAGGGGATAAAATATAAAACTCTGCTGGGACTTCCAGCTCTTGGGCACAGCAGGAAACTCAATACAGATTTACTTAAAATAGGTTAACAAGGCAGTTTGCCATCATCTTCTTTTAGCACTAGAGGACTCTGCTTTCGAAGGATGCAATTAAAGGGAAGATGGAAGAATCGGGACTCGGCAGCGCGTTTCCAGAGCCAGCACTCAGAGCAAATAGCTTATTTCAGCTATCAAATACATGGAGATAACAGTGGGGCGAATGGGCGCGGGTCTGTGCTCCACACCCACCAAAGGTCTGGTCCAATATTTACCTGGTTCCTAAAGACCAAAGGATGCTCATATGGGAACCACCTGATCCGCTTTCAGGAAACTGCCGTGCAAATACAGAGACCACAGCCTTCAAACCCAGCCCAATTTCACATCCCTCTGTCCCCTCAGCGTATTCACCGGCACTAAGAAACCAACATCACCACCTAAACACCAGTGTCCTCCCACAAAAAGCTTTCAGAGGTGCAAATGGCCCCGATGAATTGCCTGGCATCAGGATGCATGAGAAGTAAGAAGCCACCAAGGCACTGGCTTCCCAAAGATTTGTGCTCCGTGACATGCTATTCTGTGCAAGACAACGTGTTTGCATAAAATGCTGAAAACACAACAGGTTTCCAATGCCGTTTCTCTAAAGACAGCAATAGCTCACTGCAAAGCACAGACCTAAATGCGCACACGTACACCTGTGTCAGCTCGGCTGGGTGTCTGGATTAAAAACATGCTGAAATGCATTTTTTTTAAATACAGAATTTAAAGAAAGTTTAGGTAGATAAAAGAAAAACAAACACAAAACACTTCTTGTGCAGTTATTGCTATTTCTTAGTGTCAGGGCGAGGTTTTGTTTTTCTTTTTAATGCAACCAAGATCCTGGTATTGCTGTAAGCTCAACCCAAGATACTTCCATTAAGCCTCTGTGCTGAGGGCTTGTTGATACCAATGGGGAAAAAAGCATTTTGTTTGCATTTGTTCAAATCTTTGACCTCTCAGCAAATGAAAACACCAAATATTTTTTCAGAAATACATTACATGGCTTTGTAAGGTCATTTGTTTCCTCCCCCAGCCTCTCTGGTATGGTGGTCGTCTCCAGAGGCCGGACAGGTCAGTCCTGGGGCTGTTCTACACCTGCCAGAGTGTGCTGGGGAAGGAAAAGTCCCCGAAATAGCCCTCATGTCTCACAATAAGGGGAAGAGAGAGGGAGCTGGAGTTGTCCGGTGTCTCTACTGCCAAAGCGTGGGAGGGAGTGTGATGGTTTTAAACTAAAGGAGGGGAGATTTAGATTAGATATAAGGAAGAAATTGTTGGCCCTGAGGGTGGTGAGAGCCTGGCCCAGGTTGGCCAGAGAGGTGGTGGATGAACCATCCCTGGAGACATCCCAGGCCAGGCTGGACGGGGCTCTGAGCAACCTGAGCTGGTGAAGATGTCCCTGCTCATGGCAGGGGGGGCACTGGGGGAGCTGGAAGGTCCCTTCAACAAAAACCCTTCTGTGATTCTGCGAGCTGGTGGACATCCGTGCAATGAGACCAATTCCCTCAGCTCCGGTGCCACCATCCCATTTCACCCACGTGGACTACCCCCATCCCTGGGCAGTAGGACTTGGGCTACCGGGCCACAAGGCAAACTGCAAGAGCAGATGCCAAAAACACCAAAGCTAAAGCCCACACAGCTGTGTTTCTAACAGTCTTGTGTTCAGAGCATGACCCACAGCATAACCTCATCTGTGGAATGGCTGCATCCTTTTTGCTAAAAATAAATATTTCTGGTACAGCAATAAAACTCCATGACCCAACACTAACAAACAACTCCGCAGGAACCATCAGCCTGAGATCCAGGCACTGGAGATCAGCTCAGCTGTACCCCACAAGCTCATGTGCACTGCAGGCAGCCTCCAGGCTTACAGGAGAAGCAAAAATACAGTTTTTGTAGGGAAAACAATCACTCAGAAACATTACTGACAAATTTCCCATTAAAAGATGGCATTTTGCAAAGCCTTCCGTTCAAGAACAGCCCAAAATGTCAATGCGACATGTATTTCATTCTCTCATTTTTTACAATTGCGCACTAGTTTGTCTATTGTGACTAGGAGTAACCTACCAAAATAGCAGGTGAAACACTAATTTCTATTTACTGTTTTTTAAAGTAATGGTACCTACTAAAGACTGATCAAAACATCTTATTGTCTTCTGTAAAGAATAATGCCTTCTGTAACAGACATCTGCCAGTTTGACATGTCATGAAATAAAATAGACACAGGAGATATATAATAAAAGCATGAAGCAAGCAAAATGAATATTCAGAATTCCAAAATGTTATTGTCAATTTTGAAACTGATTTCTCAGAATTGAAAGATTCTGAGGAATTTTGAAGAAAAAAAAAAATGTTTCAGTGAATAAATGAATTAATAGAGCTACTTTTGGAAATAGTTCCATTTCTAGTGAGATGGAAAGTCACAGCTTCAGCAAGAGTGAAGTCTTGGAAGTTAGTTGGGGTTTAGTTTGTCATGAGGAAAGACTAACTATTTTTCACCGCAGTTTTGAAAGAAGCCGGCTGTCACTTCTCCTTGCAAGGACCAAGGTTAGCGTCACGTAGTTAAAAGCACTTGATTATCACCTGCCAACAAGTGAATTGAAGGCCTGTCGAGGACCAGCTCCTCCCGGGATGGATGCGGTGCTGCTAATTAAGTCCAGGAGCACAGCCGGGATGTGCAAAGTGGCTTGTGTGGAGGAAGTGTCTTTCACACCTAGTCACTGTGCATTAGGTATTTGTTCCAACAAAATTATCCCTTAATCATCTGTTTTGTTGAACAAGGTTTCACATTAGTCATCCCCAAAATAGAAGTCAGTGAATGGTCTTTATCCACTTAACGAGGGTGGTAATCACTTTATTCCAATGGGTGCCGTCTGCAGCCCACATACACACTTTATGGTACTAAAAGGATCCTTTGCACAGTTCGAACTTCCAGCGTTGGTTTAACGAGCTCTAGAAAAGGCAAATCACTTTTTTTTTTTTTTAGAAAGACTGGGCTGTTTTAACAACCTTTGCTTTTCTTACAGTTTATTGCAAGTTTGTTTTCCTTTGTGGGTTTTGTTTTGGTTTTTAAATCTATTGCACAAACACACTTCCCACCCTTGGTACTTGCTGTAGGTTTATTTTCAAGTATTTCACACAATCGGAGAATATGCTCTATGAAGGTTCCAAACCACAACACCAAAGAGCAGAAGAAGAAGTCTTCAGAAGAAGACTGAGCTCACCTTTACGTTCTTCTGATCATCAGCTTCTTCATTAGTAAATCAACTATGTTCTGAAAGTTTCTTATTTGGGTGTGACACAGCATTTGGACCCGTTTTAGGGCAGGCTTTTTATTTTGCTCACAAGACTATTGATCTTCTGGGGTGTATGGAGGGTTGAGAATATACACACACTAAGGAACACAGAATTTGCAAGAAGATGTAACAAAGGAGGGGGATATAGGTCACGTTTTTAGGCTTACTAACATTAAAGATGGCCCTTTAAGGAGTTAGTGCTAATGAGCCAGCAAATTATTGCGACGGAGTCAAAACCAGTCTTCTGGTTCTGCAGATCCGGAGAACCAATCTGGAGGTGCCCAAGTGGAAAATGATGTGGCTTGCGGAGGTCAGGATTTCAGGTCAGTGTTTGCGAGGGCTGCCCGGGACTGCCCACAAATATATCACATCGCAGCTCAAGTCACTCGTAGCGAGCGGGTGCGACTTTTGCAAAGATCACGGAGCAGCTGCTATTGCGGGTAAACAGGCTGGGAACGGTGGTGAAGTTTGCACGGGGCTTTGGGGACACAGCAAGGTCCTTCCAGAAAACATTAACCGGCCCAGGCTCCACATGAAGTGGACATCGTCCACCCTGAAAGGTTGTTATCCCCACAGGGAAATCAGAAAATAAACAGGGAGAGGGGAAAAAAAATGAGATTGCACGTGAAGGGGCTTTTTCTCAAGGAGCATCTCCAAGGGCAGAGCTGGGAACGGAGCCTTCTGCTGAAATAAAGGCACTGGAGGCAGCGTTGCTTTGCAAGCTCCTCTGATTTGCTTCTCATTAGAGCACATAAGTCTCGGTGTTTTTACTCATTAGTGTTTTACACTCTCTGAAAAATCCATATTTTGCACTGGCTGTCTCTGTATTTAGTCTCATATGTTTTCCAGCCTGAGTTTTCTGCCTGTTTCCCATCTTGTTAATTCTCTATTTCCCCATCTGCGCTGGTTTATGAAGCACCTCTGATTCCAGCAAAACCTGCTAGGAGGGTGGGCTGGCAGAAGTGTGACTGCAGTTAACAGCAAGAGAACCCAATGAATAGCATAGGGAAGGAAATTATTTATTTCACCTCAGCTACAGGATCAATGCTTCCAAATTGAGACCTGCAATGGGGACAGGAGCAGTTCTCCAGGGTCCATCATGAGCTCCCCAACACATAATTCAGGGGGCATTAGAAAAAGAAGAGCAAGGAGAAACTCCTCCTTTCCCAAGCACAGGAGACCACTGAATATTTGCATTATTTTCGTAACAAGAGGCGGGGGGGAAGTTACAATGGAAACTGAGATACAATTAATTACCTGTTAACTGAAAATGAAAGATCTGCTCCCAATATCTAACCCAGTTTAATTATAGGTGTCTGGAGCAGGGGAGACTGCGTGTTCACACGTGTGGTAGGAGGTGGTAATAGGCAGCTCGCTCCCCCCACCATAATCTGCCTCCAACCTCTCCCTCTACCTGTGCCTGATATGTGCAATAAGCATGAAGAAGGGCTTTGGATTACAAAGAGAGACCTCCCCCCCACCTTGTAATTACCAAATTAACACATTCTAATGGGTGAAGTACTCCAGCAGCAGACTATGATTAATGCACAAGTCCAATTAGCTGCAGATTCTTTCCCTCTAATTTTAGCCCACTTAAATAGCATGAGACAATCTGTAATGTCTCTGGGGTGAACCTCCCCTCTCCACCAGCTCCCTCCTCTGCCGTTTAATGAAATCTCTGGTGCTGTAATGTGAGAGGCAGCTCAACTCTGCCACTCTGCTGGAAACCTGGTTCTGGTGCAGCTACGGCATCGCCGAGACACGAGCAGGGGAAAGCCATCTCCAATAATGACAAAAAGAATCCTTCACTTCAAAGCCATGAGCTGGTAGCAGCTCATCTGCTGTCGCACCAGGTGCAGGGCTGTGGATGGCTATAGAAAGACCAGGTTTGAGCTCCCCAAGAACGCTGCTGACATCCCCAAGTCTTACACCCACGAAGAGGCTCACTGGCAGCAACCTGGATGTGTCTGAAAATGACGACTCAGTCATAAGGGTTTCCAGTCTGGCCCTGGTATTTAAACACAGGCCCATTACCCTAACAGCTCCATAGCCACACCAGTCATTAAAGCATTTCTTTTACCTCAGAAGAAAAGTAGGACAAATTCCTTAGAAACACTTTGTTGAGCCCTGTTTGCAGTGTAAGAGGGGTTTCCAGTTGTCCTCATGGTAATTTCACTGGTTTGATACTAAGTGAACCCAGGGATGGAGGTAAAGGAGATGGCAAATCAACAAGAAGCTCAAAATACCAAGAGTGGCCCGACTCAACCTGGGAGGGAAAGGAAAAATGATCCTTCGTGCAGAAACTGGAGGAAAGCTCAACCGAATGCTGGATGACAAAACAGCCATTTAATAAGAGCCATTGCCTAACAGGGACATGAGTTGTGCTCCCCGGTTGGTTGGGGTTTTTTGCACAAATTTTTCCAAAGGCAAAACTTGAGTGGGAAAAAAACCAAACAAATAAAATCCCACCAGTTCAGGTGGGCACTCAGACACGTTCAGTGTCCCTGACCTGGGGGATCCATAGCATTTAAAGCTGGTTTATGAACTTCACCCCCACTGTTAGTGAAAGGAGGACAGTGTTTCTGTAGGAGGAAAACATGAGCACGGGCTGGTGAAGTGTGACAAGATCACACAGCAAGTCTGTGACAGAGAGAATAGCTCCCTCAGTTTCACTGCTGATGCCCCTTCCACCCAGCCTGGGACAAAATCCTCTTAAAACCATTAACAGATATATCAGTATCTCCCATATCAGCTTTTTTTTAAAAAAAAAAAAAAAAAAAAAACAACGAAACTTCACATTTTTGTTAATAGAATTCAATAAAGCAGCAGCAGGTTATTTATCGAGCCACTCCCAGCACTGCCCTTTTTTTGCCATCGCTTGCTTTTTATAAGACGGAAAGAAATCTAGTAAAGCTTTCTAAGCAGATGATGTTATGTACAAAATATTAATGCTACTTATCCCTAAATAGATATTTCTTTGAAGACTTCTAATAAAGCCCGGTTTCTCCAGAGCCTTAACCATGACAAACGTCAATAAATGTTATGAGTCCCTGAGGCTGAATTTTAAAGGAGCATTAAAGATTAAAGAAAGCACAGGTCAATTACTGAAACAAGCAAATGACTTTAGGAGTAATTACATATAATTTTGCCTTGTTTATTTTGCATTAGTTATAAGTGTCCATAATCCTGTGCCCCGCCCCGCCCCAGGGTCTCTTATGGTTTGGGTTGAAAAATTCCTTCATCTCTCATTTGATTTTAAGGGTAGTTGCTGGGGCCAAAAAGTGGCTCTAAAATGGTCTTCTGGTACCATATATATAGAGAAATACACATATACATATACACACCCCTCTGGTATCTCATCTATCCAGTACGCTTGTACCTGCCCATCCAAATCCCTCTGGAGCCGTGTCCCCGTATCCCTATTGGCACAGCCCATTTAGCTACAGTTGGACAAACTATTCTCCATTTCAATGTCTATATAAATGGCTAAAGCTGCTAAGTGGCATTTTAAAGACTGTATTATTCATACACAAAGCGCTGGTACCTCCAGGTAACACCGGGGCGATGAGACAGAGCCTGAGCTGCTCCTCCATCCCTGGGCGTCTGAGCTCCTCCATCACCTCCCAGCTCCGTCCACACACATTGCCCTGTGCTGTTTTAACCTCAGCCTAAGTTTTAAAGCACTGAAACCCCATGGCTCATGAGGAAGACCTTCCTCTGCCCACGCTAGAGGTTGCCATCACATCTGTTAATACTTGCTCAGGTATTAACCATTGTCCAAAGCATGGCTAACCCAAACCCCAGAGCTGGTGGCACGGCAGGACGGGTCCCTTGGAGGCCCAGCGGTGCTGCGGGAAGGGGACCAGCGGGACAGGAGAATTGCTTGCGCAGGGCTTTCACCCACTTTTCATTTCTCTTATGTTCTCAGATCGCATGAGATTAGCAGACTATTTACATAGCCCTTATGAAGTACATTTGATGTTCAGGGCAGACTCAGCATCTCTCATGTGGCTGTTCTGCCTCTAATGTCATTTTATAGCGTGCCTGCTTATAACAAGGGTAATAAAATAAATTGGGGGGGAGCAGGGGAGGTTGAAGAACACATTATGCAGGAATCTGGACCTCTCCGCAGCCAGCAGGAAGAGGAAGCTCAGTAATGGACATGTCATAATCTCTCTCTGGCAGTTAATATACGTCCAGCGTTACACTGATGTTTTATTGCACTCCACACATTCAGCAGAAGCCCATTTCTTTTAAGTGATTTTGATAAGCTGATTGATGCAGTCCCTGTTTTTCTCATATGTGTGTGTTTGTAAGAACCCGTCTGCCTGATGCCATGGGCTTCTATCTAATAAAGGACCTATAATGTACTTATTTTCCTCGACCATGACTTTCCTCCACTTTCCCCTGCAATTTACTACTTTAGAGAAATTTAATCTGCTGCTGAAATTCACTGTATTATTAATGGAGAGTCAGTGCACAGCCTCACTGTAATTAAACTACACACCAAGGAGAAAAACCACCTCAACCCACCCAGTGTTCAAATAGCATCAAGGGTTTCACTGAAACTATTTGGAGCCAAGAAATGTGAAGCCAGGCGGAAGAGTTTTCTCTATTACCGAGCTGTTTGCTGGTTATTGCATAGCCGAGATGGTATGCAGATTTCCTACCTTCAGCAGCTTCCCGGGGAATAAATAAAACTGCCTTGTTGCAGGTGTGACACATGCAAATTCTGGGCTGAAAGAGGGACAGATTCCCTTGTTTTGATTAACGAAACATCTCAGCCCTTGGCACACGAGAAGTTTTGCAAAACGCTGCCACAGGAGGCTGCAGAGACCAGGAGAATAATATAAATGGGCAAATTCACACTGTGGGGATGTACTGGTGGTCCTGATGCAAGCCTGGCTGTAGGAATCTCTTAAGGTGTTGGCAGAGCAGATGGGGACGGGAATACTCTGCTCTGCTGGGACCAACACCTCCAGGCACAGAGCACAGACCCATGGCCACAGTGACCTCCAGAATCACTTTTCCAGGCTTGCTCTGAGCCTGAGGCCAGGAATAATCCTCATTGCCTCTGCCCAGGGATGCTGAGGCTCAGGAGCTCAACCTCTCTCGTGACACCCAGGCACAGCACAGCAGGCAAAGACAGGCTGACCCTTAGACTCCAGCCTAACACTTGGAAGGACTTCGCCTGGATCTCGGGTTCTTGTGCAGCACAGGACAAAACTGAGACAAAGTGATGCCAAACTCCACGAGACCAGGGAACTGGAGAGTAATTTGTCTCAGCTTGTTCATATCTCAGCAAATTATCACAATAAAGCTCTGGCCAGCTGGTCCGGTGCCTCGGGGGTGTCACACATGGGGGGAGCTGATCTGTGTGACGGGGGGTTTGCTGTCAGGTGCACAGTGCCAGGTCACGAACTGCAGCCACAAAGAGCAAAAGAGGGTTCACTTTTGATCTTGAGACATTAACTGCTGCTGGGATAAAAAAGGCAGGATTTGACTCATTTTCACTGGGACTTCAGAAGCCGCAGAAGATCACCAGGTCACTATTTGAAGCCCTCTCACTTTGAAGCAGTCAGAGAAAACAGGGCTAGCATTTTATTATTATTTTTTTTTTAAGGGGGGTCTCTTTTGTCAAACCTCCATAGCAGGATTAAGCAATAAAGAGAATATTTGGCACGAGACAGGCAGAGACAAGAGAGGCCGGGGCAGCGTTTCTTGGGAAGAATGGGAACGGTGTGGAATGCAGAAGGAAAACAATGCCATGTTATCTCTGCTCCTTTCATTGGGACTCTGCCGGGTCTTTCTCTCTAACCCTCCACCCCAGTGTAACGCACCTGTGAAAACACCAGCTGGGCAGCCAAGAGCACATATTTGTGATGAATACACTGGTGGGAAGGGTTGACCAAGAGCGAACAAAGGAAAGAAGGAGAGAAAGAAATGCCAGTAACTGCTTCTATGGAAAAGCTCCAAAGCGCTGACAAATGCCCCAGTGTCGCAAACCTGCAAAACACTTGAAATTCCCACCAAAATAAGTTCCTTTCCTCATTTTATACAACTTGCTAAGCAATTTATGTGCAATGTAAAGCAAAAGTTGGAAGGGTAAAAATAGTGTTTCAAATAAAACAAGACACAACTTACCAGCAAAAGAACCACAACCACAATATTTCCAGAAGCACCTACAAACTCATGAATACTCAGAGCACCCCAAAATTATGTTCAAAACATGACACAAAGCTCAAGTGTGCTTGGCAAGGACAAAACCTCCTCTGATTTCCGCCATTCAGTGCTAGTATTTTTCTGTTAAGTTTGCAAAATACATTATTTTTAAGCTATAAAAAGCTGCAGTTACAAGTGTTTTAAAGGGAGAATAAGAGGCACGTCCCTAGCAGAAGGGTCAGCTTGGCCAGACTGGGGGCTCTGCTGTGTGATGTGGACAGACCGGGGGGTTTTTTACAGCTGTTGGACACCACAGTATTCTGCCCTTTTATTTTTTCTACAATGGGTTCAACAAATATTTCCTCCCATCCCCAAGTCTCCTGAAAGGTGGTTGAACCATTTTTCCCAAGATTAAAACAAACCCATATATATTATAAGAGCTGAAGTAAAGCCTGTACGACTGCACCCCGAGATTTTATACTCAAAATAGGGAGCTCTTAGACAACCTTA
Source organism: Streptopelia decaocto (assembly GCF_964273445.1). Taxonomy (NCBI): domain Eukaryota; kingdom Metazoa; phylum Chordata; class Aves; order Columbiformes; family Columbidae; genus Streptopelia; species Streptopelia decaocto. The sequence continues at coordinate 7,162,460 of NC_138671.1, read as the reverse complement.
ATGACAGCTTGTTCTTACCGGACCTGCCCACAACACACTGGTGTGTGCAGACTGCAAATACTGAGGACAAGGTATTTTGTAGGTATTTATTTTAGCAGAAAGCTCACCAATGCGATTGCCTTGAAAACATGGATCTAGGCAATGGCAGTGGACAGGCAGAGAGGAGCAACACAAGAAATAACTCAAAACTTGAAAGAGTCTCAGCATTCCTTCCAGAAAGATTTTCAATTCCTTATCTGGAAGGAGGTAAAAGCTGAAAGGGGAAATATATATATGAAGAAAAATAAATCCTAATTTGTCCCACCTAGGGTTGAAAAGAGAAGCAAATTCCACGACTGAAAGCAGCTGCTTGACTTTGCGGTGCAGGTTCCTATTGGTATTTATTTGCCAGGCTCTAGTTCCTACGTTTCCTCCGCTCATTGGGAAGATCTTGTACAGCGTATTTGTGAAGGATGATTGACTACAGGGAGTCTTTGTTGTACTATCTGCTGTAATTATTTTAATTCAAACACATTCCCTTATAGGACTGACATCATAAACGCTGTTTTCTATAACAAATAGCTGTCAAGGTTGTCAAGCAGATCTGCTTACTGTTTTATATCATTACGATATTTAATTTCAACTCTGCGTTCTTTGTCAAATGTTCTCAAGATTTCCCTTCCCTGGTAGGAGATCAGACAGACGCCTTTGGTTTCAAACAGATCATTCTTTAGGGTGAGGCCAGAAAAAAGAGAAATAGAGGGAATTTGCAGTAAGATGCTCACATCCCAATGGGAACTCATGGCCAGCCTTAACTTTCCTACAGGGTATTACTGTACATATGGGTGTTATTAACTGCCAAGTTGGTTGGGTTTTACAACATGCTTAGACTCAAAACGTCTTAGTAATAAGATCATAGAGAAGCCATTCTATTATCAGGCTTTAAACAGCACCAGGAGCTGATAGAAACAGGCGGCACATAATTCCCAGCTTCTTCCTGTATTTCTTATTTATCTGACTTCCAGCCTTCCTTGTTAAATTGAAAAGCCGTGGCTTGAAAATAAACACTTCATAGTCCACAAAGGAGAAAGACTGTGGTGTGGTCTGGAATGACCAACATGCAACCGAATTCCTGGAGCATTTGGAGGCTCTGCGTTAGAACACAGCGTGTTTTGCTGGGAAAAAGGCAAGTTTCTGTGTCTGTTGCTCTCATTAGCTGCTCTGCCCTGACCTACAAACTCTAACACCTGCTCTATTTGAGGAACCTCTGAGTTTGTTCCTGCGATTCAAGGAATTCTCTGCCCGCTGCTGCTGTCTCAACCAACCTGCTAACAAGAGGTACCGAGAGCCCCAAATACCACGTTTTTATCATGGTTCACTGAAATGCAAATCATTTTGCAAAAAGCAAAGCATGGACCTGCTCTGTTTCAGGAGAGTTTTGGAACTGCATGCCCTGTCCCACACGCAGCTTTTGACAATGACAAGCATCGCTGATCCCTCTCCATTTATTTGAAAGGGAAAGCACATGGAGCATTTTACCCTGTGCATCTACGAGTGGACAGGAGATGCCAAATTAAAATGCAATGAGTGCAAAGCTAATCTGACCTCTTCATTTTGCTGCAAACAGATGCACTAAACCCATTTTCTATAGGCTGGCGTGTAACATCTGAAACTGATGTTGCATCGTGCATGTGCTGCCAAGTCATGGGCTCCTGGAAAACATGCCTGATGGAGATTTCTAAAAGCCACCTTGGTACCTCATTGTCCTTTACACGTGCAGGTCCATACAGGAGGAGTCACAAACATCCATCCATTTGCTCCTGTCTTTTCAGGGCAAGAGAAGAATAAAGTAGCAGAGTTCCTGGTGTGCAGGACCAGCCCAGAGGGAAGCAAGATGCCTGAAAAGAGGGTGTTTCAGAGGGGTTGAGCACAGCCCACCCTGCAGAGACACCACGGACCTCAGCCCTGCTGGGAAAGGCCCCTACAAGTCCAGAAAGCTCACAGCTCTCCAAGGCAGAAGCCACCTTCATGCTAAATATTCCTACCACGCTGGTACAATGCAATCTTAATTCTAGGCTATTGACAGAAATCACAATTAACAAGAAGCAGGAGGCAGGCATGGTGTGACGGCTCTTTCCATGGCAGAATATGACTCCCCTACACAAACACCAGTGCACACGCAGTCATAAACACAAAATAAGCCCCCAGCTCCCTCTGAAGGAATAAGCCTTAGCACAGCAAACATTTCATTCGCTCAATTACTGAGACATGGGGCTGAAGCCTGTTAAGAGCCCTGCACATGCTCTGCTATTTGGAGCTCATCATTTAATTAAATATAATACACCGGTTTGGGGGACCAAGTCACTGATGTACACTGAGCTGCTCTCCTCCTGTCTCTCTTCAGTCCTCCCTGCCTGCCATGTGTAGGTATATAATACTGTAACCTTGCTTTCCGGCACAAAAGTGCTATAAACCATCAATAAATTTTACTGACTTTCCTGTGACCTTCATGAGGGCTGGAAGAGTCACATCTCACACCAAAGACGGAGCTGTAAATATTTTATCTGTGCAGTAAACACCGTGCCGACAGCAGCAACTCACTCATGTCCCAGGGACTGCTCTGTGAGCATCACCGCTGTGCCGAGATGGAGATTTATCTTCAAGAAGAACCTGGGTACAAAGGCAGAGTGCCTCGCAGAAAGCTGTCTTATTCCCAGCAATTTCATGTCACCGGCAGCGGCTGCTGCCTCATTACAGAGCAATTCCCCAGCTCCGTGAGAAAGGCAGGGAAGGGAGCCAGGCTGGCAGGGAAGCAGAGGTGCTCACCGCTCCTTCAGTGAGGTCCTGAGCCAGCAAAGCACTAAAGCACGTTGGAGTTTGACGATATGAGATGTCCCCTGGCTGCTACAGAGCTTGCAGCACCTGGGGCTTGTTCTTTTGCAGACACTGGGGTTAAGATTTGGGGGGAGGGTTTCTGAGATGATCATTAATTCACATTTTCCCCAGCTATATAGATCTCTTATGGATTCAGGAGTATTCATACCCAACCAGACTTCTTGCTGTGACAGGTACGGACAAGTTGACCCAATACCAACAGCAAAATCGAGCATCCTTGCCCTGCTTTGGAGGGTAACGGTGTTCTGGCTGTACAATACCCGGTGCCATCCATCACCCACAGCAGCTGCTCCAGGTGTGGGTCACGCTGCTGCCACACAGCACAGCCACTGTCTCAGCACCGCGTCTGCCCCAGACAGCCCACTGGCCGTTCCCCCTGGGCTCTGGGTTTCTAGGGATGCTGTTTGGTGGAGATCCCCTCTTCAGCACCTGTAACAGAGAATCGGGGACCCATGGTCCTGGTGCACTCCCTGAGCTCCTGCTGCTGGTGGTTGCCCTCCAGGAGTAGGTGGCCAAGTTTCATTTAGCCCTGAGGATCGCAGCAGCTATAGCCACCCACCTTCAATGAACCACCATTCAGAAGAGACCATCCTGTCCATTAAAGAAACAAAGAAACTGATCTCATCAGTGTTTATAAATATCTCAAGGGTGGATGTCCAGAGGATGGACCAGACTCCTTTCAGTGGTACCCAACCACAGGATGAGGGGCAACAGACACAGGCTGAAGCACAGGAGGTTCTGTCCGAATATAAGGAAAAACTTCTTTACTTTGTGGGTGTCAGAGCCCTGGAACAGGCTGTCCAGAGATATTGTGGAGTCTCCTTCTCTGGAGACATTCAAGACCCACCTGGACACATTCCTGTGCAATCTACTCCAGGTGTACCTGCTTTAGCAGGTGGGTTGGACTGGGTGATCTCCAGAGGTCTCTTCCAACTCCAACCATTCTGAGATCCTGTGATTCTTTTCTGCTAAGCTGTGTGAAGTGATGAGGAGGAGGAGGAGGGCAGCAAGCCTGTTACTAACCGACTTCCCCTGCAAGGGTGAGGAGCGGCTCGCACGGGACACAACACAGCTCTTCTTGCACCTTACTCAGGGTTTAAATCTGTCCCATGAAATGTTCTGTTCTGCCCAATTTTAAATACTTGAGGCACATGACAACACACTCCTTTAAGGCATTACCACTTCTCCAGATCCCCAAAGGGCAAGTGATTCAGCAGTGTGGTGGCCGGACCACGGGGTCCACACCTCAAAAAGCCCAAATCCCCTCAATATCTTTGTTTTGCCTCATCACCACGTGCCCTTCTAGCCTTTGCCACACACATCCACGCTCTCACATGCAATCCAGACACAGCATGCTTGCATCAACGTGGACATGCTGGTATTCTGTAATATCTCTTAAGGCAAAACCACGTCTACAAGACAATCCCCAAGGATACATCGCTTTGTTTTCCAGCACACGCTGCCAGGAGACATGCATGTGACATGCCTGCTGCTGTAATTGCGCCAAGAGCAAGCAAACCTCCAAGGGTTGAGCCAACAGCCCCTGCGTCGGCTTCCCCAGCTCCATCACTCCTGCTGCTGGCAAGGGCTGGGACTACTGGGAAACCTGCCTGGGGGATATGAGGGCAAGACAGGCTACTGGCCTGGCTCCCATCTCTCCTGTCTGTCCTCAGGTGTCCTTCCTTATATCCTTCTGGCTACATCTGGTCCTAAATCTTCAGCTTTCTCCCCAAGTAAAACAGCCCAGCTTGCCCTGGCATGGCCTGCTGCTTTGGATCAGCCTCATTTCTTCCCTGTGGAAAGATCCCAAATCTCTCTCTTGCTAAGCACAATCTCACCCCAGCTCCTCCAGTAGCTTCAGAGGATGGGGACAACCCAAACTGTCACGCTGTGGCATGAGGCATCAGCCTGTTTTGGGTCATTTGCCCACCCAGAGATCCCCATGAACACGTGCACAAAGACACGGTGCTCACGCAAACACGGGCTGCTCAGTTTGTAAAGGGTTAGCTCGCGAGAGTAAAGGGTTAGTTTTGTCTGGCAAAGGCTCCCAACCACCACCCCCCTCCCGATTTATTTCTGCAATTGTAATTAAGGCCCTGACAAAGTGGTTTAGCTGCCTGAGTCTTTTGTTCAATTTATTGATTAGCTATTTCTCAGAAGTTCATTACCATCCAGAGGCTGGGAATTGGGAATTGGGTCTATGTGGTTTTTCAAGGCTTCATCTCTGCTTCAGATGATTAAATGCAGCCACAACACATCCATCCTGCATTGAACAGCTCTGCCCAAGGTCAAACATTCATGCAAAACAGGAGTGCATATCTGCATGTCTAAATATCATCTGCATGAATTTCCAAGAGGATGTTTTTAAAGCCTTCCCAGCAAGGAGGAAAAAAAAATGTATTTATGGAGGTAAGGCAGGTCACATCTTAATGCTCTCAATACAATATCCTTTAATTATAGACTAATATATAAGAAAAAATATCACAAGACTAACTCGGAGTAGGAATGGGGGAGGTGTGAAATTGCAATTGGCACGAATTGGCAGCTTCTGCTCAGGAGCAGAGAGCTGAACGACAGGGTGGACAATTCTGCAAGACAGAAACATGGAGGAAATACTGGATACCACCATCCATCTTACACTGGGGGAAACAAAGGACTCCAGTACACAATGCTGTCCATCGACAATCTCCATTAAGTCCAATATTTATCACAAGGACAAAACACTGCACCCGCCTCCCCCATCTCAAGAAGCACAACCTGCTGTCTTTCCTTGAAAGATTTTCTAGGCAAATGAGATGCAGCAGGTTTCATCCAGATTTCCATAGAGCATTTGTCATTAGCTAAAGCTTGAGAAGACAGGATTTAGTAGAAGCAGTAACATGAGGGGAAAGTCTCAACAGACACTGAAGGACACAGCACTGGGAGGAAGGAAATTCTTGATGGAGACGCTCAAAAACTCATGTTTTTCAACATTTTGGGGGGTATTGGCCACAGCATAAGAAAAACACACAGGAAGGGAAGGTAGGGGCATAGGCTCTGTTTCCTTCTTATTAAAAAGGACAGGTGCCTGCTTTAGAATCATAGAATCGTTTTGGTTGGAAGCAACTCTCAGGATCATTGAGTCCAACCATAACCTAACCAAACTCTAGCACTAAACCACGACCGTAAGAACCCAGTCTAAACGTCTTTTTTAGTGTTGCCTTAATTTCTGATCTGCCCTTCACAGACCAGCTCTGCAACTGGAAAAGCCCAATCCCACAGCAAGCAATGCATCCTCAGCAGCCACATCCATATGGACTAAGAGAACTTGGCCTCCTGCAGCCAACGTTATTCAATCACATGCATTGAGAAAGAGAAACAGTAAAACCCTTAGAAAAGTCATAGAAATTGCCAGAGAAACAACTTCTCGTCTCAGCATGCCGCTCTTTGATACTGCGCTTTCCCTTTTTCAAGCTTGTCCCGGTGTAAAAAGCCTTTAAAAAAAAAAAGTAATCATTTTCAGCTCAAGGGCAGGAGATGAGTAGTTTACTCATTCCAGCTTCTTTCCAAAAAAAGATGCATTGTCTTCTTTTCCAATAATTGAATTTTTTTTTTTTTTTCAAAATAAATACCATTTATATTCAGACAAGACTATTTCCTGCTCCCTTTTCAGTCAGCACCTGTGTTTGTAGTGCCACAATTATTTCCACAGTGACACACTTGTGATCTTATTTGCAGTGTGAGCTGGGTCGGATGGCAGCTGGATCACCAAGGAACTGAGCAGACTTTTATGTAGGGAAAAGGTGCTGGTTATTGGTAACGAGTAAAGAGAAAAAAGAGGCGAGGATGCTTCTCCCCTCCACCTCCTGCATCCTCCCTTCTGAAGATTTTGTCTCCAATTTTCTCCCCTTGCCTTGGGGTCCCTTTCAAGGGATGTAATTGATATAGTCACTGAAAATAATGGAATTTATAGCCCAGACTCAACACTATAAATTTAGCTATTACATTCCTGATGGGAAAATGGAGAACAAAATGAATTGAGACAGAATATTTGTCTTAATAATTGTCTCTTTTCTATGCTGTATGTGTTTAATATGTCTATGTGTATATATGTGTGAATATATATGTATACATACACATATTTAGCAAAGCAGGGGGCTGTTTGATTTTTTTTTTCTCTTCTTAAATGACCACATCAGCACAAACCCCTGGCCAGGCAAGCACACATTAAGAAGCAATCTGTAACAGAGCAACAAGGGGAAATTTCTTGTACTGCAGCTGTTTAAGAGCCAAACTTTGCATAATCCGGACACGGTAACAACCAATTGCTCCGCGTTGCAAAAAGTATGGAGCTGCTTCTTTGGGCTTTTTGGCTGTTTTTCAGATTTATTTCATTTTTAGCCAGGAAAGTAAGAGCTGAGCCAGCACTTCTCTGCTCAAAGCCATTGCTCTGAGACTCTGGTAAGGTTTCCCACTCAGTCCTTCCCTCTTCTCCACTCCTCCCTTCCCATCCCTGCTCCCATTTCTGCCCTTTCGGGTTGGGCAAACCCAACGTCACCCCCATCCTGCTGCAAACACACCACCAAAAAAAGTGCATGTCCAGGCTGTGATCATTTGTCATTTAGATAGAGTCTATGATATGAACCATGGCAAACACTGTAATGACTAATTTCAAACATTTATTACAACACTTGAGAGACTTGAAAGCTCTCCCTGCTCTTGATTTTAATAAATGCAGTCTTGAAGCAGCCGCTTATCAAAGTGACACAAATTGTGTGGTAAATAGATTATGGCACAGCTGAAATACTGGAAAATGAGATCAGAAATGCTACTATCTTCCATTTAAGGCTTTGTAAGATGCTCCGATCAAGTGGATTCCAGAGAAGTGGCACGGGCAGAGCTGGTGCAAGTGGGAAGAAGCCAAAATGCCAGGGGATCAACGCAGGGCCAGACGGCTGCTTATCATCCGCCTATTTGCATATGTACAATTTCTTGCACATTAAGGAGTTTGTACACCAAAGGGCTGGGGAAGAGATACCAACAGTCCTTGAAGTCATCATTTTAGTGCCAAACCAAGATATAAGACAGGCTTCATCTGGAAAGGAGTTATCACAGCAGCAGCAAGACTTCCTCATGCTGTTCTCTGCTTCTCATTGTTTTCATGGAATAAATATAACTCTAATCAAAACTTACCAACAGTACTGAAAAGGGAAATATTTTGCCTTTTCGATAAATTATGTGTCGATTTCAATATGCAGATAAATTAAAAGCTGAATTAGTATTTATTTTTGCAAAGCCCTAAAAACTGAGACAAGAGTTTCATTTTTGGAATATGCTTTGACCAAGAAAATTGTTGAAAACACTGGGAAACAGTTGTTTTGTTTTGAAAAAGCATTCCCAAAGGGCACAGAGAAGGGAAATATAACAGGGCACATTTTTCAGCCAGCCACACAGGGACTCCATAGGCCCGATAAAGAAACTTCAACACAAGAGACAGGAAAATTAGCTTGGAAATGTAAGACCCTTTTCACCAAAACAGGATTTATTTTTAGAAATGGCTGCTGCCCATTGTTTTTAAGATAAAAAGAGGGAAAAAAAAGGTATCAGGTATCTGATATTACTGGATTTCTCTTTAAGTATAGCACCATGGGTCAGATTATATTTATAGCTCTCTTTCCTGCTGAAGCGACCAGACCAAATCTGCACAGGAAGGAAACACACTCAATTTCAGGGAAATAAGAAGCTCTAGAATTTGAGGGTTCAGCTCAAGACAAATGTCACCGTTTTCCTCGAGGTCACCCACAACGAGTCACTGGGCACTGAACTGGGAGCAAGAGCTGTTTGTACCAACACTACAGCAGTGCCTGGGCTCCAAATTCAGGTATATCTAACTTGGACAATTTAAATTTGACAGAGAGGATACCCCCCACTGTGCTAATTTTGGAGGATCTTTGCCTAAATCCCCTGGGCAATGCTTCTTTGTGGTCCATTCCTTTGAAAAGATGCTGCTGAAGAATAAGGCTGCAAGTTTTGAATATGCAAAGCAGGAATATTCCCCATCAGATATTCTTTTGCTTTATTCATATGATTGAAACTCTTGCTATGGTTCTGGCAAATCCAAGGAAATGTGTTTACAGTCTCATCAACTGAAAAGAATTGGATTCCCACGTTGCGGCTCAGGGGATTTTCTGGGGTTTTTATCAACACAACAAACACAGCAACTCTGGCAGTAGAAGGCTACTTTAATAAGCACCTATATTGCAGTTTCATACTAGAATACACAATTAAAACCAGAAGAGGAAAAAAAATACACATGTTTTCAATCTCCCTTCAGGAGAAACTCCAGAAATCTAGGGAATGTGAGAAAACAGGTTCTTCCCAATTGCCTTAAGTTCTCTCCTGTGTTTCTTTTACACTTGCTGCTGGGGAACTTTCATCCTCAGCCCTGAAAGACCTCTCTGGTTATACAAACTACAGTATGGGTGGCAGAGGAGATGGAAGCTCTGCAGCAGCAACCTGCACCTTCCCTGCCAGCCTCAATCATCACTCCTACTGAGAGTGAAGCAGAAAGGGGAGAGGAGCAACCTCTTGCTCTCCACACCCTGTAGACCAGTAATACAGACACCTTCCTGGGGGATAGACTTAACGCACAAAGCAGCTGCTTGAAACACACAGATTCACCCAGAGTGTTTCCCCTCCTGCTGCAGGACCAGCGTGAGCAGCAGACACATCAGAGGCTTGGCAGGTACCAGCCTGCGCAAGGCACAAGTCATCAGCTTTCCCCAGTACTGCCAGCAGTTGTGTTACAAAACGAAAGCAGTCGGTGGCATCCAGCACAGATGAGGTACGAGTGGCACAGGGGCGGGCAGCTGAGCCCATTTAACACGTTTCACCTCCTGGCAGTGCCTCTCCTTCTCCATCAACTGGGGACACTGAGCTCTGGATTCATCACACTGCCAGAAGGATCCAGGTGTTGTTAAGCTGGATATGCACTGGTGATCGCACACGCCTTAACTGCATGAGATGCAGTTCAAAATGTGGCTAGTAGGGTTTGGCCTGGGACAATGTGATTTTTCCTCTATATACAATTCCTTTGGCCAAAAAAACTACTTGTTTTATTCCCAGTCAATGTCCACAAGCAAGATAACACGCGTTCAGTGGGAATGGCTGGGAAAAATACAAGCCCTGGAACTAAGTAGGAACCAACTTCGCACTACGGACATCCTGCGAGGATGCCCAATTTTGCTTCCAGTTGCCTTAACAGCAGAACAGTGGGAGTCCCACACCCTCCTCCCAGCCCAGCACTGGGGGTTCCTGATATTCCCAGCCAAGAATCATGCTGCAATTTTCAGCCCTGACATGTATGACACGGGTCCCATGATTTTGATCCTTGGTCAGGGAGTGTAAATACCCCAGTAATAACCTCCCCCCAAACACACACCACTACTTCGAGAGCTTTCCTCTCTGCTTTACAGCCTGTAAATGGATCAGGCTTTTTTTGGTGACAGAAAACCACAACTATTGTTGCATGATAGAGGAGCTGCTCTCAGAACAAGCGCAACTCAGCCTAAAATGTAGTTTCAGGAGCTTTCATCTATAAATCATGAACTACCTTTAGGTGGCAGGTAACCGTCACCTTTTGGGCAGGGAACTGCAGCACACAGAGATGCTCAAATCGCCATCCACCAGAAAGACCAGAGCTGGAGCTCCGCTTTCCCAGCTCTCAGTGCAACCAGCTCCTGTTTGCTTTTCACTTTCTCCATTCCCAAGTCATAAACAGAGGCAACGTTTTTGACAGGTGTTTCAAACTCTCGCTGGGTTCACTTTATCCATTTAAGGAGTCATTGGCAACAGTTCACCCACTTCTAATTCGAACAGGGAGCTTGTCTGATACCCGCTACTCATGCAGACCCCCAGCCCAATGCTGCCCATGATAGAGTGGGCTTCTGAGCGCTGGCAGTGACCCTGGCAGAAGAAACGGCATTGGGATAAGGAGAGAGATGCTCACACTGAGACGTAGCCATGGCAACATGCTTCTGCAGAGCAGGAGGCATATCTGCCAAGGCTCAGAGATTTGCCATTTGATCGCATGGATTTCCATGCTCTGGATGCGATCACATCACACAAAATCCAGGTCAGGCTTGATGCTTTGAATAATTCTTTACCCTCAGGGGCACAGAACTGATGTAGGAAGCTGCGCCTCATGGAGGATATGGGAGGATTAAACAGATTATCTTTTTGGCCAAAAATAAAGGTGAGCTGTGCGAATGAAGAGACACCCAGTTCTGTTTTCTAGCACAGGAGGCTGCGGGGAAGCAGCAGAACCTCAGATCTGGGTGTGGAAATCTGCATTTCCTGGGGAGGAGATAAAGCAAAAGCCTCTAGAGCCAGGGTATGACCCTTCTGACTAAAAATCCCACCCCGTCTTCCTCTTCACCTCGTCATTGTTATCCAAAGACAGGAGTAACCACATTTCCAAACTGACAACAGTCACAGGAACATTTTTCTCCCTTTTATGCTACCAAACCTGAAACCCCTAGAAATCTAGATGTTCTCCACTTGGCACATTTTTAAGAGTGTATCCTTCCCTCAGTAGCTCCAGGGCTTTAACCTTTCAAAACAACAGGTCCTGAGACCTCTAGAGGTAAAGCCAGCAGGGCAGAGATCATCCTGCATTAGAGCAGGAGCAGGGAGGGGGGAATTATCCCAGTGACACGGATCTTTTGGCGAGGTTTAATTCACTCCTGTGTCAGGTCCTTTCCTTCCCGCCCTCCCCACCCCCAGCTCCCTCTGAACCAGTCTTCCCGTCCCTTGCTTTTCACCTCTGTAGGTTTGAACATGAGATAAACATGCCCTAATTATTTTCCTCTTGCACAGCTGAGCCCTGCAGCCTTTCATTTCCTTACCTGAATGCTCTCGCTTCGAGTGGGTTATATACGACAAAGCCTTTCGAGTATATTTGTTGTGCGGCAGAACTCTGGTGTCACACAAGCATCTCAAAACCCTCTTTCCCTTGATACAGACTAATAGCTAGACATGAATTACTTGGACTTCTTACAGTCCAGAGGGCCAAAAACTAAGGCAGGGGAGAAATAGGGTCACAGATCCTCTTGCCTATAAACAAATAGCACAGATACAACTCTGGTTGATGGAGATTAAAACTCACCTACCGTTTTGTGCTTAGTTTGGTGCTCAGTTTTGCAGAGGGAGGTGAAGAGCTTGGCTGCACTGCAAGTGCTTTAACACAGCCATAATATCACCCATCTCAGCAGGCACCCTGCTGGCAGGTTCTGCAAAGGGCAGGGAGCAGTGAGTGGCACCATGGCATGGGGTGACATTAGGAATGGCTGGCTTCTGCTCCCAGCCGAGGCAAATCAATACAGAGCTGGGCAGTGGGAGGGAAGCTGGTGCTTTTGCTGCATTTGCTACATCTTTCTCCGCATGCTTTTGCAAGTGATGGGATCCAAAGTCTCCCATTATGCCTGCTGCCTCATTGTACCAGGTGCAAACCACCAGCACAAAGCTCCACCAGGCAAACACCAGCACTCAGGTAGGAAGAGGCACTGAAGGCCAGCAGACATCCAAACCTTGCTTTATGCAGGTGAAGTATAGTTGGAAAAATCATCACCTAGAATAGCCACTTGAATACAAGTCTTTGGACCACTTTCTATATCAGTACTAGGTACAGAGCACAAAGACGGGACATATTGGTCAATACAAAATAACCTTCTTTCAAAATTTTTAGACCCTCAGGAGCCTTCAAAAGCAGGTAACTATCTGTCTTGCCTGCTCACACCACATAGGAACATGCAATCCTTTCACAGTGATTCCCCAAGTCCTCCCTTCCCTTACAGGGCCCTGTTTTGAGACACCTTCTTCATGAGGAAAGACAATCCCAAAAAGCATGGAAGTTGCAAAGGCCCTGCATTAATACATTAATAATGGCAATATCACAGCAGGGATGTTACCAACAGATTAATTTTGTGACACAGACCAAGTGAGAGAGGCCACCTTGGCTTTTGGCCACCGGGTAGCTCAGCCGTAGCCCCTGGTTAGTATAGAGCTGTGCTGGCATGAGGGCTGTGGGACAATGACTCCTGTCCATGCAGGGGACCCAGGCGGCAGAGATGGTGGAATTGTACTGGCATCTGGCCCTGAAATCCCACCAGACGTTCAGCTGCTCCCCATCCCATAACACAGCAGCATGGAGACCTGTCACCACCCAGTTTTGCTTCCACAGCTCCCTCTCCATGTCCTGTTTCTCCCAGCTCAGTACTGGTTTTGTAAGATCACATCCCAGTGGGATTTGACCCAGTCCCAGTCTTTGCTTTGAACTTTTAATTATTTTGCTAATTCTGAGCCTATTGCCAACAGATGCTCTGAGCACACCTAAAACCTTCCCGACAAAAAGCAAGCTGCAAAATGTCTCCCAGAGTCTAATCTCCAGTGAGAAATACTCTAACCTTTCCCAGTAACCAAAAGCAGAGCTTATCTAGTCATTTGCAATTAAGTTCTTGAGCTAATGAGTCTGCTTTATCAAAAAAAAAAAAAAAAGAAAAAAAAAAGAAAAAGAAAAAACCCAACAATGTCAAGTCAGTCTAATTAAGAAATGTTGTACCTTGCAGTCCCAGTGTATCTTGTGGCAAATAGCTGTGCATGCTTTCAGCTTTGACAGCAGAAACGGTGTGATTATTTATTTATTACATGAACGTGGGGAAGCTTCAGGAGTACGAGATGCCTGTGCTGTAAGGGAGCTGGAAGTCTAGAGAAAAGAAATGACATCCAGCTGGAACCTGTAATTATAAGAGGGGACATTGACCATATAAAATGCAATTTTGTAATGAATACTTATGCATTAGCTTTTCTTTGAGATTAAAAGTACACAATTGAATCAAGGCCAAAGTGGAGCTTGCCCTCAAGGAAAGATACTTTGGAAGACAAATGCAATTATACTGCTGCCATTTGCAATGCTGCAGAAAGTGGCCAAGGAAACCTCGTGAAGAAGTCTTAGGGAAAAAACTGCTTGGAACAATTTTTTGCTCCTGATTTTAGTCTCTCCCTTCCCTTAACAAGCTACAGGCTCACGCAAACAGGATCGTGCCAGCTAACGTGTTCCATCTGCTCCCGACGCACGTTACCTATCTTAGATCAGCAAACCACCATCTTCCTTCTGCTTTGCTTTTGACTGAGTAATGTTTATGCTGCAAGAACTAGATCTGATCTACAAGCGCAAAATTTTAATTAAGTGCCTCGCCAGGAAAAAACCCTCATTTTAGGAACCTGTCCAATGCCCTCCTTTATTTCCTTATGTTCTCTGTGTCTTTGCACTGCCGGAGCCCACAGCTCTCCGGGAATATTCCTGCGTGTCGTGCTGCAGGACAGGATCCTGAACTTCCCAAGCATCCATCAAGCCATTGCTGTGTGTCACCGGTGCCTGAACCACCAATTCCCTGAGCTTGGTGCTCTTTACTCAAAAAGCAAGGAATGACAAGGTGTTAAGCAACAGCAGTTGTATTTAAGCCTATCTTTCTTTATTAGCCAATTAGATCAATTTTACAATCTGCAGAAGACGCCAAGGTTAGAGGGTAGCTGCCAGCGCTGCTCAGGCACAGCTCATCTTGATCGGTTATTAAAATTCTACTTGTTAGCTGGTGAGAAGAGACGCATCCAAATGACCTCGTGTTGCTGAGAAATCCATTGAATCATCTCTACGGTTGAACGGAGCATTTGCACAGAGTCTTCCCACCAAAAAAACCCTCCAAAAATCAAAACACCCCCGAAAAGACACAGATATTTTCTGGATTATAATGCAGATTATCCATGGTCATAGTAAATGGAGGGGCACTCCTGGGTTCACAGCTACAGGCTTCCATGAGCAAACTCCAGATCCTCAAGAGGAGGCTCGATTTGCAGTGAGCCATCCCTGCCAGGCTGAGCAGGGGCTTCATCGCAGTGTGGGCAGCGCCCGGCTCAAATAAGTCCTCCCAAAACAGTCAGGGCACATAACAACAAGGTAACAACAAAATCACAACTGCAAACTATGCACAGACTCATGCAATGGTCTGACACTAATGACAAACCAACAAGCTGCACTCAAACAGTGGGGAAAAAGCCCAATACCACACCTCTGATCATCATAACCCTCAACACTGAGCTATCCTACAGCCCAAGAGCTCAGCAAGGATCCTAAAATTACCAGTGAGGCTGCACAAAGGGACTCGGGGAGGGAGGGAGGGAGGGAGGGAATCACAGGGAGAAGACAAATTCCCCAAACCAGCAGATGGGGGTTGGGGAATGGAGGGGAAAAAACAGAGTTTAGAGAGAAGAGAAGCAGCCAAATGTGGGAACAAGGAGGGAAGAGTGGGGGGAAAAAAAGGATCTCAAGAGTATCCACTTAAGCTTTGAATTGCCTGGCTTTGTCTCTGCTTCACACAATGGAAACGTACAGTAGCAACAGACAGATGCTGAGAGCTGGTTTGCTTCTCATCTGCAATTCCAAACACCCTGTCAGGAACAAATATTTGAAAAGACATCTATCCAACCATTAATGTATCTAGTGTGGGGTTTTTTAAAAAAAAAAAAAAAGAAAAAGAGAAAAATAATTCCGCATTCATCACAAAGATGATCACGCAGAGACATGCCAATGGAACCACCAGAGAGATAAGCAAAGTTTCAGGTCTTTCTTTAGGGCTGAAGACAGTTCGCTATTGAGCTGAGAAGGTGCAGCTGGTTAAGTATTTGCAGTACAGGGAAGGGGGGTGGAAATCAGACAGCTGTATTTTTAACTGATCATGTGCTTGCTTCTGTTTCATAAGATTTATTCCCTCATTAATCACTGCCCTCCCTTCATTCATGTTAAATATAAAAATGATTAGGAAAGATCCTCATCATGGTTAAAAAAATAATTAGCTGCTACATCATGTTGCACACATTCAGACAGAAAGGAGTGATTAAATTAGGAATATTAAAACCCCATTAATCTGTGCTCAACTTAAGCTCTGCTTGTTCATCTCACTGTGTCACTTATTATTTCTGACACTGAAAGATATTTGAATTACTAGCTGAAACAAGGTCACTATCAGAAAGATGTCAGGTCAGCAATTAGTCAAAGGTGGGAGAAGCTACCAGAACTGAGCTGTGCTTGACATGCCACAAACGTGTCACGAAGCCTTCCCTTCCCAGTGCCACTCTGATGAGTGGGTCAGCACCGGGACCCCAACAGCACATGAACGCGCTCGGACCAGGGCTGCCAAATCCTCCGTGCATCATCTTCATTCCTAAGGTTGCCCCAAATCCTTGTGCCTCAGCCTTTGGGAGGAAGGTTGGGGCAAAGGGTACAATTTGAAACCCACACCTGGGCTGGGACGGGCACGCACCGAGCTCCGCCGCGGCGGTGGCTTGTGGAGCAGCTGCCTTTGGCGCAAGGTGTGGAACGCACGAGCTAGAACAGGAAAGACAGAGCCAATGCAAGGAGAGTGGAGCTTTAAGTCTAAGGCAATAGCATTGATTTCAATATAATTAACTAGCTTGTTCACCACTTGCACTAATGCCTGTGGGCATGAGCACTTATTGTTCACATAACAAAGCACTCTGAGATGTTTTCTCCCTTTTGAGTAGTTAATAACCTCACTTCTGCGGTGGCTCACGAAGCAAAAGCAGCAAGCCTGGCATGAGAGAGATGGTGACAGATGCAACAGAAAGATCCAGAAAAAAAAAAAGTCTTTCCTCTGGAGGAATATGTACAACCATACAAGCATTTAATGGCAACAAGAGACGGTAGCCAGAGATCCAAATGTTTCACAGACTTGTATTTAAAGAGTGGTTTGGAAGGAAAGGCACCACGCAGAATTGGCTTTCACTGCACTGTGTTCACCATTTGTCTGTCCTTGTTGCTGCGTCAGGAGCATTATGTGAGCATCATCCCACATGGACAAGTTGGCACTTGCCCCAAGATGAAGGTCTCCAGTGCTCCCAGTTCCCCATTTAAAGGGCAAATAACCGAGTTTGCTCAGCGCCTGGGACAGGGGCTATCCATATCTATCCGGGGACAGACTTTTTTGCCTGTTGCAATAGCACAAGGGGAGATTCAGACTAGATATAAGGAAAAAAAAAGGTTATGATGAGGGTGATGAAACATTGTCTTGGGTTGCCCAGAGAGGTGGTGGATGCCCCATCCCTGGAGACATCCCAGGCCAGGCTGGACGGGGCTCTGAGCAACCTGAGCTGGTGAAGATGTCCCAAGGGTTGGACTGGATGGGCTCTGAAGGTCCCTGCCAACCCCAAATATCCCATCATTGTAAAACTGCAATAGCAATAATAGCAAACTTTTATCTTCAAATTCAAGAGTGAAAAAGAAGTAACGATTTTTTTAAACAGAACTACTAGCTAAACTTTTTACAGACCCCAGTAATGTTGTGTGGGAACCTTTAGGCTACAACAGGAGGTCTTTGTCATTGCTGCAGGCCCCATTTGCCATTTCCACCACGCTGAGCAAAACCCTTTGAGATTTCTCGTTAGTAGGAGTCAGGTGTTACCTGTCGCCACACGCAGATAAGGGAAGATGCAAGCACAGGAGGAAAAAAAGAAAGCTGACAAGTCAGTCACATCTTACAAATGAGTTCCTAGGCTACTTTTCCAGCCACAGGTGGACTCAGGTGCTTGGTGGTTTATACCTTTGATATATTTGCTATGCTTGCCCTCATTAAGAGAAGAAAAAAACCAAACCAAAACAAAAAAGCAGCACACAAATAGAAATTTTCATCCATAGATCTCCCAAAGTTTTTCCTAAGCACAATATTCCAGTATACAAACTATTTACTGTATCCTTCATTCAGCACTGACAAAACCACCTCTGAGCCTCTTTAAAAAGGAAACAGATAATAAACCAGCTAACAAGCCTGCACTCTAATTGACAACACAGAAAGGAGGGAAAGATGCTGCATCTACTTGCAACCGCCGGAAGAATTCTAGGGAAACAGTATATAATTAATCGAGTTGGGATTTTACTAAGATCCCCTGGTCTTACGAAAAATGCTATAAGACATTTAATGACCACAGGTGAGGAGAATCTTTGGTTTACATCTCATTTGAAACAGAGCATGCAGAATATAAAGTGATCCATAGCATCCCTCCCCAAAAAAACCCTCCCCACACCAATTAGTCTTTCCACTCTTCTATTTGCCTTCAGACAAACCCTCAGGGCTCCCTCTGTGAGTTGTGGGACCTCTTTTTGAATGAGATGAACAAAACTGCACCTTGCGACCACTTAAGTAACTACTCAGGGGAAAAATTAACTGAATATGAACCTCTTTACCATTTTGCTGCTACTTCCTTTGGGAGGAATGCAGCTGGGGTGAGGAAAAAAAGAAGTCAAAGCAACAAAAATGTCTTTGCTAAAATATTTATTTACTCTCAGCACTTCAGGATGTGTTTTGTTTAGGCAATAGCCACAACACACCAGCAAGACATCCTGACTTTACCCACAACAGGTGGGATTTTTAGCCAGACACAGTAGCAGCTCATTGTTACCCTGGAAGACAAGCAGAGGTTTGCCATTGACTTCGCCAAGAAAAGAACTGAGCCAGCAAAGCACTTTCAAAAATCCTCCCTGCTAATAATAGCATAGACACCACAGGGCGCCCAAGTATTTAACAGGCAAGATCTGCTATATCTTTAACTTCATTTGAAATGGCTTTGAGGCTCACCTACATGAAAAAGGAGTCATGCGTGGCTATTACAGGCCCACAGGAATCCTTAATCATTAACATTGGGGAGCTTTATTTAAGAAGTATGGAAAACCAGGAGCAAACCCTGGGAATTCCCATGGAATCCAGCGGCTGGGAGGCTGGGTGGGCAGCAGAAGCCGAGATTTTCTTGGTGACTGAACTTACTGTGCCACTGTGTCCCTGCCCTCCGTCCAGCACAGTCTTGATGACAGAGCCACAGCTACATTTAAAGCCTATTTTCATCCTAAGTGCTGTTTGGAGGCGAGGGAGTGGGACAGAGCAAATCTGTGGCATTAAGGTGTTTATTCATCTAGGACCTGTGTATTTGGTTATTTGAGTACTACGTTGTGTGCAAGTCGTTGCTCCTATTGCATGATTAGGTAAATTAAAAAAAGTCCTAAATACCAATAACTGAGAAGACTTAAAGAACACATCCAAATAATGGGAGTTATTTGGGCTGCCAAGAGGCGACCAAGCACTCCCATGCCCCAAGTGCTGCGAAATTAAGACACTCATAAATCCCTGCCCAGCAAGCCCTGGAGAAATAAAAGAGGCTTTAAATATAATCTAGCCTACCACTTCATATAGCAAAGGGAGCAGCAGAACCGAGGGTAAGCAGAGATCAGCAGAGGAAAGGACAAATATAATTGCTGGAGTCAAACAGAGAAAATTGCAGGTAAATACCAGCTAGATGCTATTTCCAAAAAGTTCCCCGAAGCCCAAGGTGGCTCCGTGGGTAACACCCAGCTCGCTGCGGCTGCACGGGGTCAAGCAGAGCTGTAAAAGGCATCGCTGAATGCACGATAGGTTGTTAATCGGAGTTCGTGCCATCGAGACTCCATTGCTGGAGAAGCTTTTATACAGCTTTGACACTTAAAAATGGTGTTAGGAAATGCAGAGCTTGCCAGCTCTTTAGGACTTCAGCCAGCACAATGAATGGCATTTGTGGTGCCTCTTCCAACTTGCCGGCACAACATTTTGCCACACGTTCACACATGTGTCCTGTAGCAGAAACCCAGAGGAGAAGAGGCTCAAAATGCCAGATCTGGGGCGGAGAAAACTGGGCAGAGCTCTACTCATAAAATGAAAAATAATAGCAAAAAAATAAATCCACTGACAGCTGCACCACTGTCACTCATCCTTTTGCTTCCCAGTCCAAGTCTGGGCCAACAATAGTGTTTCCCATTGCCTCTGGGCAGCGTTTGCTGCCTCAGCAGCTCAGAGGGGGTATTTCAGGGCAGAAAAGGGCAATCCAAGAGCAGCAGCATCACAAGAACTTCATGTTGCCAGGGAAACAGCTTACTTGGTAAAGAAAGCATCATTCTGGGCTTATTTTTTTCTCCTCATTGGTTTTGTATCCCCATAGCATCAGTTAACTTAATCAAGCCCCAGACAATAGAGCACCAGCCACAGGGTATAAAGCAACACGCAGCAAAACAGCAGAGCCCAGAGCAAGCGAGATGGTGCTACAGGTACCCAGACAGAGAGAGCAAGGTTTGGTCTTTAATACAGGGAGAGCCGCCCAACATTGCTATTAGATGAACCCTCATTAAGCAATAAATAAAATCAGGCTGTGTGACCAACGACTAAGACACCAGCTTTCAAATCCGGCTGCTTACAAGCAAGTCAATCCCATGTCCTGTTCCCCAGCTAATCCATCACCCCCAAAGGGAAGGAGAGCCCCTTTAGGAGCCTTCCCAGCACCTCCCCGTTCCTGCTGCCCCATGCTAATAAAGATGCCAGCCTGTTCACACTGCTCTGAATGCCTTTCTCATGTTTAATCACGATGCTATGAGATGTTCTTGTTGCCAAGACCATATTAAAAGTGAGAGCAGAACCATCAGAGAGCAAATCTTGCAGTGCTCGAGTATTGACAAGTGTGTCAAACCACAAAGAGCCACACCAGAGGGGTTATTGCAGCTGCTCCTCCAACTTTGGGGCAGCTCAGGAGCTTGCAGTTACCAAAGCAACAAAGCTTTGGTGCTTCCATCCCCCAGGGCACACCACAAATAGCTCCTGCAAGCCTCCCACCCTGGGAAGGCGCCTCTGCAGGGCGACCACATCCTGGCGGGTACCAGCAGCATCACTCTGAGCTGTGACAACAGGAAGGGAACGGGGTACACAGCCAAACCACTCCCCAGCACCGCGGGACGGGGCAGGGAGATGATGGAGAGTAAGAATTATAAAGCCTTTTTGAGGAAAAGCCACACTTCTGGGTCCTTTCAACCCCAGTGCGGGGCAAATAGCACAAACAGGCTTGGACCATCCCTCGCCAACTCCGTTCTGTCGTGCAATCAAACGTGCAGAACTTGCGCTGGTGACATGGCTCAAGCACCTGGCCTGAGCTCCTGCAGACGTCCCAGCAAAGCCCAAACGGTGCAAATCTGCCCTGCCACAGCAGCCAAGTCATTTCCCTTCCCTGCTGTGTTTTATTACCCAACAGAAGGAAACCCATATTTTTTGAAAATTGAATTACACCTTCTTGAATATTAAGAGAAAAAGTTATTCCCCTTTCTGAGCCACATTAATAACACCCCTGTTTTACAGCTCACAGGGAGGGAACAAACTAAATTTTCTCGTGGTGACTTTCAGTTCTCGAGTAGAGTCCCAGAGTGTTGATCTGCTACTCGCAGCAACAGCGAGATGCTGAGGAGGCAGCCGAGGCACTTGGAAAATGTCCGATTTTTAGAGGGCAGAGGCAAGACAGAAATGAGAGAACATCTTTTGAGCCACTGACATCAGGACACTTGCTCTCTAGTCACAAGTTTAGCCCTAGGTAAACAAACAGAAACTACCCCCCAAAACTGCCCAATGCAACTTAAGTATTTACTGAGGGAAAAGGATCTTTGTCTTAACTCATTGCAAGAGCTTTTACCAGACAAACTAGCAGTGTAAAAAGGATGTTTCTTGCAACAAGGACCAAAAAAATTGCACAGGTATATATTTGAATGAAGTACCCTAACCCAAACCACCTTCCAGAATTTCGTCTTGATTTCAAAGGTCTCACATCTCTGCCATCTGGCACAGGACGTGACTCACCGAGTCTTATCAAGGAAATTGGACCTTCAGACAGAGGTCTTTATATCTATTTTAAAAAAAAAAAAAAAAATATATATATATATATATATATTATTTTTTTTTTTCCTAAGGCCCAAATTTCTCAAATCAGGACTTTCATTAAACCCTAGTGTGGTGTGGATCACAGCCATAATTCTTTTTCCCCCACCTTCCCACCACAAATCCATTCAAAGTGAGTGACATTTGCAAAGTGTATTTTCACGGCCCTCCGTAATCCCTTCAGAATATTAAGACTGCATTACTTTGTCTTTGGTTACATTAACTTCAATTTTCCTTATGAGTAAGTATTTGGCTAAAAATTAATATAGTGGAGTTGAAAAGAATCTTATGATAGGAAAAAGACTAATTTCATCTCTGGCTGCTCAGATACCAGAGTACACTGGGGTTAATGTAATTAACTTACAATTTTAGCCTAGGTTGTGTACATACACTGAATCTCCCTGCTGGAAACAAGATTAGATTTTATTACACTATATATCCTGGTTATCTTCACCATGCCTCCAATATTACTTCCCTCAATGACTTCAAGGCTCTCCGCTGCAATGAAAATGCAGAACCATCTGGTATTGAGCCCATGCAGTTTATTTAAGGATTTAATTAAATGCTCTAAATGGAGAGCTTCTTTGAATTAACATTTTAAATGTGACTTATTGCAGGTTTAATATTGTCTTAATGCCAACCTGGGAAACTCCATAGCCAAGTTGTTGACGTTTAAATTGAATTCATTTGGGTGGCTCCAGGGGGACTCATTAATTAATCTAAACAACTAATGGGGATTGGTTCTGACTTTTGATGAAGATTATTTACAGAGACAATTTGCAGTGAATAAAGAGTCACAGTAGGCAAATGTTTAATTGAATTTAAAAAAAAAAAAAGGACATCTCATTGTGTTCAATATCAAGGATGCATCTTGTGAGTAAGCTTTGAAATACCAAGAAAGGGACGATTGCTTGAAGCTTCCTAGCTGCACACTAATAACAAAGAGAATGGGTAATTACATTTGCCTGGGTAATTTGCAGCTTGTAAGAGGACAACAGGTCTGTCTGGCTTACAGTACACACAGAAAGACTCCAAAAGGAAATATTTTGTTTTATGAAGACCAAGTTGCCCCACTCACTTTTACTTATGCACCAGAAAACGGCATTTTCTAACCAATCATCAGCTGGAAAAACAGAGCCAGCTCCTCTCGCTTGCTTTTGCAAAACTCCAGAATAACTGCAATGAGCTCAGCAGAGCAGCTTTAATTTACAACAACTTAACCTATAACATCCAATCTTCTTTTATTCTTTGATTATATCAAGTTTGGAATCAGTTATTTGTACCTCTGAGTGCACCACGAGTCCTGCAAGCACCAACATCTAGTTATGTGGTTAGTTTTCAGCAAGCCACAGCAGCAAAACAGGACCTGCTTCCCTGGGTATCTGCACTCATTAAAGCAAATCATCCTTTAGTATTTTTCCACTGTTATTATCATTATCCATCTCATCTTGAAGTTTCCAGTAACACCAGAGGTTGCCACCAAAGCAAGACAACGTGATGTACCAAACACTGTGCACGCTGGTGTCCCAGGGAAGCGCAGCTCCTGCCCTGTGCCCCAGCTGCTCTAAAAACCCGTGATTTCAAGCATTAATTCTTGAAGAGCAGTTGTGTGTCTCTCACAAGGCACATGTGTTACTGGCGAGCATCCCAAAAAGCACAGCAGGCCGAGGAGTGAGGCAGAGAGACCGGATCACAGCAGTAGCCTTGCCTGCTACACCCTCTCCTATGTGACTTTTGCTTGCTATGGATTGCCCTTAACCTAAAGCCAAACTGATTTTAGATTTTAAAGCATCAAAGGGCAAGAGAGGTGAAGGACAGAAGCAAAATGAGGACATCAAGAAGAAAAACCAACGTCAAATGCCACAACTGCTATACTTCTATAGTGTGGCCATTAACCATGCAGAGGTTGGATGGAGAAATCATCCAGCATCTTAAACACTCACATAATTGGGAAATGCATCAACTACCAGAGATGGCCAGCGGAGACTGGAGCAGCGTATTGGTACAACAGGAGTCCTGCTCCATGCTGGTGCTGCCCAGCCCATTAAATTGTCTCTGAGGACCACTGTCAGGGATCCAAACAAGACTAAACCATGGTGAACACGCTTCACCACACAACAAAGGCAAGGTCTGAACCCAGGCTGGGCTCAGGGTGCTAAGCAGGGTTGTACAAGGCAAAGCCATCGTCTTCCCCACGTCCTGCATGAGCCCAGCCAGAGCCCGAAGCTGAGCCCACACTCTCCTCTGATCTCTCCCTGTCAGATTTGCATCTTGTTTCCAATAATATCACAACCTGTCTAGTCTCAGTCGAAGAGGTTCCAAACTTCTTTTCTTTCCAAGGCTGGACACATCCTGCATGCTAATTTAGGAGGCAATTGAGGGGGAAGGTACATTAAGAAAATGCACATAGCCATTAAGCCAGGGAGACTAAAGCATCCTGCCTCGATCAGCACTGCTGGATACTGTCTAGAGCATCGCCAGCTGCTCTCAGATACCTATAGTGGAGCTCTTTTATGCAAACACCTCCAGTAACAGCTTTTGTGGATCTGACAGACAGAGTGGTTAAAAATTAGGCATTCAGTGGGTATCCAGTGGAGAGACATTGTGCAGCACATCTGAAGAGGGGAGTCACACTCGGAAAGGAAATTCTGAATTGTCTGAAGGGGAAAGGCTGCTCAGGCAGGCGGGACAGACCCTGACGACAGATCAAGCCATGCTGTGAGCGTCGCCCATGTCGTCCCTCCCCATCTTCCCTGGGATCTCAGCTCCCTTGAATACGGATTCACAGACAGAACAGTCACATCCCAACAGAAGCAACCAAGCCAGATATTCACTGCAAATGGGAGGATGGAAGGACTGTGGTGTTTTCCCCATCATCGCTCAAAATTTCCTACAGAATCTCCTCTGTCTTAGTAAAAATCAAGCACATGTTGCAACATCCATTAGGTTTGAGCATCCACGAGGCCATAGAGCTGGTGCTTGTTTAATCTGCAGGGCTGTGTCCCTTCTCAGAGCACCCCAGGCACTGAGGTCTCCCTCATGCTGATGGGATGGAGAAGTGTGGCTTAAAGCAAATTTTGTCTTGAAGGATTTGCTCAGATGTAATGTTACTTTTTTCTCCTTGGAGCAACCAACCTGGTTACAGCCTGCCCGTGGAAATGGTGTGCAGCACAGATAACCTCAATTAAAGATGCTAAGTTGGACACACATTGAACAGATGCGAGAACTTTATTAAACAACATCTTTAAGAAAACAGCCCTTTAGCAGCACCAACTCACCTCAGCAATTCCCATATGCAAACACTACACTAATAACAATTAAACCATCATTTTGGACTTGGACCACTGACAAAACCAGAGGGTTTAGCTTAATCCATGATATCAAGGTCAATGAATGGCAGAGGAATCATCCATGGAATACTATTTGAGCAAAAATCGCATGTTTTTTTTTTCTGATGTTCACCCTGTTTTCTTTTGAAACACCCTGTTGCTGTAGGGAATACTATTTGCTCTGGCTATGCTGCTGTTTCCTAGAGACAGCCTTCACTTTTTTATGTTTTACTTAATCTATAATCAAACTAGAATATCTCATCCAAACTTCCATGGACTCCTGTGGGCTTTGGTACCAATAATTAAAGGCATCTGCTAAGGGGTAACTGCACTGTTCCTGGCCAGGAACCAAATAGCCATGTTGGAGAGCTGACAGATTTGGGACTGCCATTTAGGTTACTGCAAAATATATAACTAAATAATATACATATTAGTTCATATTTTATATGTATAAATAAATCAAAATATATATACACACGCACAGAAACTTCTGAAAAAAACTAAAATCTGCCCCAGTGATGCTATGAAAAACCCTACTATGCCGCCTATTTTAATTGAAAGCTGGTCAAACATAAATTCATGTTTAGAAATAAACTTTGACAGAACAGCTAAAGAGCCTTCTCTGGAAAAAGAGCTGATTAAAACCTGCAAACTAAGCCTGGAAGTGAGGTGAGAGAAACCCCACATGAAAATGCATTTTCTTTCTTATTCTCATTTACACTCCTCTGTTATAAATAAGGCTGCATTGAGAAAAAGAAAATTCAAGTTGTTATGTTGAAGTGTTGGGTGGCAAAGCCATCACCTTTGTCACCGTTTGGATTAAAATGCATCTTTCCACATCCCACATGCAAGTGGAATATAAATGGTAAAACCAGAACATTTCAACAAGTATTTGGAAAGGGATTTTGTTTGTTTTTAAGGACTTGTCCTACTCGAGACAGAATCCACAGACCACACAGAGTGTCATGAAACATCTCTTCTTCACTCCCTTACAACAAAAGAAGCAGGAACACGTGTATTGCCAAAGGAGATATGGGTGAATGCAGGAGAACTTCAGGTTTACAAGTAAGATTTACACTCTCAGATGCGACCAAACCCACATGCCGGTAGCCATTTCCATATCTTGCACCAAACAGCTACAAGAGGAACCTGTCACAGAAAATGATCCTGAACCTGAGTTTCAAGAAAAGCTGAGCCCGGGTTTCACACCTGGGACCAGTGTCAAAACCATCATCCCAGTCTGGCTACTGCCATCTCGGCAATGATAAAGTCCAATTTTTGCCAACCAGGCCGCACACCTTTCTTTTGTAAAGTAGAAGACATCAACACAACCACAGTTAAGAAGTGTCATTTAGTTTTGGATTAAACAAAGCTAAAGACTGACCTGTCCGTCACCAAGATCTTGATTGTCTTTGGTATCAAATTGACAGGCAGAAGCTTCCATGTCCTGGAGAAAAAAAAATAATAAAATTACATTTAAAAAGTTATTCCCAAATCATATACGTATGTTTGTTCTAACAATATGTACACTACACATCGTACACAGAGTGGTTCAAGTTTGTGCTTAGCATTTCTGGTGGCTCAAATGCAGAACAAACCAGAAATTAAGAAGTAAAAGTTCCCAGTTTCTCAGCACTGACACATTTATAAAGCAAAAAGACAGTCAACCCAACTTTCTTTTCAAAAGAAGACTGAAAATATTGAGCTATCTGCCACCTTCTGTAGCAAAAAGTCCTCGTGGACTTTGAGATTACGGAATAAACGTCCCAACAAAACATCAGCTGGTAAATTATTGTGTGATTGCTGATGCCCAAGAATAACATGAGGAGGGTGACCAGGCTATTCTCACATATTCTTCATTTTGCCTTTGAAGATATCAACCACCATGCTCTGGCGTCACCTTGACTCGCTCAAAATTTGTATAATGCTCTTGTTTGTTGGACATACTCCTTGGCAGAGCAAGGAAAACTACTAAAAGAACATGAGGCAAGCTTTCAGAAATAACAAATCTGTCAAAAAATATAGTTTCTACAGTGTACACGTATTTTCCTTCACTGTGCATAGGGGTGGACATCTATTTTGTAGGCAGTCCGTACGGACCACGACAGGAGGCACCTGCAGACACTCAGAGTTTGTGCAGAGGATTTCCCCTTGAGCTCCTGGCAAATAAAGTTTAATGCTATGGAAGGGATCTGTTGGCTGTTGATATTCAGAAAATCTAACAGCAAGATAATTACCACATGCCAGGTGAGACACCTTAAATACCACATTAACACACAAGCAACAAAACGTCTGAATTAGGTGCCAGGGTCTAAGAGACAGGGCTGGCTCAGCTCTGCCTTGGCCAAAAGCGAGGAAATCCAGACCAGAAAGTGCTGTTTCATGAACACAAGAACTGGTAACATCAGTCCTGTGCTTGTGTTGTTTACTAACTAAATTATCACCCACTCCCTTTTCAGCCTTCTGTGCTGAACCACCCAGGGCAGCAGATTAAGAGAAAGAGAACATGCAAAGTGGAAAATCATCAGCATTTGTTTCTGGAGGAGACAACTGAAAGATGGAAAGGCAAAATTAGAAAGATGCAGCTCTAAGACACAAAGCACATCAAGACAAATGCCCATTACCCTGCGCAATGTTCTACTACTTTTCTTAGTAACACGCATCACTTGGATTAATTTTCTGAAAGAAAACAGACTGTCTCAACAGCAGCCTGATGGTCTCTGCAATTCACTTTACAATTACTCACTAAACTACCTTGATTTAATTATTCCAGAAGAATCTCACCACCACTGATAACTACTTAATTAAAACCACAACTTTTAGAGCAATAAGAGAGTCACATTATATTGTATTTGAAATAGATTTCTTGCTGAAAACATGCACAGTTCATTTTAAATGGCTTAATGTGCCAATATATTTAGAGTCCCAGGGATTTTAAGAATGGTTCGAGCAACAGCGATCATCCAGAGACAGCAAACAACACCCAGAAGCTTGTTCTCCCTCAGAGCAATTCCGGTAAAATCAAATTGAGAAACATCACAGCAACAAAGCCACCCTAGAGCATAAGAAAACTTTCTGCGCACGAAAGTCAGAAGGTGAAGGACCGAGAAAAACTCCTACCCTGCTCTACCTTCCCAGGGCTCTGCCACTCCTGCCCCTTCTCCTGGTACAAGGGGTCCACAGGTGATGGTGTAAAACCCTTTGGACCACCCTTTACATGACCCACCAGCAGAGGAGGATCAACCCAGGTACCAGCTGGTGCCAATGCAGGTGATTTCAGGTGATTTCACCTCTCTCACCCCCTGAAATGACCTGCTTTTTTTTGGTATTGCCATGTTACAGGCCAAAAAATGGGAAATTGGTGTTCGCTCTGTAAAAACGTCCTTGACTTTTACAGCTCTTCAGTACTGCCTTCAGTGCCAAGCATCACAAAGCCATGGACACCGGGTGTCCAGACAGTCCAGCTCCCACACCCGAACCTCCATCCTGAGGGTCCTCAGGATCTTCCCCAACAGCATCTCCTGCCTCTGCCCCAGCCCGGGGGGGACATCCAGCCCTTCCCTCTGTGCCCCCCATGTCAGCACGGTGGGAGCAGCTCAGATCCTCCAGGCTGAAGATCTCCAGCTGAGGGCAACTGCCTGAAAGCAATTCCCATTTTATATGAATCTTAGCATTTTAATGGGCATCAAGTACGGGTATCATCTGATCTTTGCAAGAGTCAAGAGCAGCCTTTGATAACTCGTGCTTTTGTGACCTGTGGTGAAGGGGCTGTGAATTAATTGGCTTAATTGCTGCTGTGATAGAGATGGAGCCGGCCTTTGGGGGAGAAAGCTGCTACCTGCGGATGGGGGGATGAGTGGGGGCAAGGGGGTAACTGCAGCCACCAGCACGACTCATGCAGCACTTTCCAAGAGGACCAGCTACATTCAGACTGTGACAAGCGATGTAGGAAAGCCTCCCAAATTATCAGCATGCCATTTCCTACTTGGTTATTTAAAACGTCTCTCCTTCCCCCTAACTAGGAGGTACTGGCTCCTTTGGTTTTAATACATTTTCAGTACAGCTGAAACTATATATGTATTTATATATGAAAAAAAAAATGAATGACTGCCTTCTTGAACATTATCTTCCGTTTATTGTGTGCCCTCTCTCCCCTTCTCTTCCTGGAGAGACCAACCATCACATGAAAATGCTTTTCATCATCTGCAAAATTTGATGCCCAAAATAGCCCCACGGTTGCCCTAGCAACTAGCATTTATTCCCCCTCCCCCCAACATCCCCCCCTTTGCATATTGCTGCATATTTCTATCATCTCTTTCCAGGCACAGTTCATAAACACGGCTGCATAATAAAGAATGTTATCACCAATGACTTACAGCCCAGCTGCTGCAAATAAGATATGAAGTGGCAGGGAAATACAATTTCATGCAGCTAGGACAACAGATTGATTGGGTGCCCTTCAAATTTGATGCCACTTCTTAAAGTCTGTCCAAATACAAAAAAAAAAGAAGGAAAAAAAAAGAAGTTAGTTTCCCCACCTCCCCATCTTTCCATGGTAGCAACATACAATAAAAGTGGGAGATAATTCACTAGGACACTCATTATGACTGCAGCAACCTTGTCCTGAGAGATTGACAATTTAAAGAGATGTGCTGCTTTTCCCTGCCACCTCCTCTACTTTTTCCCCAGCCACCCTACTTCATCAGAAGTCTTATTCCTCCAGTTTTGTTCTCTGTTTAATTTAATTATCTTCCATTTCAAATTATTATTTCTGTTCAGATTACTAGCCAGAAGGTTGTCATAGATAGTGACAAGCAAACCCCTTAATTTCATTACCACCACCTCAAAAAATGTATCCTTATTTTTATTTAGTTTTGATAAAACAATATGAAAAGCCTCTCATCAAAGCTTTTCTATCAAAGAACATCCCAGCAAGGACAAAAAGAGGTGTGCTTTTAAATTCTTCCCCCCTGTCATTTCTGATGGGTTGAGTTTCCAAGATCCGGAGATCTGCTTTGGAGGCTGATGGGAACGTGCAGAGATCACCCTGTGATCTCATGGCACCAAAAGGCAATGGTATGACAAGGACCAGCTGGACTGTGCTGATGCACACAGGGCGTTTCCACTTCCCGCGGAGAGAACATCTCTGGGAGCAGCAAGAGACAACCCCTGAACAGCAGTCCAGGGCTTCTCTCCCATCTTCACCCCTCCTTTCTGCCTCCTTCCTCCCCTCTCCAATGCTAACAGTGCTTTCCTGGATTCTTCTTCTGCAGCCTTGTGTGTTGCCCAGGGCAAGCTCGCAGTGCTTGTTTCTTTGAGATGCTGTTCCTTCCTCCCTCCCGGTGCAAACTGCCTTCCCATGGCATCCCACCTGGTCCAGCCCTTTGCACAGAGCAGTGCTGGCAAGGATGGGGGACATTCTGTAACAGAGCTCAGCACCGAGCTCAGACACCGCAGCTGACAGGGGAAGAGCGAGACACAAGGTGCACTGGGCGCATAGAGCCCTCACTGCTTGGAAATCTGCAGAGCAGGAAAATGTGGTCTATTCTTCTTTAACAAAGAGAAGAGAGAGACTCATCATACATGTTGTGCAGCCTCTGGCTCCAAATCATCTCTGAGGCTGGTTAACACTAATCAATCACTATCAACCAAATCAAACACAGAGGGAGGAAATCACTCCTTGCAGAAGCTGTTCTGTTAGGAGCAACAACTCCAAAATTCTCCCAAAGAGTCCTGGAATAATTCATACACATCTGGAGACAGCATGGAGGCTGGCATCTCTTCAGCATCTCCAGTGAGCTTTTCTCTTAGCCAGAGATTGGAACTGACCTGTGACCAGCCCTTCCTGCCCAGGAGCCTGGAGATAGGAGGAGGGGTTGCCCCTTGCACTGACGATATTCAATGTGTGACCTGCAAGATCCTGTTGCCTCTCAGTTCTTCCTTTCCCACCGGTACATGGCAATAATGAACCTAAAACAAGGTTTCAAATACAAACAGCTCTGATTTGTGCAATGAACTGGATCTGAATTTTGGCAGTTTGCACTCGTTGGTCCTAGGATGTTGTGATGCTTAAACACGAGGACGTTTGCCAGCTCTTTGGATGGAAAACATGAAAGCAGTTCAGAGTAGGATTATTATTATTGAGAAATGAGGTTTTAAACCCAAAAACTGCAGATCAGGAAAGTTAAAACCATTTCCCATCCTGAAATATGTTCAGTGATGAAAAACTGAAGTCAGCACTGAAGCAGCATTCATGGGTCACACAGGAGAGTGTGTTTAGAAGTAGTAGTAGCAGAAGATATCACAGCAAAGTTGGTGGGTTTTTTTATTTTGGTGGCCCTTCTGGTAGGGAAAAAGCAGACATGAGAAGGGGCAGAAAATGTGTAATATGAGAAGGAAAGATTTTTACAAACTAATTTCTACCATCTCCTTTGAGACGTGAGCAGTTCTTTAATCTCAGAAGGGTCATTTCTGTGTCATTTTCCTGCCCTAAGTGGAGGCCAAGTTCAAGAAGATTGTGTTTCTTTTAATTTCCTTTGGATACAAGTATGTGGATACAGAATCCCATTTATCTTTCCTGACTCAAGTAAATAAATTAACAAAAAAAACCCAAACTTGGTGTGTCCTATAAATACCCCATAATAATACGGGATCCAACATTACTTTTTTTTTCACCTAAAACCTTAAGCCCTACTGACACCATAAAACATCAGCGCTCCCCATCCCATGATTGTTTCCCATAATCCAGGAGAACATTAAAGAGAGAAAAATTGTGCTGAAAAATGACATCTTATCTATTTCCTTCCTTCCTACCGCCACTCCATGTTTTTGTCATTGCAGGTCAGACACCTGCTCCCCACGTTATAATCTGGGGAAGTGATAAATGCTCGTAGGCAGTGATTACGAGCGGCCGTATTCACTCGGTGTCAATCTGGAAACTGGCACATTCGCTCGGTTGCCATTCTTTGACCTGCCAAAAGGGGGGAAAAAAGGAAAACAAATAAAAGGAACTGACAATTTTTCTCTCCTTCCTCCATCTCCCCAGAGGGAAGAGCTACTCCCAGCCCCACATAAACCCCCACGTCACAGAGGGGATGCTGTGACCACGAGCACTCTTAAGAGCTAGGGGTATGAGGATAATTTACATGAGCTGGGATCTCCTGGCTTTGACCATGACCTCCACATGGTTATAGATCTATTTAAAATGGCAAGACAGATGGGGAGCAAGCCAAATTGCAACGTAACCTGGCAAAGCCTAATTTAATCATCGTCGCACGAGCAGCGGGCAGCCCCCTGACTGATTGACCTTTCCTCCTGCTGGGCTGTGTCACCTCCTTGTTTAGGCAGAGCTTGGGCCACGCTGCTGGGGTTGAACAGGTCAAGGAAGAAGAGTCACACTTGGCTTTTCCGAGTCCCATCATGGCAGCCTATGGCCGTATCCTGCTCCTAAAGAAGCAGCTGCAGCAAATACACTGAATGTTTCCTCTGGAACAGGCACAGCTCTGATCTTCTG
Source organism: Streptopelia decaocto (assembly GCF_964273445.1). NCBI lineage: Eukaryota > Metazoa > Chordata > Aves > Columbiformes > Columbidae > Streptopelia > Streptopelia decaocto. The sequence continues at coordinate 7,129,923 of NC_138671.1, read as the reverse complement.
CACTTTCTGGTCTTACCATAGACCTTCATCCTTCCTTTGGGGGCTCCTTTTTGGTGTGGCTCTGCAGTGCAATTATTCATAAATATTTATATACACACCCCTCGACATTGTTCTGCTTTTGTGTGACATAGAGGGGAATTTTGGCTCCATTCTCTCTCCCTCACCTGGATTTGCTCTGCCCTTTCTGCTGGATACAAGGGATTTGATTGAATTAACTTAATTGGCAAATGTATTGTTCAGACAGCTGTGACAGAAATGACTTCGTGCGTTAGTCAGGTTAAGTAGCTCACGGCAGCTCCCAACACCTTTTCTTGCTGCCAGACACCTCTGTACCAATCCTGAATTGTGTTTTGAAGCAGACTGAGAGGGCAGATCTGCTGTGTTGTACATCATATTTGGGTGTGGAGAGGCAGCATGGTCAGAAACGCTTACATCTCTGGGTACTTGCCACGCTCCCAGCCATTTACTATGTCAGGTCCATTGGAAATTGTATCTACATGGCTTTTCCTTTAAAAGAGGGCAACTGTGTCTGGAAAACAGCCCTGCCATGCAAGCCAATGTTTCTGCTTTGTCTTTTTCTCACATGCTACGGTTGAATTTGGCCTGTCTTGCTGATCTCAAAGCCTTGCAGGAGGGCTGCGTGTGCCCTGCGCTGGCGATGCTCTGCGGGGCTGGTATCCTCACCCACCACCTCATCCTCACAGCCCGAGTTCCTCCCATGCAGCCCAGCATTAGCGGGACCACAGTCACCCAGGGACCTCTCCACAGAAAACAAAGCAAGAAACATCTCCACAGACAGACATCCAGGTCCCCAGGGAAGATGACTTGTCCATGTGGAGTCCTTCTCTCCTCTTCAGTAGCTGAGCTGATGAGGCTCATGACTTCAGTGCCTCAGCTAAGTGCCTAAAATGGACTAGTTGTCAGCAGTACTTTCCCTTCTCTCTTGAACTGCTGCCTGTTGCTCATTACATTTTGCACAAAGCACCTTATTTTCCAACTTAGAAAGCCATTATATGCATGCGATCTTCCATGACAGTGCCAATACTTTGTCCTCCTTTGGATTCATGCAACTGGAAGAAAAGGCAAAAAGAGGTATGTGCCGCTGTGTCAGCAGCACAGGGACGCAGAGGGGAACCTGATGGCCAGGGATGCTGTGGGACTGGCCACGACATAAAGCAGGAGAGACATTCTTCTTCCAATGAGCTGCATCACTAAAGATGGAGCCGGGTGCTGAACTGTGACATTGCTACAAATACACGAAAACCATTGCTATACCAATGGGCTGTCACCTTATGTCACTGCCAACTGTAATGGCAGCACTACAGAGGCTGAGGGACACTTTCAGCACATGGGTAAGGCAAGGAACCCTTTGGGATGTGACTGCTGCCTGTACACATCTCAGGAGCAAAGCAGCACTTTCAGTAGACACAGCCAACAGTGTGTCTCCAGCTGTGTCTCCAGCTGTGACCTGGGGAGGTTTGTGGCTCCATGAAAACCTGACAGAAATTCAGTACCTGAAGTCCCACAGATCCGTAGTGACCTTGTGAGTGTAAAGAGAGATGATGGCGTTAATCCTGATGTCACCCAACAAGTGACTCTGAGCCAGACATCACCTTCACTGGATGCTGCCAGCACTCAGACGAGACCGAACTGCCCTCTCGTGCACGGAGGAGGTCACCTCTAGGTGACCAGCAACGCAAGGTGTGGGACAAACTTGTAGTTACCAATGCTTTGCATGCTGAACCTCCTGGAGAAGGTACAGGCCTTCCCCAGCACCACAGATGCTTGAAAAACACATTAAAAGCTTATTGTCTCCATATACAGGCATAGAAAGAAGGGGAAATTTTCATAACCATTTTGATTTCCACTAACTGAAGCCAGTGTAAATCTCTGTTTTTTATGAATCTCACTTACATTTTGTGCCTGACTTGTGCATAAAACTTCCCCAGATTTACACAAGCTAACTCCATAAGTCATCCCCTTCCCAATCGGGCCTTATATCTTGATGACCTTTTAGAAACCAATGACTGATTTCCTGTTGTTATCCATAATTGGAAAAGCACTGGAGATAAGAAAATTTATAGCAACGGGTGATCTACCTGCAAGAGACAATAAAGAACCCTGGGCAGTGAAACAACAGGGAAGAAAAATCCCACAGAGATGTGCAGGCACACGGGCACACACAGACACCTTAAGACGAACTTTGTCTGTTTTTACTAAATTCTCCCTCAACTCTCCCCCTTGATTCCCCCAACCACGCAGCCTCCACAGGGCAGATGTACCTCTGTCAAACATCTGCTCCCATTTCAGTCTTCTTGGAATTTACTTGCAAAACTTGTTAGCTTAATGTGAATGAAGCATCATATAGGAACCCCCCTCTTTAATCCCCCAGTGAATAATCTCATCCAATGCTCATCACACAGCACACATCATTCCACACAACAGGATCACCAAGATGCTCCTGGACATTGAAAGACCCATTTCCCAGACTGAATCTTATTTTTGTTTTGAAACAAAGGCAGAAGGTCACACGCTGCCACATCCCTCCTCTGGGAACCAACCAACAGATGGGGATGCAGCACTCCCGTTTGTAAGAAATAGGAGTTGTCTGTAAGGCAGCAGTCCCGATCTTGGTTGCACCCAAGAAATCCAGGCCATGCTGAGACTCAAGAAAGGAAACGGTTCCAGTCACATCTACTTTGAAGCCAGTGTAACCCAGATGACATTCTTCTCTTCAGGAACTGAGGAGGTGCTGAAAGCAAAAGAAAAGGAGCATTTCCTAGTCCAAGGGTAAAAAAACCATACACCAGCAGTATTAATAATGCTGAGTGTGGAGGGGATGTCTAAGGTTTGCAAAGCAGACAGATGAAAATCTACATGCAAATAATTTGTCCAGCCTTACACTGAAGTCTGCCTTCGACCTTCCTGCAAGAGAAGCAGCCAGGATCCAGGGACACCACAGGGACAAAAGGAGGGACACTCTAATCAGATGTAGCACATGTGCAATTGGCCTCCAGGAAATTACCCATCGCTTTTGGGTCTCCATGTTTTCTACTAAAAAAGTGGCAACAAAAGGGCAACGCTCAGTTCCTATTGTCAGAGCATTTTCAGACAGTTGGATGAGAGTTGCTAACGTGGTGAAAAAAAAGTGGTTTTCAAAACCACTGCTTTGCTCAAGACAGATGTCAGCACACCTGCACCCGCTCCGATCGCTGTACAAGTGGTTTTGGGCACGTGGCTCAAACCAGATCCCAGCTATGGGTCCGTACCTCAGCTCAGCTTTCTTATTTGCAATCAGAAAGATTATACAGAACTACCTGTTATAATTAACTCCCAAGAGAGAAGTTAAAATAAAACCAGTAAGAGGAAGCTGCTCAGAAACAGAAAAGATGCCAAATTCCTGGCAGGGGCTGGGATGAGGAAGGGCAAACAGAAGGGAGCAGTTGTCATTGAGGAAACCCTGGTAGCTCCCCACTACCAGCACTCAGCCCTCACACATACAGCTCTCTGCAGCTCCAGCGAAGGTCGCTGGGATTTGTGCACAGTCAAAAGCTGCTCCAGATATACCAAATTTGCAGCTTTTGAACTGCCTCCTGGTAAGCTCTGCCCCAGGCTTTTTGGGGACACGAGGCGGTAGCATCTCAGCTCAGGGCTGAACGTCCCACCTTGCTGGGTGGGTTCTCCTCTGGTTCTGCTGAATTGGGTCTGTGCTGAGGACATCTCCCTCAGACATCTGTATTTTCGGATTATTCATTATGAATTGATTAGTTCATCCCACAGTCACCCTGATCATATTCTTCATATGTACTAACATCTCAATGAATGAGCAGTCAAGTAGAAAATGAATGCATTAGTGCCTGATTGTATTACTAAGCTCTTGTATATGCTAACGAATGCAGCAGTGTTTAATTCAGCCAAATAACAAACAGGTAGTTACAGAGTTAAACAGCACAAGTGTCCAAACAAGAGTAAAACATCTAAAAAACTCTTAATATCTTTTGGGTTTAGCATTCAAATTAGCCTTGGACATGAGTGTTTGTTTAAGGAGAATTCTTTAGTCTGGGTATAGACACATTTACTGCTGGTATTTTCACAATTATGACAACGAACTAGCCACTTTCATCCTTGCAAGAGTAGAACTGATTACAAAACACCTGGTTAATTAAAACAACAACTTGCATTCAGACCTGCATTTTAGAAGAAACTACGCTCGGAAAATTATTTTTTGTAACTCCGGTGGAATTGCCATTTGCAATTCAATACGCAAGATAAAGTGTTCTTCTGGGAACAGAGAAATGCAACTTTTTTCCCTTCCTTTTTTTTTTTTTTGGAATCACAAACTGTATGAGATAATTTCCTATTTTGATCCACAAGCAACTGCCATTGTATATATGAAAATGAAAAGCCCACAGAAAGTCCACTAATTTCTTAAAAGAAACAGGTACATTTTCTAAGCAGGTCGGCCAGTCAGGAACTTTGTTCTCGTTACACTGACTTACTGCATGATACAGAGAATAGCAGCTCCGGATTGCAAAGAATTCATCAAAACTTTATGAGCAACAGATGAAAAAGCCTGGAAAATTTCGACAACGACCAAGGTTCAGGTTTGACTCCCTTATTTACAACAGACCAGTAATTCTGCAGGCACATAAAGCCATGTAGTCCAAACACAGCCACTGCTGTTGCATTCAGTGGGCACTGAGCACACAGACCTGCTCATGCCCTCGCTATTGCCAGGAGATTTATTCAGTGAGTTTTTCATAAGGATTGCCAGATAGGCTCAGGTTGTGCAGGCAACCACCATCCTAACAGGTCCATGTAATACCTCGTATCAGTGGGTTACCATTAGAATGTAACAGGGGCAGCATTAGGAATGCACGCTCTTCTTAGCAAGAAAAGAATTGGGTATAACACTGGAGACACCACAATAGCTGTTAGTACAAGGCCTGGGCAACATCCGTCTCCATAAAAACATGGACACCGACCTCTCTGTGAGGATTGAGAAGACTAGCAACTGTGTCCAACATGACCTGACTACAGCAACGTGACACAAGTTTGCATTTCTTAAGCAAACTTGCTAGCTTGCATGAAAATCCCTAAGTAATGACCCCAGGATTTTACCCCTCTTGGCGTTTTTCCTAAAAGGAAAAGCAACACACAGCAACATTGCAGAGAGGTTCTGAGCAGGGCCAGCTGCCCCATCAGAGCGCTGCTGGATCACCGTGCTGCACAGGCCCCACGTGCCTGCAGAATCAAACCCGCATGGCACAAGTCATGCACGTGGCACAAGTCATGCACGTGGCACAAGTCATGCACGTGGCACAAGTCATGCACGTGGCACAAGTCATGCACGTGGCACAAGTCATGCACATGGCACAAGTCATGCACATGGCACTCCTCAGTTACTGACCCAATGCCAAAAACCTTTTGAGAGCAAATGCCTCTAACACAGAGAATTTGGCTGTTCATTTGGCTCAAGGATGGCCAGTTCTCACAGAGGTCAGCTGAGGGAGGTTTTAATTTCCCATCTCTGCTAAGCCTTTAATGGACTAGGCCTGCCTTGGCTGTGTGAAGATAGCCAGACTTTATGGCCAAAGACCTGTCCTACCATGAACAGGAGGACATTTTGGAGCTGAGAGCTTAAATCCTCTAAGCAGAGTTTAAATTAAAGCCTGCAAGAGGTGCCTGTAACAACCTGAGTAGAGAAGACTGACTCATCCCCTTGTTTTCCCCAAGCACAGACTGTATCTGTTTGGCGATAGCCCAAGAAAAATGACAGTATAAACTTCCAGATCCCAGCAAATCTCTTCTTTTGCTGCCTCTGTTGTTCATTTCCAAGAGACAGAGCTGGCTTTGTTGCTAACCCATAGAGCAAGCCTCATTCTCGGGTCTAAATTTGGCTCCTCCATCTTCAGAACAGGCAAAATGATGCAGGAATTGGTCTCATACAACATTATAAAAACTCTCCCCAAGAGTCAATCAGTCTTCTACAGCCATTTAGAGTCTCCTTGATCAGTAGATGGACAAACAGGTTTTGCATCACCATAGGTGTCCCCCACCACGGGTACCCTGCTGGCTGCATCCAGCTTGAAAATGAGGTTTAGCAGTTAAAGTACTTCACAAGTGAGATAGTCCTAACAAAGGCACGAGAGACAAAAGGCTTCCAGAAATGCTGCATTCATCAGCCTTTCTGTATTTCTGGAAGAGATGTGCAGGTTTAAAAAAATATATAGTAACAGTCTGACTTAAGTGCAGATGAAAGGTGCTGGGCTCCAGCTCCTGGGGAGCTCAGCAAGAGCACCGCAGTGCAGATGCCCTGAGGATCGCCAGAACTAAAACTGGAAGAATTGCCCCAGGAAAGGACTCCAGAGCTGCTGCCTCCTCAGTGCCTGGGGCAGAACTAGTCCTGAAAATGGGGTGTTAGCACAGGGCAGAGTCAGAAACTCACCCTCAGTCTCTGCAGCATCTGTTAGTCCTGATGTAAGGCCAGCAGAGATCCTAGTTTTGCAATCTGGGCATGTTTTCACTAAGAACCGCAGTGAGACCATTCACTCTTTTTATACAGCCCACCAAAGAGCCATTTAGTGATAATGACCAAACTTGGTTTCATCTTGAAAACCTTTAATAGACTCCTGTATATTATTGAAGCTTTAATGGAGCTGGTAGAAAAACAGAAAGAGTAACACATGCAATATGAAGCAGCTGGTTTTTGTTTTCTGTATTCAGAATAAAACACTATTTTGAATTTTTTCTAAATATTTTCTGTACTTCCCAAAATTCCCTACTCAGAGAAGCTTACATTTATTAATGTAGAATTTCCATTGCATCTTTTCCTTCATCACTTGCAAGGCAACGAGCTTGAGGAGGCAGTGTGCACAAGCCCTGGGCAGAGAGCAGGACTCAGTTCACGAGCCGTGTGACAAGTGATGGCATTTGATGGCACATGATCGGAAGAATCATCTGGTCTTTCCAAAGTCAGAGTTAGAAGCTGGACACGTATAACTACAAGTGGGTCAGCAAACCAGTTCATTTGCCTTCCCTTGAGAGATGCCATTCTGCCTTTCTGGTTGAGGAAGACACCATGACAGTGATCATTAAGCATTTATGAACACTAATGGATCCAAGAACGGTGAGGATGGAAGGTGCCTTCAGATGCCCCTCAGCATAAGCAGACAAGGACAGAAGCAATAGTTTAGTCATCTAAAAATATATTTTGCTTGCACAGAGACAAAAACTGGTACCTACCTGGTAACTCTATAGTCCCAAGACCTGTCCTGTACAAACAGGATAAGCCTCTCCATAGAAATTATCTTCTTGACATTAGATAGGTGTTCTGAGCCAGAGGAACAAACTCTCTCAAAAACAGTGATAAGACCTCTCCAGCTGCCAGGAACAGCTAGGTTATCAAATGTTTATGGTAATCAAAAGAGAAGGCAATTATATTAAACGCCAATGGGTTAGTATGAATATCAGGCAACATGGGCACTAGTACTCGTGATTATGAGCTCGTGGATTAATAAAGCCAATCAGGCAACAGTAGCAAATGAAACTAGGAACTCTTCTCCCAAACGTAACTGTACCAATTCAGTGAATTTGACCTAAACACTGGAAGAAGCAGGTATCAAAGCATAGCAAAACTGCTTTAGGCAGAGAAACAAATTTGACAAACACAGTTGAAAAACACATGGTTTACTCAACACGTGCAACTAAGTAGATATCTAGTTTCACCCCACGCTTCCCATGGAAAGGATAATCTGTGACGTCTTTACTCTTCAAAGTGTGACACTAAGTTTGGGATGCAAACTGCCTTGGAGGAAACCCTTACAGGGATTAGAAGTTCAGTTTTGTATGACATGAAGTAGTAGCAAGATGGACTGTTGATAACGTAAGGAAACATAGTGGGGAACATCTGGGGTTTTTTTGTGGTTTGTTGTTGGTTTGGATTTTGATTTTTTGGTGTGTTGTGTTTTGTTTTTAAGAGCTGCAGTGTCATCTTGGTTTATTTTCTGACATTGGAGGCTGCTGGCAGGATGACTGGGTTGCCAGGGCAACCACTGGGAAGGTGCACAGGGCTGCTGCCCGGGCACATGGAACTCCCGCCATGGGCAAGGCAGCGCTGCCATGGCCATGCTGCCCGCGGGCACCGTGCCAGGCCACGGCAGACGGGGCCAGAACCATCCGCGAGCCAAACATCTGCTCCCACACCGCCTGGATTAGGGACTAACGCGAGGCTGCCGAGCCACAGAGAGCGCCCTGATGCACAGTCAACCCTCATCCATCCGCCAGCGAGGATGGGTTAGCACGGCACCTAATGGAAGCTCTATTTTCGTTATTTTTTATTTTTAAATCACAGCCATTAGGAGAATTGTTATGCTTGGCAATTTGCAATAATCAATTTGAAATCACAGTTTGATTAGTTAATGCACTTTCTGCTGCTCTCTACTCCTAATTTGATTGGGAGGAGAGAGGGGGATTTTTCTGGTTTGTGACTGTATCACGGCTCTCGCAGCCCGTGCACACAGCAAACACGTCCCTGCTCCTCCACAGTCCCCGTGGTGCTGTGCCGGGCTGCAGCAGCACCACATGCCCTGTGGCATGTCCCATGTTGGGTGTCCCCTGCCCTACCAGACAGTAAAAATGCCACTGTCCTACCCCGCACACCCCAAGGGTTTAAACAGAGTGGTTAGCGGAGAACCAGGGGGGAATAATTCCATCCGTTACCCTTTGCTGTATCACCACCAAGGAGGTTCAGGCATTGCCAGAGCCCAGAGGATCCCACATCCCTCCTTTCCATAGCAAACACTGAACTTCTAAGAAGTCACCTGGGGCCACCCTGCTCGGTGCTATTTTCTCTCCCCGTCACTCACACTGTCTCTTGTAGCTCTTCATTTCTGCTCCTTCCTTTCCCCTCCTGCTCACACTATTCTTGTACTAGGCAGCTTCCTCCACCCACCTCTCCCCATCCCAAATCTCTGCATTTAATGCCTTGTTCCCATCTCCTTGGTTATTCTCAGCACCATGTACCAAAGATACACCAGGCAGAAAGGCTGTGACTTTCTCCTCCACAGCCCTAAGTGAGCAAGCTTAGATTCGTTGCTTTAAAGGGGGAGAGAAAAAAAAACCACCAAATCCATCTTTTAAAGGACTTGATACATCCCACCTGCTTGCAGAGCATCCTTAGGAGAAATCTGGATTGTTGCAATTGACGTTACCTGGTGCAGTAATTAGAAGCTGTATTTACAGCCTTGCTACCATTTTAATGCTGTTTTGCATCTGTTGTACTTTCACTTAGAGAGTAAATGTAGTGAGGAACATCTGTTTTCTACTGCTAGCTCATGCGACATTCCCCGGCCAGCGATTTCCCCTCTGTTTCAGTGGGCTGTAATTATTTCAATTACCACTGCAGGGATATTTGCCTGCAGCAACAGGTACCAGGGACAAGAGGCTGGAGCGCTGCCCTGCAGAAGAGAGCAAGATACTGGTCTTTATCTCTGGTATCCAGTGGTAGGACACAAGAAGATGTCTTCAAGCAGCATCAGGGGAAGTTCCTGTTGGCCAGGATGAAAGAACTCTTCACCGAGAAGGTGGTCAAGCACTGTAACAGGCCCCCCAGGGAAGTGCTCACAGCCCCAAGCCCATCAGCATTCAAGCAGAAATTATACAATGCCCCTACACGTGTGGTTTAACTTTGAGGTTGCCCTGTGTGAAGCCAGGAGTTGGACTCTGATCCCCATGGGTCACTTAAAACTCAGAACACTCCACGATTCCCTTCTCCAACCCAGCTTAGAGGCACAATGGCAATTCTTTGGCAATATGTGACTTCCTGCAATAAAGCAATGTCATTTGCTGGTATTTCATTACACTGAAAGAGGGCTTTTAAAACAGAAAATCGCTGCTGAATTGGACATATATCTACATATATCTACACCTATAGATATTTTTCAAACCCGTTTATGCTACACCCAAGCCAACACGTTCCCAGCATCTCCAGCACATTCAGCATTTGCCACAAGAGGGCTCCCATCGCCGGAGCCTGGCAGCTGCCCCCTCCCAATGCCTCTCGATTGTCTGAAGATGAGATGTTTTGCAGAAAACAAACATGTTTCTGTAATGTCATACCCAAACATGTCTGTGTTTTGGATCTAAATCCACGATCTCATTTTACTGTCTCATTCAGAGTGCCCACCCTGGAATATATCACTTGAAGAATGTGTAAAATCGGGAAATTTCATTCAGAGCTACAATAGCTTCCACAAAGGAAACAGATTATCGCCAAAACTATTTCACAAGAGGAAAACTGAAGCACAGAGAAGGGAAGTGGCTAAACCCTGTCTGACCAAGCTCTTATGATGGGTTTCATAGCAGATTCAGAGGTGAAACCAAGGTCTTCCATCTGTGTCCAGTGCCCAGAGCTTCGCAGTCGATGCTCTCTGAGGAACTGAGCTGGAGATCAACACAGTGCCCAGTATCTTCTCATCCTCTTCTCTGCAGTTCTGGAAAAGCATCCTTCAAGCCAGCCCCGGGACTTGTCTGGATTAGAAAAATGGCAGGAATGCAGCCAAAAAGCATTTTAAATCACTGCACCAATACAGGTATGGACAGTCCTGTCAGAGTTTCAACTAGTACTGAATCAAACTAAATGGGCACAACAGTATCTGCTTGCCCAGGGTAATTAGAGTTGTGTAGTCAGAGCAGGGCTGATTTTCTCAGAGCTGAGCTCAGCCAGCATACCAGTAAGACACAGTGGGAGAGCTGGATGTCAGCTGTGGCTGGGGAGAGCAGGAGGCAGCAGCCTGAGGTTGCACTCCCAGCAGGGAGCTGGTATCACAGATCAGAGAGGTTATCACAGATCTTACAGGTCAGGCTTAGCCTGCATTTGCAAGACTAGATGCTTTTCCAACGTCTGCCCCAGTTCGTGAGGGTTCTCCTCCAGTTGAGGGATCCCTCACTTTGGTGACAACCCAGCTTGAAACTGCCTTTGTTGGTCCTGTAGCCCCACATGCTGAGAGCAGAAATCTGGCTGTAAAGAGCTCTGCTCTGTGGACAACTCAAGCATCAAAGCAGACATGAAGAAATCTTCCTGCAGCTCCAGGGCTTGTTTTCCATATAGCCCAGGGGATCTGCAGCCAGACCCTTTCCTGGTCCATCTTTCCTAGTCAAACCAAGCTGCTCCAGGTTGGTGCTGCCTGCCCTCCTCTGCACATCAGCACTGAACACAACAGCTTTCGCATCGCGGGACTCTCTAGACAATACTACACCACAAATAACCATTAGTAAACAGCAGCAGCTTGAAAATGCACCAGGAAAACCATTCTGCTCTGTAGCAGGTTTAAGGAAAAGAGCGAGTGTTATGCAGCTTTGTTTGGTTGGGTTTTTTTACCATAAAGCCAACAGAAGGCTCTTAGCTTATTTAGGTCAATTAACTTCAGCTTCCAAATTAAGTTCTCATCTCATTTTACAGACAAGCTGTAAGCAAAGCATTAAAAAAAAAGGGTCAGCTGAGGAGAGCACCGCCCAGGATTTCTAGACTGTGAAGTAATTTAAACCCAAAGGGTAGAAACAAAATTGAGAATAGAGAAGAGCGCACAGACCACCTAACATCTGCTGCCTCACACACTTGTTTTTCCTTTGCTCTGTGCACCAAACTTCCCAGCCAGAAAAAGGTAGGAAAAAACATGCCCATATAAAGAGCTGTGCAGAGGAAGCCATTTGTGCTACACAACAACACGTTTTATTGGTCTCACACACCCGGGAATGATGCTTCATATTCTTGAGTGCCATCTACTGGCATTTTTATCTCTTTGCTATATATTAAAGCCAACCCCAGTGTTAAAAGAGCAGTCAGGTTGCAGTCAAGCACTTGAAAAATGCCAGAATCAGGACTGCACATGTAACCAAAGTGCAGCCTCCTTGCACAGATGCATCGCGACACACGTCGTAATAATATGATCGTGGACCACTCTTTCTGCAGGAAAAAGCCCCCTTTTGTACACCAGATGGATAGTGCTCTCTTAATGAGCAGCTATTCAATATTTTTCTTTATCCTCATCATTCAATATGTAGCCCTGTGTCCTGGGTATGGCATGCTATTGAAGTCCTGGTCTAAATAATGAGCTATTAATTTTCTCCTGGGCTTTCACAGCATTTATTATCATAGTATCTGAGTGGTTTGCAAACATTAATTTGCCTTACAGCAGCCCTGCAAGGAAGAGTGGAATTATTCTTGTACAGATGGGGAACTGAGGCAGATCCAAATTAAAATCAGAAGGGTACCATGTGGTTGGGTGCTGGATTTGAGATGCAAAAAGGACCCATTTCTCAGAGCTTTGCAAGTCAAAGCTTTCAGCGTCAGGGCACCGCTCCGACAGCCCCCACACTCAGCTACGAGCCCACAGCTTTCCCAGTCCCATCTGCCGGAGCAGCTGGGAGCCCAGCAGCGCCAGGGTTCATTTGAGATGAAGTTTCTCCTCGTCTTACCTAGTGAGTCTGCTGGAGTCATCCAGGCTGCCTCGCTCACTGCAAAGAGACACAGTCCCCTAGGAGCAATGCTTCTCTCTGAGACGGTCATCTCTGACCAAAGACCGCAGAGATACCCTAAATAACTGCTTCAGTTTGCGGTGGCTAAAATTACGTACTTACTATGAATCATCCCGTCTCTTCCTCACAACACAACCCACCACAAAATACTTCTTGACACACCTCTGGCAAGCTGAAGACTTGCATTAGAGGACCAGAAATCGTGGCAAAAATGTGCCAAAGGAAGAGAGAGCAAAAGCATCACAGACAGGGTCCTGCCACTGGAGAACAGTAGGCCCTGTTGATTTGGAAGAAACCATACATACAGCACCAGGGAAGACAGCAAAAACCTCATCCATATTCCCTACCCAAATGGCACAGAGAGAAAAGTGCTCTCCCCTCTCCAAACGCAGTGGGCAGCACAACCCAGCCCTTGTGAGCGGTGCCAGGACACGCACCAGTGCGGTCTGTCTATCACAGCAGCTCTCTCTGAAGCTTCAGAAGAAGCAGAAGAGACCCAACACACAATCAGCAAATCATGGATGAGGACAGGGGAAAGGATAAATCCCTTCTTGACACCTACGGCTCCTCGTGCAGCCCTGACATGAGGCTGCAGTCTCTACAACCACACAGGAGAGAAAGATCCTACAGTCAGCGGTTGCCCATGAGTGTGGAGCTCAGGCTTGAGCTGTTTGACATCAGCCCAGCCTGCTCAGTGCAGGTCGGGCTTCAGTTCCCCAGCTCTGGGGCTGGTGCATCACACCTGCCCAGTGCTCTGCAAAACCAGATGTTCATTCTGCTCTGACAGAGACATTTTCCAGCCCCCGATCATTACTTTCACTCTGCTCTGCACACCCAGTAGAATTGCAAGACCATTTTGGGAAGGAAAAATAAATAAATAAATAAATCATTATTTGGTGTTGTATTCAGAGAAGTAAGTACTACTCGTTTGCATCATGACAATATTATATTTCCTTATTACTTTCTATCCTTTCCCGTTCCTTACTCCTCTTAAGACCCTATTTGCATTTTTGATCAGACCCATACACCGAGGAGATGCCTTCAGGGAGCTGGCTGTAACAGTGCCCAGGTCTTTTTCCTGGTCTGAATCAATTAATTTACACCTCTGGGAATAAAATTATTTTTTTCCTGCAACATGCACAATTACTCCTGGTTTCCTTTGGTAAGAGACGGGGAGAATCAGGCTTTGAAATGCAAAGTCATGTGTGCAAATCATCATCTCCAGCAGCAAAAGCTTCACCCAGATGCCATGATCCCAGGTGAGGACACATCTTACCTGTGTGGGAAGGACCGCTGCCTCTTCTGCCCGCACCGAGCCATCCAGGCTCATCCTCGCCCCGGCTCCCTGGTGATCAGCAATGGTCCTGCTGGGGGAGATGCACAGCACGGTTCAATAAAAGGAAAAAAATGACCCTGCACCTGCCCAAAGACCAGCAGCATCCCATAGACCAGGGTGCATAGCTCGTGTTCCCCTTGCATGGCTCTCTGAGCTTACAGCCCCTGTCAGCCCCACTGCCCAGGCTATTTCTGTTGTTAAACTTCCATCTCATGCTCGAGTCCACAAGGCTCTTCACCACATCCCCAACACGAAGCAACAGCAGAACCCAGCAGAACCCAGCAGAAGCCAGCATGGAGACTGCGTGTTTTCAGTCTAATTTGCTGATCTGTGGTTCTTCAGCCCAACTTTCTCCTGTATCATTGCATTTAGACTCTGTTTTTCTTGAGTGTTTAACTATAGACAAAAACCAGTTCCTCACTGGCAGCTGGGAATAAGCCTTCTTTCATAACAATGTAAATATCATCTCTCAACAGCAGAGGAGGAAAAGCCTGGTGTGGTCTAGTGCCTTCATCTGGGTGGCAGCCAGTGCTGGATCTACCTCAACAGCTCCTGGCAGCTGCTTTAGATAAAACAATCAGGTCCTGCCTTGCACAAGAGCTGAGCCACCTCCTCTCCCTATAGCCCATGCAAATGTTAGGCAACAGTGCTTTTAGAAAAGGGCAAATTGGTTATTAGCCATTTCTATCTCACACAGCTTTCCCCATTTTCCTGACTTTTTTTCCCCAGACTCACAGATGGTTTTGGAGGCTTCTTCCTAATTTCTGCCTGTGCTTCCCATCCCTCCCAGCCAAACAGCTCATCCCCCAATGCTGTCCCTTCTCGGACACACCAACACCTTCCTCCCATGGGAAGGTTCTACCACCACGCACAGCCAGCAGAGGGACGTCTACCAAGCAGGAGGCAGGAGCTGCCAAAGGCAACTGCCATCCAAAAAAAACCCAACATAAAAATCACATTGGAGTCAAGAGACTCCTGCCAGTTCGGTTAACTGTATTTCTGACAATTACTAACATGCTGACACTCAATAGGTTTGGCCAGCGGCAAACAGACCTCAAGAAAGCACATCCTGCAAAAGCATCGACCAGGGAGCTCAGAAAATTCTGGCTGATAAACTTTGGGGTTTTTCTCATGCAGCCAAAGCTGAATAAATATCCAGGAGCTTCCCTTCCTGCTTCAAGGTTCGAAGCAGCTTTTCAGGATCTTTCAGGATTCCTGCAATTTATTGCAGAGGTGGAGGATCTTTGCTGCATGGAGGGAACCACTGGCACTATCCTGCCCAGGGGCTGCAAAGGTGCTGGGAGGCGAGAGCCTCCTGGCAGCACCGTGTGCCTCAGTTTCCCTTTCTCGAGACATATGAACAACCACAGCCACCTCCTCAAGGAGCTGCAGTGTCTCCAGGTGCAGAGCATCCTTCTTCACACCAGGCTCTAAGTGGAACAACTTAAAAATCAAGTTCTCCTCGGACAAACTCCCCACACAACACCTAGGTCAAACTCCATAGAAAATAGTTAATTAATGTCTCTTGCTGTGGCCTAATTCTCTTTTCAACATGTGGCTGTCACTTCCCTGTCATCACAGCTGATTTACAATGGGGTTTAATTAAATCCTCCGTACATTATTCAGCATTCTCTGAAGACAACACCAAAGCAGCCAAGGGTATTTAAAATGTCACCTGCTGAGACGTATCATCTCCTCCTAAATAAATATGACAGTGATCAAACTTTGGCTAATTACAGTGACTTCGTTATTTGTTTGTATGTTTTAATATTTAATTGCTTTCGTGTTCATCCAATTACAAAGCAACAGCAAATAGAAATTAACTTTTTATCAGCGTGTTCCCAGCCCAGCTAATCAGCACTTCAAAGGCCAGACACAATAGGAGGCCATCCAACCTGAGAGAGCTTTACAATATATTCTCTGCTGAATGGACCGTTCTATTAAATTAAGGGAGAATTGTGTTTGTCAATGTATTCCCAGCTCCCACCCAGATTCCCTTTATGTGGCCGTTTATGGGCCTTGTTGTAGCATCCCTGCAGCAGGATAGTAAATTGTTTGTATTGCTGCTGCCCTCGTTCCACCGGTGTTGCTCCCTGCTCTGCAACTGCCCGAGGTAACAGCACATTGCTCCTTGTCAGCAAATAACACTCAGAAATCACTTGCCTTCAGTAGCTCAGGCCTTGCTGGTGAGCAGCAGGGAGCACACGCACATCTTGCACACAGGGAGCAAAGGCAGCAGCACACAGAGTCCTGCCCAAAGTTGCCAGTTTGCTTTAATGGATGCAGAAGTCAAACCTGACTTTTTGCCCCCAAATCAGAAGTTGCCGGTGCTGTTAGCATCAGTGCAGCTGCAGCAGAAGCTGGAGTGCTCACGAGCCATGGGGCTGCAATAACCTTATTTTTCATCCTGCATCACATGTGCCTGTTGTAATTAGGCTCAGCTTTGCAATGGGAGCAATTGCCTGGACTCCCATCCTTGCTGACTCTTTGCACCCATTTCAGTAACTACCAGGGGAAAACAGCAAGAAAAGCTTAAGGACATGATACATAACTGATAGAAAAAGGATTATTTTTGCCAGTACAACAATCTTGTTAGAGACCAGGAAATTGCTTATATTGTCAAAAATCTGATGTAGGAAACAAAAGGTTAAGTGTAGCTTCTTTCTTTCCCAATCTCCCAGGCAGAAGTAGAATCTTGTGGCAGACAAAGTGATTTAGGGTCAAAGAAAAGCAATAAATAGCACATATGCCAAACATCAGAGGAGAAATACCACCAGACGAGCACATGCATAAATGACCTGCATTAAAGAGAACTGATCTGCATTGCACTCCTCTTGCATTTCATTGCATTGCCCCATTATTATTACTCCGAAAAGCCAAGGCTTTTAGTTGCCACAGTGAATGTCTAGACAAGACATCAGGAATTGTGCCACAAATGAACAGGATTTGAAGGAGCAGTCTACATAATAACCGTAATTAAGCACAACCTCCTTGTTTTAAATACTCAAGCAAACAAATCTATGCATAAATAAACCAGACCAGACAGCAGAGCTTTCCCTTGGAAACGTATATGAATAGTGACGTTATGTCCCAACCTTGCCTTGTTATGATTCAGAGTTCCTAAGAAGTGTCTCCTATCTACACACATAGAGAATAAAGAAAAACACTCATACAGTTGAAGATCAAACAAATTGTGAGGTTTCTTGCTACATGTGCCACTGTTGTTTGGCAAAGCAGTAAGTGCAAATCTCAAAGAGCCAAGTACAAGCACAGGTCCTTCACGTAGATGTTGGGAGATGCCACAGTGACTATCGCACCTCAGGTTTGCCTCTCCACCCAGATCTACTACAGCAAGACCGTACGAGCAGAAGAAGAACAACAACAACATAGAAGACATTTCTCCAAACTACAGTTCAACAGCAAGGGTTCATCTTTTTCCCTGGAGCATCAGGAGATCTGGTACCCAGAGAGGCATCATCTTTCTGAAAAGGCTGCTGCTACACAATGTTATACAGAAAATTTCAAGATGAGGAAAAACTTATTCTGCGAAAAGGAAAAAGAAAAGTACTTGTGTCAGATGGATTTATTTTTTCTTTAAAAAATACAAAACAACCTCCTTTCCCCTCTCCCCCCCCGCCAACTGAGAAACAACTTTATGTTTAATTTTAGGCTTATCTCATAAAATATTAAATGAACAAAGAAATATATTTGAAATACTTTGATTTTATTGAAACTAAATATTTAATTTGACCCAAAACACTTTTTCAGATTTTTTTTTGATCTTTGAGACTGTTTTCATTTGAGAAATCAAGAATTGCAGAGTTTTTCCATGCAAACAGGAGACGGGATTTCTGCTTAGCTTCAGTAGGGATTCCTTCACCATACCACATTGCTACAAGTTTTGTTTTCTTCATTTTTCTCCTCCAGAATTATATGGTTCATTAAAAAGATAGAGAAATACCAGCCTCACACCAAGAGTGAAGCTGCAACAACTTTGGTTGGGTCCTCTAGAACAGCCAAGGTATCAGCAAAGTGGTGAGAGACAAAGGTTTAGGGCTGGAAGAGAACCACGAAGAAATGCAGAAATATGAAGAAAAACAGACACTTTCCACTTTGATGAAAAATCTGAGCATTTTGGAGTCTACGCACAAGGAATTCAAACTTGGCTGCCAGTGACATGAGAAGGGCAGAGGGAAAACAAACAAGCAAAACCATCACACACACCAAACCTTCCAGTTAGAAAGATGCGTTTGGCATCACACCAAAGTCACTTTTTTTCAAAAGCAAGACGACAGGAGAAATTGGTCAAAGGGCTTAAAATTGGTTAATTCCAGCCAAATTTCTGAGACAGACATTTCAGTAAGGAAACAAAAAAGAAGAAAATACCCCATTTTTCCTGGTCTGTACCAACAACATGCAAAGCGCTGCTCTCATTCCACAAGAGCAATGGGGACAGAGGCTTCAAAGCTCTGCAGTGGTCCTACTGATACCAGTGGGTTATTTCCACTGGAAAAAAATATTAATAGATGAGTTAATTCCCAGCAAAATCCTGTTTGAATCACTTCAATATCCTTTGACCTAAGGAAAAAAAAAAAAAAGTTGGAGAAAGTCCTGAAGTCATTATAATATCACCTTCCAACGTGTAATTTATTTTCCTCTCCCAGCTTGGAGTGAATTTGTATCCTCAAGCTTAAGCTAATTTCATTTGTACAACTCCAGCCGAAACACAAACCCCCAAGCTCAGCTACCAAAACCAGCTTGGACCAAATCAAAGGTTTCAGCTGGCACAGCCGGTTCCCTTTGTGACTCACTGGAATTTGGAATTATGATTTACCATCCCCTCATGCAGGCCAAGAACAGTACTGATATTATTATTATTAATGCATCTAGATCTTGAATGTTTTCCAGGGTGGCAAACATATCTCCCACTCAGTTTTACTGCTTAGTTTCTGCATTTTTCAGCTCTGATCTATAGGGTGACTGAGCCCAGGGCACATATCCAAACTTCTGAAGTTGTCACGTCATCAAAACTCAAGAAATCACTCCATGCTGGGGACAGCGTGAAAAACCAGGCCTCCCCCAGGCTTCCCATTCCTCTGGCCCCAGGTTCTTATTACAGAGCTGTTAAGTTTTAAATTGGGTATTTCATATAAAAGTCCCAGAGTTGGAAAATTACAGGAGAACATGAACTGTCATTCCCTAAGAATCAAGGGTCCAGAATTCATGGCTGTAGAGGAATATTTCTAAAGGCAACACGGAAGGCTGCAAATTCAGGACAAAAAGACAAAAAAAGAGGGATTTGTGATGGTAAAAAAGAATTCAATGGGAAACTCCACAAGTGAATGCCAGTAGCTGTTTTGGTTGGCATTGCTAAGCGATTCAAATAGACGTTCCCAAGAGGAAGGAGCTGCAGAGCAACCTGTGCGGGACAGCAGAGCAGCTGGAAACGGGGCTCTGGGAAAGCTGCCCGATGTCCTTCCACCTCACACAGCGGTGGGAATGTGTAAATTCTGACTTGCTGCTCCTGTGTTTCCATCACCCTTTTAATCCTGTGCAGGTTTCTCAGTCAAGCCAGCAGAGTAAGGTGCAGAAGATAGTCATGAAAGCCTAGAAAAGTCCCCCAGGTCCTTTTAGCCTTATGTGCACCTTCCTGCTATATACAACTTCAGCTGCAGAGAAATCACTGTCCCATCCTAGTCCTTTATTTATTATCCACTTCAGAAAAGGGATATTCTCCTTCCTTCCACCACTTGGCAGACTCAGAGCTGCCCAAGCACCTCCACGGGCAGATCCATCATGTCTTCTAGGACAAGCTGAGCTCCAGATGAAGACAGCAGGTTACGGTGGATCACCGTGAAACCCTATCGAGATGCACTTTGTCTGCAAGGCACGGCACAAAGGCTGGATCCTAGGAGACAGTGAGAGACCCCAGCAGCAGCAAGGTAAAGCTCAAAGGAGATCCAAGAGCACTGGGCACCTCTAGGCAGCCACCAGCAACATCCAGCATCAGGCTCTCATGGTTCCTGTGCCATACCAAAGCTTTTTTGGAAGCAAAAGCACCCAGAAAACCACAGACCAAGACACGGAAAGGAACAGAACAACTTCTAACACAAAAAAAAATTAAAAAAATCAAAGCAAGTGGTTTACACGCAAGCATTGCATTTGCAATTCTGATTCTCTAATAGGAAATGGTTCCCATCTGGGGGAGGGGTAGACAGGAAATATTACAGCAATGTTATTTTGTTACACTAATTACCAATAATGGCACATACTAGACTACCAACCACAGTCAATTCATTTTGAAAGCTATATAATAATGTTTAGGATAAGGAATTAATTTTTATAGCCACTGAAGCAGATTTACTTGTACTGTAATGCAGATTTATTACAAATTAAATTTCCTAACTCCAGAGGTTGACTTGGAGAGGCTCGGCAGGACTCGAGGGGAGACACAACCTCTTGCATGGAGGAATTTCAGTGGCATCGAGGTTCACATCTTCAGGTAAAAGACTGTCCAGACCATTATTAACCCTTTAGCACACATGCATTTGGATATACCCACCTTCATGGGCAAATTCAGCCCCACAGCGTGAACATGAGCAGGACCCAGTTGGCAATTTTCATTGAGTCAACTGTGAAAGGCTGGGTTTTAACTGTATGGTTTTAAAAGGTGAAATTTCAGTACATTCTTTTTTTTCCTCAGTGTAGAGAACTCCATAAAAGATTCATAAAGTGAAAACTTTGAAGTATAGTCAAGAAGATGCACTCATTAATTTACAGAAACATCTCTAGTATCAATCATTGAACAGGAAGCAATTCAGATTGTCTCTTCCACTTCCATGCAGGAGCATCACTGCCAGGCTGGGACTGATGTACACAGAGCCAAAAGCAAAGCTGGGCCTGAGCAGGGAGAGTCCATCCTTAGCAGGACTTGAGATGCAGTCCAGAACAGGGACTGAACTTATTCATTTCTAATTAGGACAAATATTCAAGCTTGAGTCCAAATGAATTACTGTTTATGAAATGATTGGAATAATTTTAATATCTTCATGCTCTTGCTCATCAGCATCCACAACTAGAGCCATCACTATCTGGATGGGAAATCTCCAAGACCTTTTCCTGCAGTTGCATAAGCTGGACTGATCTTGAGAGAGTTTCCTCCAGAAGCTCAGGCCCTGGAGGTCTGCTTGGAAAGGACACATCTGTTCTGTTCTGCATCCAGGGGAGGAACAGCCACCATGTACCTGGGGACTCCCAAAGCAAACACAGGGTGGGTACAGGGTGGGAGCAAATGCTTGGCTTTTGGGATCCATGTCTTTCAGCTGCACAGGGAAGTTTTTGGTTTCTCGGGTGGCTTCAGAGCCAGCACAGGGAGCCCAGGCTGGGGCAGAACAAGCACATGTGGCCACATAAGGAGCTACACACATCTACGCACACCACACCCAAGGGACTTCTGATGGCATCCTGCAGTGGGACCTTCATCCCTAACGAAGCC
Organism: Streptopelia decaocto; assembly: GCF_964273445.1. Classification (NCBI taxonomy): domain Eukaryota; kingdom Metazoa; phylum Chordata; class Aves; order Columbiformes; family Columbidae; genus Streptopelia; species Streptopelia decaocto. The sequence goes on along the minus strand of NC_138671.1, from coordinate 7,108,555 downwards.
CAATGGGAAACATTTATGATATCTACCCAGCCCTGAGAAATATTCAAATACCCATGGATAAGCAGCTACCAGAATGTCTTTCAGGGTGCAGGACAAGGACTAGGCTGTGTGGAGCTCCTCCTAATCTGCAGCTTGGAAAAGAGGCCCCAGCCTGCCAATCCAACACTTGACATTGCTACCCCTTAAAAACAAACACTTATTCAAATTAACTCTTGCAGTAGCTTCAGTGACAACTGGCAGCCCAGCACAGCAGCCAAGAAACTCAGGAAGGCTTTGCAGTGGTTTTTAAACATCATCTCTGCACCATCTGATCTATGGGGGCACCAAACAAAAAACCTACTCAAATTCCTCAGGAGAAAGAGCAACTGAGCTGGAGTTGTTCCAAATCCTCTCCTGGTCACATCCCCATGAGCCTCATGCACAGACACAAACATGCAACAAGAATTTGACTGATACTGTTTTCACATTGTTTTTTTTTAATGACACAGACATGCAACCACATTAAGTTTCATCTTGGGAGGGAGGAGAGTTATTAGCTTAACTCTGATGCCTGAAGAGGAGGAGGAGGAGGAGGGAGGAAGGGTTTCCTATGCTAATTCTGCACAGGCTGATCTCCCACCGATGCTTTCCTGTGCTCCAGGATAAATGAGACTTTCCTAATTCTTTCCCCACTGCAAATAAACAGAGAGGGAGCCAGCACCATGTGGCTTGCACTGCCCTATTCATCACAGCGTCCCAACTGTAGGTAGCAGTGATTACAGCTAATTATTGGCAATTACCACCGCTGAGCTGGTAGGTGTGTTTCCCCAATAACTTTCAGCAGCTCCAAAGGTCTTTGAGGACTTCTCTATGCAGAAAGACTGAAGGAAATCACTCCCTCTCTGCCCCGCAGTCAGATTATCCTCCCAAAAGCTGTAGCCATCAGGCATCAGAGCGCAATCAGTAAAAAAATTAAAAATAGCATCAGCGACAGCAGGGTCTGCCCTCTTGGCACGGCCAGTTGATGGGGAACATCTCTGCTCAGAACGACTCTTCTCCCTTATGCTCCTCAAAGAGCTTATCCTGTCATTGATCCCACATCTCCCCACCCCTCCTCCAAACACATAATTCAATTCAAACCAAAAAAACCACACAACAGAAAAGCACATGTACAGTCAGTGCTTTTCCCGCATATAAAGTAACACAGTAGCGGGCTGAGGGACGGACCCTTTGAGAAATTCGTATGCCAGCCTTCCCACTATAGTAATTTCATTCTGTCTTTGTAATTGTCTGATATTACATTGTTCCCTGCCGGAAGATTAATTAGCTAGTCTTACCCTCCAACATACCATCCCTCTGCAACCCTCAAGGAAGCTGGAGTGGTGCCAAGTCGTGCGGATTTGCTATTCTGGCTGGCAGCTGTTACTGTCGCTGCAAAAAAAAGCCTCCTTTTGTCCCCGAACAGCAGTTGCTGTGCCAACTGACCCCCACGTCCCCAGCCCTCCCGAAGCCACCACCAAAGAGACGGCCAAGTTTCAATGCCACAGGCTGTGCAGGATGCGGAGAGGGGTGTGGAGATAGAAGAGGAACAGAAAAAAAAAAAAAAAATCAAGGAAACAAACCTACACACCAAACCCTGACCGCCCCCCACACCCCAACCCTCTGCCTGGCATAATTACTCACGCTCGTTAAGCATGGCTGCATTGCGTATGCGAGTCACGCGGGACAGGAGGAGCGCGATGCTGCGGTCCCGGCTGGCGGCAGGAAGGGCGCGGGTGAGACCGCATCCAGCATCCTGCATCCAGCATGCCAGCCAGAGCCGCCTTCACGCCCCAGCCCGTGCCAGGAGGAAGGGGCAGGGGCAGCACCACTGGCTGGGGGAACCACCACCCCAACCCGGGCTACGTACCGCAGCCGATCTTGGCAAGGAGCCCAGCCCAGCACCACAGCGGATCTGCTGCTTTTGTTCCTCCTCCATCTTCCCTGTCTCCCCTTCCCTCCTCACACACACGCTCGGAGTGTCTCCATCTTATTTTAAGGGTGGTGTCCAGGCAGATGGGGTCTACGTGGGCACCAGCACACGTACCCACCATCATCACCCCACTAAGAAATGATCTGTGGGGGCACATGGGGTTTTCCCTCTCCTTAGTGTTTTTGTAGATGGGAGAAGAGTTTCAAGATCGGGAGATAAAAACCTTGAAAAATAAAAACCTTAAAAACGAGGGCACCCATGTAAAATCCAACACACACCACAAAACTGATGCTGACAAGCACAAGGACTTTGTTTCCAGACAGTCCTCAAGAAGTCATACTCTCCGCCCCAGAACACTATGACAGTTCATGTTTGCTGTTTTATTTGTTGTTTTGCCCAGCTGTCTTTCCAGCCATGATCCCCATCAGGCTTGGGGTAGCACAGAGGATTTCAGCACCACAAGTGCCAACAGGTTGTGTTTAAGGTAAAAAACAAAGAAAAGGAGACCAGGATCATTACAATGCTGACGGCAGCTCCTACAAGCAGAGCGGAGTGTGCTGGATCCTTTATAGCCCAAGACAATTTAGCCCCAGCATCCCACCCGCTCGTCCCCAGGACGGACCAAACCCAGCTGCTCTGCCTCCTGTCCCTCACCAAGCTCAAAAAAAAAGGTTAATTTGTGATTTATTTTTTAAATTTGGGTAGCTGTTGCAGCAGATTCCTCACAAGCACACACAACCCAGCCACAGAGGGACACAGGGCTGCTTTCGCTGGGCACGAGAAGCCAGTTTGAAACCACCCATCACGGGGCTGTGGAAAACGATCCCATATTGTCACGGGGGCTAATTAAGCTCCTCCACTAAGACGACAAATCTAGACTGTCTCAGCACCCGCCTTTGCCAGCAGCCCCCCTCTTCGGGTGCTACGGAAACGGGAATTAAGCGGTGATGAATGCAGTATTAATTAATTAAGAGACGATGCACATGAAGGGGGTGAAAGGCAGGGGGTCTTTGCGCTGTGGAAATTATCCGAGGAGGGGATGCTGTAAATTTGTTTCTTATTGTTTTTGCTCACCAGAAGGCACCGGGAGGGACCGGTGTGCCCAGGCGGAGAGACCGACCCAGCGGCACCCAGTGCGGTGGCAGCTCCGGTGCCAGAGCCACCCGTCCGCTGTCACCGAGACACACGGAGGAAGAGGATCTCTCAAAAAGATGATGGTGGAGCGGAAGAGGCACCCGTGGCTCCGCGCCGCCATCTTCTAACGCTGCGGAGGCCAAATACGAAATCAATTTTGCACACTCCAAAATGGCTGTTCAGGAAGGTTTTCGCTCTGGAGAGGTTAATGGGGAAGCTCAAAGCAGCTGACACCAGGGGGGATGCCACTTTTTGCAGTTTGCATATCAAGATTGTTTACACACATGATTAGCTAATATATTAAGCTTCTTAAACAAACAAACAAAGATGGCAAAGCACATTGTTTAGCTTTGATTTGCATTCCTCACCCACTGTCTCCTTCACCATATACCACCCGGAGGAAGGACTCCATCACCATTACGGACAGCTGGGTCTTGGAAAAGGGAAATGAATAGTTAAAAAACCATAAATGACTGTGGTGCCCAGTGCTATTTGTCACATCCAACCACCCAACGGGGCTGGCGCATCAGATAAAACCTTGTCCCCATCATGAAAGCCCCCAGGGCAGCTCCCAGATGAATTTGGGGTGGGTGTTCAGCAGCCCAGGTTGGCCAGACCCTGACATGGGATGAGACCTCTGTGGGGACCCCACTTTTCCAAGCCTGGTTTGGCTGCTGGCGGCAAAACCGTGTGGAGCTGGTGGGCTGCAGAGCCCCCGAGCAACGGGGAGCGCTCAGCACCGCAGCTTCGCCCAACTTCCTCTCTAACTCTCGCCCAGGCTGTGTTATTTATATAACATCTTTTAACATTGACCTTTTCAACACACGCTTTTTTTCTTTAATTACTTGCATTTGAAATAAAAATGTCAGCCTATGTGAGTGACTGTCCTTATTACAGTTCCAATCCTCCAGCTAATTAATATCTGTTAGCTTTGGCTTAGACGCCAGGATGCCTAAATCCAAAATACACAAGACTGCCAAGTTACTTTGCAAACAGAAATGCTTGCCTGGAAGAAAAAAACCCACACATTATCCAACTTACTTCTATGCAATCTTACCATAACCCTTACTTTCAAGGTCTTAGAGCTCCGAGAAGGAAAGCTCATCCAGTTCAAAAGAAATGGCCAAGAAATCAAAGAGGAAACCCAGAGAGAGTCAAAGAGAAATAGGTCTCCAAAAGAAAGAGAAACAGCACCAGGTGCAAGGCACACTTTCCACCCATTTTCTTACTCTCACACAGGCCACATGGGAAAGATTGAGTCTGTTTAAGAAAAAAACAGCTCCCAAGCATGCTGTCCCAGAGCACACACACATTTCTCCAGCACAGAAACAAGGGAAGTGCACTGATTACAGCATATCTTGATCACACCAGTCGACACCTTCCTTTATGGTGTTATGTTACCATAGTGCACATCAGAGAAGTCTGTATGGGGACAAAAAATCAATCCAGAAGTCTCAGGAGTGCTATTTAGCAAGGTGACAAATAAAGGAGATGTACCAGAGTGTACAAAAGAGCTGGCAGTATAGAAATGTGGGTACGGTGCTCCTGTAAGCCCCCCCGATAGCACCCAAGTGTTGGTGCATTCAGCACATCTGAAGGCAGCAGGTCTAGAGTTGATTAAAAAAGGAAAAGCCTTATGTAAACTTAATGCATAATTAACCTGTGAAATGCACTCGCAGAAGACATTATTGAGGTCATGAGAGCATTAGAGCCACAAAAACAACTCCATCGGTATATGAAGGATGAGAACATCCACTGTTAAATTATTTGAATACTCACCTAATGAAAAGGGTAGAATCTGCTGTATCCTAAGCAGGACAAGCCTCCCTACCTGGCAGATCACAGGAGGTTTCTGACACCTTACTCCAAAGCATTTGATGCCAATGGCCAGAGAGGAGGGCCTGGGCTGGATAAACCCCCATCTGAAGCTTTTCTTCCATATCGGGGCTGTAGCAGAGATTATAGGACCCAGCCCCACACACCGCCCTGGGCAGCACATGCAGGTAGCAGACACTTTGGTACTCACCAAGAAGCTGTGCTTGCCATGAACCCCCAAAAACAGTGAGCTATAGGGTTCTGGGTATTTTTAAACCTTTGCAAGTCTGGGCAAGGATGCACAGAAGTCTCACTCTCTGCATTTTCACCAGCCCCTCCTACATCTCTCGCCAAGTCCTGCACTCTCCTTTGTCCTTTCCCTGGATTAACATCAGTGTCATCATCATTTCACAGTGCAGAGGCACCTTTCAGACCCACCCAGCTCTCCTGACTGGTGTGTGGGATTCCAAGGTCTCAAAGATCTTCCTGAAGCCAATTAAAATAATAATAATAAAAATAAAAAAAAAAAAAAAAAGGAAAGCCTCCCACTTGACAAGGTCTGTAAGCGAAACACCCACCGGCCTTGCCCTCCTCTCCATTTCTGGCTTGCTTACAACTGTAGCAGCTGTTTCACATTTCCCACTTTAAAACCTCATGTTAAATCAAAGTCTCTCTTTCCAAAATCCAGCAAGACACAGACTTCATGAAACATTTCAGTGAGATCGAGAGCTGCCTTTCCCCAGGCTGCCCCTCTCTCAGCACACCACAATCTAAATGCTTGAGGCTCCCTTTGGAGAAGGTCAACGATGCACAGGCAGCATGTGTCCAGCTGCCTGAGCACGGCTCTGCACATCCAGTTTTGCACCCTAATGTCCTACGTGCACAACACCTGCTTGGAATTATCACTACAGCACCCCAGAGGGTTTTGTTGCAATGGACTCACCTGGGATGAGCCATCACACCCTCACCTGCCCTTGAGGAACAGCTTTGATGCTCCCAGCACACACCAACCAGGGGCACTGCCAGCAGCACCCAAGGGTCTCTGCAGGGCAGTGCCAGGCTCTGTCTTCCTGTTCCCAGCAGTCCAGAACAATTAAACAGGATTTGCAAATAGTTATTTTTACAGCTTATTTCATAAGATTTTGACGTAATAAGCTTGGGCTCCCTGTATTTGCAGAAAGCAGGTATTTTAGGGGCCTGGGCTGAAGAGCCTCTCTGCCTCCTCAAGCGCTAGAAAGGCTCATGTGGGAAGGAGGGATGTTATCAGACCACCAGAATCAATAAAAACACCAGGCATCACAATACTCTTAATAAAGATAGCAGCAGCAATGACAACACAGAACACTTTCAGGGCCAGGTGGAATCAAGCTTGATCCAAGCTCAGCTTTACGTCGGGTTCATCCTACCACATAGCATAGACCTGCCTGCTTCAACAAGGCGAGGCTGGTGGACTCCCCTACTTTCTTCAAAGGCCTGAAGGACTGGATTATTCCAGCTATTCAGTACATTTAGACCCTAATGAGAAGGGCGAAGTACAGAGGGGGTGCCAGACCTCAGATGGAGAAGGCAGCAGTGGGACTTGGGCAGTGAAAGCCCAGGGAGCCCCGAGCTCACGGATCCGCAGGGATTATGGCAGCCAGGGCACGTCCTTAAAAGCCTCCAGAAAAGCTGGGTTTCCATCTGTTGCCATTAACAGTTGGAGTCTGCACTTTCACTGCAGAAAATAAAAGCCTGGAGCAACCTGGTTCTTCAAACCGAGTGTGCCGATTCCTGCAAAATCAAGACACTCATCACGCGTTTCAGCCTTGTTTGCTTTGTCTCCTTTTACACAGCGCTACCCATTACATTTAAAGAGGGTGTATGGGATAGCTGTCATCCAAATATTGATCACAAGTACCATGGAAGAGCCCTGACAAGCAAAACATCTGATGTCCCTCCACTTTACTGAAAGGGAAAACTGACTGGTGGTGGCAGCCCAGAGCATCTCTGACATACAGCTCCCCCACCTATCAAATAACAAGGAAAAACAACCCTTCCTCAGCTCGCAGAGGTGCTATAACTCACACCTGACATCTGAAACATTCAGTGGCAAGCCCTGGTAAAACCATTAGCACCGGAGGGGATGCAATGCCACACTCTGCCACCTCACCCTGTCCATACGCGAGTTACCACCACCAGCTCGCTCAACATGCGAGGCGGAAAGTAAAATTTAACTTTCATTTGCCTTATGTTGCTTTTGAAATGACGCTGGACAGGAAAGGCTACACTATCATCAGGTCACTGTGAAGAGCTGGTGCCCTAGAGGGGCATGTCTTCCCTTTTTAAGGAAAAAAAAGTAACTTTGCACAGACACTTTGTTCACATAGAGAAAAATATGCAATCTCAGGTTTACTGAGTGACACAGATGTATCATCCATCTTCAGAACTTGGAAACAAGGAAGGAAAAAAGAGAAAAAGTAATGTTTCACATTTCTAGCAAGACTCAAGCTGGCCTCATACAGGACTGATTTCCCCAGCCCCAGGGAACTTCAGGTGTTTCACACCATCTGCCCACAGACAAACCACCAGCTCATCTCCGCAGGGATGTGCAATTGCTGAAGCAAACCAGCATCCCAGCTTCAGGGAGTTTCCAGAAATCAGCTGCTCCTCACTCGAGCAAGCACAGGGAGCACAGAAATCTCACCCAAATCACAAAACACCCATTTTCCTGACACTCCAGGCTTGAAACCAGCTCCCTCTCAACACCTCTGCCCTTCTCCCCTGCTGTCTTTTGGAGCACATGCAGCTTACCCTTCTTTTGTAGATAAATCCCCTTGGACCTGTTGATTCCTCACCCATCAAACCGGAAAACCTGCGTTCCCCAGGCTGCAGCCAGGGCTCGGTGCCAGCCTGTCCGAGCTGATGGCAGCTGATATATTTTGCTAACCCTGTGCTACCACCCTCCCCCAATTCCCTTCCGGTGTCTGTTCAGCACAGAAGAAACAAAAAACCAAACAAAACACAAAAATCACACATGCAAACAGCGTTCGCTGGCTGAGCACTGGAGAAGTCCTGCAGGATGGCAGGGAGTTGATGGCATTTACTACTCAGTGGATGGCACTACTCAGGAGACAAACACCTTTTGTCTCCCCTCTGACTGGAGATGGCTCTTCTCATTTACACCTCTAAACACAGCACTTAACCTCCTGAGCACTGTATGGCCTTTACCGATTAAAGGTGAGGCTGTTCCAGCCTGGGGCCACGCCGCTGCTGTTCTACTTTACACCCAGGGGTTGGGAAAAAGCCACCGCTGGGTGCAGCCTCCCTGCACTGAACCCTCCAGAGCATCCGATGGGGAGCAGGAGGGAGGAATTGGGCCAGGATCTCTCCTCCATTTAAGACAGCAGCACTCCCACCAAATAAGAACCCTCGGATCCACTGGGTCCTCGTTCCTTCATCACAGGGTCTTAAACTCACCGAGATCAATGGTTCTTTCATTGCTCGTTCCCCAAAGCCAGGAGGAAGCTGCAGATATACTGTGAGCACTTAGGAGGAAAAACATTACAGCATCTAAAGGCACTTTAAATGATTTAGATACAAACTTGCCTGTAATAAGACATCTATTTTGGTTAATCTCTTAGTTGCAAATCTTGAAACTCTTGAACCTGCCTTAGGCTACTGTCAGCAGCACTTCATTTAACGCTGCTTATTGGGAATAACTGCTATTTCCCACTGTAACCTCCAAACCCCTTAAAGTCTCTCTTATTGCTTTGCCCAAATATACTTGCCTTGAGGATACAGAGGGCTTTTTCTTGCTAAGAACTGTTAAGATGATTTGAACAAGCTGAATCAGGAGAGACCGTTTCCCAGGCGAAGCGGCCAAGACTCAAAATACCTTCCCTGAGATATTTAGGGAGTGATTTTTTTTTTTTTGTTAGCACTTTACTCAGGTTATGAAGTTGAACAGCTGCACTTTGATCGCTCCTCATGAGCAAAGGAATCAAAAGGATGGGGAGGGTGCTCATCCTCCCAAAAAGCTGCTCGGGGCCAACCTCCCCTGCCTGTCCCCAGGGATGCACAGACCACCACTGCCCCACCATGCCCATGTTCAGAGCTCTCAGTGGAGGCTGGTGAGGGAGTTTAGCACCACAACATACAACAATTCATGTTTTGAACTCAGCCACATTTTTACTGTGAGAGGATGCGGAGCCATGGTGGGTGCTGAGCTGTGCAGCACCCAGGAGATACTCCAGCCCATCAACCCTGGTGCTCACCCATCTCGGGCTGGCTCCGCTCATTGGGCTTAATTTAAACACAAGGGTTTGCATTGCAGGCAGTTGGACCCTAGACATACACAGCAATGACTGTATTGATGGGCTGTCACCACTCCAGCCCCAATAGCCCTGCAGCAGGAGTGATGACCAGCCAGTCCTGACATAAGGAGCAACATTAAGCAACCTCATATTTTGTCCCCAGACAGCAATTGCGCATGTCCCAGGTAAGAGCAGCAGCGAGGTACAAGACCCCTCCAAGCAAGTATTTTCAATATGGTACCTTTAACTATAATATGGGGTTTTCCTGCATGAGACAACCAGCCATTTCTGTGGGTTTGCAGACCTCAACAGTGGTGCAGCTCCAGTTACCATCTTCGCTCAGTGGGAAAAGGTCTGGCCACTGTGTGCTTTTGATCAATGCGGTGCAGGACACAGAGGAATGAGAGACCATAACCCCAAAGAAATGGGAAGGGGCTCACACCATGCACAGACCTGACTTTGGACCAGCTCCTGCTCCCACCAACATGCCTGAGAAAGTGCTCCAGCATTAAGGGATCACAGCTCTCAAGGACTCTCATCCATACATCCACATTCTGTTCTAGTATAAATTTTAATCTATCTTCCCTCTCCTTTCTATTCAAGCCTTAAAACAAGGGTTTAGAGACCCAGTCTCCTGCCCATCTGCACCAGGTTTTACACAGAAGTTTTTACTTAAAAAAAACAAATAAAGAAGAAAACCCAAACACCAACCAAAAACACACTAAAAAAATACACACCACATATATACATATATATATAAGCTGTACTTAAATAAAAACATAGCTTTGTAGGCCCTGGCTGCTAAAGGACCCTGTCTACCATATACATACACACTAGTTCAGTAGGAATGAAAACCACCAATTAATCCAGTCTCTGCTAAACTACAACCAGCACAACAAGAACCAGCTTGCTGCCTGCAAAGCTAAATGGGTATCAAATTCGGAGCATGCAGCTTTGGCACACCACAGTTCCTAGAAAGCTGCAGAGATTTAAACTGTGTCTTTCCAGCCAGTGCTCAAAGTCTTTTTTTGCCCTCTATTTTTTCCTGCTCTCTGCTTCTGCTCTGGAGCTAACCCTTAGTCTGAGCTCAGGTTGCAAATAAGAAATACTCCACTAGATTTAAAACAAACACCTATTTCCCCTTCCCCCCAGCACTCCACTTTGCATAATCAAAACCAAACACTCAAAAACCTGCTTAATTCTGACTCAAGGCAAACCCTATGCAACAGCCTGCACAGCCATGGGCCTTTGGAGAAAGCTGCCCCATAGTGCAGAAAACTACACTTATATTTAAAACAGAATAAAAACCCACTGAACCTACTTTTTCACACACGGCAGCTCCCGACTGCAGCACCAGCTCTTGTAGAAGCTGCCAGCAGGACAAAGCCCGCTCAGGAGCTCCAGGTCAGCTCAACCCAGCCCCACACACCCCAGCTCCAGGCAATGCTCCCCACAACGTGCTCTCAGCCCCATCACCTCTGATAATAAACAGCTGCTGCTTTTAAGCCTTCTGGAGGGTTTAGGAGTGGAGCACCTGCAGCAGCAGCTGATAGCACTTACAGCTCTTCAATTAAGCTAATTTTGCACCAGGAGGGGAGACAACTCTGCAACTGTTTGTCAGGCCACCTCCAGCTTCCCAGTCCTTGCACTGTGACAATAAGATGCCACAGAGCCAGCCAAGCTTGCTGGGACCAGGGACATGTTGTGGTGGCCCTGCAGACACAGGAGGGTTGCAGGAGGGGTCCCTGACAATAAATCAACTGCTATTTTTGTGTGCTCTGTCCCTCCAGCCAACCTTGCACAACTCCGTGTGCTTTATGGCAACACAGCAGCACTCACTTTGTTGTCCTACAAAAGCCCACCTCGCATGTACTCCAGAGCTGACATTTATGACCTAGCGCACTGGCCTGGCTGACAAAAGTAAAAAAACCACTGTTTAAATCAGGTTTATCCTGTAGCAAGAAGCACTTGGAGTGTGGTGTGCTCTGCTACAAATGACAAAGGTGTCACATTGAGGCTGGGTTGGGTGGCAAGACCAGAGAATCCAAATCAGTGGGAGGTGTCCCAGCTACGGCTGCCACCATGGCCTCAAACCTGCCCTCTCCTCTCCATGCCAGACTGCAGAAGGGCTCAGAAAAGGAAATATAAGAATCGGGTCCACATCTTTACCACCACAAGGCTGAAAACAGACCCAGTGCCTCTGTCTACAGGTGCTGGTGGAGATAAACCCTTTCAGTGAGCCTGGGGCAAGGAGCACAGAGGGACACGGTGGGTGCAGCAGGAGAGGGGGCTCTTTTTGGGTGCAGAAAGCACCTCCAAGGTGCCACCCCTGGTGTTACCTTCACCCACAGACAGGTCCCTCGGGGACAGCTGCACTCAACATCCATAAACCTTTATAGCAGGATGGATGGTCGAGATGTTCCTTCAGCCTCCTTCCAAATGCTTTATATCTGCATCCATCAGGCAGCTTTCTCCTCCTGGATAAATTCCCTTCCATTTTGGAGAGGTTCCGAAGTCATTTGCAGACATCTCAGCTTGCTCAATAATTTTGTTCCTTATTAAATATTGCTAATCATAGGGTTTTAGACTCTCATCCATACATCCACATTCTGTTCTAGTATAAATTTTAATCTATCTTCCCTCTCCTTTCTATTCAAGCCTTAAAACAAAATTACTAGAATAAAAAGGAAAGCACCAAATAATTGAAAGGAGCGGCTAAAAACAGAAGGGAAGCTGAAGAAAGTTATGATGATTGAAAAGTTCAATAAAATTGGAGGCAAGAAGGAAAAATTCCGATTTTTAATGAAATCGATGATGAAAAAGGCGTTTTTCAGCTAAGTATTTTTAATGTGAAAAATGTCAACAGGCTGTAGCTATAATGCAGGCCTATTACACTATCCTGTGTCTTGGGTGAACTGGGCCCGCAATTCTGCCTAGTTAATCCCATTCAGAATCCCCCAGCGCGTGGGGCTGTGATGTGACGCCAGGTGAACGTCACTGGTACCCGGCTGCACAGCCCTTTGGTAAAAGCCAATTTTTTCACCCCAGATCAGGCTCTTGTTTTAACTTCCCTTGTTTTAACTGGCTAGAAGTGCATTTTCTCCCATCCATCCTCACACTAAATCTTTTCAGCTGATGCTTTCTAAATCTAACCAACAAAAAGCTGACGCTGATAAAATTATTTGTGGGAAAAAATTTTCCAAAGAGAGAAAGCCTAAACGCTGATGTTTTACAGAAAGCCATGTGCAGAAAAGGGGAGGCTGGAGTCAAAATGCTCATAGAGATGAAGCTTGAACCGTCTATTCTCACCATAATAATGAGCACATACATGATTAATGAAAATATTTATCCTCATAACCCACTGCAGCGAGTTAATATTTAATCCAAAGTCCACGTGAAAGCGCAAGCTGTCCGGATTCCTCACCTACCTCCTTGTTTCCTTGGAAATCTCTGAACTCTGCAAACTGACCCAAGATTTGGCTCTTTGGGGCCGATCTAAGAACTGCACTGGCTTTTCCCGGCTTTCTGCATAAGTACCACACCTTTTGATCCCGTAACCACCGTCACTTGGGACCTACAAGGTTTCTTAGATAATCCCGGAGAGTCAGTGCTTTGTAACTCGTCTCACTTTGATATTCAAGGCAAAGCTGGACAGCCCACACATGAAAAGACAGCCTTCCCTTTCTTCCCGGGCTTAATTTCATCTGCAAATTAAACATATCGAGACAGATATTTATAGAGGAATGCCCTGATCCTCCCGAGAGGGCTGCAGAGTCTCCAATGTGTAATTTTGCTTTAGCGATATGATTTTAATCTTGACTTTCTTCTGAGGCTGGTGGCAGGAGAAGGGCAGGGAAGGGGATTTGCTGGCGGCAGCACCTGCCAAGGGCTCCCCTGCTCCCCCAGCAGTTTAATGTGGTACGATATGCTGTGGATGTGCACGATGGGACCAACGTTCTTTCTGCGTCCCCATCATCATCCTCAGCAAAGCTATTTCAGGACACACTTCTTAAAAGGCTACAATTTTTACTTTAAAAACAAACAAACACACCAGGGGGTCTGTAAACTTTGCCAGCAAGAGCTTACAGCTGCCACCTACAAAAGCAAGCAAACAAACAACGAAAAAAGTAACAAGCTACCTATAGAAATGGTGTACTGATTAAAATAACTGCTAAGTGCTGGGTCTTGATGATTCTTTGTGACAAGGAGCTCATACACAGCCATCCATCCATCTCCCTGCATCCCAGCCCCTCCATCCCACACTGTCACTGCAGGTGGTTGCCAACACCAAAAAAGCTATAATAAAAATAAACATTTGGCTTAGGTGGTTTCAGAGGAGCCCCAGAGGGGAGGATAAAGGACAAACGGTATTGGTTGCAAAGTTACAGTCTCCTTCAGACAGCAATTGCCCTTTCTCCTGTTTTCCAGCTATTTTCTTCTATTTATCTTCTTGATAAAGAACAACTTAATGCAATTCTTCTTTTGCACAATATCACTTGTTTAAAACCTCCACTGTGTTGCACACACGTCTACAACAAATTTTGCTGCTGGGAGCCCCACTCACAGGCTCTGGCTCGGTGTATCGGTTCGTTAGAGCAGGGTTGGGTGCAATGACTGAGGTGTTTGCAAGGGCTTGGGCGGGCAGCGCTGGGCACACAGTGACATCCTTGCAGGGTTATTTGTGATGGGAACCCTTCATGGAAGGGAAACATGCAGAAAAGATGGTTTCAGAAGCAATGAGAAGAGGGACTGGGGTATATTACTGCATGCTATGAGGTATGTCTTTAAGCTTCAGTAAACTTTTGGAGTCCCTGGGAAGCTGGTAATGTGCTTTTGAAGAAAGCATGACTCGCAAAACTGCAGTTTTTAGCTTAGCTGGGTAATGTTAATGAGAAAATGTCGTGGGCTATAAGTGGAAGTCTCCTGAATCCCCTAAGTCAGGAATAAATTATTCTGTTTTCCTAAATGACCCAACACAGCGCAATAGTGCCTCTAAATCAGGCTGATGGTGAGAATTAGTCATTCATTTCTACAGGACCGGACACAAGCTCAGCCGAATAAATGCAAACGAAACCACAGTGAGGTGTTAGAAACTTCAGCTTGCTGTGGGCATGGAAGAAAAGTTTTTGCTGTGGTTTTGAGAAGGAGCAGGTAGGTTGGGGCCAGCACCCTGCGTGATGGAGGTGGCACGAGGAGGTGGCACAGGGGTGGAGATGGAGGCGCAAATCCTCTTTTCCACTGGAGCTGCAGCAAAGATGATCAAAAATAAAACCCCAGGCTTTCAACTGCAGTGCAGCAGCTTCACAGTAATTAAAGCTTGAGATCGCCAGCTCTGCCTGCTGCAAACCGGCTTGCACATCAAAAGGAGATGTTTCCCATGAGGACAGGCCCCACGTCACCCAGTTCAGGTTTTGATGAGCACTGTGGGCCGATGTGTGAGTGATGATCCAGAAAACTCTCTTAACAGCAGCTCAAGCTGAGCAGGTGATGACACATCCCCCTCGGGTACCCCAGGTTTGTGGTGACTTGGTGATGCTCTGCTTTTTGGGTAGCACAGGCTCATCTGAAGGGACCGTCCCTGGAGCAGAGGGTGGCCCTTTGGGGCAGAACGGGCTTGGGCTCTGCGGGTACCACAGCGCCGCAGCATCTCCTCCTGCCAGCACCTGGCCTCCTACCCAGGGAGGATTTATTCCTCCCTGAACAGGTCTCCAATGACGTTATTAATCAGGGAGATGGACGAGTACAACACAGTTTATTGCGTGCTGCGGATGAGTGATAAGTCTGGGCGCCGATGCCTGCGATAGCAATCAGGAGAGGGTGAGCGAAAGGAAGAGGAGGGAAGAGCAGCATTGTGGGTAAATATATGCGCTTCTGGTGGTGATTATCCTCCAAGTAATTAGTTTTTAAATCAGGCAGACGTTTCAGGAACTACTCACTATGAGCTGCTTTAATTATTTATACTCCCTTTTATTCTGATTATTTATAGTCATCCTCTTTGCGTGGTGATGCTCCTTGGGTCGGGCTGCTGAGGTGGAACCAGGACCCACCTCCAGCCCAGCCTGGCCGAGCAGGTGTCACCTCCATTGCCACCCATGCCATCAGGCACCCCGAGCGCCCAGCTGTGCGGGGGGGTCCCTCCATCCCTCCCACAGCCAGGCAAGGGGGAGCGAGCGCCCATCTTCGCAGCAGCGGAAAGACCTGCTCCAGTCGGTAATTAAACTCTCACTCATCTTCATTTCCCTCATTTGTTAAAGTGAGGCCACTCAATAAGCCATTAGTGCAAGGCCCTTGCTGTCAGCTACAGAATCGTTAGGCAAATTTCCCTCTGAGACAGCTCAGGAGGGCTTGGGAAGGGGGAGCAGCCCCTTGCCTGCCTCTTCTGCCCAAGCCCTCCCAGGTCATTCCTGCCCTATGGTCAAGGCTCTGGGATGGGGGGGTTGGATTTTGCAATGGCAAATCCTTCCCTCAGTTGGGATTTTCTCACAGCATTGCACAAACCCCTGCTCCGGGATGTTGCTGCTCCCCCTGCGCCAACCCCACCTCTCCGGAGCTTCTTAACATCTGGAAGCCATTCCTGTGCCATTCCCATGAACGGGACCTCCAACCCGCCGAGCTCCTCCGCTGGGCTAAACAAAAGCTGCCATTGTTGCTGAGCTTAGATATTTTGCCTGCCTTCCCCTCTCCCCCGCCACAAACCATTTCTCAGTCTGTCACCAGAAGAGCATCTTCCTAGAGAGCCCCAGAGCATCCTCTGCCCCATCGCCCTCCATGGGCACGGCCAGATGCTGACACTGAGGAAAGCTACAAAAAAAACAGACAACAGCACAAGATAAAAACACCATCCAGGGAAAAGCTGCTGCAGATTTGTCCAGAAGCAAAGCCCATGGTCTATGTTTGTAATTACTACAAGCTGATTTTTCCCCCCTGCTAAGAGCTTTTGCTCAGGGTCTTGCTCCAGTTAGCACACTGGGAACACCTTGATCCTGCTCAGTGCTGCTTCCCCCCAATAGACTCATTTGATAGAGAAGAGACATGGGGGTGAAGAGCATCTGAGCTAAAACGACCACAAAACTGCGATATAATACAAAAAAAAGGTGTTGCTAGAGATGGGTTTAGCACTAGGGCAAAGGGAGGCCCATCAACAACCTTGACCGCACACCTCACTGGATGCTGTACCAAACAAGCTGATTCACTGCCCTGAAACCAGTTGCTGGCAGAAAAGCAGAAGAAAAATGTACATAAACCTGTTCTGTACTCTGCACACCCACAGAAACCCAACTCAGCCCAACCCACCCTGACTTTGTCCTGTCGGTTTTGGTTTTGTACAGTTCCAGAAGTGGAGAATCCCAGAGGGGCTGAGATGGCAGGGACCTCTGCATGTCCCGTGGTCCAACCCCAGCTCAAGCAGGAGCTGGTTGCATACAACCATGTCCAGATGCCTTTTGGGTTCAACTGGCTTGGGGTGGGGGGGAAGTACAATAGACAGTTAACATACAGATTAGAACACCTGACTGGATGTTTCTTGTCTGCAGCACCAAGGAAAAACGTGGTTTTCAGGAAGGCGAGTCCTTAAAGTGAAGCCAACTTCCAAAGGCATCCCCAGGGCCACCCTGCAGTCACCAAAGCTTTTGAAGACCATCTGCCTGCAGAGCCAAAGCCACATCTGTGTGACACACAAGCTGTTGTCTGGCCTTGCATGAGGTGCAACCCGTTTCTTAATAAAAATACCAGCAATTGCAGTGGAAACAGCTTCATCCTGAAAGAGGAGGGAGGGGACCCACCGGCGTCCCTCGGGATTTGCAAGGACACAGTGGCTGTGCTGGTACAGTCCCCAGGGAACTCGGCACCAGCAGCTCCAGCATTCTGTGAGCACCTGGGGCAGATACCTGAGGTAGTAAGAGCCAAGGGGATTAGGAATCAATAAAACCATCACTCCAATTGGGCAGAGCCCAGCGGCTCCGGAGCTGGACTGTCCCATCACCCCCACGGGGTCCACACAGCAACCACCACACCACGGCTGGGAACAGACGTTTCCAAACAAGCCTCCTTCTATTTGCATTTGAAACATTTATTTTGGGAAATACATATTAAACACTATTATTTATACAAAAATGGACTAAATTTGTCATAATGCTTATAACCCCCAAAAGGCCATTTTAATAGATCTGGATGAAGTTGTTTTTTTTTTTTACTGTATTATTTTCCTTTTATTTTTTTCCTTCCAAAAAAATAATCAGGTTACAAAGGAGAAAGCGGCATGTCTTGCTTGGCCCAGCTTGAGATACCAACTAGAGGAAAAAAACAGCTTAAGATGACATTTGCAGAAGTGCCTCACACAAGAGATTTTCTCCCCTTTCATTGTCTTCTTTTTTAACACTAGAAATATATATATATTTTCAGTTAATACACTTGTTTTGTTTTGTTTTTGCTAAAATATAGCAAGTCAGCAAGTATAGTTGTTCTTCCCCAACAACTACATTGTGCTGTTGCGGGAGGGAAATACGAGTTAAGGGGGAGAGCGGATTCTCCTTGTGATGTGTCCCCCCAAACATGCCCCTTTAGCTGGTTGGGGGGGACATGTGGGGAGCCCCTGCAAACCCTCCACTGGGCAACATCATCTGGGCATCCCCAGCAAGGTGAGGGCGGCCTCCTCCTGCTCACCGGTGCTGGAGAAGGTGGCTCTGCTCCCATGGGCACCATCGTGTGGGCTCTGCAGGTGCCTCTCAGCGCTAGAGGATGGGACACGTGCCATTTTACTAAGCGCCGCCCCAAAACAAAAGGGTGATTCGCAGTAAGTTTATCCCTTAGAGAGGATATGGAGACTGACAGAGCGAACATAAAGGCAAGTGGGGCCGGGACGGGCGGCAGGACCACCCGCTCCCGTGTCACGGCGTTACTTCACCGACCCCCTTGCAGGGTCTGTATTTTCACTGGAGACTCACAGAGACAGGAGATGGAACGTGGCAGAGCTGAAGGGAGCAGGGGTAGAGCTGGGGGGCCATGGGGTGCAGAAAACGCTGCCCCGGCGCCCCCCATGGCTGCAGGGCTCAGATCCCCCATGCACAGTCCCCTTGCACAAGGACAGCAAAACAGGACTGTGATACGTACACACACGTCACAGGGGTTCAAAAAAATGTTAAAAAAAGAAAGAAACACCCAACAGCCTCCTCTGATGTAGGGAAAAGCCTGATAATCACAAGGGTCAGCCAGGACAACCCTCCGTCTCCCACCACCGCTTTGCAGAGACGTTCCACTCTCAGCCCCCTTCAGACAAACATACTCGGAGCCTTCAGCAGGAAAAACCCACCAGACTGAATGAAAAATAAATACACAAGTGTTCCCAGGCCATCAGCCACATCTACGGTCCAAGGGAGAGGGAAAAGGAGTCTCTACAAAGCGTCACAGGCCTTTTGCAGGCTGCAAAGACAGACAAGCAAACCCTCCCTCCCTTTTCCCACACTATTGCAAGGTCACAGTCTGAAAAGGCACTTCTCCCAAAGCAGGTCGCTCTGCCTGGCTGGGGGTCGGTGACAGGTGAGGTGACACCTAAACTCTCCCAGATTATTGCATGTAGGCAGGGTAGAGGGGTCGGGTTGGGGGCTGGCGGGTCCCGGAGGGCTGCAGAGGGCTCAGAGGAGGTGACAGGAGACAAGGATGGCACCATCTTGCTCTCTTCACACCACCGTACCTTGCTTCCGAAGGTTACGTTCACCTGGAGAAACCCTTGCCTTCCATGGACGGAGAAGAGCCTTTGCATGGGGGGGGCTCCCGGGGGCACCCCAACCCCGCCTCTGCAGGGGAACAGTCCCCAGGGATGCTGGACTGGGGGCTGAGAAGAAAACCCATGCCACAAAACAGGGGGGATGAGCGGTCACCCCGCTCCGCACGACAGCGTCTGGTTATTTGGTCAGTTAACATTGGCAGGGGGTTTTGGGGGGTGGGGGGGAGAGGGACAGTGGCAGAGGATTTATATAAAAATAAAGGGGGAAGAGGGGAAAAATAGCGAGCGTGAGTGAGCAAGGTCCTGGCTACGGAGCGAGACGGTTACATTTCGTTAGCCACCAGCTCTTTGTCGGTCACGCCGTTGGAGAGCGAGCTCTGGCCCTCGTTCAGCCTCTTGACCCTGTAGGCTTCGAAGTGGATGTTGCTGGTAATATCCTTGATGTTCTGCATGTGCGTCCTATGGGAAAGGGAGACGGGAACAATCGCATCTCGCTGAGCCCCAGCCCTCGCAACCCCCAACCTCTGCTTTCAAACACCTCCTCCAGCCCTAATTTCCCCTCCTGCTTTACTGGTCAACAGTATCTTTAGGGCACAGGAGGGAGGCAAAGACAATTTTGGGCAGCTGAGGCCAGAAGGCTTCACTGGTACCAACAGCCTGTGCTTGGGTAGGGGGGAGCCTTGGCTGCATAGCACCCACCTGGGAAGACCCTGGTTTCGCAAGACCCTGGGATGGGGTTTTTTAGCTCCACAGAACTATCTGCCAGCAACAGCTTGTGTGTGCAGAGTTAATCTTGCAGCCAAATTTAGGAGAAGCCCAATGCCCCCTCCAGCAAGCCAAAGGGGCTCAGCTCCACTCCCCTGCAGCAGGGATACTTCTTCCAGTCGCAACCAGTGACCACCCAGACCCCAAATCCTGGGACGAAGGAGGGTGATGTTTCGGGACTGGGGGTAGGACCCAGGTCTGTTGAAGGACCACTACGCCAAGAGGGTTCCCAGCTTCTTGCAGGTGAGCTGGAGCCACATCGTACACTGCCAGCAAGCTTGGGGTCTGTCCTGACCCACCCACTGCTCCTTTCCTCCCTTAACTCAGCATTGGAGCTGAGAAAAGCCTCAAAAGCCATGTCCCACAAAGTGGGGACACCCCTCGGAGAGCGGCCGCAGTGCTGCAGCAGGCTAGGAGGGATGGAGGGACAGATGGATGGACGGAGGAGCAGAGTAAAGCAGCAGCTGCTTCAGGCTGGGTTGGGCTCTCCCCTTTCTCTGGATGCCACCTGGTGACCAAAGGCTACAGGGACAGGGCACAGTCGTACTCACCTGATAAGGAGGTCTCGCAGGTAGGCGAACTCACAGTGTGTCGTGTTCTCCACTGGTAGAAAGAGAGAGAAACCCATCAGCATGTATCCACGGCAGGAAAAACCACAACCACAGGATGTTGTTCCACCACAATTAGTCTGACAGCTTGCAGTTTACCAGCCGTTTGAATATAAAGGAACAACTCCCTTATTTTGATTTTTTTTCCACCCAAACAGGCTTGAACATAATGCAGAAATGGCAAGACAACAAGTAACAGCATTCTGCAAAGGCTGCCCGTGGCCATGGCTGGGTCCTGCAGCCTCCCCGTGCTGAAGGCAGATGCCACACGCAGAAGGTAAGTGGTTCAATGAGCCCCATAAACTCAGAAATTCGAAGGACAGAGCACAAGAGGGCAGCAGAGCTTTAAAATACACTGGTTTTCCTGGCATCTTTGTTAAGCCATCCCTCAACACAGGATCCCTATTAAAAAAACTCATAAATGAGAAACCTGTGAAAGGAAGGGGAGGAAGATAAGACGTGTGGCACTGGAGATGTGCCAGCGGGCTGTCAGGGACGGGGAAATGTACATATGCACTAGAGCCAGGAGCCTTCACCTAGCCTTTAAACAATGGTTTAAAATGGGGGATTAAAAAGGAAGATGGTGATGGGATGAAGGTGGAAGAAGAAAGAGATCCCACAAGGGCACCAGCCCAGTGCCTGGTGGAGGGTGCAGAGACCTCCAGAGGCCCGGGAAAGGCTCAGAGACACAGATACATCAGCACTGCACTCAAATACAGCCATCAGGCATTTTAACTGCGCAGCCAGCAGAAGCCAGGCCACAAGACACCCACAAGTGTCCCCTCCAGCACTCAGCAGCCCCCCGAGCTGCACAAAGGCCCAGGAATTGGGTGCAGGAGCATTGGACAAGGTGTTTTCAGTCCTCACACCAGGGAAGTGATTTTCTTTGGAGGGGCAGGGAAGGACTATATACTCCTTGACTTGTACTGGTGGTTTTGGAGTTCATCAGCTTCTGTCAGGGCAGGGAGGTGGGCTCAAGAGGTAGGGAAACAAGGACAAGGTACCTTCAATGGTGCCCCATTTGGTCTTCCTTCCAAGGATTCGTCTTCCATTAACCTGATATTCCTGGTCACTGCCTACCACTGCAAACGGGATCATTTCCTGAGGAAAGAAAAAAACAAGGTTATGTTTTCCTACCGAAAACCAGTCAGGAAACCAAGCTGGCGAGCAAAGTCCTACATCGAGCTGTTTTCAGGAGAGAGTTTAATGGGACGAGCTGGTCTGTCCCTGATGCTCCGGAGCAGCATTGCCTGCCAGGGACTGCAGGCAGCCCAGCAGCATCTCTCACACGTGCCCAGCCCAAAATCAGTCTAAAACCAGCCCAAAACCAGTCTAGCCCAGACCTCATTGTCAGGTCCCAGCACACAGCCAGGGCAAAGGTATCATGATGCGCCCCTGGGAATTGCCCCATGCGTCTGACAACCT
Source organism: Streptopelia decaocto (assembly GCF_964273445.1). NCBI lineage: Eukaryota > Metazoa > Chordata > Aves > Columbiformes > Columbidae > Streptopelia > Streptopelia decaocto. The sequence continues at coordinate 7,086,844 of NC_138671.1, read as the reverse complement.
GTGGCTCAGTCGTTTCCTGATCAAAGGTGATGTCTTTGTGCTTAAGAGTCCCTAAAAGACATTTTTGTTCCTTGAATTTGTCCAACCCACTCTTTTGAACCAAAAATTGTTAGCTACTCCCTGCAGCTAGGTGAAGGTGCAGTGATGTGGATGGGAGAGGACACCCCCCCCAGGTGCCTTCCTCACCCTCTTTTTGTCCTTGCTCTGAGCTCTGGCAGGGTCCCTGGTCCTGACAAACCTCCTTTGGAAGAGAAAATAAATACACTTTGCAAGAGATCCCCCCCAGGACATCACCAGCACCCGGAGCTGCAGGACCCACCCAAACACATCCAACCCCACGCACTAACCCTGAATTTCTCATTCACTAGCCGATCTTCAGAGTCTTCATCAAACTCCTTCTGAGGATACACGTCAATGCCGTTGGCAAGAAGATCGGCCATTATCTAGGAGAGAGGAGCAGAGGAGCTGAGAGTGAGATGAAGTTATATGGAGCTGGGCGTTGCTTTGGGATTGAAAAAGACAATAAGACAATACAGCTGCACAAAGCAATGGGGAACGTAGCTGCCAGGCACATAAAACAAAGTTTAAAACTTGACTTCTGATGTCTGCTTATGCTCCTTGGAAAAGGAGTCATAACAGCGCCTGATCTGAGGGGAGAGGGACACAGGCAGCTCGGAAAAGTGGCCTCTAAGGCCATTTTTGCCTCTGTGCAAGGTGAAGAGATGCTGAAATCCGATTGCTGGGGTGCAGCACGGAGGATCAGCCTTCTCCATTGCTTCCTATGGCAATAAACTGGTCCTGTCCATCATGAACTGGGAAGACACTAGTGGGGGAAGGGGTGGCTCATCCTCTTCTGCAACAGAGGCACGGAACAACTCCCAGTTAACACGCCATCCTCTCCATAACCAGTGGAGCTGCCCCCTAAAACTGCCCTTTTGGCAAGAGCCTCTTTCCCTTCACTTCACCCCCCCCCAGTTCAGACTCAGGGACCAACGAGCTCGGTGGCTTTGCTGACTTCTGCAGGGGACACTGAGGCCACCACACCTGCAGCCATGGCCATCAGCCACACCAACAGATTTACAGCCCCTTACCAAAGCCCAGAGTGGGGCAGCTCCAGCTCCTGGCAGCACCAGACGTGTGCAGGGAGCAAAACCCGTGACTTGCTGTGGGTTCAGACAGCCCCTCCTCGGCTACCCACCGTCAGCTCTCAACCAAGGGAATTTCATGCCTTGCTTTCCCCATAAATTTTGCCCAGCTGAGCTCAGCAAACCCACCCATTTTTTTTCCCTGAATCAGCACACGATGCTGCACAGGAAGGGTTTTCCAGCCTCTATGCACAGCACCATCAACCTCCCAAAATAACAGAAACCAGCCTGAGTGTAACAACAACAAAGGAGGCAGGAGAAACAGGCCCCGAGACTTAAGAGCTCGAAACTTATCCTGCACTGACAAAGGTCCAAGAGAAACACAAGGAACTGCTTGCAGCACAGGCTTTTCCTCCAGCCACGTGGGATCGCTCCGAGCTGCAGCCGGAGGAATGCGCTGGGCTCCGGGCCAGGCACTCGCCTTCCCAGCCCTGCCGGGGAGGCAGGGGGAGATTTTGGGGAGAAAAGGGGCAGGAAGGGAAAGGGGACAAGGGACAAGAGCCGCCAGCCCCTTACCCTTTGTTTGAAGTAGTCCCTCTCCTCTAGCGTTAACGTGTCGGCTTTTGCAATCACAGGGACGATGTTGACCACTTTGCTCAGGCGTTTCATGAACTCGATGTCCAGCGGCCGCAGCCTGAAAAGTACAGCAGAAAAAAGAGGATTCGCGCTCTGATAGTGAGGTGGCAGCTGCTGCAATGCCTTTCAGATAGGAAAAATAAAGACAGATTCTTAAAAGCACAACAGCACGCGTCCATCTAAGAGGTAGTTTGCAGACAAACACTTAAAACATTTCCCTTTCAAATCCCCGCTATTACCTGCAAACCCTCGCAAAGCCCCGTGAAGTGGGAGAGAGCTTTTATCTCTGCACGGATGCTCGGCCACAGAGGACTGTGAGAACCTGCCCAAAGCTACACGTGTCCTTGGCAAAGCCGAGACGAGAGCGCAGGCGATACTGGCTGTGGGACCAGCCCGCCTGTGACAAACAAACCAAGCTGAGACCACAGCATGGAAACTCCTGCAGCCCTATCCAAGCTGTCACCCACTGTCACCAACATCCAGGGGCTTGGCAATGGCCACAGGTGACTATTCCTGCTCAGGCTCCCTCCTGCACTGGGCAGCAGCCCGCGGCCGTCCACGAGCCAGGGTCGCATCTTGCATACATCTGTTGGGATTAAAAAGGGCTCCGCTAATTCTCCAGGGGCTCACACAGCACAGAAAAGCGGCTGCTTGTTCCAGAGAGCAAAAATGTCAGAAAATCTCTACAACAAAAGTCTCAGCAGAGGAAAGCTGCCGAGATTGCCTAACCCCAGCCCTCGGGAAATCCCTCCCTGCTGGCGGATGCGACCTCGGCTGCCACGCTGCTCCGTGTCCCAGGGCTGTGGTCCAGCCGCAGAGAGCGACGAGGACACCTGGCTGTGACCCCCTGGCTCCTCAGGCCTCCCTGGAGGTGGTTTTACTGCTGGGGGTTCCCAAGCCAGCTAAAGGAAAGCCCTCCTTGGGACACCTCCACTTGCTGCAGGTCCCGCTCGGTGGCTCTGGAGGTGATGGGGACACATGCCCATGTAGGACAGTTTGTAGAATGTCCTGAGTTGGAAGGGACCCACGAGGATCTTCAAGTCCAACTCCTGTCCCTGTACGGGAGGGCAAATGAGTTCCTAACACAGACTCAGATCACCCTGACTCCAGAAAAGAAAGAGTTTGGCTATTAAAAAAATACAAAAGAAAAGAAAAAACACAAGAAAACCTCCATGGACACATCTAAACAGACTTGCTGCTGGCAAACATTGTTTGGAACTCTGCATAATGCATTTCCCAGACCTCCAAGGAAGCAATGCAGTTACGCTCCTTTCCCAGCAGACTTTGTTCCCCTCCTCTCTCTTTGCTATTTTCCAAACAATTTTTCCCTTCTAAAAGCCTCTTCCCTACTGAGACTGTATTCCTGCCTCTTTCATCAGCGTTGCTTTCAGAGTGAAGACCAGGATGCATATGTAACCGATGCAGATGAATTCAAAATCAGCCAGACTTTAAAGCTTCAGCTTGACTGACACGTAAGAGCCCGGTTGCCGAGCCCTCATCGGTACCAGGGGGATGCCGGTGGTGATCCTGAGAGCAGCAGGCAGAGCCAGAGCCGACCCACAGCCACATCCACAGCAACCGTGTCCCACACTGATCTGCACCCAAAACCAAAACAACTTCAACACAGCTTTCTTCTCCTTTGGGCTCCTGCTAGTGGGGACGGCGTCTGTCCGTCAGCCAACAGCTCTGGTAGCAGCAGCAAAGAGGCTGCTGAGGCCGGGGGGACATTTCAGAGCCCTGCAGTGCTTCACAGGGGTCAGAGCTGAGATATTTATTGGGTGGCAAAGAGCCGGGCTTGCACGGCTGCAGCCAAAAGCCGCTGCCGGCATGTTACTTAGCCTTCGCAAACATGGTTTTACAGGAGTGTTACAAGAAGGACAGGGTGTGCGCAAACTAGACGGGTTGCAAAGCCTGCCCTGAACTCCCTGCAAAGGGAAACAGCAGCAGAAACTTCTCCATTTATTAACCCTTGAGCTGCCTGGCTGGGAGAGCTGGACTGAAACAGAGCCCAGCAGCCCTCCCCTCCAGCCTCTGAATCTGTGTGCTTGGTTAACTTCGCTTTTTCCTCCTATCCTTCCCTTTTTATTGAAGAAAAAAGCAAGCTCCCACCCAACAACCCAGCTGCCACTGCAGGGCGAGTCCTGTGCTGTGCCTGACCACGCGAGCAGGGAGGGACAGACAGACAGGAGCCACTGCTGCTTTGGTTGTGTCACACATTGTGCGACAGCCCCACGACCCGGCCTCCCAATCCCTCGTCCTCCAAAACCAGCACCAAGCTCTGCTGCCAGCACTGCCGCGGCAGCTCCGTGCCGCAGGAGAGGTGACCGCGGGCAGCGCTGGGGAAAGCCCATCAGTGACGACTAAGAACTTGAGCTTCACAAGGGAGCAGAAAGGAAACTCAATGCCTGCTCAAGCTCTTGAAGAAGCAAACCATCCTATTGATTTCTCCCTCACAGTGCGGTTTGTCCCCCTTCATTCATTCCTTGGCTTATCTCCATCATGTGGCAGGAGGGGACATGTGGGCCACGGGCTGGCTGTGACACTGGGGCACAAAGCGCAGCCCCCCGAGCCGCGGCTGGAGAGCCAGCGCCGGCCCCAGCTGGGCTATCAGGCTACAGGGCAGGAGGATCCGCGCAGGGCTCAGCAACAACGGCCTCCAACCACCGGGCTCGCTCGGATATTGGAAACACATGTTCGTTGGAGAGAAAGAAGAAAAGCAGCTGAGTATTCCATGCAATTTGCTGTTAGCCGGTGGGTGAGAGAAACCAGAGCGCATGGCTGGAGAGGCTCCAGTGGGGGACACGGGGACGGGGCTCAACGCCACCACCCGCATCCCTGGCAGAGCAGCCACCACCCCACAAAATCTGCAACCTCTGCGCAGGTCAACTATCTGCAGGATCCAAGCATCAGACACGCTTTTAAGTGCTAAACACCCAAAGGGATGAGAAAAAGCTCAAGCGTAGCTAATTCTCCAACACTCCGAACTGCCAAGGCAAGGCCTGCAGATCAGGGCTGAGATAAGCGGGACCAACACACTAGACTGGCCTAAAAACATCATCTCCCTTTGAAAGGTTTTCTGCTTTATCGTATTAAACCATAAACTTTTTGTTGGCCCTTCTGCTCCCAATTGATGGCCGCTTACACAAGAAGAGCATAACTGGCCCGTGCAGTCATTTTATTCCAGTGAAGGATGCATTTTTGGGCTACCCACTGACAGAAGCAAAACAAAGTCCTTTCTGTTGGAATAAATCTCTACATGGGGAAGAGGGAAAGGCTGACATTAATACAGTGCTGGCAGCTTCAGTTTACTTTTGAAAACAGATCCAAAAAACTCCCCATGCAGACAGAGCTAGAAGTGGAAGGAATTGACACAAATCAAAAGGAAACTTAGGTCTCATTTTGTGTTGTGATACTTTAAGTCACATTGTTCAAGACACTTTATGTGCCCCAGATTTTCACTGCAGGCTACGTGCCCAGGAAAAAAAAATAGAGTGAGATCTGGGCCTTTGATGCTGTCGCTTGAGAAGAGCCAGAGCCAGGAGAGCTCTGCGCTGAATAAACTGCATCCCACTTGAAGACAAGTCAAACAACCTACAAAATATCCTTAAAGGGTGAGAGTGTTCACTCCCTCGGTAGCATGAGGAAAACCGCCTTCTCCCCTTACAAAGGCAGGGCCGCAGCAAAAAGAAATTAATGTTCTGTTTGGAAAGGCAGCTTTTCTGCCCAATTTGAGAGCTCAACGACTGGTTTCCATCCTCAGTCAAGCAAGCAAGGTGACCAAAGCAAAGCAAGCAGGTAATTGGAGCTCGGGGAGGTTTTTGATGGCCCCTCAGGAGAGAAAACACCACGTTTTTCTGGGGTACAGCAGCTCTGCTGCATTATCATAGAATCACAGAATGGTTTGGGTTGAAGGGACCTTCCCAGCTCCCCCAGTGCCCCCCCTGCCATGAGCAGGGACATCTTCACCAGCTCAGGTTGCTCAGAGCCCCGTCCAGCCTGGCCTGGGATGTCTCCAGGGATGGTTCAGCCACCACCTCTCCGGCCAACCTGGGCCAGGCTCTCACCACCCTCATCATAAAAAATTTCTTCCTCATGTCTAGACTGAATTTCCCCTCCTTTAGTTTAAAACCATCACCCTTGTCCTACTGCTGCAGGCCCTGCTAAAAAGTCTGTCCCCATCTTTCTTATCAGATTTTAAGTCTGGAAAGGCTGCAATAAGGTCTCCCCGGAGCTTCTCGTCTCCAGCTGAACACCCCAACTCTCTCAGCCTGTCCCACAGCAGAGCTGTTCCAGCCTCGGATCATTCCTGTGGCTCCTCTGACCCCTCTCCAGCAGGTCCATGTCTGCCCTGTGCTGAGGACCCAGAGCTGGACGTAGGACTCACCAGAGCAGAGCAGAGGGGCAGAATCCCCTCCCTCAACATGCTGGTCACGCTCCTCATGCAGCCCAAGATACAATTGCAAGGGGTCCAGATGTTACAGCCCAAGGAAAAACAGCTTCACACTGTCCTCAATCTCAGTTCCCCAGGAAATACGGGGGGATCCCGAGGAAGACCCCGATGGCTGAGCTGCCCGAGACCAAAGGCAGACGAGTGAAGCCCCATGGGTCTGAATGAGGGCAGTGGGGTACGGGGGTACATACGAGTGGCCGGTGGCTGGGATGAAGTATATACAGCAGTGCACCCGCGTGTCAGGGATCCGCTTCTTGCGGTTAATGTTGATTTCCTCCTGCAGGTACTTCTCATACTGGTCATTGATGAACTTCATGATGGGCTGCCAGCTGCAGAGAGAGAGGGACACGGGACGGTGAGTTCAGGTCAGGGATCTGGACCACCCCAAACCTCCCACCTGGCCTGAGTGGGCGATGCAGAGCCTGCTGAGAGGGGGATGCTCAGCATCTTACAGAATCCCATAAAATAAAGAAACAAAACCAAAACACACACAGGAAATGTTTTAGTTCCTGTAGCTCCTGTTCATACAGTGACTGCAAGCGGCAGGGAAATCACAAACCTCACGCGTTCACTGCTTGGCAGCTCCCCATGCTGCGGCAGGAGGGGATTTAGTGGTTGGTTTAGACAAGTGCCTAAAATCTCCTTCCTTCTCTCCTCCAGGATCCAGCTGCTGAGCAGGGCAGGGATGAAGCATCCCTCGGCACACAGCTGCTCCCAGCCGTGAACAAAGCTTGTCTCATGCCCAGAAGAGCAGGATGTTTGTGGGCTCTCCCAGGTTCCAGGATCATTCCCAGGGATCAGGCACCACACTGTCACCCACAACAATCCTCTCCCCTGCTCCCCACGCAGCGCAGGTAGCACTGGACCAGACTACAGCCATTGGCACCAGCTCTGGGTCAGGATGTCCCTGGGCTTGGCCACCTTCTCTCCGCACCAGCTCACCAGTTCTCATTGTTGATATGGTCTCCAAAGCCCGGGGTGTCGATGACCGTCAGCTTCATGCGAACCCCCTTCTCTTCAATCTCTGAAACGGAGAGGAAAGTTGGTACATGAGGCAAGTGTTGATAAGTGCTCTGGCCAAGCCCACCCTCCCAAAATTAGCTGGAGGGCGGGAGCTTGCTCCCAGGGGAGAAACACACTTTCACAGCTTCTAACAGGCACAAATCAGTCCTCTAAAGGGAGGCAGCAACACATCTGCCCTGAAATGCCACCTCCCATGTCCACCTTGCTTGTTCCCTTCCATCACAGCTATGTCAATGCTGGTGGATAAATTAAAAATAGATTTTTCTCAGCCATAAAAGCTTCTCTGGATGGTAAAAGCCCCTTCAGACAGACGGAGTGGAGGTTTAGTGGAGATCCACAACCCCTGTGAGGCCCTGGAGACACAAGGCAGAGAAGGACCAAATGTCAAAGCACCATCTGGGATCTGCAGAGCCTCACCGTGAGTGATGGATTTGATTTCAATGGTCTTGGGGATCCGCTCTTCAGAAGTCGGCTGTACAGATTTCCGGCTGATTTTAGATTTGAAGAGGGTGTTGATTAACGTTGATTTCCCCAAGCCGCTCTGACCTGGGAAACAACAGGATAAATCACAGTCAGCACTCACGCACGTTTCCGGGCTGGTTTTTTCAGGGGCCAGGGGATGGGGATGCTGATGGACTCAGCCTGCACCAGCTCTGTAAGAGGGAGGTAAGAGGTGCAGCTGCTCCCCTGTAGCCTCCCTGGCTCAAGGAGCTCGAGTCCACCCTAGGCGAGAGGATGCTGAAGGCATCAAGCGCCTTTCCTGGCTCCAAAGCAGCTGGCTTGCTGGCAGCAAGCAGGGCAAGCAGCTGGTTCCTTCCATCCATCCGGCATCACAGCAGCCCCAAGGACACACAGACACCGCTGGAGCTGCACTGCCTGGACAGGGACCAGAGGCAGGAGCCACCAGCAGCCACAGATGTGATGTCCCCCTCCGAACTGCGGCTGCAGGCTGACCTGGCCAAGTGACAGATGTGGCTGTACCTGGGGGACCTGATGGCTGAGCACAAGGGGGACCTGCTCGCACCTCCCTGGGTTTGCAGCCCAGAGTGTTCCCTGGAGCTGAAATCAGGTGGGGAAAGCGCGGCTGAACCCCACTCTGCCTGGGCAGCTCTCCGCTCCTTCCAGCTGCTCTGCACCAAAACCTGAACGCAAAATATGTGCTTTGGATTTTTATTTTTTTAAGCTTAGGTCTTTTTTCTCATGTTCACAGCCTTAGATAACATGGGGCTAAGCTGACATCAGCCCAAAACCTCCACTCAGAGATGGGTTAAGCTGGCAAAACCCTTTTGAACAAGGATTCTGGCATGCAGGGCAGAGGATTTTCCAAAATCACATGGACGTGGCATGGGCAGAGTGACCGAGTGACCCACCGCTGGTGGCAATGCCTGATTCCCACATCCTCCCATTCGTAAAACGGGGATTGCAATGAACGCAAGGACTTGTGGCTTAGTCTGGATGGGAATAAGGAAGCTACATCAACCCCTCAGCAGAGCATCCCCTCCCCAAGGGGCACCCCGCGAGGTGCTGCTGCTCCCGCATCCCTCTCTGCATCTTCAGGGAGGGCCAGAGCTCAGCTTGTTTATGCTGCCACGAATTCCCCAGCCTGTAAACAGTCAGCCAAGAGCCTGCCAAGGGAAGAACAATGTTTTCCAGCCACGCTGCAGCACAGGCTTTCATACCACACACAGTGCTGCCAAGGCAAAGCCAGGCCCCTTCCTGAACATCCCTTCACATCTGCAAAGCAGAAAGCCAAGGCGCTGCTGTGGTACAGCCTGCTCGTGGAGGGATGGGTGCTGCTTCTGGCAGGGAAATGTGGGCTTGGCTCATGCAATCTTGCTTGCAGACTCTCAGGATCAGTGTCATGATCCTTCTGCCCTGGGAGTGCTGCTCCACTGGCAGAAAAGAGCTGGGTTTGTTAAAAAACCTTGCAAGAACTGGTTCTGCAGTGACTGGGTTTGCAGCGATCTATCGGCCCAGGAAGCCATCCCCATAGATCAGTTTGTATATGAAAATATCCAAATGAAACAGGCAGAGCTCTGCAAGGCTTTGGTGAGTCCCGACACCCCTCAGGGTGTTCCCCTCCACGATGTGCCTATGGGTAACGCACCCCAAGATGCAGGAAGATGCGCGGGACCACAGACCACATCACATCACTGACTTTAACAACAGCTGAATTCAAGCCAGCTCCCTGGGAGCAGGATTTGCTGACTCCTAAGGCAGAGACCCCAACACTGACACTTCAGAGAGGACAAACATCACCACAGAACAAAAACAACTCGCCGAGCACGTTGCGGGCAGCTGGTGCTGGGGGGAGAACTCACCCACAACCATGATGTTGAACTCAAACCCCTGCTTCATGGCTTTCCGTCTCATCTGCTCCAGGATGGCGTCTATCCCCACGTAGCCGAAGTCTGCAGCTGGTTTCTCCGGCCGCGTCGGTGCCGCCTGCTTGGGGCCGGCATCCCGCGGAGCGTCCGTCATGCCGGGTGCGTGGCTGGGAACTGCCTCTGGACCTGCGGAGGCACAGAGAGCGTGGTCAGGGGTGGCAGGCAGTGCCGGGATGCTGCTCCTGGCACGGAATGAAAGGAGCTGCCTGTTGCATCCAAAGCGGGAATAAAGCACATGCCGCATCTCTGCTGCTAACACCAGCAAGCGGGGACTCAAGGAACTGGGAGGTTAAGAGGAAGGAGGCACATGGGATCTCCCTTTGCTGTAATTATGTCAAATTTGGGATTCCTCTCCTTAACTTTCACCATCCCTGCCCACATCACCAAGCCCACCGCAGCAAAGCGATGCTGCTACAGGGTGGGACAGACAGCCTGCGGCAGCCACCGCACACCAGGTCCCACCAGCAGCCGATCTGCCATCACAGAGCAGGACCCAGCACTGAGAAAATCCCTTGGCACAAGTCCAGGAGTTTATTTAGTGAGTGACGAAGGCTTTTAGCAACACGGCCCCATGCCCAGGCACTGCCGTTAGAGGCCTGCAGACCTACACAGCCTGCCCGCTCCTCCGTACCACTGTAATTACAGTGCTATGCAGACTGCTGGTGGGAACGCCTTGTGGCCACGTTTCGGGAAACTGGATGGCTTTGCAGACACAGAAAAGCCCTCAGCATCTATCTACCAACACGTGCCCTCCTCAGCTCCAGCTGAAAAAATGCAGAGGCTGCTGGCCCCAGTTCACTTCTCACTGAAAAAGCAAAAACCAACGCACCTGCATCAAAACAAGTCATGTCAGACAACACCCACACAGCCACAAAGCTTTCATGATCCTGCTCTAATTCTGCCAATCTCTGACCGAGGAACTCAAACCCTCCAGCTTCCCTACAGCAAGACAAACCCCTCACCTCCTCTGCGAGACAGCTCCAGGTTAGCAAAACCCTTCAGGAGAAGCAAGCAGACAACTAACAGCCTCATTTAGCACCTTCATAACAAAAATTGGGGAACTACCGCTCCCCCAGGCCGGAGCATCTGCTGCGGGGAAGGACAAACTGCCCCGATGTGCTCCCGGGCAATGCAATCTGCTCCCACCCTGTCCCAGCTGCGCCACATCACCCGCAGCTGATACAGCAAATATCCTGAAGGCAGGACACGCACAGCCTGGTCCTCGCAAGCTCCAGTATCCTGAAGGCAGGACACGCACAGCCTGGTCCTTGCAAGCTCCTGGAGGTATCAGCCACACACAGAAAGCTCCTCTGATGCAGACATGGAAAGGCAGGTTTTAGGAAAAAGCACTCCTGAGAGCCCTCCCCACCACAGGCTGCTGCTGCTGATCGATGCTCAGGTCACTGCAACCACCAGCCTAAGCAGGCATTTTATTTAAGCTCTTTGCAGCATTTATTTATTACTTTTTATTATTATTATTATTATTATTATTAATAATAACAACAACAACATTATTATCTGCAAAGGACCTATTGCAAAGTCCTCATCCTCATTCCCTCAAACAAGAGTATGGCTTTCAGCTCATCTCCTCACCCCACTCTTATTTCTGGCCTTTGATGTGGTGCTGCCTGTTTTTCTCTCCCTCCCTCCAAAGGGGTTTGTCTGTAGGAGCGTGGCTGGTCCAAAGGGGCTCCCCAAACACAAACCCATCACTCCTTCTCCTCCGGTGATGGGCAGGAGCCGCGGGAGCAGCGTCAGAGCGGAGGCTGCTGGGGTGCGCAGGGCGGAAAGGCTCATTTCCTGCGAGCACAGTGCGCTTCCACGTGCTCAAATATAGGCCAAGTGGAAAAAAAGATATAAAAATTATAAAAAGCAAACCCAGAACTGATTCCAAAGACTGCTGGGTCACTTTGAATACTTTTTTCCAACCCTCAATCCCAGGCTGTGCAGGCCAACATGTTAGAGAAGTTCTACTCCCTAACAAGCGTTACTCACAGAGCTGCTACAGAGCAAACACGCCGTAGCTGACACACACGGTACAACACACTCCTCCCGGGGCACACGTGGATTCAGGCTATCGCACAGCTGGCAACACGCTGCCCCTTACAAAGCCGACTGGCCCGGTGTGCCCGCCGTCTTGCCGCAGACTCCAAACTACCCCCTTTCCAAAACAGTAAGGGCAAAAGTGGAAAAAATCCCTACATGCCACTAGAAAAAAAAAAAAAGACTAAAACACATGGAAAATATGCTGCCACCAGCAGCAGCGCTGGGTTATGCAATGGCTTTAACTCCTGCAGGCACTGCTTGTACGCGCGGGAGAGCCCAAAGTGCGCTGGCCCCACGGGACAGGCAGCCTGGAAACTGGTGCAGATAAGGTCCAGTAGCGTGCACAGAGAAATTCAGAAACTAAACAACTGGAGCAGAAAGCCACCCTCCCCTTGTGATAAAGGCCAGGGCCATCTCCAGCATCTCCTCTATCAAGCTCCACTAACGAGCAGCCTGCAGAAGGGGCTGACCCCCTCCCTGGGCAGGGGGACATACAGGCAAACCTGTCCCCAGCACAGGGAGCAGACACTACGTGTCTCGCCACATTGCCTTCAGTGCAAGAAAGAGGGCTCGGGACTCCCCAGCCCCCAGCAAGACAAAAGCCACAGGAAGCGCAGGGCGATGGCAGACGGCGGTTTGTCACCGTTTGTCACCGTGGATGGAGCGCGCAGGCGCACTGCCGCCCGGGATGCGCTCAAGCAGCACCGCCAGCAGCGCGGCCCACACTGCTCCGGCTCGCTTGTGCGGAAAAAGTCCTTTAAAGGACGTTTTCTTCTAGCACCTGGCTCCTGTTTGTGAAAAAAATAAAATACAAATGAATTGATTGCAACTAGGAGTGTCTGCAGGACAGCAAGGACGCAAGGACACAAATGTCCCAGTAGCACCAGCAGACTCCTAAGGGACACCACAGACCTTCACTGTTCTTTTTAGCTTCCCAGCACTGAGCTGGTCTTTTCTTAGCAAGGACTCCAGCATCCCGCTTGGCTGCGAGGGCTGTGTGCCAGCAGAGGCAGGACGCGGCCGAGCCGCAGGACCACGCCGGGCACACAGGGATGCTGCGCTGGGTGGCGGGGAGCACTCCCAGCAGACACTTTTCTAAAATAGAAATAAATCAGAGCAGAAACAATGGCTGCCCAGGGCAGATCCTGTACTTGTTTGACCCGTTGTGCTCTCTAAGGGGATGGTGCTAAACCTGTGGCACTCTTGGTGCCAGCACAGCTGAGCTGACCCTTCCAGAGCACTGTTTATCAAACACCCAATACTGTCAGAAACTCCTGATTTCCACTGAGTTCCTGGCAAAAGCAGGATCAGACCTCGCACATCATTGCTTCACCAGCGCCACTCATGCCTCCCGTGGGAAGGAGGTTGGGAAGCGTGCGGGCTGCTTGCTTTGCTGATGGAGACAGAGAGCCAGAGCCTGCAGCTCTGATGCCCCTAAACAAACACAAGGCACATAGGAACATGTGCTTTCTCTGTATTTAAACCTCCTCTGCCAAGGAAACCCTCTCCGCGTGGGCACGGGCAATGCTGAGGCCGTCAGGACAGCGCTGCACCAAGCAGGAACAGACTCACAGCTCCAGCCTGGGTGCCAGGCTGACTCAGGACAGCTGCTCCAAAGTTGATTTTGCCAAAGACTCCAGGCTGTTGCGCTGTAATTAAAGCACGTCAGACGCGAGCCAAACCCAACATCTGCGAAACAGCAGATAAAAGGCATCCTGTGAGGAGGGGAGCCCTGGGGAGACCCTCGGGGAGCCCCCAGCTCCTCCAGCCAGCTGGACGCCGTGCAGGGGCAGCTGCGGGATGGGGCTTTGCAAAACGCTGCCGGTGAGGGGCTGCCAGCAAACCAAGGGCTTAGACATGCTGCGCTGATGCTCCGCAGCTGCAAGCCAGGTCGGCTGCAGGCTGGGGATGCAACACAGGCTGTGAGCTCACCCGAAACCCCAAACCCGGGCGCTGGCAGTCCTCATGGAGGAGTTGGGAAGTAGGAGACTTGTGTTTCCACTGCAGATAGACAGATGTTGAATAACCCTTGCAGATGCTGAACTAGGAATGTCTGACGTACCCCATCTCCCAGCTAGAGCCAGCAGCTCTGTTATCTGCTCTGGCGATGCAGGGGAGCAGGATTCTGGCAATTTGGGAGGGCAAAGCTGATCCTGGAGCGGGGCTGGTCATGGACCCAGCACTCAGCAGCTGTACGAGCCACCAGAGAGTGGCCAGGAGGCTGCACCTCTGTCCCCACCACCCGTCACATCCTCCCAGCCTCCTGCCGCCAGACTCAAACTATCCCCATGCTATACAGACGCACACGCGATTGCCAGAGAAATGCTAACACTTGTTGGGTAAATCACAGAAACCTCCCCTGGATGCTGGGAGTACCAAGTGTTTGCAACCTTTTGCTGAGTCTGCAGAGCTCCAAGCACCCAGAAGACCAGGACACTGTGCTGGGGATAACTCCCCTTCCTTCCATGCAGCAGAGACTGGAAAAGGCCACAAGTTTCCAGATTAGTTGGACAGGTTCACACAAACACAGAGAGAAGATTCCCAGCAGCAAACAGCGATGTATCAGGGTGTGAAAACACAACCGCTTCCCGGGCAGCTGAGCTTCCACAGATGTTTTTGAGGGAGCAGTGCAGACCAACTAACTGTCCAATTTTGGGGAGCGGCATTCTTACCAAATTATGCCTGTAGGGTGTAACAGAGATGTTTTTAGAATCAAAGAGTGAATTTATAGGTTTTGGTCAACTGGTGGGCTGCAGTACACTCAGCTTCCAGGGCCTCTCCCCCCTGCACACTGAGCTGGTAACCACTTCAAAGGCGTCGGAGTCTTTCGAGCAAGAGGGAATGGATATTTTGCAGGAGACCCAGAGAGGGGCATAACTTCCATGGACCCTCTGAACTAGCACCAACCGCTCTTGAGCCAAGAGGTGAACGCAGCTGCTCAGCCGTACCGGGGAACACGAGGCACAGCTCCGTCCAAACTGGAGAGCTCAGCCTGGCTCACAGAGCCACCGCTGCAGACCCTGCAGCACCAAACTGTAACTAAGGAACATTTCTGTTATTCAACTGCAATCATCTGAGCCCAGCTGGCAGAGCCAGGCCCAAGCTGGAACCCGTCTGCTCGCATCCCCAGCACCAGGCTACGGTTTCAGGCTGGTCACCAGCCCAGACCCACCTACCAACTGGTTGTTCCCTTCTCAGCTTGTGCTTCTATCCAGGTGCCAACAGACATGACCTAGAAATAGCAGAGGATGCTTAACTAAACTTCATTAGACCATATCCACCCAAGAGCTGCCAGAGAGGTGGCCAGGTACCTCCTGTGCACACAAGATGCTCTAGGTTTGAAGCCTTTTATTCACATAGGGGAATAAATCTGTTTTCAGAGATCAAAAATGAAGCCAACAATTCCTGCTCTGGAGCAAGCGCTTCGGTAGGTGACCAGGCAGGGCCACAGTGCCAAGCCACAGTCATCAGCCATGGACACACAGCACACGCAGCTGTGGAGGAGGTCGAGATGTCCCCCGCTCGCGCTTCCGTCCCTGCTCACCGCACGCTTTCCCCTCCCCGCTCCGGAAACGTCCTCTGCAGCTCACCCCGGATCATTCTTTCATTTACAAGAGAGGGATGCTCCAGGATTCCCTGTTACTGCTTCCTTTCCTGGCTTAACCCTCTGGCTGCTGCAGGCATGGTGTTTCTGGGCTGGGACATGGAGCTCATCCCAAAGGTCAAACCACTGCCTGGACACAACCTCAAGTGCTCGCAAACTGCTGCCTGTGAGCTCAGGTGTGAGCCCCCGTGCCACCCTGGTGTCCCCCAGGTACGGCATGAGGCCGACTGCCACCCTGCCCAGTCCCAGACGTGTGCCCTTGCAGCGCGGCCGGCAGTCGTACATCCTCATTTCTGCAACCACGTGAGGCAGCAGCTCTAAACCACTTACAGAGATCTGCAAGGAGTTGTTACGCTGTTCTCCCGCTTGCCCAGAGAAGTTTAAAAGGAAAAGGATGATCATAAACAACCTCAAGTCTCACCTGCTCCAATATTGCAAACTGATCCCAAGGTATGCAGAGGACTCTGGCCACGCAGCCCCAATGAACCTCTCTCCGTAAGCAGCTTCCCCCGGAGGTGGAGCAAGAGGTGACCCCAAGACCAGCCCTGCCTGGCTGGGGACAGCCGGGTCACAGGGGACCTCTCCCGCACACCAGTGCCAGCAAAAGCCACTCCATGAACCACCCCACGCAGCAAAGCACCTGGTGGCAGCCCAGCCCTTGCTCCCCACAGACAGGTTTGGGGTGCCTGCAGCCAGGCAGCTGTGACCCACACAAACTTGATTGCCCCTTGGGTCTGGGAGGTGACTCCTTCCAAAGTCCCTGCCCAACTTGGGCGACCACACAGGAGTGATGTGGAGAGTCTTCCCAGCCCCCAGGCAAGAGAAAGCACCTCTCACCCCTTGCTGCTTCTCTGCGGAACTTCAGGCTTTGAAAACAAAGAGGCAGCGCTCTGCAAACTCAGCTGGCCCAAAGAGCGGGGCAGGAGGGACGCAGGGCACCTCGGCACAGGGCCCTGGCACGGCTGCGTGTGCCCGGAGCCGCCGCGCTCCAAACCCAGCGCTGACCTCCCACGCTCCATGGAGTCACTGACTTCTGCAGCTACGGCAAGAAAACAGCAGCCCAGCAGCGCCAGGGCTGCCAGCTCCCCGGGAACGGGAGTAACCAGCGCTCAAGGCGGATTTACACCCTGGGGCTTTTAGTTTAGCTTTTTTTTTTTTTTTTTTGGCTGGTTGGGTTTTTTTGTATGGGGATTTTGAGGTTTTTCCTTTGTTTTAATTTTGTTTTGTTTTTGGGGAGTGCTTCTTTTTTGTTGCGCCCCAATTGCGCCCCAGACGCTCCGAGAGCCCGTTCACGGGGGGCAGCGGCAGCAGCGCGGGCGGGGCCGCCGGGACCCCGCGGGATGTGCCCCCCCGGACACAGCCGCTATTCATCCCCGGACAATGCCGGCATCGCGGCCAGGCGGCCGCCGAACAACGGCCCCTCTTGTGGGGCGCAGGGCTGGGAGGGGCCGGGCGGGGGCTGCAGGACGAGCCCCCCCGGCAGCGCCCGGGTACCCCCGTCCCGACACCTCTCACCGCGCTCGGGTGCGCGGGGCCCGCCGTGGGAACCGGCGGGACCACCCCCCGCGCTCTCAGGCTCTCCCCCAGAACAATTCACTCCCCAAAAAGTACCGTCCCCCCCGCTTTCCATCAGCCTCCCCCTCCGCTGCGCCCCCGCCCCCGGGCACCGGCGACTCACCCGCGGCGGCGGCAGCTCCGGCAACCGGCGGCTCCCCGCCTCCTCCCGCGCTGCCCTCCGCCTCCTCCCCCATCGCCCTTCCTCCTCCTCCCATCACCCTGCCTCCTCCTCCCCCATTGCCCTCCTCCCCCTCCAGCCCGGCCCGGGGGGATGGAGCCTCTTCCCGGGAAGTTTGTTTCGCCCCAGGGCGGTTTCCATCCCCCAGCCGCTCCGAGCCGGTGCCGGGCCGGGGGAGGAGGGGGCGGCTCGGAGCTGCTAAGAGGGCGAAGGGGCTCGGGACCATGTACAACAGCACGTCCCACCTCATCCCTCCACTCGCGGCCCCACGCAGGAGGTGGGGACGGGTGAGGGGGGTCGGTGCTGGGGATTTCCATGGGGAAGACCGAGGCTGGAACAAACTCGGCAGCCCCAGCGCAGCCCCATCCCGAGCAGACCCCGCTGTCCATTCCCCTGCTCCAGGGACAAAGGGACAGGGACACGACCCGGTCCTCAGCACTAAATACAACCCTTCTGGCTCTCAGTGCTCTTCTGCTTTCAAATATCCTGAAACTCTCCCAGCAGAGACCAAAACCAGTCTCCGGCATGTGTTAACGCTGCTGACCGTGGGCTCACTTCACTCTGCAGCTGTTCGAAAACCCCTGGGCTGCATCTCACATCCGCCAGGTTTGAGACAGCAGCCTACACCCACCGGCTTGTCTGCTTTTAAAATCATGACAATTAAGCTGAATAAAGATACTATCTGTCTCCACAAGCCCTTCCTGCCTTATCTCTTGGTTACCAGAGCTTCACCATCGCCTCTCTTCCAACAGCAGAAAGAAGCGCCCCACCAGGGATGCAGTGATGTGCACAGGGCCAGGCAGGTGGGCTGCACCACCGGCCCACATCTCACCGGCAGCGAGAGGTCTCAGCAGGTCCTGGTGTGGGTCGAAGCCCCTTGGTGCTGGGCAAACCCACACAGCAGGCGCAGAGAGCCCAACATGGTCTGCACAACCCAGGCTGCAGGGCAAGGAGCAGAAGGGGCAAAGTCAACCTGCCTCTTTCAGACGTTACTTTGACCTGTTCTGTGTTTGGGGTATTTTTCCCCTCAGCTCCCTGCAGTTCTCAGAAGATCTGCATTCCCAGAGAAAGGCCTGCAGATGACGAAAGGGTTAAGAAGGATTCACACATTTGCAGTCCTCAATACCCAAAGGACTCCATTTCCCATGCACAGCCCACAAGCCATGGGCTAGTGCTTGTCCATTCTTTTTGACCTGCTAGCAGCATCACCAACCACTGTCAGACTCCTGCTCCAGGGACAAACCCAGCCCGGGCCACCAACACCACAGCCACCCTGCTCTGCCACCACGGCTCTCACGTGGCTGTCACCTTCCTTCTCCCCTTCCGGACCGCTGGCAAAAGGCTCGTCCTCCACCCAGCGCAGCTGCCACACACCAGGCTGGCAGCACCCCCCCCGCGATGCCCCGCAAGGCTGCATGGGCCGCCCGGGACACGATGGGTGCTCAGTGGGGCGAGACTCACGTCCCCCCCTTCAGCAAGTGCCACAAATATCAATTTCTGAGAAACCTCCACCCCAGCACCCATGCAGGAAACCCAGCCTCAATCTGCTTACGCTGCAGCTGCGTGTAGCTTTCTGCTGGATTACACCATTTTTTATGACTTAATAAAGCCTTAACCCCTATCAATGGGCATTAGTGTTTTAATCTCCCTAATCTCCGGGAAAATCCAATGCTAGATGCCACACTGGGCATGCCCAAGTAGCAGCTGCATCTCTGTGCAACTCACTCCAGCCTTGCGTTAGCTGGAAAAAGGCAGGAGCAGAGTCACAAAGCAGCCCAGCCTGGCTCTGCAGCGCTCTGCCGTGCTCGCTCAGGTGCTGTGCTTGCACGAAGAACAAGGGATGATCCTGGGTGCACATGGGCTTTGAAAACGGGGTCCACTCTTAATAACCCTGTCGTTAAATATCCACATCTGTAACAGCATGCGGGTGTTAAGCACCCAGCACAGGGTTCACTTGCCCAAACCAAGACTAGCAGCAGAGAGGTAAACACAGGGTGCTCAGCCACATGAACCAACGCCTCGCTCCTCTGTGTTATTTTTTCATATTGAAACCACAGATGTGTTTTAGTCTTGCCTGTGAGGAGGAAAAAATACAACCTGTAGAAAAGTTCCCCCTGAAGCTCTGCAAAGACATTTGAAGCAGAAGCTCTGCAAAGACATTTGAAGCAGGACGGGAGCTCCCACTGCGTGCAAGTTGTTTTTCAGATTAATTTGTAGAAAATATTTTGTTTCAACCCATATCTCATCCTTCCCAGAAACAACCTGAGGTGGGAGAGTGAGCAGCTCAGAAGGACAACAAATCCTTGGCCTCAAAGCAAATAAATACATGGGGCTTTGGTAACCGTGCTGGTCCTTGTCAAGGCTCTCGGGTACCTTTGGGACTGTTTGCACAGGGAAGGCACTCGCAGGGTGACAAACAGCCACCTCTGGGATTTGTTATTATAGAAGCATCTTCCATTTCTGAAAGGAGAGCAGGGCCCTGCCGTACTTCTCCCATTGCATGTTTCCTTATACCTATGATGTAGATGAACACAAGGATTAAGCAACTTGCCCAGGGTCAGGCAGAAAATGTACAACAGAGACAAGAATTGCATCCAAATCCCCCATTCAGAGTTCTAAAATCAGAAAGTCGTTGTTCTTCTCCTTAAAAAAAAACCAATGAACAGAGTTACAAGCAATTCTAGCGATGATGTCTTGCTGTTCCAAGTCATACCAAGGGATTTGAACCAACTACAGATTCAGTTCTTGGGTTTGCAGCTTACCCAAAATAACATGGAAGGTTCCTGCCTGCCTTACACTCATGCACCCCTATCCATACTCACTTTATCTGACACTTTTTCAGGTGAAAGTGGGTCCCCATGTCACAGCCACACTGCACAAGGCAGAGGGATCGAGTCCATGTGAGTAGCTGGTAGGGGTCAGTAGGTGGCCCATGGGTGGTCCTGGATGCTCAGGAAAACTTGGGAGGCAGTGGGAGAAGCAGATCTCCAGCAATGGTTTCTCCAAGCTGCCAAACACTAAGGAAACATCAAATCCCTTGAGCGCAGGGAGCATGAGGAGTATGGTTGTTCTTGTAGGAATGCTGAAGAGACATTTCCAATTTGTACCGCTCAAACCCTCAGTCAAAAGTGCAGTGTTAGGGCTAAGTAAATTATTTTCATTGTTTTAATAGCGTAGCAATGCTGACCACCTGCAAGTCCCCAATGACTCTGACAGACAGCTGGAAATCCTGCCAGCTATATTTATAATCTCAGATCAATAAACAGCAAAAGGAAAAGCACATCCAAAGACCTTGGAAAAGCACCAGCAAGCTCAGTGGAAGGCAGCATGACCAAGAAAAGGATGTGGGCTTGCAGACCAGAAAACCAAAATTTAATTTCTAACACTGAAAGACACACCATCACTTCCAGCAGGAGCAGAAAGGATCCTCCATTACCAGGAACATCTAAACCCAATGGAAACGCTTTTCTAGAGCCTGGTTGCAGGTCTGGGGATGTTACCACTCAGGATGGGCTCCAGCAGGTAGCCACCGTGGTCCCTTCTGAACGTGCAGGGTAACGCTCCAGAAGGTCTGTAATGGTCAAGACCTATGGGACAACAATGTTTTCTCCCTTCTGGACTTCCAAGTCTAAAGAAGATGCTGTGTTTTTTATTTTCAAGCTACCTAGCTTTTGACAATAAGCAGCTTCTCTGAGCAGCCCATATCAGAGACATCTCTGCAGGTATCACACTAGTTCCTTCATACAAGGAGTTATTTGGTGGTCTGAGTCTCCCTAGATGGAGGCAGCAGAGGAGCAGCAGGTACCATGGGATGCAGGTGCTGCCAGGAGCATCTCGGGGTCCTGCAGGCAGGGACACCCTGAACCAGCACAGGGAGCAACCACCATCGACCCCTCTGTAGTGGTTACCAATTCTAAGAATGAATCCTGTCAGCAGTTACCATCAGATAATGTGTCCTTTAGATGAATTTTGCTCATTGTAAGTTTATTAAAATACTAAAAATCACACCCGCAGGTGCAAAGACCCCTGTGCGAGTGTAGACCCTAACCCATGAGCATGTGAAGTACAAGAAAATTATTGTGTAATCCCGTGTAAATTAATAACCAGTTCTGGAAATGGGGTAGAAAATCTGGGGAGGTACTAATCAAAATTGAAAGTATAAATGAAAGTATTGTGAAGAAGGTGTGCTAGCTTTGTGGTTTTATCACCTAGCACCTGATGTTGCGTGATATCAGAATAAAATGATACCCTGACTCTGTGTGTATATTCAGCTGCTTGTACAGTGGGTAAAGAGCTTTTGGGACAACCCCTCCATGCCTTGGCCAGGAGCAGGCAGCAGAGCTTGCCAGCATCACTGAACCACAGGCAGGCTGCTGAGCCCATGTTACACACAGCACCAGGAGCAGCGTCTGCTCCCTGGGCTGATGGACTGCTCCCATCGCACCAAAAACTGGGGGCTCCTCCAGCTGGACACCTCCAGCCTGCTCCCGTTCTCCAGGAGGGAAGGAAGGAAGGAATTATTTCAGACACTGCCAAGGGCCAGCGTGCGCAGCTGGCACCGTGTCCTTGGCGTGAGTCACCCGCTCTCCAGGGCGGCCGTGCCTCGCTTCCCAGCGTCACATCCCGCTCCCCAGGGAGGCCGTGCCTCGCTTCCCAGCATCACACCCAGCAGTGCCCCTGCAGCTACATCCCTTCCTCCGGCACATTTCTTTTCTAGGGGATCCGTGGCATCTGCTCGCTTTAGTAGGGAGGGCAGGAGGCTCCTTGCTGTGCTTGAGCAATTCATCATTCTGCAGAAGGGAATGGGCTGTGCTGGGAAGACACTCCAGGGTCACAAATATTTAGAAAAAGCAAGAAAAACCCCCATTCCTCCCAGCGTCCCTCCCCCTTGCAGGGGGCACCGGTTTGGCCACTGACATGCTGGTTCGGACAGACGCAAAGCACACGCAGCATCTTCCATGCAATTCCCCCCCGCTGCAGCTTGGAGCACAGGTTTTGCTCAGCAGGGACTGGTCTGCCTTGCCATCGAAATGCTGCAGCTCCAGAGTCACCAGCAGAGCTCTGCAGATGACACAGCTCAGCCCTGCCGTAGGAAAAGCACTTTGCTCCTTCGGCTGCTGCTTTTTCTTTGGGAACAATCCTCATCCCTCCTCAAGATCACCTCCCCAGACACCCTCTGCCAGACTATTACAACGGACAAGTTACCCTCAAAAAGGTAAAGCAAAACCCTCTGCACATCACCGCAGCAGCATCCCAGAGCCCCACTGCACCAAACCCCTGTAACCTGCCCTGCAGAGAGAGGGGAGGACAGACAGACCCTCCGTTGGTCTTGCATGCCAAGGGGCACCTCGCAGGGGTCCAGCACCGCTCCATCACTGCCTCTGCTTCTCACCACCAGCAGCACAGTCCAAGTGAACTCAACAGCAGAGGCAGAGGATGGGTTTGGTAAAAATAAAGCACTTTTGCAAGGAGGAATGGTGTGGAGTGAAAAACCTGGCTGCCTATGTTACCCCACAGCTCAAGTAAACTTGCTGAAGTTGTTTATAACACTATTTCACCTCAAAGTAGTATCTCTCCTCTAGATGGGGAGATGCCCAGGCAGCAGGAAGAGGATGCTCCAGTGCCACCCAGGCAGTGACATCCCTGGGGGTCACAACACCCACCCGGTACAAACCAAGCTGCAAAGTGGGTGCTGGGGTGTCCTAAGGGTCCCTGCAGCACACACACGCTCATCGCCAGCAGCGCGATGGATCCGTGTCTGCACAAGCTGCACATAAAGAGCCTTTCTCTGTCCTTTGTGTGCTTCCCCCTTTAAAACTATAAATTCCCTTTAGAGGTAAAGAAGAAAGAATTTAGGGCACCCTAACCTTGAAAAGAAGGAAAACTCCATTCAAGCTGCCAGGCTGTCTCCTGCAGCTTAATTAAGAGCAACCCATCCCCAGCAAGCTGCTTGCAGCGCCAGCTGTCTCCTCTGATGGAGGTGCTTTTCCACGAATAATAGCGCTTTGTATTTTGATGGGAAAAGGTCAGGAGGATGGGGGGCGGAGGGAAATTCGTTGCTTCCCTGCAGCTCTTGCACCATAAGCGAGTCCCCCTCAGCCTCCATCTGCTGGGGTCAGATCTGGGAGATGGTAGCACCTCCATCAGCCTCAGGGCGATCACATCCTAACACTCAGAGGGGCACAGGGTGAATTCAGACTTGTGGTCTTCAAGCCTACCGCTGCCAGGAGGCCTGGTGAGCTCCTCCTGGTGTCATTTTGACAAGGTCCAGGCCACCCCCATGGGGAAATCCCTGCTCTGCTCTTATCAGGAGCAGCGCTGATAACAGCACAAGATCCACACTGCAGGGAGCCAGCCCTGGGCGCTCCTGCCAGGCCACCAGAAAAGGACGGTCCCTGCTGCAATTCGGCTTTTGCATAGATTAGTAAGCCAAGTCGAGACTGAGAGCAGCAATGCAGAGGAAGAGTCCAAAGTGACGCAGCAATGTGCCACAGCAGAGGGACAAAAATGAAAGGCACCCAAGCCCTGGGTGCGTGGCACAAGATGCTGACAGCCATCGCTCCCCAGGGCATGGCCATGACATCGCCTTCATTTCTGCTCGGCCATGGCCAAGTAACAAACCGAGCCGCCTCCTCACACCCCAGGCAAGGGAGCCATGGGCTTCCCTGGAGCTACACAGGCGCTTTCTGTCTGCAGTCGCCGGTAATTAAGTCCTCCAGCTCTCCTGACAAAACAATGCTCTTGCTCGCAGTCCAGTGCCAGCACCTGGCTGGGCACCAGTGCCCCGGGGAGCGTCACCAACACGGCAATTGCTCTCTGAGGAGCACACAAGCAGCTCTCCTGCTCTCGCCAGCTGGCCCAGCCTCTGTGCTCGCTGTGACCTTTGTCCCCTCCCTGTCCCACTGGCATCCTCGTGTCTCTCCACGCCAGCCAGGCAGCCTGGGATTGTCCCAGCACAGACAGGGCTCTGGTCCCAGTGCAGGACTGGGGCACATGCCCCTTTCCACTGGTTTATCTAGGGGAATAAGGAGAGAGAAAAAAATGCCAAAGAAAGGCAGAAGAAAGCAGTGTTAGGTCAAGTCACTGTCCCACACGCATCTCAACACAGTCCCCTACCCAGGCATCAAGGCATCGCCATTTCAGCCCCTGGCTGCACGGGGGGAGGACACAGCCCACAGTCCCCCCGCTTCCACCCACAGCCGCTGAGGAAAAGGTCCCCGTTGCTTAGCAAAGGGCCATTCATCACCAGGATTGTGTGGGACACGAAAGGGTTAACCCTCTGCAGCTGGGCCAGAAATACCATCTAGGACAAAGAGAGGCTTCATGTCACCCACATCCGCCCAGCGCAGAAGAAGGGGCTTTAATCCGATTCCCAAAGAAAATGTGGTTTTTACAACCCCGCTTGGCTGGGCCCCTCCAGCGAGTTCTGCATCCGCGGCAAGTGTTAACCCAGTTTGGGAGGAGGCCAGGAAATGGGAAGAGAAATCATTTTTCCACAAGTCTGCGAGAAGGGAAAGCCGGGTGGAGGTGGCTGGACCAGGGCAGCATCCCTGCAGCGGGACACGGGGGACGCAGCCATGCCAGCCTGGCAAGGTCTGATGGCCCCAAAGCACCCCCAGAGCGGCCAGACCTCGTCATCAGTTCTTTTGTAATTTATCAGGGGCTGGAGAAAGCATCATTGCCAAATTCTCACTGGGTGATGCTCAGCTGCACCCTGTTGTAGTGACCACCGATGGCACTGAGGGTACACAGGAAGGTACCCATAAGCATCCCAATACTGCCCGGCCATTTTAGGGACCACGTCTCGAGATGCTGAGGATGAGATGGCACAAGCCGGCACAGACCAGTAACCCCAGGAGAGCTGTCTTTCCCTTTCCCAGCCTTTCTTGTGTACCAGAGCAAAGCTCAGACTTGTTACACCCAGGGATCAACATCTTTGGCATGGGTTTCACCCAGCCCCAGCGTAGCTTTGACAGAGCTGGATGCAGCATCACAGCCATAAGGAAATCACAGCATTTAAAACCACCGGCTATAAAAATTCCACTGTGCTCAGAGAGAGGAAGCGTGGATTCCCTGTGGAGAGGCATCCAGGAACCACCACTGCCAGGTTATTAGCCACCAAGCCATTAGACCCCGCTGCATCTGCATATATCGAGCTATGGCTAGTGTATACTGGCGAGAATATACTTGCTTAATGGTTATGAGGTCAAATACATTCAATACACCACCACTGAGCTACCCATGAGCCTCACAGTCACGCAGGTATTTTGCTCTCAACGTGGAAAATCATGGACTGCAACTACAAAAGCATTGAAGGGGTCACGGGTCCCAGGACTATCAGAGTCCTCCATGCGCTCCAGATATATTTTTTGTATCCTGACACGTCCTTATCTGCACTCAGGATGCCCTTACACACCCTGGATGGTTGCACTCCTCCTGGATGCTGTATCCTACAATCGGGGATCACACCTGGATGGGGCAATGGCACGTAAAGGTTCACATGTAATCGCAGTTCTTGTCAAGCCAACCAACAGCCATTAGCACCAGGGAACCCAGGACCCTCAGCCAGCACATCTCCAACAGCAGCATAAAAACCCACCCCGCGCCAGCACTGGTCTGCTCCATGTGCTGCACCCACCATCCACAGCAGCGGGAATTCAATAAAATTAAGTAACTTACTTAACGCAAGGGTTATTTAACCCAGAGCTTGCCTGGCACTACAGTCGGATGTTCCTGCACTCCTCTGGTCCGTGTGTTCATGCAAGTTGACCCTTGAAAGCAGTGAGCGAGCCCAGCGCGCTGTGCAGGGCACGTGGCTCCTCAGCTCGCCGAGGGCTGGACATCTGTGGCTCCAAAGAGGGGTTTGTGGCCAAGATGTAATGACCCATGACTTATGGAAGAGCAGACACAACGCTCTGTCAGTGCCCTCTAGCCCTAAACTGCAACATCGCTGAGAAAGCCTATCAGACAGCTCAGTGTATGCTGAAAACTGCAGCACAGAGCAGCAATATTGGCCCCCTTGGAGCCCAACTGCTCCTTTGGCCCCGATCTGCCCTCGCAAAGCCGGGAATGGGTTTGGCCCTGAACTTGTCAGCCCAGATCCATCCCGGATGCGTTTCCCCTGAATGAAGTGCAGCCACACAAGGGATGGATACAAAAAAGCCAGGTCTGAAATCCTCTGGCACGAAGCCTTTTGTGCACAGATCACCCCCAGCCTCTGCCTAAGGCCAGTGAGAAAAACCGTGACTTGGGAAGTCCTGAGGGTTCCCACCGCATCACTTAAATGCACATGTTCTCAGTCTTCTGTGATCACTGAGCAAACAGCCATTGTGACTGGCAAGAGAAGAACGAGGAGGTGGAAAGGAAGAAGGGAAGGGAAAGGAAAGGAAGAAGGGAAGGGAAAGGAAGGGAAGGGAAGGGAAGGGAAGGGAAGGGAAGGGAAGGGAAGGGAAGGGAAGGGAAGGGAAGGGAAGGGAAGGGAAGGGAAGGGAAGGGAAGAAGGGAAGAAGGGAAGGGAAGAAGGGAAGGGAAGAAGGGAAGGGAAGAAGGGAAGGGAAGAAGGGAAGGGAAGAAGGGAAGGGAAGAAGGGAAAGGAAGAAGGGAAAGGAAGAAGGGAAGGGAAGAAGGGAAGGGAAGAAGGGAAGGGAAGAAGGGAAGGGAAGAAGGGAAGGGAAGAAGGGAAGGGAAGAAGGGAAGGGAAGAAGGGAAGGGAAGAAGGGAAGGGAAGAAGGGAAGGGAAGAAGGGAAGGGAAGAAGGGAAGGGAAGAGAAGAAGGGAAGGGAAGAGAAGAAGGGAAGGGAAGAGAAGAAGGGAAGGGAAGAAGGGAAGGGAAAGGAAGAAGGGAAGGGAAAGGAAGAAGGGAAGGGAAAGGAAGAAGGGAAGGGAAAGGAAGAAGGGAAGGGAAAGGAAGAAGGGAAGGGAAAGGAAGAAGGGAAGGGAAAGGAAGAAGGGAAGGGAAAGGAAGAAGGGAAGGGAAGCTTCCCAGCCAGGACGGTTTGCGTAGCTACAATGCTGCAACACAGCACAGAACAAAACTGCGGACAGGGACCACGGTGTCCCCACACATCCCACCCTCGCCAGACGGGTCCCTGTGTCCCTGGGCCCCCCAGCCCCGTCCCCACGAACTCACCCAGCGGCCGCAGCTCCCGCGGGGCCGGAGGCGGGGAGGGGCGGGAGGGGGTTGGACAGGGCTGGTTCAAAAGAGCCAGTTAAAGAGAAAAGCCGCGGGACGGGCTCTAGGGACGGGGGAGGCGAGTCCTGCTGCCTTGCGGGCTGTCCCACCCGTGGGCACCAGCGGCGATGCTGGGGACAGAGAGTGGCCAGCATCACCCCCCCGCGCTGCGGGGCTCGGGGGCAAGAGCCCGGATATGTCACTCGTGGAGGGGACAAGACCTCCCCTGGCATACAGCTGGTCATCCTCATCCCTGTGCCTTTCATGGGGGTGCTCCAAGTCCTTCCAGCACACCCTGCAGCGCATGTCCCTGCACAGGTGAGGACCTGGACCCTGGGCACAGGCTGCAGCTCGGGTTTGGGAGTTGCTGGGGCAAGAGTGATGAGAGGAGGGGGGAGCAGGAGGATGCTTTTGGGGACCACTTCCCACATGGGCATGGAGAGCTAGAGAAAAGGGCTGGGGAGGGGACTGCCCTGCTGTCTGGTTGGCCTGGTGCCCTGCACCACCCACGAGTGCTCACAGGGATGCTCAGGAGATGGGTTTTCCCCAGTGCTCACCAGGACAAGAGGCCATCGAACACCAGGAGGTTCCTTCCCCATCACTTCACAACCAACTTCGAGAGCAGGCTGTCAGCCCTCCCTTGTGTCACCAGATATGCTCCCCATGATGCCAGAGAAATGAGTTTCCCAGGGGAAATATAATAATACAAGAGTGACTCTCACACCAGGAGAAAAGCCAATACAGCCACACATTTGCCCAGCAGGTGAGGCTGCACCACCCCCTTCCCACTGCCTGTGTGGAAGCAGACAACTGCACCCAGCGCAGGGCTCCCAAATTCAGTGTGGACCCTTTGGCAGGCAGGCAGCGCTGGGAGCTGGCACCCCAAGGAGCCCCATCACCAGGAAGCACATTGGGGTTGCTGCTGCCCCATTTCACCCCCAGGACCCAGCACCAGCTGCTGTGCCCCCCCTCTCCCGCTCCAGCCCCTGTGCTGACACATCCCAGCACGTCCCCATCCCACAGCGAACACGAGCGGGAGGCACGGCCGGCTCTGCCTCCTCCTCCCTCAGCACAGGCCCTGACAAAGCGTTCCCCTGCGCCGATGCCTGCATCATGCCCATGGTATTTTTCCCTTGCTAAGCCACTGCTCTATTTTCCGCTCCTTACCCTTCAACCCCCCTTGCACTCATTGCATGGCCTGGGCTCCAGCTTACCTGCTCCATGACTCCCCTCCAGCATGGCTGCGGAGACCCCAGCACAGCCCTTGCCACAGCTTTTTATTCCCCAAGGTTGTGAAGAGCTCAGGCAGAGACACTTACTCAGCCAAGGATTAGGAAGAAGACAACGCAGGCTGCCCGGCGTCTGCAGGAGCCAAGGATGCTTCAGCACCTATTTCAGCTGCCAAAACAGGCTGGATCCGCGCTACCCTGCTCGCCCCAGAGAGTCTCCCTCCAACTTCTGAAAAGTTTTGCTCAATTCCCTTCGTAAAGGTCTTGCAAAGCGAGTCCCTCCTGGCTCTCTGCCTCCCTCACCACCAGACATGAAAAGCACTCGAGTTTCTCCCAGGGGTAATGCGGGTGAAAAGCCTCCAACATCAAAGGCACCACACAAGAGTTATCCCCCTGCTGTCCCTCCCATGCAGCAGCGCTGGGGCTGCCTCCCTTGAAATCAGGGCAGCCTCGGTGGTTAAGGTGCCAACTGCACTTAAGACACGGTTTTGATTTTTTTCTGTCTTTTTTTTAAAAGAAAACCAAACCCAAACCCAAATAAACCAACCAACCCTCAGTCACAAGCTGGAGAACTTCAGGCAAACCTGAGCCAGGTTTTCCTTCGGGGGCAACCTGAATATCATGGTGCTGATGGGGGTTTGCTCGCTGTCTGGCGTGTGGTCACCCAAGATAAAGAAGAATAAAAACATTCCCTGTGCCAGTCCGGTCTGCTCTTTGCCCAACATTAAAAGAAGCCAACAAATGTCCTGGAGCAAAAACACAAGCACCCTCTGAGCAAGCAGATTCACACGCGTTTCTCAGAAGCCTCTGCAACTCCATTCCGCCACCTGCAAAACAGAAACAACATCTCTCCCCCTTTGCGAAGCGCTTTGATATCTCTGCAGCAAAGCAGGGCGAGGGAGGGGTGTTTACCTTCTTGGAAACAGGGAGCAGCTTTTACACCCAAAACAACAACAGCCTCAACACAAAATACCAGGGGAGAAGGAGCAGTTGCAGACGCAGCAGGAATGGCTGTGGATTCAGAAGATGAGGACTAGAAAATAGCTTCAAACACCGCAGGGATTTCAAAAAGTCATAGGACCACATGGTTCTTGGCCCATTTAAGAGCGTTCTCCATCCCTTCATCCCACACAGCAGTTGTTCCTGCCAGATCACCGCCTGCCCAGGCTGCTAGGTTAATTTTATTGCTGGAACATTGAAACAACCTTCATTTGCAGGGGGGAGGTGGGAGGGCTCTGGTGTTTAACACTTGGCTGAGTTCATGCTGTGATTAATATCACCCGATGCACAGATACCAGATGTTCTCAGGGCAGGCTGGAGCATATCCTAAATTGCACCAAGATGGAAATTTTGGGCAATTTTCAGGGAGTGCTGAGGGCAGGCACTAATGGGAGAGCAGAGATTTTCACAGATATGGAAAAAATAAAAAAGCCTGTGGGGTTATGGCACTGGTCATAACCCCTGGGCTGGTTGCGATGCCATGGGCTGTGTGTCTTAATAATCAACAGCTTGTCATTTTGGGGGCAATTACACGAATTCCCATTCTTCAGTGGGTCACAAGCCTCTGATTTCCAGATGTTCACAGCAAAAAAGATTTCGCTTTTGCCCCTGTCTCTGCTGCTCCCCCAGCTTCAGCTCCAGGAGGGAATTGCTGGTATAGGAACAGCAAGACTCATACGGCTTGACCTTTCCATGCTGCTTCCCCAGGGTCCCACTACAAGCCCATTCCAAAGCAAACCCTCCAAGCAAGCGCCTCACTCCATCAGCAGCTTCTCCCCACCCCTGTGGGGCTGCTTGCTGGAAGGAGCACCCCAGGGTCACCTCCATGGGTGTCCACTTAATTAGAACCAAATCTTATCACACAGAATCCCAGAATGTCAGGGATTGGAAGGAACCTCGAAAGCTCATCCAGTGCAATCCCCCCATGGAGCAGGAACACCCAGATGAGGTTACACAGGAACATGTCCAGGTGGGTTTGAATGTCTCCAGAGAAGACGACTCCACAACCGCCCTGGGCAGCCTGGGCCAGTGTCTGTCACCCTCACTGAAAAGAAGTTTCTTCTCAAATTTAAGTGAAACCTCTGGTGTTCCAGTTTGAACCCATTACCCCTTGTCCTACCATTGGTTGTCACCGAGAAGAGCCTGGCTCCATCCTCCTGACACTCACCCTTTATATATTTGTAAACATTAATAAGGTCACCCCTCAGTCTCCTCATTCTAACTTTTGGAGGCCATGCACTGCCCTGCCATTCAGCTGATCTGGATCCGGGTGACTTCTGGCTCATTGCTGGGTGCAAGGTGATGGGGTGCATCCGCCACGGGTGCCAAGAACTCCTCACCACGGGATTTCCATGACCTCTCTTGTCTTTGCGCGGTTTCTTCCTGCTGATTCCACATGTGAGCCGTGGCTGATGTCCTCAAGAAACGAATTCAGGCAGTCCCAGGACCTGCTGGTTTTCTCTTCTTTACTCACATCTGGGAGCTTGAAGCTGAAGTTCGTGTTGTTCTCAGGTTCCCCAAACCAGGTCATCTCCACTCTTAATAGTTAACCACACAGAGTGGCCAGGCTGTGGTTCACACACCACTCTGACAATGCTGGGTGCTGCTGATTATGTGACTGCTGACAATCACTAGTACCGGTGTCATTAAGGCTCATTCAATATAAGACAAACTGGAGAGCAAAAAGAGGGTCCAGGACAGAACAAAATGTGCTAGCTGTGCCTTCTGCCATAGACATGAAAAAAAGCCATGAAAAAGAGCATTTCCCCTCCTGGCAACTCCATCGCTCCCCGCTGCCGGAGTCAGACACCCTTGCTGCTGCAGGGAAAGCGCAGGAGCATGTCCATGTGTCCGGGCAGGACCTGCAGCAACCACGGACGTGAGAAATCCTGTGTCCCATGGGGCTGCCTCTTTGTTTCTACTGAAACAGTAAGGCGTAGCTGGCACCTAAAGCCTGGTTTGGGGTTCATTAGGGCAGGAAGGAAGGATAATCTCTCTGCAGGCTCCAGGAAAGTCCCTGCTACAAGGGACTTCATCCAAGCGAAGTCTGTCTCTCCTCCAGCTTTTCCCACCACAGAATTGTGTTGTACATACAAAACCATGGCTGAATAATGAATTTACACCCAGAAACCAAAAGTAAAAGATCTCTGTTATTCACTTCTTTGAGCAAAGGTTAAATCCAACCACATACATCAGCTTTCACGGAGAGGACAAGTGTTTGGCAGCCAGCTGAAAGGAACAAGAACGTGGGAATTCCTCCTGTGACTTGGCAATGGGCTCTTCCCCCAGCACAGGAACCTTCTGGGGTCTGTTCAGCCTCTGCCAAGCTAAGAAAGCCCCTCATTCAAGAGCTCAGTAATCTCACAGGACATCCTGTAGCTCAAGGAGGAGTTAGGATGAGGGATGGGATGGATTCAAGCTGCCTAATTGCTGAAGAGAGAGAATGGGAAGGCGGGATGGCAAAACTGGACTAGAGATGTCCTAACCAGCTGTTTGGAGAAACATCTCCCTTCCTACCGACTACATAAGGTGTCTACAGCAAATTAGCTACCAAGGCGGCCATGCCAAGCTGTAACAGTCCCTCCTTTTATACCTAGAGGTGTTAAAAAGCAGCAGGCAAGAGGAACAAGCACGTGATGGCCCACGGTCTGTGCATGAGGTATCAGGGAGAGGTACGGTCCTCTCCTGGAAAAGATTCTCCCCAGTGGTGTTTCTGCCCTGCCCACGGGCACACGGCAAGGGGACGTGTCCAGCCCGGCCCCTGCCTGTTCCCGGCAGCACCAGGGCTCAGGCAAGCTGTGGCAAGCCAAGCCCTGCTGAAGGACAGCTGGGGTTTGGGTGCAGGCACCCATGCTGTTGGACGTGCAATGCAAGCTTCTGCACCGGCTCCAAAGCACTCATGCTGGGCACCTTCATCCAGCATCACCCCAACACTGAGACAGGCCCTGAGGCTCTCTAGAGATTAATAAGGACACTTTAGTCCACTGGAGCTCCTGGGTCCCCAGTGCAGCATCCAGCCCCTTCCTCCCTCGGCCCAGCTGCTCCTGTCATCCCACTCCCCATGACGGGGCATGTCCTGGGTTTTGATGCTCTTCCAGCACCAGGGTGATGGGGCAGAGCTGTGTCCAGAGACACAGAGGAGCCAAGACATACATCCTAAAAGGTATTGAGGCACCTAATTCCAATTAGGCTGTAATTTGCCCTGAGAAATTTCAGGAGATATATATATATATGGGACTGATATTTGAGAGGCATTTAGGGCCAGACTTGCAGCACGATCACACCAGGAGTTTGGAGCCAAGTGGGGAACAGAGCGTCCAGCACCTGCACCCCGGTCTCACCATCAGTGCTCCACCCTACGCAGCACTATGTACACATGGACCAAGAGCAGCGCTGGATGTCCCCATCCCATCCCACTCCTCCTGCAGGGCAGCGCACACAACGTCTGGGCAAGGCAGGATCCCAAAGCCTCAGAGAGACTGGCTAAAACTCACCCCTTGGGCCCCAAATCACCCATTCATTTCAGATTTAAGACAAGCTGAGTGATCAGCCTCCCTACAGACTTGCTGTTGGGCAAGACAAGCGCTGCCCTCCGCCCCACACAGAGCCGTTCAATGAGCAGTTTCCAAACCTCTTCCCAAACCTTTCCGTGCCTCCCCCACTGCTGCAGCCGTGTCCCTGTGCTGGAGCCGTGGGAAGAAGGGCACGTCCCGTGTGGGGACACGCTGGCCCGCAGTCGCAGGGAGGGAAGGGCTGGGAGGGAGACCCGGGGTCAGCCAGCAACTAGAAGAAAAATAAATCAACAGCACAGCGATTTACACAGCGGTATTCGCTCCTTCCTGCAGACCCACATTTTCGCCACAGCTGCTCAGCAGAAGTCGGTGATGCTGAATCGCCTGAAGGGCTCCAGGACACTTCTGTAGAAGGATGTTTCCTTTTCCAATTAATTCCAGCCCCCATTCCACCCTCCCGGAACCCTACAGACCCAGGGATGCTGTGTGGTAACTGCTTCACCAACTCCATCTGCGAGCTTTTGCTCCAGGATGGGGCAAGCAGGGCAGCAGCAAAGCCTTTTCATCCCACCCCAGTTCTGTGTGACCACCCTCCTGGTCCCTGCAGCGTTACGGCCATGTAGCTGAATGGGGATGGCTTTGAGGCAAGTAACTGTATTTCTGTCCCAAAACAGCCACAGCATCTGCCCCATCCAGCCCACCCCCCTCGTCCCTGCATGAAGCTGTGCCTGGATTAGGGTTGGATCGCACCCCCTCTGAGCTTTAACCAGCCCCAGCATGTTGTGCAAGAGCAGTGGGCACCACTGATGTATTACAGGGCTGCGCACACAGCTTTCGGCCAGCTGCAACTACTTTGGGGATTTAAATCAGCCTCAGCTTCCCCTCCCCCAAGTTTGCTGGCCAAAGCTTTCCCAGCAAAAAGCACCCCATGGAAAAACCTGGGAAAACAAAGAGAATGTGCCTAGCCAAATCCCGAGCCCCAAGGGCTGGGCTGCTCGGGGTTTAGTGGGGTTATGCGCCATGGTGAAAGTTGAGCATCAGCAATGTGAATTACTGGCCTCCCCAGGCACAGAGCTGCTTGCTGAGGGTGGTACTTCCCCCCCTCCTGATCCTCGCTCCTGCAGAGCGACCAGGGCTCCCACCGCCCCACGTGAAATGGTGCGGGAAGAGAAGGGGTCAAAAGGAGGAAAGGCGGGGAGGAGGATGTTGGGAGCACAGCGTAATGCTGCATTCGCGGGAAACCCACGCGAGCGGGCACCCACACGCTCTGCGTCCGCTCCTGGAGCTGGAACGACGCCTCCCAAAGTGACTCAGGTCCCAGAATGGGTGTAAGAGGTCTGGGTTTTCTTCCATTACGAGCCATTTTATGATTCTCGGTGACTGCTGGGAGGAAGTCAGTGTGAGCGAGCTCAGACCAGCCCAAGGTGCTGCAGAGAAAAGCTCTGAACCAGGTGAAAGTCTAAAATATGGATGATCAGGATCTGAGTCGGTCCCATTTGTTTGGGGCTGGAGCAGAACCTTTTGCATTTGCTACCATGTTGAGATATTGGCTTAATCGGAGACAACTTAATTTTTCCAGCCTGGATAATTACCCGCCTTGTTCTGCCTGCAGCTCCCACCTCCTTCCTCCACCACAACTGTGGGCTCCCAGCCACATGCCATAGGTATTTTTTTTAGCCAACTGATAACATTTTGAATAAAATCACCCAAATCTCCATGCACCAGCCAACAACCCGAGGTTTGGAGAAGCTTTCCATAACAGGGCAGTAATCCCCAGCGAGCTGAATTACCTCTGAAGATGCGACACCCACCATAGAGGGGCAGCGAGGACCATCCTGTCCCGCAGAACCGCTGCCCTCCCCTTCCCCATGCTGCCTGCTCACAAATACTCTCATTTCTCTTCTACCCTTGTGCAGCTCTGTCCTGAACACACAGCCAGCTGCTATTCCCTGCCTGGCCAGGTAGATGGTGCTCAGCCAGCACAAAGTGGGAAATTATCTGGGCTGGAAGAATTAAGTTCCCTCTGATGAAGCCAATAACTCAACATGGTTTCCACGGACAGATGCGGAAGGTCCCGCTCCAGCCCCAAACAAGCAGGACCGACTCAGGTCCTGATCACCTATATTTTAGACTTTTGCCTTTCACTCTGAGCTGGAAGGTGCCAGATAAACTGGTAGAAAACATTTCATCGAAAACAGTGCTTTCCCAACTCTCATTTTCTGCTGGAAATTCACTGACGCTTTGTCACCCCACCTTTGACCAGCTCTCCCCACAAAACCAAAACACAGCAAAGCCCAGTGGAGCAGGAAACAATTTGCCCATTTTCCCCCCTACAAAGTCGGGGGTGTGGGGGTCTGGGGGGCACCAGCTGGGCCCCTTGTCCTGCCAGACGCAGGCAGGAGGGGACGGGCTTTCCATCACATCACCCCAGGGTCACCGTGCCGGATGTGGGATGTCTAATATTTCTCCAGTTCTGTTTTAACACTCACACCATCTTGGGAGCAGGAAGCTTAAGCCATTTCCTGCAAGGCAGTGCTCTGCCCTTCAAATATTTTCAGCCTCGGTGCAAGCTGTTTTAAAACCGAGCCTGGCAGCTGGAAGTGCGAAATCAGAGGAGGGGCTTGTCAGGGGAAAACTCAGTTTGCAAAAACTATCCAGTCCCCGCTGCCGCAGAGCAGTAAAATAAATATTGCCACGGGTGATAAAAGAGAAAAATTAATTTTGCATGTCTAAAAATGAGAAGGAAAAGCAGAAACTCAGGGCAATGCTCTCTGTGCCTCTCCCAAGGGACACAGCACTGTTCCCCAGCAGAAAGCCACAGCCGTGTCCCTCCTTGTCTCTGCAGCCCATGATTTGAGGCTTTCCCAGCTTTGTTCTTTCAGTGGAGCCCAAACGAAGCCTTTGGTTTGCTTGCTCTTCAAACGACCGTACCATAGACCCTCTATCCCACAAATGGGCTGAAATAAGCCCAAGAAGAGCCTTCCCGCTCCTCTGAGCAGAGGAGAAGCCAAACACTCATTCCTTGAAGCTTTGCAGAGCAATTTCAGGCTGTGCCAGAGGGAGGTAACGCTCTCCTTTCTGCTCACTCTGGAGCTCAGGATGGACACAGACCACAGCACAAGCCCAGGGACCCCTCTGCTCCTGCAATGTCTTTGCAGAAGAGATGCAGCACCAACCAGGATGGGAGCTCTGCTCTGCTCCTTCCTGCTTTCCTCTCTAACCAAATGGGGATTTAAATAGGAGCTTGTTTTGCTGCATCTCTGAGCTTCAGAGATGAGCCCAGGTGTCACCAGGGAGTGGTGCCAGATGGTGCTGGAGAGCCCTGGGGCAGGAAGAGCAGGTACAGTGCTGCTGGTGGCACCGGGAACAGCTTCAGCCCCAACACAAGAAAACAAATCCCCCAGGGTCCAAGGCAACCATGGGTTCTGGGGAGATGCTGGATGATGGTGGCCCATCGCCTGCTGCTGTTCCTGGCTGCTCCAGCCACATGTCACACATGAGCACTGGTTATCTCCTCCCAAATCTTCTGCAGGTGACATGCATGGACACGTGGCTTTGCTACAGGTAAATCAAGCCAAGCCCCAGGGCTCATGCAAAGGCCTCCGCTCCACCGAGCTCCCACCCACAGAGCTGTTCCTTTGCAAGACTTTTCTGCCCAGGAACCAAAGCCACAAAGCAGAGAGGAAACCCTAGAGCTCCTTCAGGGCTGCACAAGAACCCTTCACCCCGCAACCTCAGGGCATGTGTTCCAGGGTTGTAAAGAAACTTGTATTTACTACACAAAGTAGGGCAAGGAGGACCCGTTTCCCTGAGGGATGGTGGGAGGAACATCAGTGTTATGGTAGGATGTCAGATTCCTCATCTGACTCCACAACACGATTCCTGGAGACCTCAGTAGCAGCCACACAGGGCATGACAACATCCCTCCTGCAGCCACATCCCATCCAAGTCCTGCTTGTCTCATCATTTCCAGTCCAAACAGGGATCTCTCCAGGGCACAGCTCTGCCCAAGCACCCTACACCGAGGACCACCACGTTTGGACAGAGCACGTCTGGAGCAAATTCACCTCCCACATCCCACAGAGCAACAGGCAACCGAGGTCTATCCTCTGCAGATGAACCGTGATGGATCTAATGCTGCCCTCCAGGACCACCCGCATCTCCCTGCTCTCAGCACTGATGTGCTGTGTTATCAAGGTCTCCTCCATATTTCAGAGCACTCAACTACCTAAAGTCTGGGCATCATCCTCAGCACTCAACTGCATCCTCTTGTCTTCTCCAAGGCCACCAAAATGGCTAGACAGGGGATCTCAGGGGTGGTGTGACCCCAGGGAGGGCCTCAGCAGCCTGTGAACTTGGCCTCCCACTTCCACCCCCTCTATCTGCACATTGGGCTGCAGGAGGAAGTGAGTTCAGCCAGAGTTTGTCTAAACAATTATGTTTTATCAGAAAAGTTGCTCAGATCTACTCCTTTTTTTCCCAGGATAAATCTGAACAACTCCAAGGTAATCTCCAGTCTCTTTCCTATCTGCAGAAGATGGAAGCAGGGGAGGAAGACATGAGGCAGAGAGCATCCCAAACACCCATCAGTGCCTGCTCCACCTCCCTCGCTGTCAGCAATCTCCATCACTCATAAATCAGGAGGCAGCATCCACCCCACATCTGCTCCCCACACACACAAAGTTTGCCTTCCAGATCCTTTTTTTCCTCTCCAAACTACAGGTTTTTCAAACTTAGGACAGAGTGGAGTGAAGAGAGGAGTAGACTGGTGAAGGTTTTGATCCAGGAACCATCCGATATGCTCCCTCTCCTCCTGGACAGCTGAGGACCCCTCTCCTTTGCTGGAGCCATCCCAGTAAACTGGGCAGAGCAGCTTCTCCCATCCTGCTCGATCCCACTGCGAGTCTGTTACCCAGACCAGCCATTTCCTTATCACCAGATGAACCTTGAAGGAGAAAGGACCCAATGCAAGGACCAAATCCAAGTCCTCTTGTCCTATTCACCAGCTCCTTGCTACAAAAGGAGAAATTGGAATGGGTAGAGGGATTCACCCTAGGCAACGAGCAAGTGAACAGCGAGGGCAGGATCCTGACCAGGCTCTCCTGCCATCCAACGTTTTGTCATCTTCTCAGTGTTTTTCAGGCTCTTGGTCCTTGAAATTATTTCCACTAGAGATGGGAATGAGTTGCCAATGACCACCCAAGGTACATCACATGTGATGGAGGACAGCAACTTCTACACCATAACAGCATGAGCCTGCGCATTCGTAGCTTCGATGACTGTAACCAGAGACTCATCCTGCATTTCCGTGTACCAGAGCTATAGAGAAGGGGTCAGAGGACACCACCACCCCCATCCAGTGTCAAAATATGCAGGGGAAGCAAACACAGGCAGGCACTGCAGCCCAAGCTGGGAAGGGCAATATCTACGACACCCCTCCAGATCTACCCGTCACACATGAAATACACCCCAGGTGCATTCGTGCTGGAGTTGAAAGCAATGCCCTACTATTTAAGACCTGTGAGCTACCATACAGCTGTAACTGAGAAAGCTCCTTTCAAGAGCTTACGTATCATTAACTTTTATCACTGCCCTCTCCTCCCAGGCACCATATGCTTTTGGATTCCCATCTAATCTTCTCTGCCTCAAATCTTCCCAAATGGAGCTTTTCTTTAGAGAGGGGAGGAATGTCTGTCCCACTCCATGCACAGCAAGAGAAGGAGAGGGGAGAAGATAGGGCCATCATAAAAAGTTAAAGTACTATCGATAAGCATCAAAGACAGTCTGACCCGTGCACTTAAGTCAATGAATGTCCACAGAGACCTGTTTGCAGAACAACCTGACACAAGGGGACCAGGTTTGCTGGGCAGCCAAGAAGCACTATTGATAACAAGGGATTAGCGGCTTGTGCAGTTCTGTCCTGCTACAGTATCCTTTTCCACCTCCATCTCTTTGAATCCGGAAATAACATACAAAAATTATCTCACCCAAATGAAGATGTCTCTAGCTGAACTGATTGCATAGGCTCTCCTTAATAAACCGTTTGAGGACACAATTCACACCAGCCTTAAGAGAGACACCCAGACAATGAGCTCAAGTGCAGACATCTCAAGAGAATCAGGGTAAATGCCTTGCAGCATCTACAGGTGAAGCCATGTGCATGGGATCCATAGGGCACATTCCCTGCACAGGTCTTAGATGGACAGAGGCTGAATTCACAACGAGACAAAAGGAGGTAGGTGCTCAGCTCCCACCAAATATTTCTGGAGCCCTTGGAAACACTAGCCAGGGACCACGCTAGAAGAATTCCATGGAAAGTTTCTGCAGACCCAGAATTCAGAGGCCAACCAGGAGCTGGTAGGACCAGCCAACTCACACACAACCTGTACACTGTCTCTGGGGTTGAAAAGCTAAACATAAGTCCAAGTTTACGCTCATATTTTCTAGAGCACCAACAATCTTTGAGCTCTAAGGTTTTGAAAGATGTTTCATTTCAATCTCTCTTCATCCCAATTGTACAAATTGCCTTTGCTATGCAAACTCCAACCCCCTGCTTCTATGCAGAAGAAACTGCAGAGAATACATCTCAAGGAGGATCCAAGTGACCAAAAAGCCCCATGCTGCCACAGCAACCTTAGATAGCTTGTTAAAATAATTTGCTTGTCATAAACACATAAACATCTGCAAAGTTTTGTTGTTTGCAAAATATTTTGGATGAGGCCCTTCGGTCCAGCTTTGTCTCCCAGTATGTCTGGTAGCATCTTCATGCCAAGATAAAATGAAACAATTCAAGACAGTGAAATATTGATGCGTGTGACCCTACAGAAATCCAGGGAGCTTCTACACAGAGACCCATTCAGAAGACGAATGAAATGAATGGCCCAAATTCAACTAACCCAAAGGAAAGGAGCCCTCTCCCCAAGTCCCTCCTTTAAAACCTATAACAGATGTAAGAAAAATTGGGCCCAAAGAAGCCTGAGCACAGGCTGCAGTCCAAGACCAGCTGCTTCTTCCATTTATAGCCACATTCACTTCAGCTTCGTTGCAGCATCTTAGACAATACAAAAGTGTCTGTGTGCCTGTTTGTTTGCTGGAGGAGTAAAGAACACAACTGGCTTGCTGTCAAGTTTTGTTTTTTGCTCACAACAATGTTTGATCTTCTCAAAACAAAGTTATCTCTCTATAATCTCAATTCAGTTCCTCAAGTCCTTTTACACAGTTTATAGACTTGGCACCATACCCAGCCTATGGTGTCCCTTCAACTACTGGCCAACAGAAACATCTCAGGCAGGGACAGAGGTCTAGAAATAGTTTAGAAAAAATGATTTCTTAACTACAGAAGGTTCATCACCATTGCCATCGCTTCCCTCCCCCAGCCAACAACAGTCACAAAACGAGCGGCCAGGCCTTACTGCAAGAGATCAAAGCAAACTCTTTGTTTTATCTTGGTCAAGATAACGGATTTTATTTGCCTTATCAGCCTGTAGGATGATTAACCTAAATGTGAGAAATCTTGAAGATGCCAAAGGAGTTGATGGTCGGGAAGCATGTTCCCAGCACGACCGCCATGGGCTCCAGATGTGCAGATACCACAAGATAAACAGAGAAACTCTTGAGTCTGGTTCCTACACACCATCCTCAGCCAGGGCTGCATCTCCCATCACCTTCCAGTGTCACTTATCCGTACGCAATGACATTGATGCACAACCCAGCCCACAGGCCCAATGGAGCAATGGAAGAGACCCAGCAGGTCCTTAAGCCCAGCACCAGGAGGACTCTGCAGCTCAGCATCCCCGGGTTCGCCCCCTCCTGGTCTCAAACGAGGCAACACAAGGAACTGGGAACCATAAGGTTTCCTATGGGAAACTATTCCTTCGCATAATGAATCTCCACTGGGGAGATCACTGCGTTTCCTACAGGCCCTCAGGGACTTCCAACAGGGCAAACTAACTCTCTGTGTGATTGCACTGGAGGCTGGGGACAGGCAGGGTGAATCCTGCACAGCTGGAGAACCCACGTGGACTGTGATGGCATCTGTATAAACTGTGCCCACGCAGACATGAAGAAGGGGACACGTGAATGTCAGTGTCACTGGAGATGAACACAATGTAATGTGTTTGGGAACAGCGCTCCCAGGGGCATAAAGACCTGCAGCAGAAGTACCATCACATCTGCATCACCTGGCCTCCTTCCTGACACCTCAGTGCTCAAAATACATCCCCCAAAAGGAACTGAGGTGTGCTGGCTGCTCCCTGAAGAGGCAGGGACACAGCACATGGTAACAGGGGAAAGCAGAAAGCACCCAGCCCTCCCTGTGCGTGTGGCACCCGGGTCAGGCAGCGACTCCGCGATGGGATGCGACCGTCTCCTCCGCACACATTCCTGCTCCTTCATTGCAAGTCACTGGCTCTGCAGCTCTCCATTTTTCCAGTTTATCTCATTTTTGGCACCTGACTTCACAAACTGGGACTCCGCGTTTCTCACTCAGCCCTTCCATTTGGTATCTCAGGCTGTAGGCACTTTCCCATTAAAAATAATAACAATAATTTAAAAAAAGACAGACTACCCGTAATCTAGCCCAAATGTGTCAGCTGGTTTTAAGGAAATGTTTCCCTACAGCTTTAATCTCTTTGCACAGTTAAATTGCAGTGCAGCTCAGGGAGCTGGAAATCATTACTCACTGCATCTCCACTCAGCCATGGCCTCTTCATTGCAGGGAACATCACTGTGTTAATAGTTGTCCAAATCCCTCTAACCCCCACCTCCAGCACAGCACCCTTGCAGGACAGCATAGAAGAAAAGTTGCCTTTTAAAATCTTAGCTCAACTCTAAGGGAGCGTCTAAAATAGCAAGTGCTAAAGAAAAGGCTTCCCTAGGGGTCCAAGGCTGGAAAAAAGTGTGAAAAAATTGAATTGCTTCACTCTCCTGCTGCCATCCTGCTTGTTCTGCAGCAAAATAGGAGGAGGGGACCTTTTGAGGTGAACACTCCTTTTATTAACTTTATCTGCCTTGATTTACCTTAACAAGCTCCAGAGCATCCTTGCAAGAAAGGACCATGCAGGAGGAGAACTGTGGCCCTTCCAGTTGTCAAGAGCTGGAAAATGGGGTGAAAGCAGGAGCAGACAGCAGAGCCTGTCTTGCTGGCAGCATGAGGACTCAGAGAGAACAGGGATGGGGATGAATATTTCTTGTTCTTCTGCCCCATGAAGACACCTCCTACCCTCCTTCCACCTTGAGAACTACAGCTGTGGAACAGGCTGAGCCCACAACACCAGCCACACCACCCTAATGCAGCTCAGTGCTATAGTTATTCTGCTCCTTTGTGGTTTGCTCTGAACTGCTGAGCTCTCAGTGATTGCCCTTCTCCTCCAACCAGCCTCTCCCTACACAACACGCTGTCCTGCACAACATGCTGTCCTGCATACCTTCAGCAGTGGGCCCAGGGGTTAAGGGCAAGACAGCTGAGCCCCAGCAGCTGGGGGAAGGCAAGTCCCAGCACAGGGCTGAGGGCAGCTGGAGGCAGCTGCCTGCATCCCCTGCTCAGCTGTTTGTGCCGGAGAGCCACCAAGCAACAGGATCGAGGGGCATCCAGCACCACGGGAGCATCTCTCGGCTGCAGGACTTCACATCATGTGTTGTCTCTGCTGCAGACATCAGGGAGCCAACGGTTTCACTTGGGGGGCTGTGGTGGGGCCAGAGCTGCAGCGGAGCTGGTGAGTGTTGGCAACGTGCCTCCCCCCATCCACAGGGCTCCCTGAGGGTCCTTGCGCAGCCTCCCCAAAACTCCTCCATGTGTTTAAGCCATTGACAAGGACAGATGCCATCCACCCACCCAGCATCACCCCAGGGTGGTGTCATGGACCACAGGGAGAAGCGCCCTGAAATGTGGTCCTGCATGAGAGCAGCCCAAGGCAACCTCAAGTCATGGTGATGGAGGAGGCTGGAGATGACTGGGAAGTGGACACAGGCTCTGGCAGCAACTCTGGGCTGTACATTGGTGCTGACATTGAGGGACAAGGAGCCAGAGCCCTCCCTGCCCCTTCCACTTTGGTTCCTGGCTCTCCTTGGAGGCATTTAGACTGAAAGCCCCTTTTGTACCAGGACCAAGGGCTGGCTTGCTCTGCAAGACAGACCCCAGACAGCTGGGCTCTTGGAAAAAACTCATCCCCAGCAGCTGTCCTGGGCTTCTGGAGTCCTTTTTGATGGAAAGGGCCCTCCCTCTCCCTCCTCCAGGCAGCTGGGGGATTCAGCAGCTCAGATGGTCTTCTGCTCTTAAAGTGCCCAATGATCAGAGCTCAGGAAGATGCTCAGAGCAGCCCAAACCCAGCAGGATGAGGCCAAGCACCAACCTACAGAAGATTATGGGCCTCCTGGGCACCAAACACATGGCGGCTGGGGACAGAGAGCATGTGCAAGAGGCCCAGGCTGACCCCATCACCGGGCTGCTCTTGGAGCTCAGCCATGGCCAGCTGGAGTTAGACCAACCTGCTACAGGTGTTTTTCCACTCTTCAAACCCAGCTCGGAAAAGCTGCACCTAAACCATACACATGCACAGTGAGAGAAACCCGCTTGAGTCTTATGGGGTCAATATCAGCTCCACCACTGACTCCTGATTTGATTTGAGACCATGCACACATGCTGAAACCCAGCCACTCTGCAAACCCCATTACAGCCCTGTGACCCAGGAGAGGAGATGGAGCAAGGGACCATCCTGTGGTCCAGCTCTGGGGCCAGGCATGGACCTCCCAGGTCCTGGCTTGGCCACCACACGTCATCCCACAAGCCCTGTGGAGAGACTCAGGGTGGGGTGGGGAGGTGGTGGTCTCCAACCGACCGCTGCATCCCTCACAGGAGAGGGTTTGTGGGTGATGGAGAACAGAAAAATAATTAACAGGCCAAAAAAGGAAAAAAAAAAATCTCCAAAACATAAGACAGAATAAATGACGGCTTGTGGGGGAGGGAAGCTGGATTTAATACGGGATTAATCAAAAACAAGATAGAGCTAATATAAGCCAGGG
Source organism: Streptopelia decaocto (assembly GCF_964273445.1). Lineage (NCBI taxonomy): Eukaryota > Metazoa > Chordata > Aves > Columbiformes > Columbidae > Streptopelia > Streptopelia decaocto. The sequence goes on along the minus strand of NC_138671.1, from coordinate 7,042,948 downwards.
CTCCAGTTTAATAGTGGCTCTGGTCCATGATGTTATTACACTTTGGCTCCAAGGCCAAAAAAACCCTGACTCCTGCTAATGAAGAGGCGGTTTCTGCCCCACAACTATAAGCAGCAACACTAAACAACAGGCCAACACAACATCCCCTCCCCAGCCGCCGCCTCTCCAGCACCTCCAAGGCTTTGCGAGATGCTGCACAGAGAGGTGGGTCCACACAAGGGCCAGAGCTGGCAGAATTGTGATTTTCTGCATGCACCCAAGGTTTTGGCATTTTCTTTTTTATCTCCTTATAGACTTGATAGCATTTTTGATTCAAACTGACAGCTCTTTCAGCCATGATAAACCCCAGGATAACAGCCTCGTATGTAGACACATCTGAGCACAGATCCAAAACCAGCCTCGAAAGACATCATCACTGAAGCTAAAAGAGCAGGACACAATGCTCAGCTCTGAGCCCACAGCAAGGGACAAAGACAGGTCTCACCCAAGCAGCTGCCCGGAGCTGTACTCACCTTCTTCTCTCTTTGGTGGGCTCTCCATCAGCACCGGCGGCGGCTTTGGCTCTGCCTGGGGAGGCTGGGGGGCCAGGGGAGGCTCTGAGCTCTCCGCTTGCCGCACCGGTGGGGCCGGGACCTCGGCAGCCTTGGCTACCTGAATTTCCACACGCTTGGTGGCCGTGTCGGGCACAGGAGCGTTGGCTGTATCAGCTCTTCGCTGGGGCATCTCAGGGATCTTTGATGGTGGCGCCTCCACCCTCCGGAGACCCGGCTCCTGGGGTTTGCCGAGGGTGATCTCAGTCCTCCTTGGGGTGGGCTCGGGGGGTTTGTGCCCCAGCGCATCTGCTCTTTTGAGGCCAAACCTTGACAACCCTGAGGTGGAGTTCTCCACCTGCTTGGATGAGATGTCAATGGAGATTTCTGTTCTTCTGGACACCGGCTCGGGCAGTTTGGGTCCAGAGAGCTCCACTCTCCTCAGAGAGGGCTTGGGTGATCTTTGGGCTGTGGGGTCTGCATGTCGGGCAGATGGCTCCGAATTCCTGGCACCAAGTTCCTGAAACTTCTGTGTGGAGCTGGAGACGGTGGACCTGAGGAGGGGGTTTGGGGTCCGTCTTGGTGGGGTGGAGGAATTTGAAGACTGATCTACCTCCTCGACCTCAAAAGATCTTTTCAGAGCTGAAAAACATGAGAAGGAGTTCAGAATTTAGTTACCATCCATCTGAGCATCTCAAGAGAGGCTTGCAGACACTGCCTGAGGCTCAGAACCCCAGTCCTGCTCCTCCACTCAGGGGTTCATAACCTCATTTAAAGCAGGTGGGGACAGAGAGCCAGGCTCCATCACTTCAGAAAAGTTATAAACCCAGTAACAAAGCTGGAACCAGAGCCAGAATATTCAGCCCCAGAGCAGAAACCATCCCCACGCTCGGAGGGGAGCAGGGGGCTCCATCGCAGCACGGCGCAGGACTTGGCTCAGCCCGACTCCCACCGCCTCCCCTTCCCTCCTGCATCCAAAGGATGCGCAGATAAACACAGGCTTCCCGGTGCGGGCTGCCAGCAAAGTCCAAGTCGGGAACGTGAGAACAATCCCAGGAGAACACCCAGTCCATATAAATACAGCAGCAAAAACAAAGGTGGCAGACAGAGAAGCTCATGTCCTTGAAAACAACCCTAGAGACCACCTGAGCCAAAAACTGAAGTGCCTTGAAAACATGAGACCCCAATGCAAAGAAGCGGCCAACCAGGAGGCCTTAGGGACATCCTAAAATCTAAACATCATCATTCCCATTTTGTCAACAGGGAAGTCAGAAGGCAAAGAAAGATGGATGCAACATCAGATCAGATGTTTAGATTCATGCTTGAAGAGGCAGGAGAGTCCCACCTTCACCGAGTCCCAGCACCGCACAGGATCTGCCCCTGTGCTCTCAGAGGTGGGTAAGGGCAGCAGAGGACACAGCCCAGGTGGGCACTGCCAGCTCCTTCATGGATGTGAAAACCTGCTCATCACTCCTCCAGCCAGCCAGCTCAGCCTCATTTTATTCCCTTCAACAAAGCAGCCTAAAAACCTCATGACAGATGCACCTGGAGGAACAGTTTGAAAGTAAATGCTCTCAAGGAACCCAATAGAAAAGGGAATGCTGGTGAGCATCTTTCTTTAATGAACATCCCTCTGGAAATATCTCAGTACCAAGTGGTTTGGAGATTTCTTTTTGACCCAATAATGAGCTTTGCCTACAAACAGCCTCGCTGACCTCTGGGTTTCATTGCATGAACCATCTCCATCATCTCAGCTCCTTTGAGTCCCCCTGCCAAAAGTAACGGTGGCATCACTCGGTGGCAATGCTGGAGCTGCTGCACGTGGCCCTTTCTTTTGGTCTCAAACCCCTTGAAGGGCCCCAAGTCCAGGGTAAACCCATCCAATGCCACCAGCACGGTCCTTCTGGAGCACAGCCATCCCCTGCCCTTATCGAAGGGCTGGACTAAATACAACACCCAAAAATGGCTTTTTTCCAGCTCTTTCTGCAGAAAGGAGAAAAAGGTCAAAGCCCAGACGCAAAAGGATTCACAAAGCCTAAGGAAGAGCTGCAAAATTGTGATTACAGATGCAGGAGACCCAGCCATCCAAATAATACCTCCTGTGCTGGTGCTGTGGCCCCAAGGGACAGCAAGAAGGTACCAAGCGGCTGGGCAGGGAACCGTCAGCCCAAGGGAGGGTTAGAAATGGCTCAGCACAGTTCCTGACAGCAAAATCACAAGGACTCCCAGGTCCCGGTGGTGTTCCCTCCCCAACAGTGTCACTGCTTTGCCTGGGGACAACCCAAGACCTTTCCCACTGGTGGCTCTCTGTGGGATGGGATGGCCACCTCGTGCCTCTGGTGGCACAGAGATTTCAGTACCCAGCTTCTCCTACCAGCACATTTGGCCACTACCCTGAGCCAGACATGGTTTGGACCAAACATCCCATGCATAGGAAAGGGATGGTGAATCATAGGTCTGTTTCCAGCCCCAAGACAGAGACCCGCCGCCATGAGCATGATCCTCAGGGATGTCACCTTCAGCAATGGTGGCCCTTGGTGGGACCGAGCAGGGCTGCAGCTCCCCTGCTTCTTGCACAGAGAAGAGACAAGGACCTCAGGAAGCAAAACAGCTCGCTCTCTCAAAAAAAAAAAAAAAAAAAAAAAAAAGGAGAAAAAGCTTAAAAATAGCCTGTCCTGCCCAGAGCCAAGAAAGGAAAGTAAACAGCCTCTGCTCCAGATGACCCTCCTCCCGGCTTCCTGCGGGAAGCTGCTGCACTGGTTACAGCAATGGGAGCTGCAGGCAGAGCAGCGCTGCAGGGCCCCCACCCCACGCCCACAGTGTCGGGGTCCCACTCCAGCAGTCGTGGCTGATGCTGCAGATTCCCGTGGGGCTCCAGATCTACATGTCCCCAATGCCCTGGGCTAAGGTGTCCTTGCCCCGAGCAGGGTGTGGGATGGCCACGCTGCAGGGTTATCCGCACTATGATATTTCCCAGGGGATTTTTGGCATTAGCAGGGCTTCCCCAGCCCCACCAGCAGCATCCGATCTGGTGTTGGAGGTAGCTGGCAGGGAAAGAGGCGGAGGTGCCGAGCATCGCCCTTCATCCCCTTCCTCTGTGCTGCGGGGCAGGGGCATGAGCACAAACTGGTGTTACACTGACATACGCTTCCTTTTAACCAATTCCAAACCAATTCAGGCAGCTCTGGCTCAATCCACCATCAGAAGCTTCCCTCCCACAGCAGGGAAATCCTGGAATCCCCTAAAATGCAACTTCCAAGCACTTTCCTTTCAGATGCAGACTTTGCCTGACTGTCACACGCCTGGGCTGGGAACCCCTTGACATAGTGTCCCTTTGGAGACAAGACCTTTGCAAAGCTCTCCAGGTAGCGGTGTTTTGCTCAGCATCACCAAGCTGCAGCCCCACTCCAAAGCGCCAGCCAGGCAGGAATAGCTTTTTAAAATACCAATATTAATCCTGGCAGAGGAGGGAGGCACAGGCTTTCCTAGACAGACCTGATGCAGGCAGTTCTGTCAGCTGCGCACAACACCCACAGTCTTGACCCAAACGTGGTTCCTGCCAGCCAGGCGCTTTGGGGTGAGGAATGTGTGCCTTCATTCCCGTCTTGAATACTCCCCAAGCAAGAAGAGGCCTGAGAAGCCACAAAATATTTACGTGTCTTTCTATTTTGTGCTGCAGTGCTGGAGATGTCTGCTCAGCACAGCCGCTGCGTATTCCCGGTCACCCCATGGCCAAGAACCAGCAGGTCACACGCCACCAGTTAAAGTCGCTCTTTAGGGATCTTGCAAATTGGGAAGAGAGGGCAGAGGTCTGTGTCAAATCCCAGTAGCTCATACAACAGCCAAGACTTTTCCAGAGAAGTCACAAGCAAGTGGTACAGCTGAGGCCCCGTATTTACACACTGCTCTCCCAGCAGGTAAGTCCCTCCTTGGGGGTCTCAGCCAAGCTAAGGGCACGCAGATGCCATGAAGGGCTCTGGCTCCTGCCCAAGGGCTCTGTATTTCCTGATGGTGAGCACCGAGGTTCCACAGCACATCATTCACCGCGGCTCAGCCCACTCCACAGTCCAGCTCTGGGCACCCCGTGGCACCCAGAGTGCATCAACAAGGGAACATCTGCTCCTTCTTTCTTCCCTTTTTAAACAGAATATCCCAAGAAACAGTTGAGAGGGTGCTTTAGACAAGGAAACCTCTATGCAGAGAACGCAGGAGGAGACCAAAATAAACAGCAAAGGATGTTGGCTCCTTCGGGACCCACTTCGCAACCGGAGCCTCGGGCTCTGCCGCGGCTGCAGCGCCCAACTGCTTCCCATTAAACATCCTCTGCCCCTCCCCTGGTCTCTGTAACCCGGGGGTTACGTTTGCTTGCTTGCTTAAGCACGGAAAGCTTTTCTGGGGTTTTTTTGACACATAAGAGCCTTATGGGACAAGGGCAGCCAGGCGCCCTGTTATTCCGCCCGATACAATGGGACCGTTTGAGAGCGCTGACTTTCTCTAAACTGCTACCAGATGGTCACCTCCTGTTCCCGGGGAGGAAAGAGGGGGAGGCTGCAGGTCTCATCTTTCAAGGAGCCCTTGGAAACCCAACACAGCATTAACCGCTCATGGCCCCTAAAGCTTCCCAGACCCCTGTCACCAGGCAGCAGGATGCTCATGGTGGTTTTCTGGCCCAATTTGACTGTAAAAGGTGTGTTCACCCAGGTTACCACGGGGCCATCTGGGTCTGGCTTATCCAAACCCACCACTCATGATGCCACTGAATTGCTGCCGCCATCTGTAACAGAGGTAGGTGCATTTGAGTGAACTAAAGAGTCAGTTATAGAGACAAGTAGGATGTTGTTCATGTATCTACGAGGTGTATACATATCATATATATACATATCATATACATATACATAATATACATATCGTATATTAAACCCAAGGTCCCGCAGCAGAAGGGGAAGGGGGCTGCACCCCTGCTGCAGGGCCAGAGCAGGATATCTCTATCCCATCCTCAACAATAAGGTGCTCCCAACTGCACCGAGCCCCTCAGTGGGGTCAAAAACATGGGACTGAGAAGGGAAATTCGCTGGCAGTGTGGGCAGCAAGAGATGCTACACACGCTGGCGGGGCTTTGCGAGTAAACTAAAAGCTTCAAAACAGCCTGAAAAAATCACATCCCCTCCTACACTTCGAGAAATGAAGGCACGAAACTTTAAAAGCACTTTTCCCAAAGCTGCTGGTCATCCAACGTAAGGGAGAAGTTTGGGCTGCTGGATCCCTTCCCTGTGTTTGTGCCAGGAGGTTTCACATCTTCCTTTTACCAATAAACCAACCTTATTGCAATACATACATATAAACACATATATATAAATACAGAATGACAATCTGCTCCTGTAACGGGACTCTCATGCTATCCTGCATCAGGTTATGAACAGTTTATGTACAAACAAACTGACTCTACAAACAGCATTCAAAAGAAGTTGCAATAGATTGCATGGTCTGACACGAATTGTGTGTAGCAGATAACACTGGGAACATGCTGTCAATATGCAGTGCCTTCCTGGACTGTGCAAATGGCATCAGGAATTGAGGTATGAAGGAAATTTGGGGATAAATACAAGTTCAGGGCTCTGACATTAACCAAAGCCTTTCAAGCAACATTTCACTCACATGCAATAAGCCACAAAGACAACCAGAGCCAAATGCAGCAAACCTCTCATTTATCAGCAATGAACATGCAAAAGCAAAGTCAGGACTAAGAATAGAAAAAAATAACATCCACACTCAGATTAATTCAAAATCCCAGCTTTCCAGTCCCTATAATGTAGTTCTAGAAAGATTTTAGCTTTGATTCTCCATTACACTTTGGTTTATATAACCATTAACCCTCAGCAAAATGCTTCCAGATCAGACCAGTATATTTTACATCCCTTATATTAATTTCATACTTGTACAGAAAATTACATAAAATACAAGGTATCCAGCCCAGCAGATTGCATTACTGGCTTTCTGCAGCTTTTTCCTCTGGTCTGTGCTCCAGTTTCTTTTCATAAGGGGAGGAGGAAGGAGGGAAATAAATCTCTGTGCCTCCCAGGGGACTGCAGATTTGGTTTGGTTCACTAATATTTCTAAAACGCCTTAAAAGTATTACCCAGAAGGCAAAAGTATGATGCAGATGGTCATGCAGATAGATCCCAGACCATCCTGTGCTACCAGCTGGGGTGCTGGTACCACACTGGTGTAAGAAGCCATAAGCACCCAGACGCCGTCCCCATGAGTCACGACTCCCAGCGCCCACGCAGGGGACGTCAAGAGTGACTCAGGTGGGCGACCTGCCTTGGTGGTGGGACTGGGTGATTAAATCATTAAGTGATTAATTCTCTGCTTGAGAAGACGCTCTGATGAGTGGTGTTGCAACGCGCTGGTTAAAAAGCTACAGAAAAGGGTAAATTAGTAAAAGTAGCTGAAGGAAGGAGCCGTTCAGGCCCGCGGTGCTGCCCACTGATTGTTGGTGCCACCACAGCCAGCTCTGGCACCTGTGTTGGTGGGGACATCCAGCACCACAACGCGAGTAGATGTACAAACATCCTGACTGCTGGCAGAGAGCAGAACCCTATTCCTTTCTCCTCCCTGGTAAACTAAACATGCTTTTAAAAATTAAAAAAAAATCCATTCTTTTCACATTTTTCCATCTTTGCGCTTTCAACGTCCAGACAAAATAAAGATGCAGCCCCACCCCCAGCCCTCACCATGCTCCTTCCCACCCAAACCAGTCCAGGTGGCCAGTGCCAGCATGGTGCCATGTGCCAATGTCCTCACCACTAACCCAGCCCAGACTCCTGGAGCTGGGACAAGCTGGATACGACCCAGCTCACCAGGAGTAAGGGCCACACCATTTTGTGATGCTTACTCAAACTGCCACCTCTACTGCTGGGCGGACAGTGGCACAGACCAATGTGGTCACAGTGTCCCCTGCCCTGCAATCGTGCCTGACGTTGATGGTACCAACACCCAGTCCAGCACATGTCCCCAGCGCCAGCTGAGGAGCAGAAGCACCACATGGGGATGTCCCCACCTGAGGATGGATGCAGGGGGACAGACACTCATGATGTCTCACCTTTTGGCATGCAAACCAGCCAAGAGCCAGCTTGGATGGACCCTGCTCTGAAGGTGTCCCCAGGAGCCCCAGGTGCTGATCTCCATCCAACAACCTTGCAAAAGCAATCACGGTAAAAGCCTGAGTCAGAGCCATCAGCAGATAAAGAGTTCTTATTAATCTGCAGGCAGCCTTTCAGAGTAAGTTGGGGATAATAATAAACTCTTAATTGCTCAAGAGCTACTCCTCACCAGCACCCTCTGTGCAGCAAGGAGGGGAGCAAGGACAGCTCTCCTGCACCAGGACAGAGAGTGGGTGCAAACTGCCGACCTCGTCACAGGCAAAGGAGAAGGGTGTCAGGACCAAACAGCACCTTCCAAGTACAAAACAAGAGGTTGCCAGGACACAACCCTGGCCCAAGGCTAAAGAGCACAACAGGGCAGCCCACCCCAGTCCCACAGAGAGGTCCCCTGATGGACCCTGACCCCCACCAAACAGGCACATCCCCATCAAGAATTGGACCCAGACCCAGTGACTCATTTTGCAGGCTTCAAACAATTTTAACCAGGATTTAGGGTCACTTGGCCTGTTGTGTCCATGTCCCACCTCTAAAGACCAAGAAGGTGCCAAAGCTCACTGCAGCAGGAGCAGGGAAGGAGGTCAGGAGAGGAAAGAGCCTGATAATGGTCCTGCAGAAAGACGTTGCCTTAAATATCAAATATCAGAGTTCGAAACATGAATATCTGGAATGATTATGGGCTCTGAAGTCCCCATTATTGTCTTTGGATTTATGACAAGCTCCAGCCCAGGCTTTTGCAGCTGCTGTCTGGGTCCTGGCTCCTGGGAAAACGGGCTCAGCAGCTCCCTGCAAGGACAGGCTGCAAAACAGAAAATAAACCAGCACCCAGACAGTGTGGCCACAGGACACCCAGAGGTGCTATGACTCCCACTTAACGGTAGGTTTACTGGTGTGTATTGGCCAAGAGATGCACACATGGTCACCCAAATGTGTTGGGTATGACCCAACATGTTCTTCAGATGTTTCCTACCCACTCCACTGCCATAAAGCACCAACAGGCAGCAAGCAAAGAGTAAAGCTAGAGAATGATTATACTTTAGGTGAGCTTTTTACTCCGGGAAAGATGCTACCAAGATCCCAGAGACCAGCAAGTACTTGGAAGAACCAGTATGGTGTACACACTCCAAAACCTTGACTCACCTCCAGGCACCACCAGCAGTCTTGCACAGCCAAAGCAGCTGCCCTGGCCCTGGTGTAAAGACTCATCCTCTCTCTGTCCCTTCCCATCGAGCTACTTTTGAAAGGTTTCTTTATGATTAGCAGAACACTGGGCTCACTTTGCCCAAGACTGACCTCAAATGGGCAGCAAGAGCTCACCTGTACCAGCCAGCGCTGGAAACCCTCCATGCTGACACAGAGCCAAGGACACTGTGCTCCGTGCTGCAGTGGCTGCCCATCCCCGAGGACATGCAGCCCAGCCCTCCTTGCACAAGATGACTATAAACAACGACCTTTGAATGATCCTACATCCTAACACGGGCCAGAGGCTATCCCCAGAGCCCGGTTCACGTGGACCGAGAGATCCACCTCCTGTTCTTCCCCTTCCCACTCACTCACAACCTTTTTATTCCCAAGGAACTAAATATACATAGGGAAAAAAACAACCCGCAACAGCAGGTCCCTGCTGCCGTAACCAGGCAGATGCGATTTTCCCACTCTGCGCACGAAAATCCAGTCCTGACAGAACTTCTGCTGAGGAAGATGCAACTCTTGCCTTCCCATAGGCACCTTCCCCCAGCTCCTGCCTCTCCCATCACACACAGATTTGGCAGAAAACTCCCATAAACTCCATCCTTTTGTCTCAGATTCAGAAATATAGATAGAAAGAGTAGAAAAAAGGAGAGAAAACTCTCTGAAGCGCCTGTAAATCTCGTCTTTGAGGATATTAGAGGCGACTTGCTGTCTCGGAAGGGCACGCTACATCCATCAGCTGGGAGAGCAGCGTTGGCTGTACCCACGCTTGGCTGGTGATAAAGAATACCAGAAGGGACTCATTGCGGTGTAATTTTTTGAAGACAGCCCAGGAAATCCAACAATTGACACTGAGGAGCTTTGTTTCACTCCTAAGCTTGAGATGATGCAAGATACAACCTGAAAGAACTTTTTGCGTCTCCTTCTCCAGGCGTTGAACCTGCAGACATGGGACCACTAGTCACAGACCTAGTCTCCCGGCCTAGTCACATAAGCCCAGGTGAGCACTGATCCTAGAAACCCACAGCAGGGCTTGCAGGAGACACCCTGAAGCCAAGTGAGATGCTTACACAAAAACAAAGCACATCCCCACTCTGGGGCTTTTAATAATATTGAATTCAAGCCATATCACCCACATAACATTGTGACCATCCCTTTGGCACGTTCCTGCTAATATTAGCAGCAGGGCTGAGTCCCAGCATCCGCAGCACGCGGCAGCAGCTGCTCCGCAGGGCAGCAGCCCGGGGGATGCACCGCGGCCATGCGGCACAGAGACATCCCAGGCATGCGCTCAAGGAAATTTTAAGGACGAGCCCCTAAGATTCATGCATGTAGAAAAGCCAGTTTCTATTACAGCACCCTGCTGAAAACAACCTGGCTAATGTTTTGTTTTGTTGGTTTTAACAACACGACTTAGCACAACTCAGTATCTCACTGAGACAAAGTCTTTGGTTGAAATACTACAAATACCATGTATTGGGTGGTGCAACAAGTATATGTCTGTATGAAAAAAGATCCAATAGTGGAGTAGAAAACAAAACAAAACAACAAAAAAACCCTAACAACTAGAATAGCCTTCCTATAAGCACTGACATGTCCGGGCAAGGCTGGAGGATCCCTGTCCTCAGCACCCAGCTCCACGCAGCTCTGACCACAGCGCTGCCAAGCTCACCCACCAGCGAGCACACACCCCCCAGGGGAGCTGGGCTGTGGGGAATGGGTAAATCACGGACTAATGACCATCGCCAACATCCGTGTCGTGGTTTCTGCCAGAGCAAAGCTGCAAGCCTGTGTCCCCCCAGGTTCCAGCTCCGGACATCACGTTGAACCCCACCGCACCACTCACTGCTCTGTGCGCTTACAGCTCCACTCGGCATTTACCATCATCCACAGCTTGCACCCGCTATGATATTTTGTGTTTCAACATTATGAGGAAATTAATCTGACAGTATTGGGAAAGGTAAAGAGCACTCAGCATCACAGCTGCCAACTCACCATCAGTGATTGCCCAAAAAAATGGGCCTTGGTTACCCCTGGGACCCTGCTTGGCAGCAGCCACATCCCATGGGGATGAGGGACTGGTGCAGATCTCTTCCGTCTTACCACCAGGCAGTAGATTGTAAGTGCACTGTGCTTTCAGTCCTTAGCAGGAAGATGGGTACCACGTTACAGAGCTATCTTTGGGCATCATTGCAACCAACGCTGCAAGTAGGAGCATCCGCCCTTCTCTGCAGTCCAACATCGCAGACGCTGGCACTCCCGTATCACCCAACGTGAATGGGATCAGGATGGTTTGGGGTTTACACAATGTTAACACACTGTACAAGCATCCCACCACCCAGACTGATTTACTGCTACAGGATTTCTCTCCTGCCGCTCAGAGGTTTGTGTCTGAGAGTGTGGGGAGCTGAGACACCCACAGCCCCCTCTGAGGCAGAGATGAGCTTGGGAAGTGCTGCCACAACCACAGCTGAACCAGCCACGTTTCCCAAAAACCTGCCAAAATCTATAAACCCAGGGGCAGAACTATCACGCTCTGTAAATCCTAGCAAACCACAGACCTAATTATGATCTCCCCCATCAGAGATGAGGAAGCTTTGTCAGTCAAACAGGCAGAATTAGTGCCCTCCCCGCAGGACCTGCTGGCTCAGGACAAGGTGGACACACGTACCGCTGCCTGGATGCGACATCCTCATTGCATCATCAGGCATAAGGAAGAACGCGCTCTGCTGTCCTAGTGTTTCCCTCTCACATGTTGCTTCGATTTGGAAGCTAAACTGGAATCGAGTATCTCGTACTCCTTTCCCCCTGCCAAAGGGCCCTGGCATCCTCCTCATGCTCACAGAGGCTGGCAGCTCCCACAGCCGAGCCTGCAACTCCCTGCCTTCTGCAACCCAGCAGCTACAAGAAACCCAGCTGTCCTATGCCAGGGAGGATGCTACAAGGAAAGCAGGCAGGGATGCTAGGAGGAAAGCAGGCAGGAACAAGCAGGGTGATTCGGGAGGGCAGGCAGTGTGTGACCAGCAAGAACAAAGAGGGCTCTGGCTGCTGGATGATCTGGTGTTTCTGCCCAGTAATATTTTTTGGCTGATCTTTCCTGCTTGGCCACGGGCTGCCTGGGGCTCAGATACCCACCCAGCAGACACGAACACTGCATCTCCTGCCCTACAGGCTAGAAATTAATTGCCTTGTTCTTGGGAAGCTGCTGTGCAACTCAGAGAACTAATTAAATTGTGGAACAGTAGCCCGGATCCCTGCTCAAGGGCAGGGCTGCAGATGCACAGAGCTTTCCCCAGCCTCTCCCTCTGCACAGGCAGCAACTATAAAGTGCTCCGTGGACTGAAAAAAATCGCACTGCGGAGCAGCTTGGTGCCACCAAGGAACACACACAGCCCAAACAAGCAGCCCTGGGGCTCACGGCAGAGCCTTTATCATATCCAAGTAGGGAATTACTCATTCTTCAGAGATTTAAATGCAATTGGGGCAGGGCAGAGAGAAGACTCTAATTACATCAGCACTTGGGAGCCCTGTGGTGGGGAAGCTCGCAGGTCCCAAAGGACAGTTACAAAGGCGTTGTTGAATCCCGAGTGCCAAACTGATAGTGGTTTGGGGTTGCTCTCTGTGCGTCCACTCTCGTCAGTCCCAATCTTCCTGTGGGACGTGACTTCCCTCAGCCTCCTGCTAAACCCTCTGCTCCAACTTTGGCTGAAGAATGCCCAGGGGCTAAAGAAAGCCCAGGGGCTGGAACAAGAGGACATAAACACAGCTAAACCTTATGACGAGGGCTCGAGAGACCCCCAGCTCTGCCACCCATTTCCTGCTTGACCTGGAAGAGGAACCCTTGTGCTCTCAGCTTCCTCAGCTCCCCAGCAGGAAAAACACCACTGGGCTCCTTCCCAAAGGCAAGGCTGAATTCAGCAGGAGGCGGTGAGGCCGTCTCAGCCTATAGCTACACGCGCAGTCCCTGGATAAGTTTTCACTGCGGCCCCTAGATCTCCGCTATTTTTTTTTTCCAGAAACCACTGCACAAAGCTCAGTTTGGATCTCTGCCAGGATGTGCGAGTGCGTAGGGATGGAGCTGCTCTTCCAAAACTCTGCTCAGGAAGATGAGCTCCCCCGAGCCGATCTTTCAACGTCTGCTTCAAACCACCCCCCCTGCACCCCTTTTCTGCCTGTCTCTAACTCTCATACCCATCTGGCAGCAGCACGCTTCTCCACTAGCTTATTTTTTTTGCCTGAAAAAGCCAGCGCACTGAGCAAGAACCACAGACGCCCGGGGAGAAGGCATCCCCGTCCGCATGCCAAGGGGATTGCAAGGAGATACTCCATCGGAGAGCAAGGCAATGCGATCGGGCAACTGGAGCTCTGCCACGGGACAACTGCAAAGCTTTCTAAGGCAGCAGCTCCTGCTACGGACATCTTTAAACTTGGGTTCACTAGCCACCTCCCAGCTACTCTAGGGCTGTGTTTGCATCCAAAATCTGGGAGTCGACAGAAGAGCTAGTGCCTGAAGTTTTACAGACTTTTATCTGCGTCAAGCGTGTGTTTTCAGCTAAAAATCGACACAAGCCAACTTGGGAAAGGCAGAAAAAGAAAAACATCCCGTAAGACCCTGCCTTAGCAGATAACACCCGAGCGCAACGCTGCCCCGAACAAAAGACACCGCAGCCCGGACCATCCCCGGTCCTGGGCTCCGGCGGTGCCGGGGATGCGGCTTGACCGCTGGTCGCCCCCGGGCACCCCCGTTCCTTCCAGCCCCACCCGCCCGGGCGCTCCGGGACCCCGGCACAGGCCGGTTCCCCTATGGCGGCAGCAGCGGGAAGAGCCGGGGGGCGGCCGGACCTTTGGGGGGGCTCAGCGCCGCTCCCCCCAGCCCAGCGCGGTGCTTGCGAGGGGCGCGGGCGGCTCCGCGCTGCCTAGCAGCAACTTCTACTTTTTCCCGGTTTAGTCCAAAAAAGCAGCATCCCCCCACCCCAAGGCTGAAAACCCTCCGTCCCCAGGGCCACCCACCTTCGAAGTCAGAGATGATGCCCTCCAGGTGGGCGTTAACGGCCGGGTCGGCCATATCGGGGTGCGGGGCGCTGCCCCCCGGCTCTGCGGGGCGCGGACAGGCGGGTACGCGCAGCCGCCGCCGCCTGCGGCCGAATGAATGGCGGAGGGCGAGCGGCTGCGGCCGCCCCCCGCCCCGGCGGGCACCCTGCCATGCCGCCCGGCCCGGCCCAGCCCGGCCCAGCCCAGCCCAGCCCGGCCCCCTCGCCGCGCACTGGCTGCTCCAAACGCCCGTCACACCGCCCCCCCGCTCCGCGGAGCCAGCCCCTCCGGGGAAGCGGCGGGCGAGGACCCCGGGGGGCGGACGGGGCACCCGCGGAACCGGGCACTGCCCCCCACCCGGGAGAAAACAGCTTCGATGTGGTCCCGCATCCCCAGCAGAAAGCAGGGGCTGGAACCCGCACCCGACGCCCACAGTCCTCCATGTGCCGCGGGTAAGAGGTACCAATCTTGGGCAGCAACCCAAGGATGCCCCACCAAAGGGGCGGCAGCAACCGAAACGGGGGGGGGGGGGGGGGGGGGGGCGCGGTTACACCACTGATGTTCTCCAGCACTGATCACGCATTCACTTTTCAATATGCCCTTGTTTGGAAAGGAGGAACTCAGCCTCCCTCCTCTCTTTTTATAATTTCTCAAAACCAAACCAGAGCACTAATGGCAGTGCTAACTCATCACTACCAAATCCAAGCCCTTTCCACAACCATCACCGCAGCAGCAGAAGAGGCTGCAAAACCTGCCCCAAAGCTGAGCATGGGGCCAGGCTGCGCACCAGCCCGAGCCAACGAGGCAAGTGCCAGCTCTGGGCACCAGCACCAGCCCCTTCCACAGCCCTGCTGCCTTCTTTCCACCTCTCACACCCTCTCGGTTTGTGCAGCTCTTTGCTCGTTATTTTCCCTTCCCATGTTGATTCAAATCCTGCCCTCTTGACCCTCTTTTCATCCTCCCCGCCCTGTGTTTTAGTAGCAACATTTAAAAGTGATGATACCCACTGAAATGTGTCCAGGCACATCAACAGGAAAAGGCGAATTAATGGGCTGGGTTTTTAGTCCACTTTGGTTGAACCATAAAGAAAAATTATGCTAAACAGTAGTACTGTTACCATCTGTTACTGCAGAAAGTACATGCTTCATCACTTATGTCACACTTTTAATTTTACACTTCCAAAGTCTGCAAACACCACAGACTCCCCAAGAGTGTACATGAACCAGAAAATGAAACCAACAGCACCAATTTCCCAGTCAAGAAACTTCAGCTTAAAAAAAAGTCAAATATAAATCACTGCTGAGCTAGGTTTTCCATACTGTTAATAGCTTGAGGTTTTAATCCAAGGAAAGACATTACTTTAAAATGTGAGAACTGCTTAAATAGTCTTGAGAATGCACCTTTAAAGTAGAGGTATGGTTTTTTCAGATAGATACAGTGGTTTTCCTCCCCTTTCACAGAGAGCAGCGCTCAGCTCTCTCATTTCTTGCACTCCTCACACTGTCAGAAACCAACGTACCGCAGCAGTGCAGAGGAAGAGGCTTTGCATCGCTGCGCAGTCATGATGTGGAAATGTAAATGCCTCCCCATGCAAGACACTGTCTATAAAGCCACCGGTGCCTGAACACCCCTCCCTGATCCCGATACCTCAAAGGAGAACAGGAATGATCATGGACCCGCTCAGCACAGGGGCGTCATGTCCCTGCTGTCCCTACACGCTCTGCAGGGAGCGGTGACAACTGCCACATTGCCTGGGAGCACATGCTGGCTAATTCACACCTGTGGCATTGATTTTTTCAAAAGAAAGTGGCTTTCTTTTTCTCCTTGAGAGCTCATACGCGGGTCACATTCACAATTCATTTCAAGAAGGTAAAAATGTAGCTGTCAATAATTAATCTTAGTTACTGAGCAAGGAAAAAAAAGCTGCTTTGTTAAAAACTGTCATGACTTCCTTGCTGGAGGAGCAGAACCTAGATAAGCCTTATAACCCTTAAGCATCATAGCTCCCTGGTACACTCTCATCACAAGGTTGTAAAATGGGTTTAAAGGAGAAAAAAAATGAACTAAGCAAGACAAACGAAAAATGAATATTGTACAAAAGATTTTCAAAAAGTAATAGGGTCAATCTGAGGAAGGACTGAGCACTTTTGTTGATGTTCAGCGTCTCCCACCTTTGCAAGCCCCATAAGACCCAGTGTCAGATCCACTGCCTGGAGGTTGGTGGCTCATTCTGACCAAGGTCACACAGAGATTGGTCTGGCACTGTGATGGGGACTCTGATTTTGAGGTCAACCAGAGGCGAGAAGAAATAAACCGCTAGAAAAACTACTGTGTGATGGATTCTGAGTAGTGAGCATCACAATGACACCTACCAGTCTCGTGAAGATGATGAAGCAGCTCGAAGTTCTTCAGCAGATGAGTCTGAGGCAGTTTGGTTTAGTCTCAGCTCCCTGGGTCACTCTGCATTGCTAAGCTAAGCTGATATTATCATCCTGGATCTAATAAAGGTTTAGCAAATCAACAGGCCTAGAGGAGAGCCCCAAGAAGTGTGAAATAAAATATCTGGACTGTAAGTAGTTCATTTTCATTAAAACCAGCTGGTTAATATTGCACCCATGTGCACCTAAGGCACCAAGAAGGGGAGAGGAAGATGAAAAATTACAGCAACTAAAGAATAACAAGAAGAGCTCTAATAGTAAATATTTAAAGCAAAAGGTATGTAAACAACTCACCCCTCAGCACATAACCCAAGTGCCTGCTAGTAGAGGAGGAGCAAGCTTTCCTCCAGGGAGATATAAGCTCATCCTTCCCTCTCCTGGAGACTTTCTTGAATCTTAATCTGATTTAGCCATAGTCAGAGGCATGCCTTTAGGAGTGCATAAGACCAAAAAACAAAAGTCATTTGCTTATCCAGTTTGCACATAACTAAACACCAGTTCATCTGTCTTTCTGCCTTCATCCCCAACTGAAAAAGCTTGTGTTTAGCTAAACGCTTGTTGTAGGAAGTCAGGCGACCCTGGGAAGCTGTGCACCCCATCCCAGAGGGATGGAGAACCCACCACCTCCCCTGGAATTTGTTTCTGGGGCTCCCGTCAGTGCAGGCGTGTGCCGCACTGCTCATCCAAACGCAGTTTCGGCACAGGCTCCGCTTTGCCCTTGTCTGGTAGATCAAGGAGATTAAGGACCCTGAGCCTGCTCCTGATGAAAGATCTCCCACACTGATCACATCACCTACCTCGCCTTTGATAAACTAATCAGGTTCTGCTCCTTCTGTCCTTCATGCTAGGTGTTTCCTTCAGCCCTTTTAGCCACTTTTTCTGGTTTTCTTAGTCCTTTCTCCCAACTTTCTGCAAGTGTTTGTTCTTGGATAGTTTTGTTGCTGTTGTTTTTAATAGAGAGAACTCAAAGAGAGCAGATCACATCTCTTCTGTTGCTTGCTGCTCTGCTTGCTTACACAACCAGGGGTCTCACTGACTCTTTTATTTTATCAGAGGACTCCTGGTCAGCTGAGACCTTCAGGACATCGCACACAGCAGATGCTGTCCAAGACACAACCCCTGCTCTGCAAAACCACTGGCTGCAAGAGGGTTTTAAGCAAGTTACTTTCCTTGCTGTATTACATTACAATGGAAATATTTCTTGTTTCTTTTCTAACCCAGGTCAGCGAGGGCACTGACTGCCCAGCCCTTTTTTCCTTCATCATCACTCTGCTCTTCAGATGAGCAACAAACTTCCTGCAAAGCTGTTTTCTTGGCCTAGAAGTGAGTTCCTGTCTGTAAATTCTGCTGATCACTCTGTGGTAGATACCAAGCTAAAACTGGCTCGATGTCATGATAACTGGCAAATAGCAGAAACCTTGTCTCGTGTCCCCTGGGCTCTCCTGCCCCCCAGGCAGTGATGGACCTCAAGGGATTCTCCAGATCACAGCTCAGCCTCCTCCAGAAGCAGCCAGTGGTCACTGCCTCTGCCTTGACATCAGTGAGGGGGGAACATGATGCAGAGCAGACACAAATCGCTTCAAGAAGGAAGGAAAAAAAGAGAGAGAAAAAAACCCAAGGACATGGTTGGTATCAGCATTAGACGATCCCTTATCAAGATAGGTTATGGCAGAAAAGGGACTTTCCTATCTGCGTGCATTTTAAACAGCACTGTACAGTTTCCTTGCAGACTGCTAAGAATGCAGTTTTTCGGGCAGATTTTCTTCCTCCTACAAGTCAGGGTTCCTCTGAACCTGCGGAGCTCTTATCGTTCTCATGATCTGCTGCAGTCATGAGCGTCAGGCTGGGTTGGACTAGGTGACATGAGTCATTGTGGCTGCCCCAGTCTTAAACTATCTACTACGCAAAAGCAGGTAATTAATCTACAGCATCTTCCCTTTCCTCCTCCTACTTTAATTAGAAAACAGAACTCTTTATTGATTCTGGCCTCTTCTGTAAAACGCTTTGAGACTCACTGACTAAAGTACTACACAGGAACAGCTAAATATTATTATAACCATCTAATGAGAGTCCAAATATCTTCTCTTGCTGCTGATCATGAATGAAATATCTTTGCCAGCCTTTCTGGGTAGGTTCAGTGCATGGATGGAGGCTCTTACAGCATGCAACACCAACCCCCAGCATTCAGCATCCCATGGCATCACTTCAAGCCAAAGTACTGGGCACACCTTCCACTTGGCTATTGTCAGATGGGCAACACCAATGTAGGGTAACAGGGTAGAAACAAAGGTATAGCAACCCAAACAATGCAGATTTTTGAAGATAAATGAATGGTGAGTCACCTCTAAGCCAAGAAAAAAGGCTGTTGCAATTACTTTGCTCCCTGCATCTTCTGAGTCCTTGTGCTTCCAAATCTACCAGGAAGAGGCATAATGATCTCTGTGTTACAGGTGGGGAAACTGAGGCACATAACAGCCATCACTCAGAAATGGGGAGCTGACATGCAATCAGACCGCAGTGGTGAGCTGTGCCGAATCCAGCCGAATCCTTGGGAAGTGCCAGTGCTACTGGCAGGGGACGGGGGGAAATCCGGAAGGAAAACCAGAGACGCAGTTCCCATCACCTCCGCCTATGCTTTCACGTAGGTGACGGCATGAATCCAGCCCTGCTGATTACGCAGGATTTGTCATAAAAAGAAAGGCTCTTTCCCAAGGTTTCAGTCTCTTCCTGCTTCCAAAGAAGTAGGAAACAGAGCAAGGATGGGCGCACTTCAGTGCTAGTCACACTCCCCTTCCTTTGCAACAAAACCAAGATCATGGGAAAAGTTAAAAAATAATCAGAATCAGTTTGCTGATTTCAGATTGCTGGATAATTAACTGATTTTCTAGATAAAGGAAGCGCAAGCCAGATACCACACAGAATGGGTCAGATGACTTTGAAGACTGGATAACAGAAATAGGATGAAATCTGGAAGAATGACAGAAGGTCAGTACCTAAAGGGCTTTTAATAAAGTCTTTGCTCATGAGAAGCGCAGCAGCAGGAAGGACCTCACCATACCGGTGGGTCCCAACGTGACCACAAGTCACCAATGAGATGTAGTTAAAGTGAACGCACTCCTGAAATATAATAGATGAGATACTTCCAGCAACAAAGCAGAAATTACTAGTGCTCTGTCTCGAGTCATCCTGGCTACGCAGCATCAGTAAAAGTGGGTGGAAATGAAGGTGGAGAGGGGATGGGACTGCTAGAAGCATCGCATACAGATGCATCGCAGGGGAGAGCAAAGATCACTTGTTGCCAAGGGAACAAAAACACCCCAATCCAAACCTAAACACAGTTGCAGTATAAACAGGTCAATAAGAGCTGAAAATAAGAAGAAGATTTTAACAGCTAGTGATAGGAGACAGAAAGGGGCTGCTGTGAAATCAAGGGGGCACACTGAGAGCCTGGAAAGGGAAACACAGCCCGCATCCCGGTTCATGCACATCAACCCAACCAAGGGCACATCCAGCCACCCCGATGCTCTTGGGGGGGATCAGGGGGGTCCCCAGCACATCGGCAGAGCAGGCTGGCAGCCCCTGTGCCTGGGAAGGGAAACACAAGCCCCTGGTGTTGATTAAACAGCAGGGGACACTTGCAGGGGAAGGAAATGGAAAGACGATCAGGAACTGCATCTGCCTGAGCCTCACGCAGTGAAAACAAACTCGGTCTCATGCCCTCTTCTCATTTAGTTTCAGGTCAGGCTTTCCTAAGAAACTGGGAGGTGCAGTTTAAGATCCAAGCAGAAAACTGACTTAATTACTTTAATTATTTAAAACAATATATTAATTATTGCATTTTAATATTAAGACCAAACAGGCACGAAAACCAGCATTGCATGAAGGCACAATTGTTTTAATTGAAACAAGAGGCTTCAGAAACCTTTCTCACCCTCTGATGGGTTTAGCACACACGGCACAGCATGTTTCCATTGCAAAGCTTTCCCATGCAGCCAACGGTGCATCCGACTCCAGAAAAAACTGCAGCGCCTGGACCTCGAGGTAGGGAAGACCCCCCCCCATTTCCATCACATACATGTTGCAGGGCAAAAAAGGGGAGGTGAGGGTCAGCCAGAACACGGAACTCCTTGGAAAGAGGCCATTTCCATAACTGCAAACTTCCCAGCAGCCACTAATTAGGGAGAATTTGCAGAAATAAATAAACTGGCAGGGCTACACGCATGCACTCCGCTTCCAGATGTGGATGTCTCGTGTTCACGTGGTGTCCGAGGAAGGGCTGGAAACTCCGTCCCCGCACAGCAAGGGGAGTGGGCAGGCATGGAGCGGGCTGTCCACACCGAGCCCACTGCCCTGGGGGCAAATCCCACTCCATCCTCACCTCCCACCTGCCTCAGGCACCATCCTTCATCCCTCCAGAGCTCACCATCCCATTCCCATCACACTGCACCACCAGGCCCCCATGGGACCCCCTGTCCCGCTGCAGAGCTGGGTACGAGCTGGGAAAGCGGCTCTTAGAGCCGCTGCCTCTGCTGCTCTGAGCCGCCTGCTCACAACCTTTTCAACCCAGAACTTTCCAGTCATAATATACCAAGCTTGTGGCAGGAAAATTACTTTTCTTATACTCCTTCCCTGCTTCTCAGAGAGCTGTTTCCAGCAGCTCACACTCCCTGCACCAGCCCCTGGTTGTTTCCCCCTGCTCCTCTGAGAGATTTCAAGCAAGCAACAAAATCTGCAACAGCACAAAGACCCTAAAACTCCCTATAAATGCTCAGGAAGCACCGTGAACTGCAGGTCAGGCCTCAGGAGCAGCTGTACCTCCCCATCTCCCTGCTCACCACCAAAGGTTTTATTATTATTATTTCTTTTTGACATAAACCAGTTTGATAAGAACAATTCCCAGACAGAGCCGCAGCCCCACACCCACTGAGCTTCCTCCGGGCAGCCCAGGAGCTCAATGCACAGCGGGAGGAGGACACGAGGGCAGGAGGAAAGGAAGCAGAGGAAGAATGAATACGGTTTTCCTTTCAAAGGCTTTGGCAAATGCCAGCAAAACTGCCAGCGGGGATGCTGAGGTGTGGCCGTCAGCATCCGCACAGCAGCGAGCATTGCCAGCAGCTTTCCCTTTGTTCCAGCTCCATCACACAAGGGTGGGAAGGGTACACAAGTGGACAGGCATGGCTGCCAAAATCCATGGGCTGTGCACTCCTGTCGCCATGTGGATGGAAATTTGGGTGTCCCCAGCATTGCCCTGTAATGCTCTGGCAAGGGGAACTGTGCCCTCAGCTCCACTGCTGCCTGGGAGAGCTCAGCAGGTCCAACACAGACATGTACATAAAATTAGATAAGATCAGCGCTGTAACAAACTCCTGGTCTCAGGGAGCGCAATTTGGAAGGAGATGGGCCAGCCTAGACCTGAGGAGGGACCAGTTGCCTCCAAAGAGGGTTTGTCTCAGGTTTCACATCTCATTAAATCATCCTCTCAAGAAGTTTACTACAACTCTTTCAGATTTATACAAACAAGATAATCCCAGTATAATCAGGGTGGCCAAGCTGTGCTGGGCAGCACGAAAGCAGCAACCCCACGCTGCATGTTCAAGGGATCTACCCCAAATCCAGGAGGCAGCACGGGCACTGGGACTCCTGATGGGAAAGTGGGGCAGGACCAGGTCACCCATCAGCTCCCAGCACACCAGCCTTTGCTCCACACCCCACATGTCAGATACCCAGCACTGCTAAACACAGACTCAGCCTCTCCTGCAGATGCAGAAGCTGCACAGTTGATTTTAAAATAGTGATTTAAAAAAAAACCCTGATTCAACACGCAGACTTTTACAGGAGTTTCCTTCAATTCCCTCTCACGTGTTCGGCCACCTCCACCTGCCCCGGCTCTCACCCGTGCACAGCCCCGTGCCCGTGGGCTCCCTGCTGCAGGGCACTGGTTTCTGCTGAGGTTAAATCATTACTGCAGGAGGAACCTGCCACTGTCACCACCACCCTCAGGCTCACCCTGTCTGCTAGAAAAGACTGTCAACACTGAGCCTCATCCAGGGCAGTTCAGCACTGGGTTTACCCCCCATCCATGCCTGCCCGTAGCTGGCACACACGGCTGGGGGACACTGGGGATTTGAGCCTCCAGAAACAAAAGAGTACTAAAAAAAAAAAAAAGGCTGCAAGCAGGCAAACATCAGGGGCCATCCAACATTTGCCCTAAATGGGAAAGGGGCCCATGAGCGTGTTTGGGGCTAGAGCACCAGCCACGGAGAGAGACGGCACCGAGCCAGGCGGGAGAGGAGGAGATTTCCAGCAGCAGTACGAGGGGGAGAGAAACTCCTCGCTGGCAATCCCCCAACAAGCAGGATAGTAAAACCCTGGAGACGGGCTGAGTTTGGGGTCCTGGAACAGGGTGAAACTCAGACATTTCAGCAGCATCTGCATTGCCATTACCTGTGAGACACAGCCCTTCCCTGGGCTGTTGTACAAAGCATCTTGCTGCAGGCTGGCAGGCAATTAGCTCTGCCGCTTTAGTTTCTAATCAAGGACTGCAGGGTCCCAGTGTCCTGAAAGAGCAGAGCTGGGTCTCCTCCCTCGCAGTGACAGGCAGGGCTGGGTTATCTCCACCCACACGCAGCCCGTTCATGCCCATAACCCCTGCGGCCAAGCCCCCCATGAAAAGGGGAACAAGGCAAATTCTCTATTCCATGAGACGTGGCCGCTGTCATCTCACCAAGCTATGCTGCAACAAGAAGTTCACATGGTGGCTGCTTGCTGTTAGCTCTTCTGCCATCTCCAGACCCCAGGCAGGTTGTCTCTGCTTGCCGCCCCACCACACACGCTCTGCAGTGAGCTCAGCCTCATTGTCTTGACTCTTTGTTGATACTTGGTCTTCATGTGCAGTGCCAACGCCTGTAATAACCATGCCAGGTCAGGGAGTACTGGACCACATGTTCCACCAACAGAATTAAACTGCCTTTGTTTAGAAAAAGTTAAAACAAGGTAGAAACAAAATCTGAAATGTTTTTCCTTTTAAAGGAAAGCGCTGTGTGCATTAAGCATCAGCTTCTCTTGTTCAGCAGGGACTGGCAGTGTCTCTAAGCTCAAGGGATACTGTTATTCCCAAGCAAGTCATCATGGGGCAGACCAACACAGCCATGTTTATGTTAACACAAGGAAAGAAATTGCCAGACCTGAGCTCTGTCTTTACATACCTTCCTTTTCCCCTCACCCTCCAGAAAAATCCCCCCCTGCACCACAGTACCCCAGCTTGGTTGGTTTAACAACCAGACAACATTCCTGAGAGTCAAATAAAACTCCCTGCTGCCCCAAACCATTGCCCAGGTCCCTGGGGATTGCCCCCCTGCAAAAACATGTGCCTTGAGATATCAGCAGCACCCTCCCAACAAGGACCCTCAGTCACTCTGCAGACACATGCTGCTGCCACCAGCTCTGGGCACAGGTCTGTGCATCCCCTGCCAGGGGCATCTCATCTCCAGCTCTGGCTGCATTTCTTGAGGTGGATTCCAAACAAATCTTCTCCACAATACTTGGTTGTAACTCAGGAGAGCGTTGCCTGCCAGCTGGAGGATGGACAGCCATTCCATACATTGCAGAGAAGTGCTAACGGTCCAGAGCATCTCCGGGTGCTCGCTCGGAGCCAAGGACAGTGGCCTGATGCAGCAGCAGGGCTGGGCTGTCCCCATTCTCCCCATCCCCTGCACAGCCTGGGCTGTGCAAGGTTTGTAAGCGTAATGGCAGAGGATGCGTGACTTGTGTGACTGGTGAGCCAGGCATCGTGGAAGCAGATAGAGGCCGATTTGCACATAAGCAGTCAATTACTTGGAGAAAGAAGTGCCCACTTGGTCGCTTGCCAGTCTGCAGACAGATTTAAGACACATAGGAATTGAACCTCCGGTCCGGTTACCACTGTGGCCAAACAGGCCACCTCCTTTACTGGCCTCTGGGAGAGCCCCTGGCAGCATAATAAAAGGAGTATTTAGTAAAGTTACAGACTTGCTCAAAAAAAAAAAAAAAAAAAAAAAAAAAAAGAAAAGAGAACACTTGAGGATGATGAGCCATTTTGCAGCCAAGCTTCATATAAATACATGTATAATGATGCTCATCATCAGAGCTGGAGATAAATAGGACTGCATGGCAACAGCAGAACTCTCTGTCTGCCTCAAGAAAGGCCCCTTCTCGCAATGCACATGTTTAATTTGTGATCTGCCTCTGCTGCCAGCCACATTCATACCGAAGTCTGCTCACCTCATTTATCTTCTGTATATCCACAGATTTAAGGGAGGCAGGGGCGCAGGCAGAACTGCCAGGCTTGCTCGCAAATTCTGCGCTGTTCTGTGCTGTCCTGCTCTTCGGTGTAACCTCCTGTCTTCATTAAACACCTTCATCGGCATTAATCCACAGATGGAGGGCAGCGCTGTTGTGCAGCTACAGCATCCTCCCATCAGATGTGGCTAAAAGCTTCAGTGTTTCGCAGCTTTGGTGAGGCCCATCTGAAACAAACTCTTGGACATGAAGAACCACTTCACCCTGTCCAGGGGACCCATCTGTGTCCTGCTGTCACTCAGGACAGAAAGGCCAAGGGACATCCTAGCACTGAAAGCCAATATCACCTCTTGCTCACCATGTCCCCTCTGCTCTGTGGACAAGGAACAGTCTCACCAAGTTGCTCATTAGATGTGATATGAACACACCACCAACAGCACTAGACCGTCCTCAGTTTGCTGAGGATAACAAGGTTTGGGACACTTGGACTTGCTTTTAGTCACGTTGGTGCAGAATAAAGCCTGCAGGCTCCTGTCTAGCAGATCAGTCTTGACTTGGCTGTCACTTCAATTTGCATCGCTCAGCAGCTTTGCTGATTACTTGAGAAAATGCAGGTTCACATAGCTCATCTCTGCAGCCATCACGGCTAAAGATTGATGAGCTCCTGGTTTCTGAGCTCAGTCAACCATGTGTTGACTACAGCCAGCCTCACAACTGCACAGGAACACAGACAACACACGATCATCCTGGCAGAGATGGAGACAACGTCAGCAGAAGTCAAACTCCTGTAAGTGCACTTGTGAAGACACTTCGAGTTCAAAGAAACAACCGTTCCTCTTCAGTTATTGCTGCCGCCCTACATCATTTACACATGTTGACCAGCTACAACCTGCCATGATTTTCATGGTCATTCTTATGTAATAAAAAGCATTTCATTACAACTCCAAGGCAAGAACTCTGCAGCACAATGAATATTCACACTGCCCTCCATAGTGGTGCGCTGGGATCCAGCACAGCACAAGCTCTCCAAAGTCCTCTCTACCCTCTTGCACAAAAGCGTGGGAGTTGAACAAGGATCAGTATTATCCACTAAACCACAGATGAGCTTGCAGGAACTGGCAGGCTGGATTGCTTCCAGTCACTAAAGAAGGCAAACAGTCCAGCCCAGCGCTCCCATGCCAGATGTGCTGAGCATCTGCAGGCTTGAGAACACAAAGACAATCCATCCTCATCCTGAGAACCAGGCGGTCTCCCTCTGCACAGCCCTACCGATTCACGTTAGTCAGAGGCAGAGCAGTACTATCAAACAATTCTCTTTATTTTCCCAAATTAGGCATTTAAAAAAATGATTGTGAACACAGTGCTTTCCTTCGACATCTAAAAAACTTCTAGCTAATAGAGAGAAGATCTGGCAAAATTCAAAGAGAGCTGACTAAGGAACAAAGCAAAATAAAACCCTCATAAGGAAACAGCCACAGCCTCTCCACACTGAGGCACAGCCAGGGGTTTGCCTGGCAAGGCCTGACCGGAGTTCACATTACACAGCAGCAGGATGGTTTGCAGGGGATGAACCAGGGATCTTCCAAGGAGAAACATCCCAACCCAGAGGCAGTTGAAGTCTCACACTGTCTAGGGCTTCCTGAAAATGTTCCCATCTCAAAGACAAGGACGTCTTTGCATCTCATTACCGCTCCCGGTCTTTTAGATGACAATAGAGAGACTGGATGTCTATCTTTACTCTATAGCAAGGGCTCCTCCAGCCCACAACAGTCACCCCAGGATTAATTTCCAGCCCCAGCAGTCAGACCTGTTTGGCATTTACAGGATGTACTCAGTCTGCATTTCCCTTAGCTGCTCTCCTGAGGGAGCTGTGCAGCTTTCCTGGAGCTGTGATGCTGGAAGGTCCCATAGAAGCGGCCACAGCATCACCCATCGAGCCTCCCAAAGCTCAGTTTTGAGGACAACAAAAATCCCCCAGCCTGGCGATGAAGGAACCTCACAATGCTGCGCTTTTGCTTCCTTTCCCCTCTAACCTTCACACCCAGAGCTGGAAGCTCTTTACAGCCAAGCCTGTTTGGAGTGAGCACTTTCTCAAGCTTGAGAGCCAAGAAAAGCCCCTGTGGATTACAGCCAGTTGCTGCATTTGGTGTCAAAAAAGCACAGCGTGTCAGAAATCACTAGAAGAGCAAGGAGCTGATATTTATGACCCAGATTTATGGCTACATTCTTTCTCCAGGGCCCCTGGAAATCCCAAAGCACCCTAGATTGAAGGCAACCCCATGAAACACAGCTCCTCAAAGCCCATATCCTGCTTCTCCGCTTTCCCACTCCACCCAGCCCCCAGAAGCTCCCAGAGGTGCAGCATCCTCCTTTGCCTGCCAGCATAGAGATAAACCTCAACTCCTACACCTTCCTAGAGAGAAAAGCCTGATTGAGGTGCTGTGGGTGTGCAGGTCTGGCTGGCAGCATCCCAAGCCCATGGACAGTTGCATGGACAGGGGATTAGGAAGGCACAAGGAGGTGGAGCTACACAAGCAAGTCCAGACTCCTGAAGAGGACCTTTTGTTGTGCAGGTACTTCAGGCTTGAGCCTCTTGTTGTGTCTCAATCAGCTCCTGACAACTTCAGCAGCAGCACGTGCTGGGCTGACCCAAAGCAGGATCCCAATAGCTTTGCTCTGCCCAAGGCAACTCCCATCCCTCCCCAACGTCACGGGGCTGCCAAAGCTTCTGGTGCAGCTCCGCATCTTGCAAGGGATTGTCAGCAATTTGCAGATTGCATGTCCTGGCCTCATCTATAAAACAGGGATGTTTATATAACCCAAGGAAAATGCCAAGCGCAGCAGGATTGCGAGGGAATACGCTTCCAGCTGCTGGAGTTGGTGGAGCTCTGACAGTCCACGTCAGTCAAGAATCTGCCCTTAACTCTTAATATCCAAAAGGCAGCTTCCTATTTAAATGGAAAACAGTGAAGTCCTTGCAATGTAAGATGTTCCTGTTCACCACAGATCCAGCTGATGAGCCAGGTATCAAATCCAAACGGCCACTTCCAGCATTTCCTGAGAGAAACCAGCTCCCTGCAGAGCAAATGCTGCATCTCCGCTGGAAAACACCAGGTTTGTTGTTTGTTTTTAAAGCACTCCTCCAAGACAGGAAGAATACTGGAAGTCAGCTTGGCTTTATTAAGTCCATGCAATATGAATGAGAGTGCTATGAAGGGGATATTTCTGATGGGTTATTTTGATGATGGATCTGACATATCTACATAAAAAAAATCTTATACTCACTTTTGAGTAACAGCCTCAGAATGGCTTTAAAGATATTGACATTAAGTCACTTTCCTGAAGACAAGAAAAAGACTTAAGCTATCCAAGAGACAACAGAGGCAAATCAGGAACCTCAGAACCAAAACCTAAAGTGACAGGAGGGACACATGTGACAGTCACTGGGAGCTGAGTATCTTGGGACAGGCAGAGGTGGGAACAGCAAGAGGTACATGGGCTTTGGATGGAGGTGATGCCTCCAAGCCTCATGCACTATCTTTGCCATCCTCACATTTGCCACATTATACACATCCCACAGACACAACCAACCTACATGGTCTAATATGATCCTTACTTACTGTTTAAACAGAGAAAGAAGTGAGAGAGACAGTTCAATTAACTCAAACAGTTTCCCCTGATGGCCAGCAGCAATTAGTGAACAGTCCTGCTTCTGTCTGTCCTTCCCAGCCTTGTCCTGCACACAGGGACCGTGCACCAGCTCCTGAAGGGAAGCAGGTATCGTACCTGGGAAAAGCAGCAACCTGAATTTCAACTCAAAACACAACGTGAACTTCTGTTAAAGTTCAGACAATTTCTGTCCCCTAAAGCTATCCTTGGTTTTACACCATCACGCCCTCTGGATTTTACGCCAGCAGCAGTAAAATTTGACAGCAAAAGTTTAAACGTCAGGTACGTTTGTACATCAGCAGCTCGCACTTTTTATTTCATGGGAAAATCTGTCAGCAGAATGTCCTGAGTGTAACCAAGGTGCCTTTGAAGAGCATGTCTGACAAAGAACCGGATTTCCCATGATTTATGTTGTGCAACGCTCGCTGCTGCCAGGGCACAGAGGGGCTCCCACCACGAGCAGGGCGCTGGTGGCCACCGAGACAATGTGCATTCTTGTACAAGGGAGAGTTTAATCAAACAAAAGGAATAAGTTGCTCAGTTTTGATGGCTACTTAAATGCTGTATAATGAACTCTTTCAATGTAGAAAAATGGGGCCCGCACTGTCTGCTTATTGTTTAGATTCACAGAGGGATCCGCATTGCTCTGCAGGTAACCAGCAATAAAATAAACCTCCCCTTGCTACACACAGGGTCTGGCAGATGAGCAAAGCCAGGGCGAGGAGGCAAGCCCAAGCTTTCCCAGAGCTGGAGTGGGTCCGGGTCTCTTCTCTACTGTCCTGCAAGAGGAAACACCGTTTGCAGAGAGAGGAGGGGGAGGAAGGCAGCGAGAAGAGGGGGAGGAAGGCATCCAGCCAAGAAAGGGAAAGCTCAGGCTGAGACCCCACCCCTGCTGCTGCAAAGCCCTCCTGATATCCCTCCTTTTGTCTCTCAAGTCCCTTTTCTCTAAAGTATTTCATTTTTCCTTCCCCCGGGTCTGCAGCACTCCCGTTCATGCAGTTGCCTCGCAGCCGTTCAGCCTCTACAACTAAACCACCTCTCACCACCAGCTGTTGCACATCCCCTTCCTCCCCACCCCGGTCCCCTGTGCTGCTGGCTGTCCCCTTCTTGCCTTCGTACAGGGCAAGATGCAGTTTCCTCTCCAGCTGCAGATGAAGGGCCCCTTCTGAGCAGCCTCGGGACAGCAAGTGGAGCAGCAACAGCAGTGAGTAGAGGACACCAGAGACAGATCTGAACCCATCTGGGGATCAGCCATATAATGAAAAGTCAGGTTTAGCCACCCAGCTTCAGCACAGCCCTGGGTACACACGTGTATCTGAGCCAAGCAAGGAGCAATTCCACAACACACCTCTTGCCAGATCATTCCAGAGCAAGGCTGGAAGCAGGATCCAAATCACGCACCCCGGCCAATGCTGAGGGCATTACTCAAAATCTGACAACATTCCCCCCACAGCACAACCAGTGAATAGCCTGAGTACAGAGCCCAGCACTACCAGTAACACCAGTCTGCTAGAAAATAAATGAACAAAATGGATAAAGCCCCTAAGCACAACCTGCACTTAAACAGGCCACTCTGGTGGGTGTCCCAGGGGGTGAAGAAGTACAAGAAGAGGAACCAGGAACAGCCTTCCTGGATGGAAACGCTGCCTACGGTTCTCAGCTCTCGCTGCCCGGGGAGGGAAGGGTTTCCTGGTTCGTGGCCAACACTGCTGTTCCTCTTATGGAGGATGTGCCTCCCCCAGGGTGTGTTTCAATTGAGAGCACGAGACACACAATTTCCATCGTTCACTTTCCCTCTCCACCCACTGGGAATTTTTCGTGTTTTCTGGAAAAAGAAACAAAACACAACCAGTCAACTGCTCACCAACATGGCAGTTTCCAACAGGGCCCCCTTCCCCGGGGAGCAGCTGTCAATACAGATGTCAACCAGCCCTTTCTAGGCAGCTGAACTTGGATTCAATCAATTCTCCACTTGAACCCTTGGAAATATGAGAGGGGAAAGAAATTGTAAATATTTGAGGTGCTGAAGACCTATTTCCTGGCCCAACAGTTCATCCACTCTCAAGTTTGCCTGCTTTGCATCTATCCCGATAAATCAGTGAACGGTTAAGCACAAGCTGTTCTGGTGAGCATTTCTGCACTGGTAGCTCCAGCTTTGTCACTCCAAGTCCCCTTGACATCACGAAGCCAAGAGATGCCACAGGGGAGAAAGACAGCAAGAAAGCAAAAGTGCTGAATGCTTCAGGGAGGGGACTTGGGAGGACAAATTGAGGGAAATGTCAGGTCTGTACCAGCAGCAGATCATCTTCTGGGGGAGAAGACAACGTTTAAAAACTTCAGCTGAAGGTCAGCAGCAGAAGACAGCAGGGGAGTATGAATGGGTTTGCATACTCTTCCATCTCCTTGGTGAAATGCAGAGAGTCCGATGGCTCTCGCTGATGAGCAGAGAAGAGACACATTTGGTGGTGCTTGAGCTGTGAACACAGCACCAGTGGGTCATTTTGCACCATTCAGCACCAGAGCCCCTCTGGAAGATGCTCTGTCTGCACTTGCCATGTCTGCAGTGACCAAGGGACAGACATGACATCCCAGGAATAAATCCCATAGTCTTGCTCTTTGGCCCTTACTCCCCAGCAGAGAAAGATCCAATGAGAATGATTCGTGTCTCCAGCCTGATGTTCAGCTACTCCCCAGCCCCACATCCCAGAGCAGCACCAGCCATCACCTCCACCCCGCAAGGAGCCTCATCCCAGCCCTGCACAGAGGTGCCGGCATCTCAAAGGGCTCAAATTCCCAGCTTTATCATGTCAAATCCCTCGCAGCTGTCTAGCAGAGGATCCTGAAGTGCCTATGAAAAGCGGAAAATATCTACCTCATTTTCTATATAGGAAGTTAGAGCACATGTGTTAAATGATTTACGCAAGGATACAGAGCGGTTTAGTGGAAGAACAGGAAAAGGACTCTGACAGCCCCGCTTCTAATTGCCACGAGATCATTCCCTCCTGGTGCAGCTTAAGTCCCAACTCACTAGTAAATAAAAGCTTTGCCAAAAAGTGAATCTGTTTAGGAGAGAGATATCCAGATGCTTTTAGCAATGTAGTGAAAAATATCAATTTATTTTGCTGAATAAAATCCCTCCATGTACGCATGCATCAGAATTTACTATCCTCTGCTGTAACCCTCAGCAGTTATTTGCCTTTTTACTGCTGAACACAACTGCAGTGAATGTCCTGCTCCTGCTTCTGAAGGTGACATTCAAGCCAGGGGGTTCAGGGAGCTCCCAGGGGACCCAGAGGTGCCGGGGATGAGCAGGCAGAGGTTTGGGGCACGGGGAGGACAAGGAGAACCGGGCAGCCCCCCCGCAGGCTCCACTCCAGCAGCCGGACACCGCCACCTAACGGCACCGGCGCGGGCAGCTCCAGCCCCCCGGAGCTGGGAACGGCAGGGAAAGCAGCAGCACCAGAGCGTCCCCTGGGCCTCCTGCCCGGGGTGGGTGCCAGCAGACAGACACGCACCCCCCGCCAGCCTTTGGCGTGCAGGAGCCAGGCGAGCAGCCCAGCATCGCCGCTTCCCAAGGCTGAGCATCCCTGCCCTGTCCTCGGGACAGGGGGGTCCCACGATCTGTCACATCCTGGGCCATGGGCACCCTGTTCCCAGCCCTGATGAACCCCTGGGGATGGGGATGAGTCACTGGGAGTGAAAGACTCATGAATCAAATAGACGTAAGTTTGAAGCCCCTAGGGATGATAATATCCTGCCCTTAGTCCCCTAGAAACCAGCTATCAAGATTGCTGGGATACAGCTGCTGATATTCTCACTTGAAATGCACAATGACCCCCTCTGAGGTCTTGCAAAGTCAGTTCAGGGACCTCAGTCATCTGGTCTCAGCAGGTACCAACTTCTTGGAGGCATTCAGGTAGTTAAAGCAGCCAACCAAGATGCTTCTTAAGCAGGGAACCCCCCTGTACATGTGCTAAGCAAGCAGCAGTAAGGAGTTTCTGGAGCATATAGGTTTGCAAAGGCCAGCTGAAGCAGTTAAAATAGCCTCTTCTCTCTCTTTTACAGGCAGTGTAGTCAAGGAAACAGGTCTCCGGACTGGCAAGTGGGAGATCAGACACAGATCACTTGTGCAGCTCCAGGCAATTCACTCCATAAGTCATCAAGACCTTTTCTCCAGGTACACTCAGTCATCACCCAAAAACTCTGACTGGAGCTGGGGTGCCTACAGCACTGTCACAGCAACATAGCAGTTCACATGAAACACTCCTGGGAAGAGGAAAGGACCACCATGGTTTGGGACAAGTCTCCCAACTATACCACCCCCAAGCCAGGGTCCCCACCAGGCCAGGCAGCAGGTATTTCTACCGTGAGAACGATCAATCACTGAAACAACCTCCCCAGGGCCACGGTAGAGTCCCCATTGGACACAGTGCTAGGTAAGATAATATCACCTAGGCTCCCCTTCCCGCAAAAGGCTGAATCAGGTGATCTTTTGAGGTCCCTTCCAACCCGGGCTGTTCTATGAAAAAAAGTACTTTCAGGTTTATTGTGTGATTATCGCTTGTAAAACTAATGTGTTTTATTCACCTGTAAAATCACATCCATTTTCCCCCCAAGCCACAAAACAGAGCTGTTTAAAATTCTCTAATAACACTCTTGGCATCAGTATCCCATCGTTTTGTTGAACATTCCACTGAAGGGCTATTTCACCTCATCCGCTGCTCAAACAGCAGCTCCATCCAGCACCACGGGCTCACGATATTCCTGCGCCAAGGACGCAGTACCCAGGTCCCAGCACAGGACAAACAAATAAAACAGCAGCACCCTGAAGTGCTAGAGGAGAAGCAGAAAGGTGTTGTATCCTACTCAGAGATGATCATAGGGAAACTAATTTTCAGTGTGGGTGCTCACAAGGTGCCCTTGTGAACAGAAGCCATTGCGAAGCAGCAGTAGGTATAGCCCAAGAAACTCAGTGTAAAAGGCACACTGTCCACAGACATTGCTTTTTCTCAGCTATAAGACAGCTCATAAAAATGGGACTCATGGCCCACCAGGACCTTCCCTACTGCTCATACAATGTCAGGGTCCAGCTGCAAAGCCCTGAGCTTGACTACAGCATTTGCAGCACGAAGCATCGCTGCTCTCTAGCAAAATATTCTGTCCATTAGTTACATCTGCAAGTACCACATGGAGAAGCCAACAGGACATAGATATTGTGCTTCATGAGATCATTAAGGCAACAGAAGACATGTGTTGACCCAGACATACTTCCCTAACTACGTACTTGCTCCTAACTCAGCATTATGGTATGCTGGACCTTGGAAGGGCCCTGACTTGCATGAGAAACGTCCTCCCTCACCCCGGCAGCATGGGAATCGCTCTGCCGGGAGGCTCCGAGTCGTCCAGCAAAGCATGAAGTGGGAGGGCAGGCAGCAAAGGGAGGTCCTGCCCCGGGGTTTGCCAACTTCAACAGACCCATGTTGAGAAGCATTACCTGTGCTGTCAGGTGAGAGGCAAGTTGTGCCCCACAACAGGGTTGTATTCCAGCAGATTTAAGAGCAGACCTCAGGAAATGGATAATTCTTCATACCTTGGCGTGTCTCAGACAACTGTGGGAATGCAGCCGCTGGCCAGGCAGGAGCTGGAAGCCGGGAGCAGCATGGAGCGTGCTGCAAACACAACTGTCTGCAGCCCCATAAAACCCAAACCCTTGCCTGGGAGACAGCCTGCATGGACTTAAAACTAAATGAGCTGAAACCTGCAGTCACAATAGGTTACTATGGAACATCCAGGATGAAGGTATATGCATAAACAAAAGACTCTGATGAAAAAAGCTGCAGGTGGTTTTTACAGGGCACAGCACACAAGCCCATGGCCTCAGGGACAGGGCATCATCACCACAGCAAACCGTGGGGTCAGCACCACACAGGGACACCAGCAGCAGGACACTGACAGCAGATAGGGGCTAAGGACAGACCAACAGCCACCAGAGGCAGGACACACAGGAAGGTGTCCCTGGGCACCAGGGCTGGATGAACACGGTGGGATCTAAGAGAAGGTGGAACCACTCAGGCTGTAAATGCCTGATCTGGTGTCTCACATATGTGATGTGCTGCAAGTCACATCAGAGGAAAAAGAAAAATGCTTGATAAAAGGTGTGTAGCTGTGAGAAAACCATGAAAAAAATACGTCAGACCTTTGTTTGTCATTTCCTAGGAATTAAAGGGACACCAAGAAACTCGAGACAGAAAAGACAGCTAGTGTGATCAGAAGCAACCCCAACCCTCTGCCCTGCTACAGGTATTTTAAAGATTAACCACTATTAACAAAATGAAGGAGCAGAACTTTCCCTCCCAACAACCCTTTGGCATTTGTATAAAGGGTCACTACCCCTGTTGGTCCTGCTCAGGTCCAGGCACTTGGTGCTTCCCAGGTGGCTCTGGGGACCACTGAAGATGCTCTCAACTCTTAATGTATTTAGTCTGAAAGCCACACACTGCAAACAGGGGCTGCCTCCTTGCTGCTCAGATCATTTAGGTGCATGTGATATATAAAACTATGTTAAACTCTGAATATGCACACACAAACCTATCTATAGTAGAAATATGTCTGAAAGATCAAGAATGACCAGCAATGGGTTAATAAACAATCCGTCCTTCCTGCTGGGGTTCAGCAGATTGCTTGCAAGCTCCTACAGCACTCCCAGCTGCTGGGCCCTGCCTAACACATGCCACTCATCACAGTCAGGTGTTACAATTACCTACTCAGCATTTGTTAACTCTTCGCATGAGTTTTCAAAGTGCAATTTTAAAGACAACATTAATAATTTACCTGGGAGACCAGACCTCCTTTCCCATCACAGCTGCACCCCCCACATCACCCCATCATCACAGTAACCAAACCCCCACTGCCTGCGGTGCTGTGGGCCATGGTTTTAATTTTGCAAAGAGGTAAGGGGCCCCAAACATTAACAATTACGGCTTTGTAGAATGATCTGCACTAATCAAAAGAGCCATCTGCTAGGGAAAGACAGGAGAGCCATCTCCAGGCTGCTGCCACCAAAGCAATCTGGCAAGGCAGAGAGAAGGGGCAGATGTGAACACAGCAGCCCCCAAGCACAGCTCCCCAAACCATCGCAGAAGGATGCTTGGAGATAAATTTATTTAGAGCTAAGGCTTCTCATGCAGTATTAGCCTGTGAAAATGTGTGAGAGATGGTATAGCCAGATTAAAAGGCACTGGAAGGTTATATGAGCTTGTTTCTTACACCAGCACCCACAGGACTAGTACGTTGTTACAGAGGCCAAGGAGGACCCTCTGCTCCAGAGCAGCCAGTGAACCAGTCACCAGCATCATCTCATACCTTCAATACCTCCCCCGGAGCACAAGGTGCTTGTCATCCTCATAGACAGTATGCTGCATTGGGGACTCCGCTCTGTGCAAGGAAGCCTGAGCTCTCCCTGGGCAGAGGAGATCCCATGGGACATTCCGAGCCCCAGCAGCTGTGGGAAACCGGCCCTCAGAGGAGAGGCCAGGCCCAGCTCCCACCCGCCCTGGGGTGTCCTCACCCCGGCCAGCAGCCCCACACTCCACTCAGGAGTCAGCTGTTCCCACCCACAGCAGACTATTAATTAAAAGCATGTTCTGGGCCAATAGAGTGACTGCACAGATCTGCTTTCAACTGAGTCTTTTGGCTGATCACTAAAGCCAAAGCCCCAGCTCTCCCAGTGTCCACATGGCAACAGCGGGGAGAGCCAAGGGCAGGCTGAGCTCTGCTCTCCTCTCCTCCACCGTCACAGCAGCGCCAGAGCCCACAGCCCTGTGGCACATCAGCTTGTAGAATCACAAAATAGTTTGGGTTGGAAGAGACCTTCAAAGCCCATCCAGTCCCACCCTTGCCATGAGCAGGGACACCTTGACCAGCTCAGGTCGCTCAGAGCCCCATCCAGCCTGGTCTCCAGCCTGCACTGACCTCTCCAAGCCACGGTCTGCAGAGAAAACCAGCCCTTCTGCCATCCACTCCCCCCACGCCACATTTCATGCCTGAGCCTCACATCTGAAACACTGCAGAAATGGTCAGCACAGCACTGCGGTCCCACACAGCACACAACCAACTTTTGTTTGGGAGAGGACAGAGGTGGGTGCATTCAGCATCCTATACCAAGCCCCTGAGCACAACCCCCTTAGGTTAAAGCACGTGTGATGCTTAGTTCCACCTGGCCCGGGCCGCTGAGCACACCCACATGCCCTGCCTGCTGCCTGCATCCCTGCCCACAGCTCAGCCACATCTGAACCACCCACAGAAGAGCCAGTTCCAGCAGAAGTCAGTGAGACACGTATGCACCCGGCCATCGGTGATTTGCAAACATCACTCGTGCTCCCAGAGACCAGCAAGAGCACTCGCACCTTTGCACAAAGACACTCACCCAGGGTCCTCCTGCCCACTTTGGGAGCAGGTGACAGCCAGCCTGGCCACAAGGGCTCTGTGCTCCTCATGGCTGAATGTGATGTGCAGCTAAAGGGCTGAGAGAAACCCACCTTTGATGCTCTTCTGGAACAAAGAGCCTCAGATTACATCACTGGGGAGTCCCCTTTCCCACCAGCAACCCTTTGCAGAGCCCCCACCATCTCTGTGCGGCGCAAAGGGACCCAGCACTGCACTGAGGATGTCACGGGAGATGTGAAAGGCCAAACCATGGTGGGATCAAACCCCCCAGCCTCCCGCTTCTCTCCCCTGCATCCCTGCCTAGTAGAGACAGAGGCTATCCAGCCCCACGCTGCTGCAACACCCACAGCGGTCGGAGTTACGAGCAGCTCTCAGGAATGCTTTGAAGTGGCTCAAACCGGAGGAGAAAGCACAAGCAAGACAGAGGGATGAGGGTGCCGTCCGCGCGCTCCAGAGACAGCGGGAAGCTGACAATGCAGGTAAGTCCTCATCCATGGGCACCAGGTGCTCTCAGCCCATCCCAGGACGGAGCCCTGTGGGTCTGGTACAGACCAGCCATAGGAGCAGCTTTCTCTGGCCACAGTTTCACTCCACCCTGGCTTGAGCGTTTCCTCTCATCCCTGTGGTTTCCCTCCCAGTGCCAATGCCCAGCAGCCGGCTGGGAACGCCCAGGAGCCGGGGCCTCATGCCTCCCCAGGCTGCCATGCCGGAGGAGGGCGAGCTGTGCGGTGCCACACGGGGTGGGAGGAGGGACACCCCCCTTGCGCTGCAGCACACCGGCTCTGCAATTTTAGCAAAGACACCCCCTCTCCCTCGCTTTCCCACTTTCACCCCGGCCATGCATGGAGTGAGCCCCTGGGTGACACCATGCTGCCTGCCCCCTCTCCCTGCAGCTGGAAGCAAACGGTTACGGTCGCGGCCATCCCTGAAGCAGCTCGCTGCAACATCGCTCCCCGACAGCTCGACGTACCCAGGAGCGGCTTTTGGAACCACTCGGACATGCACCATTAGCCAGCATTTGCAGGGAAGCTGGGGAATTAAATG
Source organism: Streptopelia decaocto (assembly GCF_964273445.1). Classification (NCBI taxonomy): domain Eukaryota; kingdom Metazoa; phylum Chordata; class Aves; order Columbiformes; family Columbidae; genus Streptopelia; species Streptopelia decaocto. The sequence continues at coordinate 7,005,163 of NC_138671.1, read as the reverse complement.
AAGTTATTCATTCCTCTGTTCTCCCCCACCCATCCGAGTGCCCCCCACGCATGACCAGCGAGGTGAAGCCCACGCTGGGTCACCGGCCACCAGCTCCAGCATCGCGCAAGGAACAGCTGCGTGACACGCAGGCAGCTCCTGCCCTGCCAGCCAGGATGGGAGGGCAAAAAACAGGGGAAGATACTTTTGGCAAGTAGAGAAAGCTCAACCACAACACACACACAAACTCAGGAGCCAACCTTCAGAGCAGAAACGCGTCTCCATGCCAAGAGCTCGGCTATTTTCCTCCCTCTTCCCGGCTCGCAGCTCTGAGCTAACAGGCTCAGCATTCATCCCCCCACGCCGTGCGGCACATGGGAGCCGGGGGGAAGAGACAGACTCAAATGAAATCCAGACCTAGAAAGCAGTTTCTTTTTCCCCCTTGCTTCCCCCCCGTCACCCCCCGCCCCAGCTTCTGCTGGAACCACCTTCTGTCTAGAGGGCTCAGGAGGATGGAGGAAAGAAAAAAAGGCAGAAAGGAAGCATTGCAAAAAAAAAAAAAAAAAAAAAAAAAAAGGAATCAGCTGCAATCCACCCGGAATATGTGGTTGTTTCTTTTCTTAAAGTGCAGAAGCTGCTGGAAAGGTAAGAGGGCAGAAACAGAACACAACATATTAAAAGATCAATAGCCTACCTGAAATCCGGTCCCTCTCCATTACTACAGGATATATTTAGCATTCGCGTGTCACAGCCGTCCCTTTTTTCGGTGGCGTCCCCTTCTTTCCCCCACTCTCCCTCCCTCCTTGCCTTGCCTCCTCCTCCTCTTCCAAAAAAAGCTCTTTGTCTGGTCTAATTTCTTCAATCTGTTGCAATCATGAATGCATCCAAATTACCACATTTCCATGTGCTGATCATATGTTTGTGCTCCAAACTGAAGTAGCTTTGTCTCTTTGAAATGAAAAGGAAGAGTAAGATAGGAAGAGAAAGAAAGAAAAAAGAAAAAGGGGGTGCATGACCCAAAAAATCCCGTAACTCCCTGAAATACTCCACCAGGAGCAGGAAAACTGGAAATCCCGAGTCCTCTGGAAGACAGTCTTAAAGCTACAGCATGCGAGTGTCCGGGGAACGCTCCAGCCTCCACAGCTCCCTCTTAATATCCACCAGGAGATGCTTCAGGAACTTGGCTCCTTACAATAACAGAGCGAACAACTCATCCAGCTTCTCAAATCTCTCCCCTTTTCCCCAGTCTTATTTTTCCTGCTATTTCCTCTCTCCCCTCCTCCTTCCTTGGCTCCAGCATTTGAAAAGCACACGGATCCTTGCACGTTCCCCCACCCTGCCAGGTCTGAAGTTCCGATTCATGCATAAACTATTTGGCTGATGAAGGCTGACTTCATTCCCAGCGCAGCATCACGGGCTGCTGCTGCTGCTGCTACCAGGCAGGACCCCAGCGCCGCACGTGTTGACTCGCCCCGTGCATCCCGCCGGAGAGCTGCGCCGCCGGCCCTGGCACCGAGCCCCTCTGCAAAACGGCAACAAGGGCAGGATTTCTGCAGCCGACCCAAAAGTCTCTACGTGGGCAGAAGTCCCTGGTGTTCTCCTCAGTCCCACAGTGGAGATAAGGCAAAATTTGAGAGTGCTTTTCCTTCCGCGGGATGCCCAGGCAGGACACAGGGATGCAGAGGGAGCGGAGCGCAGCCTGTCGCCAGATCCTCCTCTCGCGGCTGGGATGGAGGGATGCACGGCTGCAGTGATGGGCTGATCCCTCGGAAACTTCCACTTGGCCGGCAGCCCGGGCAGGCAGCGGGGACGTCACGTTGGCACCTCTGAGACGATGCCCGCGCTGCCTGTGGGCACAGCGCTGCCCAAACCGCCCCACACAACCCTCCCGTGTCATCCGCTGCCAATTCCTATTGATAGCGCAGAGCCTGAGTCACCCAGCCAGATGTGAGGACACAGCTTCCATGCCCAGAGCCAGCAAACAAGCCATCCCCCCCGCAGCCCAGAGGCAGGGACAGCAGATGCCAGCAGGGATGTCACGGCTGCTGCCACAGGCCAGGTGTCCCGGCAGGACCCTCGTGTGCTCAGCATGGTACACGTGAAACTTTTTGCCACAAAAAGCTCACAGTTCACATGGAAAAAAATCACAAGTGTGATAGCTGTGACAGAGCCTCGCACTTCACCCCACAGCAAGGGCAGAAAGACAAATTGTTTCTTGGTTGGATAAATAAACCTCCAAAGAAAGGCTCCAGGCGCTGCTGGGACCTTTGGACAGCCTGGAGCTACCTTGAATTGTTTTTCAATATGAAAAATGCTATCAAATGCATGTGCTTCGTCACACAGCAGCTGATGGAGAGTCACTGTCACCAAACCAGAGGCAGGAACACGGCCAACACCAAGCAGCAGGCTCAGGCCAGCACCCCCATGGCACAGGAGATGGGGCACAGCTGGTGGGAGGAAGCTGCAGGAGGGTCCATCCATTGGGGAAATTCCTCTTTAATCCCCAGATGGTTATTCCCTGGGCAGGGGGATTTACATTCCTTCCCAAATTTTTGTTCTTTGCAGTTAAAGCTTTGTATGTTCCTGCTGCCAGTGCCTAAGGCGCTAGAGAGAGGACAATAAGCAATGTTTTCCCAGGCACAGACCAGAACCATGTTTCCTGCCCGAGATCTAGAAAGGTGCCAAACACAAAGCAAGAACCCAAGGGAGCTGCACAGCCCCATACAGCACAAAATCCAGTTTGCTGCCTCCACCGAGCGGCTTTTATTGCTGAACTCCTTATGCTGGAGAGGAAGGGAAAAGCTCAGGGGAAGTATTAAAAAGGAAGAAGGTGAATAGAAAGGAAAAAGGGATGGGGGCAGCACACACATTTGTAGACTTTAACCCATTCAAGACCCAGGTGATCAGGAGGAACAAAAACAAAGGGCATAATTTCTCATGGGGCAGATCACCATGAGGCACTTGGGAAAATGAACCCAAATGAACAACGCAATGGGACTTCAAATTCATAAAACCTTCAGGTAGGTGCCCTCATTCAGACTCCAAGACCTCAAGTTTTAATGGATTCACTTTTAAGGTCCGGTCGTGTGTCTCTGAGGCAATGGTTACAAAGTGCTCCTGCCACCGCCACAGGTAGCAGCAGCTTTGGAGTGTCTGTGTTTGAGGTGGGTGCTCAGCCACACTGTGCCCACGATGCCAGTGTTGGTATTTGCTCCCTTTGAGGGTGCAGTTCCAGCAACTTGTATCTTATAGGGCTGGGGATCCCTCACTATCTTCAGTTTTTGAGCAGCTCACCACGTGTCTGTTTAAACGGGTATTTGGTGGTTTGTGCATTGCACAAGTCTATATAGAGGAAGAAAAATATATTGCATTTTCTAATACTGTTGTTAAAAAGGTTGCAAGCACATACAGGGTTTGGGAAGGGAACAGTGAAGACTCTTCCCCTGGCTGGGGCTGTTTTCTCAGGGTTCAAGAACCCCCAGGGCTTCATTTTGACAGAGCCATGGGGAGGGGGAAGAGGAAAACAACTTCTAGGAAACCACCACCATCTACCATAACAATAAACCCAATGTCCATTTGCAAACAAGAACCTGAAACAAAAGAACAGCCTTTCTCCGCTGCCTCCCCATGCTTGCCGGGCTGGCACAGGGGCGCACACGCTTTCCCTCGCCCCACCTCACAGGTTCAAACATTACCAGGAGCAGGAGCCAGCAGGAAATGCTGCCAGGTGCAGAGAAAGCAAGGAAGGAAATCACAAGAAAGAAAGTAAACCAAACCCTGCTCCAGGCTCGGCTTGAATTTTCTCTCTCTCACACCTTCCCTAGGCCAGCCCAGCAACAACCAAGCCCTTTGCTAAGCAATAAACTGCCTGCTGTGCACAAACATGTAGATAGGCAGGAAAGCTGAAGACAGCACAAGCTCACCTTGACCATGGACACGCCACCACAGAGCTCAGGACATCGGTGTGCAGCCAGGAGGGGATTTAGGACTATTGACACTCTCACCAGCAGCAGCAGATATCTGCAGATATTCAGGTAGATCCTATTTGCAATTCCTTGTCTGCCTCTCTAGGTTTATGCTGTGATTACATTCCTGGGGCATTTAATCCAGCAGAAGTGTTATTTTCTTTTCTACCTGCTTCCCACAGTCACAACCAGCCGCTTCTTCCAGGCTGTTAGCAAACCAGCCAGGTATCACCTTCTAACCCCAGCCCTGCTGCTGAGTGAGCTGGAAAGGAAGAACACTGCAAGTCCCTGCAGGGATCAGAGGTTCAAACTGCACTGACGAAGGTGCCGGGAAGCAGCCAGAGCAGGCAAAGACCTCAGGGCCTGGAGAGGCAGGGAAAATGGGAATTCAACAGATTCTTTCACAAACTCAGCAATCTGCAGCACTGGTGAGCTGGGAGGAGGATACAGAGTGGGAGGACAGTGTGGTAGAGCAGAGCATACTTAAATCAAATTATGTTCAGTAAAGCATTTTTACATGAGGAAATGCAGGTCCAAACTCAAACAGTGCAATCAAGTGTTACTCCATTATATTCCCACTATGCCATTTACCTCCAGGCTGGACTCAGCCAGCAGATGACAGAATCTGAGCCTCCACTGTTTGCCCTAAAAACCTTTCAATTACATTTATATGAGCCTTGAGGATGGGAAAGAAAACAAACACTGGCTAAAACTCTCCTTTTCATTAAAAAAGAAAAAGGAGATGCCCCTCTTTCCAAGGGAGGGATCTATCCTCTGAATGCTGCTGCCATGTTCTTTGCCAGTTATTTTTAATTTGCCTCCCCACTCCTCCTTCCCCATCTCCCAGCTGGGCAGACACAGACCTGCCCTGCACCGCAGCTCTTGGCTGCTCTACACTTGCTGCCAAGCACTATTTTGTCCCTCCATGGTTATTTCTTATGAGAACCTGTATTTGTTCAATGCAGGGGAACACGGATCCTCCTAAGTTACTACTTTTCCCAAACCAAAGACCATGCCCAGGACACAGAGGTCCTTGCCACCCAGAAGCAGTGAGTTGCAGCGGGGATCTCTGAACCAGCAGCACATCTCCCCTCCTGCCCCAAGCCCACGCAGCCTCTTGAGATGATGCCTACACAAGTCTCTCTCTGTCCTGTCCCATCCTGTGGATGGATGCATCTTTAAGTAGAGCCCCTGTTAGAGCTCTCCTCCGTGCTGGCTCTCAATCTCTCTGCTTGAAAGCCTCAAACTACCAGAAATCCCTTGCATATCCTCCCTGGGCTTTCTGCTGTGCTTTAGCACTCATGTGTTGAAGTATTAATAGCAGCTGGCAGTGCAGAACAAAAGGTGAGGCAGGACTGGATGCTCATGGTCCCAGGAGAGCACAGGGAGTCTCAGATAAATGTTAACTCTTCCACAATCATCTACTTAAGTTCTCCCTCCCAGACTCTTCCCTTGCCCTCTCAACGTCGTTTTCTTCAACTTACTTCTTGAGTCCCCAAAACAGCTCTGTAGTCATTCTCCACCCAGTAGTTGCTGGGAGAAAGCAGATTTCCCAATGGTATTGCTGTATTTGCTCTTCTTTTGAACATTTGCCATTTGTTCTGCACCTTCTTGCCTCCTAAACACAGGGATTTTCAAAATACTGCTGTCTGTGGGGCAATCACAGGCAATGGGCTCTGCACAGATTTCACAACAGAGATGTTGCCTTGGCGCGATGCAGCCAAAGGACGCCAACATGGTCTTTCCTTGCCTTAAGTCCCCACTGCTCAAGAAGGGCTGATCCACTGAAGGAGAGAAAATAGGGCAGCAGACACTATTTTCATTTAACAGCAGAATCATCCAGGCCCAGACACTTCTCTGAACATCATAACATGCTTTTGACTGGAAATTAAACTACAAAAAAATTAAACCAAAGAGGGACTGCTCCATTGAGTCAGTCAAGAATGCCTCTTGCTACTGCTGCTTTCCATGGACTTTGCTCATTGTTTTCATAGCTACCAAAATTTCTGCAGAAAGACTACATACTTTGCAGGTCAGCCCTGCACATCTACAGTGCTTTATCCACCAACCCAACTGCAGAGCTGCATTACAAACAAGCCATCTCTCTGCGAAGAGCATGAAAAGCTGCACTCCCATCTCTTCTGCAGTCCTAGACACAAGATAAATATAGCAAGCAGGAAAGCGGTGCTCTCTGCTGAAGGTACAATTAGGGGTTTTGGTAAGCACTGGCCAGCACCGGATGCGCTGCAGGCTCAGAGGATGCCTGTGGTGGGCAGCCAGGGCTGGGGAATTCGCCTCTGCCCATGTGATGAGGGACACCAGACTTGGAGGGGAAAAGGGAAAGCTGGGCAGCCACCAGCTGGTTTGCCAACATGCCCAAGAGCAATTTGCAAACTGACATTTCAGCAACAAAAAGACAAAGAAAATAAACACCACAAAGAGACACATATTCAACCAAGAGAAATGTGACCACACGCAGCTGCTTAGGTAACCAGCACTGCAAGAGCTGGCACATACAGACCAGGTCAAGACATACCTGCCCTCCTCTTGGTCATTTGTCCCCTGTTCCTAAGGGGACAGGTGCCAGACACCCCACACACACTCCTCCATACTGTCCCATTCTCCCAGTGCCCATTGACACCTTGGCTGGACATGTTCTGTCACTCCCACCAGCCCCAGGATGGCTCCTCCCCACCTGCTGCATCAGTTCCTACACTGTGGGTCAGCCACATCCATCCCAGCACCACCATGTCCCTCACAGGACACAGGCTGGGGCTGGCAGAGGTGATAACAAATGTGTTTCTCTTGCCCAAGGCACTGTGCTCTCCTCTAGAGGACTGGGTTTGTTTTGGTTTGTGTTTTTTTCGTCCATCCTTCACGATGACATAAAGCCCTATTTCACTGCCCTTCCACTTCCCTGCTGTCCCACCTCCTCTCTGCTGCAGCTGTTTGAGGGTCTCTCAAAAGAAGTTTACTCAGAAACACCTGGTCCCAAAGCAATGAATAACCTCAAGGATTACTGTCCCTGTCTGGGAGGAGCTGCACTCTGCACTTCTACACCCCCCCCTTTGCTTCAGGGCCACCCTGTGGAGCTCATCAGCACTCATCAAGAAACCCATATCACACCCCAGCGAGGAAAACAATTATCTTAACACACAGCAGCTAAAGCCTCCAAGAATTACAGAGCATTAAATCCTCAGTCATTTCTAAACTACTGATCTATATTTCACTGTCTCTAGTTTACTCACACCAGAGCCAATAGTGCCAGGTGCTGTACAAAAAAGCATCAGATCTACCTACTTACCTGCAGAGGCCTCTGGAGACTAAAAGAGGCAATATATAAGATTGGAGATGAATCACGGGTATTGTAAGGGAACAGGATAACAAGGCAATGCTCAGCCCATCCCCTCAATACTGAACACGCCCGCGGCACATACCACTATTCCTTAATTTCTTAGCTGTGCACACAAGCACCCATGCTCCCTCATTCACTGTAAGTAATTCACGTCTCTGCTTGAAGCACGTGGGAGCCCACAGGACTCCCCCAGGCACCTTGGAGTCCACGTGTCTGCATTACACAAGCACCGTCCTCATGTGTCCGTGCAGGAAACAGAGCACCTGAACCAAGAGCAGCCTTTTCGCTTTAACTTCTTGGTGCCTGGAGTTGGGAATTCCCGCAGAGCTGCACTGCTGCAGGAGGAACTCTCCAGGCTGGTTGGTGACCAAGCTTCAGTCTTTGCTACTTCACCCTCGTGATGAGAAAGAGCAAGAGGACACATGTCAAACGAGGGCTTGTCACTAGGGAGCCCGGGAAGAGCGAGCCGTGCACAGGGATGGTCTTTGGCATGGAGATCCACACAGCTGGGGTGACCAGTGTGGTGCTCAGAACAAAGGGGAATAGAGGCTGCCCAAAGAAATTCATATGACCTCATCTAAGGACACGTCCAAAGCGATGAGGCTGCAACCACAAATCTCCAGTTAACCCTTCTGCTGCTCTGTTAAGGTGAAAAAAAACACAGTTTATGCTAAAAACCATCATACTGCAAAGAGATGTTGCGCATCCCATGGCTTCCAGCTGGACCAGAAGTGCCAGACTCAGAGCCTGGATCCCAGTATGGCAATGGGAAACCGAAAAAGGATGCAGTAAAGTTAGAGAAATCTGAAGGTGTGGACCAAGGTCTGCAGGAGGGGTTCCCAAAGTCAGTTTGCTCAGCCACCACAATTACAAGTAGAGGGCAATGCTGTGTAGTGAGGGTACCCATGTCTGAGCTGCAGGAGATGTGACAGTTTTGGCAGCATTACCCTGGGGAAAAAACAAAACTCAAAAACCTAATGGTTTTTATAGCACTCTGAATTAGCTTACGTAACAGTAATCATGTACGCTTGACTAGGGAGCCCCTGGCTTTTGACATCTCTTTCATTTATTTCCACTATTCTGGTTAACCTGCAACCTCACAGAAACCAAGTTCTAAAGTTGTTTTCTTATGGACTCCAGGCATCAGGAGAGAAGATGGTCCTCAGGGCAAGGTACTAAATCAAGAGAAGAGCAAGATGTGTTGCCATATCTAGCTTTAACTCACTGGGTGAATCTGAAGCATCCCAAATTAGTGAACCCTGCTGAAATGCCGTTGACACGATGATGCCCATTAAAGCTATACCCACAGCTCTGTGTGTTCAGCTCCTGCACCCACCCAGCCACATATCTTCCTATCTCAATGCCCACAGGGAAGGTTCCCCAGATCCACAAGCAATGAAAAAGGCACAGGTTTCAGCTTCTCTGCTGCTCTATTTCCTTCAATCATGAAATGCAAACATCAATAACTATTAATGGGAAAACACAAGGCTTAAGCAGGAAAAAGCAAAACAAGACAAGAACTATCTGAGCACATCCTGTTGAAGTTTTGAGGTTAGACCATCTTCTCCCTGCTTTTATTAACCCCAGCTACCAGCTCCTTCAGAAACCTCCAGGTGCCCTGAACAGGGTGACAGCACAGTGCCACCATGGTCGCAGGGTCCTAGAGCTTGTTCCTCAAGCAAAAGCTCCCAGGCTCACATCACAACCAGCACATTTGACCCACCTCACTCATCCTGCAACTCCTGCCCACACTCGTCCACCTCCTGTGGCTACTGGCCGCTCTGTCTACCACCGTAAACCTAAAGGGTGGAAAGGGGCTCAAGCTGGCACAAACAACAAGCAGTTGGGCATGAGACTCCCCCAACTTCACACCCAAGAGAAATACTTAGACACTGTGAGACAAACTGCCCTGACAGAGGTTTCATGACATCAGTGAGTGCCCCTTTCCAAAGCAACCCAGATAGCTGGCAATGAGCTTTGTGCCTCTTTAAATTATGCCCTATGCTTCCAAAAAGCACCAAGACAAGTTGTGGTTGATCCTTGGCCAACTGCTGATGATGCAGAAGCGGGGCCACGAGCGCCCTGTCTTTTTTGGATGGAAAAGCTGTGCCTGCCCCTGCTGTGCTCGGGCCAGCTCCAGGCAGCCAGACAAAGGCTGAAACAGGAAAGCTAAGGCACCTGCTCCCCTCCCACCCCTCTGGGACCTTCTCATGAACAAAGCACCTGATTCACAAACAGCACCAGTGCAGGAGCAGTTCTGCCGCAACACAACTGCAAGGCATCCTCCTTCCCTGCATTCACCTACACAGAAAAAACATGCAGTTTAAGTAAATCAGTAAACTCTACCTTTTTCCAGACCTTCCCGCATTACCCATGCCAGGGAAGTTCCTTCCTCTTAGCAAAAACTGAGTTGTAGGCTGGAAACAAATCAAAGTACAGAACACAGCTGGCTGCCCGAGAGGAGTACGACACTGATCTCTTCCACTCCAACTGCTCTGGGGCTGTTCTCTGGCCAACTTGGGAACACATCACTGCTCCAGATGGCAAATGTCAACACATTTCCGTGTTTCAAATTCACCAGGTACAGTTGGAGGAAAATGAAGTGGGAGTAACTTCCCTGACACGTCATCCTTAACTCCGCAAAAATATTGCCCTAAGCTACCCACATCAGGCAATGGTGGCATTTTAGGGGCCACAATTCTGAACTTTGATGGAGCCTCTTATAAAGGGCTTCTTCCCACTCCCCTCCTCTTTCTCTGCCCATGTCTAATTGCACATTGAACAGAGCCTCCAAACCACTCATAAAACTCAACCTTATGGGCAAGATCCCATGTTCTAATTGAAGGGGGACAGTGCCAAGCCCCAGACATCATCTTTGTCCTTCCAGCCCTTGAGCTGAGGTCCTCCCAGCTCTCATTTATAAGGATATACCCCAGGATGGTTCTTCTGGCCACACTGAGGGGCAGCCCCAAGCCAGACTAATATGACTATTAATGCTATAGAAAGAAGGAGCCAGGAGACCAGCTCTATGCGTCTTCCACTGAATGGGCCCTGCTTTAGGTTTAACACAGCACCTTCAAGGTGCTGGACGTCAGAAAGAGCTGCTGTACCAATAATTGTGTCATTTCTTTGTATAACCAGAGCCCTGTTACAACTGTGAGAGGCTTCAACGCTGTCATGAACTGACATCTCCTCCTTCCCAGGGCATTCCTCAGGTATGCTGTGATATTAAGTCCAATTTTGCAGCCAAATAAAACCAAACTGAGACAGAGCATAGGATTCAGATATCCCTAAACATACCTACCAGAAGAAATTATAGTCCTCTCAAATCCTATGGGAATATGGGTTCCTCCAAGCAGCTTATTCTTCCCATCCTAAAATGCTCTCAGACCCTCTGATAACCTCCGGCTCTCTCCATTGACCAACCCGGACAAGTCCCACCTCACTGGTTTACCTAGGACTACGCATCAGGCCTGTACAAAACAAAACGAGGCTCCAAAACCCCAGAGAATCGCTGCTCACTGAGCGATTCTGGATGCTAATGCTACACAACCACTTTCAAAGGGACAAGTAAAGTTGAGAGGAGTCACAGAACAAGGTCAGATGTCCATGTTCCCGCTGCCCTTGCATGCCCCAGGCAATACATGGTGTGTAGATGACTGTGGCTCCCTAGACCCCAAGAGCTGGTGGCTGTGGAACTGCATGTCATCCTTGTCTTTGTTTAGGGGGTCAAAGAGCCCAAAGCAACTCCCTTCTCTGATGCTTCATTTACAATCACTGCTCAATCATCCCAACCCCAATTTATCTTTTACAGGATTAAAAGCTTCGGGATGCAAGGCCAGATGTGCAGAGGGGAAAACTTGGACCTGAAACAAGGGGAGATTGAGCTGCAGTTATATGGAATCATAAATATTTACTGCAATGTAAACTGGAGCACTGAGCTACTCATTTGATTTTAACTTGAAAAAAAATATTAAAATTTAAAAGGTCTCTCACCAGAAAAGTTGAAAAGTATATAATTAGAGTCTAAAGAAAACAAACTTGAACAAATGTGCTGTGTCTTTCAATTTAGATTCTCAACACTCCAGTTACCTTTGGAGCTGTACCAATTCCCCTTTCTGTCCTCAAACATCTATATATGAAAACATGCGGTGCCAGGGCTGAGATTGCAATCTTGTTTTTGCACATGCAGAAAATAAACACGCACTTCAGTTCAAAACTACCAATTCCTGCGCTGGTGGCCAAGTTCTGAAGCATCAGCTTTAAAACGCAGCTCAGTTCTTCTGGACTGAACAATCATTGCCACAAAGCTTTAGCACCCAGACCAACCCTGCAACTTCACGCTAAACTATCACTCGCAGCATTTTTCCTGCCATTTCACCCTAGTTTGGGGTGCAGTATCCTACTCTGACTGTATTTACACCCTCCCACAGATACATCAGAACATCAGGGTTGGAGATGGTGACAGTGCCGGGCTGTGAAGCTGCAGATGCAAAGCAGCAAGTGTCCCAGCAGCAGGACAGTGTCACAGTGTGCCATGTCCCGTCACCCTTGTCTGTGTCATAACGCAAATAATGCAAAAAAGTCTCTGTGCTCATCACTAGAGTTTGATGAGGGCCAGGTAGGCAGTATCACAGCTCCCAGGATGTTTAAGCACACGTTTAACTGGATGACTGTGACTAATCTCCATTCTGTATGTGCTGATGCCTCAATAGAGCAAAACGCTGAAGCCCCCACTCCAGGAAGGCATCCTGAGGGTGGCTTTTTCCTCCTCCCACCCATGTGGAGGGAAAAGCTGAAAATGTCTGTTTTGATAAGTACATCTGGGAGCTGAGACAGGATATGAGGGCTGAGGAGATGAATTGAAATAGCAAATTAAGCCTGGAGGGAGCAATTGTGAGTGACAGAGAGACCACAGGCATGGGAATGGATGAAAACCCTGAACCAAGCGTGGCCAGAGCGGGGTGTTGAGGAGGTGATGGGGGGCTCTTGGGGAGACAGGCTGATTGCAGTAAGGAACAGAGAGACAACTGTCAGCACCCCGAGAAAAGGAGGAGGCAATGCCAAGGGGAGGTCAAACAAACACGAAGGAATATTTCAACTGCAGCAAAACACCTGCTAAGAAAGATAAATGTCCACAATGTACAAAGGACTGCAATTCTGGAGACAGATGCTCTCCACAGGGGTTTGGAGCGTGGAGCAGAACTGTCCATCGGGGGAACAAGCAGAGCCAGCAAAAGGGACAATCAAAAGGAAAAGCCCAAAAGCCAGCTGTCTCAGCTTCCTTTGGGGTATTTTAGATGAAAATAGGGAAATTTTCTACTCCCAGGGGATAATTTGGGGCAGGTCAATACAGGTGAGCACCAGGGACGTTTCTCTCTCCCCGGGCAGTCCCAACCAGTGTCACACACACAAGCAGAGCTCTTGGGCTCAGGCACTCACAAGCACCAGGACTTCTACTACTGCTTTTCTCAGGCTAGAAAACACCTTTTCCAAGGAAAAAACCCTCCCACCTGCTTCCTTCTGAATCAGAAACAGCTTCAGAAACATTAAGCCACAATTAGAAGTGTAAATTTAGTCATAAGCACATATAATCCATAAATCTCCACAGCCAATAAAAAATAATAGCTAAGGAGAGTATGAAAGAGCCGTTAATTACTAAAGCTGTATTTCAGCCTCAGGCTATTCCCCCTTTCTGTTGCTCTGTTAGACCCTTTACATTACAATGGGGATTTCTAATTATTCTCTCCAGATCCATTATTCAGTAACTAATTAATCTTTTATTTGCTCTCTCTTAATATTTAAAAATTATACTGTTTTTTAAAAACAAAATATATATATATATATACTGCGCTCTCTCTGCAGCCTAGAGAGCTGTGCAACTATTAGCAGCCAGCTTCCCCTTCCCAGATGTGGCCACTGGACAACAGGCAGGAGATGCAATTTCTGAGAGTTACCTCTTACATTTTATTCTTTTTTTCTAATTTTTTTATTGGATGATGATGTTTCAAAGAAAGAAATTAATTCTACTTACTTGGACTTGTCTGGTCACTGAGTCTCCGAAGTCTCCCGCTGGAGGTCCGGGTGATTCCTAAGGCAAGAAGAAGGTTCGAATGGGCCAAGGGAGTTCATATGAATACAGTATATGTGGAGCAAGCTCATCTGCTATGAGTCTACATTTGGCAAAGCACATTTTCTGTTGGGAATCTGCTATGCACAATCACCTCTGTGATCAAAAGAATGTTATACGTTATTTTAAACAGAAAGACCCTTGAGGAGAGACCTCTACCTTTCCCTGGAGACAAATATTATTCAAACATATAAAACCCACAAACATACTTAGGGTTTCCAGAAATAGCAGAGAGAACTTCTGAAATCACTAAGTGGGACACACACCTTCACCTGCTCCAGGATATTTAATCCTAGAAACAAGTGCAGCATTTCCAGAGGCAGGTTTCCTCACTGAGGGAAGCAAGCACAGGAATTTAAGGACCAGCACATGCCCTGTGTTGGCAGAGAGCTCAGCAAGGATGTTCCTGCAAGGAGAGCAGAGATCACTTTGCAGAGGCGCTTGGCCTCCCCAGCCAGCTCAGCCGCAAGGGCGGCAGCAGCTCCCGCGTTCAGCATCACAGGAAAGCGAGGGGCGACTCTCCTCTGGCCAGGCTGCACCCAGCATCCTGGGAACGCATCGTGTGTTCCAGGCAGATTCACACCAGAACACAGCGATCCAAATGTTGGGTAATTCTGCTCCATGTCTTTTAATTATAAAGTATTTATCATACTCATTGGGGTAGCACAGGGTTAATTCACATGCACTGTGCTAGGGAAAAATATATGGACATCTTAACCCACCCTACATTATACATTACTTTGAAAGGCAAAACCCAGACACACCTATCTCCTCCATCCCCATTGCACAAAGTAATTGGTAACTCCCAAACATCGACCTGCCTCCCAGACTCCGGGCAACACTCCTAATCCATCAGCAACTCATTTAATTTCTCTGCCACCTGAGCTGCCTATTTGTAAAGTGACAGCTGCCATAACACATTTCCTAGGTATGCTGAACGAGAATTCACCTTAACAAGCGTTGGTTAAAACCCAGCCATATGTGGAAACTGTATGTTGATTAGTGCCTCAGTTTCTCTTTTCTTAGCACAATAAAAGTGGACACAAATACAGTGAACCACCTCACGCAGGATGTTACACTCTGAAACTACCCCAAATGCTGTCATTTGCCAACACAGGAATTCCCAGAAGGTTGGGCAGCTCCTCAGTCTTTGGTGGGTCCTGCTGGAGGAACAGCAGCTCCAGGATTGTGTCCACCATCCCAGATGCTGCAGCTGTTGAGCTCCAGAATAGAGCTGCAAAGGCTCCTCAGCTCAACACAAACCTGACTACACCCATATTTTGAATTGGGATTTCTGCTCTGTAAACTGGTATGAAACCAGATTTTTTTGTGAATTTGTTTGGTTAGAAGTGATGGACTTTAAACAGGTATCTTCTCACTGTCTACCAGATCTGTTGGACAATAAGCAAAAGGATTTAACCAGCACCAATTTAAGCTGCAGAGCATCCTCAAACTGTGACAGGTAACATAGTCACAACCTTACAAACCCCATCAGCCGGAAGAGGTTGCACAAAAAGAAAGGCAGGAAAACTTTCATACCAATGAGCCTGGGGGGAAGGGAAAAGAGCTGCCTGGCAACTTGACATGGAAATAGTGTCTCATGCTTAGAAACCTCTGCTTATAAATGCGTGCATATATATGTGTGCGTATTCTCTCTGCCTTTCCATTTTTAACATAAAAAGCTTCTGTGACTCCAGAGTTGTGGCTGAACCACAGGGCCAGTCCCAGGGAAACGGTGGGAGAACTCCAGAGCCGTCTCCCCCCACCCAGCTCTGCCCCCCAAAGAGCATCACCAGCCAAAGGGCCAAAAATAGAGCCGGGACTGTCCACCCGCACGTGTGAACACCCCCTCTGTCTTCTCAAGAGCTTTATCTGCATTGCAATGGGCCACAATGCTGCTACACACATCACTCAGCCCGCAGCTCCCATTGCTGACAGCAAGAAGGGCTGAAACTTCCAGGAGCTTGAATGGTATAACCAGCATTATAAATTGTAATCATATTTTTTCTATTAAACCCAGTTCCTGATTTTTTTCTTAATTCTTTTCTTCCTTCTAAATGTCTACTGCTGCTGGCAAGAATGAAAAGGCATATTTCCTCTGCTCAACAGTTTTAAATAGCACTTCTTCAGCCAAGCTGTAAGAGCACTTAAGTCCTGGCTCAGGTCCTTGCTGAGAACAAACACCTCTGCTTTGTTTGCGTGCGGGCAAGGTGCGGTGTCGAAATCCGGCTTTCATAGTTGCTCAAAAACCAGAAAAAAGTCCCTTATGAGTGGCACACTGAAGAACGCAGATATGCAGCCATGCTGAGGTAGTTAAATACATCCTTTTATGTTCAAATACTTCATTCAGTCTGCGGCAAAGCAGGACGGAAGCAAAATGAGGAGCTTACAAGCTTGGACAGGATCGCACATAGGAAATGGCTTTATTCCCTTTAGCAACGACTCCAGTGGAAAAACACACACAGGACTCCAAGCATCCAGTACGGCACAGCCATCAGTGTCCATGTCCTGAGCCTCTGCCTTTCATGCAAGTTATTTCTGAGAATATCCACCCGCGTGTGTGGATGCACTGTCTTGAAGGTTTTCTCTGGGGAACTGCAAATTATTCTTCACACCCTCTTCAAATAAGTAAACCCGAAGGTGGACAAGTTGGATTGATTTGTTCTGTATTGGAGACAGCATGAGAAGGACATTTTTCTGACAGCTGTTGCTTCAATCTCTCTTAACATTAATAATACATAATAATGCTGTTAATCCCCTTTCAACAAAAGGGAAAATAAGGAGCAAACAAGCAATTTGTACTGTTCTCCCAAACCTTAATAGTGAATCTGGAAAGAGGAGGGAGCACTACAGAGTCCAAGCCAAGCTTGCTATCCATGATGCCCCACTGCCCCTCCACCGAGGGAGGATCCAGACAGTCCTGGAAAGCAGATAAACAGCAGGGAAAGCTGGCAGCGTGGCAGGACAGAAGAGCAGATCCGTCAAGAAAAAGAAATAAAATGAAAAAGCAACAGCTAAAAATATGCTGCTCTGAACACACTGCCAGGAAGCGGCGATGCGGGCAGGACCGGGGAGCATCGGCGTGCTGAGCGTGTGCTGGGGTTACCTCTATTTATAGCGTGGAAGCAGCAGGATGAGCCCTGGGTTTGGGCTGTGAGATGAAAACCAAAGGTTTCCACCCCAGACGCAATGTCTATGGTTCTTGCCTCTTAACGCAGTTCAAATGCCCTCAAGCCATGCTATAAATTTATTGAGTGCACTGGACTAGGAAACATAATGAAATATGCTTTATTTAGCTGAAAGTAGGAATGCTTCCCCACATCCCCAGCAGAACAACTTCAAAATGGAAGAGTCCAGCAGTTAAAACTCAGTCAATCCAAGAACAGTTCATTCAAGCCAGCGGATGTGCCGCTGCAGGACAGAGTTATAACATTTACAGAGCTCACCCTCACTTTGGCTCACTGGCTGAGCAATATTTCTTTTCATATTTTATAATCAATGACTAACTCCCTCCAGATCCACAGGCTGGGGCCATACGGCACAGCAGAAAGGCAGCGGCAAAGGACACGGGGCGTCTCCAGGGTCTCCTTCCAAACTGCTGAAGCCAAAATTGGCTCCAACAGGGATGTGTCAATGGAAGTGAGACCTCAGCCAGGCTCACACTTAAATCACTCCCTCCAGAAAACACTGGGCCAAACGTTCTACTATTTCAGGCTTCTTGCAGCTGCTGATAAAACACACCACGGATGTAAAGCATTCCTATATTGAAATGGGAGCTTTTTATAGACACTTGCCCTGATGCAGGGGATGCAGACACAGTACAGGGCAGCAGGGAGACCGAGTCCAGCCCGTCTTGAGAAACTGTCCTTGCTACAGTGTGATTTCTCTGTTTGACTTTGCTGAATCTGAACCTAGAGCTAACAAGGGAACTGCCAGAGATGTTCATCTCCAATACAGTCGATATGTGTGTTCTCCAAAATAGAGTTTTTGCATGATACACCCCAAACATTTTATGTGTGCATATAATAGTGAAAGATCACTTAGGATTTATTTTCTCCTCACAGTAAGCAATCAATGCCACTATATAATGTAAAAAAAAAAAAAAAAAAAAAAAAAAAAAAAACAACACAACAAAACCAAATAAAAAAAAACAAATCAAAAGAACAAATGAGCGATTTCCATTATCAAGAGAAACCACAGAGTGCAGACAAACAATGGAGGATGTAACCCAGGAACTTGCTTTCTCTACACAGTCCAGTAAAAACACAATCCCAAATAAACAAAAGAACCCAAACTAAAAAAAAAGTCATGTTGGAAAGGGATGGGTCAAAACCAGCAGGAGTCAGCTGGAGTCAGCAAAGCGGCACCAGCTCAGAGCAGCCAGTGCGACCCTTGATTCTGTTAAATGCATTTCCTAGTGGGTCCGAGATCAGATAATTCAGCTGCCTCCTTCACCCAGCACAAAGACAGCAGGGTGTGCAGACAGCTCTGGAGACGTGTCGCCATCCAAGACCAGTTTCATCCTAAGGACATTTCCACGCTCCTGGAGGGGACAGGTCAGAGCTGAGCCATGGAGCCATCCCTGGACTCCACCACCTTTAGCACTGGGTGGTGTGAGACCCCCCCACAGAACAACACTTCAGAAGTGTCCACAGCACCTACACAACCCCAGCACTCTAGAGCTGGCTCACTGCAGAGGCACCCAGCCCTGCCTCCTCTCATCCATCCTGCCCTTCACCATCTCCTCAGGCCACCCCTGCTGCCTGCTAGGGAGAACAGAAGGTGACAGCAAGGATGTCACCTCACCCTGTGCAGCTGGTACCAGGGCAAACTGCTGGGACAGAGCTTTCCACTCCCTTTTAGGATGTGCAAATCCATCACAACATTCTCAGGACAATACAGGGTGTGAAGTTTAGATAAATTTTTCTGCTTTACAGCTACTACCCAGGCAGCGACCTAGAGAACTGTCTTCACCAGCAGCTGTATTTCATCCTGCTTCACATGGACAAGCTCTAAAAGCTCCTTGGATAAAATGGCTGGAGAAGACTTCACCAGTAACGAGGCCACAACCACCACCTCAGTGGCTTCTCCAACATACTGCTGGAGATGGAGCTGCAAAGTCTGAATGCTGACACAGGACATTGCCTACAGAGGTAGAGCCCTGCACATGGGGCTGTGGGTGTCACCGGAGACAGGTGGGGACAGCGGGGCTTTGGAGGAGCTGAAGACTGCAGAGAGATGTCTGTTTGCAGAGTAGCAAAGGAAAAAAATCTCTATTGCTTCAAACCTAAGTCCAATGAGCCATGCAATTGCAACTTCACTTCTATGAACTTGAAATCCACTGGTAACATTAACCTCAAAAGAAATATATTTTTTGAAAAAGGAAAAAAAAAATCATGTTCATTTCCAGCACTAATCAGAAACATGCACTGAAGAATAAAAGACACTTTTCCAGATTCTGTGTAATAGAGACTCTTGACAAAGAGGCTGAGCACAGCTAGAAAAGAAGCCTTCAACCCATGCGCATGGTTTCATTCTGGATTGAATATCTCTGGCAGCAAACTGAGCTTTCACTGGGATGGAGGGATGCTGATGGAACAGAGGGATGCTGATGGAACAGAGGGATGCTGATGGAACAGAGGGATGCTGATGGAACAGAGGGATGCTGATGGAACAGAGGGATGCTGATCCCAAGGGACATTACAGACTCAGGAAAAGACCACTACCTTCTCCAACACAGCTACCACCCCATGGGTAGAAAATTTGCATCAGCAAGATGGATATATTCCTACCACAATGTTATACTTCTGGCAGGTGCCAAACACATTCCAACACTAAATGCCCCAAAAGCTTGCACTACTGATAAGAAACACCAAGATTTAAGCCTCAGTTTTACCAAGATTAGAAAGGCTTCCCAAAGGCCAGCAGTGACTTGCTCAGAGCTCCTGGCCACAGCAAAGGGCTAAATCAGGTAAAAGGAACAGTCTTGCACATAGTGGTAGAAGATGACAGAGGACCCAGCACTTTAACCTTGGCTCAAGCTCAGGCTTTGGTTCAAGATTTCAACTCAAACCACAGTAATTCTTGGGAAATGAATCAATGCATCCATACAGCTCAAGGCCAGAAAATTGCCCTGACCTGAAAAAGCAACACTACACATTTTTATCAGCCATCCTGAATTCAAACTCGTACTTGAATGAAGTCTTGACTTTTCAGATTCAATCTCAATGTCAAGATTAAAACGTCAGAGTGACCCCAAGTGCTTTTGCAATTTGCTCAGCAGTTCAAGTGGCTTTCAAATAGTGCAGAGACCTTGCCTGTACCCTGAGTGTTTATTCTGAGGTGAGCAAACTCAATCCTCAGATATTCACTTGATAGAAATAACACAATCATTTCACCACTCTTTGTGATGGTCTGTTCTTTACTGCCCACAAATTCCTCACAGCTGATAGTCATTCTGAGATATGCTGGACAACCACGAAAGCACAAAAAACATTAGCACAAGCAGTTTTTTATACAAAAAAGCATGTTAGTCATCATCTGTGATCCTTCTGGTTACAGTATTTCAGTAATCTGGCCAGGCAGCAGAGGGGATGCCACATCACCACACTGACACATCAGATGACTTATACAAATGCGTATTTATAATGCAAATATCCACACAAATTGGAAGGGACTGGAAAAACAGGCCTTTTGTATGTACAGTCAGTTTTGGTGGTTTATGTGATTCTTCTACTTAGTAGCAGAGAGAAAGGAACAGGATTTCTAAAGGAACAGAAGACTGGTGAAGCTTTGCCGGTTGGGAACAGCCCTGGGAACTACTGTCAAGTGTAAAATTACTTCCAGTTCGCTGTTGAAGCTGAACGGATTTCCAAAGAGATCTTGTCCCTCTAAATTTACCCTGTCTTCACCACACTCCTCATTTGCTCACAGTCCTTTGCTTCTGAAATCCAAGAGAGAAGCAGCAGGACCTAAGAGCCACAAACAGCATCCTCGGGACATTATCACTAAGTGAGGGGTTTTCGCACGGATGTGTCACAGAGCTCAACGCCATCACAACAGCAGCTCGAATCTGGTCCCATGTTTCTGCAGAACCTGCAGCATCCCAGCAGAGCTGGGAAGGAGGGAAGGCAGCTGAACCCATCCAAGCTGCAGCCTTGCTCAAAAAAGGAAATAATCAAGCTCCTACACTAACCAGCTGCCACAAAAGCTTCAGCAAGCTAGAAATGTTTTAGTTAATGATTAACATTAGTAGCACAAGAGTCCCCAGGAGCCTGAATGGACAAGGGATAAGGCTTAGCACACAGAGCACTGTTTAAACAAAACAAAATAAAGGATCACTGCTCATCTTTTGCCTTCCAAAAACCCCAAATGTTTACAACACCCAGGCTCAGGAGCGCACCTAACTTGTCTCAGCTTTGTCTGGCAATGGCCATGGTTTAGCTGGAAAAAACTACTGTCAGATTTGAAGGAGGGGAAAGGAATTTTAAAGCCACAATTTGGTATTTCCATATGGGTCAAATACTCCCAAGACACCCCACAGCTCTCCTCCCCACAGGCTCGTAACACTCTGGCTCTGACCACACAGGAGAACTGGTGCAAACTTCCCAGCCCAGCGTCTGGCTCTGTGCCGCATTCTGACACCCTGCTCAGCTTTAGCACGCTAAGCAGCAATGTGTTACTTCAGAGAACAAAAAAATCATCCTTACTTATACTTTTAAAACAATTTCTTGATTTCCTCTTGTAACCTCAATGCAATCCAAATTTCATTTTTCAGCCCCAGCATTTGCTCAGTAACAACTCACTGCTTCCCTGCTCTTGTTTCAGACACACACAACTTGTGTTTCAGATGGTCCCCCCGCAACAAACATCCCTGGATTTATCATCAGAGCCCTGCAAGCCTGGGGCTGCCATCAGGATGTAATACAGACCCCTTCTGTTTGCCAGGCTCTGAAAGGCAAATGTTGATTTTTCCCAGAGAGGGATGGGGGTGCATAAAGGAGAAAAGACCAGAACAAAGAGGCAGCGGCTCACTAGCCAAGGGGCTGCCGACACCAAAGGGCAGAGGTTAAGGGTTCTCCTGAGCCTGGGTGACCCACCAGGACAACCCACCGGCCGTTGGTGGAGTTGAACCAGTGCCTGTAGCTAAATGGGGCACCCAGAGCAGACCTGGCCACTTGGGACTCCCCAGCCTTGGTGAACAACTCATTCACCACTGGAGCAGATAAGAGGCAGCCTTTGGTTTTCAGAGCAGCGTCTGACTCTGAAGACACTACAAAGGGGAAAACTCAGCCAGGGATTTTACTTAAATTCAAACTGCAAGTCCAAGTCTCATTCCAGACATGTGATAAAGTGTCCTTTCTCTTTGCCCAGTACAAGAGATGCTCCACTGCAACCACAGAAGGAGCCAAGGGACCACAGCCACCAAATCCCATTCCCTCCCTAGCCAGAAACTCAGACAAATACAGAGTCAAGATTCACAAACTGTCCAGCCACTCCATTGACAACAGGTAATCTTGGAAAAGCATTAAGCTCAAGCAGACGATGGTCACTTCTCTCCCTACAAACATCCACACAAACATACTTTGGGCTAGAAATCCTGCCCAGAGCATCCCTAGTGCAGCAGCAGCCTGAGCATGCACAATTTGAAGTCTGTGTTCATAAAACAATGGGGTTTATTTGCTCTGGTAGGTGCTCTGTAATACTCTGATACCACACAGAATTGCCTGGAAATCAGCAAGCCTGAGACCCAAGCTGCAGTTCAGAACCCAGATACCTGGTAGCCCTACACAAGAAATAGAAGCTCAGAATCACAGCTGCTCCCTTGGGGCAAACATCCACATTCTAGCATTTCTCTTTAGCCCCAGCTCCAGTCAAATCCTGATTCTCTGTTCCTCTGAGGCTGACCTGTCCCAGGAAGATGCTGAGGTGGGTGGCTGGGGGGGACTAGCTCAGCTGTGGGGACACAGCCACCTGCGGACAGAGGACTCAGGAACATCTCAGTGGCCATCACAGCTCTACCATGACTCGTTGCACGTAGCTTCCCTCCTCCACACGTCCCTTTCTCTGCCTGTGAAATGAGGTGTCAAACACTTCCCCTGCTTACAGGAGCAGGAGACATGTATTATTTAATGTTTTTACATTTTAGCTGTGCTGTAAAGAATGATTCAGGCACTATCTATAGACGACTGAGGTAATGTCCGCTGTACTTAAACATCAGGGAAGAAGGGAAGTTACAAGTTGAGACTACAATGAAGCCCTGGACCCATAAAATTGAGGGTTTTCTCCCATTAAGTCTGCCCAGAAGTAGTCAAGGCAATCCAGCTTCCTAAGCTAGTAACATTCTTTGAATGTTTTTCCATGTATCTTACAATTATATTTAATAGTGGCTGCAGCAGGGAAGTTGGAATAGAACTTCAGCCAGTTTTTAGGGTGTATTCGAGTGCCTAATGTTGCATATCAGCTTACACAAGAGTTTGCAAAAGTGCCTTTACAAACTGTATTACTACTCCATCTCTATCTTGAGAGAGCCTAAATGCATCTTAAAAACATCAGTGCTCCACTTAAGTTCTCTCTTCCATTGCCAAGTCAGACACCCACAGAACAACCACAGTCCCAAAGTCAGCTACACAAGCAGCTTAAGCCTGTATTGTGAGGGGTCAGCAATCAATGCTGACATTAAATTTCCTGTGAGCTCCCCCATTCCCTCAGTCTCATATGAATCACTTAAAGGCATTTAAATGAGACCTGGGTTCTCAGAAGTACCAATTGCCCATGCTGAGCCCCAGAATATGTCTGTTATATCCTGCTCCTGTACAGACTAAGGCACCCAGCACAAAAGCACTAAAAGAACAAGATGTAGAATAAATACATAAGGGCTAATATCTTATTGGATTATCCTTTTAAATCTTTGTAAGGGACAAAATAATACCAGACTCAACACCTACCTTTCTGCCAAGCCATGCTTTCCAACAGGCAGCTCTACAGAGAGGCAGCAGGAAAATTAAAAATAGGTTCATTTAAATAAACCACAGCTGTAGAAACCACTGCTACTTGATACTACTCCATAATTACACACTCTTCTCCCGGGTACCAAGCGGTCTCAGTGCAACTCATTCCTCTAATGGGTTTCTGCAGCTGCCAGCAAGGGAAAGGTAAAGCACCTGGCATCACCAAATAGCTCAGCCCTGGCAAAAGGCAGAGTGAAATCACTCCTGGCACAGGTGAAAACCATTTCAAGTCATGGAGCAGTGCCTGCAGCCTCTAAGGAAGCTGCTCTCTCTGAAAAGACGGCTCACACAAGGAGACACAAAGCCTGTTCTGTGGGTCTGGCTGAAAGGCAGCATTGTACATGGAACATGGCACACTCGGTGTAACGGAGCCGGGCAGTGGAGGTCCCAGCCCTGTCCAGATCCCCTCCCTCGAGCCACTCACCCCAATGGTGCAAGTATTCAGCCTCCACTATGGGAATCCTCAAAAGAAAAAAACAAATGAAAAAACAACCACACAACACCACAAACAAAAAAACCCACCCAATTGCTGCTATTTCTGCAACAAACACATGTATGCACAGCACTGACATCTGCTCTGTGCTGGTGTGGATGGTCCCTGAAAAGCTCAGCCTGCAGCTACTGAGCAATTCAAATGTCCGTGCAGCCACCCCAGCACCACCACGACCTTGCACTGTGTTAAACAGTGGCACAAGAGCAGACTCACAACACAGTGAAGGTCATGGATTTGCACCTTATGCCCCGATTAACAAACCACACTGTGTGACCTGCCGCAGTGCACACACAGGCTGCTGCCTGCCAAACTGGAAAGGGTTTTCTCTGTCTGGAGACTCAGGTCACTTCTGATGACCCCTAAACCACCATCAGAGTTTATTAGACAAGCTGACCTTTCACAAATAGCATCTTTCACAGCCAGAACACTCCAGTTCCTCTTGTCCAGAGGAGATCTGTGACACTGCCATGTCCCTCCAGCCCAAACCTGCCCCAAGCCTTTGTTTCCCCTGCGGGAGCATCGCCCAGGCAGGAACCTCCCTCCCCTGTCCAGAGCTGTGGGATCGACAAGGGGCCAAGGGAGGATGCTCTGGGGGGTGTTCAAATTCCAGCCTTATCTCCAGGGGCTGAGATCACGGGTAGAAAATGTTTCTGTGTTGCCTCAGCAAGCTTCCTGCTGGCACCCCTCTTCCCCTCCACAAAAGCACCTCTTTGTAAGCAGTTGTAGAGAAGAATGGTACAGACTAAACGTATTTACCATTTCAGAGACACCAGATCTGTAATGTTGCCTGTCCTTAGCATGACCCAGCTGTTCCTCCGCAGCTGTGTCCTAAGCAGGACAGGCGAAGCAGCCACAGCTGCACAGAGGGATGCTGCTGATTCTTCTGAAAACCACTGGGACACAAAGCAGTCACTCGTTGCACCAAGCTGGTGGCTACATGCTTTAGTGTCTGTGAAGGATGCCCACTGCTTAGGATGATAACCAGAGGTCTCCAAAGCCTGGGCTTGACTCCTCGCTCTATCACAGGAGCTTCAGGGCAGCACCCAGCTCAGTGTTTGCACATTAAGCCCTTGTGCAGTAGCCCCACACACCCTCCATAATCAAAAGAAGATACACCCTGTGGCTGGTGAGTCAGCTCCATGCCGAGATGGAGCTGGAAGATACAGTGATTCATCCGCCAGCCTCTGGCTGCAGAGAGGCTGCAGGGACCAGCTCTGACTCAGAGAGCTGCTTTTAGATGGCTCAACTCAGGCAAAATTTAATTCTGTCTTTTTTTCCAGGCCTCAGCCCTCTAACACAGGATATTAGCTCTCTCCTAGCTTTAAGATCAATGTCTGAAAGGCTGAAGATACTTACAGGAGTAGGAAACGCTTTGCTTATCTGTACTGTCATTAGACAAGGAACAGGAGTCAGGATACCTGACTATGCCCCAACTTGGGCACACAAACCAAATGAAGCAGCTTGTTTCTCAGCAGCTCAGTGTCCTCAGTGATAAAGCTACGTAGGCATGTGTATTTCACAGAGAATTTCCCATAGACACTTGGAAGACTTTGGGAGCACAAGAGAAAAGATGTTTATCCACAAAGCACATCCTTTGAGGACCTTGAAGCCCCTCGGTAGGGCTCTGCCCTGGTGACACAAGCACAGCGAGGCCACTGCCTGGTAGACCCACGCTCCAGGAGAAGCTGAGAAACACCCACGTCCCTCTCCAGAGGGAGCTGCCACCAATCTTGCCCTAAATTGCCTGTGTGTAAGCAAAGCATTGACCTCCAGAGCTCTTGCACATCTGTCACCCTTGGTTTATTCCACAGGGAAGTGAAATTTAAAAAAAACACAGCTGAAACAGTATTTAATCTTGCAAAGATTATGACTGCATGATTTGAAAAGCAGAGGAGGCTGTTAAGCCCCCAAAACAGAGGTCTCTACTTGGTTTATACTCTTACTTTGCCCATAATCTACAGGCAACAGGGCTTGGATGCTTCCAGGATATTCTGAGGGACCATGCCAAGGCAGTTTTTAGTTCAAAGCCTCATCTCCCAGCTGTGTTTTGACCTAAGAATGCACCATTCAATTATCATCAGAAATGGGAACTAGAAAGGCTATAAAAAACTAAAGATGATCCCACATGGAGATGAAATGTTAGAGAATATTAGAATTCAAATTAATCCTGATACACTGGAAATGGACAACAAAAAAACCTGAACAGGATGCAATGTGATTCAGCAAGGACCAGTGCAAAAATCTAATCTACACACTAGACTCCCTCAAGTCAGTAGCTGCAGGAGGTTCCTATGAAATATTCATATCCTACGTGGGCTGAATTGCCAGATTTTATCACCACCAACTATAGAAACTTCTTAGGGTGATAAGTACCCCAGGCAGGTGCTTGCAGGAAGGTGGGATGGAGCTGAGTTCAGACCGAGGTGTGGAAGACAAATTGTCAGAGCTGTGTAAGTGAGACAGCCAGGAGCATCCAGGCTCAGCCCCAGGAGAAGTTCATTCGAACGGCATTAGAGCCATTCCCTTCGCAAACATCCAACGCTGCGCACTGGATCCTCAATGTGAAAAGCCACCAGGTGCCAGGCAGAGCAGCACCAGTTTAAGAGTCTGTTCGCACTTCACCAGCTTGTCTCTCTGGGATTCTACTATGCCCTTAAGTTTCCCTCCTGCCTAAGGAGTCGGGGCAAGATTAGCCACATGAAGAGCACCAGAAAGCCTGATGCATGGCCAGTCTTGCAGCTAACAGGCTGCTCCCACAGATCTGCAGGGCTGAATGCTTCACCCTGCCTGGCCCTGCAGCCCCACGAGTGCCGAGGGAGCAGCAGAGCCTCATGGAAATGCCCAGACACCCTCTGCTCAACAGGGTTAACAGAAGGTCCTCCAGGCTGTGTTAATAAGCCATGATTCTGCCTTAAAGCTGTAAGTACCTTGGAAACAGACAAGGTGCTGCACATCACCTGTGCCAGCTCCACGGGAGAGCCGGGTATTTGCTCAGAGAGAAACGCAAACAAACCCACCCTCACCAGCTTTGTGCTCTTCTAGAAATTCAAACAAGGTCATCTCCAGATGGATAGCAGAGGATATGGAACAGTCATGGGCAAAGCAGCTGCCCCAGTGCCTATTTGGGCAGCCCTGGCAGCCCACAGAAGGAGGAGAAGAGGAAGACGAGCAGCCGCAGCCCTTCAGCAAGGTATCTGAGCAGCCTGCTCTCCATATGCAGTCACAGTTTATTGCCACACTGAGCACAAGATGAGTATTTTTAACACCCTGTCTCCTGCTTTTCTGACCCGCATTCTCCATCCGGTGACATCTTTTGCAACAAACCATGTAGATTTAAAAAGAATATGCAACTTCTGGTCCTGAATGCTCCAGACCTAAGGAAACTGTGTGTTTTTTCCCCTGTTGTTGTCATTTCTGCTGTCCAGTTGAGAACCCCACACATATTATGATGTGCTAAAGAAGGTACAATTCCCACACCTCAGGGCCTGGGGTTGGTCTGACAAGTTCAAAGAGAGCCCTGTATCCTCTGCCTGTGCTGTGATTATACAAGGGAAACTCTGAAAACAAGGCTACAAACTGTTTATGGCTCCTGTGCTGTTCACAGGAAGAGTGAATTCCTATGCGAATGTCCAGCCTTGCTGTGAAGTGTTCACAAAGTGGAAGTTATCAATAATTTTTTTTTGTAGTTACGAGAACTCATAGTAGTTCAGACTATCTATAACAACACTTATAACAAAGAAATGCAACTTTAAAATAAGTTGAAGGTTGCTAGTATAGCACTTACCTTCTCAGAGGCTACCACAGCTCTCTTCCAGCATTCCTCCCGGTATGCCCCAGTACAACTGCTGGCTCTTCTAATTCATCCTAGCACATAACTCTCTGAAGAGATTGTTTCCTCTCCTGATATTTTCTCTTGCATCCTTCTAAGATTTCAGGTTGTCTACTCTTCCTCCCCCAGAACTGACCAGTTCTGGCCCAGGAGCACACAGAACCTCATTCACCTCCTGTCCCCACCTTCAGTGCATGTTGGCAGAGCGCTGCCAAAATGCTCAAAGCATCTCCCGGGGTGTGTGAGGAGAAAACACGCTCTTGCCTCTCCATATTCCTGGTGTGCCCCCATCCATCTCCACCGGTGTTCATGCTCTGCCAGCACAGCTTCTGTATCACCATCCGCTGACCCACGGGAAACACTCCTCACCCCTGCTACACCTCTCAGTAGCAGTCTATGCATCAGATGGAGGGGCTTTGGACACAGATATATCTCCACAAGGCTAAGAATGTTTATTTTCACCCAAGACTTAGGTCAGGTTCTGCTCCCAGCTCACCAGGGGCTGTGTGACTGTGTCCTGGACTGACCTTCCAGCTCCCTGCTTCCCAGTGTCCAGAGCCGCTAACCCTTGGTCTGTGTTACCAGCTCTGCCAACAAACTGCCCACCAAGGAACAGTCTCTAAAAGGGTTGAACACTGATGCCTGCAATAATTAGCACCCAGTACATTGACATAGGAGACTTTTCTGGATTATATCCATTCCCAGGGGCTCACATACTCATATTCAGAGCCCAAAGGACATAAGAAGCTCAGTAAGATCTGAACATTAATCCAGACACATTATGAAACAGCTTTTTACTATTCCCTCTGCATCACAGCTCAAGCACAGGGTTCTTACTTTTCCCACGATGGTCTTAAAAAAAAAAAACTTAGCAAAGCCAAATACACACAAAAAATCCCCACAGCCACAGCCACCCTCTTCCCCTCTCCCCACCACATACACTGTCTGAAAAGCCTGACATGTATTTTAAAACATTGATGCCTGATGCTGATTTCCTAGAGAGTGGCTGGTCCGTGACAGAACACACAGAGCAGCTCTGCTAAGGGGGAAGGTCTGAAACCTCCACAGATGGATCAGACTTCCAAGGGCTGAGCTCATCCTTCCCAGCATTAACTCATCACTCTCAATATTAACTGCAGGAATCAGCTGTCAGATTATTTCACATCACTGTTGGGAGGTTTATCTGACAAAAACCCACTCTGGGAAATAAATCACAGCCTTGCACTGCAGCTGCCAAGTGGGACAGGAGAGACCACCCAAGCCATGACAATCCCTGACAGCCCACAGCACCGACAGCCTTTCCATGCTCTGATGTGGGAATCGCCAACTGAAGCATCTCACTTGTCAGTACAGCAATTTGGGAAAGCGTTTACAGATGCAGATGTAGTTGAATGACAATTAACATCATAGGGCAATTAGTTACAGTAATGTTAGTCCTTCAGGCTGCGTAAGTCTGAATCGTACAGTAAATGCTCAACAATTCAGAGTCATAACCTATCCGCTAAAAAAAAAAAAATATTAAAAGGAGACATTTTAAATCCAAGGGTAGGATGTGGTGGCTTTGGCACAGTTTGGGCACAACTCAAACATGCTTCTCAGTATTACACCCAATTTGATAAAACATGCTCTCTTAAACACACAAAGACAGGACACCAAATGGGAAAAAACCCTTCATGTGGCAGGCAGGCCTACATGAGCACATAATAAAGGTCTGATTTGAAGGATTTCCTGGTGCTGCTAGCTATTGACCTTAGATAAAAATAATACAACACACATGACTGTGTTTTTATCACTAGAACACTGAAAATCAGCAAGGTCAGAAACCTTCCCCAAAGCAAACCATTGGACAAGGGGAATTACAGCATTGGACTGGAAATAACATCAACTTTAGTTGCTTCACATTAAATTCTACACAGGCAACAAATTATGTTCCATCCTCATTCCTACTGATTTAAATATATATATATATATAAAATTAAAAGCAAAGTCACATTGGATAAAAGATGGAAACTGAATATTAGGAAAGCAAAGCAGTTGTGAGAGCTGGTGGCTGACACCCCTGGGCACAGACCTGGGCAGGCTGGGACCCCACCAGCTGAATCTGTGGGTGACACTTGGTCTTCTGCAGCCCAGAGCTGGACCTTCCCTGCAGGCAAACCAAAGCCTCCAGCCTCAACCCGCAGCTTTTCATCAGCCTTAAACCCACTCAAACAAAGCCCTGCCACCTCCCATGGTCTATCATGTGCAAGTCCTTTGTCCTGACTTGTAATGCACCGAGATCTGTTATTCTTCTCAGCAACTTTTATTTGTACAAGTTCAGGCACTTATAACTCAGCCACTGAGTCATTCAAGAACAGCTCTCAGCAGTAACTGTTGAGGGCATCTTGTCCTCATTTCCTTTGTTTATTCTGTCCATTACATAAAGCTATAGGCAATCCTTGTTTCCCTTGATAACATCAAAAACAAAGCAAACTTGCACCCAGAGGCTGCTCTTGAGATCAAGACTTCAGCTTGCTCCCCAAGTACGTGCACTCAGTTTCTCTGGCACCACCACCGCAGTGTGCAAAGGGACGTGACTCCAGATGAGCTGAGGGAACAACTGAGCGTCAGGGACCCTCTGTGTCCCCAGCAGCTGCTTTGGGGAGAGCTGCTGGGTGCTGAGCTCATCCCAAAAGGAGCTGGTTCCTCTGCAGATTGTCCCTTGGCGAACATCCTCTGCCCCCGGGAACTGGAGCCTGAGCTCCGTTATTCCCTTGGTCCCCAGAATAGCCATGACTCCCACACCAGGAAATTATGGGCTTTCTTGAACATTACCATGACCTTTTTCATTTCCATTATGCCTTTAGTTGTCTCCTCCCTCTACACTCCTTTGCTAAATAAATCTCAGAGCTGTACAAAGTGTTTCCTGTAAATACTCCTCATCTGGCATAGACAAAGAAAAAAAAAGAAGAAATAAACCCCTTTCTGCTACTAGTTCCAGCTTGCAGTCATCTCTCCAGTTTAACTTCCATCTGCTTGACCTGGGAGCGCAGTATTTGAGGGAAGCGGCGGGGACAGTTTCATGCTCTGGGCATCAGATTCAAACCTGCCCCTGACTGAAATTAAAAGTTCGAGTTATGAAGGTAACTTATATCCTGCTTCAGGCTGCTGCGGTGCAATGATAAGTGTTAAAGCTTGAGCAAAGAACTACACAATGAGCCCCTTTCTGCCCAGCACAACCAGTTGTCTTCACAAATGTAGTATTTCTAGACAAAAACTGTTCCTTGCCTGTCCTAGTACCATCCAATCTGATGCTGGTCTCTGCTCTAGAGATGGCTGAGCCCTGCTGAGCTCTCCGAGAGGCTGTTTTGTGCACACGACAGTGGAAGTCATCTCACAAGTGCAAAGCTGTGATTTTCCCTTCCAGGCTTCTGCAGCAATGGACCAGGTGTCCCATCACACAGCAGCTGCAGGAAAGGCCTTTGCAAGGCCACGCCGTCACCTGAACGATGGGTTACACGGAAGGAAGCAGTTTCCCAGGCAGTGAACCCCCCTCTTAAACATAAACCCTTTAAAGGATGCTTCGAGCTGCCCTTGTAAGTTATCACAGGCCACTGTGGGAACAGGCTGACTCACCAGTGACTGTGTCACCTCTCCCACTGCTTGCCGCCTGTGATATCCATAGGGAACAAGGGCTGCCCAAGCACAGCTGCCCTTCCTGAGGACACAGACTGGGCAGGAAGGGAAACTCCCTAGTGTGGTGCTGGACACCCTGACATGGCTAGTTCGCATTAGCCCGAGGCACAGGTGGGTCCCATTCCCTACCACATGCCACCAAGGAGCTTACAAAAAGCAAGCAGAGGCTTCACACATCTATCCGACATGTTAAATTGACACAAATTGCTGCGATAGAGACTTTCACCTCTTACACAGACTTCACCTTGGATTTGTATCCCACCTTATGCTGCAAAACCTGCACTATCTCTTGTCTAAGAGGGAACAGGTTTGCCTCACAGAAGAAGCCTCACTCGCTATCTGCGACCAGCAGCTTTGGGGAGGGATTTCCCTGCAAGCAGGGAGTTATTCTCTGCAGCAACATCTCCCTCTTCCACATGGCACCGCTTCTCCTTGCTCACCCCAGGTTGGTACGGGAAGACGATCAGTGTTTCAGGGAAGCAGATAATCACCCCAGTGGGCCCCACATGGCTGCTTGTTATTTCTTGCATATATCTGCGTGTTGCGGTTTCTTATTTGGCTTTCTCCACAGGCTGGATTCCCTTGCTTCTCCAAACTATTTCCTAACAGATGTTGGGATGTTTTGCTACCTGAAGTAAAGCTTTACCACACACCAGCCAAACCTGGCAATGGCAGAGCACCCACCCAAACCCATCACACCGACCCTGCCACCCCAGCACACTGTGACACTCATGTAGGAGAACTTGATATAGGAGAACTTGATATAGGAGAACTTGATATAGGAGAACTTGATATAGGAGAACTTTTTTATAACAGGACTACATCAATCATCATGAGTCATCAGAAACATGTGACAGCAGATTGCATTGACATTTATGGGCTACATATTACATCAGCATACAAGTAAAATATAACAGTTGTGCTTTCTGGTTGGACAT
The DNA here is from genome assembly GCF_964273445.1 of Streptopelia decaocto. Taxonomy (NCBI): domain Eukaryota; kingdom Metazoa; phylum Chordata; class Aves; order Columbiformes; family Columbidae; genus Streptopelia; species Streptopelia decaocto. Next base: position 6,972,789 of record NC_138671.1, on the reverse strand, counting down.
CTCCCTGTCCCACCTCATTTTCTACAGTAAGGAAGCACAGAGGTGAGTTTGCCAGGTCTGGCACCAGCTGCCATCAACAACTTTGATATCTGCTAAGACACAGGAACAGATAAATCAGCCCAGAGGACACAGTTCCTTCCCCAGAGCTTCCCAGCCTAGATAATGCCAAGAGCTCTAATTTGACTTATATTCTATTGCCCATGCTCTACAGGGAATATTTGTTAGTTATGGCACAGGAAAAAATTGTTCCCAAATGCTGATGCAATGATCAGATCACAGTTCTCACTGTCACTCCTGCAGTGTTTCTTCTAGCCTTAGCTCATACCTGAGGAGTTATTTCTCCCCAAGTGCATAAGCAATAAATTAGGAGTCCACAATTCAGGTAAAGGTTGGTCACACATAACCATTATGGGTAATTCTGGAGGTACTGTTATTAGAGTAATCCTTATTTCAGCGTATGCCAACGTCTTATATAAACCTGAAACTGCAAACACTCCTTGGCAAAAACAATTTGCCCCATTCTTGAAAATACCTATAAATCATCACGTCATTTATCACGAGTCCTGTCTATTGCTCTTTTGGCAATGCAATTGTGCTTGAGTAATGAAAAACGAGAATCAAAAAAATCCTTTAAAAAAATAGTATTCCAGGACAAGTAAAACATCTCAGAAAAAACAAAATAAGAAACCAAAAAAACTCTCCTTGCCTGAAGCATCTGAAATAACAGACATCCCTAAAGCAAACATGTAAGAGCTGGCTTCAGTGGCAGTTATAGCTCATTTTTAACTTGCTCTGTAAAATCCCCTTTCCACCCTCTCCGCTCCTCCTATCGCTGCTGCTGGGAAGTTCCAGGAGAAAAGCGCTACGGGCACAAAGGTCTGAGCCTCTCTGCTGGTAAGAGGTAAAGCATCCAAAGGCAAACTCTTTATATCCCAACCACACCTACATGGCATGTGCTCAAAAGTCAGAGCAGATGGGTAATGATTCCCCCTGAAGTAATTCAGGAAAGGTAAATCTGGCCCAGGGTGGGGAGCAGCCTGCTAACAGGAGAGCGCTACAGTGGTGCTGTGTTCATAGAGGAGGATGGAACTGGAGCTTCAGGTCCACAAAGTCAAGCGAGATCCTCCAGCTGGGTGCAGAGGGACCTGGTCCACAGAACAGATCCAGAATATACTAGAGAGGAGCAAACAAAGCCAACAAGGGATGCTCCCTAACCTCAAAACATGTTTAGAAAATCCTTTTTGGTTCCTTTTGTCATCATTGTTGGGAGATTCTCAGCCAGGCACTGCATTTCCTGCCTGTCAGGGGTTGTCAGCAACGTGCTTGGGAAGCGCAGTCTTTGCAGCTGAGGAGTCACTTTGTCACCTCACCAGTTTCTTTGGCAGAGGAAAGCTCAGAGGCTCTGCAGCTGCTTTTACATCTTACTCATGTCTTGGAGAAGTCATCTGGATTCCCAGTGAAATTCCCCAAAGAGAGTCAGCATGGCTGCTCCCCGATGTGTAAAACCACCAGGCTGATGGGACAGGAGGGCTGGCTCAGCCCCACGCAGGGTGGCAGCTCTCCAAGCGCAGCCTCCCCAGCACAGTGGGTGATTCATCGAGCGCTTTTTTGCCTGATGAATCAGCAAGAGGCACGGCCCCAGCACAGCATGGCCAGGAACTGCAATGCCGAAAGCAAAACCTTTGCAAAACGCAAACAAGAGCTGCTCAGGAGAGCTGCCTGTGCTTTTTGCAAACTGAGTGGTGGTCACGGTGCAATTACCCCACTGCTTCAATGTCATGTATCCTGGCTAGTGCAATTCTTCTGTTCATTTTCCTTAAATAACTGCCCCAAACCAAGGGAAATCTCAAGCAAACAGTCTTTACAAAACAAAACTGCAGGCTCTGTTGAATTAAAGGTTCTAACCAGATGTCAACCCACCTCATTTGCAACACCCAGCAAAGGTGGGTTTGGACACTGACCAAAGACACAATCATTTCAGGGGCTTTGCAGCACCACAGCTTCAACCCAAATCAAGGAAAGCAATTAAGAAGCACTTGGTCTCACTGGCAAGAAGTCATATCATCAGGTCATGCAATACTGGCAGATTTGGCTTATGACTGCTTGTTATCTCCAGACCTGTTCTTCTACCACTCCTGTCTGCTTCAGGGCTGCTTTAGACACCATCTGCACCTCAGGAGCCCTGGACAAACAACAGCTTCCCTACACGCAATGCACGACCATTAATGCCCACTTTAATCCATTACAACGTGCTAATAATCACGCTTAGGCTTTCTCGGTTTCCCAGCATACAAACCCTCTCCAGCAGTCCATTTAGCAGCATTAATGAGAGAACAGAAATGTGCAAGACAGAAGTGTTACTAATGAATTTTAACTACAAACAGGCAGCAGCATCACACAGGGGATTTTCCAAGTGAACACAAACCCCCAGTTCTTGCGGCTTATGAGCTCAGGCTGCGGCCAGTTGGCCATGACGTGGCTCAAAGACTCTCCGCTGCCCCGAACACCCCTGTGGTGCAGCCAGACCCGTGACTCAGGACACAAGGAGGTGGCCAGCACGGTGACACCGTGTCCCTGCTGCAGCCGGGGTGAAACGGGGCAGAACTGGGCTTACAGAGCAGAGAGTCATGGGCTGGCAGCTGGAATGAGCAGAAATCAGCTGTGGAGCAAAGTCCTGCACCTCGAGGAACTGCTGGAGGCACCTGAGCGTACAGGGTGAGCAATGGACCTTTCATAGGAGATGTGTCTGCTCTGGTGCACTAGCTGCTTCTTGGGACTGCTGGCAGATTTTCACAGAAGGCTCAGAGAAATTATATCAGTGATGGTTGCTTGCTCCCTTGTTAGCTGGGCAGAAAGGAGCCTGTGAGAGCAGAGAGCACAGAGCCCTCACCACGCACAGCAAGACTGGGAGAGCCAGGATGGGGAGCAGGGAGAGGACAGTCCCACAGCATTAGGGGATCCCAGCTCTTCCACCCCCAATTTGGAAACCCATCCAGCCCCAAACGCAGCTGGTGTCACACACAATGTGCCACCACCTTGTTTTAATTTCAAGCTGCATCTCAGCACTGGATCTCACCCCATGCTGGCACAGGTGCCTTCTGAATAATGAACTCCTTGCCACCAGCGCAGAGTTTTGCCTGCAACAAGCTGCCTCCCTGGATTTGTTTTGCTTTTTAAGCCTTTTCATCAACAGTGTTTGTTTATATGCAGTAAAATAGCCATTTGCTCTGCTACAGAGCCGCACAGAGGAAGAAGGGCTGTGCAACTTGTACTTTTTAAAAAAAAGATTTCTTTTCTCAGTACAGAGATGAAGAGAAAGTGCAGAGAGAGGCAGCGGGGCAGCAGCTTGCTCACCTGAATATGAGGATTTCTTCATGCCGTCGCTTCAAGCTGTGACATGGGAGTGGGAGCGAGGTGTCGGGGCAGCGGTCCCTGCGGTGCCACGGTCCTTGTGTTGGGGCGGGCAGGGACAGGGAGGGGACGCGGGCTCTGCCACCACATCCACGCGTGCAGCTCCAGCCGACGGGCAGCCGAACGCTCCCATTAATTAGCACACACCTTTCCTAATCTCACACACACGGTGATGGGCTGTTCCAACTCTCCTGGCACTGGCAGGGGTAAGAGCAGGGCTCAGCCTTCCCAGCAGATGCACTTTATCCCCTTGTAAAACAAATGGTCCCCGGGGATTACTCCTGCCAACTCCCAGCCTTGGAAATCCCAGTGTATTTAGCGGGTGCAACAGAGGGAAGGGAGGGAATTTGATGCCTCCAGCCCAGCACACCCCACAGCTTTGATCCAGCCCTTGGCTGCCGGAGCTGCTCGGATCAGCCCAGCTCTGAAATCAGGCAGTTTTAGTGCAAAGTACATTGCTGGCCTGTCAGCAGCCTGCAGTGCAAACACCTCTTTCCTCTTCAAACCCACATGTAAAGGACTTATTCAAGGCTGTAAATTGAGCGAGACGCTTGTGCAGGCTTACAATACAGGTAGAGCTACATGGAAGTGGTTACTCAGTGTTTGTGGGGATGCAGAGAGCCATATACCACATAACCAGCTCCCCAAAGCACAGGGATCTGGCATTTCCCCCAAGTTACTGGGGAAGAGGAGGCTCCATTTTGCTGTTCCTTATGTGCCTCGGCACATGGGTCTGTCCGGAGAGCAGACACTCCTGATCACTCCCTTGTGAAATGCACGTCAAACAATCACTTACGCAAATGCAATAAGCTGGGGGCATTATTAACACAGACAGGAAGACTGAGCAAATTAAGACGGGCTATGACTAAAGGCACCGTGAAGTGCAGGAGCCTGAACTGCTGGCGGAAGGACTGTGCTGCTGGCAGGACAGATTTCCCAGCCCGCTGGGGTGAGTCACCTGTGGGAAGGTGCACAGCACCAGTCCTGTCCACGTGAGACACTTCCACCAGCTCAGAGGCACCATTTCGGTCAGAAGGGTTTTCTGTTTGGTTTCACAATTTTCCACAATACCAGAAAAACTCTTCTGCCCCCCCAGCCCTATGGGTTAGGGCATTGCACAAAGACAGAGGAAAAGAGTCAATGAGCTGAATTAAGACACTACAGTCCCATCAATACTTATTACCATTTCTCAGCTGTAGATCATCATGTCTATAACAGATATTTTAAGATTGTCTGAGCCTCTCTCAGGCATTTTGTGCAAAATATGAAGAACTGGCTGAAATCACTGTGGGATTCAGTGCTGAGCAGCCAGACTTTGCACTAAAACAGCACAGGAGCACTCACATATTCCCAGGTTTGGAGCAGCAACAGCTTTACCCACTACTGCATTACTCTCATGATGTGGTCTCCAGCTGGGAGATGTTAGCAAAAAACTCCATCAGGGAAACTTCTGAACCAGCAAAGCTTTGTTGCTTAAGTAAACACACATCTAAGCACATAGTAACAATATCTGACTCTTTCCACAGGTGCTTTTGAAATCATTAGTCACAATTTATGGAAGAGAAACAATAGCACAGTGACTTGCCCGACCTCACACACCAAGTAAGGGCAAAGTCAGGAGCAGAACCTGCTCCCAAAAATTAATCCCCCTGTTCTGCTCTTGCTGCATCTCTCTGATGGGCACAACTACCTTTAATACTCAACACTTAGAGGGATACACTTTACAGAAGATCAAAAGACAACTTTCTGCTCTTCTCACATATGGGTATACGTGCACGTGTGCCCAGTTAAGCGTGATTACATGTGCACATGTGCAGTGAAGTGTATGGTTCCACACGTGTGTGATTACATGTGCAAAGCGTGCCTGCAACTTTGCGGGGCTGTGGTGAGCAGCGTTTTCGGAGCTGTGCTGGGGTGCAGCCATCCGATCAGCTTGACTGCACAAACACAAACAGCAAATTGTGGAGCAGGCTTTCCGAACAAACACGATGAGACACAAAATGGCTGAAGGGATTTATTTTTTTTCTGAAATACTGTCTGACAAAGAATCCTTTTCTTCAGCTGCCCAGCCTCAGAATTACCAAGAGAATCAGTCACTTGGCTCAGAAGAGCAGGTTAATGTTTAATACAATGCAAAGCCCACAGGCTTCAAATAGGTGAGTCATTTATAGCTTTTTTTTCCTCCCCCTTCTTTCGTAAGATTAGTGAGGGAATTTATTGTTCCTGAAAGCAAGGGATTGGGACTGCTGGCTCAGCCTGCGTGAGCCTCATGCATCCAGGCCTGCCAAACCAGCCCAGACCTGACCTGGTGTATGCACCTGTCCCACACCAGCCCTGGGCATCCCCTCTGCCGAATGCATCACTCTGGCCCTCCTCTGGCACACTCTCCATGCTGGCAAAGGTGCAGAGCTGGGCTCTTCAGAGAGACCATGTCAAATTTACTTGTCTCCATCTCGCAATGCCCAACTCCACACACACAGCAGTGATTTTTGGGGGAGTGAGCACGGGCAGGCTCCTCTGAGCCCAGGGACACCTGCACCCACCAAGGCTGCAGATGCTGTACCTCCCACAGCAGCTGTGAGCCTGACCCAGCTGTGATGCCCTCAGCAGCTGGTTCTTCATGGCTCAGTCTGTAACACATTATAGTTTCACTGTAGGCACAAAAGGCATTTCCTGTGAGTGGTATGTGCTGCATCTCCCCCAGCAGCATCCTCCAGGCAAGCATGTTCCCTAGCATATGGGGATCCTGCACCAAGATACACAGTCTTCAAACCAAACATAATATAGCGATCAGAGGAGCAAGAAAGACGAGCATCACCAGCACATACAGTGGGCTGGGGCAGGGAACCGGAGGTCCAGGAAAAGATGAAGGTGAGGGAGAGACTGGCAGAGGCAACAGCACCAAGTCATGCATACTGCAGTGAGGAGGAAAGTTCAGAAATAAGGACAAGCTCCCAGGGAAAAAAATACAATCTCATGGACTAGCACAAAGCTGGACATTAGGGTATGCTGGGCTGTGGAACTGCATCTCTCCAAATCACTCAAGCTCTCAGATCAAGTTTCTCATCTTGCAAAAGGGGAGGAAGGTTGAGTTTTCCCAGGGAGAGGGGAGGGGGGGGTGTTACTCAGTGCTGCCCTGGGGCTCAAAAGTTGCTGTTATGGCAGAGAGCAGAGCTGCCTGGGTGACCAGCAACAACGATAAGCAGGAATTTATCATGCAAAGACCTGCCAGTGAGCAACAAAGCAGGCCTGAGCCTCCTTTGGGGAACGGTATCTCCAACTGATTTAGAGGTAGAAACTCAGGTGACAGGACTATAAAACACCCACATCTCCCTCTCTAGCTCTGGTTGTCTTATATATGATCCTCCAAGCAACCTTTTCCTGACCAATTGCCCTTTAGTGGCCATGAGGCTGGAGAGAGGATGCAAAGTTTTCCACCCTGCTCAGTGCAGAGAAGCAGCTGTCGAGCTGCACAGTGTGAGCAGAGGCACTGCACAGAGAGATCATGGCAAAAGCCCTGCAAAAAGCTCAGAGAGCCCCCGGATTCAAGGGAAAGGAAGTAAGAGAGGAAAGGGACCACATAGAAGGTGAGACCTTGTGGCTTCTGTCTAAGAAAAAGCTACCCCTCACTGCCCAGAGCCTGTGGTTGCACCAAGGGTGGCTTTTGGTGCTGCTGCATGTGCAATGGGACCTGAGTCACCCCATGTACTTTGGAAAGTCCAACATCCCGGGTGCAATAAGTCAGCAGGGAAGGGCCAGGGGTTCAGACCCTGAACCCATCCCTGGAGTCCTGTGCCAGCGGGCTGGCTGCCAGCAGCCCAGCTCAAAGTTCAGAACGTGCTCTGTGCCCTTTCCAGCGCACAACTCCTGTTGGTGCCCAGGACAGCAAGATGCTCACGAGAAAGTACAAAAGTCAATCGACCGGCACTGCATACTTGCAACACTGGGGGAATCTGCCCTCCTTTCTGCTGCCTTCTTGAGGAAATTAAAATATTACAGCACCTCTGATCACTCTCCCTTTCCCCTGGAGCCCTAAGGAGTGCTCGCTCACACAATGTGCTGGTTATGCCACATTTAGTTAATCCTTACAATACCCCGGTTACTTAACTTCATCATTATCCTCATTTAGTTATAAAAAAATAAACACATTTTTCATTTTTAATGGCTCTGAGAAAGGGTTACTGAAGCTGGGATTAAAACTCAGGGCTGTTTAACTTGTTACTGCTCAACTTTACAGCTGCAGGAATGTTTGGTCTGTGAGATCTGAGCTCAGCAGAGCCTGCCATACAAAAACATACCTGCCCAGATCTGGGAGAGGGAGATAGAAATCAGTTTGATGATCAAAGTCTCTGATAGCACTCCTGGATAATACAGGCTTTGCAGAGAACAGCATGCAGAGGTCTGGAGGACTGACTGGCAGTGGCCTGGAACTGCTTTTCCCAGCACAATTCACATGCAAGGAGCTTCCAAAGCCCTGACTTTTTCAGTAGGCATATATAAATCCTGCAGCTGCTCTGATGCAGCAGCATGACTCTCAAACTTGCAGTGAGGAAATAAGGGACAGGGGCATTTGGGGTGACCTGTAATTCATGAGCAAAAAACCCACCAAATCACAGAGATGGGGCAGTCAGATGTGCACAAGAGGAGCTTGGATCCACATGGATGGAGAATCTCGCACTTGAAATTATGGCTGAGATCTGAAGTTACGTCTAACTTATCAAGTGCACAAGGCCCATTTTCCTGTCCCAGGATCACCAGGGACAGCATGCTCACCAGTGAGTCCTTGTGTACCCAAATACTCGTGCAGACCTGCTTGCCAGACCCAGGGAGATCAAACAGCAGTGACATTACCCACCACCACAGCTGAGACTTGCCATACCCCAGTTGTGAGCCACATTCTCCTTGCCAGTGGCCACAATTTAATGCAGCTCTCCCCTTCCCTGCTCCACAGCAGGAAAACACAGATGTTCAGCCTCCCAGCATCAATTCACAATGCTCAGAGACAGGAGGCAAGGCAGCTGTGTTGATCTAAAGCCTCATGTATTAGCTCTCTGCTTTTCCCAGTGACTGATTCATTGGTTAGGACACAGCACAGCCAGACTCTGTGGTCTTAAGTGCATATGGTTATGAGGTAAATAATTTAGCAATGTGTTTCCCAACTCCTTTCCCTGTGATTTCATCTGACAAAGAAACACCAAAGACCCACAGCTTCGCAGTATCATCATATATGGTCCAGTGGTCATGCTGTTCTCTTCTCTGGGCTGATGGTTATGGTGAGGAAGCAAATAACTTAATGAAGCAATTACTCATATCAAATCAGCAGGTTTTGTTCTTTTCTTCTGCCTTAATTATGAAAAACCAGGAAGAATGTTCAATTACTCGAGGCAGAATTTCATTACTGAACAAGATAACATCTGCTCGACCACAAGGTACATCAGATGGCCATTTCCATAGAACAGCCTCTCCCATAGTTAGGGGAGGGAACACTTCAACCTAAAATTAAAGTTGAAGAGTGTGTGAAGAGACAATAAAATAAAAATTAAAGGCAGTAGGCCAATGCCCATTCAATAGCAGGAAAAATCCCTGAATGTAGGGGAAGTCTGAATGAAAGGTCATAAGTGTTTTCCATTCTGAACAGCCCCAGCCTCTGAAAACAAAACTCTTCAAGGTGCTTCATGAGCTGACCCACATGAATACCTCCCTTAATAATCATTGTAAAATCCTGGGGCTGCTTTCAGAAATGCCAGCTGAGCACTTTTGAAACGAGCTGCAAGTCTGAGAAACAAAAACAGGTCAAACTCTCAAACCTTAATCCATTTTTTCACAAATATACAACCCCAGTTTATGGCTTTTATGGTCTGAGTTTTAGTTGAATCTACAAGCAATGAAGCAACAATCATAGCTTTGCATCAATCGCGCCCTCCCAAAGAGGTACAGAAGAGATTTGGATCTTTCTTACAAGCATCATACATAACCCAGCGCAGGGGCTTGCAGCAGTGCCTGCCCTTGGTCAGGCTGGATTATTAGGTACATTTTCACAAGTGCAATTTAGAGAAGTGAACTCACACCCCTTGGGAAGGAGGAAAGGTGGAACAGAGGCAGAGTGCTGAGGCTCCAGAAAGCCAGGCTTACTGATCCGGCTGCACCTGAATGGACACAAAGAATGGGACTAAACTTCTGAGGACAGAAGGACTGCACACCATCATCCTGACCCCCTCAGCAGCAACCAGACAGGCCGCAGACCTGAGTACGTGCTGAACAAAGCACCAGGCATGATGGTTTTGCTGCTTTTGTAGCTGCTTATGTTTAGAGACATCCATGAGTACTTAGGGAAAAGCACAATCATCCTTAAATCTGTGCTTAACTCTCTGTCTGCCAGGATTTTTGAATCAATCTCTGAATGCATCTCCCAATCCTGCAAGTGTGATTCAGAGCAGATTCTTAAATGTGTGAACTTACACGTTTGCTGCCCATATTTGCAAGCGTGTGAGAGGCACAAGGTGCCCCTTTGCCTTGACAGTGCTTAACGGAGAAGCAGACCCAGATGCAGGGGGGAAGACACTGGACAGGAGCCATGGGGCCTGCTAGAACCAGAAAAGGGGAGCAAGGAACTGGAAGAAAGAATCAACAACAATAAAAGAGCCCACAGAAAATGTGGATAAAGGAAAACCACAGAAGGATCAACAAGAGTCTGCCTATAATCACTACCAAAGCAATTACAGAATTAGGGAAGATTTATAACAGACTGAAGAGCTGGATACTTGGCACACGATATGGAAAAGCTGTAAGGAGGGAATTCTGTGTGCTGGCAGCAGGCTCGGAAGCCACAAGTGATGCAGCCTCAGCAGTTCTGTCCTATACAGAGCAAACTGAGCAGCATTTTGGATGTCTTTTCTTGTACCTCTCAGCTTCCAGCTATAATTTGGTCCACTCATCAATTCCAAGTCTTAAAAACCAAAACAAACAAAACTGATTTATGCAGAATGTTGAAAAAAATATGAGGACAGATTAATAATAGCCACTGTTTCCTTAATGCTATAATACAGTGCGGTTTCCAGCCAGCACTGACAGCTCTTATAGAAGCAAAGTACTATTATCCAACTTCACAGATGGGGAAACCAAGATACAAAAGGGCTACAGAAAGCAGCTGGTTTAACCCAGATCTAGAGTTATAAACCTGCACTATTATTACACATATAACTCTCGATATTCCTGAAAATTGATGTAGGTTTATCTATGATATACTGTCATCCAGCAGTAGCCATCACTTAATGTCTCTGCTTCACTTGCTAAGGACATAATTCCACTGTTATTTTCTCTTTTCTTACACTGACACATATTCATTTCTTATTTTTCTTTATCTTCCATCTGTATTATTTACTCCAGAATTTAAAAGGAGTTTTGCCACCAACTAACAGCACCTAAAATGCCTGCACAAGACTTGAGGCAGTGGACAGACCAGCCTCCCAAAACCAACACATTTCCAATCAACTCAGACATGGACAAGCCCTAAGCCTAGAAGTCCAAGATTTCCATATTATTTGGGTACAAATACCTTTGCAGCTCCAGAAAAGCCCAGAGGATTTTCCCATTGACAGCAAAAGGAGCAAATCAAACAGACAAGGGAGCTGCAACAGGCAGTGGCTTTAAAAGGTAAAAAATCAGCTTCATCCAAAGCTCAGCAGTGCCAGTAATGAAGCAGCCAGGGCTGCCTTCACACCCAGCTCCGAGCTGATCAATCAAGATGAATCATTGCTTGAGAGAGACAAGGAAAGGAGTAATTTAAACACTGAAACAAGCCTGCTGCAGTTCAGCAGGTAACAGCATGACTGGGCTAACATACCAACCTCAAAGAGGGACTGGAAACAGGCTTGCGAGGGAGGGCGCAGGGAGCATCTGTCACAGCCACGGTTAGAGCAGGGGGCTGGTGCTGCCAGGATCCTCCCAGTCCCCACCAGGGACTGTCCCAGTATCACTGCTGGGGAAGCACCTTAAAAGCCTGAATGTGTATTTTCACCTTCTGCATTTCTTGAAAATATCATAAGCTTTACAAACTGTGGCAATGTTTTAGCACTGACCGTCATACTTTGCAGGCAGTTCCTGTCACGGCAGCACCGGTGATAAATTGAGTAAATACAGCCGTGCTATGCAAAGCTGTCTTGTTTCTTAATGCGAAAGAGGCAAGGACAGCATTGAGGATAACTAAGAAAAGAGAGATGGAGCTTGATTCCAGTTTTGTATGAACTGGCAGGAAGTGCAAAATTGCATTGGGAAACGATTGCATGAGAACAGAGGACTCGGGTCTCATTGCAGCCCAGACCCTCGTCCCTGCCAAAAAAAGCCAGGCAACATCAGAGGCTCCTGACTGCTGTCAGGGGTTTAGTGCTGTGGGTTTGTTTTGTTTTGTCTTTTTTTTTTAAGGGACTTTAAAGAGTCAGCTAGGGCTCTAGCTACAGTATGAATGGTTTCCTAACAGAAATGATTTCAGAGTCTGGAGCAGTTTCAGGAGGAGCTTGCTGAGCTGGCCGGTGCCAGGAACTATGTGAATGTAGCAGCAAGGAATGTTTTCTCCCTCCTCATCCCCCCCACGCCTCTCGGCTGCTCCTGAGACAGCACTGAATGAATCGGAAAAAAGTCAGTTGTCATCCAGAAAGCCCAGGGGGGATCTGGCCTCCGTTTCCACAAAGGGGAGCTCTGCAGAGTAGCTGGAGAAGCGGTCACCTGCTAACAGGGTCACAGCACAAATCGCACCCGTGGCCAAAGGAAAACAGCTCTGCTCCAAGGAGAAGGAAAAACCAGGAACTATCAAAGGGATATTGTATAAGTCCTAGTGCAAAAGTCTTCCTGCTGTTGTTCCATTTTAATAACTCATATCTCCGAGCGGAGCGGGGCGAGCGCTGCCTGCCGGGACTGGGAACAATGGCACCAGCCGGACCCGCCGAGGTTCCTCATTCATCTCCTGCCCAGCGAGCCCCCAGCCTGGCCCGCGGCCCCGTTCCCCTCCCTGGCTCCGAATCTGGCACAGCAGCCGCCTTCATGCGATTGTTTCACTGCTTGACAGATTAATTTTCACTCAGGTTTTTGTTCCTGTCTTGCCCTCTCGTGGCTGGGCCAGAGATCAGACAATCCCTGCAGATGGTTGTGCTGACACCGTCCCTGCTAGAATGCTCAGTCGCTGTCCGCAACAGGGCAAGAGCTTTAATTTACTTAACTTTGCAGCCAATATTGCTTACTGCTCCTTTTCCTATGAGGTCATTCTGCGTGCATCAAAATCGACTACAAACATTCCCTTTTTGCCTTTGCTTTTCTTTCCCTATTAAGATAAACCATACAGAAATCACTGGAGATGCATCCCCTTGGCAATGGGCTTTAGCCATCACCTTTTGGAAGGGAGTACATCCAGATTGTGATGATGAGCACTGACTTGGTGTAGAAAGGAACAGTTTACCTAAACTGCTCAGAGATGCAGCTTCATGGTACCACACATTTCAGTATTTACTCACTGAGCTGAACCCAAGTGGATTCAGTTCTACCCCCAGGCAATTCATGAGTAGAAAGCAAATGAAATGTGTTGGGGAAATAATTCTTTCCAAAACATTCATCAAATTCTAATCTCACCAGAATATCTCTGCAGCCACCTGTTGTAGCAAACACTGCATGTTTTACTTATGCTTGTTGCTCTTTGTGGCAACATGAGCTTTCCCAACAAGTCAGACCTAAGGTTGTTCATTTTGACCCAAAATATAAGCTTTTGTGCAAAAATTTTAACAGTCACCAGGTGGAGCTATTCCTGATAGTTCCATTTCTATAGTTATTTGGATCATGAATAAATAGGGGAAAGTCAGCCAGCAGCATGGTGCTTGGCTCTATAGAGGCTGAGCAGAAATCAGCCTGATCACCTTCTACAAATCTCTGCACAGAGTAATTCTTGAGCCACTACTTCCAAGCTCTGCACAAGCAAAAGAATACATGGCATAAAAGTATATTGCTTCTTCCATTAAAGTCAAAGCATTTTTATAATAATTATTACTAACAGCATATGAGCAGTGCCTCTTAGCTCACCATTCTGATACAAGTATTAGACAACACCAATACCCCTGTCCTTTCAGCAACACGGTAATAATCTCTTCCTACAGGTTTTCAAGGATCAAGTTTGTCTTGCTGAGCCATGTCCATTTCATTGACATTTCAACTTATCTAACCACAAAAGCAGCTTGGCCAATGACAAATTACACTGTTTATACAACTAACATTTCTGAAAGAGCATCTCTTTTCTAAGAAACCATGAGCACTCACAAACCAGTCTCTTTTACAGAGAGCAAGAAAGCCAATGCAAAAGTGGTGCATGCGGCTGCCAGTTATAATTGAAATAATTTTAATAATTCATGCCTCATTACCTTGCCACATAGCAGTTCAAAGACCATCTCCTAATCCTTTAACCCATTTCTCCTGTGTCCTTTGGTTTGGTTTCTTAGTTTAATCAGTGAAGAAACAAAATGGGGAACACTCATCAGCACTTGCCCATGGGAACAAAACCCAAGGGGGAGCTGCTGAGTCCAAGATCTTAATCCCCTTCCTCCTGTTCTTCTAGTTTTCCCAATTTGATCCATTGTCAGCTGAAACAGCAAAGAAATGAGTAAACTATTATATAACACCAAACTGCTGGCTGAAGCTGGAATTGCTTTATGGTGTGCTAGGAGTTGTACCACTACATGCAAGGGCTACTCTTGTTATTTAGCAACTTTGTATGGCCAGTTAGGAATTGCTGGAAGATGCAGATTCCACATTGTGCATCTTTTTATCCTGGGAGAACCCTTTTAGGCTTTTTCCAGCTCTGAGTTGTCCTCTGCATACTCAGGCCCATGGCCGTGTCCTTTCTTGTTAGGGAGAATTTTGTAAGTCATAGGAACAAAGCATTACATTTTTTTAACGGTTTTGAAGCCTTCTTGTTGCCCCCTTCGCAATTTAGTGAGATAACACCTAATATCTGTTTACTGTTTCTGTCCTATATGGGAAGATTGCAAACAAGTCAGGTGTAAAATTATTTATGCCTGCAAGTATGGTCCTATTCACTTAGGAAAAGGAAATAACCTTGTAAAACCACATTCGGTTCAAGCATGGTTTATAATTACACACAGGAGGTGTCTCTCCTTTAGAAGCTTAACTTATGTGTATGGGGGGGACCAAACTAAACATATGCAAACATGCATCAACATGTGCAAAACAGCACTAGCATTAGATCTCAACATCAGAAATGCCAAGAGCAGAGACTATCATTTCTAAGCGGTTACTCAATATGTTCCAGCAAGCAGATACATAGAGCTATAGATAAACCAACTGATAGCTTAATGAAAGCTGGAACATGAGGAAAATCACAGTCTATGCCATTGCCACCTCTCCTACAGCACAGCTGACCCAGCCTGCTCCAGGTTGTCGCTTTGCTGAGCCATGTGTCTCCCAGCCCAGTACAAACCCCGTCCCATTAGCAGCTAACCAGCATCCCAGTTCCTCTGTGCCCCAGGCCCCATCTGCATCTCTGCAAAGGTACAGGGAAGGCTTCAGGAGAGCTGGTGGCACCAAAGATGACAGTATTCTCAAACCCCAGCAGAAAGAAGTGTGTGTGCCTATGGATTTTGGGATAGCATAGTCTCCTGAGAAACACAGCTCTTGGGCAGCTGGCAGCAGAGCCAGGGCAGGGTCACCTTGGGGAACTTTCCAATAAATACAGAAATGGAGCTTCAGGTGACAGCTCTAGTGACATTGGAAGAGGTGATTTATGGCAACTGACCTATGGTATTTTAAGCCAAACTTAAGTCTAGGCAAACCAAGGTTTCTCTGAGCACACACAGCTGTTTCCATGTCCTGGCTGCACCAAGCAGAGAGTGACTGACCTGCCTACTCCCCTTTCTATAAAGTGCTTATCACACAAGCTGCTGTGCCTATGGATGGTCTGGATTCGAGTCTCCCAGGTCTTTTCCCAGGATGGATGAATGCCCAGCAAGCAAAGCGATCTTTACAGGGAATTTATCAGGCAGCCTGAGCAGCACTCCAGCAGCTCCATGTTACCTTTGAAGCCCTAAAATAAGACCTTTTGCCATATCTCTCCTACCTGCAGGGTGAAGACAAAGGTGATCAAACACAGGTTTCTTTCACAAATAAGCATGGAGCTAAAGAACTCTTTTCCCTGAACAAGGAAGAGATGGGCACAACCAGCGTGGCTCACAGAAAAGCTGCTTTGGTAGCAGGTAGGGTGCTCAGCCCAAGAGGTCATTTCAACCTTTACACCCCATTCAACATGTCCTGCTCCTCAAATGTTGCAGAATCAAGATGTTCAGGTGGGTATTTGTCTCCAGAATACTAATGAGAATTCTTAATTTCTCTTATCACTGCTCACAGCAACAAGCACTGCCCAGTTGCAAAAAAAAAAAAAATCAAGATTTTCAAGCACCATCAAGTTGGATTTTCCAGTTTGTAGAGTAAAAGTAAAGGTCACAGTCATCATTACAGCTGTCTCCTTATTCAAAGCAGAATGCTTTATAGTAGAGTTTGGCCCCAGTTCTAATCAGCATTCAGTACTGGAGAGCCTGGGGCTCTTCTGGTCTGGGCAAAGGGCCAGAAAGTGACTCTGAACAGAAAAAGTAAGCAAAGTCCATTCTCATTCCACTGAGCAAACCAGGTGAAATACAAAAATAAGTCAATTAAACCCACAAAGCTCTAATTCAGTTTTATAGCATTCTTTCCACTGTAACAACATTAGCAATTAGTTACAGTAAAACAGGCGAGACAACTGATCTTTATTTTGGTTGTGTTCTTTTAAGAGTGATACAAATGGTGCCTCAGAGAAACTGCTGCCAGCATGTAGCATAACTCATACAAAGGATCAAAAAGGAGCCGTCGATCACGGGCTGGATCAGAGCAGGAGTCCATCTTCCAATTCACAGCAAGGTGCCAAAGCCCTGTTCTGAACTGCTGGGAAAGATTATCTGCTCAATTCATCCTCTCTCAGAGCTGGCTGCTGATCCCTTCTCAATTCCCAGGCACATCGCACCCTTCAGCTTTGTGTAGCTGAATCTCCTCCAGCCTTTCCCTTCCAAAACCATGTTAAATTCTTTTAAAGGACCTCAAGCATTATCCAGTTCAACATGAAGAGAGAAGCTGACCATTTCTCTCCTCCCGCCCTGGCTACCCCAGGCAGCTCCATTGCCAACTTCCAACACATCCTGACCATATATTTAGTCTGTAGTAATTTGCCTTGTCTCATGCAGATTGATTCCAAGCGCAGGGATTACGTATCCAGTGAGGCATCCAGCCCTCTCTGTAAAAGCCCAGAGTTGTGGATATTTGACTCATCATGCTCCTGCTGACAGAATTTGAGACACTGCCTGGTCCAGAGCATCACTGCGAGTCAGAGGAGCCCAATGGCAACTCGGGGAGACAATCCCAAATATCCCTGGCTGTACTGAGAGGGTGTACAGAGTGGGGCGAGAGTTACCATTAGACTCGTTAAAGGAGGGGATCAAAGCCGGGGCACACTGAGTCCCCTTGGCAGTCCCACTCCAAAATGAAGGCCCAGAACTGGGCATTTTGTAGCATAGGGTCTCAGGCACAGTAGAGTCACCACAGAGTCCTTAAAACAGCAAAAAGTATCAGCCTAACCCCCCACATTTTCAACTCAAGCTCCTTCACTGCCTCTACAAGGAAAGACTGAGGTGGGACACATGGTTGTAGACAGATGACTGTCACTGATGTCAGAAAACCTTCTCCTAAGGAACCCGACCCCTTTGATTTGTTCATCTGTAAAAGTGATAGAACCTGGCTGTAAAAGAATATCTGACAATTATTCCCAAAGGACTCTTATTCTGCTTCTGTACCAACTGGTGTCTCTAATCTAAGTCTGGAGGTAAAACTGTTCAACCAAAGCAAATCAATAGTCTTGAAGAATCTCCTGCAGTGACCCAGCACAGAGTAGACGTGCACCAAGGCTTGGAGCAAGGATGGCAGAGCAGGGTAGCGGAAAAACAGTGTTTGGCATTTACTTCATGGATACTTCATGGCAGCAGGTAGGATTTAACCAACACCTTAAGTCACTTCCCAAGAAAGGGTGATTCAGGGGCTCTTTAGACTGACCTGTGCCCTCCCTCTAGTCATAAAAACAAATGGATGGAAATTCATCAGCAGAGCCATAAATGCCCCAACCCCAAAGATTTACACCCCTGGTCGAGCACACTGCAGGCAAGACTGGCCTGGGGAAAGCTAATCTGATGTGCAAGAACAGGATGTGCTCGCCCTGGAAATAGCTCCTGTCTCAGCGCTGCTCCATGCGCTATCAGGAATCATAATTCCTGCCTGGGGCAGAAACAGCTTCATTCGCTCTGTGCTCATCAGGCACTTAGAGGTGCTGCAGTCAGCAATGGGAATCTGGGCACTTGTGCACCACAGGTGAGAGATGTACATGCTGTAGGAATGACTAGGAGCCAGAGACATGGCAACAGCTCACATCTCTGGAAACACCTAAGGGAAGGGGCTTTTACAAGGGTCTTGATCATGTGAAGAAACCCTGGAATAATCACTGGTGGTCAGATTAAACTGCTCTGCAGGTTCCCAGCAGAGGGTGAGCAGCGTGTCCCAGTGCCCACCCCGCCTAGAACACCCTCCGGCACTGAACCCGGGTCACACAGGAGCAACGGGGACCCTGCCAGGCTGGGGGGAATTGAAATACGGTTATTTTCTCTCCAGAGCACAGGCACCTAGAATCCTGTTCACCCTAACAACAAACCCCGGTAGGCAAATTCCTGAGGAAATATCACCCTCTTGTGTCCAAGGTGAAGATAGCAAGAAATGCTTCCAAAAGTGGAAAATAAGCAAAATTCATCCACATTGCAAAGGCTGCGTGGTGGCTCTTTGGGTCGTTATTCTTGAATTTAGAGAAGTGACCTTCAGGCTGTGAACAGGGTGCTTAGAGGGGATGGTAGAGGACCTGCCCTCCAGAGCATCTGCAAGAGTTAGTGAAGGAACATACACTGCTGTTACCAGTTTAAATTCACTAATTGAGAGGCTCAGCCCCACTCAAAAATATTTAGGAGACTATAAGTTGTTCGTGAAAAGCACCAATTCCACAAGAACATGAGCCAAATACTGTGGAAAGTAATTACTTTTGCATACAAGCAGAGATCTTTAGGGTTGACACTTGCTCCTGCCATCACTGCCCAGCATGAATGATGAACGCAGGAGAGGATCAGTGCAGAAAAAATAAATAGTAATAGTTCTGTTGTTACCAGGGCTCTGCTACTAACAGTTAAACCATCACCAAAATCTCTTAGCTCGGTGTGTCTCCTCCCGTGACATTTCTGTGCCTTGCTTTCAAGAACCCAAGACACTGTCTGTGCCCCCAGCACGGAGTACGAACCAAACAACATAAAGGGGGATTCGCCAAGGTACAGTCCTGGGACACCTCCTTGGTTTAAATGGTGCTTTCACTTTTCATGGGGATGTTAATCTGCTGCTCAGATCTCACTTCAGAGATGAGCAAAAAACTAACCACAACTTCACGTTCCTTCACATTCTTACTCCAGCCTTAACCATCAGGAAAAGGCCACCTACAAGTACGACTTGAGTGAAGTGAACCCATTTTCCTTTGAGAAAAAGTTCTCCCAGAAGGTCCAGGGCTGTTTCTCATGGGCTTTGCAGGGCAGCAGCATCTCTCCTGAAACAACTGCCACCAGCCAGTGGGACACAACTTCTGCTGGTTCTTCAATAGCACTCGCACTGTTCATCCACATCTCTCACCATCATTAAGGCTTCTGCATGTGGGTTCTGATTTTTAGCTTGTGGTTTTTAATTTTCATTTTGTCCGTGGACATTTCTACGTGCTTGTCCTACCACACACGTAGCACTAAAAATGGCAGCAACTCTTCAGCATCTTCTGATTGACTACTTTATTTGGTTTAGTCTCCTCACTATCAGACGATGTGAAAGTATTTGCTGCTGTACCATCTAGGACAGGTGACTCGTTCCAGGAAAACACAAGATGCCATCTCCATTTCACTTCCCCATGGCCTATTTCAGTCCATCTCCTACAACTACTTACAAAGCAACAAACACAAGCTGTTTAGCTTGGAGGAAGAAGAAAAAAAGTGATAAATAGCAATAAAATAGCCTACTGCAGAAGCAAGATCTACAATGTGTATGTCATTTAAATCTAATCAGAATGTTAATACGCATTAAATGGTATTCAAGAATTTCAGATGTGTTTAATACAAGGGGATTTGCATATCTACCACTGAGTTTTTAATCCTTGATAAACGTGTAGAATAATCAATTATTCAATGAACATACAAGAGTTTGCTGATTAAATCTCAATTATGAAGGCAAGTCTTACCCACTCTATTTATTATGACTGTTCTCCCAGCATTGCCTAATTAAGCCACATTTGATTATGGGGTGAGAAACATTTATTGCAGATATTGTGGCTCTGTAATTGATGCATATCTGCAGCCTGGCTGTTAAGCTCTAATAAATACATTTTAAACAGCTAATTATTTAATTAACAACAGCCTCTTCCAATCTCAGTGTAAAGCACACTGAAATCCTTTCATAAAAGTCCTAATAGGAATGAAACCACTGGAAGCCGCTTCATTGTTTTCCCCTCTCTCCCGCACATGCCAGTGTTACTGGGATTTACTGGGATGCTCCCAGCTCCACTGCCAATGCTTTCCAAAGAGACTCCACTGCATGGTCTGGGATCCACTAGTCCAGGCTTATCTACATCTGAATCGGTTGTCTGCTAAAGCCCATGGAGAGGAACAGACTGTAGCAAAAATGAAAACCTCTGCAGTGCACCCACAATTTGTTTGTTTTCCTCCAACTACAACAACTTCAGTCTTCCTCCTTGCTGAGATCTTTGCCCCAGAACAGCTAGCACAGACAGCTGTAGAAAATGGAGAGGGAAAACTGAGGATGAACTCTTCCTACATATACCCACATACCCACAACACCAGCTCCCAAACAAATACACGCATAGGGAAGGCACATTACAAGGTGAGATTTAATGACAGCCACTGAAATTCAGCAGCTCTTTGACTCTCTGGTGCTTGTCTGCAAGATTGGTAGTTTATTCTACAAAGCTGCTGTCTTTTGCTTGTGGTTTAAAATAAACATTTCTCTAATATCTCGTTTTCTACATATGAAAACATTCAACCTGCTCTAACTACCCATGTTCAAAGCACTTGACTAGCTCATAAACCTAATGCTTTTACTAAGCTGAAGTAAGATCTGCTAATGCAAACCAAGGGGGACACAACTGCAAACTCCAGCGTAAGCAGATAAAGTTAGAACTCTTTTTTGCTAAGAACTATGGAAACAACCCAAGAGCTCCTCAGAACAGTCTGCAAAGCAAGCCTGCCTGCCTTCCCAAGGGGGCTCCTTGGGAAGTGATCTTTGAAAATACCAGCACTTAATTATCCATCTGTTTCCTATCAGAAAGCAACGTGCTTCAGGGTTTTTCTCTTTAGAAGCCAGAAATTGTGAATGTTTGGAAAAAACACCTGAAAAGGAGGATGTCAAGCACCATCCCCAGTCCCAGCCAGAGTCTGTCCATGTCCTCTGGACCCAGGCTGTGCTCAGAACAGAGGCTGTTTCCTCATTTGGTATTTTAGGTAACAAGCACTGGCAAATGTAATATGACAGTCTTTACTAAATTCAGTACAGAGAAGGCTGCGCACAAGTCTCTGCATCACTCACCCAAAGATGCTGTTCTTACAACATTGGTGCCTCTTCTCCTCTATGCCACAAGAACACAAGAGAGGTAACAATCAACCTGAGATGCTTTTATATATGGATTTATATATGGATTATCTTCATGTCAAACATCCTGGTTTGTTTGCTAATGAGTAATCAAGCATGATATGCAAGGTAACCTCTTCAGAAACTCTGTATGCCACTTTATGGAGTATCAAATATAATAGTAATATGTTCTCAATAAATTTGTGTCCAGCTGTTGTCTGCCCCTAAATCTTAGGTTTCATGGCAGCAAATAGCACACTTGCCTTTCAGAGGATGGGAAACAGTCTCTGTAAGCAGCAAGTCAGACGCTTCACAGTCTCTGAAAAATCAGGCACTGCAGCACATCAAACCAAAATTTTGTATGTAAAAACAAGTACTGAATACTAATAGCTTACAATTCGGTTCAAACTGGCTCAATATTGTCTGTTTTTTTACAGTGTCTCAAAGAATTTCTCAAAGGACAATACTCTCATTTTTATCCTGGAGGAGTATATGGAAGCAGCAGTTGTCTCTTACACACTGGGGTTAAACGCAGGCCCTTTGTGGTAAGGTAAGTATTGAAAATAAATACAACTACCTGCATCATCCACCCATGGCTGATGGTCACATTGCAGAGATTTCTCTGGAGTGGGTTCTTCTCTTTTCATTTGTGAGCTCATTTTTCCTGGGAGGAAGACTCCAAGTTAAACATCTATCATTAAGACTAATCTTCAAAAGAATTTTAATGAAGCAGAAATCTTAAATGTAGAAAATTAAAGAGGCTTCTGTTTTATCCCTAGTATCTAAATCCTGTAGGCAACATGAAAGTCACTGAAATACCTCTAAGCCTGAATAATGCAAAATGTACAGATGAAAAACTTCCTCTGATGAATATTTGATAGGAATAGGCTCAGGATGGGAGGTGGAGGACTTTCTTTCACCCACATGTGGCTGTATGTACATGCAGAAAGCACTAGATATTTAGATACTGCCCTTACCATGAGGAGCACAACTGTCAGCTGCTGTCCCATCAACCCGGCAGGGAGCACGTCCCTCTGCTCACCACAACCTCCCCTGGTGGTGCATCAGTCTCTTGACCCTGTTTGCATATCAAGCCCCTCCACATGACTCATCTACCTGCTCAGCCTTAAACTGCTTTAGGAATTATGTTTTCTTATTAAACACAAATTGCACATCAATAATCTCTCTCATTAACTCTTTTTGTGTTGCTACCAGCTCTACACAAGGTTTATTATGAGTCTCTCTCCTCAGGCAGCAGTACCTTCAAGGTCCCCTGTCCTCGGCCAAACCATACCATGGATACTACTCAAGTGACAGTGCAGTTTTGTTTGCCTGTCACTCCCAGGTACGTGCTATATTTGAGCACAGCTCAGTATCAGGCCAGACAAACTACAAGGAAATTAAACCCTAGCACAGACTTTCTGAATTATGCCACCAGCAGGAGCCTTCAGGAGCTGTTGGACAAGCACTGAACTCCTGGCAAGGTCTAGCCCTAGGTACAGCTAATTAGTGTTTGTAGCAGAGGTGTGGACCTGATAACCTCTTGGAGTCCTTTCCAGCCCTACACTTCTATCAACTCTGATCTTCACTGGCTTTAGCCCATTATTTCTGCTTTGGCATCCTTCAAGGTGCCTCTTCCCATGTTTTAGTACCATCCTGTACATTTTCCCATTTTCTTAAAAGGATATATTTTTAACAAACCAGTGTTTTCCCTCATTAATGGAAACACCCAGAGGGGTGGCAAGTGGTGCCTCAAACCAAGCATATGAACAGATATTAATAAAAATCCCTATGCTATCATACCACTAATCACAAATATGCGATCAAGTGTTTTCCAGTTAAGTACTGAAGCCAACTCCTACTGTAATATCCACCATTTAAAGTCTTTTAAACATACTTCCAGAGGTATGAAAAAAAGGAGGCAAAAAGTAAAACCATTTGAGACCTCAGAGTATTAAATATGTGTTTCCTTCTAATAGCCTCTGGTATTTCCTTTTCCTCCAGCTGTAAAGAATCTCATAGTAACAACCTCCCTCCTCCTTGCTCCACAACAGGCCAGGCCTTTTGACAGCATTAAAGGCAGCTTTAACTGGAATCTGATGTAGTAAATTGAAGCACCTCAGAGCCCACACTTGTTGTTCTTGTGGTTCTTGAAGACGTGTCCTGTTTTGTTACAAAGGAAATGAGTAGCACACAAAAGCGGGGAGGGAAAGAACAACAAAGAATAAAAATGCAGCCTCCAACTCTCACAAACCAAACTTGCTGCTAAGAAGATATGTTGCCAACACAAACAATATGGAAAAATTCACAACACAGTGTCTAGTTGCTGAGGCAATGCATGAGCCTTTTTGATCACAGGCTTGCAGCACAGTTGAAAATGGTATAAATATCTTAGGAGCTAATTTAGAGACCTGTTAGAGGAAGGACGGTCACAGACAAAGTGCTGTACCAGGAAGGCGATAGCAGTCAATACGCAAGATGCGTGTTACTGCATTTAAAACAACCACTAAGACATAGCAGAGCTGCAAAAGGTTATAAAGTCACCTCATTTGCTTGCTGGCTTGGTTGAGCCCACTGCTAGATCAAGCACAATGCATGCTCAGAGCCATGCTGGGTGTGTGGAGACTGTAGGCAGGTACAGCACCTTCTTCCCACCAGCACTGCTCTGGTACAGCTTCCTCAGAGCAGAATACATCATTCCTCAGCTTTTCCAAACACCTCAGGGACTTAAACTATAAACACTTCTCACTCTTTCCAGGATATCTTTGTACTGACAATTATTACAATTAATTTACTTTCAAAAATGTATTGTATACTGCTCACACAAGGTCATGTTTTACACAGGTAACACAGCAGGTTAGCACACAGAGCTGGGTTGCTTTTCTGAGAGCAAGCTTCTCCCGGAATACAGTAATGATGCTTCATATGCTCCTCTAATCATGTTCTTCCCCATAACCACCACAGCTTGCCCCAAGGCCCCAAAGAACAACAATTCAGCTATCATCTTATAGTACTTCTGTACTGTAGAGTTGCTGGACCCATAATTACTAGAAAGCCATCCAAAACCAAAGAAGGAAATGTATGACAGGACTAAAAAACACTTCTCTATGTTTTTTTTTTTTTAATAATGCAGCTTCAAAACCAACAAGAATAATACAGCACTTACCCAAAAATCCCAGCTGAGAGCTCAAGCAAACCAGCCTCCCTTCCTTCTGCTCCTGATTTATACTGTGAACCCTGAGCGCTAAAGCAGCCCCAGCTGCACCTCATTGCCCGTTCAGTTCAACCGCAGGAACCTTCCTGGGGGAATTAGTTTCCTGCCTCCTCCTGCTCTGAGATGGGCTCTATACCCACCTGTGTAGTGTTAGTAAATTAGGGTTGCTTCAAGGGGAACATATGTACAGCTGAGCACACTTAATATTTACTATAAAAAAGTGACTTCAGCCAGAAAAGGATCTTTCAGAACTGATAATATATTGTCAAACAACCTTTAAGTTGGTCTATATATGACTCAAACCGAAGAGCATTCAAGAGCCTCTTTCATATGAACATGTTAACACCAACCTTGGGATGATCAACCAGCTGGGCCACTTGGCAGAATTCAGTAGCACATCACAACTGCCATGTCCCAGCTCAGAGTGACTGGTACAGTCTGGTGTCAAATTGAACTAGAAATACGCAGAGGAGAGATGTACAATGTGGAAATGCCCAAAGAAAGTGATGTAGCGTGTGAGCTGAAAGGCTCTTTCTGTTGGCAGGATATGTACATATCCTGCAGGGATGCTTAAGGTGTTACTATCTGCCACCCAGCGTTGATGCAGAATGGGCTGCTCAGCTGTGTAGCTTGTCACCCTGCAGGATATGTAAGTGGTCATAAACACCCTATTCAAATCTCCACTCTAATGTCAGAGGTGCTATTTGAGATAAATAAACCACACCAAAAGATAAAATCTCAGATTGTATCGTTTGTGACTGACAGAGCAAGGTCAGCTGATAATAGGTTTTGGTGACAGAGATATTATAGTCACCGACCACAGAGAAAAGCCACTTACAACATCCCACTAGCACAAGCCAAAAGTTCTGATGATAAAAAAAAGAAAGCAGGCATGGTGTAAAATCAGGAGATGCTTTCCCATGAGTCTTTGTGCTAGGAAGTAGATGAGATCAAAGATTAAAAATCAAACCCTTTCAATGTGAAGTAATGAAAGTGATGCCAGCTCAGAGCTGAAGAGGCTTGATTGTCATATTACCCTTTTCTGCCTCATTCCATACAATAACAGAATAGAAATACACAGGACATGTTTATGTTGATGGGCCTGCATGATCAGGAATGAAAAGTGCTTTACTGCCTGACTCAGCCTCCGAGTTGCTGCGTGGCCTGGGTCCAGTGGCATCAGTAACCTAGTGCCTCCACTTCTCTTCTTTAAAATGGAAAAAAGCAGAATATTGAGTTAATTAGTGAATGCATAATGCCCTGAGCAGATCAAGCCTTATTCAAATACTGGCTATTGCCAGTAGGACTGCAGCTCTGCCCCAGCTGCAGGAGTATCAGAGCGACCATGCTGAGCTTGCAAGGCACGTTTATGTG
Organism: Streptopelia decaocto; assembly: GCF_964273445.1. Classification (NCBI taxonomy): domain Eukaryota; kingdom Metazoa; phylum Chordata; class Aves; order Columbiformes; family Columbidae; genus Streptopelia; species Streptopelia decaocto. The sequence goes on along the minus strand of NC_138671.1, from coordinate 6,947,009 downwards.
GTCAAGAGGTTCTTTATTACAGTCTGAACTTCGTGCTTTACAGATGCTTGTTAGTAAACCACAAGGAGAACGCTGTCAAAGCAGGCCGGTCTTGAGCAAGAAAGGAACCGTTTCCACGGACTAACCTGGCGGCCACAACCAGCTGTAATACAGAGCACAGCGTGGGAGGCAGACAGTGAGGGACCGCAGGCCAGGTCACCCGCTGATGCGGGTTCAGAGAAGGACTTAGCGAGGCTGTGTTCAGTCAGCTTGTGCACCTGAGTCTTTCTGCTCTGCAGAAGCAGCGCGACAGCCCTTCCTAGCACACAGGAACCACCATTTTCTGAAGAACATTATCACGAGTCTATCTCTCAGGACAGTGACAAGCCACACCACTTTGCAGCCCATTCTGCATCAGCGCGGGGTGGCAGATAGAGACGTAACACCTCGAGCATCCCTGCAGCAGCCAGGCTGCTGCATCTTTACCACAAAGACCACAATACTTTTCTTGAGGCGTGAGAGCCGCCTACGAGAAGCTAGCTGAAGAAAGCGGGTATTCATGAATGTAATCATTTTTATCATGATTATTTCTGCCTCTCTTTTTGTTCCACCAAAGTGGTGCCCTCAGGTCTAAGTGAATAACTAGAATTGAACAAACAGCCCATCTCTGCCTCCAGCCAAGCGCACTATTTGCTAACATGCCATGGTCATAATGGTGAGATTTACCAATAAATGAACCAAGAGGACAACAGACATCCTTTGGAGAATGGATGCCTCCTGCTTCACCCCGTTCTGAGCACGTCTCAAAGCTGCAAAGCCTCAGACTGTTCATTTGAGTTTCTCTGTGAGCTGAAAACCTCCTAGAAGCTCTCAGCTGTCTCCTGTTTTGGCTAAGACATAAATATAATTATTTCTGCACGCAACAACTTTATTTCCAAAACAGCCTCTGAAAGGGAGGAGTATGTGGCTCTCTAAGGAAGGCCTCTGTTTTTAATTTTAGCTTTGACAGTTATTAGAAACTGTAGTTTCTTCACCTGCAGCGTGTACACACACACATGCACAGTTTCAAGTTAATGGCTTTTTTGAAACCTTGAACTGGTTTTCTCTTTAGAGAGAGTTTTGAGTCCAAAAGCTGTTAGCATCACCAACCGCCATCATTTTCAGGAGATTCCTTACAAAACCTGCACTATGAGCAGCACAGTGTACGAGAATGAGAGTCACAGAGAAATCCATGGGGATGGTACGAAGTACTTCTTGAATAAGTTTCTCAGAAGTCACAGGCATTTGGACAAAATGTCACCTCACCATCCACCCTTAAAAAGCAGATGAGACCACAGCTATATACCTTAAATGTCGCTCTCCCACAAGCTTGCAGTCAATGATGTCTCCGATCAAACATAACATAATGCAGGTGCAAACCATGAGCAGTGAACTTGTGTCTGTGGTTTCTCAGGAGGCTGGTCTAGGAGTTGTAAGGCAACATGTACAGAGAGCGAGCACCACAAGAAAAGAAAGAGGGGAGCTAATATCACATCCATACCTATTGCCCTCTGTGTCTTAATTCAGAAGATTTCTTGCATGCTGCACATTGCCAGTATCCAGTCATTACTGAAGTATTCGGAATAGTATTAGGAACTATGCATGACAATACAAATACTCTAAAAATAGATGTTGAGCAGCAGAAAAAAATCATTAACTAGAGCAGAAGCATATTAACCAAAGACGTCAGCTTAAAAAAATGGCACTGAGAAGACATTTCCAGCACTTCAGAGCTCTAAACCATGTGAAAATCAAATCTGTGAACTACCAGAAAAAGCTGCATGTTTTCAAATTGACTGTAAGCTGACTGCTAAAACACGATGGCGAGTGTTACAAAACATTCAAAAAGAAACTAAATGCCTTGAAAAACAAGTGCTTACAAAAGGTTTATGCCATGAATGGAAATCTATTTTTCACTCACAAAGGGACCTTGAGAAATCACCAGTCAGTGGCTTGTCTTCACCAGAACCAGCAGTGCTGCATGTATTTTGGTCATATCCTCCAAATAATAACAGAAAGTCTCATACATGAGTTGTTGGAAATTATCACAGACAGCGACCAGTGGCAGACGAGTGGAAGAAAATAGCTCCAATGCAGGTTTTTGAAATATATCACGTAGTACAGAAAGCTTCTAGAAGCGTACAAACATTTGTTTGCAGGATCGTCATTGGAAATAATCCAGTGTCCTACAATATGTCGCAAGCCACTACAAGAGGAAAACCTACTTCTGTCCCATGTGTTGTCCTCCTGAAAAAAGTTTGGTGGCTCCATTCGGCTTATCAACCTCCTTGGTGTCTGAGTTAAAACGTATTTGTCAGATGTGCTTTAGTCAAAGGGTGAAAATGCTTTTCTTAGTTGAATTTTATTGAGTCTATGGGTTCGTCAGTGGCAACCTACATGTGCTGGCTGGTCTCTCCAGTTTTCCAAGTAAGTAATTATTTCTGATGAGCTCTCCCCTTCCCGCGAGCTCAGCCCAGGCCTCTCCATACAGACCTGGTCCCCTGCGTCACTGCTGACGTGGTTTGTACCCCACCTGTTGTGGTTTCTCTGTGCTGATGCACTGTCCTTGCTCAGCTCCCTCGGCTTTCTCCACCCCGTGAGGTAAATTCTGATACTGGAGCTGTAGTTCTGCTCCTCCATCCGAGGTTGTTTTGCTTTCAGCTGCGGTTTCTGTCCTTTATCCCATAAAATGGGGTTGGGGACCTCGCTAATACCCTGAGACCATTCCTACTGCTGGGGTCTTGGCTTGTTCTCAGAGCCTTACACTGCACTTCCCACCTCCCCTTGAAAATCATTTCCCTCCGCAGTGCAGGGACAGGAGATAAAAACAGCCAAGGCAACAGGATAAGCCCAGAGCTATTCTGTCTTCAACTCTGGAGATGAAAAATTCAGTCTGTCTGCCTTCCAGGGAAGCTCTGAGACCACACTGCACTTTAGGACCTCCTCAGCCCTCGTGAACAGCAAATACCAAACCCATGCTGACACCACTGGGCTAATTTCCCCAGCAGTTCTCTTCAAGCAGTTAATTCACCACTGCTTAGGTTAAGTATGGGGCTAATGTTCTACCCCTCCACACAGATACAACTCATGAAATTTCTCACTATAAGCCATTTTCCTCAGCTAAGTATTACTTTTTTTTTCTTCTTTTTATTTACACCAAGCCAAAGAAACCACCTCTACTACTGTTTCACAGGTTGTTGGTTTTTTTTTTTACAGTTGTGGTCACGTTTGCACAGTCGTATTGCTACAGAAAGGTGATGTCAAATGCCAGTTTGCTCATCTCGAACCTCTGTACCTTGTCTCTCTGCAAGTATTGCACTTTTCCACTAAACCTGCGCCTTTTTTCAAAAATGAAAATGTGACAAAAAGGGATTGACTATGGTCACTTTAGTTCCTAGTTCGGTGTCTGTTTTTTCCGTTGGGAGCAGCTTTGGGGTGTGCAGGTGCCATGGGTGCCACAAGGCCACCCGTTACCATAGCAACAGGGCCTGCTGCAAGCGGCTGAGCTCCCATGGCGAGGGACACCCATGACAAGACAAGGGACTGTGCTAGGGACCCATTTGTGGGGACATTAGACAGGGGCAACAATGGTGAGGTGCCACTTCTGCTCCAGATATAGCGAACCCTGTGGCACTCAGTCCCCCTGACCCGGTTCACTGTGCCATTCGAAGGAGGGGACAAGCTTCCCCGGGGCCATCTTGTTTCTTACCAGTCTCCATTTGACATTTTTAGTTCTTCAGGAATTTCATCTTAGCCGCTGTGAAAGGATTGCATGAATATACATTGTCTGAAGTGTTCTTTGGTATTTTATTCAGTGACCAGTTTTAAAATGAAAGAAACCCCACATGTAGATTATGTACATAAAGTGGAAACTAGTTATTATGTTGTCTGTTGAGGTGTGTTGTTAGGAGCAAGTTATACTGCATTTTGCAAGAAGACTTTGAATCACTGTATTTAAAGGAAAAACCAAAACCAAAACAAAACCAAAAAGAAACCAGTAAAAGAAACAGTGCATTCGATAACTTGCATTCCTTTACAAGATATGTGAAACAGTCTTTAATACATGTATAAAAATATCGAGCAACTGCACAAAGCCACAATCACAAACATCATTTCATTCAGGTGCAGCTGTGTGAGGATGGCAGGTTCTGCCATCAGCAGACACCTCTCTGGTACAGGGTAAACCTGTCCCTCCTCCAGCAGATTTCCCCCTTGGGTCTGGTACACGGCACTTCTCAAGTGACATTTGTAGGTCGATGGGCTGTCCCCAGTGACAGGTTTGGCTGGACCAGCTGCGGCCTCGGCAGAGCACACCTGTGCCATAGCTCTAGCTATGAACTCCCATAGATGGCAAACCGGCCCTAACCTCTCAAAATACTAAACAAATACATCAATACAGAAAAATTCCAGTCTCAGCCTGGCCCCAGAAGCCACAAGCCAACGCTTTCAATCCTGCCTCTTAAAGAGGGCAACTTGATATACCTCTAGGCACGCAAGGTCGTTGACTTGCCACAGTGGACCCAGCTCTGCAAAACAAAAATGTCCCCGGGGGAAGCCGCAGCCCTTTCTTAGCTAGAGGAGAGTTAAGCTCATCATATCAACCTGTTCTAAGCCATTACTAGACTAAATTTAGTTTCTATTTGACTGATGTGAGTTTTTGATAAATTCCCTTGTTAAGAGTGATTTTGGATCAGACTCACCCATGCCAGACTGGAATACAGGCATTGGCGTTATCCCAGATTAGATCACCTTGTATAGAGTCATTGACCTGGAAAAATGCATTCTGCTGTGTAGCCCTAAGACATCTGGAGTTCGAGACAACAGCAGCACATCACAAATTTTTCTGCTGTCCCACAAAGCCATCGTTCCTTGAGTCTAGTCATTTTGCATGTCAACCCTGTCAAGACGCACACCACACCAGCATCTCTGACAAAAGCAGTAACTTAAAATCTAGGCTTGATTGCATTTTTATGGGACCGTTATGTTCTTTGAATAGGTGAGCCCACACATATCTAACATTTCACTTATAATGCACTCTGCCATGAAGGTTCTGAATTGTCTTCAGAAGAGATTTCTTTGATGTAACTGTTGAGTAGTTCAAGGTACCTGAGCTCCTGGGCAGACCCAGCGAGGATTCAGAAGAGAACTGTTATCCATGCATACGTGGATCCATTGAATATTATTAAACAGGCCTGTTCTGGTCTTCCTGAGCACTTACCAAAGCTCAGAACCAAACTTTTAACTCTATCCCACCTTCCCTGAACGGGTTATTTATCAGTCAAAGAAATGAGCCCATATGTTGCATCTAACTAAATGCATAGTCCAAAAATACTACTTTCCACACAACACTGCAAACACATGGGCAGGTTATGTGCAGTTCTCTGCATTTTCTGTACAGTTCTCTACATTTTCTGTACCTTTAAAAAAAATAAACTTCACAAGTTGTCAAAAAAGCAGAAATGGCTTAGGAAATGAGGCAGGTTTCTCCCTCCTCTGAAGAAGGTAGATGACAGGATTTTCAGTTCAGCTACTGCATCGGGCTGCTCTCAGAGAGACCTGTAAAGGAATGGTCGATCCACGCATGGTCCCAGCTGGCAGAAACTTAATCGCCGCCAGTGGAGTAAACGTTTCTGACGAAGGTGTTACGTCTAGAACTGTAAGACATATCTTCATATACTGTATTTGGTTCTCTTTTGTGGAAGTATTTCTTCATCTGCAAAGCAAAGCAAAGCATCATTCAGAACAGAGCCTGAAAAGACCCTCACCAAGGAGGGACATAATTCACTTGTTAGGAGTCCATCTGTTCAAAGTGGAAATGTACTTTGAAAATTCCCCTCAGAACCTGATGAGAACTTAGAGGATTAGGTGGAAATCGTCCTATCTAACCTATTTATTTAACTTTCTATTCTCAGTCTGATGTAATTTAACTTAATATTTCCTTCAAGAGTTGAGTGTAACTGTAGCCCCAACATAAATGTTTATCCTTAGTTTGCTACTGATGACACAAGAGACCAGTTTGGCTTTACCAGAATGGTGTCGTACTGCTGGGTTTTAGCATTACTGAAGCCCTATGTGGAGGAATGAGACAGGAGCCTTGCCTGTGACCCATATTCTATTAATTTTGAGTAATCTTTATGGAGCTGAAGGATCTATCAGTGACGAATAATTTCTGGGCACTTTCTGCAGAGTATGGATGTAAATAATCCCATTAAAGGAAAAAAAAATGTCACTTTTTTTCCTAGGACAGAGCAAAATTGTTTTCTGACAGCTGCCTTCAGACATTAGGCTATTTTATGACTTTTTGTTGCCCTTGTGTCCTCCCCAAACATTCTCTTACATCTATTACAAGACTGGTATGTACAGCTCCATTCCCGATTGACAGGGAAAGAAAAAGGAAAAAAGAAGCAAAACAGAATAGTGAGGTGCTTTGGGTTTATCAAATGTTTGCCTGACTGAATCGCTATTTACAAATAATTTCAAGGCACTTATGCACTCAACACAGTTCAGTTTTGCTTCGGCAGGGTAACAGCGTACTTACATTGATGCGGCACAAGGTGCAGCAAATCAGAGCAGAAAACAGAAGTGCTACCACGATGATGAGACTGTATAAGACCCGGGAACTGCAGTACGTCTGCTCTGCTTCTGCATGTGAAATGATATTATCATTATTATTATTATTATAAGTATGAAAAAGTAGGGTTCTATTTTTATTATTTACCGTTCAGTAGGAAATCAGCTATCACCAGCATGCTACACAGCCCCATTTGTCATCCCATTAACATCATTCCCTGGGCTTTTCTAGAGGCGGGTGACGACCGCAGGTGGCATGTGAAGGGTCAGTGAGGACACTACAAAGGCCCTACCTTCCATACCACTGATCATTTAGGTCAAAGAACAGATGTTAAAAACACTAATTCATTTCCTAAAATTGAGCTATTATTCACACGCATGCTGAAGAGTTTGTTGTTGGATTTTGGCCTTTTTTTTTTAAGATGCAGGATTATAGCAAGTTTTCTCTTTTAAAATTCCCCTCCGGTTGCACAAGGCAGGTAGAAACACAGTGCCTGTCTCTGTGTCCTAGTACAGCAGGGTGCACAGGAGTCTGAGCACTCTCTCCAAACTTTCCCAGGTATGGAAAATCCAGCCATGGGTTAGTGCTTCACCTGTCCCAACCGAATTTCTGCAAGTTTTCAGTCCACCTTTTGTAATACAAGATGCCTATAGTCATTTATGATTAAATAAGCAAAAGGACAGTACCTTTAATCAGCATCATGGTGCCTCTACTGTTCACTAGGAGGAAAGAGAAATTCTTCACCATCCCAGCACATACATATATATCACTGTCATTCTTCTGTAGGTTGTGGAGAGTTATCACTATTTTATTTTCTTGCTTTGAATACTCCAAGCGATTAGCAAAAGCAGAGGAAATATTTGAAGTATTCTGACTTAAAACATGTAACACTCTTTCAGGTTGCATCTGAGTCTTGAGCAAGGAAATCTCTTCTTCTTCATGGGAGCTTTTCAATGCACACGTAATGTTGACAGACTGGCCTTGCTGAGGATTGACATAGAGTGGTGACTGTTCCACAACTCCACTGGTTTCACCTGAAAACAAGAGAGATTACTGGCTACCACATACTTAACACAGTGCATTTTCACTAGGGAGAAGAGGATCAGAACCAAAAAGAGACTTAAGGTAACTTATAATAATAAAATAAATTGGAGAAGCAGTACATAATCAACAAGACGGAGTTCATTTGAGAAAACACAGCCAAGAAGTTTGAAAAGAGAAGCCTAAGGAAGGACACGATAAGTCTTCACAGATATAAATTACTATTACTGATCCAGCAATCAATTAGGTTTTGTATGGCCCGGGGACAGGAAAGAAAGATAACCCTGTGGTTTTTGGTAAAAATGCTTTTGTTTAAATGGTCTCATCAGAAGGGTAGGTGCATAGAGAAATAGCTGCCAAAGAATATTGTGAACTTAACCCTTTTCTAATTAAAAAAACAACAACAAAAAAACCCACATAAAAATTCTTCCCCTGACCAGCAATGACTGCCAAAAAGAGCGCTTGTGTCCATTCATAATTTATTAATAAGAGAAAAACTTCACATCCCTTTATTCACTGATGCCCAACTTGCAAACCTTGCCCAGCACCAGTTTCCCAATTATTATCAATTTGTCGTTTCAGATGAAACAGTAAAAACAAAAGAGATTTGCAAAAACTGCTACCAAAAAAAGGCTCATTGCTTTGGTAGTTACTCATAAAGATTCGAGTGATTGTTTTGGAAAGAACTCTGGGTCTTCAGTGTCTCCGAACTGCTACAGCAACCTGTGACTCATGTGAAAACCTGTAGCTAGGATTAAATTAGTAATGAACTGATGTTCCAGGGGGTTTTCTGGTACTGTTCTATCTAATGTGTTTTCTTCACCTTTTCAGGGAACAGACCCATACTTTCCCTTAAATCAGTACAAGCCCTGAGCGGGCATCGGTAAAGTCAGGTCAGAGTCTCCCTCCCATTACACTTCTTCCAATCTTTGATTTGAAATATATACCCACATTTAGTAATTCATGACATAAAAGGTGGAATTGCAATACCTTTCACCACTGCTATGGTTGTCTTCCCAATCAGCTTTTTGTGATTTCCTTTGTTTTTAACATACTTAATGCATCGGTAGATATTGGAATCGGATTCCTGTGCATTGTTCAGAGTTATCCTGAGATTCCTTCCTTCTTTTGAATACTTGACACGATTAGCCAAAGCAGGAAAGACATATGAAGTATTGTGCTGGGAAATATACACCACATTGACTGGCTGTATGCTAGTTCTCAAATACATTGCCACTTCATTTTCTGAACCTTTCATTGAGCAAGTTATGCTGATGGAGTGTCCTTCCAAAACACTGATAATGTCTGTTGACTGCTCATTTTCTTCACCTAAAAATAAGAAATGCAATTTAAATTATAATATCAGAGTTCCTCTTGATCTATTATCAAAGTAGTTTTCAAAAACAACTACTCTGTCAACAGAACAGCTCTGTAAGACTGGACCTTAGTCTTGTTATCTTGTATAGATCATCTCTTGGCTGTCCTAAAACTTATGGTGTCTTTCGTTCCCATTGATCTGTGCAATTCAACGTCTCCCCAAAGCTGAAAGGGACTTGACAAAGAACATTGGCTTCTGGCAACTCATGCAAAAAATTTAGTCTGCCCTCTAGAAACAGAACTGCAGAAGGTGTAGCTGCAGCCTATACCAAGAAACACAGCTATAAAAACATATGAGACGCTTAGAGTTCTCTGACAAACTCAATATCAAAAGAAACTGAACAGTAAGTACTAATGCAATGAACAGTGAGGAATAGAGGGATCGAATGGGAAACAACTAAAAGAAATTACATCGCGAGCAAGAGAAGAAATATTAAATGTAAAGTATTGCGTATCTAGGAAAAACAGAAAAGGGAAAGAAAATACTGAAACTTGTGAAATGTAAGAGCGTCTCTGTTGTACGTACCGTCCTGGCCAGGGAAGCACGGGAGAAGCAGAAGAAAGAGGGATGCAGTTGGGAGCCATGATATCCATAGCATTTTCAAAGGTCTTTTTCGTTGTTCTCTATTTGCCTGATGAGTTAACGACCTGAAGAAAGGGTTGTATGCCACGAGCTGGCCTGTTTTCTTCCAGCTACATCAGCTGTCTGCTAAAAGAAGTTAGCAATGTGCTGCTAACATGCATGAGGGGGAAGAGAGATTTCTCTCGAGGGGTGTATCTTGGTTTTGACTTCACACTTAAAACACCCACAGTTTCCTACTACCAAACAACCCCCAACAGTGAGGAAAGAAGCAAGAAAGACTCTATGGTAAGCACCTACCTTCCCTCCACAGTCAACGGAGAGAAGTTAGGTTCAAAGTTGTTTTCACAATGCTGAAGTTGGGCAATGATCTTCCTGTTGTGGCCTTACTGGAAACGTTGGCACTTGGTACAATCAGTTCAGTCTGTCAGTGCAAATGCAAAAGTTTTGGCTTTGTGTGGAGCAGGTGGATGCTTCGTTACTTCAGGTAAACCTTAAATTGTTATACAAGCCCTGCTCACAAATCTTGTGTGTGATGTGCATCTTGGCAATGACAATGTGCACGATTTCCAAGCGTCAGCATGGTCTGAACCTCTCACATGCCTCCTGGCCTCACGTTTCATAAACATTCCAGTGGTGTCTGCAGTACCCAAGAGCTGCTCATCGCCAGCAAAAGGGAATCTCAGCCAGTTTTTAATTTGATGCTTTATTGTGAGTAGTATAATAACACAAAGCAAGAATCATTAAAATGAAATTACAACTGTCAAATCATGACAGTTGGTGAATCAGACTGTCTAGTACTTTTACTAGGTTTTTATTTCATAAACAGATATTTACCTGGATAGATTTACTTGTGAAAATTCAAAGAAAACCACACAATTCAGTTGCTTAGAGCAAACACTCTAGATCTATAAAGCTATTTCTGACAGCTTTTCCTGAGATGGGGGAAGTCTGATGACTGGTATTTACCAGCACAGCACAACTCAGGAGGATCAAAGGGAAACAGTTGGTAGTGATGCCTCTGAATATCACATCTGCATAATCACCAGGAGGAAGAAGAGATCTCAAGGGCAGCGTGCTTGAGTGAGCCAGAGGGATCGAGCTGTGACTTGTGTCTGATGGCTGATTTAGCCAAGTAACCGTCCCTGGGCAGAGGTGGCTGTATAACATTTCTTTCCAAAACATATCCAGCTCTCTGGCCCCAACTGGTGTTAAAGAGCAGAAATTAAATCTGCACATCATTAAACCTGATCCCTCAAGTTAATACAATGTGAGTTCTCAAATAACACTGGAAGTTTCAGCCAAAGGTTTATGAGTAATTAAACTATGTAAAAAAGATTCAGCAAGTATTTGTACTGTTTCATGGATCTGCTTTTCCAGTTGTGCTGCTGCTGATTTTTGCTCAAAAGCCTGACACTAGATTAGGTCTAATAAGAAATTGTGAGGATTTATTCAAATCAAGTGTGAATGATGAATCATTTGAAGACGATATACAGCCTGTGAACTACCAAATGGGGATCCCTGCCATGCAGCATCCATCACAAACTGTCTGCATGCAGGATACCTAAACCTATCTTCAGGTGCAGAAATACTGTAGTCTTTTCTGACAAAGATACAGAGCGGGTATGTCAATATGTTTTCCTATCCACTGGAGTTACTGCTGAAAGTGTCCTACACTAAAATTGCCGGTATTATGACCTAATTTGTGAGGGAGATTTATATAATTCTTCTGTTCAGCCTGGGAGGGGACTACAGCCTCCATGACCCAACGCTGTTTCTGAGGGAGCTGGATAGAGCCCTCCTGTTCACCCTTGCACAGGAACGAACACCCAGAGGAGACGTCCTCAACCTGCAGGTGGTTGCAAGATCAAGTGTCTGTTCAAAAGGCCAAACCCCTCTAATTCAACAAACCAGTCACACGAACAAAATGCTTTTTTGGATCTAGGGACCACCTGGGAGTTAGAAAAATGAAGACCTATGGACATGCTATCGCGTTACAAAATGGAAGACACGCAGAGAGCACCTGTCTTAGGGTTCAGCACATCCTTCCTGAGCATGGATAAAGTTCTCTGAAGAATTTCAGATGAACTGATAGTTTCAATCATGAAAACCATTGAGAGAATTCAGCTAGTTTAAACCCGAGCTGCTGAGCCAGCGACACATTTTGTGATGACTGGTGTCCTCGGTGAAGCACCGGGGGAGGACGGGAGATCCAGGCAGCTCCTTGCGTTGCTCATGAAGGTCTGGAGCTGCGGGATTGTGGCAATCACAGTCCTCAGTGAACACAGGGATTTGGTGAACGTACACTTGTGAAAACTACCGTGAGATCCCCTATAAAATGAGTATGTGTTTATTCAGCTGAAGGCTGTATGTCATTCCTGAGGAGTATGCTGCTGGCAAAGAGGCCTGGTTTTCTCATTTGTAGGTGTTTTTCAAATGTGTGTGAGGTTTCCCGTGTCAGGAGCCCATTTGGTTTTTTTATCTGTGGAATTGAAGGAAAAGTATCTGTGAGGCCATCAAAAGCACAGGTTGATTTCAGAGAGAATCATAATCAACTGGCTGTATGTAGGTTTGGAAATCTGAAGTGTGAAGTCCTCAGAGCAGTGACTGTCCCATCTCCTGCTGGACCTCTTACCCTGAAAGATGAAATAATTGCAGCTTCATTACCCAGCGAGTTCGTGGCACCTCTGCTGAAACCCTGCCCTGGTTGTCCTGGCCCATCAGCCTTTGGCTTAGGGGGGCTCTAGAACAGGCCTGAAACGTCACCAAGCATTACAGCACAGGGCAGGACCTCAGAAGAGCCACTAGTGGCAATCTTTTTACCTATCACACCAATATATCTATTAATGTGTCTTAATATAACAGTTGAAGTGAAACTAGCATTGTGTTAGCTTTACTGGGGTTTGCAAGAACTTATGCAACCCATATTTTTCACAGTTAGCCTTGCATTTTATCTAACCGTAGATGGTCCAACACCTCAGTTTGTTCCCATTGGCTTCCTTTAGAGTTACCTGAGAGAAATAGTCACTTTGACAAGGTAATTCACCTGCTTCATCTTAAAACCATTTCAAGGTAGGATAAAACATCTTCTCAAGGCAGCTATTTCTCTCCATTTACTAGAAAGGGAACACAAGATAAAAATCTTGGGCTTTTACTAACTCCTAACCAACAAGCTAACCTTAAACAAATTCAAACTTAGAAATGCAGTTCTTAGACTCTTAGAAAGAAACGACCAACATTTGTTTCTAAAGGATGGACTCATTCAGTAATGGAGAGATGATGTCTCAGCTGCTGGCGTTACACAAGGTCCCATAAACCTGGAGCCAAGGTGGCTATGGGATATAGGAGGAAAACTGTATGTCAGGGTCAAGGGCTGTCTGTAGAAACCTGTAAATGTCAACACATGAGTACTGGAACCGCTGCAAGGTCATGGAGGGGCTAAAACCTATTGACTCAGACTTAATGAGGGGAGGAAATGGGCAACCACTGAACCTGGTTCTAGTAAACACATCTAGTGCTCCACTGAACGCCTTTCTGCCATTAGTAATGTGATTTCATCATTTACCGTAATTAAACCCCAAAAAGTCAAATCTTACCGTTAAGAACCTGATGGAGCACTAAGACAGGTCCTAGGGAAAAAAATAGCAAAAAAGTACAAGCATTAGAAAGGATTTACTTAGAAGAATTAAAGCAGACTTGTCATTCTTTTTTCCTAATTCATATTTAACTGAAATTCCTGAGCAATTCACTGGTATCCATCTCAAACAGATCCACAGGCCTCCTTCAACATGAACATCATTTAGCAACCTCATAAACAATTTTATGGAAATGAGATCCAGATAGAAAACCCTGTATGCTTTTTCCACTACCAGCACAGCCTGTAATGCACATTACCCATAGGAAACATGACATTTTGTCAGACTGTACCTTGACGATTGCGGTTCCGGACACAATACGTTCCCACTGCTGCTGCAAAAACCACCACGATCATCACTGTGGTGATGATACCAACGTTGGTTGAAAACTGAGGAGCATCTGCAGAGTAGAAGAAAATAAAGAGTCCAGATGAATCAAACAGACATGCAATGCACAGAAAATAAAAGCCGGAAAAATGCTTTTCAGGGCAGCATCATCCTGGATGCTGTCTGGACAGTGTGCATTTCAGAACAAGGATCTGATAAGGTTAAGACATTCAGGTACGTTATACATGCTCAGTGATGGGTTCAAATGCCACTAAGGAAATCCATTTTGACCATTTTTAAAAGACCTCACTGCACAGGAATTTAAACATATAAAATATTACTTGTTTCAGGCAAAGATGCTCTGTTTGTCCATAACCTGATGAAGACGACAGGGATTTCTACAGTGAAAGAAATTTGGATATAAAAATAATTGTTTGTGATAAATGTCTTCTTAGTCTGGAGGTAAAGTCTCATTTATCCTTTACTAGTAAGTGGAATTCTTGGAAACATGTTACACAGCCTTCACATACCACCCTCTCTCAGTGTCCCTATATCTACAGCTATATAGATATACCTATGGATATATACCTGTGGCACTGGGCACACACACGGGCTAGGGGAGAGTCTCTGAATTTGGATGGCTAGAGCATGTTTGTGTCCAAGGTATGAACGTGCAGTACAACCACTCTCCCTCCACGTAAAACTCTGTTCACATTGAGCTGTCTGGGCAAAACCCTCTCAAAGCAAAGGACGAACAAACACGTGAAGAGATGAATCTACATTACCCTCCTCAGGGATGTCGGCTGTGGATTTTCTGGCTTTCTTAGCTAACATTTCGGCGTAGCACTTCAAGGAAGGGCTGGGCACTGAGAGGTTTGTCTCTGCTACACAGCAAGTTTTAATGGTGTTATCCCACATGTTTTCTGAGGAAACTGAAAAAGAAAAGTTTCACTTATAAATAAGGATCACTTATAAGATCTACAATCAAGGGTTAAACATGTTAAAGATGTTAATAGGTTAATAAAGTCTGCCCAAATATGAGAGTTAAGTTTCAAAACCAGAAATGCTTTCCATACATTGATAGGCAGGCTCCCAGCAGAGCATACCTCCAGAATTCAGGATGCCACACGAGTCTCCCATTCCTTCAGCTTTCTCCCAGACGATGGCATAAATTCCTCCAAGAGAAGTATTTTCTTGCTGAAAGCACACAAGGATGTGTGTTTCAGTGGTCACCAGCTGAATTATTTCATTTGAAAATGTTTCACTTTGTGTTTCACCAATTTTTACAAAGTCTTCGTAGTTGGATGATTCGCAGATGTGGCTCTCACAGTCTTTACAGTGGTAGACGGTCACGTATGTTTTGCCGAAGGAAGAGACTCGTGCGCCCTCCACAGGGTTGTTATTGGGCATGGCAAGATCTAAATGAGAAAACAAAGAAAAAATATTTTCTACCAGTTTTCTCCCCAGATTTTTAGTGTTAGAGAATGGGATGAGTTTTGATGGACAAACCCAGTCATGGCTTAGGAGACATTGTCTGCCAACGGGCAATTTTTATACGGTACTGAGCCCAGTCCCCAAAATAATTTTTGGGGTAGAAATGCAACATCATTCCCCACTGCTGCCACTGGAGTTTTAACTAGAAAGCTGGCAGCTTGGCAGGTGAGTTGAAAGCCATTTCTGTTGTTGTTGAGGTCCTCTGCCCAGACAGGCTCAGATGAACTGCCTGGGAAAGAGCCAGTCCTATGAGAGAGGACTCACCTCTGACTTCACACAGACCCAAAAAGTTACGCTTCCCAAGTCAGGTCATCGGAACAGCTCAAAAGAATCAACCTTCACCTTCTTAATTTCTTTTCTCACCGTAGTGGCTTTGTGTTCTTTGTTGTAACTGGACACAGCCGAGCTTTCAAATAACAGTTGAAAAGTTTTGATCAGTGAAAAGCAATGAGAGCAAACAAGGAGACTCACTTGGACAGGGACCTGCAGTGGTCAGAAGCAGGAAACACAACAGCGTGAAGTGGGGAGAGTCCATCAGGCTGCCCTGGGTGCTCAGCTCCAGCAGCGTTGGGCGCTCTCCTAGATCCCCAGATCCCAGGGCAGGCTCACCAGGCTCTTCCCTCAGTCATCTCCCTGTTTGGACATTAAATATAGTGTTTAGAATCCATTATCTTTATCCAATCAAAGAGAAAACAACTTCCACGCCAAGTGCATCAGCCTTCTTCTAGCCAAGCACAGGCAAAGAAATGCTTGTGTTGCTCAGCTGCTACTGTGCTCTGGGATAGCTTTTGCAAGTGTCAAAATCGCACCCCGTTCCAGCTCTGTGTCAATCACAGCAGAAGACACATGGACTTTCTGCACGGAAAGGGAAATTCCTCCTGAGGCTGCTGGGCAGGAGGCTCCATGTCCAGCACCTCCAGGGTCCCCAGGGCAGCAGCCCTGCACACATCACCCAGTGCTGCACACAACAAATCACATTTTCTCTTGCTATCGCTTCCAAAATTAAAAAAAAAATAGACAAGGGAGATGTTTTGCACTGAATGAGTGTTTTGTTTGGCCTAAGAGAAAATATTTACTGTCAAATTGAATTTTATTTTTAATTTAGAAGACCTGATGGGACATATCTGTTCAAATTCAATGAACCAACAAACACTTGGGACTTCTTTTCAAAAAATCTCTTGGATTTAGTCAGAAATTCAACCTCAATCACTTCAATGAAAATATCAGGAACTTGTGAAGTATGTTTTAGTAAAACACAAGTTTCACTTTCCAAAGGAGAAAATAAAATAATCTGGAAAACTCTACTTTCCTCACTAGCCTAGCTCAGGAAAACACAAACTGCTCTGCCCTCAGGAGCTTTTCATTAGAAGCCTTGATTAAAACAACTTTTCTTTGCTATGTCACTACCCAAGAACTACCTTGAGGAAGTTTCCAATTTAATTACGCCTTAATCCCTAATAACACATTAATTCTTCTGCAGAAGTTAACGATTGCTTATCTCTCGCGATCTGTGCTAGTCTGGAGCTGCTGAGCATCCCACCCGATTCCCAGAAACAGATGAGACAGAGGAACATGACCCCCAAAACCAGCCCTTTCCAGCTGCCGACAGGCACGAGTGGCAATTTTCACAACCACCTGCAAAATTCCCCATGGAATAAAACCTGGGGCCCCTCTGCAGCACCACAAGCTCTCAACACCCCCATGCAGGGCCCAAGCCCAGGAGATGCTGGACCAAACCGAACTCCCGGAGCTGCTCCACACACAATGACAACAGTGTGACCCGTCCACTTCCACCTCACGCCACAGGAGGGGACAATTCTTCCACTTTACGTGCATTTCTTCACATTGTACAATCGCACAAGAATTTCCTCTTGCTCCACCAAGTGTCAGCAACACTCAGAGCACCAAATGAGTGCAGCATCTTTCCTCATCTTCCCATACATCTAAAAATAGCTCCTATCTTTTTTATTTTGGGTGGGTTTTTTTTTTCCAAAACAGATCAGTACCATTTCACAGATTACTCACTTTACCCTCTTTCCTGCTTTCCAAAGCACCAGTTAACAATGCCAGTCCCCCCACAACGTGTGTGAACAGAATGCCAAGGGACCATCATCAACCTTAAAATCATAGAGTCATTTTGGCTGGAAAAGACCTTTAAGATCATTAAGTCCAACCATTAATCTTACACTGCCAGGTCCACCACTAAACCATGTCCCTAAGCACTTCATCTATACATCTTAAATACCTCCAGCATAAAATACTTCCTCATCCCCTTTGGATCATATTCACCAGCCTGATGCAGTTCTCACAGACCAGCTGCAGCACATCTGGCAGAGTTACCTGCCCAGAGGTTAAGAACAATGTGTTGCTTTGTTTTGTTTTGTTTTTCTGCAGTAGTTTTCAGCCTGAGATCTATAACTTCTGTTCTTGTTCATTCTGTTTTCTCTTCTCGTTTGTGGCTTTCTTGCCTCATCCTTTCACCTCTCATTCTGCTCCAACATCTCCCTTCCTCTTCTCTCTGGTGACATTCCTTCCTACTCCTGCTCTTCATTTTCAAAAGCCAGAACACTTCACCAAACCTCTGTCCCCACCCACTGGTCTATCTGAGAATTCTCTTTTTTGGCAGATTTCTGAGAGTCTTCAGCTGCCTTGGGCACCTCCTGCCATCAGTTTTAAACTTACTTTAACAATAAACCACTCAAATCTAAAATGAAACATGCTTTTTAGATAGCAAATTCTTTTCATCAAGTTTTTTGCCTCTTGCCTTTATTTTCAAGACCTTACTTACTTTTCAGAGCTACAGAAGCTGTCCACACAGCTATAATAAAGCAAAACCGGACCCTAAAAGCCAATCAGCTGCAAGCAGAAGATAAGAAAAGTAACAACCAGGAGGATTTGGACCTTTCACCAATCATCCATACCCAGCTGATGAGCTTTGCCCCAGGTCAGACGTGACCCCATGAACAAGCCAACCTGAGATCACTATCAGGAGGGAGTGGATTTAATCAGAAACAGAAAGTTGTAAAGCCTTAACAATGTATTTTAGTTTTGTTTTTGAAAGGATCTGTTTGAGGAAAAAACACTACCTGAAACTCTCTTGCTTTTCCTTCTCCCACAACTTCATAGCAACCACAACTCAATAAACAACACCAATATTTACCAAGACAAGAAAGGAGTGCCAGCCATAACGCAATAGCATCATTGCCACCAGAGGAAAGGTCCTCTCTCGAAGTTAAAAGCTACCAGCCTGGAGTACTCTGGTTAGACACCTGCATTTTCCTACGCCAGCCCAAGTTAAACCAGCTCCCTGCCTTTCCAGGGGGACCAACCCCTGGCCCAGCTCAGCCCAGGCTGCCGCCTCCGTGGGGACTCCGTGGGGACACCGTGGTGACCAGCGCAGAGCTGCGGCGGGACGTCACACAAGTCCCGGCCATGGGAGGTGGCAGAGCGAGGCCACTGTCCTGGGGTGGGATGTTCTTCCCTCTCCAACCCACCGTGAAGTGCAGCCGTGAGCATGGGAGATCCAGCGCTACTCATAGAATCATTTCAGTCGGAAGAGACCCTCAGGATCATCAGGTCCCACCGTTCTGAGCTGCAAACACGGCATTTCCCTGTCCCTTCTCTCTCTGCCTGGGGGGCTACAGCTTCATGAGCATTTTAGTGTATGGCTTTTATGGACAGGAAGAACTGTCTTGGTGGAATAACACAATGCATTTTCAGGAAAGACCTGGTTGATCACCCAAGTATCCTGTGGAGAAAACTTAACTTTCAGTTTGAAGAAAATAATACTATTGGAGGAAATAAGGAAGGAACAAAATCAAAACCAAAGAACTTCAGAAGATCCTACAGATTTCATTTTCTGCTCCAAGTTCTTTCCCGGAAAAGGTGCAGAATTTAAATAAGAGCTAATTTTTGTATTGCTTTCAGTTCCAGTTTGACCTTCCTGATCTGCTGAATACCACCCCCAACAAGCTTTTGCAATTAAAAAATAAATATGTAAACAATGTCCCGGGCAAAGATCAAACAGCTACTTCCAGAGGAAGCCTATGAGTGCTGCTTGTTTCCTCGGTCCCAACAAGCCACTGCAGAAAGCAATCCCAGGACACTGCTTGAGCTGAGACATCTGCAAAATCCCGAGAGCTCAGTATATGGCTTCCCAGCAACTGCTCTTAAAAATTTTCCTCTCTAACCATTAGAAAACAATAGGAACATTTTGTTTTCTGCTTGGAGGCAAGTAGAATGAGCTGTTTCACTGGTTTAATTTATTTTCTCTTAAAATGAATGTCCCTCTTGACTGATGCTTTCTGTTTTGGTTCTCTGTTTTGTTTTGTTCTGAACCCGCAGCCACCAGGACCCCCACAGGTCCCTTTTGGAAGAGAAGTACCAGCCACAAGGAAAACAATGTATAGCTTGAGTAACAGCTTCTCACTGAAAACGAGGAGAGTTGCAAAGATTTCTACTGCAACCCTCCTGGCAAAGTATCCTTATTTGTGAATGTGACAGCATGGCAATTTTGGAAAACGAGATATCAGAAAAACATGCTAAGGAATTATGATAAAAAATAAAGGTTAACTGCACGTGGGAAAAATTATTTGGGAATTAGAAGAAGATGAAAATGCTCTAATAGATTTATTCTATTACATCTGTGGTCACTCACAGTCATCTAAAAGGGCACCACTTAATGAAGCTGCTGGGATTTTGCACTCACACAAGCAATGGGAAATCAGTGCAGAACTGGCAGTCAGGGCTGTAGAAAGCGCTGCTATACATTCAGCAGGATCACGCACACAAGTAATACACATTCTTCCTTACGGAGAAAATGTGAAACATGCTAATCATTTCCCTTCTGCAGCAGACTTTTTTAATGATGCCTACTTAAAAAGAGGGAACAGCAACAACTTCTAAGAGAAAAACCTGGCTGTAAGACAGGACCCCTCCAGCAAGAAGACAGTGTGAGTACCTCAGAGTCAGTTGTGCCGGAGGAAGCTTCTGTTCCCTTCCCCTGTCCATGCACCCCAACAGCCTCTCCAGCTCCCAGTTCATTCAGCTCCTCCTCCAGAGCCCTGCGCGGGAGATGCAGAAGCCACTTGGATCCCAGAGGAACAGGCACAGCAGCAGCTTCTCCCCTCTTTAAAAAGCGACTGCATTTTCGCTTTCACTTT
This sequence comes from Streptopelia decaocto, assembly GCF_964273445.1. Lineage (NCBI taxonomy): Eukaryota > Metazoa > Chordata > Aves > Columbiformes > Columbidae > Streptopelia > Streptopelia decaocto. Next base: position 6,926,804 of record NC_138671.1, on the reverse strand, counting down.
TCACGGAGCACAGGGCAGCGGAGTCGCAGCGCGATGCAGACAAGGTGAGCTCATGGGACTGTGCAGCTGGAAAGCCTGGGGAAAAAATCAACTACACCTCCTGCAAAAGCTCTCAGGAACCTGCTTATGGGTATCTGGGTTGTAAATCTGTCTCTCTGTGTCTTGCAACAGTGATGGGAATGAGGTCAATTTAAGATCTGCTCCTGAGTCTCCTACCAAATCGCCATGCAAGAGATCCCAGCACAGTATCTCTGACTTGAGCTCAGCTTATTCCCTGGCAGGGATCAGTGATCATGAGCTATCAAGAAGTTGTTCCAAAAATCAATATCGTTATAATAAGCCAGTCCCAGCCCAGCTGCACAGCTTGTGTTGAAGATCTTTCTTCTTTCATTTCCTCAGGGATAAGGTCTTCCACATTCATCTTAAGACACGTTGCTCTCTGAGAAAAGCAAGACCAGTTGTGCAACACATTTCCCACTTGTTAAAGATTTCTTTCTCTAGCGGTCTGAGTCTCCAGCTCCTGGGCAGCAGGGCTACTCATCCATAAACTGCTCAAAATAAGCTGCTGGGATAGTCTTTAGGAGGGACACCATCCACCCTGCCCTGCACGTCAGAGTTAGATGGACTACAAGAAAAGAAAGTGAGGGGCAGAGATCTACAGGGCTATAAGTGTTGAACTGATGAAATTATACACCACAGGATGCACAGCCAGTACCGAACAAGAGCTTTTAGCACACAAAAAAATATCACATCCTGTCATATAGTTTGTCCTGGAAGCTGGGATTTTGCCTATGGCAAATCGGTTTTTGTCTCAAAAACCCAGAGAAAGTCAAAGAAGTGGTGTGACATTCAGGGTAGGTGGCAGAACTGATGGCACAGGAGCAGAAGCCCATCAAGCTGGTTTGGGAACTGGTGGCCAAAAACTGCTGTTGGGTCAGTGTAGGTGCCTGAAACAAAAGAGCTGCACAGTACTGAAGAATAAACAGCACCTTACAGTAGATTAAAAAAGTGATGAACCTCATCTCAAAACCAGGGAAGAGTCAGGAGACCAAAATCCCACTTTGCAATCTGCTACTAAGAGATAGCTGCAGGGAGAGTCATTCTGTTCCCAGCACCTGCATAAACAGACCTGGACAAAATGAGGAAACGCTTTTAAGTCTGTCGTCATAACGAACAAAGAAATTATTGCTTCCTTGTTCTTTCCAAGTCTGGGATACAGAGAAGTACTTCCGTTTCTGCATTTGCTCAGAAATGTTTCCTATCAAAATAATTTCTCAGAGCGTGAGAGCTGTAGTCAGAGAGCGGCTGTGAGGCGACGGCAGAGGCTGCACATCCCAGGGCGCCTGGCACGGCCAGAGGGACAATGTGATCCTCTTCTTGTCCCTCCAAAATGGGGCTAAGCTCAATGCACAGTCAGAACGTTGCAGAATAAGCTTAAGCAAACTAACTTTTAAATTGTATTCTATTCTTTTAGCTGTATTCTTTTGATTTAGTAACCGGGTTTAGCATGAGTAGAGTGCTGGAATTCCAGGCCACACGCTGTGAACCCATCCTAACCTGGTTGCTTGGTGATGGCAGAGCCGTGAAGACCAGTACCGGGAGACAAAGAGGCAACGCTGTCAGCAGAGGCTGCAAAACCATCAGGATAAGGACAGGAAAAAGCCACCTGGAGGACAGAGAAACAGAATCCAATAAGAAACAAAAAAGCCCCAGACCCAGAGTTACCACTGGACCAAAAGGTGCATGGAAGTGTGTGAAGGACACATGAAGAGTGGGTGCAGAGATTGTGACGGTTTAAAAGCCCAATCCTCTTTTGTCTCGGGGTCCCTCCTCTTGAGAGACACCCAGTCCAGATTCTTTGCTGTATTTTTCATTTTTTTATGTTATTTTTTTTTAAGTGCAGATGTCTGAGACTATGCTACAGGAAACCTAGGGCCAAGAACGTTTCTCTAACAAAAGAACACCTATATGGGAAAGGCTCCAGAATTTACCATGGATGGGACTACATATGCACATATTATGGAGTATGGTGAGAATTCACTGGCTGCTGCTGGCAGCGTTGAGTTGCTCAGCTCTTCCCAAGCTGGCGCATCGCACATTGCGTCTTCTCCTGCCATCTGAAACAACCCAGAGTGCCTCCTTGAAAAATAACTTTGAATCATAGAGTCGTTCTGGTTGGAAAAGACCTTTAAGAACATCGAGTCCAACTGCCAACCTCAAACCGTCAAGTCCATCTCTAACCTATGTCCATAAGAACCTCATTTCTGTGCCTTAAACCCTCCAGGGATGGTGACTCCACCACTGCCCTGGGCAGCCTGTTCCAACGCCCCACAGCCCTTTCCAGGAAGAAAATCATCCTAATATCCAATGTAAACCTCCCCTGGTGCAACTTGAGGCTATTTCCTCTTGTTCTATCACTTGTTATTAATACTTGGGAGCAGAGCCTGACCCCCCCTGGCCCCAAGCTCCTTTCAGGCAGTTCAGAGATCAGAAGGTCTCCCCTCAGCTCCTGTTCTCCAGGCTGAACCCCCAGGTCCCTCAGCTGCTCCCAAGCACACTTGCTGCCATAGAAGGTGGCTCATAACTTGCCATTATAGAAGAAAAACAAGTCTGATGATGCAGCCTTCAAGTCAGTCAGTTAATAAAGAAAATAAAAGTAGCCCTGTGCGTGGTGTTTACCGAGTGCGTTGCACCAGCTGTACTCTGACATGCAGATAAGGGAGATAACACCTCATAACACCTGGTGACACAACACCTCGTGACTTAACACCTCTACCGTGGAGTAGGTAGAACTATGACCGTGATACAAGTCTGAGCTGCTGCTATTGCCACATATAATCGCAGTCCCACGTACCGCAGCACACAGCATCTCCATTGGGAGACTGGCCCTTTTGCCCACCGTGAATCCACACGTACCCTCCTTCTCTGCTATATCACCTGTTGATCCCATTTCCAGGTTGCAAGGGGTCTCAAAGAACACAGGAAGGAGAGATGCACTGCAGCTCCCCACTTCTGAGCTGAATCCCCACGAGCTTCAAGAACAGGTTTTGAGCCACGTGCACTATTGCACTGGGCTGCCTGGCTCAGATATGGCCTTGGGGACACCAGGAGACGAGTGCACATGCTAGTGCTGGGTGGAGAGTATGTCGGAGCTTTCCGAACACTTTGGCTGCTCCGAGCATCCCTCAGCTGCGAGGGACTCCAGATGAACCCTGTTACTCACTGGACAAGAATTGCTTTTTTTAAATTATTTTTTTTAATTAGGGAAACAATGACGGTTATTTCCAAACTCCACATCTTTGCAAAGTGGACCACCGAGAAAAATAGTTGTCCGGCACTGTTTAATGTGTGACGCAAACAGCTCAAGGGAACAAGTTGTACGTAAGGAATATAGCAGCAAAGAGGCACATTTGGCTTTTTTGGACCTCTGGAGGATTTAACAGTTTAAGGAATCGCATAACAGGACTAAACTCTTCACTCAGATCCAGCCCGTCTCAATAGCAGCTGTGTTCAAGTTCTAGTACAAGCTGTCAGTTCAAAACACATCACTATTCTGAGAATTTGACTCAAAATTTTGATTTTTGACTTAACTCATATTTCACAGAAAAAGTTAATTTCCAAGTAAAAAAAAATTGGTAATACCCATCCACACAACTAGTTCTTCAAATTAGGCTCTTCCTAAGGGCCACAGTATTGAGTTCCTCTGGCCCTGTTTTCATGTGTTTTTTCATTTTCACTGTTCCCTGTGAGCGATACCCAATTCCTCAAATGTCTGTTCTCTACAAGCAGGGGACAGATGTCTGAGGGAAACATATGTTGCCTACACTACAATTTCCAGGAACAGGCAAATAATTTCAGTATCCAATAACTGTTTTGAGTATTTTATTTTAGTTTATACAGATAGATCTTGCACTTCATCCCTTGACTATAAATTAACTATGGGATAAATAGAAAAAAATATAATGTCTTCAGTGAGTAATCTCCCCTTCTCATCACCCAGAAATAAGCATATCCACCAATTTCAGTCAAAGACAAAATTTTCAAGTTAGTTACACAATTCTTTCCTCAAAGCCCAACCAACTAACTTTATGTATGAAGGACAGACAGTTGTATTCTGCTTTACTGATGTCACTACCATCCTGGTCCTTATTAGACTGTATTCATACTGCAATAATCCTAGAAATTCTGCTTCTTAATGAAGCTTCATTTTGACTTCCACGATAACCTCCAACATGAACTTTCTCCTATGGCCAAGGAATCTTCTCCTGACACCACAAAACCCCTTTCCTTTAACCCAGAAACACCAGCCCAGAATAATAACATTAAACAGAACTTCACCCAGAAAACCAACGTGAGAAATGAACCAGAAGACATGAGATAAAAATAGAATACTATGAATATAGAAGAACCGGGAATTCTTCTTAGGCATATGCCTGACAATAGTAGTGTTTTGGACTTCCTTTTTGCGTCAGAGAACGATCACTTGTTTTTTATATATCTTATTCCATGTTCCGGGAAATCAAGAGAGTGATAATAAGGCCCACGGATCTATCCCAAGTCTCAGCATTAACAGTTACAGTCTCATTATATTATTGGTCTTGTGTGTTTTGCCACTGGTTTTGGTTTCCGAATCTTACTTATCTACAAAACCTTCACTTTCATGTTTGCAAGGGACTTCCCTGCTCATCTGGTACATTAAGATTTTATAATTATTAACATTTTATAATTATGACAGTCAATGTTGCATCATCTGAACACGAGGTCTTCTGATGCCAGTGCCACCACCCCGGGGACGCAGCCAGGGTCCCCTGGCACCCAGGCCAGCACCTCAGGGCTGGAGCCAGGATCAGCTGGGACCCACACGACCACCCCAAGGGTGCAGCCTGGGTCCCCCGGCTCCCAAGCCCATCCAGACCCCCCACAATTAATCAACACCCCGACAGCCGGGCAGGACGGGGGTCCCAGCCCAGGTCCCACCGCCCCTGGCACTGTGCAGGCAGCAGCTGCAATGAATGGTGATGGGCAACCAAGCCCTGGTGTGGTCTGAGTGGGGGGGCCCTGGGGCAGGATGGCAGAAGGCCCCCCTGTGTTTGCTTTTTCAGGAGGAAAAATTAGTGCTAAAAAGGTGTTTTGTGGGGGGGGGCAGGTGGATCCAGTGGTATCCAGGGTCCCCCCAGAGGGGTAACTGGGAGCTCTGGGAGCAAACCAGTGGGCGCCAGGGCAGAGCCAGCAAAGGCCCATCCTGCACCACTGGGGGGTGAGGTGTCATTGGGCTTAAAAAACACCCCCAGGGACTAACTGGGGGGACGGGGTGAGGGGGCAACCAGGGGGCTGTGCAAGAAGCCGGGGTGACTGTCAGCAGCCGGAGGAGGGGAGCGCTTTGCTCTGGGCGATGCAATGAGGTTTGGGGGGACACAGCAGCTTCGTGCCTGAACCTGGGGTGCCCACAGCCACCATGTTGCAGCACTTCACAGTTAGGAGACAGCACCAGAAAGTTCTAGTTGATGATGGTCACATCCACACCCCTCGGCTGACAGACAGGACACTCATTGAATGAAACACCTCAGACCAGAGAAGCTTCTAGACCACTGACCATATATGGGCCCAACTTGGATTCCATTGGGCTTTAAAAGGAGCCTGTGGGACCTTGTCATGCTTCTTTTTTGGGCAGTGGGGATGGAGTTTTGTCCTCAGACTGTGGACCCTGCAGGAGTTCCCTGGACAGACCCCATACCCGGGTGAGTGGTTGTATCTTTTGGGGACCCTGCAGAGCCCCCAGCTTTTGTGAGTGGGTGATGCCCCTTTGGAATTGTTATTTAAGGGACGGATGAGCACAGCTCAGATTCAGCTAGGGTACCTCTGTGCCTTTATTTTTTGTTATTTCCCCACCTTCCTTTTCCTGCCGAGCGGACAGAGGGGTGTGGGTGGGTGTGCTTAGGGAACACCTCCTATTCAGCAGCCAGTTCTATGCTGCTGCTCCTTCTCTGTGCATTTATATACGTTAGATATACAACTTCCTAAAACGGGGGAGGTCGGGGGGAAGAGCGGCTGGAGGCTCCGGGCCGCGCCTGCCGCCCCCAGCCCGCGCACCTTCGCGCGAGGCTCGCGCACCGCCGCACCGGCCGCCATGTTGGGCGCGGGCGGTGAAGCCGCCGTACTGAGGCCGTGCCTCGTACCGCCGGTGAGAAGGAGGAGCTGGTCGCGCTGTGAGCCGCCCTCGGGGTGCGGGTGGTGCACCCCCTAAGGAAGGCGAGTTTACGCCCTTGTGAGGCTTCCTCTACGGGTATCGGCAGCGTTCGGCACAGTTCGGGCTGATAACGTGTCTGTCGCTGTGCAGGGACAGCGTGGCTGCTGTGCCCTCACCTAAGATGGCGGCGGGGGCGGTCTCTCTCCGCGGACAAGATGGCGGCCGCGGGCAGCCCCGCTCCGGCCGGGTGGCGGAGCTCGCTTGAATGGGTGAGGGGAGAGGACTTCCCCCTCTTGACTCGCTGCCTCACAGGAAGCCCTCTTTCCCTTTTCGAAAGCTTCCCGTCCCTTTTCAGCTCCCCCTCTCCTTCCCCAGCGAGAGGGAACCCCCTCTGCCCGCTTATCCCCCCATCTTAGGGTCACTTGTCCCCTGGTGCCTGAGGTTCCTCTGGGTGAGCGTGGGCTGGGTTTGGGTCGGGCTGAGCTGAGCCGAGGTCTGGCTCCCGGGGGGTTGCTCTGCAGGGAACACCCCCGCCTCAGGAGCGCTGCTGCTCCGGTTTTTTTTCTTATTTCCCGCCCCTTAACACTGTGCCACAGTAGTGGAGCAGCAGACTGCAGGTACCGAAGGGTTCTCCTCCTCCTGCCCACCCCTTAAGGGGCGGTAATCATAGTGGGGAGTAAGAAAGGGATGTTACAGAAGCTGTCATTGCCTTACAAATCTGTTTTTTCTCACTTCAGAGCTCTGCCGGGGCTGCACGACTCTCTGGCGATGAACGCAGCCAGAAGTGGCTACCGGGTGTTCTCGGCCAACTCCACGGCAGCCTGCACCGAGCTGGCCAAGAGGATCACGGAGTAAGTTCCTTCTCTTCCAAGTTTCTTTTCCCCTCCCCAAGCAGCAGGATCTGTGCAGAACAGCTGCAGAGGCTCCTGGTGTCCCCCCGCCTTCCCAAGCCAAAGGCGTCTGCTGCAAACACCTTTGCTGGGGAGGTTTTGCACTGAGAGTGTTGAGCAGCTCTGCCTTTTTTTTCCACAGTGCTGGTGATCCCTCCTGGTAAAACAGTTGGAGCCAGCGATGAAAACTGACTGCTTTCTGCCTTTTGAGTCTCTGACACCCATTTTGATGCTGGAAAGGCCGGATTGCAGTAAAGGCTGTAAGTTATGGGGAGGTGCAGCGGTACAGGTAGCGAGCCCTGTGTGCGCCTTAGGCTGGGGACCACCAGGGGTTTGTCCTCTGCAAATGTCTTCACAGCCCTGCAGAGGTTCCAGATGCCTTTCCTGGAGGCTTTTAAAGGGGGTGAGGAGGTGAGGGGTGCTTAACTGGCTGGGAGTTTACCCCAGCTTTGCTTTTTCAGGAGGAAAAATTAGTGCTAAAAAGGTGCTTTGGGGGGGCCCAGGTGGATCCAGTGGTATCCAGAGTCCCCCCAGAGGGAGAAGGGCAGAGGGCACCAGGGCAGAGGCAGCAAAGGCCCATCCTGCACCACTGGGGGGTGAGGTGTCACTGGGCTTAAAAAACACCCCCAGGGACTAACTGGGGGGACAGGGTGAGGGGGCAACCAGGGGGCTGTGCAAGAAGCCGGGGTGACTGTCAGCAGCCGGAGGAGGGGAGTGCTTTGCTCTGGGCGATGCAATGAGGTTTGGGGGGATCCAGAACTGGGGGGACACAGCAGCTTCGTGCCTGAACCTGGGGTACCGACAGCCACCATGTTGCAGCACTTCACAGTTAGGAGACAGCACCAGAAAGTTCTAGTTGATGGTGGTCACATCCACACCCCTCGGCTGACAGACAGGACACTCATTGAATGAAACACCTCAGACCAGAGAAGCTTCGTTTGTGTTGGAAGGCTGTGTGGAAGGGACCCTCCCCTTCTGGCTGTCTACGCCTGAGGACCGTGATGTCCCATCCTGTGGTAGATGGCTGAGGGTGTCACCACGTGGAGGAGCGGTGGAAGAGCCTCAGGGGGCAGGTCCAGGAGAAGGAGCTGCCACCAGAGGGTGACGATGGCACTGGGATTAGGAAGTGAGTGCGATGGGGACAGTGGTGGCTTTGGCGGAACACTGGCCCTGTTCCTGCTGGCTGTCCCAGCTCGTGCCGGTGTGGTACCCTGGTGTGGGAGCGATGTGGGCAGTGCCCTGTGGGGATGCTGAGTGTAGGAAACAATTATTTTACAAATAGAATAGGCCCAGGCAGGATCTCACAGCAAAGCATATTTTAATAACGGTTTTGCAAGACCGGGTGTTCTACCTAAAGGTAGGCACACCTAATAGGTCAAAAAGCCCCCATTTATGTCGCCCCAAAATCCCAGCCGCAATTTCCCTCCCCTGTTCCCCACTGGTTGGGTACTTCAGGGTTTACAGACTATTCTGACGAACACAATACCCTTCCCCTTATAATTCTATTTAAGATACAGATTCCTGGTACTTCGGCTACACTTCTCCCTAAGTGAACTTATCAATGCAGGTATCAGTATATATACAGGCGTCAGTACATATTACGGGAAGAGACTGTGTGTTAAATTAAGAATTCATAGTCCGATGTCTGTAGGTCCTTCCCCCCTGCTGGGGTCAGGTGCCAGGTTCTCAATTATGTAAAAACAACAGTTGTTCCTTAAATGTTCCTTACACTGAGCAAGTGGCGGTACCTTCTGCTCCTGCCAGCTGCAGCTTCCCAGCAATAGAGGCAGCACAATGAGGGGGCACGTGTGGGAGGAGCTTTCATGAGCCGAAGTTGGGGGTGGGTGCCGAGGCTTTCCGGGGCAGGGGACGGCATGCAGGCAGGGCTGTGCCCCACCAGGAGCTCCCCAGCCATTTTCCCCCTGCTCCAGGCAGCTGCTGGCTGGTTTCCATTGCCTATCCTGCAACTGGCCCCTGTGTCTCAGGGAGCAGACGGGCACATGCAGATATCCCATTGTTACAGGCCGTCAGCTTGGGGATGCAGTCTGGGTCCCTGGCACCCAGATCCCCATGCCAGGGATGGAGCCACCACTTGCATGGTGCAGCAGTGCGGGCAGTGAGCCCTGTGTGCTCCTTAGCCTGGGGACCACCAGGCATTTGTTCCCTGCAGACCTCTTCATAGCCCTGCAGAGGTTCCAGATACTTTCCCTCTATGCTGTGCTGAAGGAGCAGGTGAAGCAACTTAAAGCTGCAAAAGCAGAACATACTGAGTTTGAGAACCTGCATCAACCCTTCCAAGTAAGAAGTGAGAGCAGGGGGAGCTGGCAGGGGTTGTTTGGTGTGGGGACACCCTGGCTCAGAGGCTCCTCATGCTCACAGCCTGGCCCCAGGGGTGAGACACCCTCACTGACAGCACATTCGTTTGGACCATGTCTGTCTTGGCCAAGAGGGCATTGCCAGGATCCTGGCCAACCTATGGGGCCAGGTGTCCTCCATGCGGGACTTGGCCAGGGAGCTCCAGAGGGAGGAGGAGAAATTGAGCTGGCAGCAGTCCCTGAGCGGGCTGCGGGGATGCCAGGTGCAGTTTGGGCAGGGAGGGGCAGCCAAAGGGCTGCTGCACCAGAACAACACGGGAGGCTGAGCTTCACTGTTAGTGAAGCCTCACTTCACCTCAGCTTCACTTCACCTCAGCTTCACTTCACCTCAGCTTCACTTCACCTCAGCTTCACTTCACCTCAGCTTCACTTCACCTCAGCTTCACTTCACCTCAGCTTCACTTCACCTCAGCTTCACTTCACCTCAGCTTCACTTCACCTCAGCTTCACTTCACCTCAGCTTCACTTCACCTCAGCTTCACTTCACCTCAGCTTCACTTCACCTCAGCTTCACTTCACCTCAGCTTCACTTCACCTCAGCTTCACTTCACCTCAGCTTCACTTCACCTCAGCTTCACTTCACCTCAGCTTCACTTCACCTCAGCTTCACTTCACCTCAGCTTCACTTCACCTCAGCTTCACTTCACCTCAGCTTCACTTCACCTCAGCTTCACTTCACCTCAGCTTCACTTCACCTCAGCTTCACTTCACCTCAGCTTCACTTCACCTCAGCTTCACTTCACCTCAGCTTCACTTCACCTCAGCTTCACTTCACCTCAGCTTCACTTCACCTCAGCTTCACTTCACCTCAGCTTCACTTCACCTCAGCTTCACTTCACCTCAGCTTCACTTCACCTCAGCTTCACTTCACCTCAGCTTCACTTCACCTCAGCTTCACTTCACCTCAGCTTCACTTCACCTCAGCTTCACTTCACCTCAGCTTCACTTCACCTCAGCTTCACTTCACCTCAGCTTCACTTCACCTCAGCTTCACTTCACCTCAGCTTCACTTCACCTCAGCTTCACTTCACCTCAGCTTCACTTCACCTCAGCTTCACTTCACCTCAGCTTCACTTCACCTCAGCTTCACTTCACCTCAGCTTCACTTCACCTCAGCTTCACTTCACCTCAGCTTCACTTCACCTCAGCTTCACTTCACCTCAGCTTCACTTCACCTCAGCTTCACTTCACCTCAGCTTCACTTCACCTCAGCTTCACTTCACCTCAGCTTCACTTCACCTCAGCTTCACTTCACCTCAGCTTCACTTCACTGCTGTTCGCAGATCAGGAAGGTGGAGGATGCTCTTAGAAAGCTGAGGGTGGCTGGAGCTGGCAGAAAAGCAGACGACAGCGGCCAGATGAGCCAACAGCCGGGGTAAAAGGATGGGAGAGATTTTCCTACCCCACAGGGCTGCGAGGGAGCCTGGGGATCTGGGACCATCCCAGTTTGGTGGTGAGGTACACCCCCACAAAGGCTAAGCCTGCCCTAAGGCAGAGTGAAGGGGGAGCAGCTGAACTGGAGCAGTTTGTGGCCCGAGTATGTGCATAAGTTGGTGACAGAGGCAGCCAAGCAGCTGCAGGTAGAGGTGAGGTCTGGGGGCAGTGCTCCCAGTCCCCACTGGCTCGGGGGGAGCCCTTGGGCTTGTGGACGGTATCCGGCCCAGGGTCACTCCCCATGTCCCCCTGCCTCCATCCAGCTCCACCACAGGGACCGGTTGCCCCAGTGCCACCGTGACCCAGCAGCTGCATCGCTTTGTTCTTGGGGACCAGGCTGTTCAGTGCCACTGGTGGTTTGGGAGGGTTTGCACTGATAACTTCTATGTTGTTATTGTAGTAGTGTATTACTACTATTCTGTTGGCTTATTAAGCTGTCTTTATTTCAACCTGTGAGTTTATCCCTTTCAATTCCCTACCCTACTCGGGGTGGGTGGGTGAGTGAGCAGCTCTTGTGGGTTTGATTGCTGCTTGCGGTTAAATCTCAACAGTCTCTTTGTCATGCAGCATGGGGCCAGAGGGGATGAGATTTGGCCTTTGCGCTGCTGCTGTTCCAGGTAGACTGTCAGCTCCAAAGGGTTGAGATAATGACAGATTTCTGTGCTTTGGGGGCCATCTAGCAGTGTGAAAGCAAATTGCATTTGTTATATTGGCTTGAAAGATGTTGATGCAAACCTTGTATTTTCTCTGGGAATTGTGCCCTGTGATGCCTTTTTTGGGATGGATGCTTTTGTTACTGTTGATGTGCAGTTTATAACCTCTGCAGGTTGGTCTAAAGTCATGGCTTTGTTGGGTTTGCACAGCATTGGTCTACACAGTCAGGCTTGAGCTGATGGTGTATTTAGAGGGTGTTTCAAAAAGATGGATCCAGTTTCAAAGCACTATATTTCACAATAGCAACACTCTACAGTTACACAGAAATTGGCAAATGGTTTAAGGAGTTAGCAAGTTTAGTAACGCTTTCATAAATGCTCCATGTTCCTTTCACCTACCTTGCGGACAACGTGGAGGTGATAGTTGAATCCCAAATCCCTCTCAAAGTGTCGTCTTCTCCTGAGGTCCCTGCTGCCGTGGTTCTGTTCTTGAGGTCATCTGATGATGGCACAAAAAGACTGTCTTTTGACGTACTCCTACAAGAAAAAGTCACAGGTGTGATGTCGGGCGATCTTAGGGGCCAGGATTGTAGTGCCAAGTCTTGGAGTCCCGTGTGACCTATCCGTTTAGAAAACGGCAGACCTGCAGGCGCCAGTGTGGCACTGTTCCCTGTTGGTGAGTAAGGACTTAACCAGGATCTTCCAGTTGTGGAAAAAGCCAGTTCTGCAGCATTTCCAGATACCTTTGTCCCATAACTGTGTTTTCATGGAAAAAAAGGCTGTAGACCTTTGGGAAGCAGCACAAGATGTTCACTTCTGGAGAATTATGCTTGTGCTCTACAGTTTTGTGTGGATCATCTGATCATTGTATGTGCACATTGTGATGGGTACCTTGGCCACTTAGATGAAATGTCACTTCACTGCTAAAAATCAAACGTGGCAGAAGCTGTTGTCCTCCACATTCTGTAACATCGCATCACTAAATTCTACACGTTTTGTCACCTGCACAAAGGGCCTGTCCAAGTTACAACCCATGTGGCCTGAAGATGAACACACACTGGACAGTTGAATGAGGGATTGCAAGTTCTCGGCTGGCAAGACAAGGGGACTGGTGCATGTTACGCAGAAAACTCTTGACCTCCTGTCATGTTTTCTTCTCAAGCGTGTGGTCGCAATGTGCTCTTCCCATTTCCTCAAATTGTCAGTACCAACAATGACTGTTCTTCGGCATTGGCAGATCAACGCTAAAATGCCCATGAAAGGCGCGCTGCACCGCAGTTACGGATTCAGCCTTGCTGAATTGCAGACTTCAAAACGCCTTGTGTTGCAGGGTTGCTGTCTTGAGAATGACTCGGGCCATTGGCTGTTTGTGTGCTGGGAGAGGGGTCTAGCCATAATAACTTTAAATTATGTCATGGCCCTTTCAAAGTGATAAGAGGTTCATTAATGGGCAGGTTTTGGTTGCAGAGATACAGTGATTCCAAATTGGGTCCATCTTTTTGCAACAGCCTCTCTTGCTGCCGGGCTAGAGAGCCTGCTTGGAAAAGTACATCGTAGATGCTCATGTGCCAAAAAATTGAGCCACTGAGGAACAAGAAAACAACCAGTAGGGGGTTGCGGCTGCTAAAATGAAAGTGGCTGAGGTGGATTCGAAGTGGCAACTATTTGTAGCTTGGTGAGCCCTCATGGCTCAGGTCATCAGAGATGCAACATGTACACGGGCTTGTGATGGAGGGGTGGGCTTAACTATGGGCACTGTTATGCTGCAATTAAACAAGCCAAATGGTTAAAGCATCTGTGAGATGGAGGGCGATGGTTGAGATACAAATCTGGGCAGGCCTGGCAGGCTGATTGGATCACACACGCACAAACCCGCCAAGGTAAGCACGATGTGCTCACAATGGTGGAAGCAATGGGTGGCTGGAAAGGTGCCCTGTGCCCGATGCCACTGCCCAGAACACTGTTCTGGGCCATGGACAGCAAGGGCTGTGGTGACACAGCACCCCAGAAAGAAGAGATTCTCAAAATGGGACTCATGTCTGAAACAAGCTCAGAGATGGCCAGAGTGTGGCACTGTGTGGGTATCACACCTTCTGCCATGCACCAGCCTCTGGGAAATGGAGCAGTAAAATGGGCTGCTAAAAACTCCATTAAGGGCAATGGGTGGTGGAACCCTGAAAAATGGGGGTTCCATTGGGCAATTGTACGTGTTTGGTCAACACTAGAGGATCCATCAGTGGAGCCCAGCCTGCCCAGTTAGAACCGCACAAGGTGTGGGAGGGGATCAGGTCCCCGTGGTGTGTACAGAGCGTGGGGCAGGGAAGGCAGCTGGGGTGCTCCTGCCTTGGCAAAGGCAAACCCGCCCGTGGGATTGCTGCTGCTCAGGGACCTGGGGTGCTTGGCAGGTATTGCCAAAGTGTGGAGAAGTCCAGTGCGTACCTCAGGGATTGATTCTGGGTGAGAATACTTAATGTTGAACTGTACCCTGTTAATTGCTCCAGAATGCTCCACACTATTCCAAGAGTATTGTGTAAGTATTTTTTTGATGAGCGCAGTGGTGATGGAACCAGAGCTGACCTGAACGAGTGGCACCTGGAAACTTCTTCAGGGTTGGCATCTTGAACCCACAGACCGTGGGCACAAGCCCCAGCAGATCCACTCTCTGTCCTGCCTTGGGAGACAATCGTGATGGATGAAGCCTGAGGTGGTGAACTCAATGTTTTGAAGGGATGGCCATGGACTAAGGGAATGGTATCTGTGTGTATGTATACATTTATATAAAAGCAGTAATTAGAGTAAAACTTGAGCATGATGTAAATGATACATAATAAAGGGTGGACTGTGTTGGATTAACGGAAATAGTTTATTTTCTTCATGCAGTTAGAGATGACAGCTAACAGGCTGCTTTTAGGTTGACTGCAATAACATTATTTATGTCCAGTGTTTTGACTGAGGAGAGCTAAATGATCTCTGTATGTTCCCAGTTGCAGCCCTGAGCCAAGGCAGGGGGCAGGAGCTGCGGGGGCTCTGGAGCACAGGATGTGCCACCAGCAGCTCTGGGACCTGCTCCAGGAGGGTGTCAGGAACACTTGGGTGTGCTGCATGTTGCACAGAGCCAGAAGGTCTCGGCTGCTCAGGTTGGGTCATGCAGATGATGTCAAAACCCCCCGCCCAACAGCATCTCTCGGAACACTCACCCCCCTGCAAATCAAGTGGCTTTTGAGAATGGTGGCAAAGCTCTGGGTGGCACAGCCATCCCTCCCAGCTGAGCCTTGTCCCCATGGCATGGCACTGCCTGGCTGGGGACACCTCGTAGTTGGGGACATCTGGTGGGCGCCAAACTGCCTGGCAGCTGCTGCGCTCCCGTTTCATGGGTTTTTTATTTATTTCTTTTAACCCGTTAGTTGTGTTCACAGTAGGAGCTGAGTATCTACTGAATTTTAATTTAGTTCTGAGACTTAAGGACTAAACTAGAAGTGGCTGTGGGAAGTCAGGGTCCCCCCGCACCCTGGGGCTGGTGGCTCATGAGCAGCGGGGGACACTCCGGTGGCGTTTGGTGAGGGTGCAGGGATGGGGTTTTGGCTGCACCCTGGCACATGGGGGTCTTTGCTGTGCTGGCACAGCCGCCCCCTTCCCACATCTCTGGGGGGATGGTGGGGATGGCAGCGGTGGCTGCTGCAGGTAGCGGGGGGGACTCGGGCCCCACCACCACTGGTGATGCTGTGACATGGGGGGGCTGACCCCTGTTATCAGTGCCCCCCTCCCTCCCCACCAGGAACATCCTCCCATCACAGAGAAAAGGCATGGACAGCTGGGGTTAAAAAAGTGATTTTTTTTTTAATTATTTTTATTATTTTTAAATTAATAAAAAACCTTCAACCTATTTTTGTATTTTTTTCTTTTTTTTTGTTTTGTTTTCTTTTTTTAAGCAAGATTGATTTCAAAACTAAAAAACCCCCCCCAGCTCCCCCCTCCCCTGGGAAGGGCCATGAGTGGCAGTTGCAGTGACAGGGGGGACATCACCTTGTTCAGTCCCCTCGGGCTCTGGGGGTGTCAAGGGAGGATGGGGTGAGGGGTCCCGGGGGGGAGACCTGGGCAAGCCTGGGCAAGAACCCAGGCTGAATTTTGGGAGCCAGAGGAGGGGAGCACTTTGGGGACTTAAACAAAGGGTCTGGAAAATCCAGAGCCGGGGGGCCCAGTGGCTCTGTGCCCCCAATGCAGGGTGCCCCTGTAGCCATGATCTGGGGTGCTGACAGCTGCCTCCATTTATTTTTTTGTTATCCCCCCCCTTCCCTCTCCTGCCCTTCTGCAGCGATGCAGGTGGGAGGGGGGGGCCATAGGAAAACCCCCCACCCAGCACCCACCTCCACGCTGCTGCTCCTTCTCTCTGGATTTATATACATTAGATATATTTATATATTATAGTTATATATTTTAAAAAAAGGGGGGGGAGAGAAAAGACCAGCTAGAGGCTCTTAAGGGCCAGTGCCCTCCCCAGCAGTGTGCCCCCCCCCCCCACCTTAAAAATAATAATAAAACCTAGAAAATTCTTCCAGTGCGTTTCTCAGGGGAGCCCCCGCTCCCAACGCCCTGGCCCGGGACCCCCCAGACCCCCCCACCTCCACCAACCCAGTCTTATCTCTGGCCATCCATGGTGGCCATGGCTTTCTGTGGGGGGGCAGCGGGTGGGGGGGCGGGGGGCCAGGCGGGCTGTGGGTGGTGCAGGTGGTGGTGGAGGCCGTGGGCGGTGGGTGAGGAGGGGGGCAGCCAGGCGGGCTGGTGGTTGGGGGGTGAGGAAGCCCAGAAAGGGCTGAAGCTCCCGGGGGGGGAACAGGCCATGGAGGTGATGGGGCTGTTGCTGCTCTGCAGGCTCTCGGAGGTTCGCAGCTTGGAGAACATGGCCAGAGCGTCCGGGAAGTTGGGCGGCGTGGCCGGCGTGTTGCTGGGGGTGCACATCTGCGGGGGAAAAGAGCACGGGGGTGTCAGATGGGTCATGGATGTTTTTGGAGTCCCAACCTGCCAGCCTCCCCATCACTGGAGACCCTGGCTGCATCCCATACTGAGGGATGCTCAGAGCCCAGCTCTGGTGGATATTGGGGTACCCAGCGCTGCAGGGTCTGGGTGGCTCCCCGCCAAGGCATGGGGGCTGCCTGGGGAGGTTCTCCAGCCCAGGCAGGGCCAGCTCAGGCTGGAAAGGACAATTTGGATCATCCAGGGTGCTCAAAGCACTGGGGTGCAGCGGGTTTGAGGAGGGGGACGCTGCTCTGATACCAGCTGCCCTAGCCGTTCCCCAGCATGTGCAGACCCCCGAATCCCTCTTAGGGGTTCCTCTACATCCCCATCCCGGCCGCCCTTAGTGACGGTGCTGGCAGAGGATGGGGGAGCTCCTGCACCCCAAAAATGCAACCACGGCCAGGCTGGCACCAAAACACCGAAGGGGTTTGTGGTGAGCCGGGTGTTCATCCCTCACCACACACGGACTTTGGGAGAACCCATTTCAGAGCTCACCTCAAAGTGGTGGAAAGCCAGCTTTTTTCTTTAAACAAAAGACTCTAAGTTTGGCAGTATCTGAAAAGATACTTGTTGCAAAACAAAACAAAACCAACCAAACAAAAACCCCAAACGAACAAAACCTCTATAAACAAAACCAACCAAAAGTGAAAAACTTTTAGTGACTGTGTTTTGGGAAAAGCAAACACCACCCCAGCCATACACACACAGACCAGCCCTGGGCTGAGGTCGGACACCGTGCTGGACGGGGACACGGCTCTGAGCTTCTGGGGTGGTGGGTGCAAAATTCATTTTTAAAATTGATTTTTTTTTTTAAAAAAAGCTGTGTAATTATTGCCTTCCTCCTCTGACACACTTTTATTAAGGAGCTGGTTGGCCGTCAGAAGGTCTATCCCAGCACAAGCTAAACCACACCAAACAGCTCCGGTGAGTCCCTTCCTGGACCTGGGGGGGTTCACCAAGTGCAGGGACCCCCTTCTCCATGGGGGTGAAGGGATGTGCCACCCCACGCCCTGCTCGCAGCTTTGTTCTCTGCTGCTTGAAAAAGAAACAGAAACTGCAACCGGAAAGCTGTGCGGGGGCATTTTAACCTGTCCCAGTGTGCTTGGGGGGGGGGGATAGCACCAAAAAAATGCGCTGTGGGAGTATTTGGTGAGCAAAGGTATTTTGTGACCACACCATGTTAGAAATACACTGCGGGGAGGGGGAGAGACGTCCAGCTCCGGCCCCTCGGTGCTGTGCGGGGTGGGGGCGATGGGGTGGGAGGTGGGTCCCGCTGGATGACGGGGAGCGGGCGGTTCCGTCGGCGCCGCTGTGTGTCCGGCTTCCGGCAGGAATCACCCCGGCCGCGCTTCTGCTGTGGAAACACGGCGGCGAGGCCCCGATCCGGCCAGCAGCTCCTCCCGGCCCATCTGCCACCGGGAAAGGGGCTTTCTGCGAGATGACCCTTTGCTGGCCGTCCCCGGGGCGGCGAGAAAACACGCAAGGGGAGGGGGAATTAAAATAAAAGGGGTTTAAGTGTGAGCCAGCCAGCAAAATGAGTTTCTGTTAGAGTGCATGATGAAAGGCTGGCTGGTGATTTCCTGATGGCACGAGAAAAGGGGGAAAAACCAAACATACATACATACATACATACATACATATATATATATATATATATATATATATATATATATATGGGCTTAACCCAGACATGCTCCTTCCCCCATGCACGGCACCGTTTAGTT
This sequence comes from Streptopelia decaocto, assembly GCF_964273445.1. Taxonomy (NCBI): domain Eukaryota; kingdom Metazoa; phylum Chordata; class Aves; order Columbiformes; family Columbidae; genus Streptopelia; species Streptopelia decaocto. Next base: position 6,908,528 of record NC_138671.1, on the reverse strand, counting down.
CCCTCAACATGAAAAAAAATTTTAAAAACAAAACAAAAAACACAACAAAAACCACCCCGAGAGGAATAACTTCCTCCCCTCAGCCAAGGGGACGTGCCCTCGGCCAAGGTCAAGCGGTGTTTGGGGAAATGGGGGGTGTGAAAATGTTGTGTCCCCCCCCGGCTCGGGGAGCCCAACTTCCAGCGCGATGCTTGGGGAGACAAACTATTTCCTGGCAGACATTTTAGCTCGTGTTTACATTCGCCGGCTGCGTGTTCCTCCGGGCGCGGAGCAATATGGCTGGCAGGGGAGCTGACAGCTCCGCGGCCGGGGGGCTGCGGACCCCTCTGGGGGGGCGCAGGGGGAAGTTGGGGGGTCCTGAGCTGGGTGGTGGTCGTAGGTGGGGGGGCTTGGGGGTGGTTGGCAGCTGCTGGGGGGGGGTTAAAGGTGGTTTTAGGGATAATCGGGGGTTGGGGAGGGGGTGGGGGGGTCTGGGATGGAGTGGGGGGCCAGGGGGGAGCAGGTCCCACTTACCATCTGGGGGGGGTGGTGGCTGCTGGGAATGTTGGTCTCCTGGAAGAAGGCGCTCAGGGCCGTCTGTGGGGACAAGCCGTCAGCCCCAACCCACCCGAGACAAAGGGGGAAGGAAAACACGCCCCCCACCCAGCCCACCCGCAGCCCCTCTGCTCCCCTCACTCCCCCTGCGACCGCCCCGGGGGGACACCCACGGGTGCGCCCCCACCAGGCTTATGGCAGGGGGGGCCTGGTGCTGCCCTTCACCCGACCCACTCGGGATCGTGTTCTCCCCTCGTACAGGGGCTCCCCACGCGGAAGGGTGCAGCCCACCCCCCCTTGTTTACACGGCCCCCCCCAGCCCCAGCTCGGCGGTGGGGGGGAGGAGCCCCCCCGGCGTCTGGCGCTGGGCCGCAGCTCGGGTTACGGTATAAATAGACCGGGGGGAGCTCGGGGCCGGTTCCCCCCCCCAGTGTGGGTGCTGGGGGGGCCAGCGGCGCAGCCACGCGTGTCGGTGGGGCCGCGGCAGGGCCGGCGATCCCGTCCGCCTTCCGCCCGGGGCTCTGCGGGCAGGGGGGGGGGCGGGGGACGGGGGAGATGGCGGCTCCCGGTCTGCAGCGCGGGGGGGCCGTGGCCCGTACCTCGAACTGCCAGTGGGCCGCCTGCAGCAGCTGCTTGGCCTGGTCGGCGGCGCAACCGGCCGCCAGCACGAACTGGTTGATCATCACCTGGTGCCGCAGCTCCTCCATGTTCACCGACATGGCCGGGCCGGGGGGGGGAACCCCGCCGAGCGCTGCCCGGAGCGCGCCCGCCGCCCCGCGCCGCGCCGACACCGGGGGGCGGCGGAGGGACCCGGGGGGGCACGAAGCGGGGGGGACACGGAACCGCCCCGCCCCCGCGCCCTGATTGGCTGCCGCCGCGCCACCCGCCCCGACGGGCGTTCGGTTCGAATCTTCCAGCTGCCCCGGCGCCGCGCCCCGCCCCGCCGCCTTTCTATTGGTCGATGCTTGTGTTTTGGCTGCAGGCCGCGCTGTTATTGGTCCGCGACCCTCGGGGAGGGCGGGGCGGTCAGCGGAAGGAGAGGCCCGAGCGCTGATTGGGGGCATTGAGTTTTTTTCGGAAGGCGTTGGTGACGTCACGTTCATTGAGGAGGTTCATTGAGAGGCGCGGGGGGGAGCGGCCGCTTTGCGAGTGCCCCGGGGCTGGGGGCCGCTCCGGGCGAGGTGTCCTCCCTTCACCCCGCTGTGGCTGCCCCCAGCAGGGCTCTCCCTGCTGCCCCCACTTCCAGGGACCCCCATTGTCCCCCGGGCGGGACCCCCAGCCTGAGGTTGGGGGGCAGGAGGGGCGACCTGACCTGAGTTCAGCCGTGTCTCCCCTCCCATAGCAAGGCCTTGCCAGGAGCGGCTCAGGCAGAGCTTCCAGGTTTGAGGGGTTTTTTTCTTTTTTTTTTTTTTTGATAATATAATGTTTAAAATCCTTGTGATTCTCAGCCACAGCCTGCAAGGGCAAGCAAGACCCCTGCCACATCTCCCCCCGCTGGCTTTGGGGACTGCGCGAGACCTGTGCGCACCTGGAGGTGTTTAATTAAAAAGGAAAAAGCAGCTTTTAAAACCAAAACAAAGTGGAGAGTTTGCAAATAGACTCTGTGAAAGCAGACTGAGCTGAGAGCGAGCTCTCAGAGGTTCGGACATGGTGGTGGTGACAAGTCAGCTGAGGGAGAGGGATGGACACTTCGGAGGCAGCATCTGTGGCTGGTTACCCCCATGGCAACCACCGTGCAAGGGATTGCGCAAAGTCCGGGTGGTCCCAGGAAGGTGGGGTCCCGCAGGCAGCAGCACATGGTGCTCGCCCAACCCACCGCTGAGGCAGGTGGAGGTGTGAGAGGAGCAATTCCAGCAAAAGCGGGAACCCCAAACCTGATTGCCTCCTGCGTGCAGTTTACACGGAGCCCCAGAGAGCGCTCAGGATCTCCTGCTTGACAGAAACACCCGCTCGTGAGCACAGCTCGGCTTCTAGCTGGGTTAGCAAAGCTGTGAGCAACTGGCCTTGGGTAGTGTCTGCCTATAAAACCTGGGAAATGCTGCTTGTGAGCCCTCGCTCAGAAACCAGTGGGGCTTGCACAGGCAATGGGCGACTGAGACCATGATAAAACAGCATCGGTGACATTTGAAAGAGCAGGCATGGCGTTCAGTCCTTCAAAATGAAGCTCGGTGCTCAGCCTGGCTGCTGCAAACACCTCACTGTTTCCCACCACACCAACCAGCTGGTGGAAAAGCCCCTTTTTGGGACAGAATTTGCAGCAAGGGCAGGATTCATCATCACCCTTCCCTAGCTTGATCCTGCCCGAGATGTGTTTCAATCCTCCCTGGCAGACACGCTGCTCTGACACCCCGCGGGGGTGGGGAGTCACCCCTCCCAACACCTCACTCCACCTTCCCAGCCAGGAGCTGCTCCGGGATCCAGTCGGGAGGGCTGATGATGTGGCAGCCCTATTTAGGGGCTCAGCACACGCTAATGAAGGGCCCAGCCCTTGCACACCTGAGGGCTGTGGCAGCCTCTCCGTGGGGCTCCACAGAACTGGGATCGGAGCAAGACCAGCAGTGGGTTGTTGGGTCTGTGGTGGGTGCCAGTGACTGCTGGAGGAACTGGGAGTGGACTGGGCATACTGGGTACATGGACAAACGTTTGCTGCTGTGGGAGAACTGCTCACTCTCCTGTTTAACCTTTGAGCAAACTGCTGCACCCTCTCGTGCCTCAGTTTCCCTCTCAGCACAGGGCAGCAGAAGCAGGAACCCCTTTCCCTGCCAAACACACGCACCACGTCCCACAGCTGGGCAGCACAAGCGCTTCAGGCTTACATCTTGCCCAGCAGCAGGTACATTTTGGGGGTAACCATTGCTTTTTCTGTGTGCACTGGATTCTCTCTCACAACAGCCCTGCTGGGGTTTGTCCCGGCTTTTCCTGTGCCAGGGTCTGGCCTGGTTGCAGCTGGGCAGGCTTGGGAGGGAAGCTGCCCTTGAAGCCATATCGTCACCCAGCTCCTGCCTGTGCTCCACTGCGGCACTGTCCTACAAAATCCTCTGCTGCAGTAATACACTGCTATAAAAAAAACAACACACACAAGCCGTGCATGCAGGCAGCAGCTCTGCGTGTAATGACTGCCGGGTTATGGATCTGCACGGGGATAACTTTGAATTATTATCTGCACTAAAACCCTGCAGTCTGTTGTGTGCCGGTAATGAAATGTGCTGGCTCCCTCTCCCAGGCTCGCGTCTCTCGCTGCTGTCGCTGGCTGGAGCAAGGCCACACAGGCAGCTCAGCAATGCTGGGCTGGGCTCGGTTTTTGAATGATGCATCTGGAGAACAGGCTCCCCAAAATGTGTGTTGGAGTGAGCAGGGATCAGCCTCTGGAGCCTCAGGGCTCCCGCACTGAGAGCCAGAGCTCCCAGCGTTGATTTCGCCCTCGGCTCCTCTTTCGCCAATGCTGGCACCCACTCGGGTGTGACATCCAGCGGTGTGGACACAGTGTCACAGCCAGGGCCACAGGTCCCAGTGTGATGACAACAGGCAGAAAAATGGGGTACAAAGCTGCCCCCGGGCTTGCCATGGCGGCAGCTGCTCTTTGGTTTGGGTTTTCTCAGCTGCCCTTGGGGCTGCGCGGGTAGAAAGCAAACGGGGAGGGAGATGTGCGTGTCCCTCTGCAGGGAGGGTGAGGAGGGGGAGCCCCCGGGACGGCCTTTGCTCGTCACCGCTGAGTAGCCGAGGACATCGGGGCGGCTGATCCGCCTCTCTGCACATCTCCCGTGTGATATTTATAGCACTCATGTTATCAACTCAAATCAAAATCGTGTGGTGCTCCACTGACTTTCACTGCAGGACTAATTAATCACCGGGGTTTTTAAGTGAGCGGTCGAAGGGTCCAGCTTTCACCTTCATCCCCAAGGGGAAAATGTGAAACGTGCCCAGTGCTTCCCAGTCCCTTAATGCTGGGAAACTGGGGGAGTTTGGGGCTGCGTTGGGGTGCAGCTCCCTGCCTCCAGAGACTGCACGGGGCAAATGCAGCTGCTCTCTGTGGAGCAGAGCTGGGGGGCAGGGTGGAGTGGATGGAGGTGTGCACTGGGGGGGCTTTTACCCTGATCCCCCTGCAGCACTGTGCAGCCCCAGGGTTGCTGCCAGAGGGGCTCAGCCCTTGTGCTGGTGGCTGCTCTGTTTCTGTCCCCCTGCGCCAAGTGACCTCTTGGGAAAAGTGGGGGGGCTTGACCTTCTCCAAGGGGACACCCCGGCTGTTGGGGGGCATGGGGTCAAAGCAAGCCCTCGGCTGTCCTTGTCTCTGGGGGTCCCCGGGATGGGGCTTGGGGGGTGAGGGTGGGAGGAAGGTGATAGTGGGGTGGGCAGGGGTCAGTGGGGTGTGTGACTGGGAGGGAGCAGATGAATGGTACAGGGGGGCAAGTGGTACAGGTGATGGCAAAGGCGACCAGTGAGCTGTAATGGAGGCAGCTGGGTGGCCCCGGGGGCTGGCAGGTGGGTGGCACTGGGGACATGCGTGTGCCACTGAGGGGGGGCAGGTAAGTGGCACTACAAAGGGGCACCTGAGGGACACCGGGGCAGGGTGATCTGGGGACAGGGGCAGCGCCTTCCCCCGCGTCCCCCAGTTTCGTGGCATCCCCGAGCTGGGGCGGGGCGGGGCCGGGGCGGGGCGTGGCCGGGCGGGGGGGGCAGCCCCGCCCCGCCCCGCATTGGCGCAGCCCCGGCGCTGGCGGGGGGCGGCGCCGGGCGCGGCGCAGAGCGGAGGATGCTGCGGGCGGGGGCCGCCGCCAGCCCCGGTGCCGGTCCCGGGCGGGAGGGCAGCCCGCCGCGTCCCGCCCGCTGAGCCCCGGCCCGGCCATGGGGGCTCTGACCAGCCGGCAAAACGCAGGGGTGGAGGAAGTGGATATCCCCGCTAATTCCGTCTACAGATACCCCCCGAAATCCGGTGAGCTCCGGTGGGGGGGGTCCCGTGTCCCGGCGCCGCCGCTGGGCGGAGGGGAGGGGGCAGCGAGCAGGGTAGGGACCAGGTACGACCTTGCTCCGGTCGGGGATGTCCATGTGCACCCCAAAGCGAACCCTGACCGCGCACAGCTGCGGGAGGAGCACCCTAAAAATATAGCGCTGGTGCTGGGCACCCAGAGACTGTGCGGAGGGGACGGGGTCACCTTTGCGACTGCCCGCAGGGTGCACCTTTGCCAACCAAACCCAGCTCCCGAACTTGGCTGAGTTGATGTGACTTTAATGATATTGTTATTATTATTTGTACCCGGGCTCTGCGGTGTCGGGCTGGGAAGGCTGGAGCTCTTTTTATAGCCGGTTGCTCCGGTGCTGGCTGCTCTAGAAAAGCCTGGGTTTAAATTCCCGGGAGGATGAGGGAGGCTGGGATGGGAGGGATTGGAGGGGATCCCTCCTTCCCAGGGCCCTGCCCCATAGCAGCACCCTGGCTTCTGCCATGGGGAGACGTCACCTTCCCTGGCTCCTCGCCCTGCCGTCAGGCTCGGCGGCGATGTCTCTCCCACTCCTGAATCCGGCCCTGTCTCAAACCTTGTGTGTGACCTTGGAAAATCTGTCCCTCCCCTCCGTGCCGCAGTTTTCCATGCAAAGGGACAGGCTGAGCGGGTGTCCAGGGGAGCGTGATGGGGTCGTGATGGGGAGAGGATGGAGTCTGGTCCCGGGGTGGGTTTTGCTTCAGAGCTGCAAAAATACTCCTATCAGTGGATAATGCCCAGGAGTACTGTGTGTGTGCGCGGGGATTGCCACAAGATCTTTGCGGCACTGAATATGATTAATAGGTAACTATTTTGGTAGTTAATAGGATAAGGTAAACGTTTGGATCGTTAGTGCTGTGACAAATTACTAGCTAATTACAAATAAAGATCTCCTTAGGAAGAATTACAGCCAACACAAACCCTACTCTTGTCCTGAAAAGCTGTGCTTGGCTTTTTTTCTTTTTTTAAATTCTAATCTAGAATTGGTTGCACATCTGGCTGGCACATCTGCAGCGGTGGGGGTTAACTGGGGCACTGCGGGGTGGAGATGGCAGATCCTCGGCAGCGTGTCCTCCCGCGGGGCTCCCCCATTTATGTGGTTTCAGGGCCTTTGTCACCCTGATGCCAGCTGAAGCTGGATGACCCCATCTGTGGCTTTGCTTTCTGCAGGGGCTGCAGCTCTATGCATTAAGGGGTTTTATCTCAGACATGCCTTAATTAGGGGGTCTCAAAATATCCAGCCACAAAGGGGTGTAGGGTGCCAGTCCTGTGCCCTGCTCTGGGGGAGCAAATGCACCCAGCTGAGCGCTCCCAAACTCATCTCAGCTGGCAGAGGACACCAGGCTGATGCTCAAGTCTGCCTTTCAGGGAGAAATCAGGGCTTTCAGGTGTGCTCAGCTGGGCTGGCCCCACCGGTGACAGTCCCCATGCTGCCCAGAGCCCTCAGGGACAGTGGCAGGAGGTGCCCAGGTGACATGGCCATCTGCACCGGGACGAGGACAGGCTGGGAACTGGGGGAGATTATGGCTGTTTCGCTTTTAATCCGAGAGGGGATTTGCCTTCGGCGCTGCCGGCAGCCGAGAGGGAGGCAGGGGAGGACGTGACGGGCAGCGGAGCCGATTCCTCCATGGTGGCAGCGCTTCTCCTGCCTCAAATGACACCTGGAAACGGCCACCAGCTTTGGAAATGTGGCCCTAGGAGGGGTCTCACAGAACCCCAGGGCATTTCTCTCTCTCTGCAGATGTGGCTTTCACTGCTGGCTCACTTGGCACGGCTGGTGCAGCCCATGGGAATAGGGCAGCTGTGCCTTGTCCCAGTAGAGCATCTCCCCTTCTCATCCTGGGGGTCCCATCCCCTCCAGGCAGGCTGCAAATGGGATTAGTTAAGAAATATTTCAAAGTAAAGGCTGGGATTTACTTCAGTGGCTCTGATCTCACTCTGGCAAAGGCAGTGGGAGGGAGAGCAAGCGGGGACTGTTAATGGAGCCTGCTGCCTGGCTAGTGCTCAATTAAATAATCTGCGGCAGGCTGGTTCACCAGGCAGTGATGGGACATCCTGAGGCAGAAGCACCCGACACCTTATAACCACCCCAGGCTTCATCGGAGCAGAGCAGTGCCCGTGGCAGCACCCGCTGCCGCGGGGTGTCCCTGTGCCAGCACCGTGCCATGGCCACCTGGCTGGGGTGAGCCCAGGCTGTGTGAAACCTGCCGCTTACCTCACCCGGAGCGTGCGGAGGGGCTGAAAAGGAGCTTTTCTATTCTCTTTTTAGCTGCTTTGGAGAGCCGGGCTGTGACCCTACTGAAATTCAGGCTCTGACGTTCAAGAGCCAGGGGCTGCATTAACAGAGCTGAGCCAGAGCCCAGCAGGACAGCGATGGCTCGGGGGACAACGCACCAGCGTCTGTGCCCATGGGGTCCTCGCCCATCTTGGGGCGTCTGGGCAAGGCGGCATCTCTGGCAGTCATGGAGAAAAGGAGCTGACAGTGTCATCGACACTGGCTAGTGCCAGATATGTCCCATGTGACGATCCTGGCGGGCACGCAGGACGTGCTTTGTTTGCTGGGAACATCAGGCAATTCGTTTTTATTCCTTCTTACCAGCAGCCGCTGTGTTCAGCCCTTCCTGCACGCTCGCCAGGCCTCTGAAGTTTCAGATCTCATTAAAACCCAGGGCCTTTCCTTCCCCAGGGGCGGGCGTTGGGTGAGGATTTATAATTAGCCGCTAATAAGGTGGCTGTGGCTGGAAAGGTGATTCCTTCCTCTGCCACCCAGCCGTGCCCACGGGGTCACAGGCACCCGCAGGCACTGGCACGGTCCTGCTGCTGCCCTGGGCTTTTCCAGGCAGAGCCTGGCACGGCTTGAGGTTTTTGGAGAACCTTTCCTGGGAAGGAGTGTGGGACCAGTGCTGTGTGCTGCACAGGGGGAGCTGAAGCCCCTGGGACATGCACAGGGTGCGTGGGGAGCCTGCAGCACCCAAGGGTGCTCCCAAGCCCTGGCAGAGAGGCTGGGTGATGGCAGCGTGGTCCTTGACCCCTCGCCCATCTGATGGGAGCCCTCGGCACCCAGCAAACCTCAGCTGGGTCTGTGCTCCATTTTCCAGCTTTCACCAAATGCTGGTTTAAATATAATTCTTTTCCACCTCCTGCTCTCACCCCAAGTCAGTGCCAGGAAAAGCTGCGCATGGCCCCGTTCTCCCCTGGCCGTGCTGCTGCAGGCACTTTGCTCTTGTTGGTTTTTCTTTTTCACGTGGCTGCATTCTTCCCTGGGGAGCTGCCTATAAATTATGCACATGGAAAATGGGCCCAGAAAGCAGCAGGCATCAATAATTGATGGTCGACGTTTGCTAACGGGCACTCGGCATCCGGGCATCCCCGCACCACAGGGCCCTTGGGTGAAGCTGTGTGGCCCTGCTCGACCCTCCAGCCTCAGCGTTAGATCCCCTCTCCTCCTTCCATCTGGGCTTTGGGCTTGGTTTGGGGTTTTAAATGCAATATTAAAGCCTGATCCAGCCCTGGGCAGTTGCTGCATCTGCTGGGAGGTGACTGCGAGCTCTGACTTCAGCCCCCACAGGCAGAGCTGCAGCTCAGGCTTGAGCTCCTTTGTCTGCAGACCCCAAAGGTTTAGTTTTGGGGTGTCCCCGGGAGGGGCTGTGGGTGGCTCTGTGCTGCCGGGTGTGGGGTTTTTGCAAGCCAGACTGTGCCCCTGGCTGGTGGGATGCAGGTACTGTGTCCATCCTCCATCTGTGTCCTCTCCTGACTCCTGGTACTTCTGCTGATCCCTCACCAGCGCAGGGATGGCTGAAGGTCAGGGTGACCTTGGGTGGCTCAGGCCGGGCTGGGGCTTGTGGGGGTTCCCCGGGGAGGGGGAGATGAGGACAAGAGAGGCAGGAGGAAGGATCTCTTCTTGGCCATCTGCCCCTTTGCCTCTACCTGCTTGGAGGATGCCAGGGCATCAGTTCAACCCAAAAAGTTCCTAGGAAGGTGACCTTGGAGATGATGCCACGGATTTGGTGGCTTTGTGCTGCTCCATCACCTGGTGGAAGCCCCATCCTCCACCTCTGCTCAGACCATCTCTGTTTACTTTTTCTTTCCAGGGAGCTACTTTGCCAACCACTTCATCATGGGCGGCGAGAAGTTCGACTCCACGCACCCCGAGGGTTACCTGTTCGGCGAGAACAGCGACCTCAACTTCTTGGGGAACCGGCCCGTGGTGGTGGGCGCTGGCGGGACGCGGGGCGGGGGGGACGCGGGACCTGGGTGTGCCCCTTCCCAAAGTGGCCGTGACTGTGTGTGTGGGGGTGCGCGGTATGAGGCTGCTGGCTGCCACCCCCCAAGGGTAGAGCCAGCCTGGGGGTGGCCTGAGCGGACTCTTTGATGTCTAATATAAGGGTTGGCAGCTTGCAGCAGCCTGTCCTCCCTCGGGGACTGACCCACATCTCCTCTCAGCCTGTCTGCCCTCATCCACATGCTCCGCAGCAACATCACGTTAGTGCTGTATCTCTCCAAACTTGAGCTGTGATGGGTGAATAGTTTTGCAGATGATTGGGAAAGGACTGATTGTGTGACCTCTGCCCTTGAGTGCTGCTCTCCCCAGTACCTGTGTTGTGGGTCATCAGACCTGAATGTATTTTCTGACTCTTGAGGGCTGCTTGCACGCACAAACCCACCAGTGAAGAAGATGGTGAGGGGTCATGGGCTGATTTAGCCCAATTTCTTTTTCGCTCTCTCTCCAGGAGTGTTGAAAAAGTGTTTTTTCCAAGTGTTAAAAAAAAATTCTAAGTGAGGAATTAATAGAAAAGCTTTGGTGCCTTTTGAGATAAATTTACCTGGTGCTAATGGCTGTGTGCTGGGCTGGCAAGGCTGCTGCTGTCCCTGTCTGGGTTTTTCCACCTTGAAATTGGTTTTAAGAGCATTTTGGCAGCATAGTACGGCCCTTCAGTAGGGAAGCACCTGGTCCTGGGGCTGTGCCAGAGGGTGGGGATCCTGGTAGAGCCAACAGCAGGAGCCACCCCCCAAAATCTATGAAAAAGAGGTGAGCAAAGCCAGCATCTTTCTCCATTATTTGTGAAAATGCAAAGTCAGCACTCAGGTTCTCTCCAGCAGCAAGTGCCGAGAAATCCTCTTGATTACAGTAACAGCCTCTAAACTGCCCAGCGAGCTGCTCCCGTGTCAGACATCCCCACAGCAGAAGCAGCAGGGAAGGTAAAGGAACAGCTTGGAGACAGCAGAAAGAATTAATATCGCATTGCAAACTCAATTGCATTGCTCTGGCTTAATTAGCGGTGGCTCCGGGCTGCAGAGCTGTGACCGAGGTCCCTTCTCCCTGGGGAGCGGGGGGTGTTTTGGGGCTGAGCTTTTGGCTCGGGCCAGTCTGGGGGCTCAGGGAGGTTACTGGGGAGGAGCCATGTTGTTTCTGGCCCAATCCTGTGTCCAGGAACTGTTTGGGCATCTCTGATGCTGCTTCTTGGCTGCGATGCTTTGGTGTTCTGGCCTGCTGGGAGAGCCCTGGCTGGGCTGGACATGGCAGAGATGGCCAGTGCTTTTTGGCGGGGGATTTATTTGGGGTTCCTTGGGTATCAAGAGGCAGGAGGCCTTGGAAAAACTGTGTCCTGCATCCTCCCTGAGCTGAGCACCTTGTCTGAGCTGTTAACATTGCTGCTGCAGGGACGTGCAGAGCACCCGGGGGCTGGGCAGACTTTCCCCTCCACGGATACGTGATAATCTGGATTTTCCAGCTCGGAACAGGTTCCCAAGGGGCTGGGAAGGGCGTTGCAGGTTTAAGTCACCATGCTGGGACACCTCTGCAGGGGCTGAGGGGCAGAGAAGCTGCTTGTGGCACCTGGAGAACATGGGGCGGCCGGGGGAAGCTGAGGGCTGTTGGACCGTGCCGCTGGGTTTCCCTGCCCACGCAGACCAGCCTGGCTCTGCTTGTAGAAAAGCCCCAAGACAGACTTTTTGAGGTTTTTCATTTGTTTTTCCACTTTAACAGAAACTGGCCTGACCCAAATGTTGCTGTAGGCATGTGGTTGATGTTCTTAAATGGGTAAAAGTTGCAGCGAGGTGGGGTTTTTTTCTGTTGTTTTTCAGCTTGATTTAAATTCAGGAGATGCAAAAAAGTCCTTTAAACAGCCCCTTTCTGATGTGCAAATCCGGTTTGCAAAATTTCATTCAATAAGCCCCCCCCACAACCCAAGATCCCAGACGTGGGTGTGAAAGTGCCCAATGGGTGATGGTGAAGCAGTTTCTGCAGCAAGAAATTTGCCTGTGGCGCTTCCCCACCCTGTCCGGCCCCATGGCCCCCGCAGGGCTGCACGTGGGGACCCCGTGCCCCCCATCACCCACCCCTGGGTGCTGCGGTGGGGGGCTGCACCCATGGGTGCTCTCCCTGCTGGGGTGGGCTCTGCCAGTTCCTGCAGGCTGTTTTGGGTATGGCTGGGCTGGGTGAGGTGCAAATGAGGAAGATTGGCTTCCTTCGTTAATTTGAATAGCAGAGGACGTATCGTGACATGGCGTGGCGTGCTGTGACAGGGTTTGGTTGCAGCTGGGAGACTCTTCTTACTTGTTCTCTTCCAGCTGCAACTCGGTGATTCTGCAGGTGCCTGCGTAGCACTCGTGACTCATTAAGAATCTCATTAACACCAGATTAATGACTCAGCTGCCCTTTTCCCCTCCCGGAGGGGAGGGAGGGGGGGAAGTTCCAAGGTGCTGTGGGTTCATCTTCACAGCACCTGCTGCCAGCAGCTGCGCTGGGTCCTGCTCAGGTTTTAACCTGCCTTTCGATGTCACCAGTGGGACCAGAGCTGTGGGGTGGTGGGACACAGGAGGTGACGGTGGAGCAGGGATGAGGCAGGGCTCTGCCTGTCCCCCAGCTCCATCCATCCTGCTCTGCAGGGCTTTGGGGATGGGGAGGTTGATGCTGGCTTTGGGGATGGGGAAACTGACGATGGCTTTTGGGATTTGGAAGGTGAGGATGGCTTTCCCACGTGAGGGCGCCAGGGACACAGGAAATGGGCACCTGGCTCCCCACAGGACATCCCCAAGTGCCATCTGCAATTCCGTCTTGTCCCCTTGGTATCGGGGGTGCTGTCCCTGAGCCCCTGTCCAGGCTGGGGGTGGCGTGTGGGGACGCTTCCCCCTCCCACGGCAGCGCTGAGCCCTTTGGCTCAGGTGAGCATCTGCCATCCCGGTGGCACCTGACACCCTCCTGGCTCTGGCTGTCCCTTGGCAGAGTGTTGGGCATTAATGCAGCGTAAGCATCCGTCTCTCAACACTTGTTTGTTTTGTTCTCCCTAGGGGGGCTGATCCCTTCCTGGGGCTCAACCTGCCTGGGAGATGGAGAGTGGGGAAATGGTTCCTACATCCGTTCCCCAGTGTCCCATGGGTGGCTGTGGTTCCAAGGAGAGGGTGTCACCTCTCTTCAGCAAGACCTGTAAACCCCGTGGAGGGTGCAGGGGGACAGGAAAGACCAGGGAGGACAAGGTCACCTTGGAGGATGGCACAACGCTTTTGCCTCATAGTGATGCTGCCTGCATCCCCCTCCAGCCAAAGGGACAAGGAACAGCCCCTCTCTGTGTGTCCCCTGGTGAAACTGTCCCTTGCAAGGGCTTCTGGCCTTGCTCTTTGCAGGGGTGATGTCCCTGTCATCACACTGTCTGATACCCAAGTGCAAGTGGAAGCTGTTGGTGCTCAGCACCCGTCCAGATGCGCAGCGCACCCCAGGTCCCCATGTACAGGGTGTCAGTTCAAGACCAGGTCACTGGGGGGGTCCCAAGATAAGGTCTGTGGCCGCTGTAACCCCCGCCTCGTGCGTCTGCCTTCACCGGTATCTCTCTCGTCCTAGTTCCCTTACGCTGCTCCACCTCCTCAGGAACCTGTGAAGACCCTCAGGAGCTTAATCAACATCCGCAAGGACACCCTGCGCCTCGTCAAGTGAGTCCCGTTAGGGGGGAGATGGGGCTGGGCCCCCCACAGCTGTGAGCCCTGGGAAGGGAAGGGTCTGGCTGGATGCTCGCAGGGGCTGCTGAGCACGGGGATGCTCTCAGCTCATCTCAGCACAGCTGGATGGAGAGGGACGAGCCACTGCTGTCACACGTCCCCCTTCCCCTCCCGGCATGGCTGAGCTTCCCGGCTGCGCTGGCTCCACCGCAGGATTAAAGGAGCTTAGTGCTGCCTTTGAAGGGCTTTGCTTTTTCTTCCTCCCCCACCTTCCCAAAGCTTTGTTGGAGGGAGGCTGGGGATTGCAGCCAGGCTGGCGGTTCGGGATTACAGCTGAAATCTGCCTGTGGTGCTCCCCAGGCTGCAGGCTTGACCTTGGTCAAGCTGGACCCTCCTGGTGTGCCTCAGTTTCCCCCGATGGATTGGGGCAGGCCCTTTTGGGGCTATTGGTGCCAGGGGATCAGCCCTGATGCACCCCAGGCTGTCCATGAGGGGTGCCCGTGTCCTGGACCCTCTGTGCTCCCCAGGTGCTCCGAGGAGGTGAAGGCCCCGGGGGAAGAAGTCAGCAAAGCCAAAGTGCACTACAACGTGGAGTTCACCTTCGACACAGATGCCCGCGTGGCCATAACCATCTACTACCAGGCGAGCGAGGAGTTTCACAACGGGGTGGCGAGGTGAGGAGCCCCAGCCTGGCATGTGTGCGTCCCCACAAGCCGAGTGTTCCCCCTGGTCAGGGTGTGGGGCTGTGCTGATGGAGATGGAGCTTCTCCTTCCTGGAGCATCTCCCCTCCTCAGGGTGGTGGTGCTGAGGATGGAGGGGCTCCTCACCTACCCCAGGTGCTGCCACTGTGCCTTTGCCAGCCCCACCACCTCCTTCCCATCCCGTCCTGCTCCCTCTTGTTACCTCCAGGTCAGAGCTGAGACCAGGAGAAATCATTGCCCCTCCTGGTCCCCCCAAGGTTGGCTATGGCATTGTCCCTGGGGTTATTTTAGCTCCATGGGTTTAGTCCTTTTTAGGACTTCTTACCTCTAGCCTTAAGAAGCATCCAGAGGGGAGGAGTAACCCCCCTCTCTCTCATCTTCCTGGTGTCCCTGGGACTGGGAGGAACCTGGGGGACATCTGTGGTGGCTGTAACTCTGTTCTGTCCCCGTGGGACAGCTACATCCCCAGGGACACCAGCCTGCAGTCGGAGACGGTGCACTACAAGCGGGGGGTGTGCCAGCAGTTCTGCCTGCCCTCCCACACCGTGGACCCCTCGGAGTGGAGCGAGGAGGAGGTGGGTCCCACCAGCCTGTGGCATCAACCGTGGGGACGGCTACGGTTTATGGACATGGGGTGAAGCCTCCAGTGCTGCTCCATCTCACCAAACCTCCTGTTTCTCTCCAGCTGGGCTTCGACCTGGACCGGGAGGTCTACCCCATGGTGGTGCAGGCGGTGGTGGATGAAGGCGAGGGTGAGGAGGGGCTTCCTTGCTGGGTTGGGCTTTCCTGGTTACTGGCACCACAACACCAGTCCTTGCACCAACTGGGCAGAGCCTCCTGCTTGTCCTTGCTGCCACCACAGCCCTGCATGTCCCCTGAGCCCTACCTGTCACTTTGTGTCTTGCAGAGCACATCGGGCACTGCCACGTGCTGCTGGCCACCTTCGAGAAGGTAAGTGCCAAAGCTGGGGTCACCCTCCCCCCTCCTGCCCCCTCACTCACAACGTGCAAGAGCCTGAAGAAACCCCGTGGGGCTTGGGATGGTGCTCCCGGGCTGGGGCTGGTTTGGGTCTGCTCCTGAAATTCTGGGAACATCCCCAAAATCTTTGATTTTTAAGCACCCACTTTTAAGGTATTTGGTCTCAACTCCATCTTCCTCAGTCCAACAAGACTCCAGCCTTGCAACGTGTGTGATGTCCCACACCTGCTTGCTGCCAGGGTGTTGGGGAAAAAATAAAATTGCTGCAAAGTGGGCTGGTTGGGAGCGAGGTGGGAGCGGTGACAGGGGGGTGGGTGCTCCAGCATGGCAGTCCCTGGGGTCCTCAGCCCCGCGCCCGCCCGTGTGTTCTCCTCCCTCCAGCACAGTGATGGCACCTTCTGCGTGAAGCCCCTCAAGCAGAAGCAAGTGGTGAGTGTCTGGGTGTCCAGTGCAGGTGGTTGGTTTTGGCATCGAAGCTGCCAGGGCAGAAAGCTGAAGGATCGAGCATTTTTTCCTCCAGCCTTTGTGGTCCCTTGAGGGTGTGTTGGCTGGATCTTGCTGGCTCTGGTGGTCACTGTGAGGCTTGAAGTGTAGGATATGCCCCCTGTCTGCTATATATATAATAGAATCACAGGACGGTTTGGGTTGGAAGGGACCTTCGAAGCTCATCTGATCCAACCCCTGCCATGAGCAGGGACATCTTCACCAGCTCAGGTTGCTCAGAGCCCCGTCCAGCCTGGCCTGGGATGTCTCCAGGGATGGTTCATCCACCACCTCTTTGGGCAACCTGGGCCAGTGTTTTACCTCTCTCAGTGTAAAAAATTTCTCCCTTATGTCATGGTAGCCATGCTGTGAGTTAGCAGCCTTGTCCTTCCAAAATACCTGGTGGGTTTATTTATGTAAAAGTTAGGGCGAAGGATGCATCCATCCATGTGTCCCCATGGATGGTGGCAACTACCACCTTGCACACCCCTGGCAGGGGAGACAACAAGGGGCTTTTGGGGGGCAGCAAACCCCTGTGTCAGCAGCCCCTGCCCTGCTCCTGCCTCCCAGGGAGCTTGGGCACCACCAGCAATTTCAAGTGCATCGATGCAAAGAGAAAACAAGGATGCAGGGGTGAGGAGTGGGGGGCTGGGAGCTGCGGGGGCTGTGTCTCTGCTCCTCACCCCTTCCCTTTGGGGTTACAGGTGGATGGTGTGAGCTACCTGCTGCAGGAGATCTACGGCATCGAGAACAAGTACAACACGCAGGACTCCAAGGTACTCACCTGCATCCCCCAACCTGCATCCCGGTGGTCTTCCTTTGTTCCCCTTCCCCCAGCACAGGTCCAGCTGCTCAAACACACTTGTGGCAAGAGTTTGCAGCACAACATGGAGATGCCTGGTGCGATGAAGGTGGTCGGTGCTGGCATCGAAGCTGCTAGAAGCAGAAAGCTGAAAGACTGAGCCTTTTCCCCCCATCTTTTGTGGTCTTTCAGGGTCACGGTGCCTGGATCTTGCTGGCTTAGGAGGGCACCATGGGGCTTGAAGTGTGGCACATGCATCCCTCTCTGTTCTGTATATATAGAGATGTAGAAGTTGGGGTGGAGGATGTGTCCCTCTGTGGGGTGCCTGATGGCTCCAGCCCCATTTCCCAGTCTCCAGGAGGGGAGGGTTAAGGTCCCAGGGTTGTGTTTGGAGACCTGGCAGCCCAGGGACACTGGGAAGACCTTGCAGCCATCTCTTGGGGCACCCAGCCAGTATTTTAGGGCACTCACTCTCGTGCCTTGGGGGCTGGGGATGCTGAGTGGTTCCCATCTCTCCTGTGGGGCAGGTGGCCGAGGACGAGGTGAGTGATAACAGCGCCGAGTGTGTCGTCTGCCTCTCGGATGTGCGTGACACCCTCATCCTGCCCTGCCGCCACCTCTGCCTCTGCAACACCTGCGCCGACACCCTGCGCTACCAGGCCAACAACTGCCCCATCTGCAGGCTGCGTAAGGGCCGGGGGGGCTGGCATCGCTGGGATGCAGGTGGCATCGCTGGGATGCAGGTGGCATCGCTGGGATGCAGGTGGCATCGCTGGGATGCAGCTGGCATCGCTGGGATGCAGGTGGCATCACTGGGGGGGGGCTGACATTTCCCATCCTTGGGTTTTTAAGTCCCTCGAGCCCCACATACAGTGCGGGGATGCCCCTTCTGGGAAATGGGGTGGCATTTTAGGGGGAAAAGGGGTGTCTCCTTTTGGCACGCAGTTTTCACCCCGAGCTTCATCCCTGGTGCCGCAGCTTTCCGAGCCTTGCTTCAAATCCGAGCCATGAGGAAAAAGCTGGGTCCCCTCTCACCCACCAGCTTCAACCCCATCATTGCCTCGCAGACCTCCGACTCCGAGGAGCACTCGGTCAGTGCCCCCCACCCCACTGGGGCCAGGCCAGGGAGGTTTGGGTGTGCATGTGCTTCCCGAGGTCAGGGTTTGTTTGTTTAATTAATGCAAATTGATCTTGCAAAAAAAATGCAAGTTTGATATTTGAAAAAAGAAAAAAAAAAAAAAGGGCTTTCGGTTGGGTGGTAAGACGGCAGATTTGAGGCTTTCATGTTATGTAGGTGTTAATAGTTTGTCCGTTCTCTGGCTTTTGGCTTCTCCCTGGGGGCATCCTGATCCTGCCAGGAGCAGGGGTGGGAGCAGTGAAATGTGACCGAGGGTGGGGACCCTCACCCCGTCTCCCCCTTCTCCCCAGTCTACAGAGAACATCCCCCCGGGTTACGAGGTGGTGTCATTGCTGGAAGCCCTCAACGGGCCGCTGATGCCCTCGCCGGCCGTCCGGCGGGCACTGGGGGACCCTCCTGCCACGGGCACCCTGCCCTCCTACGGCAGCGACGGCCCCCTGCCCCCCCTGCACGCACTCTCGCCCCTCGAGCGTCTCCCCGACTGTGGCCCCCCGGGGCTCAAGCTGAAGAAGAGCATCTCCAAGTGAGTGTGGGGGTGGGTGCGGGGGGCCGGGGGGCTGTAGGTGGAGTTGAAGCCCTCTGCTTTATTCCCCCCACCCCGGGCAGGTCCATCTCGCAGAACTCCTCCATCCTGCCCGAAGAGGAGGATGAGAAGTCGTGCACTGAGTCGGAGCTGAGGGTCTCCCACAGGAGGTCCCTTGCGCGGTGCGAGGAGGTGAGAGCTCCTCAAAACGCGCTGGCGATGAGCCGAGGCACTTGGGTCTGGCTTGGGACCAGAGGGTCTGGCTGGGGTTTTCCTCTCGTGGCTCTTCCTCCATCCCTAAAGATGCCTGAGGGCGACGATCCATCCTTGTCCAATATCCCCCATCCCGTCCTTCCCACGGACTCTTCTCACAGGAATGTGGTGCGACGCCGGAGAGCGAAAACCTCACCCTGTCGTCATCGGGAGCCATTGACCAGTCCTCGTGCACCGGGACCCCCCTCTCCTCCACCATCTCCTCCCCAGAAGGTACAGCAGGGCACAGCTGGGCTCACGGGTGCTGGCCAGACAGGAGAGCAGGGTCATGGTTGTGGATCCATTCTGCTGCACGGGGATGCGGAGGGGGTTTGCAGGGCCCTTTCCTACCCTGCCGTGGATGCTGCATTAAGCCCCAGGGTGTCACCTCAGCTTTGTCACCCATAGACCCGAAGAAGGGGGACATGGGCCACCTATCGCCCCTGTTTCATCACCCCATAGACCCAGAGATGGGAGGCATGGGGGCACCAGTCACCACTGTTTCATAGTCATTTTGGTTGGAAGAGACCCTCAAGGCCATCAAGTCCAACTGTTAACCCAACGCTGGCACTAACCCATGTCCCTAAGAACCTCATCTCCATACCTTTTAAACCCCTCCAGGGATGGTGACTCCACCACTGCCCTGGGCAGCCTGTTCCAATGCCCGACAACCTTTTCTGGGAAGAAATTCTTCCAAAGATCCAATCTAAATCTTATCACCCAAAGACCCAGGAATAGGGTGCTGTGGGCCACAAGGACCCACTGCTGGCAGCTTTCCACCCTTTGCATCCATGTGGCGTGCATTGGGTCCTTCCTCAGTGCCTTGCTTCTCCTCATTAGCCCCGTTTTTAATTAGCTGGTGCTGGGCTGCAAGTCACACCAGTGTGCTGGGGGGGTCTGGCAGCCCCACTCAGCCCCTGCTCTCCCCCAGAGCCCGTCAGCAGCAGCCTGGCCCAGTCCGTCATGTCCATGGCCTCCTCCCAGAGCCAGCACTCCCAGCTCAGCACCGACACCATCTCCTCCATGTCTGGCTCCTATGTCGCTCCCGGCACAGAGGAGGACGAGGAGGAGGGGGACATGCTCCCGTCACCTGCGGCTGCCAGCGTCACGGCCTCTGATGGAGAGGTAGGGGCTGGGGGGGTTGTTAATGGTGCCCATCATCCCCAGGTTTGAGAGCTTCCCCTTGGGATGTAAATTCTGCCCCAAACGCATCAGCGTTTATTTTTTCAGTCATAGAATAGTTTGGGTTGGAAGGGACTTTCATAGCTCCCCCAGTGCCCCCCCTGCCATGAGCAGGGACATCTTCACCAGCTCAGGTTGCTCAGAGCCCCGTCCAGCCTGGCCTGGGATGTCCCCAGGGATGGTTCAGCCACCACCTCTCTGGCCAACCTGGGCCAGTGTTTCACCACTCTCGCTATAAATAATTTCTTTCTCGCCGTCTAGCTTAATCTTCCGTCTTTCCCACCTTCTTCCTGCAGTCGACACCTGTGGAGTCCCCAGATATAAACTTTGTCAGCATCTCTGCCGAGGAGTGTGATGCCGAGGTAATGTCACCACCCCGTGAGGGGCTGGGAACCCTGGTGTCACCCAGCGTGGTGTGGGGACCCCACTGTGCGCACCGCATCCCCGCAGGGCTGGGATGGGGCTGCCCTGGGAATGGACGGGGCGGTGGGGGTGTCCCCTGTCCTGGATCATCTTCCTGGTTCACAGAAACCCCTGGGGCCAGGGATGTCCCCCAAAGAGACACAGAGACAGCCCCGTGGGGCTGCTAACACTGGCTGCCTCTCACCTGTGCCACAGGGCAACGATGTGCTGGAGGATGAGGATGCTTCTCCCACGCAGGAAGACGGTAAAAAGCCCCGGGTTGTTGTTGTTGTCCTTTCGTTTTCAGTTCGGTGTCACTGGTGGGTGACTGAGCAAGTGGCAGATGCTGCGCTGTCCCCAGCTGCCGTCAGGGGCAGCTCTGGGGGACCCTGCAGGCACTGGTTCTGGGAAAGCATCTGTCACAGCAGAGCCACCCATGGGTGGGATGAACACTGGTGGGTGGGGGGAAGCCAGTGGCCATGGGGATCCCAGGGACCCTGGCACGGGCCGCAGAGCAGGGGACAGCTGGTGATGGTGGTGTTTCCAAGCGGCCAAGTGGGAAAAAGGCTTCTCTGTGTTTTTTCCCTTCGCCAAGAAGGTTTTTCCTCACATCTGTAAGAGTGCTCACCTTGGGGACCCCTGTCTGGGCTGGTTCCCAGCAGAAGGGGCTGCAAAACTTTTCCCTTTGTGTTACTTTCCTCATTTTATTTTTTCTGACCTGTCCTCAATGTGCTTTTGCAAGCCAACACTCCATTGAGGGCTCCTCTTGCCTCCCTTCTTGTGCTCAAATAGCCCAGGAAAGACATAGGCATCCCCGTGCCATTGGCCACCAGCCACCGTGGATTTCTCTTGGGTGATAGGGAGGCCCCCAGTGTGCTCCCTCCCGCCTCTGCAAGGCTCTGGTCAGCAAAGATAAACCAAAACTGATCCCCTGCCCAGCCTGGATGCTCAGCCGAGCTGGAAAGCAGGAACACCCCTCCCCAAAACGCAAGCTCTGCCCTGTGGGGAGGTTCCTGCTGATGGTCGTGCTCCAATGTGACAACTGGGGCCTGTGGTGGACATCACGGGCATCCCAGCCCCTCTGGGAGCAGGATGGCCTTTCTCCTTCGGACATGGTCCTGCCCCCATTCTTGGTGTTATTTAGGAACATCCCTCTGGAGGTTTAGTCACCTGCATCTGATGGATGCGGGTTACAGCCTGGGGGCTGGTCTCTCATACAGGTGATGCTCGGAAACAGAGTTACCTCCCGCAGCCCCAAAAGCCTCCATCTTTCTCTCGCAAAGCTTGGCTCCGGCTTCTTTTGCCCCATGCAATCTCGTTGCTGCCTCCACACAGCATCCCCGCGGCTTTTTTGCCCTCGCGCTGGTGCTGCCGGAGAGGCTCCGGTGGGAGGTGACGGGTGACACCGTGGCCCGGCTCTACCAACCAGGGACCGCTCGGCTGTGCCCGGGGGAAGGTTTGGTTGAACCCTGCGCAGGTGGTGGGTGAGCAGGTCCTGGTTCACATGCGCTGGTGCCCATCGCCACTGTTTCACTGCCCTCCAATGCAGAAAGGAGCAGCTCGGACCATGCCCAGGCGTTATTGTCCGCTCTTCACCTGCTCCCATCTAGATATGTTTTGTTTGTTTGTTTAAAGAGGGTGGGGAGGGGAAAGGAAAAGAGACAGTATTCCCCCACCCCACTGCTCAAAAGGCAATGTCAGCCCCTGCAGCGTTAACTGCCTTAACTCCCTTCCAGGCCCGAGGACAGGCGCTTTCCTCGGTCTGAGGTGTGACAATAACAATGACTTGGGCATCGCACACGTGAAAGCGCTGGACAATAAACTGTGCTCTGAGGCCTGCTTACCTGGTGAGTGGCCGTCTGCTGAACATGAACTTGGGGTTGGGGGGGACAGTTCCATTTTTCCCTGTATCAGCCCTTTGCATCCATCCCTCCTCTCCCAACACCATCACCATCATCACCACTGTCCCCATCCCCACCAAGCTGTCCCCACTGTGGGGCTGAGCACCAAGCACATCACCATAGGTCAGGGTGACCTGTCCTCACCGGGATGTCCCCGGGGGGGTTGCAGATTTGTTTTGCTGGGGGTTTTGTCCCTTGGCCAGGGTGCTGCTGGCACCCTGGGGGACACCAGCCCTCCCTGTGGTTTTATGGGACAACAGTAGCCTGGTCTGGAGTTACGGTGAGCGCAGTGGTATTTTGGGCCAGCCCCGCCCAGGGGCTGCCTGCCTCTCCCTCCTCTTTCTCCAGCTGGGGCATGTCAGGTTGAGTTGTCCTTCTGCAGAGCCCGAAAGTTCACCCATCTTTTCCATTTCTTCACCTTTTCTCTCCCATCTTCCTTCCATTTCTCTTCTGTTTCCTCCCCTCCTTCTCTCCATCCCTTCCCAGCCTCCTCCGTCCGTGTGAAAGTTCATGTTCGCTCTGTGCCAACACGGTTTTCTCAACCCACGCTTGTGTTCCCTCCCTGCCCAGAGCTGCTGAAAGATCACAAATGTATTGGTGACCCCTGGTCCCCATGCAGGCTCCTCTCCATCAGCCCAGGGTGGTAAAAACTGGGCAGGAAGAAAAAGCCCAGACGAAACCCTCTGAGGGTCCAGGTCTGCATCAATACATTTGTGGACAAGCTAAAAGCAACTCTGCCCCTGCCTTGTCCCTTTGGCTAAATTTGTGGCAGGTCCCAGATGCACAGTGGGCGCTGGAGAGACAGGAGGGTGGCTGGAACCAGCCGGCCCTTCCCCGGGAGGCAAAAGTCCTTTCTCCCTCCCTTCTCCTCGGGGAAAGCTTTCTCTCCCACTTCCTTGTCTGTTCCTTGTCTGTGTTTCCACGCTGGAGAAACATGACTGAGGCTCTTGGGGAGGAAAGGTGCCTGCCACAAATGTCCCATGTCCCCTCCATCACCCTCTGGCAGCAGCTGGCTGAACCCTGGGGAAAGGTGGGGAAGGGTCTGGGGTGTCCCAGGAGCCCCCCTGCCTTTGCTGGGGGTCCTGGCAAAGCATCCCCTGGCCATGGCACCAGCCCAAGCCATCCCTGCCCCTGTGGTTGTGCTGGGGGTGGATGAGCAGGAGGTGGCTTTGCAGCCCAAAGCAGCCCCAGCATGGGGACAAAATCTTGCTCAGCTGCAAGAACTGTGATGGCTTTGTGTCCCTGCCCCAGGCTGGGGGACAGAACATGGCCCCCGGGCTGAGCCCAGCCAAGGATGCTCTCTCCATCCTTTGGCCACCACGTCTGTCCGTGCACCCAGTGGCTGCACTGCTTGGTGCCCTTGTGCAGGGAACAGCGGGGGCTGCTGCAGGGGGGCAGAGCAGGGACTGCCATGGCAGAGGGGCCGGGGGGGATCACTCCAGAGCTCTGCCCTAAAGGGTTTAGAGAAGGATTGTCCTGGGGTGCTGGGAATTGCTGGGGGGGGACAGGACGGTGAAGGGGAGCAGCTGTAATGGCCGGTTGGTCATTTCCTCATTGCAATTGGTGTTTTGCAACATTGGTTTTGTTTGTTAGATTCAGGACAGCTCCTTCCTTCCCTGACCCTGTCTGCTCCTTGTCAGCAGCCACCTGCTATTGGGACTTGACTGCTTCGCGATAGAGATGATTTAAGGCGCAATTTAATGCTCATGGTGCTGGATTGCAATCACAGGGCCTGTTTGCATGTACTGGAGAAGTCCTTTTTGGCAGAGGTTTCTTGCAGGTTTGGATGCAACCGCATCCATGGGGCCGGCAAGAACAGGGTGGACTTCTACTCTGGGGACAGGTGCTGTTTTCTTGAAAGAAAAACACCTTGAACAGAGATGATATTATTATTATTATTATTATTATTATTATTATTACCATCCTCATCATCATTATTCCTCCCCCAATTATCCTTGTGGGGAGGCTTAGCCATGCTCAGACCCACGGGGTGGTTTTTGCCATCTCTGTCACAGATGAAGATGCGGGTCATAGTTGCTCAGAGTAAAAAGCTTTGCTCGTCTCCAGCATTAGTGTGAAATCTCTGCAGATTTCAGCCTGATGGGAAGAGGCTTTGGGAGGAGTCAAAATGCCACATCCCAGGGATTTTATAGGACACAAGGTTTAAATAATACCCACAGACCCCTGGGCTGTGCAGTGGGTTGCAGGGACTGTCCCCAGGGCTCAGAGCCTTCTCCAGACAGGGACAGGGTGGCTGAAGCAGTGTTGGAAAGAGAAACTGGGGAAAGGTGGCTGCTGGAAAGGCTGGCAGCGAAGTGGAGAGGGTTGGGGAGCTGCTTTGTGGGAGGCAGCAGGAGACCCGCAATCCCCCGAGGGCTTTTGCTGGTTTAAAGCTGCGGCTGAGCCGAGCTGTAAGCGATATGGCAGCGGTGGGGCGAGCCGGTTGGGTTTCGCCGGGATGCTCTTTGGCAGCCGGTGTGCGCAGGGCAGGTCTGACGGCTGCTGACGGTGGGGGGGACCCACCTCCCGCAGCCCACGGTGGGCACGGGGCCAGGTCCCCACGGTGGGGCCAGACCGTGTCCTGCTGCACCCAGCTCCGAGGATGTGCTGAGCTGCGCTGGGTCTCTGCTCCAGAGCACTGCAGCGACTTACACAATATCAAGCTCTTAATGGGATTTCAGTGCGCGTGTGTGCAGGTGTGTGTGTGGTCCTGTGTAATTATCCATTCTCTCTGGGATCCACAGACTTACCGTGCCTTGCTCTCCAGCCTGAGCTTGCCACAAAGAGCCAGTTGAAACAGTAGCTGTCGCCTCCCATAAATCAGCAGGCAGCGGGTTTTTGTTGCTTCTTCTCTGGGAAAGCCTCGGCGCTTGCCCTTGGCCTTGCAGTGCCCCATATGGCCCCGCCAAGGCCCAGAGCTGCCACCATCTCTGGGCTTAACCTCGTTGGTGGGAGCAGCCGCTCTGCCTTGGGGGTACAGCCCCTTCCGAAGAGTACCATGGAGCCTCTGATGGTTTGGGGGGCAGGACACAAGGCGCAGGCTGGCAGGCCCCCAGCTTTAACTGGGACCCTGCAGCTGGAGAGGAGGGGTGCAGGGACATGGCTCCCCAACACGCATGCCCACCCCTTGGTTCTCCTTGGCACAACACCCCGGGGGGCACCACGCGTGACAGCCCACTCACACCGTGCCCGGTGGCGGCTCCTCATCCTCGTCCCAGACCCATTCGCAGGTGGTCACTCCTCCGGCCCCCCACAGTTGTCCCATTTACTCGCTCGCGTGCATGTCCCTCAAGCTGCCAACGCTCCCACCTTCACCATGTGCCTTCTGGTCTCTCCTGCCACGCAGCCGCCACGCCGGACTCCTGCCCCATTCACATTGAGGAATAGGTATGAGCCCCCCCAGAGCCTGCGCCCGCCTCGCGCCCCATCATGGGGGGGATTTGTGCCCCGCGCCCCGGCATTGCTGCCAGTCCCCTACCTGTCCTGGCCAGGGTGACAATATCCCTTAGTGCCTGATGTGCAGCACCCACGGACCATCTGCATGTGTCTTCTCGCTGGGTATGGGGGGGCAGAGGCAGCCCCCTTCCGTTTGGGTTATTAAAACCCAGCCATGGTGTGCAGCGCTTCCCGTTTGCCCCTCGGCATTCCTGGGAAATTGGGGATTTAAGGGGCACCCATAGCCCCAAGAGGTAAGTGCAGGCACTTGCCAGCCCCACCTGCAGCCAAAACCCAGAGAGGGGCTGGGGAGGTGGGTGTTATTTGGCAAGACTCAATTGCATTCCTCCTGAGCAAATGAGCCAAGCATGCCAATGGGCTTTGGGAGCCCCTAATCCCCCATTTTAACCCCCCGTTTTCTCCCGCCAGGCCTGGAGGCAGCCAACAACAACGTGCGGCTCCCACGGCAGACACCCTGGCCCCGCTGCCCCCCCGGCACCCCAGACCCGGAGCAGGCAGCGGCCGCCCTGCCCCTGTGAGGGCTCAGCCTCGGTGGGGACGCGCGTCCCCCTGCCCACCCGGAGGGACCCTGGTGTCCGGGCACCGTGGGCATCGCCAACTCCACCCCTCGGCTGTAGTGGGACTGATTTTTGAAAGAAAAGATGGTAACCTCGACTCTTCTTTCTTGGGCCCCCCTGTGCCAGAGGCAGGGGGAGAGAGCCACATCACTTTGGAGCCCCCCATCAGCACCTTCCCATTCTCCAGCCCCAGAGGGGACAGGTTGGAGTCCCCTCCTGCCCTTGGTCATCTCACGCCCCTGGGCTGCTCTCCTCCAGCATGTGGAGCAGATGGGACAGGGTCACCCTGAAAGGGGAGTCCTGGGATGTGTCTGGAGGGGGATGATGGGATGAGGGTACCCAGGCATGCAGGTTAAGGATGAGTGTTGGCATTGGCATTGGCATCCTCGGTGCATGAGCTGGTGACCTTCATGGGGAGGCCGGACCCCCCCAGGTTTGCTGGCCCGTGCCTCTGCCATGCTGTGGGATGTCCCCATGCCATGTGATGATGGCCCCCCAGCGCCTCCTCCCTCCATTCTCTGCCTGGGCAGCATCTGGGCTCTTGTGCTGAGCTCGCCATGTGGCTTTTCCCCAGGGATGGAGCAGGGTGGCAGGTGTGGGCAGGGGACCTGGTCACCCACTTAGTCACCAGCCCCCCCAAGACATTGCAAATTGAACCTCACTGTCTTCCGCCCCGCTGTGAACTCGGGGCTCGGGGCTGTGCCCTCTCTCTGGAACAAGTGCCAAAAGTGTCACCCCTGTCCCACCCATCCTGCCCTCTCCATCACACTTTGTAGCAGGGGACGGATGAGGGTGTGGGAGCTGCCCCCACCCTTTTGTTCCCTCCCTCCATCCCCATCCCTCTGGCTAGCACTGGGCTGACAGCATAAGCGGGTTTTGCTCCAGGGGACAAGGACACGGGTGGGGTAGGGACACAGCCACAGCCCTCAGGGACCTGCTGGGGCCATTGGCAGAGGCCAGGCTACGCCCTGTGGAGCACCAGGGACAGTCAGAAGCCACTTTGAAGAGCATCAGACCCAGCATCCCAATCTGGCTACCTCTGGAGCTGTTTGGGCCAGCCCCAGGCAGGAGGCTGAGCCACATTTTTCCCCACCTGGTGTTGTCACCCAGATGTGACTGCAAAGGCCACTTCTTTTTTTGCAAGAGGAAACTGTTTCAGAGGTACTTTAGGATGGAGATGTTTGTCCAGTGAAAGCAACATCCCACAGCAGCAGGAGTAGGTCCCCACTGCCTGTCCCCACTGTGGAGCACGGGCTGCGCTAATGGCCATGATCCCACAGCTCCCACCTTGAGCTGATGCCATCCCCTGTCTCCTGTAAGCTCAACAGCTCCCAGATTTCCCCCAGGAACCTCAGGCTGGGTGTTTGGGGGACGACATCTCCAAACCACTGTCCTGTGGGATGGGAACCACTAACAGCAGGGAGGGCTGGGGTGGCAGGGACGTGCCTGGTGCAGTGGTGGGGTCACCCATGGGTTTGGGTGTCCCAGCCCTGAGCAGCCAGTGGCACTGCACTGGGCACAGGGAGAGCTTTGGGGGTTCACCATCATGCTGAACTGAGAAAACCAGGAGGCCTGTGGGGGTTGGCTGTTCCCTAACCCTCTGGCATGGGCAAAGGAGGGAAAATCAGGCTGATGTTCCAAGGGTGGCTCATCTACCAAAGCTCAACCTGCCTCGTGGTTTCAAACTGGACAGTGAGAGCTCTCCAGGCTTGGCCAGACACCACAGTGTAGGGCTGTGATGGTGCTTGTGGCTGACACCAGGTCAGGGCAGAACAGGCAGGTCCTTGCTCAGGAGTGTCCCCTGGGGTGACCAGGAGGGTTCTCTGGCCACTGGGAGCTGTGTGTCCCCAAGGCTGCAGGAGCAGCAAAGCAAGCTCCTGGGGTGGCTGCAGACCAGGGCAAGCACACAGTGATGGAGAGGAATCGGGAGGATGCTGCTGCCTGGGTGTGAGCAAAGAAATGAGCATCCTCCGCCATGGCACAGGAGAGAGATGGGATCTGGGTGTGGGTGACACTGGTGCCATCCTTGGCCACTCAGAAGGGACAAGGGGCGAGCAGGAGCTGGCAGTGCTGGCAGCGTGGGTGAAGGGCAACAGCCCCTTGTTCCAATGATCCACTCATCAGGGATTTAAGGAAGGAAACCAGATTGCTGCTTACAACTTTGCTTTGAGCATGTTTTGGATTTTAAGAGTATGTTTAATAAAGGGTATCTTATGTCAACTAAGTGTCCAAAATCATTTTGTGGTTATAAGGCAAGGGCGCTTGGGGGGCTCGGTGGGTGGAAAAGCTTTTTTTGGCTGGGAGCATCACCCAGGTACCTCCCCAAAACCAGCCCAGCTGCTTCCAATCTAAGCCAGTTCCCCAGGTCCCTTCCAATCCACATTACCCAATGTCCTGGTTTTGGTTAAAACAGGACCAATTCTCTTCTAGGGATTTTTCCTTTCAGTTAAGTTTCTTCTAAGTAACTGCACTTTTCTGAAGTTGGCTGCATGGTTTTTCAGCCTGTGTCCGCTCCAGAGCTGATAATGCCTCATGTTTCTCCTTTCACTGAGCTAATGGTACAAATAGAATGAAGAAAAGGCCCAGGTTTGTATTTATTTCTATAGCAGCCAAGCCCCCACAAGCGGGGGGTCGTAAAAGGGCTAGGGATGGGCACGAGCAGAGGGGAACCTGCCCGTGTGCTGGGGAGGGGGTTTGACCCCCCAGCTTGTCTCACCAAAATACCTGGAGATCCTGGCAGGAAAATCCCTTACCCTACACATCACTGTGAGAGTCCTCACTGTTCTATTTTAAAGCCCTTGGGCTGGCAGTGGCGGGCTCAGGGATTTCTTATAGAGGCATATGCCTGTAATCCTTTTAATTAAATAAACATGGGCCCCGTCCTTTAATTTGGGGTCTACCAGTCCCCCTTCAGCTTTGCTGTGGGCAGCTCAGAGGTCAGAAGTGGAGGCGGGGGTAGAAGCGGGGCACAGGTAGGAGGAAAGGGCTGGGATTGCCCCTGTGCCAACTCTGCTGGGGGGGCAGGACACAGGTTGTGTGTGTGTGCTGGTGCTGCAGGGGCTGGATTTGACCCCGCGTGGGGGGTTACGGTGGTCCCTGCACCCTCCCCGCAGAATCCCCGGGGTACCACAACCCTGCCGCTCCCCTATCCCCATCCCGGGGGTCGGTCTGCCCCCAAATAACCAAGTCTCAGCCAAAAACTGGCAGGTCCATTCCAACTCCCCATGGCAACGCGCGGACCAATAGGAGGGCCGGAAGCTGTTTACGGGGCGGAGCGTTGCCGTGGCAACGCGTGAAGCCTTTCGGAGCAGCTACTTAACGGCAGCCCCCGGGCGGCGGCAAATCACGGCGGCTCGGCGGGCAGGGCCCGGCACCGCGGGCACCGCTACCGGAGGGGGGATCGCACACCCCCCGCCATCTCAAGGCCGCGGCTTTGTTGGCTTTTTTTTCCTTTTTTTTTTCTTCCTTGCCCTTTTTTTTTTTTCGTCTCCTGTTTTTTTTTTTGTTCCAGAAGCTTCTTACTCTCTCGTGAACTTTGGAAGTTGGGGGACATCACCGGGACGGGGTAAGGGACGGCGGCGGAAAGGCGGGGGGCTTGGCCGGGGTGGGCGGGGGGACGGCTCCGGCGGACAGCGCTGCCCCGGGGGCTCGGCCGGGCGGCTCGGGCGCAGCCGGCTGTCGGGGCTGTCGGGGACGATGGGTTTGCACGGGGAGGGGGGGGGATTATTGTTACTTTTCTTTTGATTTTTATTGCCCCTGCTCCCCCTCCCCGAGCACAGCCGCCAGCATTTCGGGAGTTTCTTTTGCTGCGGGCACGGAAGTTCGCAGAGGCTGGGTGGTGACACTGGGGACAAGGCATCCGCACAAGCTGTCACTGCCTTGAGCCGTATTTTTTGGGGAAAACCCTGTTTTGTGGGAGCGGGGCGGACGGTTCCATTCGCGCCCCCCCCCTCCCCGACTGTTGGGTTCTGCATCATTCGAACGATGGAACCCTCGGTCCCAGCGGCCCCGGCGCAGCCGGTACCGGTCTCCTCCGCCTCCACCGGCCCCGGAGGACTCTCCGCTCCCCCAAAACCACGGGATTTCGGGATTCCAGCCCAGCAGCGAAGTCAGAGGCGCATCCCCAGCTCGGGAATAACTGGAGCGTGGATCCGCGGGCTCGCTCTCAGTGAGGGTGCGCTTGCGGTGGGGCCGCGCTCCCCCCTCCCGGGTTGTTTTAGGGGTGCCAGGGGAAGGGAGGAGCAGAAATAGCCTGAAACCGAGGGAAGGTGGTAGCCGGGGGCGGGGCTGAACTTTAGGATCGGGATGTTGGATCCTGAGATTTTGTTCTGCTAGCGGCAGGTGGAACATCCTCGCTTTGTGGGACAGCAGGGCTGGATTTTGGTTGTTTGAGGGCGCTTTTTGATGTTTCTTTTTCAATTCTTTCTTCCGCCGAAGGCTTGCTGGGCAGCACCAGCCCTCAGGGAATTGGGTGACACCGGGGTGCGAGGGTTTGAGGCAATTTCCCCGAGGTTCAGGGCTGCTAAAGCACGCTGGGGGAGGGATCACGGCTGCGGTGCGCAGCACCCCGGGGATGGGTCTCACCCGGAGCACCCAGCCCCAGGCCTGCTCGGGTGCTGGAGAGCGTCTGCACCTCAGGGAGCCTCAACCTTCTCCCTGTTGTTATTGCAGGATCTGCCCCGTCCCGTCCCTCCCCTTCACCTGCCCCTCAGTGAACGCAAGAGCTGCCGACGCACCCAGACATGGCTCAGGGGTGGCTGAGTCGTCCACGGCCAGGCAAGGGCAGCATGGGGGACTCAGATGACCTGGATGACAGCCTGACCAGCCTCATGTGGCTGCCGGACTTCTCAATCCGCGCCAGCATTGCCAAGTCCTCCTGCCCCAGCGGCCCGGACCCCCACGACTGTCAGAGGATCCCCAGCTTTGCTGCTCCATGCTCACCCCTGGCCGCCGACCCGGCGTGCATGGGCATGCCCCACACTCCCTGCAAGCCCATCTCCTCCTCCACCTCGAGGACGGCACACCACGCCGTGGCCATGCCCCCGCAGCTCGCCGAGGACATCGACTACAAGACCAACCCACACATCAAGCCACCCTACTCCTATGCCACCCTCATCTGCATGGCGATGGAAGCCAGCAAGAAGCCCAAAATCACCCTCTCTGCCATCTACAAGTGGATTACTGACAACTTCTGCTACTTCCGACATGCTGATCCCACCTGGCAGGTAAGAGATGTAGAGACCTCTTTCCTTGTCCTCTTTCCCAGCAGGGCTGGGGAGGGCTTTCCACAGCCTCCATCGCACAAAGTAAGGTCCTGCAGGGATGCTGGATCCTATTGGGATGCTGGATCCCACTGGGAGGAGAGCAGCACCAGCAGCTGGTGGGGAAGGGCTGTAACAGGAAAGTGCTTAGGTGCACAGAAATGTCACGGCCATGAGAGCAGTGGAGGGAAGAAGCTGTGATGGAGGAGAGCTCAGGGCCATTTTGGTAGCAGGAAGGTACCTGCTGGTCCTTGTGGCTCCTCTCAGGCCTGTGGTGAAGGCATCTATGCCCCCAGCTCCACATTTCTGGAGCCCCTTGGGGCTGCACATGTGTGAAATCACCAGATCAAGTATCTCAGGGGTCTGAGGACCAGGCATTGGAGAGGAACCCTGGGGAGATGCCACTTGTTGGACAAATAGCTCACTGGGGAGGTTCAGAGCAGAAATGTTGCCACTTTCCAAGCAGGATAGAGGGCAGGTCACCCGTCCCCTTGGACAGGCGAAGGAGGCTCCATTGCTGTGAAGAGCTGCTGAGGCCTCAGAGGGAAGCCCAAGAGAGGTCAAATAAGGTTGTTGTCCCCAGCTAGCATGACAGTGTCCCCAGGGGGTTGGGGACAACCCCCAGGCTCACCAGCTGTGGGGACAGCCTGAAACACAGGGGCTTTTCCCAGCCACCTTGGCTCGCTGCCCTCCTCCGTCACATGAGGGGACCCGCTGGCACGTGAGACATGGGCAGGAGGGACCTTGGGTGGCTTGTCCCTCCGCTCAGGCTATTCCCAGCCCAAACCCACAACGTGCCAGTGATCCCGGCAGCAAAACTGCGGCAAACCCCCTGCCCAGGTATTATCCAGCTTCTCCCCAGGGCTCTTGAAGCCCATCATGTGAAGGGAACCCCCTGGTCCCTCTCTGGGATCACCTGGGTCCCCGCCGACGCCCCCGTGCTGGGGGGACCCGCAGGAGCGATTCAGGGGGAGGAGCTCTGTGCCAGCGTGTTGACTTCTTCCTGCAAACTCACAGCTGGATAATCACCACGTTTTTAATTAAATGTGTTTATTAAAAAAAGAAAGAAGGTTTTCAATCCCTCTGTGCAGAGATGCAGGGGGCTCATGGGATTGTTGCAGGAAGGAATGATAAATATGTTAACTGGCCGAAGGGCAGCCCAGGCTGCATGAAATCTGGGATGGGGAGGGGAGATGGGGGGCAGAGAATTCAGCTTGCAAGTCTCTGACCCTTGTAAAATTTTGTTAAACTGTAAATCTGGAGTTACCACAGCCTGGATTGTTTCCAGGGATATCTGTGGTCCTGCTGCTTCTTTCTTCTTTCTCTCCTTTTTTTCTTTCTTTTTCTCCTTCTTTTTCTCCATTTTCTTTCTTTTTTCTCTTTCTGTATTTTTTCTTCCTCTTCCTTCTTATTCTTTTTTTTCCCTCTTTTTCTCCTTTTTTTTCCCCTTCTTTCTTTCTCTCTTTTCGAAGCTGCATTCTCATCCCCTGATTCCCGTACATGAAGACAGCCTGGAAAGGTCATGCCACCCATACTCCGGGGGGAGATGGATATATTCCTGTGGGAGCTGAGTGCTTTGGAGAGGAGCCAACACACCCAAGGAGCTTCAGCCCAGAGGAGGGTTTTGTTGTGTGTGTGCATGTTTTTCAACAGCTCTAGGCATTCAAGCCTTGTTTTTCCTATTCGGCACTACGGATTATGGATGAATAAGCATAAAGATATCCAGGCAACATTAAAAAAAAAATACACTCTACCATATCCAATCTCTTAATACAGTCTTGGCTTTGTGGAGTCCAATGCTGGGTTATTTACCCAATAAGTGAGTTTCCTTTCTGATTATTCACATCACTCCAGGCACATTCAGGGTTTCAGAACAGCTCGATGGGAGCAGAAACTCCACTTATTTTTTTTCCCCAGCTCGTTTGAGTGGTGGCTGATGAAGTTGCAGTGATTTCACAGGGAGCTTCCCCAGGCCTGGAGGCTGGGGACACCCAGGGCTGCGGTGGGACAGCCCACGTCTCTCCATTTTTGTCTGTCTGCATTGTGTCAGCCTGGATGCAGAGAGGCACAGTGCCTATTTTTTGGCCAAATATTTTCCCTTCGACACCAGCAATATGCACTGATGAACCAGGGGATGCAGGGAGGGCCCTGATGATGCTGTCCCCCATGGTGCTGCCATGTGTTGCCACTTGTAATGGGGCCACGGCCACATCGTGTAAGGACCCTCCTCTTCCTCCTGAGCCACCAAGGAGGACCTGAGCTCCTCCAGCTTAGCTCCACGCCTAGAGCAAGTCTGGCCAGTTTCTCCTAGTGGAGAAATTGGGGCCCCATAGCCCCAATTTCCAGCCAAGGAGAGTTGCCCAAAAGCCTCACATTGGCTGGCAAGTCCTGGCTTGAACCCTGTGCTAGTTTGGATGAATTGAGGTAATTTTCCATAGTTAATTTTCTTGTTGATGGCGAGGGTGGTCCTTTGTTTTGAAGGTAGTTAGAGAATAATAAGATAGCACCCTGGTATAGAGTTAATGTTCTCTTCCAGTAACTTTCCAGTGTTTGGAATTTAGTATGAGAGAATGTAAGAACTCATTGATGCTGATACGTATCGATAGGGAAGCCCTTGGCTCCTGCCAGCCCTGGCTGGATTAGACAGGAGACACAAAAACTCTGCTGGTGACTTGGGATCGGAGAGTTCCTGCTGGGTATGTAGTGTGGGATGTCTTGATGTTGCCGGTTCTGCATTCTTCTTCCCAAAGGTCCTTGCTGAAAATGTGCTTTTCCAGCAGCCTCCCCACACAGGTAGATGCTGCAGCAGCAGACTAGCATTCAACCTTGTTTTTTTTTTCTTTTTTGGGTCTAGAACTCCATCCGGCACAATCTCTCCTTGAACAAGTGCTTCATCAAGGTGCCCCGGGAGAAGGGTGAGCCAGGGAAAGGTGGGTTTTGGAAGCTTGACCCCGAATATGCTGACCGGCTCAAGAACGGTGCTTCCAAAAAGCGGAGGATGCCCTCGGTGCAGATCCACCCGGCCTTCACCAAAAAAGCCCAGCAAGGATCATGGTGCGTCACCAGCCCGCCTGCTTCAGCTTGCACCACCAATAACATCCTCAACATCAGCACGGAGTCGCAGCAGCTCCTGAAAGAGTTTGAAGAAGTCACCGGCGACCAGAACTGGAACGTGGTGGATGGCAAAGCAGGTCACAAGCGCAAGCAGCCCTCGCCCAAGCGAACGGCCAAGGCGCCCCGGCTTTCCAACCCGGCTTTGCTGACCCAGGAAGAGCAGAGCGAGCTGGGATCGCTCAAAGGTGACTTTGACTGGGGAGCCATCTTCGACACCAACCTGAACGGAGACTTCTCCACTTTTGGGGATCTGGAGCTCACACCTCCTATCACCCCCGTAACGCGTGACCTGGACTTGACGGTACACGGGCACCACATCGACTGTCCCCAGGGGCAGGAGCAGGTCCTCACCGAATCCAGCCAGAACAACTTGGACTTTGATGAAACCTTCATGGCCACTTCTTTCCTGCAGCATCCCTGGGATGAAGGGTCGAACGATTACCTCTCCAACTCCATCAACATGGAGCAGTTGTTTGAGCTCAACGACGTCTCTTTGCCAGCCGACGGGAGCGACTGGACCAGTCTGGCCTCTCTCCTGTAAGAGGCCAGTTGCCATTCAAAGCCCACCCAGACTTTAGTAGGATGCTCCCCGCCATGCTGGTGGGACTTAAAAGGGACAAGATTTTCTACAGATAGACACATCCATAGTGACTTTTGCCGGCTTCATCATAAGATTATTCACAGGAACACCAGAGAGGAGAAAAAAAACAACCACCACCACAACAGGAACTGTTTGATATATCTTTAAAGGACACACCAGAAGTCTCAAGTTCATGACTTTCTTCAAGAGAGGAATAGGACATTACTTATTTTTTTACTTTCAAAGGAAGAAATGTGAATTATCTTTTTTTTTTTTTCCCCCCTATGGAAATGGACACTGCATATGTTCCTCCAGGGCTAAAGGAGAACATCTGCAAAATCCCACCCATGACAGGAGATTTCTGGTGGCTTAGGACTCCATAGACTAAGTGCAATTTTCTCACCTCTTTGTCTCTCCATTTCTCTCTGTTCTTTTTCTGTCTAGGGTAGTTGGTAGGTATAGCGTGATAATTAGCTTACAGGTAAATAGAAGTCCCTTCTGGATTCTCTGAGTTCAACCTCCCTCCTGACTTGTGCCTAGGGAAGATGAAAAGGTCTATAAATTCAGCAAGTCTGCCTCTTTAGATGTTTTTATATAAACTATTATATATTATATATGCAAAGAAACCTATATTTTTAGCATTAGAGTTTCATAATAGTGGGGGATTAGGGGAAATGCAGTTTGGGAGTTGTTTTATATTTTCAGTGTTTTTAAAGGCTTGTGTTTGTCATTTTGTAAACCAAGATCACATGAAGGAGGATTCCTGCACCAGCAGCAACAGGTTTCATTAAGGATCCAGGGACTGGCCTCAGCAGGAGCAAAGCAGCGGGGACCAGGGTGCTCCCAGAACTGGCTTTTGTACTTTTGTACCCAAAATCCTCGCTGTGGTTGCCGAAGGATCTAGACCACCATAAACTTTCTCTTTCCTTCACCATCTGACAAAGCCCCTCTCTGTTTTTGGGCCAAGACTGCTCTCCACTTCTCTTGCTCATCCATGAGGCTCCAAGTGGCTGCTGGGACAATGCAGGACCCCAAAGGAGGATGTGCTTTTGGGGGAGCCGTGAGGAAAACACCATGACATGGCCATCATCTGTCAGTGATGCTGTCATTCCCCATTGAATACTCCCAGGTGGGACTGAGGAGGAAAAAAATCCACATCCAGGCTCCATCCAGAAGCCTCAAGCCAAAGACTGTGCATGCAACAGGCTCCGAGGATGGCAGCGGAGATGAAGTCCCCCTTGGTCTTTTAGATGGTCTTTTAGCATCTCTGCAGCCTTGTCACCATCCAGCCAGGAGCCGTTTGTCACCCAGGAGAGCTGCTGGGACTGACACGGACCAAAGCTTTGGCCCTTGGGCTCGGTGGGTAGCAAGAGCGGGGCAGGGTCCCCACAAAGTAGCTCCAAACCATTTCAGGAGCGGAGCCAAACTCTGCTGAAACTTGACTGGAAGGTCTCCAGAACTGGATTCTTTGCCCCTTCTTTGCTGTAGGTTATTAGAGATAGAGTAGCCATTAGGTAGGAGTAAATAGAAGCTGTAGATTTAGTGGTGTGTCTTAGATTTGCCGAAAAAAAATGGAAGATTGTAAAGAGTTTCTTTTTTGGTTACAAAAGCACTTAGGACCTTTCAGATGAGCAATATAATTTAGTGAGAGTATAGTTGTAGTATAAGAATTGATAAGAAAGCCTTAAAAAAAAATATATATATATATATAAATTACCCTTGGAGTAATTTGCACCCAAATCTGGGGAGAGAGT
Source organism: Streptopelia decaocto (assembly GCF_964273445.1). Classification (NCBI taxonomy): domain Eukaryota; kingdom Metazoa; phylum Chordata; class Aves; order Columbiformes; family Columbidae; genus Streptopelia; species Streptopelia decaocto. Next base: position 6,872,004 of record NC_138671.1, on the reverse strand, counting down.
TGGGGCCGTGCAGGCAGGAGCACAAGTCCTGCATCCCCCTGGTAAAGCACGGAGAGGGCTGAGATTTGACAACTCCAGCTCATGTAACCAGCAGAGCTGGAGCCAGGGCCAGCCCTTTGCCCAGGTGCCAGCGTCTGAAGTCCCCTGGGATGCCACCACATGACTGGGGACAGTGTCCCAGAGCCGAGGAGCGAGATTTGGGGATTGGTGCAGATGTATAAAACTGTATTGGCGATACTTCTTTTTTAATTGTTGTTTTTGTTATATTTTCCTGTTTTGGGGCCTCTCTACTGATGCCGAAGAACTGCAAAGATATGTGTGCAATTTAACCTTTTTTCATGGAAAGTTATTTACAAAATATAAAAAAAAAAAAAAAGAGAAGAAAAAACCCTTTTGCCTCCTTGTTTCTCTCCAGCATGGCTTGGCTCTGTCTGCCCCTCTCCCTGGGGGTGGGGGACATCTCACCAGCCCTGGCTGTACCCCCAACCCCGGTACACAGCTCCTACCACCCCCCTCTGCAGTGGCACAACAATTCCCTGCGGGGAAACTGAGGCACAAACCACCACCCATGTGACGATGGTTACACACCGTCTGTGGCACAAGGGTGGCCGTGTCCTGAGTTCTGGGAGCTGCTCCCAACCCCTGAAGCATCCTTCCCTGCTCATATCTTCTGCAGGTGACATGGTGTGAGTGCCTGACACTGTCCCTTTGCTTAAGCCACGTCCCCACCTGTCCCTGTAGATGCCTTTAGAAACACATGTGGCTTCAGAGCCCTCCTGGGTACAAGGCGGTGAGAGGAGCTGCACAAAAGCCGCAGGAGCAGCCGGGCCCTCGCGAGGCCAATTACGCCGAGGAGCAGTCGGGCTCCACCACAGCAGGGAAGAAAAGCAGCGTACGCTCAGCTGTCAGCCCAGGGACAGGGGGTCTGGGGGCAGCGGGTTTGGGAGGGCAGGGTGGCTCAGGGATGTGGGGCTGGCCAGGACCAGGCTGGGGAACCTCTCTGTTCCCCCAGTGTGGGGCTGTGCTGCCACTGGGGGTGGTGGGAAAGGGGCCTAGAAGGGGGCTCTGGAAAAAGGTGTTTTGGCCCCCAGTTGGTGGCTGCCCAGTCCCTCCTGTCACATCTGAGCATCTCCAAGGACAAAGATCCCCCTCTGGACCCTAGGCCTGGGGCTCACCCAGCTTGGTTCCTTGGCTGCATCCCCTTGCTCTGGGGACACAGCTCTTCCCGTCTCCTCAGCACGTGAGGAGCACCCTATCACCTCCCTGGTGATCTACTGGATCCCATCAGCACCAGGCACTGCAGCCATCAGCCCAGAGCAGCCTATTTGCTCTGCAGTGGTCACAGCTGCTCCCAATCCAGCTAATCTCAACCCAAAATAAGGGCTGGGCTCACTGTGGGGGCTGGTCTTGGCTTGTGTGGACCTTGTGCTGGGAGAGCAGGATGTGGCCCTTGGGATGAGGTAGGGCTGTCCTTGTGGGGGACAGCTTTGGTGTGTCTGGGGGGGCTTTTGGAGGCAGATCGGGGTTCTCCTGTCAGCTTGGGGACCATGAACCCCAAAAGGCAGCAGGGAATCCCTGTCCAGGCTTCTCTCTGCATGGCACCAGCAGGGCTGGAGAAAGCTGGCAGCCCCCTTGTCACTTCATTCACTTCTTTATTTTGTTTTGCCAGGCACAACCATGTAGTTTTTGTTTTTAAACCCCCTGGAAAAAACAGGACCCCCCAGCACCCCTACCCTACCAGGGGACTGAAAAAAACAGCCTTGCCAGGAAAAAATATTCCAGCCTGCCGGAGCCAGTTGAGGGTTTTAAAGTGAGACAGGGTGAATATAAAGGAGGCACCAGGCGAGGCCTGAAACAACCTTGTTTTGTTCAGCTTCTGAAAGCAACAAAACCAACTTGGATGTGATTTTTTTTTTTCTTTCAATGGATGGTTTGGTGGTGAGGGGGAGTTATTTTTTAAGCAGCAGCCAGGAGGTGCACAAGTGGGGATACTATGGAGTGGGAGCATTGCTTCCTGCGAGCAGCAACAGGCAGGACACCATGTTGCTGCCCACACAAAGCCCGTGTGTGCTCGGGAAAAGCCCGGTGCCAGGAGGAGGTCAGGACCTGGCAGCACCCGGCCTGCCTGGGCTTGCCGGTGGCACTGGGTGACAGCCCGTGGCTGGGGCTGGTCCAGCCCTTGCGGCTGCCCTGGCTCACCTGGCACAGGGTGGTGATGGGTTGGGGACCCTTAAGCTGGTGGTGTCCCCCCTGCTCTCTGCAAAGCATCGTGCAATGAAAACATGGACCACTGCGGAGTTTGCCATGTTTTGGGACATCTCAGCACCCACCAAAGTAGGTTTGGGAAGAACCCAGCTCCAAAACTCTCTTTGCAAACTTGGCCTTCGCAGCCCCAGCCAGGTCCTTCCCCAGGCGGTTATTAAGCACACGGCAATTATTCCTTTATTATTTATTTCTGCTGTTCACTCAGCCGGCTCTTCATCCATCATCCCTCCCTGATGGGCAAACATTGACACCTCAAACCAATCTGCTGTTCACAGAGGAGGGGAAAAAATATACACATAAGCCCTTCTTTTCTCTCCTTTTCTTGCCGTGTCTTTCTTTCCTTTCCATTGAGTGCGGGACTGGCACGGAGCCATTCTAGCAACAGCCGGCTTTCACTTGCTAATCATCCTAAATATTGAAAATCAACGCCTAGAATAAACAGCTCAAAGATTGGGGCCATCTCTGCTCTGTTTGGAAATGCTAATCTCGATGCTTTTTGTTTTCCTTGTGTGGACTTGGTGCTGTGAGTTTTGAGGAGGTCACAGCTCATGGGTTCTCCCTCTACCCCCAGATTTTATTTATTTTTTTTCCCTCATCGTGAAAAATTCAGCCCCTTTTAACATCCCAGGCTGGGACGGCTGCAGTGGTGAGGGGGGATGAAGGGGAGACAGGATGGAGGAGGGTAGGGAATAGACTCGCCTTGCATAGCAATGAATGAACCTCCAAAGTTTGGGGAAAAAACAGGTTCCCAAACGTGCATCCAGGAGTTCACATGGGTGTGAAATCCCATGGGAACTGCGGCTGGGCAGGGAGCTTCATGGGGACAGGGATGGAGTGACATTGGGACAGCCTGGCCTCCAACCCTGCAATGATGGGCAGAGCTTGGGGACAGCTCGGGGACTCCCTGCCCTGTGGCACTGATTTTATTTTTTTTGGAGGGTTTTATATCCAAGGGGAGGTGCCATAGCAAAGCCCAGACAGGCTGTGACAGGCCCCAGAGCTGGACCCCGATGTCTTTGCTGGGAGAGATGAGGCTGGATGCAAACATCTTCCTGCGGGGTCACAGGGGCTCTGGGAAAGGAGGCCTTGGGGACAGAGAGGGGGCAAAGCCCCTTTTCTGCCTTTCCAGCAGTGACCTTGCACTGCTAGTACAGCCCAGCAGCATTCGTATAGCTCGGATGTCTTATAGTGTCCTGATGGGGAAACTGAGGCAGGGCAAGGTGGGGATGGTCTGACATGGACCGGAACCTGATTATCTGGGCAGCACCTTTGGAGCACGTCCACATCTTTGTGCTTTCAGTCATGTTTTTTGGGCTATGCATGGGGGCCCAGGGAGCCCATCCAGCAAAGCTCCCCTCCATGCCCCAGGCAGCCCGGGACGGGTCCGTGGGCCGTTGCCAGCGGCCGTTCCCGGCGGCACAGCCAGCACAATATGCTGGCAGGTTGAGGCTTGCCCTGCGGCGGGGGGGAACACCAGTGGCTGCTCGCCCAAGCCACAATGCAACGGCCTCTGCGTAAATGCCGTCACGAGGAGACGCTCGGCATGCTGCCCCTTCCTCCTCCTCGTCCCCTTCATCCCATTGAGGTGTGCCCGGGTAGGGGGCTGCAGTGCCGCAGGGCTCCTGCTCCTCCAGCCCATGCCACGGGAAGCAGCCCCTGTGGATTGGGAGGACACATCCAGCCCCCGCAGCAGAGGGGCTGAGCCACCGGAGCAGTGCCAACATTGCCTCCTTCTTTGGGAAACCACGTCGTGCCAAGGACGAAACTTGGCTGGTTTGCAAACAAGCACCAGGGCTGTGGGGATTTCTTTCAAAGGCTGTTGGTTTGGGTTTGTTTGCTCTTTGTGGTGGTGGCTTTTTTTTTCCTTGAGGTGATTTATTTCCAGGTTTGGAGCATTAGGGCCATCTCACGTCAGGAGATTTTTCTTTTTGTTTTTCACTTCTATCAGGACAGTGAGAAACTCACTTTAGAGACCCAAAGCAAACACCCTCCTTTGGTGTCTGTATCTGGGCAATAGCCCAACTTGGGGCAACACGGAAATAAGCCCCAAATATCCAGGGGTTACAGATGGAACTGGCCAGGCTGGGAGATGTTGGGAGGTATGAGTGGATCCCCCCAGATGCAGGGGAGAGAAGAAAAAGGTTTTGAAGAAAATAGGAGAGGCTCTGGGAGAGAAAACCACTTACTTTGAGCCCTAGGTCTACACTAAGTTCTCTTAGGGGCACAGAGTGTTTCAGAAAGGTTTATTTAACCATTTATTGTTCCAATTTTGCTTACAATCTTGCTTCTACTTTGTCTCCTTAGATTTCACGACTGTTTACTTCCAAATCCACGCAGTCCAGCTCGACCGCTCCATCAAGGGGCTGAAAGACCATTTCTGTAAGAGCAGCTCCTCCTCGGGGGTGCCCTATTCCCCTGCCATTCAGAACAAGAGGAAGGACACCCCCACCAAGAAGCCGATCAAGAGACCAGGTGAGTCCCTGCAAGGGGGATCTCTGTCCGGCTGCCCATGCGCGGCGTGTCCTGCCGCTCCCAAGATGGCACCGTGGTGGTGATGGGGCTGGAGGAGGGGGGGTCTCTGTCCTGTTCCCCCCATTCCAGCAGAGCATTAAGTAAATAGTGACAAGGGGAACGTCGTTAATCCTGGTCATTCATTTACAAAAAGCCATTTAAAGCTGGCTACGCAGGCAGTTATCAGAGTCCATGGGAGGTTTTCCCAGCGGGTCCTTAATTCCCTCTGCAAATAAAGCCAGAGGGAGGTAGAGCACAGCTTGTGTCTGCGATAGATGGGGCTTAGGAGGGACTTTTGGGACCAGCATTCCAGGGACCCCGATCCCCATAAGCCCCCTTCCTGCAAAGAGCAGGAAGTCATGGAGGGATCCCCCGTTAGGCAATTGCTTGGGTGCTGATTCAGTGTGATTTCTGCCACGCTGCGTCCTTTTCTGGAGCAGCAGTGCCGCATGGGAAGGACTGGAAAGCTGCAGGAGCCCAAACACCAACCCCTGTCCCACACAGACCTGGTTTTCTGGGAGCACTGTGCATCCCTACGGCGCATGACGATGCTCTGCGCCCAGGTCAAAATCAAAGCAAAACCAGTGGGGCTTGGAGATGTGACCAGGGAGGCAAAGTACTCTGGTGGATTTGGTTCCTGGTCTCATTCCTTCAAGTTCACGGCATGGTAGCGCCTCGGTGCACCCCGTGCTCTCCTTGCACGCTGACTCCCTCTTTTGGGGACTCTCCCCTTTTAACCCCACCTGGAAGGGAAAGTTGGGGACTTCTCAGCCAGCTCAGAGTTCCTGTTTTTTCTGGCTGAAGATTAATCGCCTTTTTCTATCCGGCTGACCCAAGGGGAGAGAGAATAGGCTGCAGCTGGGGAGGAGACGAGGGCAGTGCCACCAGCGACGGTGTTCCCACGCGTTGTCACAGCCGGGTCACGCCGTGGGGGCATGCAGCCCGGGACAGCCCTTCAGCCCATAATGAAAGTTTTGTAATTTTATGTTAATCCTGGCTCCTCCATACTCTTGATCTCTCTCCTCTCCCACATCAAATGCAAAGCCCCGTCAGAGCCTCCTGGTTGCATTAATCTTGTTTCGTCCTCGCCGCCTCACAGACGGCTCCCGTGGCGTGGGGAGCGCCGCTGCCCCGTCACATCCCCGCTGTCCCCTCCGTGCAGGAACAGGATTAACCCCACCAGTGGGAGGCAGGGACAGGCATAATTCATTTTTTGCAATGAAGTGACTATTTTTTAAGGAACTGCTCCTGGGGTGAGCAGTACCGAACCACAATGTAGGGGACAGAAAGTCCCTGCTTTGAGAACTATTATTAATTGAATTCATCCGAATCTTGTCAAGATTACACCTTTTGTACAAAGACCTCCACCACCACTAAGGCAGCCAGTTGAAATGTGGATTTGAAGGAAATCTGGGTCTTTTCAGTGACTTGGAGCCAAGCCCTGAGCAGGCAAGGCAGAGCCTATCTCTGCCTCAGTTTCCCCACCTGCAAATCAGGTCAATTCTCTTTCCTGAAGCATTTTGGGCGACCAACGCCCTGAACACCTTGTCCCCAGAGAGAAGTGACTGTCACGTCCCTGCAAGCATGAGCCACTTCCTCATGCCTGTGGTGGCAAAAACTCCCGTTGCTGAACAACAGGGCTATGATGTTGTTCAGATCCCACATCCAACACCCCAAAGGTGTCCAGCTCCAATGTGATCCCACATCTTGAGTTTTGGAACACTAGATCCAGCTTTGCCTGGTAAAAGGGACTCATTAGTGCAGCAAAGCCCTGTCTGAGCATCGCACTGAGGATGCAACCCTTATTCAGCCACGTTGGCTGTGTTTTTCTCCAGTGCCCATGCTAACAGTGAGCGCATCCACCTGGATGAAAATCCTTTTTCCAAAGGAGAAAAAGGGGCTTTTTCTCCCTGTTCCGCCTCACGGAGGGAGAAGCAAGGTGCAATTCAGCATTCCTGCACGCTGCTGAGTCACCGCGTCCTCCTTTCATCCGCTGGCACAGAAAGCGGCTCCTTGGGGCCCCCAGGGACACTGACGCTGGCAGTTTGCGGGGCGGGAAGAGCGGCACGGCCGCGGTGACCGGCGGGAAGGCAGCAGGACCAGGATTGTCTTGAAATTGCTGTTCCACCGGCTGTACCCACCGCTGGACAAACAGCCAGCAGTGAGCTGCTGGGGTATTACAGCCTGGAGCTCCTGAGCGTGCTTTGCACCCTTTTGCCCTGTGTTTTAACACACGTTCAAGCTGCAGCACTTCTACTCTTTCTTTTTCATTTTGCCAGAGACAACCCCGGCTGCTTTGAGTCTTTGCATTTGACCAGCAAGACAGTTTTTTCCTGCTGCCCTGCTTTGCATCTCATGCTTGCACAGACTGCCAGTTTTTACATTATTTATTGGCAAACTGACTTTCTGAACATTTTTTCGCCCTTTATACCCCACCTGGCAGCTGGGACATTGGCTGGGTGCCTCTATCCCAGCTCCCCTGCTTTGCTCTGAGGGCTCAGTCACCCCATGAGGGGCTAAGTTTTTACACTGACTTTTCAGGGAATATAAAACACTATCCAGGGGAGCACATGCAATTGTTCCCCAGGCTCAGCAAGGGGAGATTTCCTTTTGGCTCTGGCTGCCCTTTGAATGAGGGGGTGAGTGTTAGCAGAAAGAGCATGGATTGCTATTAATAATAATAATAATAAGGTGGCTCTGCTGAACAGGATAAAAAACCCTTCCCAATCAAACCAGCCCAGTGGGGAAAAGCAGAAGAAGCTCTGGGCACTGACCCTGGAAAGGGATCTTCTCTTATACCCAGGGGACAAGCTTGTCTCTAGCAGATGTCCTCATAAAACACAGGCTGGCAGCCATGGCCATGTCACACACAGAAAACACAGCACTCTGGCTATGCATCGCCACAGCCAGAGCCCAGGCACGGCTGTTTGCTGCGTGATAAGGTGGATCATGAAACACGCTGAAGTTGTCGAACAAAAGAGGCCCTTTGGGGCTGTTTCAGCTCCTTTCCAGAGCCCAGGGTGGTTTGACAAGGGGAAGATAGATGGGAACGCGCTGGTCCCTTCGCACGGCAGGAGAGTTGCCTTGGAGCGGGACGAGGCGGCGGGAGGCTGGCACTGTCTGTGCTGATAAAAGCAGCTCCCTGCTCCAGGGTGGCTGTGGTTTATGGGGGTGTGGAGCCCCATAACTGTCCCAGTTTGTGATAAACTCAGCCATCCCCACTGCCGCTGCAGGAAGAAGAGAGTGGCTTCCTTTCAGTGCTTAAAAGGGGTCGATAAGAAAGATGGGGACAGACTTTCTAGTCTGTTGTGAAAGGACAAGGGGTGATGGTTTTAAACTAAAGGAAGGAGATTCAGGCCAGACATAAGGAAGAAATTGTTGGCCCTGAGGGTGGTGAGAGCCTGGCCCAGGTTGGCCAGAGAGGTGGTGGATGAACCATCCCTGGAGACATCCCAGGCCAGGCTGGACGGGGCTCTGAGCAACCTGAGCTGGTGAAGATGTCCCTGCTCATGGCAGGGGGGGCACTGGGGGAGCTGGGAAGGTCCCTTCAACCCAAACTATTATGTGACTCCATGATTCCCTGTGGTGTAGCCTTTCTTTCTGGAGAATGGATACAAAACAGAGGCAGTGGTTTGTGTTCCTGCAAATGCCTACATTTCCATAATTCACTTTCAAGTTTATTTTATTTCATTTCCTTGGGCCTAAACCCCTGTAATCTTCCCTCACACCTTGTTTCTCTCCCAAGGTGTGCACCCCAGCAGCTCAGCATGGGGGAAAGCTGGGTGGCTTTGGACATCCCCTCAGGACAGGTGGGGACGTCGCTGACATTGGGGTTGGAGCGGTCGCTCTCGCCCAGGCCGTGCCGAGGATGTCGGGCTTGCGGAGCCCGCCCTCCCCTGAGAAAAGGGAGCTGCCACACTGGAACCCGCCTCAGAACCCCAACATGGCCGCCGCCACAACGGCTGTGCCTGCGCGTCTCTCCCGGGGGCCAACAGCGCATGCGCCGCCCGGCCCGTGCCCACCCGGTCCCTACTTAAGCAGAGGCCGCTCCCTGAATGGCCGCTGGTCCAGCTGCGCGTGCGCGGTGTGTCCCGCCGCTCCCAAGATGGCGCCGCGGCGGTGACGGGGGGCGGGAGGCGGTGTTCGCAGCGGGACTGAGCGGCGGAGCGCGGCCCCGGCGCCCCGCGGCAGGATGATCCCCACCGAAGAGGTGTCGGCCCGCAGGAGGGAGATCGAGGGAAAGCTCAAGCAGGTGTGGCTGGGCTGGAAACCCGCTGCAGGCACGGTCGGGGCCCGCAGGCCCAGCTCGTTGCCTGGGAGACGGGGCCGGGAGCTGCTGTCCCCACCGGCCCCGGGAGCGGCCCCGGGTGCTCTGCGGGCCTGGTCACCCCGCTCCGGGTCTGGCAGCACCCCTGGGTACCTTTCAGACCGTAGGGCCCTGGGTTTCAGGGTCAAGGGGTGTCTCTGTTCTCTATTTCCCCTTCTGTGGCCTGATGGCTTCTGGGGGTTCCCATGAGCAGCAGGCTGCTGTTCCCCCTCCATCTCCAGGCTTTGGTGACTTAAAAACAGGCCTTGGTGGTCGCTTTGTGTTGGCCACTTGAGTTCACGGCTATTGGTGGGATGGTGCTTGTGTGATGCTTGTGTTATGGCAGGGAAACATGGTCTGAGCCAGTGTGTCCTTGTGGTAAAAGTGCTAATATTATACTGTGCTGTGACTTGAGTGTGCTAAGGCTCATGGGCTTGGGGTACCAGAGTAATCCATAAAAACCTCAGTCATTGCATTACGTACCTCTCGCCTTGGGCCAATTGCTGTGATTTCTGCTAAGAGGTGGCTTATTAAAATGTGGCCTCAGCATCAGAGCAAACATGGTTTGCTGCAGTGTTTAGCGGGACATGTAAAAATCTGCATGTAATGTTTAGTGCCTTAAATGCTTACTCTTCAGAATTGCAGTCTATGTTTTCATCCTACTGGCAGGAAGAAGAAACTCTGTCCTTTATCAAAGAGAGCCTTGAGAAGAGTGACCAGCTTACAAAGAACATGGTAAGGTGGTCCTTGAAGTTCAACCCTAATGTTGGGCCTGATTTTACTCTTTTTTTTTTTTTTTTTTTTTTTTAGGAGAATCTGTTTTCAAGGCTGTCATTGTGCCCATCTGAGGAATGCAGAGTAATGAACTGCTTGCTCTGCATCTGTGTTTTACGTTTCAGTGACTGGGCAAAGTAAAAAAGTTTAGTACTAAAACATTCATCAGTTGTCTTGCGGGGGAGTGTGGGCTCAAATGAGCTGTTGGGCTCATCTCATTGTCTCTTTACAGCCTGTCCTCTCTCTTGGGAAGAGGCATTAATAGACACCAGACTAGTTTGTGCAACAGCATCAAGTTGTTGCTTCATGAAGTTAGGTCTCATTTGGAGTTGTATTTTGGGAGTGTTCTGTTTAAGAGGTAGAAAGTAATTATTGTGCTCTAATGGCTTGTAAGCCCTTAGCTGGTGTACTGTGTCCAGTCTGGGGCTCAGTGCTTTAAGAATGTCATAGACACCCCCAAGAAGCATGGAAAACATGAGAGTGAGTCTTGAAAGAATTTCATTTTGGCCTAGAAGAGATGACATTAAAGTGCCCCTTATGAGCTTACTAAGATTTTTCTACATTTCAGAAGCGATGTGACAGTCCCTTTTAATGACTAAATGTCTATGATGGAAATGAAGGTTCACACTAAACAGGTCCTGTGCCTTCATGTTGTGCATCTCATGTGGGTCTTAGTGATATGGAGGAAGGTGGCTGCTGGTTTATGCTTTTGTGGCTTGTTTTATCTGGGGCACCTCCAGGCAGTTCCTGTGGATTTGTTTTTTTGCTGTCAAATAACATTTTGGTCCTCCTCAGTACTGCTTGGAACATTATCCTCACACTTTAGAAACCTGTAGTTCAAGTTTGGCTTATCTCTGCGTGGCAGGTGGTCTGTTTTGTGATTATTAATAGAAATTAGGACATAGAGGGATTAAACAGCCCGCCTAAGGAGTCATGGCAAATTGGTAGCAGAGTGCAAAATGAGAAGCTGGGACCTGAAGGTCCCTGACTGCCCTGCTCTAACTGCTCCCCTACTGCATGGATCCATGTGGAAGGATGTCCTCACATCCATTTCTCTCTTGGTGTGTAGGTTTCTATCCTCTCCTCCTTTGAAAGTCGTTTGATGAAGCTGGAGAACTCCATCATCCCTGTCCACAAACAGACGGAGAACCTGCAGCGCTTGCAGGAGAATGTGGAGAAGACCTTGTCCTGCTTGGATCATGTCATCAGTTACTACCATGTGGCTAAGGACACAGAGAAGATCATAAAGGAAGGGTGAGTTGAGCAGCTGGATCTTGCTGGGGAGCTTCATCCTGTTGGTCTTTGGGACAGAGGCAGGGGAGCTGACTCCACATGCTCATCATAATGTTCCTTGTACCCTTCCCACCATCGCTCCACAGTAAAGCTCCTGACTTGACCTTCAGCAACCCCCAGAGGGCAAAGTTTTCTCGAACTCTGCACTGGCATCTCTTCCAGGTTTTGTAGCCATGCTGCCATGTGAATCTCATGAGCACTGGTGGCTTCTTTTCTCTCCTTCACCCTTTTCCCAAAGGTTTTTCCTGCCCTGTTGATGTTGCTGCATCCAGGATGAATCGAAACTGTTCTGGAACCCCTTTTAGCCTGCGGGAGGGTGTTGGGATGGCTGTTGTCTGGGGTGGGATGTGCAGCTTCCTCTGCCTTCCCATTAGGGGCTGACCGGGAGAGGAATGCAAGGCTGGTAGTTGTGTGCTGCTCAATCACTGGTACTTCTGCACTTGCTGTGTGGACGGGGTGTTCTACTGTGGCACTGAGTGAAGGCAAAAGGGAGTCTTGTGATCCCTTCCTAGTTGAAGAAAAGGGAGCTGAAATTTTATTTGCTATTTTTACCCTGAGTTTGGTCTGGTGTTTTCTTGGTACCTTCTTTCTTCTTGGGGCACTAATTTTATTTTTTGTTTTATTTTCAGCCCCACTGGGAGGCTGGAGGAATACTTGAATTGCATGGACAAAATCCAGAAGGCGGTAGAATACTTCCAGGACAATAGTCCGGACAGCCCAGAGTTAAACCGTGTGGTAGGTCGTGGGTCTGGAACCTGGCGTGGGTGAGACAGGGAGAGACACAGCCCTGCTGTTTCTCCTCTGGCAGCTGCTTGCTGCCTGCTTAAAAAGGTGTGTGGGCACAGCTGAAGAAACAATTGTTTTGGCTTCTGTTTAAGTCTACACTCGGCAGCATTTCTGCCCATGGTGTTTTGCTCTCTTTATGCATTTCACTCCTGAAAGCATATCTTGCACGTGTGGTGGAGCTGATTTAATGTCCTCCTGATTAGCTCTTGCCAACCCTTCAACTGCTTGAGCAGAGTGGGAGATGTGTTTAAATCCCACTTGAAAACTGAGCAACTCCCAAGCTTTTTTTTTTATTTAATTCATTTTAAATGTCTCTTAGTTACAGGCTTTGCTGGAGCTTGAAGCACAAACCACTTGACAGTGGTTAGAAACACTTCAGAAAATATGTTCTTGTGCAGAAATACTCATGGGTGATTACAGAAGCCCTGTGCTCCTCTGTCCTTCTTCTGTTTTGTCCCAGAAATCCCTCTTTGAGAGGGGCAAGGAGTCTCTGGAGTCTGAGTTTCGCAGCTTGATGACACGACACACCAAGCCAGTCCCACCCATTCTCATCCTGGACCTGATCAGCGGGGACGATGAAATGGAGACACAGGAGGAGATGTCTCTGGAGCATCTCCCGGAGAGTGTCCTGCACGACGTCATCCGCATTTCTGGCTGGCTGGTGGAAAACGGCAGGAATCAAGGTTTGTAGTGCTGCGTGTTGTTCCATTGACATTTTATATTAGGTGAGCACTCTCCAGCCGTGGTTTGTGTGTGGTTGAGAGCAAAAGCAGGGTGTTGGGGGTTGTGTAGCACTGCACAGCTTGGCTTGTAGATCACACTCCTTCCTCCGTGAAGCCCCTGCTCAGGTGCTGCTGTGACTAATAAACCTTGAGTAGTGCTGCTGTTGGTAGCTACCAGCGCTAGCAAAACTAGAGACTGCCTTAGTGGCTCCTTTCAGGTGACTAGTTCAGTCTCCTTTCAGTCACCTTGAGATTCTGTTTTTGTTTGGTTTGGTTTTTCAGCGTTTGTAGTAAGACTCAAGTGTAGTTTTTCAGTTGAATAAAATGATCTGCTGCTGGATATGTTGAGAGCAAAATCTGTGTAAATAAAGCACAAATTAACTTAATGCATAGTCTGTCCTGTAGCAGAAGTCCATTTAACTTGCATCTCTAATGCCTTCTGATGGAGCTGCAACTATCTAGTGCTCAGGTATTATAAACGTGCAAGCCGCAGGTTGCTTATTCATTTTTGGGCACTATTTATGAACACAACTTTTTGCACTAAATGTGACCAAGGGTGCGGGGAAAGCAGCACAGAAGACTTTCTTCAGTCAGTACGTGTCTCTACTTCTCTGCAGCATCAAAATCTGCATATAGCTTTATACTCTATGTAACTTTTATTAACTCTGTATAACCCTTAACTTTTCCTTTGGGAGTGAATGACTTTGCGGACTTGTTACAGGAATCCTGTACTTTCACATGCACCTCCTGGAATCATCCCCCACCTCAACGATTGGCTTCTGAGTGGGGATTACTGTGCTTACCAAGCACGACGAACATCTTTGAAAGCTCCTTAAGAATTTTGCCATGATCAAAGGCAGCTCAAGCTTATATAGTGTATTTTGTTTAGCCAGTTTTATTTGCTTTCAAATGATGGACACCTCATTTACTTTCTGAGTGCCCTGAATCCAGAGAAGTGTGTAAAGTATCTCATGAAGAAACTGAGCACTTGAATTGTTAAACATCTCCCGTCAGTTCTATAACTGATGTGCTCTTGGTAGTGGTGCACAGACTTAATTTAATCCCCTTCATGGGAGGGATGGGATGAATACTGCAGTGGAAGGAAGAAAAAGTTTTTGGAGAAAATAGGAGAGGCTCTGGGAGAGAAAACCACTTACTTTGAGCCCTAGGTCTACACTACTAATTCCCCTTAGGGGCACAGAGTGTTTCAGGAAAGGTTTATTTAACCATTTAGTGTTCCAGTTTTGCTTACAATCTTGCTTTTTAATTGTCTCCTTAGATTTCATGACTGTTTACTTCCAAATCCGCTCGGTCCAGCTTGACCGCTCCATCAAGGGGCTGAAAGACCATTTCCGTAAGAGCAGCTCCTCCTCGGGGGTGCCCTATTCCCCTGCCATTCAGAACAAAAGGAAGGACACCCCCACCAAGAAGCCGATCAAGAGACCAGGTGAGTCCCTGCAAGGGGGATCTCTGTCTTGTCCATCGGCTTGTCTGGGTATTGAATGTGTATCTGCAGGCCTTCTCACTGCCGAGGTAGCCTCTGTGTCTAAAATGTGCTTTTAGGACAGGAGTAGGGGTGTTATTTCAGAGATAAGCACCTCTTCTCTGCCCTGAATTCAGCAATGAGAGTACAGACATTTTCTGTCTCCCTTTGTCAAGTCATGAGGTCTATTCTTTGGGTTATGTAAAGGGAGGAGAGGGGTCTTGTGTACAGGGAGAGAAAAGACTGTTGCCTTAACAAAGGAGGGAAGTAAAAAGAGACCTGAGAGGGCTGTAAAAGGATATGATCTAAGAACACCTGTCCTCAGCCTTGGAATATGGAATATAGCCTGTGCCACAGCAAGATCAAACTCAGATCTGATAAAACACATCACTTTAATAATTGGTTATGAATAAATTCTTGTGCTAGGAAATAAGGAACTCATCAGGGGCTGAGATGGGGACTAGGTAGGTGCCTTCAGAAATAACATCTGAAATTTTCTGAATTTTGGAAGGACTGTTAAAGCTGTTACCTTGATCTATCTCTTGAAGAGTCATGGGTGTGACTGGTGGGTTATTCCACCTCTCCTCATAATGGAGTTTTGCTGCAATTTTTGTACCTGTTGAGGCCGGTTACTCCAGTGTACGACGCGCAGAACTGGAGTTCCAGTCTCTGAAACATGCCATCTAGTGGGAGCACAGCCAGGAGAGCACAGCAATATTGTACCTCTGTGTGTCATAGCACGCTGTTGTCTCCTCTGTAATAATGATGGAAGTCAGAAAAGTTTGTATTTCTGTGTATTTGCCTGGCACATACTCTCCTACCTCAGTATTTTTTTGTGTGTGTGTTGTCCAAATATTCTTACTGGGTTCAGGAAAATAGTAAGAAATGTGGGTAGGGGTAGGGAACGGATGGGATGGGCAAAGGGAGGAAAGTAAATACCCATTTTAATTCTGTTGTGTTTATTTTTATAACCATGATGTGAATGCAGTCCTCATCCCAGGTAATGTGTGTCTATGTGTGTGTGTGCTGGCCCTGGTGCTCGCTCGCTCTCTTCACTTCTGTGTGTGGAGAGGCTTTGCTGGGCCTCTTCTTGCTAAAGCAGAGGGTGTGCCTGGGATATTTGGAGAGGGAGAACTGCCTGGAGAAGGCTGTGACATCCAGAGATCACCCCTCTGTTTTTTTAAAATCAATCTGTGCCATTGCTGCTGTGCCCTGGAGCTGTTCCTGAGAGCTGATACACAAAGTGGGTTTTCCCCTGACAAGAAGATGTCTCACCTCACACTTGGCTTTCCTTTGGAGTTTGGCAGGTAGTTACTTGCATAATAATTTGTCTCCAGTGTTGGGAGACATGTAAGGACAGTATCTTCCTGCAGAGGAGAACTAGCTATGCTGCATATGGCGGAAAAACAGTGTTTAAAATTGCTCCTAAGCATGATGGCAGTCACTTGTGTTCAGCTCCTGAACAGTGGCTTCTGCCCAAGAGCATGATTACAATAGGTAAAAATTATTTATTTTAATTTTTCTCTACTGGAAAGATGCCAGGTGGGGATCTGTAGCTGAGCCATGAGCAACTCAGGTTGTGGATGCTTCAAATCTGGTCCACAGTTTCCAGTTATCACCTGATACTGAAAAGATCCCCGGGTTTTGGTTGCTGTGAAGTCCGCATGGTTGGCAAATGTTTCTGAGCAGCCTGGCAAATGGAAACATCTTCCCTGTGCTGTAAGTAACTACTCAGGGATGAAGGTACATTTAAAAAAAAATCTCTAGGACTTTTTTTACTGTGTCTCAGATCTCGGATGCTCACATAGAGAGTAGAGAAAGGAGCCCTCAAGCATTTTTTCCTTACAAATGGGGATCCTACAAAATGGATGCATTTGAGCATCCAAAATTACTTGTCACAATGAATGTCTCTCCTGTAGATTTGCCAGAAGATTTTTGCCTCTTTTTGTCCAGTTCAACTGGAGTTTGTGAGATGGGCCAGGTAGAAGCACAGAGCACAGTCTGAATGCACTTAGAGCTGACGGTGTCTGAAGGAAAGAGTGTTTCGAATCATCTATTGAGATATTGTTAATCTCAAGAAAAAATAGTGGCTAATTTGTCTCCAGTCTTCTGTGAACAAGTACAGAGAACCAGGCTGTAGCTCTTTAAGAATGGGGGTGATTAAACCTCATACACTGGCCATCTCTTTGGCTACTAAATTGTACTAAAGTGAAATTAAATATGGGAAAAATAGTCTTTGAACAGAGATTCACTGTTTTTTCTGCAATTCTATCAGCTTTCAAGGACAGCTCATGAAGTGGAGGTCTAACACCTTCTGACACAGTAGCAATATTCATCTCAGTGTTTAATTCCCCGATTTTAGCCTTTGTTCAATTATGGACAAAGATTTATATATATTTTTTTTTCTTCTTCTGTGCTATTGCTTTGGTAAGTAAAGTCCAGTCCAACCAAAGGTGTTTCAGACCTGGCGTTTTCGTATTGTTCCAACAACTGAGTTGATTTCCTTAGTCCTTAAGGAAGAATATCCCAGCGCACACCCCAATGCACACTTTAACCTGTTGCGAGGAATAAATAACAAACTAAATCTGATGTGCTATGACCTGTTTACCCACAAAGTAGAGAGCAAGAGAGGCTATAGCTAAAGGGAAGGTGAGGCATTAGGGACAGGGTAACAAGGCAGAAAACCCCCCCTCTCTCCCAGTGCTATATTGGATTTTGGAGAACATACTATTAATACATGTCTGTGTATTGTTTCGGAGGGTCTTTGTCTCTTCATTATTGTTTCATTTGTTGATGTACTCTGTATCATCTCATGTTGTTACAACATGCAGTTGAAAGTCTGGCTGCTGGAGATGCAGAGTTGCCTTCTCTTAACTGCAACTTGCCAAGTCAAGTTGTACTGATGAAGTGGGCTTTTTTTTTCCTAGTAGTTTTCTGTTTGAAATGTCAGCAGTCTGTCTCAGAAGGCAAGTGTATTCAGGTTCCCAAATCAGTTTGCTGCAAACAAATGCACATAAAATATTAAGGTAGTCGCTTCCTTGTGATGCCTGTAGACCCAGTGCACTTCTGTTGGCTTGAGAGCAGCAGGTAGCTCAGAAGCTCTGCATTGCCAGGGAGGACAGGGCTGGAAGATGCTGGTGGGGCGCCCAGCCTGGCTGCCTACAAGCGAAAACTGGGGAGTTTTAGCCAGTTTTGTATGGACTCCAGCAGCTGGTGCTTCGGAGAAGAGGATGCATTGCCCTTCTGCGTGGTTAGAAAACTCTCAATGGAATAGAGAAACAGGAGCACAACGTAGACTTGGAAGACTGTGCCTCATACATGCCCAAAAGCTACTTAATTTAATAACTGGGCCACAGGAGCAAAAGTTTCAGGTGATTTTTGACTTTGAGGGGGGTTTGGAGGTTCTTTTCAAGCCCTTTTCCAGTTTACCTAGCCCCGAGGTGCTACCTGAAGGCAGGCTGTGGAGTCTGTGTGTGGCGGGATAAAGAGCCTGTTCCTGCTTCCCACTTCCCATATTGATCACTGCCTGGCTTGGATGTGATGATTTCATTAGTAGCTGAAATGCCATCCCATTTGGTTTGTGAGCTGCCTAACAGGGGAAAACAATCATGGAACAAAAGCATTTGGCTTCCACTGGAATCCATTAAAGCCTAATTGCAATGCTAAGTAGGGGGGATACAGCAGCACTGGAGTGATGCCTGTGAGGCTCCGTGTGTGTCAGTGTAAACACGGGTAATTGTGCTTACGCAAATAAAACGCAGCAGAGGTGGTTTTTGCTCTCATCTGAGCAGCAGCTGTCAGGGTGGGCTGTGGAGACACGCACCACATACCTGTGAAGTGAGATCCTATTGACAGCAGCAGCAGTTTGACTGTCTGCCTGGTTTTCACACCCATTTACCCTCTTTATTTTTTCTTTTTCCTTCCCCTGGATGCTTGAAAGCAAGTGGGAAAGATGAAAGAACTAGTAGAGCAGTACCTGGGTTGAGCTGCTCTGCAGCAGCTGGGCCATGGTAAGAGCAGGAAGAAAGAGCTCAGTGCACCTGTAGAACTTGCTACACCCTGCCTGCTCAGAGGAACTTACTATTGTGCCCAAACTCTTAAGATTTCTGAAAGTAGCTAATGATAAAGTGGAAGTGTGAAGAGCATTGGGAAGCCTGGAAGAAGTAGCAGAGCCCTCTCATTTGATCATGTGGCAAAAGCTACAATCAGTGCAGCAAGGGTGTTTAGTCTTCCCACCTCACTGGTGTGGGTCTAGAGGGGAGTTTTTCCTGCTAGAAGAATGTTTTATGGAAATGATTATTTTTTTCTTCACTAAGTGATTAAGAACACTCTGAACTGGTAGAAGAAAAATGCTGCCAGTGAAACATGACACATTAGGAACCATGTTCTGTTAATTGGCGAGTGCACCAGGTTAAGGCAGCTTGGTAATTCAGTGGGAACCTTGCTCTCCTTGTTTTTCCCCATTAGAGATGCCCTGTCTGGGGGATGTGAAGTCTCATTCCCCCTGCTGTATATCGCTTTACAGGATGAAGCCGTCCTGCACCCCGGGGTGCTGTTCCACAGCAGTGTGTGGGTTTCCCATCAGGGTCACAGTCCGTAGCATTTGGGCAGCACACACTCATTTCCAGGCTGTGCTGTGGCTTGCAGTCACTGGTAGAAGTAGAGATTTTCTACATGCTTGACGTATTTATTACTTTAAAGCAAAAGAACAATTCTTAATTTTGGCAGCAGCATTTTTATTTCTCGGATCCCTCTTCATTTACTGGTTTCATCTGGGTCTCCTGTAGAAACTCTTTCCACCTTCCCAAAACTTTGTTCCCTGTTGCGCAGGCAACTGCAAAATTCTGCTGTGAGAGGGTGTCCATGTGATGGTGATAATTGTAGCTTGTTGCATGACGACTAACCTTTTAATGTGGAAACAGTGCTTAGTCTCCAGTTGTCACATTAACGCATTGTTTTGTGCTTTCTAGCTGTATATCCAGCATTGGCTTTTGTTCCCTTCTGTCTGTTTTTTGTGTGTTAAGTATAAATCTTTTAACCCAGTGTTATTTTTTTTTCCATGGTTTTAATTGATTTGCAGTTCCTTAGAAGAGAAATGTCTTGGGGATTAGGGTGACTTAATACGAGTTAGGCATGGGTGGGCAGCATCTATTATTCTATGATTGCTGTGATGGGAATTGCTGCTGTGATTGCTCTCTCGAGCCCAGAGGTTGTCACCCTTTTATTGCTTCCTGTAATGCCAGAGATCATTCCTTGGCTTGGCTTTGGGGCTTCTGATGGGTCTATATTGAGCATGCTCAGCAAATACCCCTGGGAAGGGCACCTCTTTCTGCAGCTCTAACTGAGCAGCTGCGATTGTGGCTTTGGGGAGCAGGGAGTGTGCTGCTGGACAGGAGTTGTCCGTACTGCAAAGCCTTGCTCCCGCAGCTGAGGGAAACAACAAACCTGGATGCTTGGATGCAGAGCACCAGTTTAAATAAAACCCTTACAGGGGAGGGTGCTTTGTTGCTTCCCTCCTCTGATTGTGTTTTCTCACCCAGCCATCCCACCTCACCAAGCTGATTTGAGCACTCTCTGATTCTGTAACCCTGGCTGGAATTCCTGCCTTCCCCCCACCAAAGCAGGGAAACAGTCTGGAAATGCCCTTGTATCCGCACACTTGGACATGAGTTTGGGGTTCATGTTCCTGCACTGAGCATGCTCATTGGTGCCCAGCATCCTCTTGCTGGGCCCAGGTGGCTTGCTGGTGGAGGGCTGGTGTTCTGGGTTTGTTTTCTTTCACTCATTTTCTAGGTCTTCTTGTCTCTTCTCTCTGGCTCTGGTGACAGGCACGATCCGTAAGGCTCAGAACCTTCTGAAACAGTACTCTCAGCATGGTCTAGATGGGAAAAAGGGGGCCTCTAACCTCATTCCTATGGAAGGTAATCACAGCTCTAGCTACTTCACCCTTGAGTTTCTCTGTGTATCAGCCTTGCTTTTCCAGGTGGGACTTCCATTAGCCTAGTGCTTGGTGGACAGCAATGGATAGGTACAGCTATCCTTGGGGAACCAAGGAGATGCTGGAGGGCCAAATTTCTTCTCTGAATTTCGTGTCTGAATATCAAAGTCTCCATAAACATGAGTACAGGTGGAGGGCAATGTTACTTTCAAGCAGCTGACCCACCATAGCCACCTGGCTAATGGAAGCTCTGCTCTGATGACATCTGCTTGTGGTGTTTCTGTTGTCTTTTCTTTTTGCCTGGACTTGGAGATACTCAGTTTCCTAGTGACCTTTCCAAACCTGATGCTGAAGTGTCAGACCACAGCTAGCTCAGTGCATCATGCCAGAACATTTTCTCCATGGAGACCTACATAAATGGTTATCTTCCATAATCTGCTCTCCTCTGCTCATAGAGGTTGTACCAGATAAGGGAGAAGAGGTCACTTGCTTCAAAGCATCTGTAAGACCTTTCCATCTCCTGCTGTGTAGGCTTCCAAAGCAGATCTCTTCAGCACCTGCACTGTAATCTACTAAATCCCAGATGGTGACTAAATCACTCATTTTGGCGCAAAAAAAAATTCTCAGTGCTGAACAGGGGATGGGCTTTGAGTTTGGATTCATAATGGCTCTGTGTACAAATTGGACTTTGGTGCCTGCTATCCCATTCAGAACTTATGGCAAGAGGATTCAAGGGACTCCTGTGGCCCAACAAATGACTTAACTGGCACTTCTCATCAGATTTCAAAGGGTTGCTACTGCTACATAGCCCGACAAAGGGATTTGGTCAGGTAGCATTCCTGGGACTGTCTAGGGAAAAAAGTGTCCATCAGATCAAATAAGCCAAGCTTGAAGCAGCTTCCAGCCAGTGTGAGCATCTATGCTGTAACCGCCCTGGATAAATTGCGCCTTCTGTTTGTGCCGGCTGACATCTCACTAGGTCATGAGCATGACTTACGAGTTAAACACCTTTGCGATACCTTGAGCGACAAGCATGGGCCGGCTGCGGGTAAGTACCATGTTGTCACTTCATAACAAGCTGGCTAACATCCCTTCTTTTCAGCATGTGTCACAGTAGTTTTGTAGCCAGCGGCTGTTCATCTGCATGGGCAGTCCTGGAGCATTGGCCTTCTCTGGCTATGAAGCTCTGGCTCTTCTCAGTAGAATTCACTCCTACTAATCACACGCACCCCAAGCCCTCAAACAGGGAACCCCAACTTTGTCCAAGCAATGACTGGTGGCCACCTTGCTGAAGGACACTTCCCTATAGGAAGCTACTGGCTTGTTCAGTGCTGAAGGGAAGCAGACAGGGAAGGGATCACGTGCAGCATGTGATACAGCGGGTCACTGTCCACCATAGGCAGTCTGTAAAACCACGTCACGTTTGTCCCCCTGCTGACTATAACCTTTAAAAGATCAACCTGAGTGGGGACCTGTCAGTGTAGGGAAGAACTGGTTCTTTCTCCATCCAAAGATGCAGCTGTTGCTGGGAGGAGGGAAGCAGCAGCAGCCTGTGGCTTAGAGCAGGTCTGTGTGTAATCTTGCTGTTTTGTAGTAGTTACTAGAGGGATGTGAGTAATGCAGGATGGTGTGAATCTGTTTGTGTCTGTCCTGCTGACACATCCTGCTGGTGGTTGGCATGAGTTGCTGTGGGCCCTTGTGTCACACCAGCACTTCTCACACCTACCACGTAGGTTCTTTGCTGGATCTTTGAGATATTTGTACACTACAACTCCAATATTTGCATTTAGATGCAGCGTTGTGTGGCAGATAGCTCACCTAGCTGTGGTGATAATCCTGCTTTGCAGGATTTCAGTGTTCATCTACTTGGGTTTTATCTTTTGTTTCTGCCTGTGGGAAGACACTGCCTACCAGGACAGCCTTGATTTCCCAGAAAGGTTGATGCAAAATGGATGTTCTTCACCTGCATGGCAGATGGAGATAAGGAATTCTAAAAATACAAGCAGAGATGTTGAATAATTCACCTCAGACCTTCCTGAGTTTAGTACTCTGTGTTCAAGCCCTTGATTAAATTTAGCCTGTATCCCAGAAGAGCTCCAAACTTGCCTTCTGTCAGGAGGCTGGAAAGAGCTGAAAGAGCCCATTTCCTGAGCTGCAGTTGACGTTCCCTCCTGCAGGGTATGCAGAGCTTCCCATGCACAAACCCAGGGGACAGGTTTGGTGAGAAGATGACTCTTGTTCTCACACAAGGATGGGTGTAAAGCCAGAATCACCTTTTCCAGAGGAACCTTGTGCTACTTGTGTAAACCAAAGCCTTGGAGTGGACAGAGCTGCTGGAAGCTCAGTGTGAATTTTATTCTCTCTCAAAGCCATCTTGCCCTTACAGGGAGGGATGACGTCTTCGACATCGAGATCGATGCGTACATTCACTGCGTTAGTGCCTTTGTCAAACTGGCCCAGAGCGAATACCAGCTCCTGACAGAAATCGTCCCGGAGCACCACCAGAAGAAGACCTTTGATTCTCTCATCCAGGTCAGTTGAGCCTCTCTGCTTGGCTTCTTTTGTAAAAGGTACACACAAGGTCTTTTTCCCTTCCTCTTCATTGTGAGGATGTGGATTCCACCACCTGCTGTGGGTGCCCAAGCACACCACCAGTGCTAGGACTTTCCTCCAGGACCTCTGCAGGGAACAGGGGCCTGCACAGGCCCTGAAGAACATTTGCTCAGTCTCTCACTGGGTAACACAAATGACCCATCACCTAAATTACCATAATTAACAGGTGTCCTGCATTGAGCCCCTTGTGCTGCTTGGGCAAAAGCTGTCCTGCTTCCTTCTGACTCTCGGGCTTTGTTGCAGGAGTCGTTAGATAACTTGATCATGGAGGGTGACAACATTGTCTCAGCTGCCCGAAAAGCCATCATCCGACACGACTATTCGGCTGTGCTCACTATCTTCCCCATCCTTAAACATCTCAAGCTGATGAAGCCAGAATTTGACCAGGTCTTGCAGGTAAGCGTTATGAGACTGGAGAGGGTCCTGTGTCTTGGGTTGTCTGGAGAACTTTTTGAAAGGGATGATCACAGTGTCTTTGAAGAAAGATGTGTAGCTTCTGCCCTCCAGCATGGACTGGAAGTGACACAAATGCAGCTTGCTCCTTTCTGTGGTGATGAACCAGCAACTTGGCATCTCAAGCAGTTCTTTTCAGTTCAAGACGTGACCTGGGGATGGACCATCTACATTAATCTGTTGTATACGTGGTGTTTCATCCCTGTTGAGCTTAGTTTAGACTCTGCTTGCTGAATACTGGAAGATGGGCTGCTCTGAGGACAGCCTGCTTAGACCATGCCACAAGGTTCTCCAGGTATCAAATATGGCCTTTCCATCTGCTTCCAGCTGGTGACTTTGATGCACCAACCTCCTATATCAGGTATTGCATTAGAGGAAATATTCTGGTAACTGTTAGGGTCACAACATCTTTTCATCCTGACTGGCTGAGGAATGCAGAATTTCACACATTGTTGATGGTGCTTTAAATATTTTCCTGGCACATGGAGGACTGAGAATGAGATGCTGGGCTAGAGGATCAGGGAAGGTAGATGCTGAATGGAAGTTCAGATACTGTTTGTTTTCCCTCTCTGATCTCTGATATGGGACTATTCCAGGGAACTGCAGCAGGCACTAAGAACAAACTGCCGGGGCTGATCACTTCCATGGAGACCACCGGTGCGAAGGCCCTGGAAGAGTTTGCAGACAACATTAAGGTAGGATTCTCCTCAATGTTCTCTCTTAGCAAGAGCAGCAGGCTTGGCAGAGGGGTTTGCTGAGCAGCACCCCAAATTTAGTGTTCTGCTTTCCATAAGGCCACATAGTTTCTGACTGTAAAGCAGGCCTGTGCTTGCTGCATCACTTTGCTGCAAATACCAAATGCCTGGTGCTGATTTCAAATACAGGAGACCTCTGCCTAAGACCTTTAATGGGCATGCTACAAATAAATTGCCATGAGCTTCCAGGCCTCTGCAGATACCAAGTCAATCTCAGAATTTAATCCTATTTAAAAAGGAAGAAAAATTGCTGGCTTCAAAAATTTTGGAGGACTCAAGTTAAAATGTGAATGCACTGCCTGGTAGGTGAACATTTGATGCTCACATGCTGAACAAACCCCTGTGGTTCTGAGCTACCATTCTGAGTGCCAGGAGATGGCACTGCGAGCACTGGGTCTGAGGATGTTGAGAGAGGATGATAGACAAGCCTACAGCTCACTTGCAGCAGCAGTTGTCTTGTAGATGACTTTAATTTTCTTACATGCTTACCTTATGTCTCTCTCTTCCCTTCTTAGAATGATCCGGACAAGGAATATAATATGCCAAAAGATGGGACAGTTCATGAACTCACCAGTAATGTATGTGATGAAGAGTTGAACCATCCTTTGTGAAAAACAACTTCTGAAATGGTTTTAGAAAGAGCAGTAGGGAAATGTCTTAAGTTAAGCTGTCTTAGTTTTGGAAGGGCAATTAACTGGCTTCCATGGAGAGATTAGCTAGTTACCCTTGCTAAGCCATGATGTGACTGTGTGGGTAAAACCCAGCAACTCAAGGGAGTGTAGTGGTTTGTTTCTAGAAGGCTCTTAAGTGTGGAGGAACAAGTGGTCCTTCATGATCCTTAATACCGGAGATAGGAGAAGCAATGTTGGTTACTTATAACCTCCCTCCCTTGCTTCCAGGCCATCCTTTTCCTACAGCAATTGTTGGATTTTCAGGAGACAGCAGGTGCCATGCTGGCATCGCAAGGTACATATGTGCATGGGGTTTGCTTGGGCATGCAGTTCCTTCCCCAAATTGTCTGGATGTCTCCCCTAAAAAGATCAAACCTCCACATGCACTATGAGCTTGTTCTTCTCCTGTCCTTCACCCTGTGGTTTGTCTTGTCCTCCTATCTGCCATGACCATGTAGTTGGTTATCTGGAGAACTCCAGGGGATGCAGAGAGTTTCCACGTTTGCCTTCCCACACTTGCTCCTACCACATACCCTTGGGATGGTGTTTATTGCTCATGGACTTTGTGGTATCAGGAGAGGAGAATGCCTTGGTCGTTGAGCTTTAGATCTGTTACTGGGCTGGTCCCCTGTGACTGTACTGGAGTGAGGGTGGCTGGTCCAGCTGAGTCAGCTTTAGTTTAGGCTGTGCTGCCCTTCTCTGCCACATCTTCTGGTCAGAATATAACAGCAGCAGCAATAATCTGCTCAACATCTAGCTGTGCTCCAGCTGGGACTCTGGTTAGACTCTGCCTCTCCTCTGTGATCTCCAGCTCCGTTTGTGGCCTTGAAGGGACTCCTGCCTGCTCTCCTGTGTAGCTGTGGCTGCTCTGTGTTAATATCTGCTTTGTTCTCAAAGGGATGGTGGTCTCTAACCTGTCTTTTTTGCACTTTGCATTTCTTTTTCTCTTTCCTCCCTCCCCTTTTCTCTCTGCTCTGCCTAATCTTTGTAGTTCTTGGGGACACATACAATATTCCTTTAGATCACAGAGGTAAGCAGACTTACCCACACGTACCTGGTCATTTTGCCTTGGACTCTGGTGATGTATGTTAATTCTTTATCCTCCAGGAGTGGTAAATAAGTTAACACATAATTGAAAAGGAAAAAAGGGGAGGGCAAGTAACTCTTGCCAGTGGGTTGGAGAGAATAGGGAGGGCTTGTCACCAGCAGACAGTGAGGGATGTCACATGAGCTGGAGCAGGCTAAAGCCGTGGCGCTGAATCTCTTTGGCACAGACAGCAAATTGGCCCAGCTGGTGTCATGCTTCATCCCGTGTGCGCTCCGCTCCTCATTGTCCAGCTCCCAGCAACAGGAGCCTCGAGGCCTTTCCCATGGGGTGCTTCTGAACTCGGACCACCCGAGCTAGGACCGACTGCCAAACTCTCTGGTGCGGGGAGGAGGAGGTAGCCACCCACGTGTCCTGTGGGACCCATGCCCACAAGCCCTTGAGGTCAGAAAGCCGCCTCTTACGCATAGACAGAGGAACATGTGCCAGCCCGGAGTCGTTGCTTGCACGGGCAGGCTCCCAAGCTGGCGCAGCCCCTCGTACAGAGCAAAGCAGGCCCTCGCAGCAACCATGGGGATGGCTGAAACTTCCCAGAGCCTTTCTCCTTGTTTCAGTTCCTGTTGTGTGCCTGCTGTTAACAGCTCTGGCTTATTTGTTCTCTGATCGCAAATTTCTAGTGCTTAAAAAGCCTTTTTGGGTGGTGGGAGAAAGGACATGGAAGATGTGTTTAATGACTCTATTCCTCATCAAGACTCTGTCCTCTAAGCACTAGGAAGAAAAGGAGAGATTTCTGCGGGGGTGCTCAGCACTTGTTGCAGATACAAGGGCTGAGGGGTGCAGAACTCTTCCACACTCACCCTGGTTAAGCCACTGACAATTGGTGCTGAAGCCAGGAGCTAATTTCTCTGTCTATGGGAGCTCTGTGCTAATTCCATAGCAACAGGGATGAGGCTTGTTTGAATAGAGGCAGGCTGACCACCCAATACCCCCCTTCCTTGTGGCATGTTAACTGGCCTAAGGCTCTTTTCTTTTCAGAGACCAGCTCTTCAGCTAGCAGTTACAGCTCGGAGTTCAGCAGGCGGCTGCTGAGCACCTACATCTGTGAGTATTCACACCAACCCGTTGCTGCCCTGTGCCTGTCCTTCACTTGGCTCGTTCTTGGGTGAAGAGCACAGGCTGCGTTTCTTATGCCATGTGATCTTTCTGTGTTTGAGCTTGAGTCTGATGGGAGGGATAGATAAAGTATCAAAGTAAGAGTTTAAGGCTGTTACAGCTGGACAGGACAGAACACAGTGCAGCAGCTCACTGTGCTGCAGAGCTGTTGTCATCAGTTGTCTCATACCGTTCTGACCTGGTGCTTTGCACCTCCAGCCCCACAGAAGCTCTGAGCTGCCAAAGGGGCTCTAAAAATCTTGTGTTTTATAGTGAGATAGCGAGATGAGTTCACACTGCTTCCTTGTACAGGTACAGTGAGAATCAGGTCCATCAGATTCTTTGGAATCTGAGCCTGTTTCATGGTCAGACTGAGTTGGATCGCCCATGCTGGTCCTGGGACTTATTCTGAAAACAGAAGGCAATGGTATTGCCACTTGCAACAAAGGTGTTAGTTCACACTGGGGGTTTTGGTGACTTCCTGATAAAAGATGTGCCTAAGGCTCTTAGAGTTGTTAAGTATATGTGATTGTACCCTTGTCTATATGTGCCGTTGGGGCTGTGCTGTTCACTTTGCTGTGGGCCCACAGCAACAGTACAGAGCACTCTGTTTGGATTGTCAGTAACAAGAAGTTTCAGTGCAAAACTTTTAGTCCTCTCTTTCTCCCTCTTTTAGGCAAAGTGCTGGGCAACTTGCAGCTTAACCTTCTTAGTAAATCCAAGGTTTATGAAGACCCAGCTTTGAGTGCCATTTTCCTGCACAACAACTACAACTACATTCTGAAATCTCTGGAAAAGTAAGTGTGTATCCAGGTAGATATCCCTGAAGTGTAGGCTGGTTTTGGAGCAGGGCTCTGTATTGATTGCATTTGCTTGCTGACCTGTCTCATCTCTGCTCTATCTTCCACTCTTGAAACTGCCCATTTGAAACCTTTGCACCATTATAAACATCGCATTGCACAAGAGTGGAAGATAAAAGCATCAGAGATGGCCTTAGGTTTCAGAGAATCCTTTCATCTTGGGAGGACTGAGGGCATGGCTTTGGAAAGTAAATTGGAGTAGCTTTTTGTCTCCCAATTTATGCATTTATCAAGGAAAGGTTTATTGGAAAGGTCTTCTTGTTAGGGGCTTGAAATGTTACCATCCTGCTAGCAGCCCTGAGAGCAGATGGCTCATGTGCTTCTGCAGGTTTTCTGTTCTTTCAGGTCTGAGCTGATCCAGTTGGTAGCTGTGACACAGAAGACAGCTGAGAGGTCTTACCGAGAGCTCATCGAACAGCAGATCCAGACCTACCAGCGCAGGTCAGGCAATGTCCTCTGCTCTTCCTTATTTATGTCAGTTTGAAAGCTCCTTGGGAGCTGCTGCTGCTGGAGCAGTGGGAGAGATTAGCCTAAACCAGAACCTTGTCTAAAACCAAAGCCAAGTATTTTGGTTTCCAGGCAGTTAATTTAACTTGTGAAGGGGTCACTGTTGAAAGTTTTGGAGTGTGTATTTTCTGGGGTGGCCCTTGGGTCATGGATGAAGACATAGATGTTCTGGTGAGACATAACTCTTTCTCTTTGCCTCTTTCCTATCTCATTTCAAATGCAGTTGGTTGAAGGTCACAGAGTACATCTCAGAGAGAAACCTGCCTGTCTTTCAACCAGGAGTGAAGGTGAGAGGATGGACAAGGATGGCTTTGAGATTATAGAGATTGCTGGAAACATCTTGTCCTTTGTCATATTCAAAAATTCCCAGAAACCTTCTTTATATCTTGTGCCAATATTGCTCTGTGGGGTGAATACTGTGCCTGGGACACGATGAAGAGCAGCACTTCCTTCTAACTTCCCCTGCCTCAGATTCATACAAGTCTTTTCATCTCTGCCTCCAATCTTATATTGTTCACCTGGGCAGATGCTTCTATTTTGGATTTGTGAGACCTTCCCTTAGAAAGGGCTAGAAGCATAACAAAGTCTATTTTTAGGTCTGTTCCGGCTGAAAATTACCCTTGTTAAATCTAGCTCAGATGAAAGCCAATTGCTGAATGCGGAGTGTGCTGCTTGCTGCAGCTTTCTTTCCCTGCTTTAAGAGAGGGGATTTAAGCCAAGTAGGTAGGATGGGGAGCTGTGGGCAAACACTGTTTGAAATATGTTTCTGGACATGAAATAAAATTATTTGCTTCCTTTTTGCAGCTCAAGGATAAGGAGAGGCAGATGATAAAGGAGCGCTTTAAGGTAAGGAGTTGTTAAATGACGTAAAAAACATCCCCTTGTTCATTGGGCCAGGCAGACCAAGGGTCTGCTTAAGGAGGGGATCTGTCTGTTGCCCATCAGCGGTGGAGGACATCAGATTCATTAAAAAACTGTGAGATTGCAGACAGGACACTCACTGAGTTTTACTTTGGGACAGGGTTTTAATGATGGGCTGGAGGAGCTGTGCAAGATCCAGAAGGCCTGGGCAATCCCAGACGTGGAGCAACGGGACAAAATCCGCCGGGCACAGAAACACATTGTGAAAGAGACCTACGGTGCCTTCTTGAACAGGTGATGGCTTCTTCCAGTGTTGTCCTCTTTTATTTGGATTTACTGAGGTCTCTGGACCCTAGAGTAGCCCAAGCTGAGGCGTTTTTCTGCTGTCCTGCCTCAGCTTCTCAGCCTGGCACACTAAAACATCCCCAAGCTGAACTGTACTGGTTGTGAATGTCTGTCATCCTGATTCCTTAGTCAGGGTGAGTGCAGATGTTCTAGCTAGCACAAAACTCTGAGCCACCCTGGGCTGTTCATGCAAACCTCAGGAGACCAGCTGTAACCAGGTCACTTGCTCCCAACAAGGCGCCCAGTCAGATTCAAGTGGGATGTGCTGGAGTGGAGCCGATTTGTGGCAGAGGAGGAGACAGTGCGTCTCTTGGCATTCCAGTCATTTGTCACCTGGATGTTGTCTTCCTTTGCAGATACGGCAACGTGCCATTCACCAAGAACCCTGAGAAGTACATCAAATACCAGGTCGACCAGGTGGGGGAGATGATCGAGAAGCTGTTTGACACGTCAGCATAAATCTCTGCAGCTGCCAAGTACACGTCTGCACTCCCTCAGCAACCTTTGGGACTCCCTTCTCTTCTCCCCTGCCCCATTGTGGTGGGCAGGGTGTTATACTTGTATTTATCAGATTTATAAACCTGTGGAAACACTACCCTCATGGCTGTCTTTGGCTGCTTCTGTGGAGCAAAGTCTCTAGATGGCCACTGTGCTGCTGTGTGGGACATTGTGTTTGTGCAGCTTCAGGCCTGGGTATAAATGTTCATGCTCTGCACAGCAGACATGGTGTGTAAAAAAAACCACCTGAAAACCTCGTGTGTACTGTTCTTGTGTGTAGAACAGGAGGCTGTAAGCTCCACATGGTGCTGCCTGTGCTTCCATAATGGGTTTTGGGAATCTCAATTCTGTAGGATCCCAAAGAATTTTCCCATTGTTACTCTTAATTATTTCAGTGATAGGATGAGATGCAGATTCTGGGGTATGGTGATGCCTGGACGTGGTGGTGCCTGCCAGGCCTGCAGTCTAGTTATGTACAGGGGATGTTTTACCCCAAAGCTTCAGATCTGTCCCGTGGCAGTTCCCTGTCTTCCGTGAGGCCACGATAGGAACATCGTGGCAGCTTGGACTGGTGACAGCTGTGAAACCAGAGGGAGCTCCATGGTGTCCTGAGTGGTTGCTACTCTCTTGACCAGAGGCAGATTATGTGTGGAAGTGTTTCCATACCCATTTCTGCAGAGCACTCTCTGCCTATCCCTGTTTTAGTTTGTTTCCCATCTTTTAAATCTTATGCATCTCTTCCCTGCAAGCAGCCAAGTCCGGTCCCTTCATTTAACCCATGTGCATCACATGAGAAACAAGTGCAGCTCTCCTGCGTGTCTTGGAGTCTGGGATGTCTTTGCATCAAGGCCTTTCAGAACTTTGAAGCACATACGTGTTTCTGTGGTCTCTGGCCAGGCACCTCCTCCTCCAACCTTGCTTGTTCCTGCTGCTTGCTCTATTAATGGGATCTTGGCCATTATTTGTGCAAGGGAACACCTGAAATACAGCGTTTCCATAGAGCCAGGAGTGCTCACAATAGCTGCTGCTTTGCAATTTGGAGCAAATCCATTATTCACCTAAGCCCACGTTTACATGAGTGAGTGTGCGCTGGTGTAATTAACCCAGCAGTGGAAGAGCTGCAGTGGTTGTGTTGCTGTTCGGGGCACTGCAGACAGACAAGGCTGACATGGGCATGGACTGTGGAGTGAGAACAAACAGCAGAAAGGTGGAGAGTTGTGTTTTAACCCTTCTGCTGTTGTGCATCCACCAACACCAACTCTGCCTCTTTTCCTAGCGGGGTGGCTGCTCCGTGTGGTGAATGTTGCAACGGTGAGGGGGCCTGTTCTGTGGGGACATCAGGGCTGCACATCCTGGGAAGGGTCTGATGCTGGTGGATAAGAGAAGCCACGTGGCAGAGAGCAGGGAGGTGACAACCTGTCTTGCCCCATGTCACACGGGAGTTGGATGTTAGAGCCTGGATGACAAGGCAGATCCTGTGGCAGACCCAGTTGCTTGTCTGGGCTGTACTTTCCACGGATGTTTTTCACGATGCTCTGACCTATCTAAACCACTCATACCGCAAACAGAGATTTTGGTGCTGGCCATTCTTCTCTTTCAGCATCAAGAGCCTCTCAAAGGCTGGCAGCTGCTGGACAGAGTGGTTTTTAAGCATAAGCAAAGCACTGCTGGCTTGTGTTATGTGTGATGTCGAGCCTCCTGGATACACACGCTGACATTGACCAGAAGGAGCTGGATTCCATCTTTCTGGATCTGTTTTTGACACAGCAGGGGTCTGATCTGAATTCCTTCTCCCAGGAAAGCAGGTGGAACTTGTTGATGTGCTCAGGCTGAGGCTGTAAAACATATTTTATTGTAGCTGATCCTGGGGTGAGGAGATTAACCTGGAATGGTGGCAGGCACAGCCAGGAAGGGGGAGCTTTGCTTGGAGCCTTTCCTAGAGCTGAGCTGTAGTGCAGGATGGTACCCTCCCTGTGCTGCTGCTCCTGAGCTAACCAGAGCTCAAAGAAAACATTAAATCCTGTAGGGTCTGGGATAGCACCACATCGTGTTCTCTGGAGGCTTTGGGAATGCCTCTGTGTGTCCTAATCTGAAAGAGGCACCTCTGGGATTTGCTGTCAGCCCATTTCCCCAGGAAAGCTGTACTAGTCTGGGGCTGGGGAGAAGCTGGTCTGGCTCAGTGTGGGGAGATGCAGTCAGAGAATGGGATACAGAATGTCCTGCTCCCTTTCTGGTCTCCCTGTTACCAGCACCAGAAGTTGGCTGGGTTGTTTTCTACCCCAGGGATGCTCTGGTCACATCTGGAGGAAGGAGGAGGGGTGAGGGGATGCTCTGGGGAGACCCTGGCTTGGTGGCAGCCGTGCAGTGAGGAGTAGCTGGAGGTGGCGAGTAACCAAGGGAAGAGGTGGCCTCTGCTGCTTTCAGGCGTATGGCCCTTAGGTGAGAGCTCAAGACCCTCATTTTCCCTGAGCTAAAGGGGAAGAGGAGCCACCCAGTCCCTGTTTCTCCATCCAGTCTCCAACTCACCCGGGCTCTAACCCTTCCTGCACCTCCTGCCTCTGCCCTGCGCAAGGAAGGAACTTGTGGAGGTGGATGGGTTCCCAGCCCTGCCAACCAGCTGCTGCAACAGCTGGAGCTGCTCTGGGAGCAGCAGCCCGCTTTGGGCAGAGCCACCCCTTCCTGGGCTGGGAGCAGGGGGACCTGCTCACCCAGGCTGACCTCAAGTGTCCAAGTCGCATCCAGTGCTGCGCAGTGCTGAGGAATGGCTCCGCGTGCTCCTTGGCTTTTTATGGTAAGGAATGTCTTTGCAACCCATTAAATACAAGTGATCATGGCAGCCAGCACCATCCCTGTTACTCTCTTACCGTTGAGCGCTTCACACCACCCCCTCACTCTATGAGCTGAGCACAGAGCTGTGAGTGATGCCGCAACTGTGGGAAGGGGCCACAAACCCGACCTGGGGGTGCCCCATGACACTGGGGCTGATTCCCCTCTGCCCTCCCCACTGTTCCCTCCCTACAAGGTTCCTGTGGGGTGTAACACCCTTCCCTGCCTCCTGTTCTGCTCTGGGGGACATGTCTCTGATTCCCAGGGGCTTGGGGCTGGAGCCCCATTGCTTTTGCTGCAGGGGCCAGGTGGGGGGGACATGGCAGGGTCTGGCTCTGCTATCTGCTCTTGTGGCTTGCTTGGTAGTGACTGTTATGTTGGGGCTGCAAAAGAGGTTTGTCAACCCCCCCTGGCATGGGGACCGGCAACTTTGGGGCTCCTCAGAAGCTGCAAAATGAGCAGCCTCCTGTGGCAAAGCCAAGCTGAGGGGCAGCAGCTATTGGTGGTGTTGCATTGTGTGTGTTTTGGAGAGGTGACCTGTCCCCTTTTCTCCTGCAGAAGCAGGTCCCCAGAGACCCAGCTCTGCTGCTCAGAGTTGTCCCCCAGCCTGGGGATTGAGAGCTTGGTGGCTGGGCTGTGGCCCCGGCTTTTCCCACAGTGGCACCAGGAGCCTCCTCAGGGCTGGGCAGAGAGTTTGGGGTGCATCCGGCTGCCCTGTGCCTGGCCCTGCTCCCCACCGGTCCCCTAGGCATGTGTGCTGGGTCACGCTGAGCACCAGTAGCGAGAGCAGCAGCAGCACTGGTGCAGCCCCAGAGGTTTGCTCCTTCTTTCAGCTCCTTCCTCCCGACACCCCAGCTCTTGTCCCGTGGTGAGATAAGATACCTGGGAACCACACCAGTTCCTTCTCCCCCCGCCACCACCCAAAAAAGAAAAGATGTGCTCTGGTGAGGAGCTCAAAATACAATGCATGGATGAAGGTTTGCTGGATAGTTTATATATCCATGAGATGGTTATTTTTATTTTCTTGTGAACACTATAAAAAGACGAACTTAGGAGCAGCTCCCAAACTTTCTGGGAACTCAACTCCGCATGAAGGAGAACAACCAGGGCTAAAAATTGAGTGTTGACTCTGTGGGGCTTCCCCTGGTGCGACCCAGGGACTGGCACCACGATGCCCTGCAGCATCTCAGGTTGGGATCTGTGGGTGCAGCTGGGCATGAAGGGGAAGCAAAAGAAACAGGTCTGGGGGGAGCAGGGTTGGTGTATCCTCTGCCATGGCATGAAGGGACGGGAGATGCTGCACCCCCAGCCATGCCAGCACAGGGACCCCTGTCCTTAGGGAAAGTGGAGGTGCTGGGGCACTGTCCCCATCCCGTGGCTCTCTGAGCAGAGGTGGATGAGGACAGGAGGAAGATGAGGCTTTTAGGTGCATTTGCATGGCTGATTTGTGTTTTCCCTGGCTGGGAAGGGTTGAGCAGGGGAGATAAATGCAGATATAAGTAATGGAGCTGTTTATACACTTGCTCCCTGTGACTTATGCTGTGAGCAGGCCTAGACTAAATATAATGGTTATTGATATGCGGTAGTGGCTGATTTATGACCCTCTGTGTGGGGACAGGAAGATCTGGTTATAATAACACTAAGTGGGGGAAAACAAATATTTGACTGCCCAAATCTTCCCAGGAAGAAAGGCCAAGTGCTGGGGAGGGATGGAGAGGAGCAGGGCTGTGTTGGGACCTGGACCCCGGAGCAGACCCCCAGGGACAGCCAGGGACCCAGACAGAAATAACGTCCTGCACCCCGTCCCCATCCTGCCATGGGCGTGTCACACGGAGGGAAATCTGTGCAGACAGATTTATACCCTCTGTAATGACTACTTATAGAGACCTGATCTTCATGGGTGCTTGGTGCTGCTGGGGCACAGCCCTGGGCATCACAGGGCTGCTCAGCACAGTCCGTTGCAGCTGTTTTCATCAGCTCCTCTGGCTCTGCTCTGCTGCAGCATTTTTGAAAGCGTTAATTGATCCTATTCCAGTGATGTTCTTCAGCTCACAAAACGATCTGTCTTTAAATAAAACCCTTGGCTGCTGGTGGTCATGGGGCTCAGCCCCTCGTGGAGCCTTCGCAGCGTTTAGAGCAGGACACACGTGAGTCACATCAGCCTCTCGTGTGCGGGTTTGGCTGCATTAAGGGGAGAATGGGCCATTCCTCACGCTGCAGTGGTTCCCCTGCTTGATGGATGTGCTTGGACAAAACCCATGGCTTCAACCCCCACACTGGCCACAGGTTCCCTTGGGCCAGCGGGTCCCACCACCCCTCCAGCACCCACCTTTCCTCTGCTGTTGACCAAGGGGCATCACAAGACAGTGGGACATGGGATGTGGAATAGAGGGTTTATTGTGGCTTCCCGGCTGACCGGGGTCCCTAGGCACTCACACAGCCCCGGCTGTCCACCCTCATACTGTGGGAAAGCAGTGCTGGTGCTTGTCTTTGCTCTTCCCTGCAAGCACCGTGCCTGGGCTGAGGTGCTGAGCTGTGCCCAAGTTGTCCAAAAGCATTAAAAGGCCCTGTCCTTTCCCATGGGACCACAGCTGTGCTCCCCTGGCAAGCAGTGCCAGTCCTTGGTGACCCCTAGGTGATGAGCCACGGTCAGCAGTGCCCTGTGCCCTCAGCAGTCCCACACTCGGGCCATGGCACTTGTCGCAGCTCTGGGTGCTGTTTCCAGCCACGCTCTATCTTGGGGAAACTTCCCCCCAGTCCATAAGCCCCAGGGAGAGGTTAAAGCCCAACCAGCACTGACTGCGCCAGGAAGGTTTATCTCTGGATTTCCATGTTTCTCTCCTGCATTTTCCTACCTGAGCTGGATTTGTGCCTGTGTGGCTGTGGCCGGCGCTGCCCTGGGACGCAGCTCCTGAACTGGGACACGAACAAACCAAAACTTCCCAAATATCCCTAAAAGTGCACCCTGTGAACTCCAGGCAGATGCTGTGTTGGTTGGAGGGACCAAAGCTTTCAGTAGGCTCCAGGTGTAGATGCAACAGGGTGTAAGTCGATTACACCCGAGAGCTGATTTGGGGTTTGATCTCTCCACTCCCAGCTCAGTGGAAGCAAATCCTGCCCTCGGATCCTCGGTTGGTCGCTTGGCTGAGTCCACAGCCAACAGCATTTCTTTAGCAGTTATGATATCTGGGTGCATTTGAATGAAAAGGGTACGATTTCAAGCATTTTAACCCAAAATGTAGCTCATCCCCAGCCCTGCGATGCTGCAGGAGGCTGCAAAGGTGGGAAGGAGCTCTGCTAGGTGACACTGAAGGTGATGAAGGAACCATCTCCTTTCTGCTGATGTCCCACTGGCTCTGGGACCTTGCAGTGCAGGGACGAGCGGCTGCGCAGGGCTTCGCTGCCGTGGGTCACCTCGCTGAGCTCTGCCTCCAGCGTGCTGACGGTGTTTGTCACTTGGGCCACGTGCACCTTGTTGGCTGCCTTCTTGCGCAAGAGGCAGATGAAGATCTGCTTGAAGCCCTTGCGGAAGTGTTTGGAGACCAGGGCATAGACGATGGGGTTCACGCAGGAGTTGGCGTAGGAGATGAGATGCGAGAGGATGCGCAGCACGTATGTAGCATGATTGAGGGGGAAGTATCCGAACCAGACGCAGAGGATGACCAGGTGATGGGGCAGCCAACAGAGGCAGAACAGGATGGCTACAATGATGATCATCCTGGTGACCTTCCGCTTGGCCTTTTTGGACTCTGACATGTCTTGGAGAGGGTCCACGGACCTCCACAGGTAATGAATAGTCCGCACGTAAGTGAGGCTCAGGATGAGCACTGGGATGATGTAGCTGAAGACGAAGGTGCATATGTCCATGACCTTGCGCTGGGAGATCTCCCAGATGGGGTGGCAGACGGTCAGGTTGGCCAACTGGAACTCTTGGTAGTAGCTCAGGTAAGGGCCTGAGAAGATGACAGAAAGCCCCCAGATGAAGCAGATGGCTGTGAGGGCATTTCTGGGTGTCCTCAGCTCCCTGGAGTGCAGGGGGTAGCGTATGGCCAAATACCTGCATGAGAAAGAGAGAGGGACACAACTGCAGGAGAGCACAGAGAGCTGCTCCAGGAGCAGACTGGAGAAAGGGCAGAAGTGATGGGTTTGAGCTTTCCAGGGCAGTTAGTCCCACAGTAGATTCCCTGGTGTTTCTCAGAGTCCCTGTGCAGCACAAGGGGGCGAGGAGGATCCTTTCCTGTGACACTGTCATCACCCTCTCATCTCCCAGTGATGCTTGTGGGGAAGGCAGGGATGGTCCCTTTCTGTCCCAGCAAATCCTCACTTGATCATCACTTTGGCACAAGTGACAATGGTGGTGAGGATATGGAGGCAGCAGCAAGTCCCAAGGGTCCCCAGACACCCCCTTCCTCACGCTGACATGTGCAAAAGCACATCACCCTTTTTCAGTTCTGCAGTTAGCTGGTTCCTTAACTGTGCCCAGACCCAGAGCCTCACGCAAGCCCCTAATCGCTTGACAGCTCCATTCCTCCCAGCGCCGTGGGGTGTGGGAGGAGAGGCAGACCCTGGGTCTGGTTCAGTTCCTGGTGGGCTGGGGGGTCTGTCCTGGCAGCCAGCGTGGTGCTGTGCCGGGACGGCAGGATCCAGCCCTGCTCGGGGGCTGTTGTGACTCTTCCCAGGGGACTTTCACAGGGTCTTTCCACATCCCACTGTCTCACGCGTTTCGAGCACCCAGCAGAGCAGTACCCAGAGCTCCCTGCCTCTTGCTGTGGGGCAGTAACTCACCAGCCCTTGCAGAGCCCAAGGCTGAGCTGGGATGGGGTAAAACACAGGCAGGAGCAACAGGCTGCCTTCTACAGAGCTTCCTGGCTAAAACCCACCGTGTGACAGTCATTGGGACAAGGGACAGCACTGGGACAGAAAGGGACTTTTTGCTAATAAAAGGGGAGGGTGGGAAAAGCAGTGTCCCAGTTCAAACATCTCAGTGTCTTCTCCTCCCCAAGGTTTGCCCTGTTCGCTGTGGGTTGTTTGGAGGGTAGGGGCTCACTCCTCTCATCCCGGGGCTGCAGAGGGACTAAACTTTTTCTCTCTGCTTTTCTATCCACCCTTCAGCTGCCAGAGCCTACTGATAAACCCCAGTCCTACAGCTTCAGGGTCTGAAACCCTCCCCAGCTGGGTACACGAGGTCAAATCCAACCCTCTCTGCTAGATCCCATCCCCAGTGGTTGCATTTCCCTCCACACATGAACTGGGAAATGCGCCTGGATTCCCCTGGGAGTCTTGGGAGGTCACAGCAATCGGGGCTTGGCTCCAGGGGACTCTGTCACTTCTCTTGCCTGGGGGGGATCCAGATAGGTGGGACTCTCAGGGTGCAGGGAGCCCCCCCATCCCCTTTCCTACCTGTCGAGGGAGACGGTGGCCAGGGTGAAGCTGCTGGCATACATGGTGAGGTAGATGAAGAAGTGGACGGCCTTGCACATGAAGGCCCCGAACACCCAGCCCTCCAGGGTGTAGATGGTGGCTTGGAAGGGGACGCAGAAGAGGATGAAGCAGAGGTCGGCCACCCCCAGGTTGAGGATGAAGAGGTTGGTGGTGTTCTTCACCTGCCCGTTGCGCAGCAGCACAGCCAGGACCAGGCAGTTGCCCACTGTGCCCACGAGGAAGATGAGGAGGTATAGCAGTGGGATGATCACCGACTCGGGCTGCCAGCCCCCCTCCGAGCCTGTTGCCGAGCTGTTCATGGCTGGAAGTGCACAACAAGTGTTCACGGAGCGCACAGCGGGGATGGACGGAGGAGCGTGCGTGGAGATTGCACTGGAGGTGCGCAGAGGGGGCGCAGAGATGTGACACGGATGCACGGGAAAGGGGATGCACAGAGAGTGTGGTGGGGAGGGATTGCACAGGGAAGGGGTGCACCGAGAGCACAGCAGGGAGGGCAGCAGGGATGCAAAGGAAAAGGGGGTGCACAGAGAGTGCAGCGGGGAGCGTAAGGGGCATGCACGGGAAAGAGGTGCCCGGAGAGCACACGGGAGATTCAGGGGAAAGGGCTGCACGGAGAGTGCGGAGAGGAACCCGGTGGGGCACAGGCAGGGCCGGCCGGGGTTAGCGGGGGATGCAGGTGGGATGCAGGGGGAGCCCCCGAAGTGCGGGAGGGATGCAGGGGGGTGCACGGGAGCCGGGCGCCCTTCACCTCCTCCGGGTCGGCTGGGAGCCCGCTCGGTGCGGCTCGGCGGTCGGCGCGGTCCCTCCCGCCGGCGGAGCAGGGGAGGCTCCGGGGCGGGGGCTCCCGCCCGGCCCCGCACATCGCGCCCCCAGCCTGCTCCGCCGCGGCCCCGGGGGGAAAGCCCGCTCCCCACGGGCATAAATACCCCCCCACCGCGGCAAAGGGGCTCGGATCAGTTTGCTGGAGGGGTGAGAGGGCTAAATTCGGTGGGGCAAAATGTCCTTCGGTGATGCAACCCCCAGGGAAGGGGCTGAGGTAGCGGGGCTGGGCACCCCAAAGGGAGCTAGACACCCAAAACGGGGTGTCCGGGTGGTTTTCCTTGTTACTCCTCCCCGCAGTCACTGGGAGAGGGCTTGTCTAACCCCAGGGGCTGTGTGGTGTAAATTTTTAGGAATGAGGGTCCTCTTGGACTGCAAATGTATACGTTGTCCAACATAGAGCTAAATCCTTGCACCAAAACACTCCAGAGGAGAGCTCAGGTTTGCAGGAGAAACTTTATTTTTCCCCAGGAGTTAGGGATCAGGGTAATTCACTGCAGTGATAACAAATCATTTTCACGACTTTCTTCCTTTCCTGCCTGCAAAATTGCCTGGTTTGTTCCTTCAGAGCCTTCACAAATGGAAGGAGCATCTCCTGGGGAAAGCCCAGCCCCAGGGGGCTCTCACCCTTCAGGAGCTGCCCCAGCTCCCTGTGCCCTCAAACACCCACAGCGGGGCACTAGTATTTGGGTTTATTGACAATGGTGGTGACTTTGGTCTCCCTTGAGCTGCGGGCAGTTTGCAGGGAGGCCAGGTCTATGCTCTCGCTGCAGTGAGAACAAACTAATAATGGGAGAAACAGTTACTTTCCAAACACCAGCACAACTCACAACCCGCAGCACTTTATGCAAAGATCTGTGGCAGGATCGTCCATCCAGAAGCTGCAAAATAAATTCCTGGTCTGAGATGTAAATGGGTTATTTGGGCAGGAGTGTGGCAGGCTCAGGCTCTGGCCTCTAAGGGTGTCCGAAAGCAAAAGGAAAAGGCAGGTTGTAAGGGTATCAGCCTCTCAGGCTGCAGGGGCTGGTGGCACAGGGGTGGTGTGTGCCTGGCGTGAGTCCCTGGAGCTGGTAACTCTGCGGATTCATTCTTCACAGCTCTCTCTGCAACACCAGAGGCAGCTCAGACCCACTGCCTTGCTGTAAGGCTTTTGTGAGAGGCTCCACTTGATGCAATGGCACAGGCTTGTGTTGTCCTCCTCTCCCTCTGCCCTGGAGGAAGAGCAGAGCCGGCTTTGCAGCAGGAATCCACTCACTGAGCCAGCAGCTGACAGCTTTATCCTCTTGCTTACAGACTCCAGAGGAGCAGCACAGCTTCACGCCAGCAGACGCGGAAGGCAGCGTGGCAGAAACGTGCCCACACTAAACCCGGTGGCTGTTCGGCCATCGGAGCGGGTCCCTCGGCGTGTGACGTGCGCGTGTTTGCGTCGGGGCGTCCGAACGCGGGTGCTGCGGTGCCAACCTCATCCCGGCCTGTCCGAACCACTGCGGCTGTGAGAGAGGAGCAGGCACTGGTAAAACACGCTTTGATTGCTGTGTTTCTGCTTGGACCGAGTGTTGTCCTGAAACACAGGCTGGTTTAGAGGGGAGCAGATCCCTGGGAGATGCGGTGGAAACCCAGAGCAGACGGAAACATATAATGGTTGCGTTTGCGTGAGTATTTAGGACGGTAGGTATTCAGAAAAAAGTGTGGTGTTTGTGCCTAAAGATGTATCTCAGAGCCAGCCCCGCAGAGCAGCTTTTCATGGAGGTCTTCAACCTCCACCCCAAAATCACATTTATTTTAGTGGGAAAGACTCAGTTTCGCTGAGTTTCACCGCCTGGCTGGCGCTGAGCAGGGCAGAGCCAGCCCTTGAGCGGGAATATGGGGAAGCCTTGGGAGAGGGCTGGAGGGGGCTGATCCTGGGGCTGGGGGGGTGACCCTGCGGCAGAGGGTCAGGGCTGGGGGCCCGATCCTGGCGACTGCTTTGGGACCTGGGGTGTCAGTCCTGGGGTGGGTGAAGGAGACATGGCTGGAGGGTCAAGTCCTGGGGGCTGATTTGGGGGTCAGCCCTGGGGTGGTTGATGCTGCAGCTGGGGGGTGACCCTGGGGCATCAGCCTTGGGGCAGAGGAAAAGGATGGGGGGGGGGGTGCTGGTGGGTCAGCCCCGGGTTGGGTGTGGGGGTAAGTGCAGGAGACCCCA
This sequence comes from Streptopelia decaocto, assembly GCF_964273445.1. NCBI lineage: Eukaryota > Metazoa > Chordata > Aves > Columbiformes > Columbidae > Streptopelia > Streptopelia decaocto. The sequence continues at coordinate 6,830,897 of NC_138671.1, read as the reverse complement.
ATCCAGCCGGGGCGGGGGCACTACCCAAATCCCGCGTGCGACCCCGATCCCAGATCGGGGCACCCGCGCCCCGGCTCCCCCGGCCGGGTCCTCCTCGATCCCATCTTCCCCCGCGGCGGCCGCGCTCCCCACGGCCTCTCTTCCCCCGGCCCATGATGCAGCGCGGCGGCGGCAGCCCGGGCGCAACATGGCGGCGGAGCGGCAGGGCAGCGGCGGCCGCGGCGGGGCGGGAGCCGGCGGGGGAGGAGGCGGCGGCGGCACGGAGGAGAACAAGGAGAACGAGAGGCCGGCGGGGCCGCAGGCCGGCAGCCTCGGCGACAGCCTGGGCCTGGAGAGCATCCTGCGCGGTGCGGTGCGGTGGCGGCGGGCGGACGTGGCAGGCCCGGCCGCGTGGGCGGACGTGGCGGCCGCGGCGGGAGCGCGGGGCCCGGGCGGGGGGCACGGCCCGTGGGGCTGCCCGGGACGGGGCGGTGGAGACTCCGCCGTCCTTGTGCAGAGGGGCCCGCCCAGGCCGCGCTGAGCGGTGCCCCGGGAGTGTCCGTGTCCCCCCTGCCGTCCCTGGGTACGAGGGTTCGACTGGGATGCCAAATGGGGAGTCGGCTTTTCACCTCTGAATTGTGGATTTATGGTGTGAACCGTGGGGTTGTCCTCTGCAGGGCCAGGGCTTGGACTCGGTGATCCTTGTGGGTCCAGCTGGGGACATTTTGTGATGTTAAGCTGCTCGTTTCAAACTGTGTGACAGCTGTCTGCAGCTTCAGAGCAGCCCTGTGCGCTGGACAGCGTGCTGGAGATAGCAGGCTCTCAGTGATCTTCTGCTGGTACTGTTAATGTTCAAAGCGGGCAATAGTGGATAAAATAAATCTAAGAGGCATGTAGAGATGGCAAACTGGCTCCTCCAGATCGGGCACTTCTAAAATCTGATGTGGCACTTAAAGCTTGTGGCGTTTTTCTGTGTAAAACTTCGATGTGAAACTAGTCCAGCTGCACAGCTGTGATAGAGCTGAGTTTCATCTTCTGGGTGAGAGAAAGACTCAAGTGAAATACAGTTGCAGTTTTCCATTTAGTGTGTAGCAGGTGTTGTAAGGTTTGTAACTATTGAATAAGATGCAGACGTAGTGACTGCCCTGATAATGCTAGGAATGCCTGAATCAATGAAAAAGTAAATAATATAGGGGATATGGATGCAGTGAGTAACTGTGCAGGCTGAAAGTCTGAAAAAAACAAAAGTAGACAAACTTCCTTAACAACAGTAAGGACGAGGGTGCTATGTTGAGGCACTGCAGTTTGACTTGTTTGATCTACAAATGCAACTTAATTCAGTATGATAACTATTGATGCAGGTTTTAAATACTTAAGAGACTTTCTTTTAGGTCTAATTCCAAGAAAACACTTTGATAGACATCTGCCACTTAAAACTTTTGAAGTCTGGTCATTTCTTCTGCTATAGTAATAGTATTTCTTTTGATGGTGTCTTTGTATAGGGTGGTTTTGGTTTTGTGGATTTTTGGTAAACCTTAAAAGTGAAATTTGGGGATATAAATAGATATAGCACAGAGATTTGTTTATGGTGGAGATTTTATTTCACAAAATAAGATCTTTGCTATGTAAACTGAATTAATAACACCAGCAAATACTCAGGCGGTCAGTTATACTAGCCCAAATATGTCTGTTGGCAGAGCTTATTATCCTGAAATGAGCTCTGGTAACAGCAAGACTCTTGTGGTTGTCTATAAGAGGTGGTACGCGTGGTGCATCTAGTCCTGGCCTTGGTGACAGCCATAAAGCTCTGAATCAAGCAGTGGAGTCATCAGGTCTCTTGGGAACATCAGTTCTCTCAGCTGTGCATTGTTAGGATGTTTTTGGGTGCCCCTTTGTTCAAAGTGCCTGTGTTTAATGGAACCTATAGAATTCCCTTCTGTTATTTTGGGGTAGAACTGGTAACAGACCATACTGTCCATCTGCCTTAACACCAGTCGCAGTCCTTCAGATTGTGAAGGAGTCTCAGCAGCAGCACGGTTTACGACATGGAGACTTCCAGAGGTACAGGTCAGTAAACACCGGGGATCTCTTGGAGTTACTGGTGTGACTTGGCTCACTTAGTTTAGGATGTAAACCCGCTGTATCAGGCAACAGAAACGATCTGCCAAATAAATACCCCTTGACAGGTTGCTTCATGCGAAGCTTTTTTCCGTTAGATGTCATGTGCTGTGGTTGTTCCGTTTAGGAGGATACAGCCTGGATCTTGTTTCTCCATTGCCCTTTAAGAGCTTGTTTGGTAACACCTCACTGATAATCAATATAATCTTCCAGAACGGAGTGTTCAATAAAGATACGGAAAGGAATTGGACAGCAAGGAGAACATCATTCTGATTTTTCAAGATGAGGAATTATTACTTGTCTTCTTACCATTCTTGTAGTCTATTAACCACTGGTTTACAGGTAGTTTTTGAACTACCTCTTACCCTTTGTCATATATGGAGTTCTTAGTTGCTAAAGTGTTACCTGTTACAGCCGCCAGTAATTTTTTTTAACTGGTTGGACAGAGCAGTAAACAAAACCTAAGTTGTTTTTTTGACCAAACTGACTGTGGTCATCTTTTCTTTAGGGGTTATTGCTCCCGTAGGCTAAGGCGGCTCCGAAAAACTCTCAACTTCAAGATGGGAAACAGGCATAAGTTCACTGGGAAGAAAGTAACTGAAGAGATTCTCTCTGACAACAGGTACAGTCACGGGATGGAATCGAGCATTCGGTATATTAGCGAATAGTTTTGTTTCAGTAATTTATTTTCATGTGATGAAGAGCTAGTGGCAATGTCATAATACTTGTTTGAATGTCGTTATTTTTTCATGAATTTTCCTCTGCCTCGTAGGTATTTGCTGTTGATTCTGATGGATGCAGAAAGAGCCTGGAGTTACGCCATGCAGCTGAAACAGGAAGCAAACACGGAGCCTCGCAAACGATTTCACTTGCTGTCTCGCTTGCGTAAAGCCGTGAAACACGCCGAGGAGCTGGAGCGACTCTGTGAAAGTAACCGGGTGGATGCCAAAACAAAGCTGGAAGCTCAGGTAACCACTGATACTTTGATCTTGTCTTACAGCAAAAGCTGGCTAAGAAACCTTTGGATTTTGGGTGAAGAAATTATTCTCATCTAGCAACGGATAATCCAAATTGGCTGATTCTCGAACTGGATAATGTCTCTCTTTGAATAGCGTGGACTTAAAAATAACTAGTGGTACCAGCCAAGATGGAGAACTTGGTGTTTAGGAGCTGATTATGTATATCAATTGATTGTCCTTTCTTTAAAGAGCAGTATATGTAATAAAAATAAAAAGAATTGAGAGTAACTAAGATGATGCAACACAGCCTAAGAAACTATGTTTATCTTTTGAGTTATCCATTTATTAAATGCCCTAAAGTAGCCACCTAGAACACAAGACTTGTGGCTTTGGTTCCTGGAACACAGAAAGCAAGTGTTGTGACACCAGCCTCTTTGAACAAGGGGCTGCAGTGCTACTCAGTTAATTAAAACTGCCATTTTGCAGCTTATTGCTGGAAAAAACAAGTTTTGTGATGTCAGTGGAACATGTTGATTGCATAGCAAGCAATAAACACCTTTGCTTTCATCTCGTTAGAAATATATCAATGTCAGTTAAAATTTTTAAAAGTAGGTAGCTAGTAACCCACGATCCAAATGAGCTGTCTTCTGTGGGAAGAGCAAATGAAAAGGGCAAGGCTTAATTAATCACTTACTGTAGGCGTCGCAGCAGCCTTTGTACTAAAGGTTGTACAAATGGGGCTTTCGATCTTGGGGGAATTAACTTGGCCTTGCGCGGTCTGCAGGCGTACACAGCGTACCTCACGGGAATGCTTCGCTTTGAACACCAGGAGTGGAAGGCAGCGATGGAGGCTTTCAACAAATGCAAGTGAGTTCCCTCACTTCACCAAATTCATTTCGTAAATAGTATTCGATCAATCTTATGAGTTTATATACTGTATATACAGCAACTCTGTAAATTGTGTAGTTAATCATGCACTTAACTGGGAGGTAACGCTGAAGAAATAGCATCCTCCAGAGTAGAGACACAAACTCTTGCTTTAAGATAGTGTCTCATAACACATACTGCAGTGTTAATAATTATTCTTTGCTGCAGGACCATATATGAGAAGCTGGCCAACGCTTTCACAGAAGAACAGGCTGTGCTGTATAACCAGCGTGTGGAAGAGATCTCGCCCAACATTCGCTACTGTGCCTATAATATTGGTAAGGAAAGGTACCTCATGTCCAACAAAGAACAGGGCTTCTTCACAGAAGAGGAATATTGACTTGATAGTTAAGTACTCGTCTAAGTGATATTGCCGTGAATTCATAATATTTTGGGCAAATTCTGTGCATGTTCTGGGTCCGTTGAGCAGTGGAGAAATGCACTTGTTTTGCAACAGTGCATGTGGTTATGTGTAAAAAGAAAAAATACCGGTTTGCAGTAGTTGGCTTATGAAGTCAGAATGAAATTGCAAATTTATCCCCTTTGTTTCCGGATTGCCAGTATAAAATCTGTTGTATAACTTTTCTATGTTAAAATAATTTGTGAACTCTGATGGAGATGTGATGTCGATTCGTTAATTGTCTCAGGTGACCAGTCTGCCATGAATGAGTTGATGCAGATGAGACTGAGGTCTGGTGGCACTGAAGGTCTTCTTGCAGAAAAACTGGAGGTAACTTCATTGCATGCTTCAAGTTGAAACACTATTGTTCTGTTGAGCATAAATATTGCTGCAGCACATGATTCAAGAGCAAGAACGTGTCAGAAGAGAGCAAACAAGCCTGGGCTCTATGGGAAACCATGCTTTCCTAAAATGCCCTTTGATTTCAAAATAGTCCAATTCTAACGTGAATTTGAAATGTTCCGCTTTGGATACCTTTAAGTTCAAGCTCATAAGTTCAGTCCATTCTCCATAGGCACTGATTACCCAAACTCGAGCAAAGCAGGCAGCCACCATGAGCGAGGTGGAGTGGAGAGGAAGAACCGTTCCCGTGAAGATAGACAAAGTGAGGATCTTCTTGCTGGGGCTGGCCGACAACGAGGCAGCGATTGCTCAGGTAACCCAGGAGCCGTCTCTGGTGCCGGTGTTCAAACCATCCTCTTTCCTTCAATGTGCAAGATCATACATGATACCCAGGCTAAAAGCTTTTGCATAATCTTTTTCTCAAACTTGGGGTTGTAGACCAAAGGTAAAAGTGGGAATATTGACTGTAACCCAAAGCTGAAGTCTCAGTTGGGGATGGCTCCCACAATCTAATAAGTTGTAGGCTGGGAGATCTGCTCTGAGTGTTGCTGCTCTTTTGAACGCTCTGCTGCCCACAAGTGCTGCCTTTCAGTGACGGGTGATAACTGTTATTATTCGTAAGTGACTTAGAAATGCAACTTACAATTTTAAGAGTAACAGATTTTTAATTACTGTTCTCATTTCTTTAAGTATCTTGCTCAAATGCTCCAACTTCAGAGCAACCAAAAGGAAAAAGCTATGTATTAATCACGTTTTTTCCGCATTAAAAAGCAATTTTCCACGTGGAGCGGGTGCTATGAGATTTGTAGCATTCTCTTCTTGACTTACGCAAATCCTCAAAAGCAGGAGGAGGATTGCTAAATGTCATGATGTAAATTAGTTTCAAATGTAACAGTTCTGAAACAGCTCAAGAATAATTATGATACACAAGCATTTAAATGATAAGATGGAAACCTTACAAAGGTATAAGGCAAGCGGTCAAGATCAGGAGATAGTGTTAAGAAGGTGGTGTGAGTGGGAGAAACAGGATGTGGCTGGGTAGGAAACATTAGTGTTAACCAGTCCTGTCATAATATTATGAATTATATGTTGCTGAATTTATTTTTTCTGTAGGTAGTATGTCACTATGGCCAGCAGGTGGAAGTGCAGCTTAGAGTTCAATGTTCTCTCGTCTAATTTCCATCCTGCCAGGCTGGCAGTTGGACCTTTTCAGTTTAATTGCCCTCTTCGTTCTATAAAGCTGTGGCAGAACAGTGATCTGAATGTGTTTTCATCTTGCTTTGTGTTCCTTGGAAGCTCTGACTGAGCAGAGGAGTTTTGTGGTACTGGATCAGAGCTAGCAATTGTGAGAGCTGAGTGTACAGCAGCAGTAATTACATTCCCAGAGGGCGAAAACTTGACCTTTTGAAAGCAGTTCTGCAGTCGCTGTGTCAGCTGTGATGGGCAGTGCAGCCTCAGCTAAAGGTGTTGTGGTTCCTGGGATCTTTGTCACCTTTCTGCTGCTCTTCACCAAGTTGAAACCATAACGGTGCTCTTCAGGGTTTGATTAGAAGCACACACAAATGTCTGTTTTGTGTAAAAATGGAGATTCTCAGCACAATTATACTATTGCCTTCATTGTCTTGTTGGTAACCGAAGAAAACAAATAAGAACAAATAAGGCAAACTGAAATAGAAATCCAAGTTTAAAATTACTCAGGTCGACTCTGTGGTCACCTCTGGTAACTGGGACTGTAGAAGAAACGAGTGGTGATAATTTTCTGAGACAATACACAATGTTTTGGAACGAAAGAAAAATTAGAAGTGAGCTCTGCCAGACTTTCAGAAGTGGCTTCAGTTCCCTGGATCCATTAAAGATGAAGCTGTGCTTTTCTGTCAGGGCACTCATGATTTGATTTTATGATCCAATATTTCCCAAAGCAGAACTTAAGTGCATTTATGCAGAGAATCAGTTTAACCTTAGTTTTTGCTTAGGAAGGAAAACCTTTGTTTTACTGCATGGCCCAGCCCTTTCCCTGTTTGTGCTTGACTGATGATGTAGCTACGTCTGTTTTCATTTTTGTGCATACAGTGAAATTACCCTGCTCCTCTGGGTGAGGTTGAGAATGCTGTCAGACTCGTCTCTGCTGATTCTCAGTAGTTACTCCCACCTTAAAAATCCTTGCAGCAAATCTCAAAAAAAGAAAACAAAGCAAAACAACAAACCCCCCCACAAAAGCAAAAAGACCCCCCAAAACCACCTTCATCTTGGGTCAAGATACCTGAGGCCATGTGAGGGAGTAAAAATAACATTCCTTAGTGGGTTTGCAAACTTGAAAAGAGGAGAGACAGAGACTGTGCAGCTGTACTGAAGATAAACCAGCAAGCGTGTTTTTAGACAGTTTTTTATTCATTTGGACAAGTGCACATTTATGGCCGCAAAGTTCATCTTACACCATTACATGACATGGAAGTGGTACAACACAATGCTGATATGCTTTAATCCCTCCTTCGATTGCTGAGGTTGAGGTTTGTTTCTGGGTGGTTTTCTTTTACCAAATTGCTAAAAGTGTCACGATCCCAGTCTGGTCCCTTCTCAGTCACCTGCATGGAAGTTGAGTTTGGTTTTGGGTGGATTGTTTAATTGGGTACTTGATTTGTCAGCCTATTAGGCAGAGATCAGGCTTCAACTTGTTTTTTAAAACTTGTTTTTGAATTTTGGTTTTGGAGCAGAAAGCCAAAAGCTGCTTCATTCTCTGACAAAACTTGTGGTACCAGCAGAAAAGCACCATCACTGCTGCTACTGAAATACAGGGTTACTTTAAAAATGCTTCAAACAAGCAAATAATTGCCACTGTGAGCATTACTAGAGTGGGAGTGGAGAAAAGATAATCATCTACATGTTCTCACCACATGAGAAAGGTTAAATCAGCATAACAAGAGCAGGTTGCCAGTTCAGTAAAGCTCAGCTCTTCTGTGCCTGGGCCTTTCCCACAGTGCAGCCCAACCACAGCTGTTTTGGAGCAATGTGGGTGCCCTCCTGGAAGGGAAGGGAGTTTCTGGGATGGCAACTCCTGAAGGGACGAGGCGATCAGAGCTGTGTGTGTTAGGCCTTCAGTGCTAAATTCTCAGCACAATTCTGACAGTTTGTCTCCTAGAATATGTTGCAGACAGGTACAGATTGGGGTTCTAGCTACCCGTGGATCTTAAAGCCATAATTTGTTTAATCTCCTCCGTTATTTTTTGCATCACAGAATGCAAAATACAGAAATTTCTAGTAGATATGTCTTAACTTTCCTTTGTTCTTAGGCAGAAAATGAGGAGACAAAGGAACGTTTGTTTGAATCTTTACTCAGTGAGTGCAGAGATGCCATTCAGGCTGTTCGGGAAGATCTGAAACCAGACCAGGTAAGCAGCAAACATCAGTGTTTCTACTTCTAACAACACAGTGTTTCTTTGGGACTGATTTGGTATTGTAATCTTGCTTAACAATAAAAGTGGTTGGGACTTATTTAATAAAAAACTGCAAAAGAGTCTGTCACCTTTGATTTTTGTCCTCTTCAGAACTGGAGAGGGTAAACAACAATGTAGAAACCCTCGCTCTTTTGCCTGGAAACCTGTTATAACTTCCCTGATGTACCAAACTTTGAGTTGTTTCTGATGTTTTCTTCTCTTGGCTGCCAGTTTTAAGTGTATCATGCAATGTTTTGTCCCCATTTTCTGCAGAAGCAGCGGGAACACTCTCTGGAAAATGATTCTGGGAAAGTGTCCAACATCCAGTACTTACACAGGTAATAGGCAAACACTGCTGCCTGCACTAGTGTGATGAAGTCATGGTCTTATATCAAGATTTTCTTTTGGTTTGGTTTTGTTTTATGAGGTTTTTGTTCCAGGCCTCTCAGATCTCAAGGGATGACTATATGGATAAGGATCTCATTTATACAGTTTCAATAACATTTTACTTAAGACTCTCTGTTGACCTTTCAGATGTTTTTCTCCTACCAGTATCATCTTAGACTGGAGGGAGGAGTTTTTTTCAGAACAAAGAGTAATGTCTGAATAGTTCTCCCAGTCTTCTAATGGTATCTTATCTTAAATCTCTGTAGTTATTTGACTTACATCAAGTTGTCGACAGCCATCAAGCGCAATGAGAGCATGGCAAAGTCTCTGCAGAAGGCACTGTTGCAGCAGCAGCGCTCAGAAGAGGACGGCAAGCGCACGCCGCGGCCTCAGGACCTGATCCGTCTGTACGATATCATTTTGCAGGTAATGCTGGGAAAATAAACGTAATTCTTCATGCTAACTGGAGAACTTCGGTACAAAAAAGTTAGTGTTGAAAATATAGCAGTGCAAGTGAGCTGCCCATGGAGTCTGACGAGCAGCTCAATACCTACAGTAACCTGGTTGAAAATGTCCAACATCTACATGAAACACAACAGAATCCTATTTGTGAAACAGAAAATGCTGCTAGAGTGGATGCCCGTAGTTTTACACTGTAATGCAGTTTTAAAATAGTTTTTATGACGACTGTATGCAGCACCTTGATCGCTGCCTTAGTTTCTCTCACCAGAAGCAGCAGCAGCTAAAAATACTTAAAATGTCCTTCTTCTTCATAAGCAGTTTCCCAGTTTCTCACATACATTTTCAATTAACTGTGGAAGCCTGTGGCTGAAGCCATTGTGAATGGGAAATATGAAATAATTACTTGGTGTGAAATCAGAGGAGTCTTTGTCCTAATTCCTGTTTGTGTCAGGAAATCTGTCCTGAGGGCAAACTTGCACAAGTTTCAATGAGTGTCCTTCACAAGTTTAGCATACTGATAGTTAGAAAGCTGGAAACTATTTCCATGGGAGTGTATTGTTGACTTGTTAAAAGGGGCAGCTTTCTCTTGCTTCAGCACATTCCAGAGGAAAACAACGCCTGAATTTGTTCCTCCGTCTTTATTTTGCACAGAACCTCGTGGAACTGACACAGCTTCCTGGCCTAGAAGAGGACAAGAACTTCCAAAAAGAGATTGGATTGAAGACGCTTGTGTACAAAGCTTACAGGTGACTGAGAAACAGCCACGTTTTCCTTAGCAGGCGTTATGTCTTCAAAGGTTACTATTCCAAAGCTCTGTGTGCTGTACAGGGTTTTGATGCAGTTTCTTCTGCTCTTTTGTGAAATGGAGACTGGATGTGAAGGGGAAGCTGGCCAGTGCTACTTGATAATATTTCCTGTTACCAGTCGTTTGAGTTGTCAAGGATCTGCTCTTTACTGTTGCAGGTGTTTCTTCATTGCACAGTCCTATGTCCTGGTAAAGAAATGGAGTGAAGCTCTTGTTTTGTATGAAAGAGTGCTGAAATATGCCCGTGAAGTTCAGGCAGGAGCTGGAGCTCATAAGAACAGCTTGAAGGTAGGAACCCAGTCCGGTCTGTAGAAGGGAGCTGAAATTTATGAAGCTCTGTCTCAGTATTTATTGTCAATTAGATGCCAGACAATTACGATTCAAGACTGATGTTTAAGTAGGGAGAAGAGTAATACAAGTGTGACTGCTTGGCATATTATAGTAGAGACTTTTTAATGATGTGAAAATGCTTCAACTGGCCACTTGCTTGCCAGTTGTAACTTGCTGTAGAAGTTCCATAACAATTTACCACACTTCTTCACATGAACACTTTCTGTCATACGACTTGTGTAGTGCCTGAAGGACTGTACTGTAGCTTTTCCTCTTCTGGGAAGGCTTATTAGTGCTAGGACGTAATTTCTTAGTTCTTACTCTGTCAGGTTTTACCTTTACCCTCACTCTTTATCTGGTGCATTTCAGGCTCTCTGTTAATTTTCTTTAATGACCTAGGAGCTGCCTGATGTCCAGGATCTGATCACTCAAGTCAACGCAGAGAAATACTCCTTGCAAGCAGCAGCTATATTGGGTGAGTTGCACAATTATACTGGAGCTTTAACGTCTCTTGAATAGTTCCCTTGCACCTGTTTCATTTCTGAAGTTCCATGTGTTTTTCCACTTTACTCTGATTTGTGTAGACTCTGGAAAATGTTTTTTCCCCTCAATTCTAGCAGCTTCTAGCTGTGTGTAGTGCAGCTTGGCAACCGACGGCTAGACATTTGGCATCTTGCTCCCTGCCCATGAGGATGTGCACCTCTTTTGGTAACACACACAAAATATTCTGGTTTAGTGTTACATTTTTTTTGCTGCAAAGAAGGGGAGAACAGTGATATTCTGCCCTTTGTCAGTGTCAGCCATGTTAGGGGAACTTTTGGGGAATGGATGAATTTTGTGATTTCTTGGGTTGCTGTTTTTGCTGTGCCTGCTGCTGGAAACCCAAGATAAGTAATGGGTTGCCTTGACCCCACTGGGGTCTTATCATCTGCTGCTTTGTGCTTAACTCAAAATCTGTGCTTCATTCAGGAGCTTCTCATGATGGTTTGAAAGAGCAGCTCTCTGTGATTGGAGAGCTGTGTGGGCTGTAGATGAGTATGTGTGATCCTCTTGTCTAGAAAGCAAGTTGATTCTATTAAAAGTATTGTCTTGTATATCCCGGAAAGGAAGGTTCATAGTTAAGCTTAAAGGACAGCCGACTCCTGAGACAGCCTTGATTTACACCAAGATCTTTCCTCTTATTCTTACCACTTTTTCTTTACTTTTGCAGATGCAAATGATACTCATGAGACTGAGTCTCCATCTCAGGTCAAGGATGGCAAGGTAAGAACCTTGGGTGAATTCCAGTAGTGTTCTTAACAAGTATTACTTTTAACCTGTTAGCTGAGTGTCTCTTACAATTCCAGGAATGTCACACTGATTGGAGTTTGGTCACAACTAGTGTATTTAAGAGCTTTCATTAGGTTGGTTTTCGTTCTGCAAGTCCTGAAGGTGGCTGACATGGTGGGGTTCCTTGGGTAGAAAGTAGGCTGCTGCTTGCAGCTTCTAGTGTGGCATCTTCATTTTTAAAACTGATCTTTCACCCTGCACGTGGGAAGGTTTTCCAGAGATCCAGCAGTGATGCTTTGACAGGGGTTCAAATAATTTTCAGGGGCTCAAGATGTCACACAAGGGAGCTTCAGCTTCTGTTATCTCAGTTGCGACTTAATCCTCTTTGCTTGTTTGACCCTTGTCAGCTTTGATTTGGCATGTGTTTGACTTGCATTTCTGTATCTTTCTCTTTCAGCCACTCTCGGAACGGTTTGAGACGTTCTGTCTGGATCCGTCTCTTGTCAGCAAGCAAGTCAGCCTCGTGCACTTCCCGCCGGGCTTCCAGCCCATTCCCTGCAAACCCTTGTTCTTTGACCTGGCCCTTAATCATGTTGCTTTCCCACCTCTGGAGGACAAGGTGGAGCAGAAGGCCAAGAGTGGCCTCACGGGATATATCAAGGGCATCTTTGGATTCAAAAGTTAACCAGGACCCCCTGAGGAACAGAGGTTTTATTCTGCGTTGAAGAAAAAGCTCCAAGAGGTTCTAGAACACAAATATCTGCACCTGGAACCGACAGAGGGAGGTTTTACCATCTTCTTCCCTGTGTTCTGTGTATCTGTCTGTGCACTTACATTCTCTCCCAGTGTATTAAAGACAAACAATCTATTCATACGTACACTATAAATAGCTGAAAATAATCTGGAGCACAGAGAAATTCCATTCTGCTTGGAGAAATTGGAGCTTGCTTTGTGACCAGTGGCCTGTTCAGGGCTGGTACACATCTACTTACCATGGACCAGGACATAGGTATAATTTGATTGTTCCCTCCTCCCCATTATTCTACACTATAATTTGGTATTTTGATCTGAAAGTCTGGGTGCGATGGGGAAACAGAGGCAAAAGTAGATGCAGAGCTAAACCAGCAAGGTGAGGCTGTCTACGCAAAGGCTATGAAACAGTAGCCAAGGGGATTAACTTCTCTTCCCTTTTGACTCCCAGCCCTCACTGAGAAACATGTATAAAGAGTCTCTGTGTTTTTTAAAAATGTAACATTCAAAAATGACAGAATAGAGCCTCTTATTGAAAAGGATGGCAGATATCAAATGTTAATGGTTACCTAGTTGTGCTGGAGTATGACCCAAATTTGTACTCTGGGCCAATCGGATCCTTCTTTATGGATACTCGTTTTGTTAAATACCTAAATACAGCATAGAACTGACTCTTACAAGGTTTTTCCTGCAAAACTGGCTTCATGGGTGGCTTTAGGAATAGCTACTTGCTCTTCATGGGAAGTTGGGTCTGTCGATGTTAATTTTGTCTCTGATCTAAACCTTGCCTGAAAACAAGATGCTGTTGTTCTGGAGTTCATCTGTTGCTTTTTACTCATCTTTGGTCAGTAGATACACCTGAAATGAGGAATAAGCAACAGGAGACAGTAGGTTCTGGAGTGATCTCTGTCACACCAGACGTATTTTTATAAAGCTCCCAGATGCTATGGTGATAGGCACTTTCAAAATGCAGGGGACTTCATAATTGTGATCATTTAAACAGGACAAAAACCACAGCACATGAGCAGAACTGTTCCTGAATAAAGTATTTGGAGGTTTCCACCAGCAGTGTTTGAGTTTGCACTCAGTCTGTAGCTGGAAGCTGAAACAGCAGTTTGTTCTGGCTGCCTGAGCTCTTCTGCTCCCGTTGGCTTGACTTTGCGTTGTTTCCCTGTTTTTAGGCATTGGAGTTAATAGAGGTGGAAACAGAAGAACAAAATGATTGTTGTTGTGGGAGTTTTCAGTGCAAGGTGGATGTCAGATGAATGGAGGGAATTAACAATTCCCATTATTTTAATATGAATGTTCGCTTCTTTGTTCCAAGTTGATCTGATTTGTGAGTTCTCAGAGTACAAAGCAGCTTTCAAGAGGACTGTGTGCTCAGAAAGAGGTAAGAGAAGGAGGAGGAACTTCTTGATCATGTTTCACTTTTGCAATATGGAAACAAAATGGCAATTTCTAGTCCTCTAGCTAATTCCATTTGCCCCTGGATGCCAGGGGGATTTTGCAAGAGAAGGGAGAAGTGTAGAGCTGAAAGAAATGTGAAAGACTGTTTATTAATCAGATGGCAGTTTCTAGAAAACATGGTCTCAAATGGCAGATTTCTGTTCCCCATAAAGCCTCTTTCCTTTTAGGCAAGGAAAGGTTGTGCAGTAGCCAGTGCAGATGGGAGCTGGTTGATCTTCACAGTACCTCTTTTGCTGTATGTTAATTTGAGCTTCTCTCTCCTTTTCAGCTTTTATATCAAATCACTTTGAGAACTGTTCTCCTATTTGGTTTGCAAACCAAACTTCTTTCTGCTTTTCTACCACAAATCAATGTGGTACCTGTATCGATTCCAGTGAAACTTGTACTGCGGCCACTTTTTAATTGGTGACTGTTACAAACAGCTACGAGCAATTGGCCTCTTTATGTCAAACATCTTTTGACAGTTGATTAGTTGAACACAGATAAGAAATCTGAAAACAATAAAGTTTTATTCCTGACCTCTGAGGCGTGTAGTTTGTTGAGCGTTGAGAACACCAAGCACTTTGCCTCCAAAGGCTTCAGAGGATCGAGGTCACACCATCACCTGGGGCTACTTAACCCCTGGAAAATGGCCACTTAGTTCTGGAGAAGGATCTTCAGCCTGAAGGCTCAGATAACAACCTGCACCACTGGCAGAGGTAATTGGGCTTATTTGTTTTGATGTGATGTTAGTTGGAAGTGAGTAGAGTGGGGTTTGTAAGCAGTGTTGTGACTTAAATCATGTGTAAGGCACTGGTGAGGCATGAGGAAAAGGTGTAAAATTGTAGATAAAGAGGGAGAGGGCTAAGTAATACTGTTAATCACGTCACCTGTATGATGAAAACCAGACTCACATAGTTTATTGAAGCTTTTAGCTTGGAATGGCAAAGATGAGGCTTGGGGAGCAGCAGCTCTAAGGGAGCGGCACAGACAAGTGACATGTCTGATGTGACAAACACCAAACTGAGTCCCCTGGGACTGCCAGGTGTTAGTTGTGCCTGCAGCAGGATGCAGAGCACGGGGTTATGGTGCTGGGAAACCTGCCTGCTACCTGCACCAGCCTTTCATTAGCCCACACTGTTGGCTTTAAAGTGTTCGCTCTATTTCCATGAATTAATTGGCAAGTTGGCCGCGTGATTCCCTCAAACAGGCAGCTCCAGCAGAGTGGCCAAGATTATTGTTTTAAATCAACTTTTCCTATGCAGTATCTTTGGGCTGAGCACTGGAATTTTAATTACAGGCTGAGCTTGCTATTGCGTCAATCAACTAGAATAGGAATGAGATGTACATCATGGCCCTCATCCCCACTGTCACCAATACACCTGTGCCTTGGGCGACATTTGCTTCTGGCCATGCCCTGCGAGGGGTCTGGGGACAGCGGACAGGTCTTGAGGGACTAATGGGACATAAGAGCAGGAGATAAACTGGGCAGTTTAAAGAGAATAATGAGAGGAAACTCGTAGAATAGTAATAGTCTGGCTTGGGACCTCCTAAGTAATAGTCTGTGCCTCCTTTAAAATGAGGAGAAAGGGGTATTTTAAACTGAAGGTATTGCGTCACTGGAGAAAGTCATTGTTGTCTAATCCAAGCTCCTTCAGACAGACAGACAGACAGTGTCCCAGGCGAACTCTGGCAGCCTGTGTCATGTGCATCTGGCAGGGAAGGGCTGCAGGCCCCGCGATTAAGTTGTGGGGAGTCCTTGTCCAGCTACAGGGACAGAGAGCAGAACTAGTTCTAGGGAGAAGATGCACCTGCTGAGGGATGCCTGTGCTGCTGCAGAGCTCGTCAGCTGCCCCGTTAGAGCTGCGCGCACAAACACCCCGTGGTGTTCGCTGGGGGTGCAAACTGGGAGTTTGCTCATTTGAAGAAGTGATTTGATGTGATCTGGATGGAGACATCCCAGTTCAGGCTGGACGGGGCTCTGAGCAACCTGAGCTGCTGAAGATGTCCCTGCTCATGGCAGGGGTTGGGCTGATGAGCTTTGAAGGTCCCTTCCAACCCTAACTATGCTTCTGTGACTCATATGGCTGCTCCTCTTTCTCCTCAGGCTGGGATTGCTGTTTTCAGGCACCAGAACAGCTCGGGGGAGGTTTGTCTGCCAAAGAAGAGCCTTTGTGATCCAGGTGGGAGGAATGCGTGGGGGGTGCCCCTAGTGTATAATGGGAAGCTCCAAGAGGAAGAAATACAGAATAAGAAGCAGACAACGACCCTAGAAGCTGCTGGGCAGAGGTGGGCTGGCAGCAGCCTGTGTGCTCTGAGCTTTCCTGGGGCTCAGGCTGGAGCAGCAGCAGGTCTTGGGGGCTCTTTGCCTTCTGCTCCCTCCCCTGCTCGTGGCCCAGGACGTGCTGGGCATCACCACGGGCTGCAGCTGCCTCTCCAACCTGGAAACCGGGGTCGCTGCTTGAGTCCTTCCTCCCAGGACCTGCCCTGGCACTCGGAGGGTTTGGTGTGGAGCGACCGAGTGCTGCGGGAGCTGATCACGCAGCCGTTCAGAGGGACGCGCCTGCAG
Organism: Streptopelia decaocto; assembly: GCF_964273445.1. Taxonomy (NCBI): domain Eukaryota; kingdom Metazoa; phylum Chordata; class Aves; order Columbiformes; family Columbidae; genus Streptopelia; species Streptopelia decaocto. The sequence goes on along the minus strand of NC_138671.1, from coordinate 6,814,663 downwards.
CAAAGGTCGGTGCTGGGCTCACCCAAAGCGCGCCCAGGGTGAACGGGTTTGTGAAATGCAGCCGCTCCCTGACCCTCTCCCTTTGGGTGAGGTCTCCTTGGCCTGAGCGTGCTGCTTTGTGTCTGAGGAGGAAACACTCCGTCCTTTGCCATCCTGCTACCAATTGCTGGTTTTACTGCAAAAATCCCATTTCTTGTGGAAGTGGATCACGGTGGGATTTGGTGGGGACAGAGCCAGGGGGTTCTTGGTCCGGAGCATCCAGCCTGAGTGTCCTCACTCCTTGTTTTTGTTTGCATTAGGGATTTACTTTTTGCACTGAGGAGTGAATGATTAGTGCTTCGCTCTGTGCTGAGCGCCAGATTACAATGTTTGAACTAAAGCTAAGCCCAAGTGCAAATTCCTGCGTGGGAGGTTGGCAGCTCTGTCTGTCCCCCGATCTGTGTCCCCAGCCCTTCTATGGGCTGTTGCAAGTAACCTGGGGTGAAAACCTTCCCACCTCTGGCTTAGAAAGCACTAATGTCTCATAGGGGAGATTTAAAACCGCTTTCAAAGGCTGTAGTTTGCATGTCTGTTGCGTGCATGTGGCCTTGGGGGCAGCTTTCATGTGCTCCAGTGCCATTGAATTCTAATTCGGACCCAGGTGCTGGTGTGTACTTAGCACTGCTGGATTATGATCTTGGGCAATCTCCCCCGCTGCTGGGCACCCGTGCTGTTGGGGTTATTAAAGTTGAAATTCTTACTCTGGAAATAGTCTTCTTGCCCCTGCCCTATGGAGCCGGGGGCCGGTGGGGTCCGTGCACAGACACGGCGGTTTGCCCGGGGCTCACACGCTGAGGATTAGTGACTCTCACCCCAGCCCGTGGTCAGTCCGGGGAGCGATGCTGTGGCTGTTGTGGTGCCCGAATGACTAAAGAGCAGCATCAAAGCCTCTGGATTACCTTCAGTGTTTGCCTTTTTCCACAGAAGCAGGAGAACGTCTAATTTTCTCAGAGCATCAAATTAAGTTGGGGAAGGCGAAGTCTGGCTGCGCAGAATTAGTTGTGGCAAAGAGATTCATCCCGCTCTGGTCCCTGCCTGTGGCACAGAGCACTCAACACGGGATGAGGCAATAGTAACTCAGAAATGGAGCTTTGCAGGAGATTCACATCTGGTGAAAAATCACTCGGGGCTTCTGAGCTGGCAGGTGGTGGTTGGAAGGGTGTGAGCAAAGCAGCTCTTTTGGGAGACATGGAAGAAACCAACCCCAAAAGCTCTGATCTCCCACCCTGATTTCACGAGGTGCTTCTCCAGCTGTGCCATGTGTGTGGAGGCTGCCTTTCCAGGCAGGTGCTTAATTACCTCTCGTTGCCTGGTTAATGATCTAAGACACATCTCGTTCAGCTCCCATCACCGTCTTTGAGGAGCAGCTCCCTTCAGCAGTGGCACTGGATAATAAAGCCAAATTTGCAGGCTGCATCCTGTAAGTTATAAACAAGTTCTCCAGACAAAGTCTCTTGAGAATCTGCCATTAGTGAATTCATTTAGTGCTATTACAGCCTTGCTAATCCTCTGGGGAGAGGAAAATTAAGCTAACACATTAGCTGCTGTGGGGAATTGCCATGATGTCCTGCTCATTGCCTTTAGGGCTTAAACTCAGAAGAAGCTGCAGGATGCTGTAATGAGCATGGAGAGGCGATGGGGTGGGAAGCAGGCAGGTCCTTTTGATGTCTCTGAAGGGTCTAGGGATGAGTAGTCTATAAAAGCCTTAGGATTGAGCTGTTAACGCAATGGCATGATGCAAACGTTCTCTGTATTTAGGGAGAGGCAAAGGAGCAGGACCAGGATTTCCCATTTGTGCCGGGGAGCTGTGCTGGATTCAGCCTCTTCTGTTTTTCTGGGGGAAGGTCCTTGGTGCTGAGCTGCTCTGAAGGCAAAGCCCCTGGCAGGGTGCTGAGCCCGGCCCAGGAAGCTTTTTAATGGGTCTAAAGCGGTTTGATGAAGTGTGGGTGTCTTTGTACTTCCCCTCCTCTTATCAGTTGGTAAAGATAAAGCAAAGCAAAGTGAGGTCTGATGACTGAGTAATTTTAGACTGAAGAAAATCAAGTGTTGTATTTTCCCAGTGGGGCAGTGGTTTTTTTGAAACAGGTGGGCTATTCTGAGTCTCTGGGCTTTTGCTTTGGTTTTTGTGAAAGCTGCTACACAAAGAGGGGTGGGGAAAAAATGATATTAAAAGGTGCCATTCTTGGTGTCTGTGAGGAACAAGGAGGCTGACTCGTGCGTGGTAGGAACATGCTCTGCTGCCTCCCGAGCTGGTGAGCCTGGGGCTCCTGCCTCCCCGGCTGCTTTTCATGCTTTGCTCTTCACGCTCCGCTGTCCTCTGCCAATTGCTCGTGACAGATCAGTCCAGGATTGTTCCTGAAATCTTCCTTCCCCAACGTGTTCCCTGCTCACCAAGGGCCTCTCCGCAGCTGTGCCTGCCGCCTGTCCCGGCAGGTGACCTCCTCATCCGTGTGAGCAGCGTCTGGGTCTGGGACTGCTCTGTGTCCCCGGCACAGCTCCAGCCTGCGGGGATGGATCCCCAGATCCCATTCTGGAAAGCAGATAAAATTATCATGATGTGACTTCCCATACCAGCTCCTGCTGTGCCTGGAGCTGTGCCAAGGCAGCCAGGTCTATACCCGCAGAAGATACGTCTCAGCCCCTAAAATGAGCTGTAGCCTCGCTGGGGACTTGCCTGGGCAAGACAACCTCCTCTTGGGTTGGCTTTGGCTGTGGATCAACAGCAGCACCCTCAAGACTGGTCCACCTGGGATGAAATGAAAGCTGCCCATCCCTGACCCATCTCTGCATGGATGATCTGCCCCAGGGAGCTCAGTCCCTGCTGCAGAGCAGAGCGATCCTGTTGGTATTACAGTGTGGGGTTGCCTGCCTAGGGTGGTCTGGAGATGGGAGACCCTCGGGAATGCTGTTTGAGATGGGTTTCTTGGAGGCCTGTGCTTAGGTTTCCAGCTGCAGGGGGTAAATACCTCTGGGGGCAGTTCTTCCCGGGGTTTCGGGCTCAGGTCCAAGTGCCAGGCACGGCTGTGTGGGTGGCTGTGGTGGGGAACTGGTTGAACTGGTCTCCTTGCCTGTTGCTTCTTGCAGGGCTTGGGTTAACCATGGTACTCTGCCCTGGCACAGCTGGGGCTGGCCTGAACAAAACCCGCCGACGATCTGGAAGTGATTTGGGCTGAAGCCAGCAGTGCCCGTCGCGAGTGTCCCCCTGGGGATTCTTGTGGTGACGTCCCCTTCCCCTGCGCAGGCTGGGTGGCCATCGCGGTGTGGGGGGCTGTGCTGCCAGCAGGCAGAGCATCCCTCGCTCACAACAGACATTTCTGCAGCAGAAACTCGTTCTGGGCTGGATGTGGTGGCAGAGGCGCTGGGCTGGCAAAACCTGTCACCCCAGCGCCATCTTTGACTCTTCCGCTTCCCCCCGGCAGTGTTGTGTCCTGTGGCTGGGATGGTGACAGAGCCCCTGGGGCTTTGCCCAGGGCTGGGGGAGCCCTGGTCCCCTCGCAGGGACTCTGTGCAGGATGAGCGGGCTGGCTCTGCCTCCACTCCTCCCACCGGGTCTGGCAGGTCCCCTCACCACCTGGGTGCTCAGCATCGCTCCCAGACCGGGGCCCACAAGCGGGCAGGATCTGGCCCTTTGCTTTAATTTGTGTCTCGCACCATCTGCAAGCAAAGCGGACGGGCGCTCCGCTGCCAAACACGGTGCCGCTTCTCACATCAGCGCAGAGATTAGCCTGTGTTTATCTGTCCTGTCTGCATACGGCTGCCAGAGCGTGTCTGTGTGTGCACACGAGTGAGATCAAAGAGTATCAGATTTTAAATGCTCCGTCTTTCCGAGGGATTGTTGCCAGATGGGGACTTGGCTGGGGAAGGCTCACACCTCTGTCTTGTTAAACAGGAGAGGAAGGAGCTGGTTTAAAGCTCTGCAGGTGAGGATCTCCAGCTCTGACGTGATGGATGGCGGGGAAGGAGGTGGGGCAGGGGGGTTGGGATGTGCCTGCTTTGCTGCTTGTGTTAATTCTTAGAACTTCCTCTGTGTACGAGCCCTCTGTCTTCCGGGCAATTGCTGCCAGTCGATCTCATTCAACTTAGTTTCCTTGAAATTCGCTTGGATCAGTTCCTTGGATTGATCCCCTCCTGGCTTGTGCAAAGACCAGCCCTGCAGGGAAGGGGTTGTCCCATGCAACCGTGGGCTCGTGCGTGCTCCTGGTTTGTGTGGGTACAAACTGAGCTCTACGTGGCCTCAAATGCTTTCAAATCTTGACCCTGCAAAAGCTTCAGCTTGCTTTTAGTCTTTGAATGCAAATGCAGTGGGGTCTGGTTCCTCCTCCCTGGGGCTCTCCAGCTGCTCTGCTCAAAGAGCATTGTTGCTGTTGTTGGTCAACTGGATGTTAATGGCAAAGGGGCGATCCTCTCAGCAACTGCTTTCCACCCTGTCCGCAGCACACAGCAACAGCAGGCCCTGGAGCAGGTCTCCATTCCCTTCAGATTAATTGGAGAAGTCACCCCTCCTCCTAAGGTCCACGCCAGCTACCCCCCACCTGCCTTCATACTTCTGAGATCCCGGTGTGAGAAGTAGGGTCCAAGCTATGCTATGACCATGAAAACGTAGGGTTTTGCAGCCTGTAGAAGAGCAAAACCATAGCAAGCCCCTTGCAAAGCAGTCTTGTGCTGCATGTATCTTTTCTTCTCTCCTGGGACAAGCGTGATTTGTTTTGTGCCAATTTAAAGAGGACAAAGAGGTCCCCCAGGAAGTGGTGATGGACCCCAGGCCATTGTGTCTGGCCTTGCGTTGTCCTTGGACCACATGAAGCAGGGAAGAACAGGAACCTGTGTTGTTCTCACGAGTGGCTGGTGCTTACGTGGGGGCTGTGGTCCCCATCTGCTCCTGTCTCCTTCCTCCCTGGCCCTGCACTGGATAAGGATCCCATATCCCTGCAGGATCTGTGGCAGATCAGCCTGAAACACAGGGCTCCTGGTTTGCGGGGGACTTTGAACTTTGCTTTATCTGAAACCAACAGGATGTGGACAGCCTGGGCGGGCATCCCCGGGAGATGCCAGGGTGTTGTTGGGCTGTACGGGGAGCATGTTGGGACTCTGAACCTTTGCTCCACAGGGGGAAGGGCTGGCCAGAGGCAAAGCCTGCTTTAAGGTCTAGATAGAGCCTTAGACTCTGGTCTTTGGTGCTTCGGTACCTGAGTTTGTCCCAGAGCCTGAATCCCCCTGGCTGAGGCTCCTGTGATGCTGCGCTGGAGCTGCCGACATTACTTCTGCCATGACCTCTCGGTATTTTGCTGGACCAGCTGGTCCTGAGCTCAGGCCAAAGTTTAGTGAACTGTAAAATAACATCATGTTCTGTAAAACAGTGGTTCTCAAACTACTGCTCTGGAAGAACTCTTGGTTGGCTTTGTAGGGCTTCTGCTGCTTCTCTACTGTTTTAAACAGCTAATGCAAGAAGACGCTTTAAGATGTGATTCAAAAGTTGCAGTGCACTCCCTCGAAGTCATGTTTGCAGACTTGTACTCCCAGCACAGCCCGTGGTCTCTGCCCCTCTGCTGGGAAACTGCTGCACGGTTGTGCCTGTGTGTGCCGAAACACTCTCCAAGCCAGGGCGAGGTCTCCCATTCTCCCTCTGGGGCTCTGCTCTTTCCACCCCAAACTGGTTTTTCGAGTCATTTTTTCATATGTGCTTCCATCTCTGCTGCTGCTCACCTGGGTTTGGGGAGGAGCCTCCCAGAAGCTGCTCTTTAGCGCATTGCCAGCCTTTCCTCCCTGAGTCTTGTCATTCCATCCCAACAGACCGGAGCAGAGAGCCAGCGCCCAAGACGGCTTTGCAGACTCCAGGACACCAGCTGGAACCACACCAACATGTTCAAGGGAGTGGGCAAAGGCTCCCCGAGCAGAAGTTCCCCCAACAGAGGTTCTCCTGCCAAGCCTAGCAAGTAAGTGTGACTCCTCTCCTCTCTAAGCTGTCCTGTGAACCATGGAGGAAGATGAGGGATGGGCGCTTGATGTCTCCTAAGCCACCCTAAGAACCATCACTCTTTGTGGGGAAGACAGAAAGCTGGGGTTTGCTGGGAGCCGATGGCAGAACGTGCTGCCCCAGCTCTTGTCCTTGTCTTTGCTGGGCTTTGTGCTCCAGCTCAGCAGTATCTGTGCAGCACCTGGGATGTGCAGTGCCTGAAGATGTGCTCAGAGCTGTCTTAATGAAGCAGGGAGGTGTAAAGCCCCTTTTGGGCAGGTAGGAGTAGGGAGATTAAATGCAACATCCTTGCTTGGGTGGAGCAAGATCTGCTTGATGGTGAAGCAGATACCAGCCTGGATTTGAGATCCCTGGACTCACTGGTTGTGTGAGGCTGGTGTGATGTTGCCCTGGGATCTGGGATCCCTGGAGAAGGATGCTCAGTTTGGTGCTGCTCAGGTGGTGAAGATGGGGGAGCGGTGGGTTTGCTGGTGGCTGCTCTAATCCACCCTGGTGACAGGCTGGGTCTCTGCAGGTCAAATAGCTGAGGTTGCCTCTTTCAGGCCTCAGGCATCACCAAAAGGATCTGACAGCTGTGTTCTCCTCTGAGGACATTCCCCAAGCTCTGGGGAGTGAGATGTGTGATGGGACCAGGATGCTTCCCGAGGAGAAGAGGGTGTTCTCTGGCAGGGGATGATCCTGCAGAGAGAGTGCTCATCCCTCCCTCCAGCTGTGGTTGCTCAGCAATTTTGCATTTCCTAGAGTTAATGAACTGATTCTACAGGAATCCCCATCCTCAGCCAGGGTTAGAGGCTGAGGAAGTTGCGAAGGGGTTTGTTCTGAGGAGGAGCAGACCCGTGGGGAGCAGGAGGTGCTGACCCCCTCACTCGGCCCCCCAGCAGCAGCAGCCGGGGATGGTGTGCGTGCAGACGGGTGGACATGGCATGATGCTGGCACCAACCGCTCCATTTATGGGGGCCAAACCCAGTGTTAGCAAACAGCCGCTGAGGAGGGTGGTGGCCCGGTGCTGCTGGGCAGGGCAGCGGCACCTGGGGAGACGGGGCCTCCCACAAAGGTTGAGGCTCCCACCTGTGGATGTCAGGAGCTGCCGCCTGCCATAGGATGCTTCTGCCTCAGCAGAGCTGAGCACTCACAAACTCATCTCAAACACAGATTTGGGGGCTGTCTGAACACTAAGCCTTTGTCAGGGACTGAATACAGCGAGAGAACTCCCTAAAAGCCCTGGAGCTGTGTCAACCCCTGGTTTTCGTCTCACTCATGCAATCTGTCCACCTCCCCAGCCTGTGCTGCGTGAGGCTTCCAAACCTAGGCTGGGGATTTCGTGTGAGGCTTCCTGAGACAGCTTGGTGCAGCCCCCGTGGTGCCGCAGGAGGGTTTGGGCCAGGGTGTCCACCAGCATGAGCCTCTCGGGATAACTGGAGTCCCATCGCATCCCAGTGAGACCTCAGACCTTTTCCCTGTGCAGGATGGGGGCTGCAGCCTGAAGTGCAGCAATTACCAACCTGGTTGTGCTTGCTTTAGGAGGCACCAACCATCAGACAAAGGCTAATTGGTTTGGCCATGGCCTGGGGCTCGGTCAGTGCCCATATTAGCTGAGAAAATGAAGGTGAATGAGTTGTCTCAGGGCCAGCCACCAGCACATGCTCTGCAGATGGCCCCAATAAAATGTTAGTGGCCCATAGCTGCTCCTGGTGGCCCTGAGGCAAGAACCTCAGCAGCAGTCAAGGTTCTCTGCCTCTGGGAGTCCCCAGTTAGCATGGACCCCTAGAGAGACACCTTGTCTTGGTCCTTGGGACCATGGGCTGAGCATTCTGGTTCACAGGGCTCTTTGCTGTCTCCACTTGGTGGATGCAGCCCAGGGAGGCAGTAGAAAGTGCGGGTCTGTCCCCGAGGAGCATCCTTGCCATGCCCAGCTCTAGGAGGTGCCACACTGCGGGGCTGGAAGGGAAAATTCATCAGGTGGAACTGAATCAGATCAGGCTGGACTGGCTGCTCGGGTGCGATCTTGACAAAGGCTGTGGGTGGTTTTGGAGATGGATGGCAAGTCGTCATCTGGTTTAATCATCTCCTGGCATTGCTGCTTCTGCCACCACCTCCCTCTGCTTCTCCCTGACCAGTCTAGAGCAGCGTGGTGTCCAAGGGGACAGGCATAGGCTCAGGGGACTAACCCAGCACTTGGGCTGGCAGATCAGAGCATGACGGCTTCTGTGTGTTGGGGAGAACAGACTCAAGCTTTGGGGTTTTACCTTGAAGCCAAAAAGCAAAGTCCCCTGGAACGAAGGGAAGGAGAGAGTTGGGGACAGAAGTGGGTGGGTGCTGTGGTCCTGCCCAAACACACTCTGGCAGAGAAGTGACTGGGAGTGGGGGACAGTCTTGCTCCTGCTAAGACACACCATCCCTTGTGTGCGGTTGGACTGTCTAGGAGGCAGAAAGTGGTGTGAGAAATGAACCAATTAATAATGATAATAATAGCGCTCTGCCTCTTCTAGGCATGAGATAGCCGTAGGGAAGAGGCCTGTTCTGGCTCTTGGAGGAGCAGGAGGAGCTCTGCTGAGCCTTGTCCTCAGCCATCTCCACCAGCCTGAGTTTGTGGCTGTATGGATGCACCATGCATGGAGTCGGACCCAAGCCTTGGGAGTCCAAGGGATGCCCAATGTGAACTCGTGGCTCCTCGTATCCCACCCAATGCCAGGCTGCTTCTCTGCAGCCCAAGTGTCAGCATCTTCACCCAGAAACACAGAGCCCTGCTGTGGTCAGCTCTCTTGGAGTGAGAGCTTCGCCCTGAGGGCAGCAGCGATGGGGCAGGAGGGACATTCCCAAGGAAGGATGGTGATATGGCTTGGGGGCTGTATGGACTGGTGTCAGCACAAGCGTCTCCTGTCCCTGCTCATCTCTGCACAGTCCATGGTTGAGATAGAAAGATCCGTGGTGGTTTAGACCCTTCTCCAAGTCCACGTGCATCAAGCGGGTTCCTCAGCGTTGCTTCCACCTTGACCAAGGAGCGTGGTGAATTGGGGAGGCTCAGCTGAGGACAGCCAGCTTCTTCACCCATGCATCAGGCCTTCTTCAGGCTCGCAGGACAGTCTGTAGACAACCGTCTCCTCCTAGCATATATCCCCTAACAAAGCCCCTCAAGCATCCAAACTGCTCTTTTGCAGAGCCCCTTTGCCCCTGAGATGATGCTCTCCAGGAAACACCTTCTCTGCAGATCAGGTGTTTGCAGCAACACCCTTGTTTCTAACCTCAGGTACCCCATGCGGTGCAAAGGCAGAGCAGGTTGGGGGTGGGAAAGGCCAGACCCCTGTGACCAGGAGGTTGTTGAAGTCTTTTCAGTCCATAGTTTTATTGTGGCTTGGCCTAAACAGAGATGATTTGTGTATCCAGCGTTGTGAACCAAGAGATGGAGTGTCCTAGTGTTTCCTTCAGCCAGGATGGGGGTACCACCAGGAATAAGCGGGATTTTACTCGTGATTTACCCTCCCTGGGAAGGATGGATCCTCACTTCTCCACTCTTGGAGCTGCATGAAGGTATCTGGGGTCACATCACAACGGGGCTCAAACCAGGCACCATATTCACGCATTTCCCAGGTGGGAGCTGAATTCAGCTGGACCAGGTGGATGGTGCTTGTCCCGGTGCACAGGGAGCGGCGTCCATCCCCTGGGACTGTGGCCAGCCCATGAGTCACCCTCTCCTCCCTGCGCAGAGAGCCTGGGCAGGAAATATGGGTGGCGCTCAAGTATGTGCTCATGGGACACCACCTCATTCCAGGCGTGTCGGGGATGAGTGGGAGATTGTGTAACCTCCTGGGGAGGGGGGACCTCTTAGAGCTTCCAGACTGCAGAGGCATCTGTGGGGCACAGATGGGGCAGGGGGATATCAATGGGATATCAAAGACAGGTTGTAGTAGCCAGCGATGCTTTGATGATGATGGATGCCTTGCTTGTGCTCTCTGGCTCTGTGATCCCTGGAGTTAGACCCTGCAGAAGAAGGCATTGCTGGAGCGCTGCAGTCCCTTGTTTACTTTGACATGCATTTTGCAGGCAGAGAAGCTGAGACAGGGCCAGGAGACGCTGCCAACCCAAAGCCCCTGAGGGAACTGCTGTGTTGCAAGCCCATACCACCCTTTTGGGAATTCTAAACGGAGGGAGGAGTTGGAGAAAGGGGACAGCAGGATGCTGTGAGCAGGAGCACTGGGGCTGTGTCTCTTCTGGAGTTACACAGGCTCAGTGTTGGTCAGCATGGGCTGAGCTGACTGGAGACACGAGCTCTGTCTGTGGCATCGAGTGCTTGGCTTGCGGTGACTGTGACACTCACTGGCACTTTACAGTCACTTGGGGCTGTAATAAACGAACATCCCAGCGTGTGCTGTAGCCTTTGGTATGAACTGTGGAATAGCTGGAGCCACAATGAGGAGCTGCAGCAATGATGGAGCCATTAAGGGAACCGCTTCCCCTTGTCCTTTGCTGGATTCAGGGGCTAGGAAGGAAACCACACAGCTGGAGGGCAGGTTTGAGTGCCTCTGCTGCAGGACATCACCTTTCTCCCATGTTTTTCCTCCACCAAAGGCACAGGGCAGGTTGCACCAACCATCCTGTTGTTGCTGCTCAAACGCTTTCCTTCTGGTCTCAGACTCCGGAGTCACCATGTAACCGAACTGAGCTTCTGGTGAACTTTGTCCCATCAGCAGTCGTCCAGGGGCTTGAGTGCCTGGGTGATGCTGTCGGTCCTCACGCTCCCACCGCTGCTCACCCACATCCTGGCAGCATTGTGCTCTCCTTGCCTGGAGGGCAGGGCTGGCACTGTCCTCAGGGGCAGATGCTATTAGGAACAACAGGACATGAGGACAAAAGTGGCACCAAGGCTTGTGCTTCTTTGTCTGCAGGGAGTTTTGGGGCCGCAGCTGCGGAACCCACCCCATGCCTTGCTACAGGCTCTGGATCCAGCTGTTTTGGCAGGGCCCTGCGTGCTCATTTGTAATAGTGGTGATGGCACCCATCGGTTGTGTGATGGCTCCAAGGCGAGAGACAATAGGGAATGGTTTGATGGGGACCTCCAGTGAACCTTCACTGGGGTGAGGAGGGCTGTAGGTGCACCTTGGGAAATTTGTCCCCAAGCCCTGAAAGCAGCAGGACTGCAGCAGCCCATGTGGTGCCCAGAGGGGGTTGTAATCTGTATAGGGAGTACTTGTCCACTGCTGCCTGGTTCTGGGGTGGGACCGGGCTCTCCAGTTCCTCAGTGAACTGAACTGCAGAGCTCTATCTGTGAAACAAGCCCACAGGATGGCAGTTCTGGGTCAGGCTGAAGGGCCATCTTGTCCACTTCTACCAGCAGCCGAGGGCAGACACCCAGGGAAGTGCCTCCAAACGGGGTGAGCATGTTGTGCTGCCTCTGCAGGGTGCTTTCCTGGCCTCCAGCCATCTGTGGCTTTGGGTCTTCCCAACCCAGATGTGGTGTTGGTGCATTTGGAAGCCCTACAGCGATATTTTTTTCTCCCCCTCCAATGCCTTTGGAATCCATGTGAATCTTTGAGCGTCTGTGTTGTCCAGAGGCAAGGAGTTGTCCAGATGAGCTGCCTGGTGTGCAAAAATCCATCGCCTGCTCACTCTGAACATGCCACCTCTTACCTTCACTTGGTTGATGGCAACAGCCAGGCATCGCCCGCTTGTTTGTGTCTGTGCCCTTAGCCACAGCTGAGACTCTTTCTTTGGAGACCAGGAGGACGTGGGAGAAAGGCCTGAAGAACCACACCTGTGTCAGGTCCTGGGCGATGATGAAGAGGGTGAGAATTGCTTTCACTCACCCCTCTGCTTCACTGCTCCCTCTCTCAGGTCTTCAGCAAATGAGCTGGCCGTGCTCATCTCCCGCATGCAGACAAATGCTGACCAGGTGGAGAAGGACATCCTGGAGACACAGTCCAGACTCAAGCAGGTGAGCTGTGGCAGAAGGTGGTGGGGAGGTGGAAGCCTTTGCCTGGCAATGCAGTGTCTAAGATAACAGGTCAGGTGTCTGCTCAGTGCATCAACTTGCTTGGTGCAGGTTTGGGGGCTGACTCGAGGCTGGGGAGGAACAGATCACCCCACAGAGCCTCCCAGCCCCTGGGGCTGCATACCGGGGCCTCCCAAATTCTGCCCTGGGTGCTTTCTGCTCAGTGCGTCATGCTTCCCACAGCCAAGGCTGTCTCACCTGTGTCTGCAGTGCAGCAGCACAGCCCCGTGTCCCTGGCAGCCCCAGCCCGACCCACAGCAGTCCCTTGGGTGGGAGAGATGCTGGAGCAGGCAGCTTGGCCGGGTGTACGCTCCCCAGCTGCACCCTTGTGGTTGAACAGGGCTTTTTTCTCTGCCATCCCTGGTCTCCAGGATGCCAGCAATCATCAGAAGAACAAGGCTTTTGAGTTCCAGCCAGAGAACGCCAGGAACCTGAAGGAAGCAGAGACGCTGCTGAAGGACCTGTTTTTGGATGTGGACCGTGCCAAGCGGCTGAAACACCCTCAGGCTATTGAGATAGAGAAAGAGTGAGTACAGCGGAGGGGACTGGTGTGACGAGGACACCGAGCAATTGGGAATCCCCCCAGGATCTAGGCTGAGCTCCAGTCATTGCCATGAGAGAGTTTCACCCTTCTTCCTATAGACTTTAGCCTTAAAATCAGGGATCTGTCAATATACTGTAAAGATAGTGATGTGCAGGGTGTCTGCCAGAGTGATCACTCAAGAGCCCCCAGTATTATCTGGGAGGTCTTTTAAAAGTTATCAGAAAAACGCAGAGTTAAAATGTGATCCCACTCCCAGGACAAATTCCCTTTTCCTCTGTCTTTCCTAAAATGAATGTCTTCTGCTCAGACAAGCAGAGCTGGGTGTTTGAATGGGAGAAGAGCTTACGCTGGCCTCTGGTGCTATGTTCCCCTTTGCTCTCCAGCCCTTTTAGGTGGAAATCAGGAGGGCAGAGTTGTTCCCTAGCTGGGAAGGGACAGCCCTGATGTCCCTGCAGCTTCCTCCTGGGTTGTAATTCCCGAGACATCCCTGAGATGAAGAGCACCAGGACAAGTGCCTTCACTGCAGAAGGATGCCAGTGTCACAAAGGGACAAGAAAGTAGCCTGGGTCTTATAGTGACATCTGGGCTCCACAAACCCCACCTTGATTTTCCCCCATCTAAACTGACACAGAGACATGTGCCTTTTCTCCTTGGCAGCATCCAGCAGCTCCACGACCGCGTGACACAGCTGTGTGCAGAGTACCGGGCTCTCTACGAACAACTGAACATCCCAGATGTGGGGCCCAGGGTAGACTGGGCCAGGATCCTGGACCAAAAGATGGTAACAGCAGCTGGTTTTAGACCTATCTCCCAACACCTACAAGGCCAGATAATGCCTGCTATTGCCTGTAGGGCTCTGCCAGACATTGTTGAGTGTGGTGGAAGCAACCCTGGGAAGGAGAAGGACTCTCCTCCCACCTCTTAAAACCCTCTGGAGGACCCTCTTGATTGACCCCTTCAGATTAAGAGCTGCCAGAGGGGGATCAGGTAGAGATGCCCTGATGTGGGATGAAAAGATGGAGTAGGTGATGTCTTTGCAGCCCTACATCCTAGGGTTTCATGCTACAAGGTCTTGGGTATGTGGAGTGCCAAGTTTGGAGTCCACTTGGATTCTCTTAGAAATTGCATGGTAACTGTGTCCATCCAATGCGTGTCACCATGGGAAGAGTGGCAGGTTCAGCTTAGGTTTGTATACCAGGGTTATACAGCCTAGTTATCTTTGCCCCTCTGTATGGCTGGGGAAATGGGAACCAACAGCAATCATGGTAAACATGCCCTTCCTTCTGGACTGCTTTCAGCCACTGGATCTTTTCACACCCTGCCAACACTCACTGAAGTTTCTCCCTGAACTAGTATTTCATTTTAGTCTCTTCCTAACCCCTTTTGCACAGAAACAAGTCAACACGGGACAGTATGGCCCTGGCATGTCAGAACTGGAAAAGCAAATAGCTGAGCACAACATCCTCCAGAAGGAGATTGAAGCCTATGGCCTCCAGATCAAGAACCTCCATTCCGGGGTAAGGCACCCTCTGTCCCCTCCTTGTTCCTGTTGGCTTCACTGGGGACCCTGTGGGCTCCACTTGCTCTCTGGCCATGTCCCATCTGCTCCTTCACACAGTGAATATCCCGCCTTGTTCTGCAAAGGCATTGGGGAGACCTGAGTTTGGACAGATCAACCGATGCAGGGGCTGGGAAGGTGGTTCCTGGGTTCCTGGATGGTTTCTAAATCACCTTCTATAAATCAGCTCATTAGCATCTACCACATGTTTTGATAATTTTTGTTTGTTTGTTTGTTTTCTTCCCTTGGTCTCGGCCGGTTTGCAACCCAGGATGTGGCAGATTTAAAAAGCCAGTACAAGGACTTGCTGGTAAGCTGCTCGGTGTTTTTCTGGACAGATGGGGTCATACAGCAGAGTCACACCATCCCTGATGGATAGGGAATGCCCAGCTCAGGGAGCAGCTACCTCTGGTCTTGCACAGTGAAGTCGTGTCCCTCGTCTCAGGGAGGCTGGACCTTTGGAGGTCCCTTCTAACCCAAACTATTCTATGATTCTATGATCATCTTTCTCCATTTCCTCTCCATATGGGAGTGGGTGTAAATTGAGAGCATGCTCACTGCCCTCAGGGCAATGCTGTGGGTGAGATCTGGGTCTCCTCTCCATGGATCATTGATCTGGTGTTGCCTGTGTGAGCGCAGGGTTAGGGATGTGGCAGCAGGAAACCCTGTCCCATCCCACATGCTGTTCCAAATGGGGATTGCAAATGTTGAGGCTTGCACCAATCCCCAACAAGGGCTCCTGAGAGGAAATGAGCAGCCGGAGCAAAGGAGGTGGCTGGGAAGAAGGTCCTGGGTTTAGCCAGCCATAAAGGTTAATGCTGAAGAGTTGCATTTGTGAGGAATACAGCAGAGCTGGGCCAGCCATCAGACTGCCCGAGGCACCACCCCACACCTGAGATTCTGGTTAGACAAACATATCCTGTCTGTGGAGGAGGGAAAGGGAAAACCAGCCCCATCAGATAAGAGCAAGCAGGGCAGATGTCTCATGAAGGTCTCTGGGAACATGCTGGTGGATGTGCAACACAAACAGGGTCCTGGGGAGCAGGGGGAGGAGGGGAAAGGGGGTTTTCAGCCTGAGCACCAATGCTGTCTCTCCTGTGTGTGTGCAGAAAGCCTCCATCTGGCGAGGGCAGAGCTTGGGCAGCCTGTACCACCACCTCCAGGGCTGCACCAAGGAGCTGGGCTACCTGACGGACCAGCAGACCAGGATCCTGAAGCAGGACTGGAGCGACCAAATGATGGATGTGCAAAGTGTGCGTCGGGAGTACGAGGTGAGCTCTCGGGGGCCGGCAGTGTGTCCTGGCCATCGGGGGCTGGCCAAGCCCAGCGTGCAAGATTTGCAGGGTGGATCCCATCCTCCTAGACATCTACCACTGGCTCTGGTGTGTTCCTGGGGTGGTCTGACAGCACTGGGCACAGAAACAGAGGTGGGAGAGATACTCTGAGTCCACACTGGAGTTAAGGATGAGCCATTTTGTGTCCTCTCCTGTTCCATGAGCTGGCAGGTGGGATCACACAGGAGAGAGCTGTCGGTGAGGCTGCCAGTGGTCAGAGGGGAGGGAGGGGTTCAGCGTCGTGTCAGCCTCGATGTCCAAAGTACAACACACAGTGACTGCTACGTACTGGGACCAGGAAGCAGGGAGGGATAATTGACTAGGAAGGTGCTCTTTGAACGAATGCCCTGATGCTTTCTGAGGCCCAAGTGTGTATAATTTGTTTCAGCTTTGCTTAGCCCCTTCCTTTTAAAAAAACAAACAAACAAGGATGTCTGTGCTTTGGGAGCCTTTTCTCCGCTACCTGTGGTTGAGTTCCCCAGGAACTGCTCTGTGTTCCTTGTGCTGTGCTCGTCCACTGTCATGAAGTTTCTTTTCCCCTTCAGAACTTTAAGTCCAATGAGCTGCTCAGCCAGGAGGAGCTTGTGAACCATCTCCAGGATGACGGGGATAGGATGATTGAGCTAAAGCACCCAGCTGTCAAGCCTATACAGGTAGGGAAAGGTAGTCCCCTCTCAAATCCTGTAAAAGAATGAGAATTATTTCCATCATTTATGCATCAAGAGCCAGGAGACAGGTTGGAAGAGACCTCTTCACATCTTCTGCAGAACTACTCTGTTACTCTTCCCTTGCACATTGCACCAGCTGTACTGCAGCATCTTTCTGCCTGCTCCAGCCCTGTGGGGAGGCTGGGGACAGTGCAGGGTCCTCATCCCTTCAGAAACCTCCAGGAGATAGTGGCTAACATCTGTGTGCTGGGACCAGCTCCTGGGCTGGTGCTCAGACCTGTGGTCAATGCAGCCACGTTCATGCTGCTGAGAAACTCCAGCTGTGACACAGCACAACCTCTCCCAGCTGAAACCAGCTCCCAGCCTCCACAGTTGTATTTCCAAGCCTGCAGATGCAGTGGCAAGGTGAGGTGCGCTCACAACCACCCACACCACTGGACCTGAGACCTCTAGAGAAATGGTGGCTGCTCTGTATGAGTCCTTGTGGAGCAGCATCCTTGCTCAGGCTCAGTGTTGGTCTCTTCTCCCAGGTAGCAAGTGACAGGATGGGAGGAAATGGCCTCAAGTTACACCAGGGGAGGTTTAGATTGGATATCAGGAAAAATTTATCCACAGAAAGGGCTGTTGGTCATTGGAACAGGCTGCCCAGGGCAGTGGTGGAGTCACCATCCCTGGAGGGGTTTAAAAGACGCAGCGATGAGGTTCTTAGGGACATGGTTAGTGCCAGGGTTGGGTTAATGGTTGGACCCAATGACTTGAGGGTCTCTTCCAACCAAAATGATCCTATGATTCTCTCAGGCGATGCCTGGGCACAGCTTTGTGTCTGCTCACCAGCAGTTCGTGCCCTTCCTCTGATCTCTGGGGCTTCTGGGGAAAGGAGATGAGTGGTGGGGGAGGTAGGACTAGCTGGAACCCACTGAGTCGTGCTCTGTCCCACCACAGGCTCACCAGGAAGCCTTGAAGAACGAGTGGCAGAATTTTCTGAATCTCTGCATTTGCCAGGAGAGTCAGCTGAAAAGCGTGGAGAGCTATAAGAAGGTAAAAAGCAACAAGGAGAGCATGGGCTGTGTGGCTGCAGGGTCAGGCCAGAGTGGGCAGGCTGGGAAGAGACGCAGCAAAAGGATGGCGATGGGAGATCTTTTGCTTGCACCCAGTCAGGATATTTTGGGGAAACACTTCAGAAAACATGGTCCTTTAGTGCTGCAGTGAAGGATTGGTGCCCAGCTCATCCCATCAGCCCTATTGTTAATGTGCTGGTTTAGAGAAGAGATGCAGGGGAAGGTTTGCTTGCTGTTGTTCCCTGGGACTTGTCTGTTGATCAGGATTATTTGCATGTGGCTCAGGTGATAGAATGTACTTGTCCAAACATGCACTCTGAGGATGGTCTGCATGGTCTTGTGAGCCCTAGACTGTGTAAGAGTCACTGGGAACTGAGAGACCGCACTGGACTTGGACACAGTGATGTGCTCCTGTCCCTGACTGTTTTCCTACCCACACCTCCAGTTCCAGGACGATGCTGAGGCTGTGAGCCGCTCCCTGAAGAAGATGAACTCCGACCTGGACACCAAATACAGCAAGTTCAATAAAGATAGCCCTGGAGTAGTGGCAGATCTGCTGCTTCAGCTGGAGGTGAGGTCTTCAGGGCTGGTGGCACTAGCCAGACCTAAAGAGCAGACCAAACATTACAACCTCCCCAATAAATAACTGTGGGAAAAGGGAAGAGTTGGGTGAATAATCCTACCAGGACAGCTCATCCCAGCCCTGTGCTAGACAGGGGGAAGCCCATGGTAATACTATGCCCTGGAAGCTGGGTCCCTATAGCCACAGAAGGTCCATGCTGTGGGGCAGTGACCCCTGGAAAGAGACTCATCTCCATCAGTGACACATTGTCAGGCACCAAGTCACCATCAGAGTAAAGGAGAAGTGGGGGCAGGAACTGTGTGTTGTCCTAGACATGAGACACTTGGATTAGAGGGCCTGTAGAGAGCATGAGGTGCTGGTATTCAGGCAGTGGGGAAAGGTCCTCCCATCTCCTCTGCACTCTCAAGAGCCAAGGGCGAGGAAGGGAATAAAGAAATCTGACTTCAGGGTTGAGATGTGGATAGGAAAAGATCTTTGCCCAGGAGAGAGGGAGGGGACAGCTTCAACACATTATCTTCCCATGCATGCAATGCATTTCGATCCTGAGGGGTGCCGGGATCTCACAATCTTCTGATATTGGAATGTGGACACCTCTTGGCATGTCTCTGTTCCTCTTCCAAGAAGAAAAACTTCAGGAGATGTAGTATGACAGTGTGAGATCACCTGAGGTTAACTCAGGCTGTGCCTTCAAGGGCAGATCTGCTGCAAGGGAAGGAAACTGAGGAGAATGTTGGTAATGAAAGGGGAGGAAGGGACATGGAAGGGTCAAGACTGGAGATATTTCTGACTCCATCCCAGCAGTGATCACACAAAGATGGACAACTGGCCTGAGCGTACCCACTTAGTATGACCCCCCGCTTCCTTCTCATCCAAGCCTGATTGCAACCACTGTTTTATCTAGAATGAAGAGAAGGCAGTGAAGCAGGCAGAGAAGAGCATCGCTGACCTGAAGAGAAGGAGCAAAGAGATCAGCCCACTGAAACTGCGCAGGACACGTCTCTCCCAGACCCTCACCTTGGACACCCTCTGTGACTGGGATGCTGGGGAGGTGAGGGCCTGACCAGCAGTACCCTTAGACGAGACAGGCAGCTGGATTCTTCTTTGGTTGCTCTAGATCTTGGCTCCATGGTGGGAGAAACTGGCCTCGTGTCAGAAAGCCAATCCACTCACTGCGTTTTGTGTCTTTGTCCCAGGTGCAGCTGACCAGAGGTGACAAGTACACTCTGAAGGACAACAGCAACCCAGAGATGTGGGTGGTGCAGAGCAGCACTGGTGTGGTCCAGGAGGCACCTTCTGCTTGCTTCTCCATTCCTCCACCAGACCCCGAGTCCATAGACAAGGTCAATAGGTGAGTCTGAGATGGAGAGCCTGACCCAGAGAGATGTTCAGACTTGCTCTTAGGTTGCAGCCAGCCTGGCTGCCTCAACTGCAGAGAAGCAGCAGCTGGGAACAGACCTCTAACTATCTAGTACGAAATCCCTCCTGGAGGGCTTGTTCCCTGCAGCCAAGTATCTCCCCCAGGTTCCTGCCATTCCTCAACAGCACTGCGCACTGCATGGACCTTACTGCCAAAGAGCCTCCTGGCAGTCAGTCTTGATTTCTTCACCCAAACATGTGACTCGTATAGATTTGACTAAATTATTTCCAGAATCAGTCTGGAGCTTTGGACTTGCCAAACAGGACAGAGTTATCTGTGGGATCTCCTCAGCCATCCCCAGCTGGAGACTAAGAAACGTTCCTTGAACCGCTGTGTAGTCTGCTGCCTGGTTGCTCAGTCAGACATCAGACAGCTTCCATGTTACCTTTTTAATCATGTCCTGGGTGCTTGGATAAATCAGTGCTGCCCAAGCACTGTGGAAAGACCCCCAGCCCAGATTCAGCGGTACTGGGGCATGTCCGTGACGCGAGTTTGGTTCCCCAGTCACACAGGCATGATTATTTCATTGTGTTACTTTTTTTTGAGTGTGTACCCCTCTTCACTCGTCCCAGATTACTGAATCCTTTGGATTTATGGGTTTCATGCATGTTTTAAAACAGAAAGGTTTGTGACATCCTCCTGGATAACAGCTCTGCAGGTGTTGCCTGGAAAACTCTTCCCCTTTTTGGGCTACATTTGACAGCTTGTTTCTTTTTCTGGTGTTTGCTTCCCTTGCTACACTAAAATACTTCTTTTTAAATACTTTTAAATACTTTTAAAATACTCCTACACTAAAATACACTAAAATATTTCCCAGTTTGTTTCACCACTCAGTCCCTCTGCATGGAGCTATGTCCTGGCCCTGCAGAGGAACAGCCCTTGTCTGATAACAACCTAGGCAAGCTGGGACTTGCTGCTTTTAGAGCTCAGTGTTTAGCTGGAGCAACCTATAGCAAGGATGTGAACTACCCTGGTCCTTCAAAGGTCCCTCCTCTCAGTGCCATCAGTCTTTTCTCACCCAGAGATTTTTTAGGTCCTTCCAGCCCCTGCTGATCCCAGCCCTGGTTTCATTAGAAAGGAAAAATCCTTCCAAATGAGACCTGGTGTTTGTAGTGCAGCAGCCACAGAGGCAGCTACTTGTACTTGCTTCCTGCAAAGCACTGCGGTGATATTAAATGAATTTCCAGCTTTGTCAGCATCTAGCAAGAGTTGGAAACAGTGGCTCCATTGGGAAAACCAGCTGCTTGAACCAACTGGGTGCTCTTGCTGCTGTCCCCTTTCCAAAGGGACATCTCTGAGTTACAACAGGCTGCAGGATCTGAGCCTGCCCCTGCCTTTAGGAACACTTTTCCCATCAGAGGCATGAAGCTGCTGCTGGGTGGGCTCTGTCAGAGCTTGCTCAGCGCAACGTTTCCCATCCCGTTGGCTGAGGATGCTCCTCTCTGCTCACAGGCTGGAAGGGGAACTGAACACGGTGAAGCAGAAGCGAGCGGCGGTTCAGAGCACCCTGAGACGCAGCCACAAGGAGCAGGTTCAGCCCAGCCAACAAGGTATGTCAGCTGGTTAGTCGAGCCCTCTCCAAAGCAAAACCCGTACATCTCCCTTGTGGAGCTGCCAGACCTGGCTGAAGCAGAGCACCTCCTGAGCAGGCAGAGGTACCTGCGGGTTGGTGTGAAGATGACTCCTGCTTTGCGGAAAACAGCAGCCGATGGGATAACCTGGTTCCTAGAGCTGCCAGTCTCAGGCAATTCACTTAAAATCTCTGTTGCCCTTTTCAAACCTCTGAGATTGACTTCCAGGTCCATCAACTGTTGCAGAATATTTAGGATTGCAGGGGGATGTGCCTATCCAGAAGCCTTAATTAAACCTTCTTTGGGATCTGGGTCCCTCGCAGTTCTCTTCCTAGCTGGGGGCTGTGGAATAAGCAGACAGCTATGGCCAAATCCTGACCCCTGGCTCACTCTGTTACCCACACAGTTGCAGTTCAGAAGCTCCCAGCAAAGCTAAGCAGGGGTGTATCTGCATAGCAGCACATGGCTCTCTGTCCCTCTTTTGGATTTGAGCTCTGGTTGGCTGGGACAGAGCTAAAACCATTTTCCTAAGCCTATGCCTTGGGTCAGCACATGTATGATGCTCTGCAGATTAGAAATGTTAACTGACTCATTAATGGTTGCATCCAAAACCCATGCTCAGGAGAAGCCTGTGTGCTTCAGAGCTACAAAACAAAGGGTAGAGCTTTGCGGTAGGACTGTCATGAGAGGGAGCTGGAGCTTCAGGGTCCATCTGTGCAGAGCTGTGCACCAAGATTGGGATGGAAGATGAGAAATGGGGATTAATCTAAGCTGTGTCTCACTGCAGCTCTGTCCAGGAGCACCCCTGTAGCTCAGGATGATCCCCAAGCTGACCAGCTTCTCGGTAGCCTGGATCGTGTTGGCAAGGACCTGGTTCAAGTAGAGAAGGAGATCTTGAACCGAGTGAGGTCTCCAGTGAACTACAGTGACCCCACCGAGGACCTTGCCAGGAGGATCAAGCACCAGCAGGTGGGTGTTGCTTGTGGGTGTGTTGGGATAGGATGAGTTTTTGGTAGCACTGTGTCCTTCGCCTAAAAAAGACCTGATGTAGAAATTACACAGGAGATGAGAGCCAGTGCTTCAAAAGAGAAACCTGTGCTGCAGTTTCAAGGGTTTCAGGATGACTTGAACCCTTGAAATGGGAAGGTTAAGCCAAAGCCTAGGGAAATGCAGGCTCTTCCCAAGGCTCAGCCAAATGGTTCATTCATTTCAGAGCTGTGGACCAGGAGTCAGACTTGGGAAATTCTCAGCCTTGTTATGGGGTTGCTGTCACCCTTTGCTCTCAAGTCTGCAGCATAAAAGACAACAAGGCAGAGGGAATGAATCCAAGGACCAGCTTTGGCTCACCAAATGGGGAATACAGGCTGGTAGATGTGAGTGGGACAGAAAAAGAAGCAGTGCCCTGGAGCCCCCTCCTTTTCTCTGGGATAAGGTTCTGGGTCTGTAGTATTTCAGCTTGTTACATCTTCATCTGTGGGTATTTACCTGGCCCTGGCAGAAAGATGGATTCAGGCAGGTAGGTTGCTTCCACCCGTGTCTCTTTGGATCTCTTTCCCACGCGCTGCCATTGCCAGACAGCCACAGTCTGGATGGGGCTGTGCCCCAAGGGCCAACTCCTAATGAGAGGGCTACCGCACCCTGAGCCCCACAGCAAAATCCGCCCCCCAGGGAGACACGTTTTCACAACTGTTATGACTGTGTTCGGTGACTCTGCTCCCATCTGATGTGCCAGGAAACGACAAAGAAACTTGAGAACCTGGGGGCAGCCAAGGATGCCCTGCAGAAGGAGTGTGAGACGTACCTTTCCAAGAAACCCACCAGCACCGCGGCTTCCCAGCTCCCTGTCACATTGAATGCCCTCAGGAGCAAATACAGTGATGTCAATATGCTCTCCAGCCTCTACAATGAGAAGTGAGTGATGATGACAAGGCCTGAAGGGGATGAGGGGAGGAAGTCCTTGCACAGAGGTGTCAACATAGAAGCATGAGAGAAAATGCTTTTGGTCTAGATGGATGTTGGTTGAGGTCCATCCAGCCCAGTACAGGTTGGAAACCTCCCATCTGTCACCAAAGGCACCTCTGAAGGAGTTCCTGTGTGTAATCTGTGCTCAGATGCCCCCACTGCGGGAAGTCCACCACAAAGGGTGTGTGTCCCAGGTCTGCTGTGTGCAGTGAAAAGCAATATATCTGATTTCTGGGCAGCATAGCAGGGTTGTGAGTGCATATTCCTTGTTCTCTGCCATGCTGCGGAAGCTCTGATTTTAAATGAGCTTTAACATGCGAAATCAGAGAGAAAAGGAGAAGAATGGGGTCTTTTGTAGTTAACCTTGTCTTGTCTTTTTTTCTCTTCCCCAGGGCTAAGGCTGCACTGAACCTGGAGACTCAGATTGAGAACACAGACAAGATTGTCAGCACGTTTGAGGCCAAGCTGGCTCAGGATAGCATCATTCCCGCATCCCCCAATGCCCTGCAGGATCGAGCCAATGATCTGCAGGTAGGGGAACATCAGGCTATCAGGCTCTTCGTTAAGGAAGGGAGATCTCTGAGCTCACGTAGCAATGGTGGGGACAGATGGACTTTGCTCATTTGAGCACCTCAAGGCACCAACAGTGAAGCCTTTCTAAGGACTTGTTCCTTGAAGGGTTAATGTTGGTGTTGCAGGCTGAGCTGCACTCACTGGCTTGCACAAAGCTCTGCCCCTCGCAGGTTACATTTGAGGTCCCTACCATACATTATGAACTCAGCATCAAACCTCTGGTGCTCTGCCTCACACTCACCCCTGTTCTTTCCTGCTCTAAATCTCCCTGCCCCATCATTAGCACACACAGCAACCCTTTTTTACCTTTCCCAAAACTTCTCCTTTCTACCACATGCACCGTCCAACCCATCCTGATTCCCACCTTCTTTACTGAATAAGTCTCGCTGCTCCATCTCTTCCATGCTGCACATCCAGCTTGGAGAGCCTGGGCAGCCCCCAGGTGCTGCACAGTTAGTACTGGTCTTAAGGAGGGTATTTCTGGTTGGTGCATCGACTGGGGCAAACCTGGAGGTGTCTTTATTTCCCCCTGCAGAAGATGAAGCGGGAGCTGGTGGCCCAAGAGGACTGTGTGCTGAAGCTGAACCGGGGGCTCAAGGATGCTGAGCACAGCTGCAGCGCTGTGCAGAACAACTTCCAGGAGTACTGCCCGGACCTGCCCCGGCAGAAGCGG
The DNA here is from genome assembly GCF_964273445.1 of Streptopelia decaocto. Classification (NCBI taxonomy): domain Eukaryota; kingdom Metazoa; phylum Chordata; class Aves; order Columbiformes; family Columbidae; genus Streptopelia; species Streptopelia decaocto. Next base: position 6,790,723 of record NC_138671.1, on the reverse strand, counting down.
GAGGTGCAGCTCCTCAACGATCGCTACCATGCCGTTGCAGACCAGCTGGATCAGCGGTGAGGAACTCGGGTGTCATCTCTGCTCCCCTTAGCTAACATGGACCAGCATTAGTCAGAGTCCCAAGAGCATGTTCTTCATTGCAGGATGCTGATCTGACCCCTCTCCTTTTCAATCTCTCACCTCCCAAGTTGTGCCCATGCTGTAGTAGCAAACCCGATGTGTGCAGAGTTGTGCTCTCCACTCAGGGACCAGTTGTCACCCCCTTGTTTTTGTTGTCTTGGTGGTTTTTGTGGTGTCATTCTCACCATAATGTCTTTTTGGGAACTTGCACATGAATCTTTGCCCTTGCTTTTAATGTTCCTGTTCACCTTTGTGCTGTGCAGAGAGAAGACCCTCAGAAATATCAGCCTCATCTACCAGCAGTTCCAAAACTCCAATGAGAACCTGATGTTCTGGATGAACAACCTACCAAAGCACCAAGTGAAGACCACCGATGGGCCAAGCCAGATCAATTACAAGCTGCAGGCACAGAAGGTATGTTCCAGGGCAAGCATCATAACCTGTAATATTACAAGGATGGGGGAATTTTCTCATGAATGGTGTGCAGATTAGTACCAAACAGCTCCTATGTCACCGTGAATGAACTAGAACAAGGAGACAATGGATTGTAGCTCACAGATGATGTATCTTGCCCAGCTGTGTTCATCTGTAGTGCTGGTGTTCATCTGAGCTAGTCACCCCCAGGCTGATACCTTCTCCATGGAGAGGATGCACCCACATCCTGAGAGATTACACCCAGATGAGATGCTACATCTGGGTCCTGCATCTTTCTCTCCTTGAGTAGATCCTAAGATGGCCAGCTCAGCTGAAGAGATGTGAAGGTCTCTGTGCTGGCTAGTATTTATCTCATGATAAATAAATGTCATAAGTCCTGGGCCAATGAGAGTCCTGTTGGGATCCTCTAAAAACCAGGAGGCTCTTCCTAAATGTCATCCTATTCCCACCATTCCCTGCAGTACCACGCTGAGCTACTGCTCTTGCTTGCAAGAGTATTAATGGTTTGCTGTATTTCAACCTGTCCTTAACATCATGTATCTCTCTCCTGCAGAGGCTGGTGGAGGAGATCAAAGGCAAGGAGCCTGAGAAGAACGCGGTGGTCAGGCTATCCCGGAACGTGCAGTCCACCCTCAATGTACGACTGGCTTTCCCCAGGTTGCACTCCCTTAGCATCTCACCTGAGAGATCCCAACTGATCCTTCTGTTTCTGCTCTGGACAGGACTATGAACTCCAAGCAGGCAAATATAGCTCTTCTCTGGACCCTACCTTGACCGACTTTGCTGCTAAGAGGCTGCGTGTGACCCCTCTGCAAGAAAGCATCCAGGCCCAGGTAAAATGTAAAGATGAAGACATAGAATACCTTTAGTTGATATTGAGACCTTTGTCTCAGCCCTGCAGAAGCATGGGAAAGAGCAAGTCATTTTCTGTCTTTCTGGGTATTCCTGCTGAACGGTGTTTGTGTCACATTCTCTCCGAATTTGGGGACCTGTTTTAGTGGTGCCTTGAAGACTGACTTCCATCTACCTGGGCAGAGCAAGTGATCAGGTACTGGGGACAGGACTGAGCCAGAGCTCCTGCGTGCTCTTCCCAGTTACACCCCAGTTCTCCTGCATCACCTTGGGTTATTCCATCCATATGTGGCCCAAGGTGTAAGTCTTGGACCCTGTGCAGGCCAGCAGGTATCTAACAGGCATTCAAATAAGGGGACAGGATCTCCTACCTGAGTCCTTAGACTCTGTGTCTCAGTTTTTCTAGGAAGTCAGATGGGAAGACACTAATTCCTGGAATGATGCAGGACACAAAGTGCATCCAGGTGTAATGAGGGGTGGGAAAGTGTGCCATCCAACGGAGCTGTGTCAGGGTGAGGGGGACAAGGGCCTCACCGCTCTTTCTTTTTCAGGAAAATGATGTAACCAAGCTCTACATGGAGCTGGCAGCAGAAAATAAACAGCAGCTCAGCCGGCTGGAGTTTGCCAAGAAGATTGTTGAGAAGGTACCAGCTTGGCCAGATGGGGCTGCTCTAGATTGGGGTTTGAAATGATCTTTCAAAGCTGTGAGCAATCTGGTCAGCCTGGGATCCCCCCACCATTTTGCCAGGTCTCCACATCTAGGTGGGAGGAAGGACAGGAATGGAAACCAATGTGAGAAAAAGACGATGAGTTTCACTGACATTTGTCACCTCTGTGCGCCCTCAACTGTCTACTAAGCTGTAGTTTATGGTAGGGAAAAAAAATTGAGTTAGGGCTCTGGAGTCCTGTTCTCAGCTGTACCTAATCAACACTCATAGACTGAGAATTCTGGATTTGTCTGTGGACATGACTGGAATTTAATGCTCACAACCTTCTGGAAACATTTCAAAGCAATAGGACTTCTATGCATTTCTAGGACTTGACTCACCTGTAGGAAAGTTCTCTGGTCTGGATAATGTTCAGCGTGCTCAGGAAGGACAAAAGATTAAACTGTACCGGTTCTGTCTCCTGCCCTGCCTGGTCATGGAAAAGGCCTCTGCGCCAGATTTAAACAGTGATTCAGTTTCCCTGCCTTATTCTTTTCTAACTTTTGTTTTTCCCTTGCAGAAGGAGGTGCATGAGGACATTGAAGCTGTGCATGAGCAAACCCAGCACTCTGAACACAAAGCCACAACAAGCAGGGAATCTGAGGGCTTAAAATCGCAGCTGGAGGAGGAAAGAAGGAAAGTGGCCAAGATTGAAGAGGACCTGGAGGAACATAGAAACAAGCTGCTAATGTTGAAGACTCAGAAGCCCATTGAAAGAGTGGAAGAAAAGGAGGTAATAGAATATTACAGAGACCCACAGGTGGAGAGCAACCTGTCTAAGATGGCGCAGCAGATCGAAGAGGAAGGCAAAAAGAGGCAGAGACTACAAGAAGACATTGAAGTGATGAGCCGTAAGCTTGCCCAGATGGAGAGCGAGAAGAAGGTCACTCCTGCCCAGCTCCTCACCAAAGAGATCACAAAAATTGAGAAAGATCCAAGCCTGGATAGCGAGGCAGCCACTCTTCGTCAGGAGATCAAACGTCTCCAGGAGGAAAGCTTGGCTGCTGTTTCTGAACTCGAGCAGTGTAAGAGAGAGCTGCACATGCTGGAGCGAAAGCAGCCCAATATCCGAGAGAAAGTGGTGGTGAAGGAGCTGATCAAACTGGAGAAAAACCCAGAAATGCTGAAGTCCGTTAGGACCCTGCAGCTACAAATCGATGAGGAATCTTTCAAGAGGAAGTCTGCAGAAGAAGCCATAGTGAAAGTGAAGAACAAAATTGAGGAGGTGGAAAGACTAATCGAAACAGCAGAACCCAAAATTATTGTTAAGGAGGTGAAGCAGGTAGAGCAGGACCCAGAGCTATTGAGAGAGTCTTCTAAGCTTAAAATTCTGATTGAGGAAGAGAGAAGCAAAAACTTGATGCTTCTAGGTGAGCTGGGAGAGCTGCAGAACCAGTACAGCATTGCAGAGAAGCAGAAACCAAGGGTGGAGGTTAAAGAAAGGGTCAATGAGATTTTCCTGGTGGATCCTGAAACAGAGCAGCAAATTGCACACTTGAAAAGGGAGCTGCAGGAAGCTACTCTGAAAAGGACAAAGGTTGAAAGCGAAGTGGAAGAGGCCTTAGCAGAGCTCAATGTCCTCAGGTCACAGAAACCAGTGGTGGAACTGAAGGAGGTTATAGAGGAGGTGGTGAAACATGAGAAGAGTCCAGAGATTCTTAGAGAAATCGATAGGCTGAAACAGCAGCTCAATGAACTTGTGAACACCAATGGCAGGACCCAAGAGCAGCTCATTAGGCTGCAGGGTGAAAGGGATGAATGGAAGAGGGAGAGATCCAAGGTGGAAACCAAGCTGGTCAACAAGGAAGTCATCCGATATGAGAATGATCCACTCTTGGAAAAAGAAGCTGACCGTCTCCGTCAAGAGGTACGTAACATGTCTCAAAAGAGGAGAGCTGCAGAGGATGCAATCTATGACTTGCAAAATAAATACATGCTACTGGAGAGGCGAAAGCCAGAGGAAAAGGTAGTTGTCCAAGAGGTGATACTGACTCAAAAGGATCCAAAGCTCCGAGATGAGCACAGCAGGCTGAGACGGAGTCTGGATGAGGAGGTGAGCAACAGGCGTCGTCTGGAACGCGATGTGCAACAGGTTCGGGCACTGGTGGAAGAGCAAGAGAAGTTGCTCAACTTCCAGGAGGATCGAAGCAAGAGGCTTGCACTAGAGAAGGAGATGAGACAAATTACATTGCGAATAAAGGAGCTGGAGGAGAGCCCAGCACCAGTGCAAGAAAAGATCATTATGGAAGAAGTGGTCAAGTTGGAGAAGGACCCAGTCCTTGAACAGTCCGCCAGCAACCTGCGCTTGGAGCTGGACCGTGAGAAGATGGAGGTGCTGAACTTGCAGAGAGAATGCAAGAACCTGCAGATGCAAGTTGATGTCCTGCAGAAAACAAAATCCCAGGAGAAGACCATCTACAAGGAGGTGATTCGAGTGGAAAAGGACAGAGCACTGGAGAGTGAACGCGCACGCATCTGGGAGCTGCTGAACAGGGAGAGAGGGGCCAAGCAAAAGGCAGAGGAGGAGGTACGGCGGCTCAGGGAGAAGATCGAGAGAGCTGAAGGCATGAAGAGGACATGGGCTCGTGAAGAGACGGAGCTGCAGAAAGCCAGGAACCTGGCCATCCAGGAGAGAGCCAACTTGGAGGGTGAACTGCGGGAGCTGGAGAGGCAGAAGCAGCAGAAAGTCCTCTTCCTTCGTGAGGAGTCCAAGCTGCTCAACCAACGGACGGAGAATGACAGGCAGAAAAAGAAGCAGCTGGAACATGAGTTTTCTCTGCTGGAGGCAGACATCATTAGGGAGAAGGACCAGATCTACAACAAAGAGAGGTTGATTCGAGATCTGCAGTCAAGGGTCAACCGGGAAGAAATCAATCACGAGACCCAGATGAGAGAGACAAACCTCTCCACCAAGATCTCTATCTTGGACCCTGAGACGGGGAAGGATATGTCCCCTTACGAGGCCTATAAGAGAGGCATCATAGACAGAGGCCAGTACATCCAGCTGCAAGAGCTGGAATGTGACTGGGAGGAAGTCACCACCTTGGGGCCAAATGGGGAAGTCTCAGTTCTCCTTGACAAGAAAAGTGGGAAGCAGTACTCCATCGATGATGCGCTAAGGCTAAGGAGGATCACAAAGGAGGAGTACCAGCTGTACCGAGATGGCAAGATTCCCATCTCTGAATTCGCCTTGCTGGTGGCTGGGGAATCCAAACCTCCACCATCCCTCTCTATTGGCTCCATCATCTCCAAATCTCCTCTCTCCTCACCTACCACCCACCAAACCCAAAGCTTTTTCCCCCCAGCCTCGCAGAAGGGCTTCTGTGATGACACATTCCCCATCGCCGGGGTGTATGACACCACCACCAACACCAAGTACAACATCAAGACTGCTGTTGCAAAGAAACTGCTCGATCCCATGACAGCTCAGAAGCTCTTGGAAGCCCAGGCTGCCACAGGGGGTATCATAGACCTCATTTCTTGGGACCGATTCTCAGTCCATAAGGCAATTGAGAGGGGGCTGATTGATAGAACCTACATGCAGAGACTGCTCAATGCCCAGAAAGCTTTCACAGGGATTGAGGACCCAGTGACCAAGCGAAGGTTGTCTGTGGGAGAAGCAGTTCAGAAGGGATGGATGACCAAGGACAGTGCTTTCCCCTACCTGGAGGTCCAGCATCTAACCGGAGGGCTCATTGATCCTAAGAAAACTGGTCGCATCCCCGTGCTGGAAGCTGCCCAGACAGGGATGATAACAGGTGATCTGGCCAACAGGCTCCAGGATGACTCCAACTACGAAAAAGATCTCATTGATCCCATCACTAAGGAGAAGATAAATTACAAGGAAGCCATGGCTCTCTGCCAGAAGGATTCGCTGAGCAGCTTCCTGCTGCTCCCGGCCGCATCGGAGGGTTATCAGCGGTACCACCAGCCGAGTCGTTCCCCCAAGCTCTCACGGTTCAGGCATTGAATGGATTCGGGCATCTCCTGGATCTGGTTCCTTTAGTTCATCCCTTCAGAACACCTCTCCCCACAGAGGCAGCGGCCATCACAGAAGCGGAACGTCTGGCATTTAGGGCTGCACATTCTTCTATCTTAGCTATCTCTGCTTCCCAATGCAGCGTGGTCATGCGAGGACGAAAGTGTGATTGTGAGCGTGCAAGGGCCTGACACACAGAGGTCCCCACTGTCCCCAGGCAGCTGCTGTGACAGCAAAGGGGGGTTCATTGTGAGAACTCCACTGGCAGCAGGTTAAATGTGGTTATGCCCAGAAAGTGGGGAGAGCCAGAGCGTTTTAATGTAGGGTCATTCTTCTGCATGCAATAAACATAGAAAGTGCATCTCTGTGGCTGTGTTATCTTTGCAGGATGAGGCTGTGAAAGGCTGAATACATGGCGAGTCCTCTCCCCGTGTAGTCCTGTACCCTGCAGCCCCATCTACAAAGGGTTTGCAGGCTCTTGCTCCCCCTGATCTCTCAGCACTAAACCCCCTAAATTTATTTCTGCATGCGAGTCCATATTTTTAAAGATTTTTGTTACATTTATCTTTAAAACTGAAAACCCATGGGACTCTGCTTCCTGGTCATTTGGACACCTCTGTAAGAAGGACTGGGTCATCAACAGGTGCAGTTCCATGTTATGTTTGATCCAGTCTAAGTGCAGGCAGTTACTGAACGGGCAGCCCCCCTGTCCCCTCCAGCTGCCTGTCCCTGGTGCCTCTCTGGCCACAGCCCAGTGATGGTGGTGGCTGTACGGTGACTGGGGTCACTTCACTGAGCTGCTGGCAGAGGAAGCCCCAAGCAAAACCAAACCCTGTTGAAGTGGATGATTTCTGGGGCTTGTCCTATCCCTGTACAGAGGCAGATGTGTTGCAAAGGAACAGATTACTTCAGTAACAGACTGATGATGCTTGTAGTCAACAGTGATGTGAAACTGCTGTCTACAGCCCTTGGCCTTGGCTGCAGGATCCACCCAGCAATACCTGAAAATCTGCACTTGCTACTTCTTTAGGCAAGCTTTCCCTCCTTTGGGTCACTTCTGGTATCAGTCCTTGCAGACGTGAACAAGCCCTAACTCCCACGTATCACTGTTGAGAGTTGAAATGTTCATCCCTAGCCTCAGCCATATTCAGAAGAGTCCCCTGGCTTTATGGGAAGACAAAAATTACTTTCTATTGACACACGCTGCTCTTCCCCCCTCTCCCAAGGACTCTTTTAGCTGATGCTGCTTGAGAAATCCAACACCTCCAAAATCATCACTAAGGACAGAGGTTTTCTTCCCCTTCTTCCCCCATCAGAGCCTCCATATCCATGTAGCCCAGCTGGGATTTGCAGTCCAAGGAAGAACTGTTCCCATGCTGGTAAGCCCAGCACAACCACAGGTCCTGTTACCTTCCTGCTGGTAGGTAGCACTCAGCATTAATTACCTGAGCCCAGCTATGGAAACACCAAGTTTCTGGTCTAGGATCTGCCCAGGCTCTGTCCTATGCTCTGCGTGGTCTGTGTTTATTGCCAGGCCTAATGGCATAAATGTCCTTGGTATTTATGTCTTAATGCAGATTTTAAAAAACAAAACAAAGCTTTTCTGCAAAGAGCCTGTCTGGTACAACACAAGCATTTGTTCATGTAGAGCAGAAAACGGAGCAGTGTCTGTACAAATGTCTTTAAAACATGTTTGCAAAGGCAGGGGAATTATTCCCATGGCAGAATTCATCCATGTCTCACAAACGTGCCCCTGCGAGCTGGGTGTTATTGTACAGATGCCGTGAGATGCTGCAGGAGCACAGCAGGGCTTCAATTTTCCTGCCACGTGGCTCTCATAGCTGCTGTGTGAGCCCTGCTTGATCAGAAAACCAGCCCTCCCCTACACTAGGTCAGCTCTTGCCAGGCAGCCTCTCCAGCACGACTCCTAACAACAGCTTCAAAAGGAAAGCAACACCCACCTGCCCCAAAAAAACCTAATTTATGCAAATTGCAGGGGTGAGTGAGCTCCCTGAGTCCTGGCGGCTTCTAAAGCTGCTGGGAAAGAACAGGTGGGAGGTGCGACAGGGCCCAGAGCGAGGTGAGCAACAAGTCCCAGGTTTCTTGTCGGGGATCTGTCAGGAGGTGCGGCTGCTACAACAAGAATGACAAAAGCCTTTTTCAACGTCAGGAGTTAAGCAGAGCTTACCCTGCTGCCTTTGGTTGGGTGGGGAGAAGGAATGAATAATGGAGGAAGCCAAAGGACAGCAGAGCTTGGCTTTAGATGGGTGGGTCTTGGAAAAGGAGGGGCTTTTTTCTGGATGGACTCTAAAAGTTTCTATCCCCTGTGCAAATTCTCTGGTATCACAGGTGGACAGTGAGGTTTGTGCTACAGCTGTGTGTGAATGTGAGAGCTTTTGAGAGCTGTCAGGATGTGCTGAAATCAGTTCTTAGGATCACAGTTATTGGGAGGGCATGTGTGTGCATGCGCATGAAAAACAGGAGTGCAGAAGTTTGGCTTCCCTAAGTTAAAAATCTGCCTTTTGAGTATTTAAATAAGTAGAACATAACTCTGAACTGGTTTGTGGCAACCTCTGATGGAAAGCAAGCACATCTCACCATGCCAAGACAGCACTGTGCTGCAGAACCATCAGCTCCACGTTCTGCAACAGAATCAAGAGCACATCTGTGCACCTGCCAGGGATTTGAGCTGGAAATGATAAAAGGAGTGCAGGAGATGAGGAAGGGAGAAGAGCTCTATGGAAAAAAAAGGACCAGACAGGCTGTCCTGCATCACTAGCCCAATGGGCTGCACCAAACAATAAACACTGAGGTTTCTGAACAAATGACAAGCCTTTATTTTTTTCTGTACCGAAAGAAAAAACATGAAGATGTCAAAACCACACGAAAAGTCAGTGACAATTCTCCAAATATTTGAACAGCAAAGAGACATTTCCAAGGCAATAAAGTGAAGGAAACAGCAGTACATCTAGAGCGATGATGGAAAGCCAGTGTTTCAGCTGTTACTGTTTCCAGCCGTATGCAACAAGTGCTTTATATTAACTGGATCTTTTGACTTCTTGGTCCCAGCTAAAGCACAAGTTAAGACAGTGGATAGAGCTTTTCAGCTTGTGAAACAGCAGAATGTCAGCTCTGTTAAACAACTCAGATTAAACAACCCAGTCTCTGATAACAGCAAAGGGCTGAATGAAGAAGTGTTCTGCTACCCAAAGCAGAGCTCCAGCACGCCCTGGTGTCAGAAACTGCCACCGACAGCCCTGGGGATGATTCAGTGCTGGAGTGACAGAAATCGCTGTGTGTCACCTTAGCTCACTGAGTAATGCAAGGATGAACCTCTGAAAGATGCTCTCTCATCCACATTTCAGTGTTTTATGCTGATAAATACCTCACACCCTTTTGCAAATGATCTTTTCAAAACAGCTCAATTCACTGTAACCAGACAAACAAGAATATCCCCCTCCAGGCTCCTCAGGAGAAGTGAGACCCTGGGTCCAAGCCACCCCCCTGCTAAGTGCCCAAAACCAGGTATGCAACTGCTACTTGGAGGTGCGAATGCAGGAGGAGAGCTGTGCCTTCTCATCTGCTGTGTCTCTGCAGCACACATCGCTCTTCAGGGCTCTGAGGGTTTCTCCTGGAGAAGTACCGGTGACTGAGGGCGTCCTTGGCTGAGATGCGCCTGTTGGGATCATACAGGAGCAATTGCTGCCAAGAGAAACACCCAGCAGATTTAGGATTTAAAAAACCAAATGATGGATTGCTCCTGCATGCACAGGTGCCCAGATGCAGATGTTGCTTCTGCCTTTTCCCTTCTCTGGGCTTCAGGAGTAACCCACAGCTGAAGTTACTGTGGGGACTATGCTAGAAGGGTTTCCTGACCCTCAATGCAGTGGTTTCCTAGAGAAACCTGCAATGACAGTCCTGCTTCAGAGCCAGGACTGAGCCCTATTTGTGATTCAGTGTCTGCGATGGCAGAGTTGAGCACCAGAGCCAGATCAGCTAACACACTTCCAGGCAGGTCAGTCCCAAATATCCCCATTCTTTGTCCAGTTTGAAAAATCCTGTTTGTCCCCGGGTCTTGTTCTGAGCCCTCACTCACCACCAGTAAGTCTCTACCATCTTGATCTAAGTTGGGAACAACATCCTTCATGTCCTTTCTTGCCCACCGGGGAAAGTCCCTCTTGTAGTCAGGCAGCTGGGTCACCCCAGGCCAGGTCGCTTCAGTGGGAGTGCCCAGGGTGCGAAAGATTCGGAAGAGCTGATCAATCTCAGAGTCCCCTGGAAACAAGGCCTTCCTGGTCACCTGGGAAAAAAAAAAAAAGGCCAGCTCCCACCTTTCCACCAGCTGTGTGCCCTATTTCCTGCTGCAACAACCCTTTGTCCCAGCAGACGCAAACAGCTGCACAGGCCAGGGCAGTTACAATGCAGCGATTCTGCCAGGCACTGGTTGGGAGGGTCACGGAGGTCTCTCTGCTTGTCTGCAGCTCCTCTCCGTGGATCCCCATTCCCTGGGGCTGTCCCCCTTTCAGCCAGTCCTTTACACCTCTGTGTCTCCAGTTTCCTAACACCCACTCTTGCAGGCTATTTCCCTCCCTACCTACTTACCCAGGCTCTGCTGATCTGCAGCTCAGAGGCTTTGGGAGCTAGGGACAGTGTTATTACACTGTAGGGATAACAAGAGCTCTTCAAAGTGGAGTATGGACCCCTAGGAGATCCACTCCGCCATGCTATGAGTGCTAGTTTTCTGCATCCCACTGTGGGCACATGTGTAACAGTCACCTCCTCCCAGGATGAAAATGCTGCAGCAATCAGACTGAAGTTACCCCTTCTGTAAGGACAGGCATCACTTTCCCATATGCCTGGAACTGACTACAGAGGCTTCTTTGCCTTCTGCCAGGCCACTGCTGGTGGCAGATTTCCTTCTGAGCCCACAGCTCAGGATTAGCTAACCCTCAGGGTGGACTTTCCATAATACATAGCCCAGCACAGGGTGGGACCACAATGTCACAAATGTTCTGCATCTTGTCCCTCCTTCCCCGCCTCTCATTGCAGCTGCATCCTCCCTGCTCATTAAAGAGACTATTTAAACCCATTTTACCATTTCTGCAAAGATGCAGCCGATGCTCCACATATCCACAGCAGTTGCGTAGAATTTGCATCTCATCAGTATTTCAGGTGCTCGGTACCACAGGGTCACCACCTGGTAAGAAACCAACAAACAAGCTTTGTTTCATTTCCCTGGGTGAAACTAGAGGCATGGGATCCTCTCTTCTCAGCTGTAATGCAGTGATTGTACAAATCAGAGTATGCTAAGGCCATGCTGCATTAACAGACACCTTAGTGACAGCAAGATAGGGATTAACAGATCATTTCTTCAACAGGACACTCAAACAAATAAATACACCTTATGTAGAGAAGGCGGGAAGCCAGCTTGCAGGCAGGCTAGGGTAGGCGCAGTCAGCACACTTTGTGGGGACGTGAGGTAACCCTTTAGCTGCGGGTTAGGTTAAGAGCACGGAACTGGGCACACACGGGCCTCTGTTATGGATGAGTAACTTATGATGCTGCTGTTGTCTACTCACTATGGACTGTGTACCCCACTCAGGTGGCAGGGAGCCCCAACAATACCTCATGAGTGTATGTGCGCAGGGGGACTCCAAAAGCTCTTGCCAGTCCAAAATCAGCCAGCTTGATTGTTCCTGCTTCATTAATGAGCAAGTTCTGTGGCTTCAAGTCCCTGTGGATGACTCTGTGCGAGTGGCAGAAGCTCACACCCTGCAGCAGCTGGAAAAGGTAGTTCTAAGGAGAGAAGAGATTTCAGACAAGGCCACAATGAAAACACATTGAAGGCTGGATCATTTTGGATCATTTATTGACCTGAATGGGAAAAAAAACCTTGCTACAATACAACAATACTTAGAGACACACACAAACTGTTGAATGCCTCCAGCCAAAGACGAATGTCTACCAGATGCCATCTGGGTAAGAGCAGCTCAGTGCTGGCTCTGCCCAGCAGAAGGCAGCAAGGACACATGCTCACTGCCCTGCCTGTTACTGCTTCCACACTGTACCTTGACCACACTTAAAGGAAGCTCTCCAGTTTGGGATGAGTCCATGTATCTCCTCAGGTCCTGATTCAGATACTCAAACACCAGATAGAGCTTCTTCTGGCTGTGTATGACATCCAGGAGCCTGCAAAAAAAGTGCAAACACTTCCTTCAGTACCTTTGTGTGGGAATCCATGCTATGCAGGAGTGTTAGTTTTTTACGGAGTGCATGAGAAGGCCTTCTCCAGATCTTTGCCTAAACATACTCTAACAGCCCAGAGGGATAGAAATATAAAAGCAGCATCTAGTTTGGGGCAGCAGCAGCTTGGACCAGCCTGTGTTGCTGGAGTAAAGTTGCAGTGTTGTGGGCTATCGCTGCAAACCAGAGAAGTGCAAGTGACTGCTGCATTTTCCTGTTTATTTTGCTTGTTTCCGTGCAGTCAGGGAAGGAATGGAAGGCTCCTTGTCCTGCCTGTACCCAGAGCTCCCCATGCCAATGAGCAGGAGCTCATCAACACGCTGGTGGGGAGGGTTCTTCCAGGTCTTACCTGACAATGTTGGGGTGCTTCAGCTCCTTCAGGAGGGAGATTTCACGGATCGCAGTGCTGGGGATGCCCTCCATCTCCCTGTGGCAGAGATAGATGACATGGCACCCCGTCCCCCAGTGGGATCCCACAGCCCATCAGGGTCCTGTGTCCCTTCTCCCTTCCATTGTACCCCCTCGCCTGCCATGGGGAAAGTCTCTTACACCACGGCTCGTGATGGAGCTGTGTGTGGGGTGAGCTGGGGCGAGGCAGGGGGACATGGAGCCATGGGGAAGGAGAGGGAGCGGGTGACCTAAACAGTGCAAGCTGTGGGGGAGGGCTTGCTTGGGGACACATTTGGATAACCAGTGGTTTAAATGCCAAAAATCTCACTTTCTGGAGGTAGGGGGAGATGAATGCTCTTTGCCCCTCAGGCAGCCACCTCCACTGTCCTGAGGGGCCGCCATGAGGTGCAGTCCCACTGCCATAGCCCCTGGTCCACACTGACGCCCCTCATCACAGAGACAGCCCAGGGCCAACCCAGGGGAAAGTAATAAACTTTAATCTACTCAGTCTCCACCCTGGAGGGGTTGAAGTCTGCCCTGCCAGGACGCTGCACCTCAACAGGCCCCAGCACCCCTGAGGGAGACAACACCTCCCAAAATGGCGGCTTCTTCCCCCTGCCCTGGGCCATGGCGCCAGGGCCAGGTGGCGCCAGGTCAGGCCCTAGCTGCTTGCAGGAGCCAATAGAGACATTGTTTTCCCTCATGTCAGGCTTTTTTTGAGCCTCTTGCATCACTTAGGACACTGGGCTAGGCCCAGGGGCCACCTGCTCGCTGCCGTATGGCAGGTGTGCGCAGGGCTGGGACGAGCCATGGCAGCCCCCAGCACTGAGGACTTGTTCCACTCACGAGTCCAAGCGGATCTTCTTGAGGGCCACCAGCTGCCCCGTGCGCTTGTTGCGAGCCTTGTACACCACGCCGTAGGTGCCCTCTCCGATCTTCTCCACCTTCTGAAACACCTCCTGGAAGGCATCCATGGTGCCACCTCAGCCTTGCGACGGCGGGGGGAGCAGCTGGCACTGCTGAGGAAAAAGATAAGGTAAGAAACCCTCAAACAAACATGCAGAAGGTGTTTGCTCTCCCTGTGTGTCCCCTGAGCTGTTTTTGGGGTCTGGGTGCCAATTTGGTGCTCCCCCAGCACAAAGACCTGCCTTGAAGTGAGGCGGCCACCGGCAGACAGGGCTGACTGGGCGCGCTGGGCCTGTCTGGGGTCTCGGACAGACCCAAAGAGCCAAACACACCGTGCACCAGCTGCTCGGGAACAGCTGCTTGTGATCGAGGCTGCAGAGTGTGTTGGCTAAAGAAAAAATGGAGCAAAATGGGTGCAAAGATGTGATTTGAGCCAGCAGGAAAGGCAGCAGGGACTGCGCAGGGCCAGGGGAAGCTCGGCAGCTCCGTTCATTCGGTGCCTGCCGTCAGGGGTGGGTAATTAGGATTCCCTGGGATGTGCTCAGGTCAAACACTCAGCGGAAATGCCTTTTTTTGTCTGTTTGTAGTTGTTTTTTTGGTAGCTGTTGGTTTGTGGGGGTTTTTTGCCCCCCCTTTTTTTTTTTGGTCTTGCACAACTGTCCCTTGAACCTCCCCACCATGGGCTGAGCCACTTGGTCAGCCTCTTCGAAGCTGTCCTTGGGTGGGGGTTAATCATTGACTCGACAGACGATAGAACACAAAATTTTAAAAGTATTATGCATTGTGTCACCTGGAAAGGTAGAGCACCAGGGACTGTCTTCTGGAGGAGCTTGTAGGCTCCGTGTCTCTGGATGAGCCCACAGGCTGCAGACCCCAACATTTAGGTGACCCAAAAAGGACTGATTTAGCCCAATGATGAACTACCAGCTCAAAACTAAAAAAAAAATTATCGTGATTTTGCCAGTTTGAAAGAACCAAAGGGCTCTGTGGATGAAGAGGGATCCACATGGCCACAGCAAACTCCGACGTGGGTTCTTCAGTGGATTGTGAAGGTTGAGTTTGTGCTCATGTCTCCATCCAGACTCTTTGCCAAATTCGCTCTCCTCTTCTTGGCTGGTTGGGTTTGTGTTGGGTTTTTTTTCGTAACATTTATAGGAACCTGGCATTTCAGACATTCCCAGTCCTGGCATCTTGGACATTCCCAACTCTCTGGCAAATCTGGCCATTTGGATAAAATTTAAGCAGGGGGAGGAAGGTAGGAGAACAGACAGCAGATGATGTCTAAACATAAACCCATCATGGCAGGCTCTTACAAAACCAGGTTAAAATCTTGCTTCTTGAGGTGATGTTTTCAGACTTGTGCTGAACAGAGCATGTGCTGGGGCAGGACTTTTGTACCTCTGTAGCCGCATGAAGATAAACACAAGGCTAAACTATGATTAAAGATTATAGCAAGCGCAGAAATTACTGAGCCAACTCATCCCCTTGAATGAAGTCTGCTGGTAGCAGGGGACTTTGCCAACACCTGCTGCATTTTAACCTGCTGTTGTGCATTGTATGGCTTCAGTCCTATTTTCTGAACCAGAGAATCTGAACAAAAAGAAGAAAAGGCTGCAGGTGGCTCCTTTCCCCTGCAAACCACAGTCCCAGGTCACAACAGGTCTGGGGATTCCTATAGCACAGGAGAGTCTTTTCTCTTGCACTAACATTTTATTCTCATCTCAATTTAGTGATTTTCTGTCTTTTTGTTGATGGTTTAATTCTGCTAAGTGGGCTTGGCACCGTGTTTTTAAACCAGAGTGGCACTGATGTAACTTCATCTCCTCTTCTTGCAACTTTTTCAACACCAAGCACTTCCTTACACACCCAGTACTTAGGAGGAGGAAAATTGCATATAGCTAAATTTTCTTACATCATCTATGGAGTTTATGCAGGGCCATAACACGAAAGAGGTTTTTAATCAATAGAAGACAGTCTGTTTTATTTTTCAGTCTTTATTTAGGAAAGTATCAATCAAAACCTTTCAGTGCTTCAAAAAATAGTCATTTAAGGTTTCCTAAACTTAGCTATGTCAAGCAAGAAAGTCAAGTGGTGTTTCTCAGGGCACTGCAAATATTTATTTTAGAGCTCAAGTCAGTTCCCCACCTTGGACACCAGCTCCTGAAAACCTGAAGAGGCAGGTGCTACTGAAAATAGTGACTTGTTGTTCTTGTTTCTTTGTTGGTTAGTCAAGGTATGTGAGTGTTTTGCCGGAATACTCCCGTGTGGCAGCTCCATCATGGTAACCAAACAGACGCTTTCATTGACCCGCAGCCACACAAGGCTAACGAACTTTGTCCTAATGCCCTTTGCCTCGGATCTGATGACAGCCCAATAACCCGCTGCGCTTTGGCTTTTGGGTGTGAGCTGTTTAACATGAGATTCAGAGACTTCCCCTTTTTCTGATGTCTCCAAGCCTTGCCTTACAAAAGGACCAGTATAACTCAAGTGCTCCCTTTCCTCAACCACCCTTTTAAACAGAGAACAAACCTGCTTCCCAGAGCTATTTTTGGTGATGACACCTGGCATGAGTGGACAACCCACAGTCACATACTGACTCACAGTTTTCAAGTATTTCCCCGCTTAGTGAATTTACTTTGCCATTTGCCGTGGCAAAAAGCAGTATGTTGCAAACCCACCTTCTAAATTTACTTCTAACATATTTCTTGCAAATGGCAGGGCAGGGACCAGCGCATGGCTGGTCTCAGAGCTGCTGTCAGGACGTGCTGTTTCCCATCTGCTCCTGCCTCGCGCTGAAGTATTTCCTCTGCTCCTGTATGGCTTGTTCCAGCAGGGGCACATTCATCCCTTCCACGCAGGTCAATATTCGTGCCTTTACCACTGGACCCTCACCTGGGAATATAAACAGGAAATTTCCGTAGAAAGAAGATCAGACGCAGCAGCTCGGAGGCAAACGGACCTAAGGCAGCATATGGCTCCAGCTGGCCAAATAACCATCGCCTGAGACCTTGCAGGAGACCACACGGCCACATGCCACCACCAAGGTGAGCAGCAGGCCCAGGAGCTGGTTATTTAAGTGATGAGCTTTCTCTCTGCCCTCTTGGCTACAAAATGCTGGTGACAGACACCATGTCCTCCTTGCACTGGGCAACACTGAGCCCAAGACATGTCAGTGCCAGTGTCAGGGTCTACCATGCAGCATCTACTTCATAGCTGGATGAAGTTTGGTTTTCCCTGTCTAAAAAGCATCAGGGATGGGTCTAAACTAATTTCTGAATGACTCTGTGCAGACAAGAAGAGGACAGAACAAAGTTGGGCTTAGAAGAAGCTCAATGCAGACTACAACCAACAGCTCATCGGTGGCATTCAAATGGTAACACGGAGCTGCTCAAAAAGGGCCATGCTGCCCACAGCTGCCATCTCAGCCTGCTCCCCTTCCACTCCTGCAAAATGGGGGCAACTCACTCCTAAGCTGCGATGACCAAAATAACATCTCTTTCTAAAGGAATTTTGCAGCAGTGACTTAGCAGGTCACTCACTAGATGCCACGTGCAGTGTGGCTTTCCATATGCTACTGAGGATTTGAATGGCATGAATGCAAATGCTTGTTACCAGGTGTGGCCAAGACAACCCTTGGGATTTGCTTCACAACCTCCCAGCCCAACCCAGCGCACACAAAGCCCCGTGCAGCTGGAGCAATGCTCAGGGCACGCCGGTAAAGACAACAGGCTGCCGTGCATGACAGAGCCTGCCTGCATTCCTCACGCCCCATGTCTGAGGGCAGGGGTATAATTAGAACCTTTCAGGGATGGCAAAAACCAACCCTGCCAGCTCACAAAGCAGCATTGCTGCAATCAGCCACATTTGGAGGGAAGAGGATGTGGTGGCTGGCAATGATTCCCGAAGGCTTTAGCCCAAGTTTCACAAGCTCAGTGATGCTGCTGAGGTGCTTCTTGTTTCTAACAAAATCTGTGTCAGAGCACCGGATTTTCACTAAGGTATGGGTAGCTTTTCTCATGGTTAATGGGGAGAGACAGGCTTCTCCTGTCCCAAATCACTCATGTGATGGAGGTAGCCGCAGGAGATGAGCCTTGGCCAACAGCCTCAGTGACAGCGTGTCTCACCATGCTCCACGAAGGAGCTGATAACCATGAACAGCAGCAAAGGGCGCTGGTTCCTGGAGCATTTACCTTCCCTGTGTTCAGCCTCCCCCAAAACCAAGTAGCAAGATCCCAGCTGGGCTTGGAACGGCTCCACAAACTTGGTGTCCACACAGACCCGGTACTGAGCTGAGCTGTGCTGAGCAGTGAGAACGGCTTCGGACCGAGCAAGGTCATAGTGGCATAACCTGGGAGTGATGGATTTGGGAAACTCAGCGGTGCAGAGACAACAATTCCAAACAAAGGGAGGAGGGTTAACCAGTAAAGAAAAGGCCTGGCCTTCAAGGAGAGCGGGGTCCCCTTCTCACCTGCCAAATGTCCTCAGCGCTTCCCCCTCTGGGATTGAGCTGTTGATCTCCCATGGGAAATAGTAGACACCAGCACTTGGCAGCATCTCACACACCCGCTGCTGGGCCTGCAGTACAGCAAAAAGTCTGAGTTCATGATCCACGGACCAGGTCATGCTGCCCCAAAACTTCTTCCTTGCCCAGGACGCCCCTACCCAGGGGGCTGCAGGAGCTGCACAGCTTCCCTGCCAAGACCAGTTTGCAGCTCAATGCATATGCCAGGCCCCAGGGATCCTGGTGTAAAGAGGGGCTGCTGTACCCCACCGCAACCCAACACGAACAGCAATGGCCAGTCCACCAGCCCCTCCAGGTCTGCCTCAGGCTATGGATGGGTTGAGAAAGGTTAAGGAAGTGGGAAAAACGGTGATTGAGAAGTTCAGAGATCTCAATATGCTACATGCCTATTCAATGCACTATTTAATGCACATGCAACCTCAACTGCAGTGTGTTACGTGTAAATTGAATGCACACTTGGCCTGACGTGCAGCACATTATATGCACATTCAGTGTACGAATGCAGTATATAATGCATGGCCAGTCCCAAATACAGCATGCTATACAGACATTTAATGAACAATTTAATTAATTATTAAGTGCCTGGCTGTGGATGCAGCATGTTGCGTGCACTCTCAATGTGCTCTTTAAGGCACAACTTAATGCATACATGGGCCCAGCTGCAGCACATTATATGCAGACCCGATGCACTACCTCATACACACCTGTTTTATTGTATGTTTATTTAGCCCACCGTTTCACGCACAATTTAATGCAATCCCGGCCTCAAATGCAAACGGCACACCCAGTTCACCAGCGCTCCCTGCTCCAGGTGCAGCGCGTTACGTGTGTATTTAATGCACGTTATCTGTGCATTTAGGGCACGCGCAGCCTCAGCTCACTGCACGCCCAGTCTAATGCAGGATTTAAAGCACAATTTAACACCCACCCTCCCCAGCTACAGCCCGTTCCGTGCACATTTAGACCCGATTTAACTCAACCCCAGTCCCGACTCCAGCTCCGCGCTCCGCTCACCGCTGCGGTCACGTGTCCGGGCGCGGCGTCGCAGGGCGTGACGTCGTTGGGGGCGTGGCCAGCAGTGGGGGCCGAGGTCGAGCGGAGCGGCTGCAATGGCGGTGAACACGGACCTGCGGCGGGAACGCGCCGCCGCCACCTTCCAGCCCGAGCTCCTCACACACATCCTGGACGGCGGCGCCGAGCGCACCCGCCGCCGCAAAGAGATCGGTGAGGGAGGCCCTGGGCGGGCTGCTGCTTGCTCCGCTGAGGGGAATGGGGCCTGTCCGGGCTTTGGGGCTGTGAGGAGAGGGAGACAGCCCGGGGCGGGGGCTGAGGGGAAGAGGAGGAGGTTTTAGGAGAGGGAAATGGGAGGTGAGGGGAGGCGAGAGGCTGCGGGAGAGAGGGAGACCCGAGAACGGGCCTCCAGGGAGAGGGGAACCAGGGTAAACGGGGGTGGGGGAAGCCCCGGGTGAGGTGAGGGAGGAAGTTTTGGGGAGAAGGTGGGGAGGAGCTCTGGGGAGAGAGGGAGGCCGTGAGGAGAGGGGCTGCCTGGAGGGAGGAATTATCAGTCTAAGGAGTTAGAGTGGAACAGGAGCAGTGTTATGCCCTTGGTCCCACTCTTTTCCTCTCCCCAGAAAGGATTTGGGGTGACTTTGGTAAAGCAATGACCTTTTACCATCCTTCAGAGGGTGAGAGGCAGTGTTCTGTGGGCATTTCTCTTGGGCCTTCTCCCATCCCTTTTCTTTCCTAGATCGCTCTTGCTCAACAGGACAAATGTGACCTGTTTCTCACCCACCAATACCATGATTCATGAGATTAATGAAATACCTCCATTCTCTTTTCCCAGCATGTGCCAGGATGGGATTGCTAAAGGCTGGTGTTGTGTAACTTGTGTGCCAAACGGGACACAGAAGGTCTGTGGCCTCTGTGTACTTTGGATTCCACTTGGCATAGTGGGAATAATAGCCGTGCCCTTCTGCAAGGGGTTGTATGGGGATCAAAGTTCATGTTCAGTTGCTACAATGGCTGTTTGAGGATTTGAGATTGGTTTTGAGGGTTCTACAGGTCTTACATCAGTGAATTAACTTCCTGCCAAGTCCAGGAGGGCTCCCAACTTAAAATGTTGTTTATGTGTGGAATGGGAGAGTGCCCTGTTGCTAGAATCCCTCTCTCCAAGAGCTTTGATTTCTTTCTGATTTTGTTAACTATTGTTTTTAACTTTCCGATATCAGTACCTTGAGGTACAGCAAGTGAAACGTTGAATAGTTTCTCACTCACTCTCTATTGAGGTTTGCAGAAAATGAGTTTGTTTTCCTCTTCTGTTCTGTCCCCAGAGGCCTTAGTTTTTAATGACCCTGACTTCCAGCATGAGGATTTGAATTTCCTGTCCCGCAGCCAACGCTATGAACAAGCCATCAGGAAGAGCTCTCTGATGGTGATGAAGTTAAGAGAGTATGGAATTGCAGACCCGGAGGAGATCTTCTGGTTTAAAAGGTACCTGGCTGTAGAGTTACCTTCTTGTATGCACTTTGTTCATCGCTGAGGACATTAGAGTTGTGCTTTTTTCCTGTTTCCTGTCCAAAGGAAGCTAAAGACCCATATGAAAGCTCACTGAAGTCTCGGCTTCAGTGAATTTCAGGTGAAACCATGATTTCCTGAATATGTTTTCTTAAATTTTTGACTAGAAATGCACAGTTAATAATTATACCTTTTTATTATATATAGTGCAGAAAGTAAAAAGTGGAACTTGTCTTTTTTTTTTTTTAATTTTGGTTTTGTTTTTTGTTTTTCCAAAAGGAATAAATAAAGAATGCAATGAAATATTTGAATCTGAATAGATCTGATGAGGTTGCAGATTCTAATGAAATCTCGTGAAGCTGATTACTTCACTTTGCACTTAGACCTTATAAAGTTGTGTTACAGACATACTTGAAAATGTTCCCAGATAGCTTCTAAGTTCTTGTTTATAACTATCTGTCCTTCAGGCTCCTGATGCTATAGTGGTTTCCTTTGACCTAGAGGCTTTTTGTTGTCTGACCTTTTGTTTATCTGATAGTATTACCCTTGGATTAAGTTAATACAAATAAAACTGTCTTTATATTTGAGTTTCATTCCTTCCAGCTTGCAGGGAATTTAGTTCCTGGCTTTGATGTATATCTCTCCTTAGTTCTATTAAACTTATTCTGATGTAATAAAACAGAAACTGCTTAACGGCGAGATTGCACACCTCGAGAAATCTGGATGTAATACCATGAATATGTCCTCTGGCACATTAAATTAACATTTTACATTAAATAGTGCACCAATGGAATCACAAGCCCCCTCTGACTGGATTTGTAGAAAAGCTGTTATTGGCCTCAGGGTGTGAATATTAAGACTAGTTAGTTGAAACCACCTTGTCTGCGGCAGTTTTAATTTCAAAGAAGGTGGTCAGTAATGATCCGTAACAAGAAAAAAGTCTGATTCTGTTAGATTATTCAGGTACTGCATGGCAAAAGTTAATAATTAATTTTTCCTACATGAGGGTTATTAGAGGTGGTAGGAAAGCTTATTCAATTATTTTGGTGGAGAAAAGTCTATCCTTTATACCAGCTGGCAAACTTCAACAAAGTTTGCAAAATAAATGCTGTCTTTGGGTAGCATTACTGACAATATTTTAAGAAAATACGACTTTTCTGAAGTAGTCAAACGGTAGATTCTGTTTTTGTCTTTTGGTAAACTTATTTGGGAGTCAACAATTCTTAACTTTAAATAGATGACAGATTAGTATTCATAGTGGTAGCAAATAATACATCCATGTCTTATGTGATATGACTAGTCAGGTATGACTAGTCATAATTCATTATCCAAAATCAACTGAAACAATGAGGCAGGTTCAGAGTCAATTCTAATTCCAGACATTCAAGATTTCAAAACATAATTTCAGTTACTGTAGACTGACTGTATTTTCCAGTGTCTTCTGTAATAACATGTAGAAGAATGAAGAGCAGTACATATACTTATTACCTACAAGTGAAGTTTGTTTGCTCTAAGAGCTGCACACTGTTAATGTTCTTGATTTGAATTCCTTACTGTCCTGTCTGGTGTTTGCAAGGGAGGATGTTGGCTTACTGCTTCTTAATAAATGGAAGAAATTAAAGGATTATTTTTTCATCCTTTGATTCATTTGTGTTTTGAGATCTCTCCCCACTTTCTCACTTGCTGAGTGTCAAACATTTTTTTAAACTTGGTGAACTCCACCCAACTTGCAAAGTTAAGTTTATTTTTATCACCTATCCAAACATGCTAATTGGTTCTAACTAGGAGGGACTTAATTTGTGTAAAAGATGACCTGGAGAAACTGTGTTTAGGTTTATTTAGTTTTCCAAACTGGAAGACTGAATGGATGTGGTGTTGTGACATGCCTTGAATGAAGTTTATGAAATAGGTTGCAGCCTTGGATTCTGATGTCAAGTTGGGTTTATTGTGATTGACCGTGAAGATTTTTACATATGGAGGCTTAAGATATTTTGCCAATAATTCCTCATGCCTTGTGCTTATTCCCAAATAGTGGGGATAGAATTCTTTACAGATGCAATTTTTGAGAATTTTAAGCTAGGTGTTTTCCTGTAGCTTTTGTACACTACCAGAACTTCACCAGAGACTTTTGTATCCTGAGCAACCAATTCTAAAACTTGATTTATGAACAGGCGAGGAGAAATGCTTCTTCCTTCAGCTGCCCTAAAGATGTGCTTCAACAGTTGCTGCTGCATCTTGAACTGGATGCTCCTCCTTCCTGTTTCCACAAGGGCTTTGTTTGGCTCCAAAACATAAGAGGATCTATTAAATATATTTAGAAGCTGTTTTAATTGCTTCTCATCTAGTCAGTTCTTCCTGTGTCTTAGCATGTGTCAGCACTGTGGTTGCTGCTGTGACTACATGTTATGAAAGCCAGCAGCCTTAAAGTGCCAATATTTAAGATTTCTTTTATGGTTTAACTGCAGCAAAATCTAAGTCAGCATGAAAAATGGGGACTTGTTCTGATGTGTAACACTAGACATCCCTTTGAAGAGAGCAATCTGGTCAGTTTTGATTCACCTTCAAGTTGAAATAACCTTAGTTGAGGAAAATGGGATTAAATGAAGAAATGAAAAAAAGCTGTGAGAAACTGGGGCAGAGAAGAAAAGATTTGAGAGCTGCATGTCAACAGGTGATTCCTGTGTTCATACGCCTTGCATGAATGTGCACTCTCCCTTTGAGAATTTGTCCTTCTCATTTGTCACTAAAGTTAGGACCTGGAGTAGCTTTTGGGAAATCAAACCAGAAAAAACTGTGGAAGGGGCCCTACTGGCCACTGCTAAATTCATTTGGAGTGGAGAACCTGGTTTGAGTTTTTTTGTTACAGCTAGAAGAGGAGTTTATTACCATGGCATTTGTTAACTCCGAAGCTCAGTAATCACAGGTCAGACATTCTCCACTGAGGTGACCCTTCTCACTGCTTCTTGGGAAGGTTACCACAAAAAACTAGACATGTTTGCTTGTGGATTTTGCTTTAAAGGAAATGACCCTATTCTGTGACCCATTTCTGCAGCCTGAGAATGTCTTTGCAATTGCTCATTTAGATTCGGAGTCTCTGAAAACATAGACTTTGCTTCTGTTGTACTCTGTTCACTGACATACTCTATCAAACTCGTCTGCCTTTTATTAAGTGGGTGGCATTGGCTGCTGTGGAATCTGGAAAGGTCTATATTGTCAAAATAGTTTATTACTGTGCATCCTTCTCCCGTAAGTGGATTTGGAACTGCGTCTCCCTTCTTGACTCGTTGGTTGTCGCAGCAAGTCTGACTTCAGTTGTGGATCAAATGGCTGGTGCTAAATGCAGCTGATCACAGTTGGTCTTGATGTAGTAAAGTACTTGAACAGTTACACGATGCAGCCTTTGGAAAACACGCTGTGTAGGTAGTGGGAAATGCCGATTGGGGATGTAGAAATTGGGAGGGGAAGGAGTAAGTGTCCCAAGGAAGAAAAAGAAAACCTGTTCTTCCTCCCTTCACAGCTCACACCTCTTTTGTTTGCCCTGTGTCATGAGGAAAACAAGATTCTCTCTCATTGTAATTCAAGTTGTTAAAAGGCACATTAAGAAAACCGTAATCGTTCAGTGTGGAGCATGCAGAGATGAAAAGTTTCTGCTGTTAATTAGCCAGCTTTCAGTTCTGCCTCAGCTTTGTGGATGCAAGAAGCTGTTAAAATGCTGCATGTTAAGTCAGTGGAATAGTGTGACCTTCTGACTCAGATGTTATAAAATGTCTGCTTGTAAAATGTCATTCTTGCTCCTATCAAAGAAGGTGCTAGCTAAGCATGAAATATCTGGCACTTGCAATTAAACTTACTGCTAGGCAGTGAAAGTTGCTGGTGTGACCTTTAAGGAGATGTTCTATCTTCAAAGCAGCAGTGTCTGACCTGATTTTTCTGACAGCAAAGCATGTGCTGCATCTTCACAAATTCCTTCAGTGGCTCCTGGAAATACACGAAGAACTGTTCATGCTCTTCCCAAGCTGCCCTGAAATAGTGTATTTCAAAGTCAGCATTCATTTGCTCCCTGTAGGTTTGATTTTTTGGGCCCAAGGAATAGGTGCACAGTAATTGTACTGTGGGCAGTGAGGAAGTCAACAGCACTGCTATTGCTCTACAGGTCCTGACCTAAAATAATAACTAACATAGGAAACCACAAGAATGCTGAAAAGTAGCCTGTCTCGTTGTCCTCCTTGCATTTTTAAGCCCTTGGTTACCCTGATAACTTTGGCTTTGTAAACATGTGCTGCTGTAGGCAGTAGAATATTTTCAGGTCAACAAACTGGCTGCCTCATTCCAAGAACTCTAGACACTGTACCCACACCAGCTCAAGCACAGTTAATACATTGAGCACCAACATTAGATCACTTGATTACTATAGTACTGATCCTGGGAAAATCCTTGTCTCGTTCAGTCTTGTCCATTTAAAAACTATTCCATTGAAAATAAGCATCTTCAACATGCAGTTGAGTGGTGCTGGAGAAACTTTGTCCTTTGTTTTTTCACTCTATGGCTGATTTTCACTGTTTATGTAGGTATTTGGTTTTGAATTATCAATTATTTACACTCTACTCCTAAGCATTCATTCCAGGCATGGTGTAAAATGCCAGCCACAAAATGCTGCTGTAATTTGACCAATTATATATGCATAGCATCCCCTACGAACTCTGGATATGTATTGGCAACAAACTCTCAAATATGCTCCCTGGGCAGGTACCTCAAGATGCAAGGATATATTAATATTTTTCTTGTAGGTATCTTGGGCAGGTGGGAGTGATCCTGGTTGTAGATATTCATGCAGAGTGCTCATTTGGTCTTCTCTGTCTTTGAGGTTGGATGGAATAAGTGTTTGTGTGCAGTAGGTGGAAGATGAAAAAACTCTTCAAACTGCAGAATGTTGAAGGGAAGATGCTGCCATTTCCTACATAGCTTTCACACAATGAAACTTTCAAGCATGTTTGTGTTATGGAGCTTATTTTAATTAGGAATGTACTTCGCCTGCTGTGGTGGCTACTAAATTAATTGAGCATTCTCTCATGCAATAACTTCTGTTTTGGTGAAGCATACCTAAAATGTCTGATTTTTTTCCTTCCATTCCCTCCAGCACTAGCCTGTAACAGTAATTTTAATTGAAGGTGAGTTCCTGATCTCCCAGCTGTTACAAGCAGCTACAGGTAATACAGATCTCTTCTGAAAAGCACTTGGGCACCTAAGAAGCCTTTTCCTTTTCAATACATAGTGCTTCTAGCTAATAAGGCCTATTGCTAGGCTACTGGCAGTAGCGTGATTTATTCCCTTCAAGCCTGAAAGATGAGGGAGAAAATAATGTGCTGTTCATGTCTTTGGTTTTAAGTTCCACATGAATCTTTGTAGAATAGTGTTTTTTTCCAGCTATATAACAGCAGGATTCCTAGGGTGAATAAAATACTTGAAAAAAACATTTATTTTCTCAGATGCCTTTGTATTTGGATGTTGCTTGTGGGACAAAAAAAAGAAAATGGTTGAAATCATCAAGGAGATTATTTCTCTTATGCTACAGTTGCAGAAGAACCTTTCAGGATTGCAGTAACAGTAAGACTGAGATCCAGATCCCTCTATTTCTCTCCTGTAGAACATGCTTGGGCAATTTTCCTGAACCTTTCAGTCTCCACTTCAGCATGTTTCAATATACTGTACAGACCCAAATGACTGCTGCTCAGAAGGAGAAATGGCTGCCTCTGGTCTGTGAAGTCAAGATAATTGGCACCTACGCCCAAACCGAAATGGGACATGGTTAGTTGTCTTCAGGGATCAATGGGTAACCTCTTTTCTGTAACCCCACTTTGTAAACTGATGATGCTCCATAGGTAAAGCTAAAAGGTAAAATAGTTTGGTTAACTGTGGATGTTTCCTGCCTTATAGCCAGACAGTTGCTTCATTTTGCATCCTAACAATCACAGAGTTAGTTTTGGTCTTTTCCAGAATGCACCTCTTAGCTGATCACTGACTTTGTAGTTGTTTACCTTTGTTTTAAGATGAGGAGGTTGATCTAAGCCCTGGGAGCCTGAATTTCACTTGAACTGGTTGGAACATGTCAGTCAAATGTACTGTGGTTTTTATTTTTGCCTGAATTTGGGGCATTTGTGTCTCAGTTCTTAGTGCGTGACTGGCCTGCACAAACAGGTCAGAAGTATACATTTAGATGCAATGTGGTGTGGTGAGATTGTGCATTTTTGGGTTCGAAGGTAAGGTATGCTTTGCCCCAAGCACTTTTCTTCCAGATGCTACTTCATTGCAGCTGTACAACTTCATGGAAAAATCTTGGTTTCAAAGAAGAAAAACATTCCTACTATTGTTGAAAACTACTTTAATATATTTGAATGGAATAACGTTTAATGGATCAGAAAACAGTCTTTTAGCCCAGAACCTGGAATTATGGCTGTTAAATACCAACAAGAATAGTCTAAGAAACCTGAGACTCCAGTGCTTGTCCTGGCATCTGAATTTGGAAACCACGATACGTACAAGTCTGGACAATTGCAAAAGTCAGATGGCAGTGCCAGTGGCCTGGCTGTTCAGTTGCAACTACTCACGGTAGCTGAAACGTTTGTAGAAGATGCAGTGGAGGAAATCCTGTCATCAATTCCACTTGGGAGAGATGGGACGAGCCAACCCAGCTCAGCGCCGGAACCAAAGAGACAATGAGATGGCAACAATAAATGCCTGCTAACCTTGTCTGCTTTGTTGCACCAGCTTCTTCAAATCAGACACATTCACACCAAAGTGATTTGTTTTACTTGCTATTTCACACTAGATCATTGCATTTTCTTGCCTGGTAATGGTCTGGTTTGCTTGTAGTCCTCATGGGTTTTGGTGGTAAAATTAGTATTTTGAGACTATAGAAATAATATAGCCATAGTATGGTAAAGTAAGTATACCTTACCTGCTGAATAATCACAGTGCAGCTGTTTGACATTCCTACTGTGAATATTGAGTATTTAGCTACTTTGTCAGTAAAACTTCTGCAGTATTGTCACTGAGCTCTGCTTAATCTAATCCTGATGGTTACAGACTGATATTGAATTGAATCCTAGTCTGGATGGGTAATTGCTCAGTTTTATCTTAGCGAGTACCTACTTGGTAGCCTGTGATTTTAACCAATAACCAGTGAATAAGTCTCTTGAAAGAAAAAAAAAAGGAAGCAGTAGCACAGGGCTGAAAAGGAAATGGAGTAATTAAAACACTGTCCTGTTTCTACATGGTTTTGTAGCTATTGCTGGTAAATAATTATTTTCTTTCATTCTTTGACTGTTGGCCGTGTACTTCTCACCAGTACCAAACTCGCTTAAAATCTGGTGTTCCTGATAAATCATGAGCCCACTGTTGAGCTTTGTCACTGTTCAGTCCAAAAGCTTAGAAAACATTGCTCCTGGGTTTGTTAGGTGGTTGAGTTTATTTGCAGGTGCTTGAGATTATCAAAGGGAAGAACTACAGTTCTTAGGAAGCTCCAGGTATAGAGCTAGTTCATACTAATGTGTATTTAGAGGTAACACAAGGATGCGTTCTTCCCACTTTGATAAGAAAGCCAACCGAGTTTGAGCTAAGCTCAGATCAGTGCGCTTTCCGTAATGCATATCTTGTTTAAATATATATCTATTCCTATTAAAAACCAATTACATTATTTCATACATAAATGTGCCAGATGGACATTTGTACAGAAGGTACTGATCCTCAATATACATCCCAACTATTTTAATATTCAACACTATCTATATTTAAAGATTTAATTAAACGTTTAATTCTTTATATCGAAAAATTTAATAGACCGGTTAACTACCTTACAATGTGTGACAGAATTTGGAGGAAGAATAGTTCTAATTAAATGTGTTTAGTTGGAGAGACTTTCTGCTGGTGATTTACTGGTTGAAAAATGTTGCTTTTCTTGCCATGTTGTTTATGTTCGCAACTTTGCCACATGCAGAGCACTGTCCTTTTAAGAGAGCTTTTAAAAATAGCAGAAGTTGAAGGGAGCTGAGCTGGAATGTAATATACACTAGTTGTGTCTAATCTTTAATTAAAAAGAAAGTCAACTGGATAGTACAGGCAGTTAGGACAAAGCTCAGGGAAAACCAAGCTCATTCAGCTGGGTAAACTGGGAATTCTACCAGGTCATACCCTCAAACCATGGAGGAAAAAAGGGGACTTCATGTCTTTGGGTGAAGTCTCACTTCATCCTTCCGGATCACATCTTCATCAAACTGACATTCTGACTCGGTTTAACTCGGGTATGCTCTGGTTTCCAAACCACAGTGAAGGTCTGATTCTTTCTTTTGGGTTGGATTAATCCTTTTTAATCAACTATGGTGCATCAAAAATATAGGAATGTTACAGATGCATCTCATGTATGATTAGAACGAAATGTATTGCGATATGTTTATTTCAGAGTAAGTGTAATTTTTTATTATTCAGGCCTGAGAAAAGGACAGTGCTCTGGCTTTCTAAATTACACTTGCTGAACTCTGATTTACGCATGATTTTTTTTTTTTCCTTCTCTTCTCAAATCTCCACCATCAATCCTCATGCTTGCTTCCATCCCATAACATTGCCTTCACACTCCCATCCCATGACACTTCTTCACAGCTTTGTTCATCGTGGACGGCCTGAACCTCTGGACCTTCATCTGGGCATGTTCCTCCCCACTCTTCTCACCCAGGCAACCCCAGAGCAGCAGGATCGCTTCTTCATGCCTGCCTGGAACCTGGAGATCATTGGCACTTATGCCCAGACGGAAATGGGCCATGGTACAGTACATTCACTAAATGCTATTTCAGAAATGGCTTTGTGTACAAAGGAGTTCCCCTGCCTGGAAAAAATGGTGCGTGCTTACCCCATAACGTTATGTGTGCGGTTGTGGCCCTAGGAGAGAGCAGACTGCCTCTGAAATTCTTAATAGATCATTATGTCACATGCTGCTTGCCCTTTTTTTTTCTCTCCTACAGGAGACTTTGGTGTCTGTATTGCTATGTATAGCATATCGGGTGCTCTTGTGCCATTCAGACCGCTATAGATTATTGCATATGGCTATGGGATGTCAGTGTGACATCTGTGCATTTCTACACTTACCATTCTTACCAGTATGATTTCTGCTTTACTTAATGCTCAGTTGGAAGACAAAAGGACAGAGCTTTAACGTACTGAAAGAGATGGCAAAAAAGTAAGAGTTGCTTCTTACCTTGGGACCGACCTTGGATCAGAGAACCTGTGGATGACTTGATTCCAATGCTCATGTTTTGTGGGGAGCTTTATTCTCCTTATTATTTAGCTCACTCCTATGTGTTCTTTTTATCAGACCATGAAATGTTTTTTTTTTTTTTATTTGCTGTCTCAAGTAGACTTTGCTATTCCTTTGCTTTCAAGCTTTGAAATGGATTTGGAGAACTCCAGCAGTATTCTGATTGCAACAGTTTTAATCTGAGTTTCAAAGGGAGGATATATGACCTGGGAAGCTTTAATTTTGACATCTGGGAGTTGCAGATGTGACTTTTTTTCTAAAAATGAGTAGGACTCACCTTTGTGCTGAAGTGAGGTGTAGAGACTGTTTGAAGCATAAAGTCTGTGGAAAATCTCTTGCAACTACTGAGGTCTGAAGATCCTTTGCCAGCAGAACAAGTCTATTAAGGTCCCTGTGAAAGTCTGCAATTAACTACTATGTGCTTTGGAAATGTGGTTGCATCAAGGTGATATCCTTTTTCATGTTGAAACTCTTGTGTAGAGTCACTGCTGTCTTGCTCTGTTAGTCCAGACTATCAGGAACCTTCACAGCTCATCTAGTTTAAGCAGGTAGGCCTGTGTGATTAATGTTTTTCACACATGCAGGGACAAAGCCACAAAGACAAGTGTGTGAAGAGTTGGGGGCAGAAGACAAAGACTGTTCCTGGAGTTGTTACCTTCATCTTTTTGCAGTCTGTTCACCTACCTGCATCAGTATCCTGGCATATTTGTGCCATTACTAGCTGTCTTGGAGAAACTGCTCCATCAAGGGAGGAGAATTGTAGGCCTGATGAGGGAATGAAGAGATGCTGGGCACTACTATTTCATCTTGTCACTGACAAGTATATGATCTTTATTTTGCAATTTAATCAGATTGCGGTTTTAGTGAAATCCAGGTGAGCGTGTTTTTGTGAACCTCTTTAACTGAGAATGGGCTTCTGGTGTGTAACAGCAAAAAGGTGTCAGATTGGAGGTGCTTGGAAAACTAGTCTTAGACCATGGTGGGGGGAAAAAAACCCAACATGTTTTCTGAGAATTGGCTTCAGGTCCCAGAATATGATTAAACTCTCACTGGTTCTTCCTTAGTTGATTGATACTTAGTCCTTTATATAACCAAAAAGCAAAGTTAGAATTTGTACACTACTACTGGAGTTCAACTTTCCATTGTCCAATTCTGTCCTTGTCTCTGTTTTGTGACTGACTTTCTGCCAAAAGAACACGTGTTTGCTTGTTTTCAGGAACTCATCTTCGGGGTCTAGAAACTACAGCTACTTATGACCCTGCTACCCAGGAATTCATCCTCAACAGCCCCACTGTGACCTCCATTAAGTGGTGGCCAGGTGGACGTAAGTGCATCACTGTTTGTCTAAATCTGGAAGATGTATGGAAAAACTCTGTGAGGTGATGTCATGTGTATTATATATACAGAATGATGATGGAAAATTGATCCAAAGAGTTGGCTGAAAAGCAGTTACTCTTGCACAAGTAACAGACTTGCCAGAGCCTGCTAAAACTTTGGATTCTCTGTGTGCTCTGAATTGTTTCTCAGAATCATTCACACTGTATGGATTTGATGTAACTTTTGACTGGTTGTATTAAAAGTTTTATTTCCTTCAGCTCCAGTGGCAAGTTTGCCAAAGACTTAGTTATTGTGTAGTCAAGAGGGTCATATTGAAATTTCATTGAATTGAGCAACACTGTTTGTCTAGCTGTAGAATTCGGTTGATAATCAGTGTTGTAAGTCTGGTATTCTAATGCATGATGTGGTTATCTCAGATCGTGCTTTAAGGAAGGAGCCTCTGTGTGTATAAGTTTGACTGTTGTTTTTTGTTCTCCTTCTGACTCCCACTCCTTTTGCAGTTGGAAAGACATCGAACCACGCCATCGTTCTAGCTCAGCTCTACACTCAGGGCGAGTGCAAAGGCCTGCATGCCTTTATTGTTCCCATACGGCAGCTGGGCACCCATGAACCTTTGCCAGGTAAAAATTGACATTGAGGGTTTAGCGCTCATGGAATACATTCATTCTCTCCAGTTCTGTACAGCTGCGTGTGTATCCTGTTAACATACATGGCTTATTTCACTAGCTGATTTTGGCTTGTAGGTGGTAGGTCACAGGGCTAAAAGGAATCTTTCTTATGACAGACCTACCACTGAGTCATCTTTAATGTCCTGCTTTCAGTGTGAAGGTTAGTTTCAGATTGGGTTCTGTCCCAGCGTTTCCCAGCTATGCATTCTGTGAGGCAGTATGTCCTACTTTCTGAAAAGGAAAGAGTACCTTTCATCATCGTTTAGCTGGAAGTGATCTTTAGAAACAGCTCCCCCAGTGACTGGATAGTAGGTCTGCATGTAAATTGTGAAGATCCCCATGTTTTGATATTCGCTTTTCCATCAAACTGATTAAGGTCCTAGTTAGTTGTTACTCCTAACAATGCCAGGACTTGCTAGAAAACTAAACAGTCTCTTTATTGGTGAAAGCTTGAGCCTCTCACGTGGTGTTTAGTTCCTGTTTCTTAATGAAAGTGGCTTTGTCTGTGGCAGGTATTACAGTGGGTGACATTGGGCCAAAATTTGGTTATGATGAAATGGATAATGGCTACCTGAAAATGGACAACTTCCGAATTCCTCGGGAAAACATGCTGATGAAATATGCCCAGGTAAAGCAGTGCCTTTCAGCATACACTGTCAGAAATTGACATTTCAAATGCTTTTGTGTGGTTGAATAGTATACCAACAAGATTTGAGGTTGCTTGTAAGTGCTACTTGATAAGTTTACAGCTTGAGATGTGACCATGTAAAAGGAAGGAAGGAAACCTTAAAAATCAAAAGGTTTTGTGTTTTGTGTTGGGTTTTTTTTTTTTTTGGTAGGTTGAACCAGATGGCACCTATGTGAAACCACTCAGTGACAAGCTGACCTACGGGACCATGGTGTTCATCCGATCTCTCATTGTGGGTGACTCAGCTCGCTCCCTGTCCCGCGCTTGCACCATTGCCATCCGCTACAGTGCAGTGAGACACCAGTCTGAGCTAAAGCCTGGGTAAGTGCAGTGTCACCAGAGAGCAGACTTAACTGCTGAGGGAAAATTCTCAAATACTGGAGGGAGTAGGGACTGTGGTTGATGTTTGTTTTGGCACTTAATGATTTAATCCAAGGAAGTGAGTAATCTCTTATTCTTGACTGTATGGTCTTAGTCTGTCTTGAGACAGATGCAGCTTGTACTATCCAAATGGAGAACCTATGTAGAGTGTAACATGACTTGTGCAGCCGTTTACTAGCCACTGGCATGCTAACTCATCTGTGTTTTGCTCTAGGGAGCCAGAACCCCAGATCTTGGATTATCAGACCCAACAATACAAACTCTTTCCTCTCCTGGCAACAGCATATGCTTTTCAGTTTGTGGGAGCTTACATAAAGAACACCTATCATCGAATTAGTGGAGACATTAGTGATGGAGATCTGAGTGAGCTTCCAGAGGTACTGTGTCCTCTGATTTTATGTAAGGTTTCTTTACAGCATGGGAGAAAAGGCATGAAACCTTTTTGGCTTTCACTCAGGAGACATCTTTTGATTATTTAGATTTGGAGATCCTAAGCCCAGTATGTGCTGGTGACTTTTATTTCTCTATTTGCATTATTCATTTAGCAGCCTTTTACAAAAAAAAAAAAAGGAGTAATGAAGAGTGAGAAAGCTACTGTGAATATATAATATATGATGGCATATCACATGGTAGTGGAGTGAAGACTGGCTGTGTGTTTGTGCTGTAGCTTCTTGATAATTTTTGCAAATGACTAGCGTAGAACTGGTGTGTGATCATAGGTATCAGTACTATACTGAGGGGTTAGGGTTGTAAAATGTCAGTTTTCAGATAGGGATTCTGTCTGAGAACCTAATGTGACAATAGGCAGTTGAGGACAGTCTGGTACATGTAATGCTTAGAGACAGAAAGGACAGGGTACTCAGAAGAAGTCTTCACATGTACAAACATTTTCAAATAAGTGGTTTGGCTCAGAAAAGAGTCCTTACAAGAAAAACAAAACCCCGTGGGACAGTAGAAGAATGGTGTTGACTCTGCTTTTTTCTGGGAGCTGCAGTACTTAGCATGTATGTGTGCAAGCCTGGAGTGGAAAACTAAAAAAATCTGATTTGGTTTTGCTTTTGTCCCTCAGCTGCATGCCCTGACAGCAGGGCTGAAGGCGTTCACCTCCTGGACTGCCAATGCTGGCATTGAGGAGTGTCGGATGGCCTGTGGTGGGCATGGCTACTCTCGCTGCAGTGGCATTCCTGACATCTATGTCACCTTCACCCCGTCCTGCACCTATGAGGGAGAAAACACCGTCATGATGCTGCAGACAGCTAGGTATGGTAGCTTCTGTCTGGAGACATTCTTGCCTTGGCATTATGATCTTTGTAGCTGAAGTGATGAGCAGAAGAGTGTTCTGTATTACCGTGAAACTAGTCTCTCAGGTTTCTGTCCCTTGCCCTATTTTTGACAGAACAGTGTACAGCTACAACTCTTCTTTGCTAATCCAACCCTAAGAAAGATTACTTCTCTCCAAGCAGCTCATGAGTAAATTGCCATCTGTTTTCTCTGTTTTCAGGTTCCTTGTCAAAAGCTACACTCAAGTGAGTTCCGGGCAGCGGGTCACTGGCATCGTGTCCTACCTTAACGAACTCCCCAGGCAACGCATCCAGCCACAGCACGTGGCTGCTCCATCTGTGACTGTGCGGATCAGCGATCCAGCCAGCTTGGTAGAGGCCTACAAAGCACGTGCTGCCTGGTGAGTTCACGCTTCCTAGCCTGAGCTGAGCACCAGCAACATTGTGTGTGTTGGGAAATGGTAGTGATGCGCTGCCCTGTTAATGTTAGAGTCTCAAGGTGTTTGCAAAGCTTTGCTGCATGTGTTGCTTTCAAGAAATGGCACGCTTTACTAGGTTACAAGAGGCTACAAACAGCCTACCCATAGCCTAGGTACTCTGCTCTGTTCCATTTTGAAATATTTTTTCTTATTTAAATGTGAAGTATATTTGAGCATACAAATACCAACATTGTTCAAACTGCTCAGAGGCCTATCTGGAGAGAAACAATCCTGTTGTGAAGGAAGTATGAGAGTAGAACAGATAGCTACATGTAAGTATTCAGGCACCATGTATGTGCTGTCAAATGTTTTATTCCTCTGTAGCTGTGTTCAGGCTGCAGCAGCGATGTTGGGAGGTTTTAGAGACACAACTGCTTGCTCCAGGCAATGGATTCTGTCGTGGCACGCAGCCTCGAAGTTCTGATGTTTTAGACTGAAATTCATAGGAATTCAGTGTACTTGTTAATGAGGTGTTACTGCATAACCTGTTTTTCTTCCGTCTATGAAATAGGCTTGTAGAAACTGCAGCAAAGAATTTGCAAGCTGAACTGAACCACAGAAAGAGCAAGGAAGATGCCTGGAACAGAACTTCGGTTGATCTTGTGCGAGCATCTGAGGTTAGTGATGTGCTCAGTAAATGTGCTATAAGAGCTCATCTCTTCATGAACCTGATTCACCTTCCATTCTTTTCTTCTAGGCACACTGTCACTACGTGGTAGTGAAGCTTTTCACTGCAAAGCTCTCGGAGATCACTGATGCAGCTGTCCGTGCTGTCCTGACTGAGCTGTGTCTCCTGTATGCACTGTATGGTATCAGTAAGAACACAGGGGATTTCTTGCAGGTTGGTGTCTTTCTCCAATGACTTAAATCTCTAGAGCCAGAGTAATTGTGCAAAGATGCTTCAAATGCAAAGTTGTGTGAATGCTTAGGTGTAAGGTCCTGACGTTTGGCTTCCAGAAGGCCATCAGCAGTGCAGGTCTGCTGGAGGCTCTGGCCAAGCAGAGCTGGATGAGAAATGGTAACATGGCACCTCTCTAGGTTAGCGTAAATGTTTTCCAGTTGGTGACCAGGTGTTCTATGTTGAAAAACAAGGAGTTAATGAAGAAGATTGCTACTGAAGGTAACATGCAGGCACTCTAAAGAATGAGTCTCCCACCAAAGGTGAAATAGCGAGCCAGTATGACGGGCTATGCTAGGCAGCTCCTTTTGCTTGTACCCTGTGTTAGATTGCCAGTTTGATTACCAAGCGCTTACAAAACATTACATTTTCTTTTTTCCTGAACTGCTGGATATTTGTGGGGAGTAGGGCTGACATACATTAGGCGATGGGGAAGGGAAGGTTCTTGTGACTTGCATACTCTTCTGATAATCTTTTCTTTTTTTGTCTTCCAAGGCGGGTATTTTGACTGATGCCCAAATTACTCAAGTGAACCAGCGTGTGAAAGAGCTCTTGGCTATAATTCGTCCCAATGCGGTAGCACTAGTAGATGCATTTGACTTTCATGATGTGCATCTTGGATCTGTGCTTGGCCGGTACGATGGCAATGTCTACGAGAACATGTTTGAGTGGGCAAAGAAATCCCCACTGAACAAAACAGAGGTAAAGAAACCTTAGTTCTTCCTCTTAGGCCACATCTGCCCAGGGAAATAACTCAATTTAGGGTTGTTAATTTTGGTCCAGTGATCTCAGCAGGTAATGCGTGAAGGAGGGAGAAGAGTCACTAGTGGTAATGGATGAAAACAAGCAACTTCTGCTCCTCTGTTTTCAGCAAATTTTGTTTAGTTACTCTCCCTTGTATATCTCACATGCATCCTTGTTGGGATACTGTTGAGTTTCTTGGTTGAGGGGAGGAAAGAATTCTCTCCCTAGAGGAAAAAATTGAATAATCTTATTGAATTTAAAAGCAGTTATCACTTGTTAATTCTGCTTAGTTACAGGAGTTGTGAAAGCCTTAGCTGTTTCCTGGCAAATCTTTCAATTCCTTCAGGCAGTAATGATGTCTGGAGAAGAAAATAAATTGCCCCCATGTAGTACTGAATGTCAGGTGTTGCACGTCTGCCCGAAATCTGCAGCTCAGCTAATAATAGCAACTGAGTTGAGAAGTCAGTGCCCTCTTCTGTTAGTCAAGTCAGAACTCTAAATCCTGTCTCGGTAGCTTTTACTGCCTTTGTTCGATTTGGACAGACTGTATCTCCTGTGATGGGCTGCCAGAGACTGTGATTGTAGTTAAATCCCATCAGAACTTGCTCCCTTTTTGTGCTTCTGAAGTCAGTGTGGCTTAGGAGCTTCACTACAGTCCCCTAAGGAGACCTCTAGCAGTTTTCTTTTAATTACAAATGCCAAAGAACTGTGTGGATATAAGGTATCTTGCATTGTTTTCTTACAGGAAAGGTAGTGGGGAGGCTATTTGTTCAGGACTTATATTCTCATGCTTTGTGTCATACAGGCACTCAAACGCAAGGTGTAACTGGCTGTTCTTCTATCCCCAAAGTGCCTCAGATTCACATTTCCTTAGTATAAAAAACACACTGCAAGATGTGAAGAGCTAAAACTGTTTTAAAGCTCAGGCCTGACCTTGTTGTAACCACCACCTTGTCTTCTTTGCAGGTTCATGAGTCTTTCCACAAACACCTGAAGCCGTTGCAAGCCAAGCTGTGAAGCCTGCTGGTTTTGGAAAATGCACACTTTTCCTGGCCTGAAAATGGGTGTTGGCATCCTTTCCTCAGGCACCTGAATCAAACCTTTCAAATCCTGGTAGCTGTAGGACAGTGAATAATTGTAGCCACTCTTTCCACTTTTATAAATCAAGGTGTTTGGCAAGAGTGCGTAGGGATTGATGCCTGTTTTTTTTTTTTTTTTTTAAGTGCAATTATAATGGTAAAATTAACCTTTTGAAAAGTTTGAAAAGCTTTATGGATTCACACAAGGATTGCTTTTGTGAAGCTGCTAACTAGAGAGAAGTTAATGTCAACTGGAAAGGTAGCAGGATTTTACTACTAAGTAGTTAACAGCCCTTAGGCAGTAACTTCTAATGAGCAGTTATGTTCTCCCCCCAAAAAGCATCCATGTCTTTTCTGTAAGATTAGCACCACCTCTCCTTGTTTGGCAAATATTTATGCTCTCCAAAGCCTCCTGCATAGTTTTGTGCACATGAATCTGCCCGAGGTAACTGGGAAGTAAAATCCTCATCCTCCCCTGGAGCCTCTTTCCAGAAGACATCTTCACCTTTTCCAATACATCCTTTTTTCACTGCCCTGCAGAAACTCCCTTTGCCTCTCTGCCATCTCCAGCATTGGCACCTTACTCATTGCTAACAGGAAGTCAAAGGAGAATATAGTGATGCTGCTCTGAAGAAAAAAACAAATAGTAATAATCAGCTAGGTGCTGATAATAATGTTCTGCCCTTTTAACTGTTAGTATTTTTGTAGTACTATCTCAAAGCACTTTACAAATGTTAATTTTGGCGATTTGTTGTGAAAAACCACGTGGAGTGGTAGAAACTGCAAATTTGACCTGGAATGATGAAGCCAGTGTTTGAGGGCAGAAATCAGTTGACCAAGGTCCTTAGGTCTTCAGATTGTTCTGGGATTTTCTTCTGTTTTTTCAAGGCATTCTTCAAGAAAATGACAATCCCAAGTGTCCAGATCTTTCTTTTTTTTTGGTGTGGGGGTTTGATTATTTTTTGTTTTCCTACCCATGCTTTTCTAAGGAGCTTTCTCTGATTTGCTTCATTTTGATTTTATATTGACTTGGGACTTGCACAGTGTTGTCTGGATTAACAGATGAAAGATTTTGCTTCTAACAGAACCTCCTGATGCCCTGTGAAATCCCTACAACTACACAAAATCCTTGCTGTTCTTCAAGAACAATAAAACCTCTCTTCACAACAGATAAGAGCAACTTTGAGCTTTTAAAATGGTAAAAAGCTTCAGCACAAACACAGATCCTGCAGTTCTGAGGCAACATCTCAGAAGCTGGTTCTCTGCCATTCTCTCATTTTGGATCGCTTTTCATGGAGGACTTTTGCTCGTGCTCACAATGATCAGACACGATGTTTGGCTCCACGTGCAGTAGCTTAACAGAAAGATATGTATAATTTTAAATAAAATAATCAAACTTGCCTTTTGACTGCTGAGTCTTTCAGGTTGAGGGGGACTGCTGCTGTTCAGGCTGCCAAAGGAGGTGAAGGGCTTTGCCTTTGGCTGAGTCACGGGAGCAGACTGGGGAGGGAGCGTGGAGCAGCCGGTTAAAAACGTATGAATGAGAACAACACTATGACTGCATGGATAGAGTTAATCACAAAAATGGGTCTCATTTAAAATTTAAACTGAATGTAGTTAAAAGACCTTAAATGAGTGGGATTTTGTCTTCTTTCTGGCTTTGCTCTGCAGTGTTCTAGGGCAGCTCCCCCAGTCCAGCAGCTCCCTGGCCTCTGCACAACCACGGGAGAAATAAAACCGACAGAGCGCGAAGCTGCCTGGGGCACGTTGCTCACTATCAGGATGGATCGTAGGCCAGTGGAAGCTCATGGCTGCCAACAGCGAAGATTGAACAATGGTGTTTGGCAGCAGCAGCTTTAATTCATAAAAGCCATTTCTTAAAAACTGTTTTCTCCTGGTTTTTTTTTTGGAGGAAGATAGTGATGTAATGGCAGATGCTGTACTCCCTTGCTAGTGGTGAGCTTAATGTACACTTTTTCAGTTTGCTGCTGTTAGTGGTAATGCCACAACATGGGATGATTTTTGTTGTGTGTCTTGGTCAACAAGTCACATTTCAACTCTGCTAAATGTCCCTGCAGCTTGGTGAGGACTCACCCATCTTGTGACAAAATGTGATGGTACCATTTCCACAAGTGTTGAGTCTCTTCTGCGCAAGTAGAAGTGATTTCAGTATGATGTAATTAGAACTGTGCTTCTTTGTTACCAATTAATCACCAAGATGGGGCTTGAAAGCCCAGTGGGGGGGATTGTTTGTGCCACAACCAGCCTGATACCTTGGAAGGTCCATCTCAGGGGCAGTGAAACCCCCATTCCCGGGGTGTCTGTCCCCCATAGAGAAACAGGACACCCCGCTGCTGCCCTGAGCCCGCCTGGGACGGGGGTGCGAGGGTGTTGCCCCTCCCGAGCTCCTCCCGCCAGCTCCGGGCGCAGCGGAGCCGCCGGGCCCCGGCTGCGGGGGCTGGAGCTCCCGGGCAGGCGGGGACTACATTTCCCAGCACCCCGCAGGGGGAAAGGAAGGACCGGGCAGGAAGGGAAGGGAAGGAGCGGGTGGTGTGCCCGGGTTGCTGCGGGCCGGGGATGTTGCCGGTGGCACTTGCTCCTTCTGGGGGGATTTTGCAGGGCGCGGGGGGGTCGTTCCTCATGCAAACTGCTGCAGGGGCGCAAGAGAGTTTTAGGGAACAGAGGGTTGTTTTTAAGACTCAGATTGAGCCTTCTTTCGAGAGTCTGGGAGGAGCCGGGGGGGCTGCAGAGGGGCCCCGGGCAGGAGAGGGACGGTTTTTTAACAGCAAATCGGGAAAATCCTCCTCTCCCTGCAGGTAGTACGTTGGTGCGGGCGTGACCAACGGTGCTCGATCCCCCGTGGTGGTGCAGATCGTTACGATCTGTAACGAGACTCACAGGAGCAGGGGATAGCTGGAGTTGTGCGATGGTGAGTGTGATGGGTGCTCAGGCAGGCCGGGGAAATCCCCGTGTGATGCCCCGGAACCTCGGTGGGGGGCAGGAGCCATCCCGAGGGCTGGCGGCTGCTGCCCGGCTGGCAGAGGGGCTGAGCTCCCTGGGGTCACTGGAGGGGTCACATCTCTCTGCTTCCCCGGGCTTTCAGCTGCTGTTTCCCAAGCAGCGCGGGCGGGACAAGGGCATCGCTGGTGCTGCTGGGGTTCTCGGG
This sequence comes from Streptopelia decaocto, assembly GCF_964273445.1. Classification (NCBI taxonomy): domain Eukaryota; kingdom Metazoa; phylum Chordata; class Aves; order Columbiformes; family Columbidae; genus Streptopelia; species Streptopelia decaocto. The sequence goes on along the minus strand of NC_138671.1, from coordinate 6,750,030 downwards.
AGAAACCTGCCTCTGCCTTGAGTGTGCTTCAGTCCAGCTCAGACTCGCTCTGTTTTCTAATGAGGGAATTCGTCTTTCTCCACAGGCTGCGCAAGCCAAGAAAAGTTTAAGAGGTACGTACACTGGTGTGCTTTCCTTTTACTGTCCGTCGGTGCTTTGATCTTCTGGGAATGGCTGGGATGGAGGAGGGGGGACACTGGGATGAGGTGGCAGCCCTGGCTACCAGAATGGTCACCATCCTTGTGTGGAAGGTGCAGCTCAGGGCATCGTGTCGTTCCTGACCCAAAGATATTCACCAGCCTCTCACTTGGGCTCTTGTGTTCCTTTCTTGGGGGCTTTCCCAAATCCAGGGCAGAATATATGCATTTATTTCAGTTCTTCCCCTCCCCTGCTCCCTGATTGCTTGTTTAGAAGCCTCTTGCAGCCCCTGATACTGAAGCAGTGCATTTGGGGTTGCCCAGAGGCTCTGAGATACTGTCAGGTGAGAATTCACAGATCAGGTGTTGCTTGTGGCCAGCAACTACCTGAAGGGAAAGCAGCTGGCTCTCTTGATAAAGAAGTCTTGTTTCTCCCTCAGCGAAGCCAGTTTTACATCCATAAAATACAGGATCAAGTCCTGGCCCTGGCAGCTCTCTCTAGAAGACATGGCAGGCATGCCATTGCTGATGCTTGAGACCAAATCTTTATTCCTGGGGGATCTCAAAAGAGCGAGCCTTGTTGACATTGGGAGCTTTTCTACACCAGCTCAATGAGCTCACCTATCTCAGCACCTTTAATTTGTCTTGTTTCAGGCTCCATTGATGACATCCTCGATGACCTCCTGGGATCTGAAGGTAAAACAAACCTTCTTTGCAGCTGAAGGGGCAGCATCCTTGTCCTGGTCCTCCCTTCCTGGGAGCAGGAGCTGCTGGTGCAACAGCCCTTGATGTGCGAGGGGCTCCAGTTGTGCTGGGGATGAAGCAGGGAGCAGAGGGGAGAGCCAGATTCCCAGAGCCAGAGGCCCTGGAATAGGTTGGCCATTGATCTGGGGAGGCAAAGTAAAGTTTGTCTCTGATTAAAAGCCTCTGTGGTCCATGAGAAGCTGGCAAATCCCCCCTTGGAGTGCCTAGGCCAGGACTATGCCTGTGTCTATCATCCTGATTTCTCCATGTCTTGTTTTCAGATGAACCCAGTGTTAAATCTACCAGAGCTTCCCAGGCAGCCGGCAGCAGCGGTGGGAGAGCCTGGAACCCCAGCGTGCAGACCAGCAAGAAGTGAGTCCCTTTCAGACACAACTTCTCCCACTTTGATATCTTTCTGAAGCTTTCCGGGAAAGTGGGGTGCCTCCAGCCCTGTACATCTTCTGTAAATGTCCCTTAAAACCATTTATTGCTTAACTACAGCAGTCCCAGCACTACCATCTTTTATTCTGGTGTTATTTGAGCCTCATGTTCTGTGTGCTGTGATATGGTTGCTCTGGTGTGCTCACAAGCTCCCATGTGGCACTGCTAACGTCGGGCTTGTGTCACAGGTCTGTCCTAGAAGATGATTTCTACAGCAAGCTCGGTGTTGAAGCTCCAGAGGTGAGCCCAGAGCTAGGGAGAGAGCCTGGATGTCCTGAGGGCTGGGACCCCTGTGTCACCCCATCCCAGTGAGCAGTGGGGTACCAGAGATGAAGGGAGAAGTTTGGCTGAAGAGCTCACCCCTCTGGCATCCCTGTGTGGTGGGGAAGACAGGAGAGGGAAGCGGGTGGATGGTGGAAAAAGGGCTCCCAGGTACCCAGGAGGAGACGGAGCAAAGCCAGGGGGCAAATGCTGCTGCAGCCCAGCCTTCTTGGGTGCATAAAATGAGGAAAAGCAGGCGCTGGAGCAAGGGGTGAGGAGTTTCCAAAGTCTGCTCATCTGTCTGATCTCTCCCCTCCCTGGCACGCAGGGATCCAGTACGTCGGATGTGCAGAGCCTGGGGGTACGTACAGAAATCCCCCCATCTCCCCGCCACGCGCTGCAGCCACGGTCCCCAGCACCAGCCTCCCAAGGGAGAGGCAGCACTGAGGCATTCGCCGCGCTCACCCTGCGCCCGTCCTCATCCTCTTGCTTTCCAGGACATGGACGACTTGGACGCTGAAATCCTGGGAATACCAAAACCTGGTTCTGGGCCACGGAAGACCCCCATGAGAGGTGACTCCTCGAGGGGAGCAGAGAAAACCACAGGGAAGCTGCCAGCTGCTGAGAAAGGTAATAAGGAGATTCTGCTATTTTGCAGCCTGGTTGCAAACAAGCAGGGGGTGTTTTTGTCCTGGGTAGGGAACAAAAAGTGGCTTTGTTCCCCAAAATCCTTTTCCTAGTCCTTTTTGGGGCTGTCCCAGACATCGAGTGTACACATGGTGGGGGGATAGTGCATGGCTTATTGCAGAACTCTATTTCTAAATAACATTGATTTTGTTTGGTTTTATTATTATTGTTCTTTCCTGCCCCTGCGGGGTAATTCTCGAATCTAGCTGATCCTTTGGCAGATCTTTTATCTGATAAGGAGCAGGATGCTCCCAAGAAGGCAGCTCCAACCAGCAGTAAAAGCAGCTGTGATAGAAAACCAGAAGAGAGCAAAGGGAAAGGTAAGTGGGGTTGCTAGTTGCATCCTCTCTGTATTAAATGAATCAGCACACTGGCTTAGTTTGTGTGAGATCCAGACTGATTAAATCAAAAGCCACCTAGTCCTATCTCTTATGAACCGGTGTGGTCATTTATAGAGCAACTTGATAACATGATTAATTGTGACACAGCTCACTGAATGCTCAACATTTCCAGTGTGCCACAGGTTACAGAACTGGCCTTTCCTTTCTGGGAATGGAGGCTCAGATCTTACCTTGAACCTCACCCAGCCTGTTCTGCACGTTGCCAAATGAGAACAAGTTTTCGGAGTCAGGATTTGGGTGGCTGTAGCATCCCTGGACCACGCTAAAGCCCAGCTTGGGCACCCTGGGAGGCATCCAGCTGCACTGTGGCTCTGTTCCAGGCACTCACCCCTCTTGTTCCTGCAGCAGGGATGCTCATGGGTCTGGCAGTCCCCTAAAATCACTTTGCACCCTGATAAATCCATTCTGGGCACAAGTAGCAGCTGATGGGTTTGTGCAAGGACTAAGGTGCATTGGTGGAACAGCGGCTTTGGGTGAGGGGGATGGGAATCATCTGATTGGAAACTTGTAAAGGTAAAAAAGCTGCTGGTGTTGCTAGAGCTGGAAACCCCCGTGTCAGTGCCCCCCAGCAATGTCCCAGCAGTGGATACATGGCCACAGAGCAGGCCGTGGCATGTTGCCACTTTGTCACTTGCTGTGAGATTAGGTCACTGAAAAGAGTTATTTAAAAATGACTTTGTAAATCATCCTGAGAGATAAGAGCAGGCAGGGCTGCTTTGATCTCTTGTTTAAAAAAAAAAGAAAAGCCCCGCTCAAATCTCCTCCCACATGCGATTCCATCCGCAGAGTCACCCCAGACACCCCTGCGCATCACGGCCCTGGCCCAGAGGAGGAAGGAGCTCATGTTTGAAGATAACGACGATGACGACATGCTGGAAGCGCTGGGATTTGGCAGTGGCAAGAAAGAGTAAGGGCAATGAGGAGGTGATGGGAGTAACGCAGGGGGTGGGCTGCGCGTTGAGCTGATGCCACCGTGCTGGGGGGGATGCTGGAGTTTCTGCCCCTGGGTCCCAGCAAGGGGCAAGAGCAGCTGGTTTGGCAGAGAAGAGCCAGAGCAGCCTGGCCAGGCTGAGTGAGGAGGGACAGCTCTGCCTCTGGGAGAAACCATCTGCCACCGTGTCCCCACAGAGAGGAGCTCCGGCCAGCGCGCTCCACGCTGAATGAGTTGTTTGGAGGAGGCTCCGCGGCCAAAGTCTTGGAAGAGCCGAACATGGGAGAGCGCAGAGACTTCAAACAGGATGAAAAGTCCCAAAAGCAGCCAGGTGAGCACAGCCAGGGATGCTGGGGAGGCCTGCAGAGGTGACAGCGTTGGCTTGGGATAGCAAGATTTATTTCTAATGCCCTTAGAGGGGAAAAACCCTTTCTGTCAGGGTGAGCAGGGCGGTTAACGGGCTCTCAGCCAGCACTGGGGGGAAGGTGGTTCATGCTGAAGTCTCATACTCTGCACTTGAGGCAGCCTGGGAGCATCTTTCACTGTGGGCTGATTCCCAACAAAGATGCATTTCCCAGCCACGCTGGGGAGAGACGTTGCTCGCGGGTTTCTGAGGAAGATGTTTCCAGCTGTGTTTTCCCAGAGGCAGCGATCCCTGTGGGGGTTGCAGGGCAGGAGGAGGAGGGGAGGGCTGGTGTCTTTGCAGTGACTGCTCCTCTGGGCACTGACTCAAGGCTGCTTGTCTGTACAGAGAAAGAAGAGCGTTGGGACAAGGAAGATCTCATTTTTGGAGAATACCAGCCCTCAATGGGCTCCAGGCCATCAAGGAGGCAGTCGGTGAGGTACAGTGCTGCGTGTGTGTCTGTAGCTCCAGTCACCACCCTGCGGTGGGGCAGGCAGGTCCCTGCGTCCCCTGGCAGGCAAGGGGTGCAACTGCTTCTCCTTCAGCAGGTTCACAGCTGAGAACATGGGTGAACCGAAGGCAGAGCCCCGCTCCAAACCATCCCCTCCAGCCAGCCAGAGCCCTGTGCGGCGCAGAGGGTCCGGGGCCGACTGGCTGGGCTTAAAAGATGAAGTTTTTTTTGACTCGGAGCTGCCGTCCCCCGTGAAGACCAGCAGCACGGTGGGCATCTCCCCCAGCCCCGCCAGCCAGCTCCCGGCCACAGAGGAGGCAGCGGCTAGAACCGGCCCAGAGGAGCAGGAGGACTGGCTGATGGCTGCCTTGGCTCGCAAGAGAGCCCGAGCACAAGCCAAGGCTGAGGAGAGAGAGGCTGAGCCCCTGGAGGCAACGGGGGAAGGGCCGCGTCCCCGCTCTCCCCTCAGCCAGCCAGCCGCCTCCCCAGCAGCAGCACAGCCCGCAGCTGCCCCACAGGACACGGCAGCGAGCACAGGTGGCTCCAGGTGAGACCTCCTTCCCCTTTGGGGCATCCTCCATGGAGAGACAGAGGTCCTGCAGAGAGCAGCTGCGGGTGTGAGATGGGGAACGGGGAGGGCTGGTCAGCAGCAGCCGTCACTTTGGTCTGGGACCTCTGTAACTGGGAGGGAAGGCTTTAAACTTAAAATGATGCCAAGCATAACGTTTGCGGCCTCTCCCCGAGCTGTGACACTGCTGTGAGTCACTTGTGTCTCTGTGCCCACGCAGGGGGCTGGTACCCTGGCTCAGCACTGTGAAACCTGCCTCAGTGAGCCCATCGGATACTGCAAAGGAGGATCCTTCTGGAGATGCCAACACCATGGGTGCGTTGTGTGTGATTGTACAATTTGGGCAGCGGCTTGCAGAGAGGGTCCCCGTTCCCTGAAAAAAAAACAAAAAGGCAGGAGCTGCAGCATCGCCCTTGGCCATGTGGAAGCTGCCCAGGTTCTTCCCGGCCATTGTCAGAGTGAGCTGTGAGCTGCAGGATCCCCCATCCCTGTTCCACTGATCTCCACCCAGCTGCCTTTGGGGCTTAAGGGGGCTGCAAAGGACTTGCTCTGGCTGAGCAGTGGGTGGCTGTCAGTTCCTGTTGTCCCTTTTCTCTCCCCCTTCCCTCTTGCTGCCCCCACACTTGTCCCACCAGTGCTGTGTGCTGGCAGCCCTGTCCTGCCCTGGGCTGAGGCTGGGCACCAGCTCAGACACCACTGAGAGCGGCTTAGGGACCCCAGCCTCCTCCTTGGGTGATGGAGATGATTCCCATTGCCATGTCTGAGTCACGGATTTGTTCAATTTTCAGTGCCCACGCCTTTGTTACCAGGAGAGAAGGAGATACCAGACCCTGCCCCACTCACTCAGGTGGGTCTGCTGGGCCTGAGCCCCAAGAGGGGCAGGATCGGGGGGGGATCTTCGGCCCTTCACTGGCAACTTGATGGATCCGACTGTCCATGCTCCCTGAGCAGGAGGAAGTATGGGCTGCACTTTGCTTCTCTGGGAGCCGTGTTCATAGATGCAAAGTGTTTGGAGAGCCCCAAGGTACCACAGGTTGTATTTATCAGGCCAAAGTGCTATGAGTGCTTTGGAAACCGTGTGCATTTACAATGCTGTGCTGCCTGAGCAGCATGTACAGAGTTCCCCAGGCATATATCTATAATATCAGTGAGACAACAAAGGCTCCCCGAGGACTTGTGGTCTTGTCCTTGTGTCTGTCCCCAGACAGGGAAGAGCCCAGCGGGGCTGTGTCTCTCTCCATCCCCACAGGCAGAGGCCCCAGCCCTGGATGTGCTGCCTGAGAAGAGGCTGGAGGCTCCCGCAGCCCAGCTCTGCGAGGAGACATCGGGCTGTCGGGCAGAGCTGCTCAGTGTCAAGGCTCATGTGGCAGAGCTGGAGGGCAAGGTGAGTCCCAGCACCTGCTGGATGGGGAACATGGGTGACCAGGGGGAGGAGAAGGGGCCATGTCTGCTCCAAACAGCATCAGGGTGACAGGAGAGAGGAGGAACCTCCCTGTCCAGAGATGCCCAGGGTTTCTGTCCCCAGAGCAGCACAATGACCTTCTCCCCGGATGCCCAACAGGTCCAAATGCTGGAGATGCTGCAGGAAGAGCAGAAACTGTTACTGGAGAGCGTCCAGAGGCAGCACCAGGAGGACCTGGATCTCCTGAAGAGCACCCACAGGTACCGGGCTCTGGCCTGTGCTCCCCTCCGCTCTCACCAACACTGTCCCCTGGGTGACAAGGACCAGTGGTCAGTCCCATTGCCAGCACGTCCCCAACCAGGGCATGGCACTGGACAGCAGCTGAGGGTTCAGGGCTCAGACTGCGGAGAGCGAAGCAGCCCCTGCCTCAGTTTCCCCACACACAAACCACCACCAATCTGCTCCTAAATCCCCACGTGCCCTTTGGGTGCAGAGTGTGATGAAAGCAACACGACTTCTGTGCCGTGACCCCTTGTGGGCTCTCTCTGGGCAGGACCTTGATGAAGGTGCAGGAGGAGACCCACAAGCAGCGGGAGGACATGCTGCGGTGGCAGAAGGAGCAGCTGCTGGCTCAGATGGAGCAACAGAGGCAGGACGTGGAGCAGGAGCGGGCAGAGCTGCTGGAGCAGCACCGCTTGGACCTGGAGCAGCTGCGGGAGATGCAGAGGTGAGAGCGGCACGAGCTGCACGTGCGTGGGGCCAGTACCACCAGGCTCGGCAAAGGAACCAGGGAACAGTTTGGGGCCATGGTGAAAGGAGAAATCAGAGTCCAGAAGTGCTGAGTTGGGGCAACTGGGTGGCTTTTGCAGTGGGGATTTGCTTTGTAGGTGGACACAGGGAGATGCGGCTGGAGACATCATTCCAGAGTGAATGCGTTGTATTTTGAAAGATGCTAAACCCCCTGTTTTCCCTCCCCCAAATCCCTTTTATTCAGGTCAGCAAGTCACTCACGTCCACATAGTTTGGGACAAGGAGAAATACATTTCTGGTAGAGAAGCCCAAAACCTGTAGATGTGGTCTGTCCCAGATGTGGGATGTCAGTGGGGTGCCCCGTGACAGACCACCCTGCCAGCTCAGCAACTGGGACCTGGTTCTCAGCCCCATGACCACAGTGCTCATCGTGGGGAGCACCAGTTTGTAACAGCCCATGGTGGGCTCCTTCCCTGTGTCCCGCAGGGCGTCTGTCCAGAAGCTACGGAAGGACTACGAGGAGCAGATCCAGCACTTGAAGTGGCTGAAGGAGCAGGAGATGGATGCGGTGACCAGCGCCATTTCTCACACCAGGTACTGATGGCCCCATGTTGGTCCCTGTCCTACAGGCAACCAGCCTTGGACCACAGGAGCCACTCCTGTCCCCCTGCTACGCGCAGGCTCCCCTAAGCAGCAGCTACATCTTCCTACTGCTCTGCTGTCACCCCGAGAGGTTTGGGGCAGGGCTGCCCAGCCTATGGCCCACCACGCATCCCTGTCTCCATCCTGATGACACAAAGTGTGTCCCACAGGGGTGACCCTGCCCTCACTCCTCTCTGCAGGTCTCTGAATGGCGACATGGACCTGCACGACCTGGACTGCAAGGTGGAGGCCATACACCACTCTGCCTCCCAGGAGCTGGCCACGAAGGCACAGCAGTGGGACAAGCAGCTCAGGAGTAAGTCTGCCATTGCTCTGTGCCACAGTGGCTGCAGAGTCCCTGCTGTGGCTGGGGACACTCGGGGAAACAGGGAGACAGTTGGGCTCTGAGTCAGGCAGAGGCTGGGAGCCCAGGCTGGCAAAGCTCTGTCTGCCTTGGTCATGGACATCTTGGGGTCTCCCTCTTATGGACTGATGTCCTGGGGATGTGCAGAAGGTGATGAGCACAAATCTGTGCAGCTGTTCTGTGAATATGGTGTGGCCAGAGGGGGTTTCCCACCTCCTGCTGCTCACAGCCTTGCTGCTGCCTCTCCCCAGTGCTCCAGGACAGGCTGTCACAGCAGCAGAAGGACATGGAGGAGGAGCGGACACGACTGCAGGAGCTGGCGGCCAAAACGGAGGCAAGACTGGATGAGCAGACTCGGCTGATGGAGCAGGTGAGCCCACACTGTGTTCTGTGCCCGGACCAGGCTCCTGGCTGGGTCTGGGGTGTTTGTCTGATCTGCGGGGGTCCCTGGCCTGGAGCCCGTGAATGGCATCTGTCCCAGACACATAGATGAGGTTCTGAGGGATATGGTTCACCAACAGTGTTGGTGATTTTGAGGGCCTCCTCCAACCAAAATGATTCTATAATTCTATAATTCTATGTTTTAGGGTGTGCAACCAAAATGATTCTGTGATTCTATGTTTGAGGGTGTGCAGCACAGTGAGGGGCTCCATCCTTTCTGGGGAAGGAGTGTTTGTGTGTGTGTGTCCAGTTCCAGCTCTACCAGCCCCAGTCCCCACACGTGGGTGGGCGAGGGCACTGCTGGAGCACCTGATGCTGTTGCTTTGCAACTGAACTGGCACCGACGAGGAGCTCAGCAGGGGCAGGGCTCTCCCATCCCTTGGGAAGCCTGAGATGGGGTCTGGGGCGGGCAGGTGATGCATCGGTTTCCCCCATGCCCCATCCTAGGAGCGGGCGGAGCTGAAGATCCGCGGCCAGGAACTAAAAGCCAAGGAGAAGCAGCTGGGGAAGGACCAGGAGAGGCTGGACGAGGCCTGGAAGGAGCTGCGGATGGAGAAGGAGAAGGTGAATGATGCCGCGCTGCGTGTGGAGCTGCAGGAGGAAGAGGTGGAAAAGGTAAGCAGAGCATCTGTGCTGTGGTTCACAGCCGTGCACAGGCCGGCAGCACAGCTGGGGTTTCACACCCTTCATGAATCCCAGTCCTGTCCTGGAAGGGGAATAAGGGGACACAAAGAGGAGCCCTGATCCAGGGCAGCAAGGATCCCTGTCCCCAACCTCCTCAGCCGCTCTGCTTTGCAGCTCTTGGCCCAGAAGATCGCGGAGGCACACAGGATAGAGTCGGAGCACCAGGCCAGGCTGCAGGACATGCTGCACAACTTGGAGCAGCTGAAACAGCAGCAGCAGCAGCAGCAGCGACTCCACCAGGGAAGTGTCCCCTCAGCCCAGGACCTCGGTGCCCCGAGCAATGGCCCCTCCAGCGCCATGGGTGAGCTTTCCCGTGTGCTGTGGGTGGGAAGGGATGTGCTGGGGGGCAGCACACAGTCTGCCATTCCTCTAACAGCAGCTGCACCTTGGGCTCCTGTTCCAGACATTCCACCTCTTGTTGAGACGCTGCCTCGCCACAGGTTCCGGGACATCGGGGAGGTCATGGCCGTGGCCGACCGTGCCCTACTCAGCGCCCAAGTGCAGACTCTGAGGTTCCACATCCAGAAGGTGAGGCGGGGGATGAGCGGGGCTGGAAGGGGCTGCGGAGCCGCTGCGGGGAGCTGGGCTGGGTGAACCTGACGGGGGTCTGAGAGCTGGGGGTCTCCTGAGACCTGGGCTGGGCTGGGCTGGGCTTGCAGAGACCACAGAGCACCCAGAGGGAAGGAGAGGTGGATGCTCGCACCTTGACTCAGGTTGGTGACCCCCTTTCTGTGGCACTTTATGGTATTCATGCCATCCTTCCTTCCTCTCTTCCCAGGAGAAATATTCGTTGGAGAACGAGAAATTATTCCTCAAGCCCATGAGGAAAGCTCCGTATAACACTTCATCTCCATTGGCGTCGTGTCCATCATTCTTGGGGCTATGATTTTGTATATATGTTTGTGTATAATTATAATTTATAATGTGTATATGATAATGTATAATGTTCACTGGAAGTTGTAAATATAGTGCTAGTTCTTGTCAAATTTCATAGTTTGTTACTCTGTATATTAGTCAGGTTTTATCTTTGTATTTGTTTTTCAATTTCTTCTTATAAGTAAACAATTCCTGTTTCCTTTGAATCATATCTTTGTTTCATGGCTTCCTGTGTCTCCTTTTGACCTCCTGTAACCCCCCTCCCCAATCTTAACAGAGACATCGAAGGGGGAGGAAAACAATCGATAAATCATCCTAGTTCTCAGCTGAAGCGCTGTCCTTGTCTTTAATCTTGGAGTATTCATAGTGTCAAATCTTTCCCCAGGTGCTGTGACACCCCTCAGGGCGAGTGCCACCGGCCACCCGGCCGATGCTCCCGGGACACGGCTGCTCCCATGGAGTTGATTCCATTGGCCACTGGGCTGGGACGACCGAAGGGGTCAGTGGGATGGCGGAGGCTTCACCAGCTCCCCGAGGATGCTCCTGTCTAGCTAGATGGAACAACACACTGCATGGACAGAATAATGATTTATTGGAAACAAATACTTACACAAAATATAAAGGCAATCACGTCAACCATTTCTTTTTTAACAGGACAAAGCTACCCCATTACAAGATTTGTTCAATAATAGGATTAAATTTAATAATGATGCAGAATACTTTAAATCCCTGAGCCTTAGGCCTCCTCATCTTTTATGCACCACATCCTCCCCCATTCCCCCCAAAGCTGCTGGATGTTTAATTTCCTCCTCAGTTGCGCTTGTCATCCAAAATTACAATTTCATTCTTTGCATCAGCATGAAATTTCAAGATGCAAGCAAGCCCAAGTTCCACACCAAGTTCATTCACATTCAGTTGCAGGCATCCAGTTCAAAATTACTTCCAATTTCAAGCTGGTATCCAACTTAGATAAGGCTACTGACTCTGAAGATATAACTTGCTCTTCTTCAATAAGACATGGAAGCCAACTCCTCCTTTTTTCCTAGCTGGACAAGCCAATTGTTTTTACTTTTCCTACAGGGGTATGGAGATGTGAATGCAAGGCTTTACGCACAAGTACTTTTACATCTGGACTTAAAGCCATGACAAGGATGCTTAGTAACAGAGATCAGTTCCTACTGCAGCCTTCTAGGAATTTTCCTATACGCCCTCAGCAGTTTTTAGGTTTCCAGCAGGCAGACAGTTTAAGAATATCAAACTCAGGTAGCAAAAGCGTTTCCTTCAAAGCAACGCAAGCTCTAATTCTCAATTTCAGTAGGAAGCCACCCTGCAAGGCCACAAAGGTAGATCCAGGCATAACACACACAGAGAATTTTCAGTCCAAGTTCAGACATTTTTCCCAGCAAGATCATTGTCTCTTGTCTGAGGGTGTAATATTTGAATCAGCAGAACTCCTCAAGCTGACACACGACAACGAGCGTAAGCAAAGCATGGGGGACAAAGCTAAACCTAAGCACTTTCAAAAGGATGCAGCTGATGGCGGGGTCCCCCTGTCAGTGGCTAGCTCTTCAGCTGGAGACAGAAACAGAGATCTAATAAAATTCAAGGCATAAATCAACTAAAATCAAATTCTTTCCAATATTAGAGGTAGATTTTTATCCAGTGTAACACACAATGGCCACTCCTGTAAGCGCAGAGCTCTAGGAATTAAACAATTAAGATGAACTTTGACCTATGTCCTCTTAGAATAGCTACAGCAAGCTTTTTGCATATCCTTCAAGAAAGCAGGCACGCCGCTCTGTAAAGAGAAAAGTGGAAAAGCAATTATTGCATAAAGTAATCACGAAAAACCGTTAAGCAGGATAAGCATTCCCACTATGTAGATCATGCTTTAAAAAACACATACAGGACAGTTCTAAGATCTGCTACAAAGCAGCAGACCATTCCTTTAATGCTTCATGGACAGAATAAATCATTGACGTTTGCTGGTGTTAAGGCTGTTCACGTACGCTCTGGAACACGGATTTGTCATTTTTGTTGCAGAAACTTAACCTGCCTGGTTGACTAACGGAAGGAATTTGAAAGGGAAAAAAATTAAGACAATTGCCACTCTAAAAATGGGATTGAATACTTCTACCCAACATGCAGAAGACAGGGATGGATGCAGTGAACACATTGTTCGAAACACATCAGGCAACAACAACTGTGCTGTCGGCCGTTACTTACCTTGGCAGCCCAATTGACCAGCCACGATGGAATCATGCCGCCAGGATTATCAAAATAGTACATACAGACTAGAGATGGGAGAGAAGTCACCAGAGAGTTATGCAGCCATAGTCTGAGTATTCGCTCTAACACCATATGACAGAAGCTGTTGCTGTGCATGACTGAAGCACCAAGTACAACAGTTCTGCTCTAAATTCTTCGCAAGAACATCAACTTGTACTGAAGTGGAATGTGAAGTAAGTACAGCCGTTCCCAGGTAACCTCTGGGAAGCTGAGAGCACCACAATGCTAATTTAGGCTATTGCAAACCATTTTAGGCAGCTTGTCTTATAAAATAAGGTTGTCTTTAAAGGACTAATCTCAGACAGGAGTCAATCTCTAGGCAAACCATTTAATTTAGACATCTGTCAAACATGATACTTGAATCCCTGCCGAGATAACCAGACTGCAGCTGGTTTTAGCTTAAAATTCCCAGTCTCCCTCTTTGTGCACTTTGATACACACATTCTTTGGCTTTGTGACTTGTGATCACACTTTCTTGACCTCTTACCTTTAGATCCAGTCTTGCCATCGCTTTCAATTGCCAGGCTTTGTTTATAACTTTTAACTCTGATAATACCAGGCTTTTCAGGGCACTGAGGAACAGACACACTTTGAGCTAAGACAACCCAGATCTTCCGCCCATCCACATCCATCTCTCGACATTCACGAATATAGACATACTGTATGCTAAGTTGAGGAGGCATGTCAAAACAGTGTCAGTTTGACAGATGATGAATGGACAAGTGAATTCCATTACAAATACCAGCTCCTTATGCTTCTACAGGATTCAGTCCTGCAGAGTAATAAATCAGCTCTGTGAGCTTCAGCTGTGTGTGGGAACAGGCACCCACACTCTTCTCCGTGCTATACATATCCATGTAAAATGACTGCAAGATCTTAGACTGAGCGCAGCAGAGCAGTAGAATCGGCATATTATTGGCATCCCCAGATGACCAGGTGACAAAAACTGCAAGAGGAACAAAAAGCTTGAAAGGATACATCTCTGTTTGAGAGCGGAAAAGGGTACTTCACTTCCCAGTAGATTACTTTTTCACCATCATATGTTTTCTCATACAGTTCTACAGTGGAAAAAGGAAGATTGTTAGAAACTTTTATTTTCTACTGCAACAGAACCACACATGGCGTGAAGAACTGCTCAGATTTCAGACATGACCACATTTTACACGCAACCCTTATGTCAAAATTGATATGTACTTGTAGCAGAAGACATTAAAAAACGTTCTGTAGCAGGGTTGTTCAGGAATCAAACGCACAGAACCAGGCGACCTGTTTTTCTGCTGCTATTGAATTCATTGACGAAAAACCAAACCAAACAAAAATGAACCAAACGAAAACAGTAAAACCCCAAATACAAACCCCAAACACTTTCAGACAGTTAACTCATTCCAAAGCCCTTCCATCTCAAAGCTTTCTCCTCGCCTGTGTAAACCCTGAATAATTCTGAGCCTCAAGTACAGTATGATTTTTCACAAGCTTGTCATCATTCTTGTAAATGACTCTGAGTTAACAAGGAACTAGGACAAGTACTGCTTTCCCAAAGAGGTCTTACATGAGGGATTAGTGAAGTCTGAAAAAGCTATTAGGAATTTCACAGCAGTATATACAAGCAGGGAACAAGAGGCTTGAGCACTTTATGAGGCTTCATGACACCATCTTCATTCTGCCTGGAACTCAATCAGAAGGCAGTTGAATAGGAAGAAAGTATCTAAGAATAGTCCCTAAAACACAGCAGTGACTCAGTCAGATAGTAGCGTGGCATAAAGGAGAAAATTAGTTTGAACTACATAACTGCGTTTGAAAATCTGTGTACTGCACAGCTTCTTCCCATGGGGCGGTAATTGCCATTATCAGGTTAATGGACCAGACAAGCCATGGGGCTGAGCCGGGGTAATTCCTGTCTGCTCGGGGACTGGTCATTATGTGGGTGCAGTTAAAAGTGTGTGATCCAGAAAGGTGGTTCGTGTTAACAGAGCAGTCTTTTCCTTCTTTTGAGCAGAATTCTGCCTGAGGTGCAATATATCCTTCAAAGCCAACGCACACAGGCTGCCACATCACTTTCAGTGGTTTTGAAAATAAGGCTGAAACAGATTTATAATCTCATTGCCAAGGCGAGATGGGTGCCACAGATGGGAGATTCTTTCTCTATATAACATGTTCCAAACAGGGCTTCTGCTGGTGTGCCCTGCAAGTCGGCCACAAAAACATCTTCTCTTCTCCAGGCTGGAGCAGAACTGGATGCACAAACTTCCAGCGCTGGAGCGAGCTACAATACTACAGCATCCACCAGAGGTCACTGGAGCATTGGTTTAGTATATTAGATTTACTTCCACTTCTAACTGCAGATCTTTCCTTCTCCAACATTTTGGAGGCCTCAAGTAAACCCTTGGCAAGAGCAGATCAAAGCACGACCCTCTGAAGTGCCCTCAGGAATCCTGTCCATATCTGCCTCTTGTCAGGCCTTCATAAAGAGTTTTGCTGAACAGAACTAGAGGACAGAGATCAGCTCCTCTTATGTTTAGTGCAGGAGCAGGTATCTTTTCAACGTAAAAGGCAGCTACTTCCACCTTGGTCACGTTTTTATTTCAGTTCAGCAGCGAGCTCTGGACAGCTGTGACTGCACAGCTGCATGAGCAACAAGGAATACGAACACTAAAACAAATGGCAAGAAGGCTCTGAATGAAAGCTTTCTGGTTTTTCTCCCTACATGTGAAAGAGGAAAACCCAAGCTTACACAGTTTACACTGAAAACAGTAGTTAGCACTATTTCATCATATGTACAGTTCTAAAGAACGGGTGGATTTGTGTCAATGTTTAAGCTAAAGGGAAAGCGTTAACATTACGCCAATGCCCTTCACGAGTGAACTTCTGTGAAATGCTGGACTTGAAGCACCAGCCCAAGTATAAATTCACAGATTAACATATCACGGTCAACACGGATGTAAACACCAGCTCTGAAACATTATCTAGTTTTTAGTTTAAGGGTGTAGCTTCCCCCTACTGCTTCCTTTCTTTTCTCTAAGAAGGTATAAAAAAAAAAAGTGTTTGTTTAAGAAGGATTCAGTTCTCCTAAATGCACTTAAATCGAAGACTACTGAATTAAATTAAAAAACACAGTATTTTTACATCTAATGTGATAATGTCGAGTCCCACTCCAGCTCTTTTTGTTTCATTAACAGCAAAGTGGCCTTTACTACAAGAAAGCTACTGCCCCTTTTGACAAATAACACTTACTAATGAAGATAGAGCATCTTAAGCTTGACCAAGTACTGACATGAGTCAAGTGTGTGGTTCTCTGTATGACACAGCCACAGGCATTACTAGTAATTGTTCACCACAGAGCTGTCCTAGACTTAAGCACAACATTTAACAATTATTTCCTTTTTAACACTGTTCTTTGTTCAGCAAAACACTTCCACCATGTTTTAGTTTTATTGGCCTGAAGCAATGTTACGCACAGGCTTAAGACAGAAGAGCTCCTCATCTCCAAAATAAACGGGTTATCGGATGCCTGCAGCAGCTGAACCCTCGCCTTGTCACTGCTGACTTAAGGTGTTCAACTCTCTTTTTCAAAGACAACATTAACTAAAAACACAGCTAAATTAGTTATTCCTTTCTCTCTAAAAACCCAAAGTCAGCAACTATTCTCTCGACAGACACTTATTTCTGATGGTAAAAGGTGCCAAGAACAACCAGTGTTTTCAGGAAAGGAACAAACCGGTGCAAGCCACTGCACTGCTCCGCTGCAACAGGCAAAGAGGCACAAAAGGTACTATCTCCATTTCTCCACAGAACATCTACTAAAATTTAACCTAGGAGCTGCAACCAGAAGCTGCAAGGTGCTTCAGCATAACAAGTGATGCCAATTATATGCTTTAACCAACATGGGAAGAATTCATTCCAGAAGGATGCTATATGGTGAGGAGATGTTAACTGTTCCATGTCAGTGTGTATTTGCAGAGTGCAACTTTATCCCACAAGATACTTAAGTCTGCCTGAAAGTCTTTGGGTGCAGCAACTTTAAAATACCTTTGAACAAAGTCTTAGTGGGAAGAGTCACTGTGGACGTAAAGCTTGCTTTTAAACTGCCTAGATGAGCTTACCTTTAACATACTGATCCCATTGTTTTCTGAAATCTAAATCCATGTAGACATCCGCACACAGTTTTGGGGGACAGTCAGCAAGACCACCGAAGATTTTATATTCATAAAGTCCTGATTGCTGTGGAAACAGAATGAGGGGAGGAAAAGTCACACAGGAAAGGGAAGCACTCTGCAGCAGGGAGAACAGCTGAAGGAAGTTAGGTGGGGCACAACTACGAATTTGCTCAAGAGCTGTGAAAGCAAGTGTTCAAAAAACAATAGAAGATCCAGTCTTTAACCTCTCGACTTTTTGATCTATACATGAAAGTTTAAATCCAGACAGGCTGAGCTGCCCAGCACAATGGCAGTTCCTTCCCTTACACCAGTACCCTTTTAGTGCATAAGTAGTTCCAAAGGGAACGTGTTTCTACACACACCCCTTTTCATCTCCAGTGGTCCGTGTGGACTAAATCCTGCCAACCTTAAGCTTACCAGAAGCATTAAATTATTGTGGCGAGGTCTCCATACCCTATATATAATGTGCTTGAGAATCGCGGACATTTCCAAGAGGTTACTGAGTACTGCACGATCTGGAATAAGTTGTCCAGCGAGTCAGGTGTGCTTATACTTCAAGCTGTGATACAGGAATGTTTTACAATGTTCATGCTTATATACAATGTGCTATTATATCTACCTTGAATATTTATCAGCTACTTTAAAGCGGTCTGCACTGAAGGGGCGGGGTGCAGGATATCTCCTATGTTAATGCTTTTACTGTTTCTCGCAACATACGGAAACTCCATCTGTGCCTATAGAGCAATTTTGTCCTATTGTTAGTACCAGTTCAGGACTAAATTAAAACAATGAGAGTATTTTGAATATACAGTGTAGGAGTCAAATTTAAGCATTGCCAAGGAAAGGGAGGGAAGGATTATACAACGTTCTGTTAGTGAATGGTTGGGTTTTTTCTATCAGTTCAGTCATTCTTATATCTGTAGCCTTCACGTTCTTATACTGTAGCTCAAGACAAATCAAGAAATTATGTTCTTCTCTAGCAATCTATTTGTTCCACTGCTTAGACAAATCGTGGCATACATCATTAAATATCTCCTAGTAAAAAGGTAGTATTTTGCTAACTGTATGAAATAACGAATCATGATCTGAAAAGTGAACAGGACATCTTGCAGGCAGACAGGCAAAAACATTTGATAAAACCAGCAATTTACAAAGAGAAAATTAAAACAAGAGTGAAATGTTCCAGGTTTGGAGAGGCCTGTCAGCGGGAGAGTCAATCTGTGGAATGGAATGGAATACAGCACAGAGCAGGACAGCCCTGGAGATCTGTTTGTGTGGGCTGCAGAGAAGGTGGAAAGAAGGCAAGAAGAAATAAAACTGCTGCCTTCAGCTTCCTGCACTGCCACTGCTCTAGTGGACTTGTAGTTCAATGTGTTAAAAGCCAATTTTTCCACTAACAACTTGAAGCAAAACCCCTTCTCCCGGAACTTGGTTCTTCTTCTCATGTTGCAATTCGAAGCAACTGAAAGACAAAACAAACAAGAGACTCCTATCCCAGCAGAATCAGAAGACTGGACTTGGAAAAGCCCCTTTCATCCCACCCAGTCTGTCCATTTCCCCTGAGCTGGGGTCCTTGTACAAGGCACTGCAAGCTCAGCTCTGCTGTGTGTGCTCACCCATGTGCTTGTCTTGCTATTGCCAGCTACCATGTTCATGCTGTAAACGGGGACTATTTACCACCAAAAAACTCTGAGGTGTATGAAGTCGCTTCTTTTTAAAAAAAAGATACTTTCCCTACCTTGTCTTGCCTTTCACAAAGACCCATACATTTACTTTATTTGCTATTTTTTTCAAACATGACTGTGCTTGAAATTATTCCAAGCCCTTCTAAACAGCCTCCTGATTTTAGAGGGGGAAAGGTGCAAAATCAGTCTGAAGGGAGTTTTGGAGAGAGGCAGAAGGGAGAAGCTCAGGAGGATGCTCCAGCACGGGCGGTCTCGCCTTCACCACCCGCATCCTCGGAGGGGTCGGGGAGTGGGACACACAACCTCCCCGTTAGACCCACGACTGCTCCTGCAGCCGACAGCACCTTCCACCAGGAACTTCTCCAGCCACCAGCTGTTCACAAGCTTTAGAGCCTCACAGTTCGCAGGTTCCCCGGCAGTTTGTGAGAGCGGTGTTTACTGCAGCAGAGCCGCTTTCTCCATCAGCAGTTAATAGCATTACGCTGAAAGCTGCTTGCTGCGAGCCCGGCGAAACTGAGCCGAGGCCGGTGGCGCCCGGACGGCCAAGGGAGCTCAGAGAACCGGCGGCTCCGGAGCGGGACGTGCCGCGCTGCCCCGCTCTCAGCCGCGCTCCCCCGGCTCCCCGCCCCGGGGGCGCGTCCCCACGCCGCGCTCAGCCCCGGGCACGGCCGCCCCCCCGCCGCCCACCTCGTCGTACAGCCGGTAGATCCTCACGCCCATGCTCTCCACCAGGAGCTGCCACGGCCCCCCCGCAGCCGGCGCCGGCTGGTCCAGCTCCCGGCAGGCGGCCCGAAACTGCTCCTCGGAGAAGCCCCGCGGCGGCGGCGCCTCCATTCTCCGCGCCGGCAGGACACCGGGGCCGGACCGGGCCCAGCCAATGGCTGCCACCGCCCCTCCCCGCCGGGGCCGCCATCACGGGCTGCGGGGCTGCGGCGAACCGGGGAGCGCGGGTTTATATCGGTGTAAACCCGCCGGTTTCCCCGTGCTTCCTCCCGTTCGTGACAGGGACTCCGTTTCTCGGTGGTACGTGCGGGAGGCGGCCGCTAATTGTGTCATCGGTGTAGTGCCAGAGCAGGGCCCGGTGCCCTTGGTTGGTGGCTCAGAACCGTTCTTTGGGTGTTCCCCAAGGACACAGATTAAATAGTCCCTATGGGCACGTGTGTGTATATATATATATATATATATATATATATGTATAATTATTTTTTTCCACGTTTTAATAAAGCAGTTTCCGTTACAGACTGTTCTGATGAGAATATATAAAGAACATGTTCCGATGAGAATAGACAAAGAAGGCATAGGCGCTGTCCAGCTGGTTGGTCGCTGTGTTTGACCTGGCACACACAGAGGCCCAGCCAGCCTGGCAAAGGGGCCAGCAAAGAGGTGGCTGCTGGTGGCCTGGGGTGAATTGGGACACAAAGCTTTGTCACAGGGCTGAACCCTGGAGCAGGAGGACGGGGACGCACCTCACGTCGGGCTTCTGCTGAATTACATTGGCTGTAACAATATGCGAATGTGTGAGGCTGGAACATTCAGGGCATCAAAACATGAAGTGGCTAGGGCAGGTTTTCTCCCTGGAGTTGTAAATCTGTTCTCATTACAGCTTTATTATTCTAATTCCTGTGAGATTTTCCTTCTGAACACTGTGTCCTCAGAATAAAACACAAACAGCTCTGAGCTATTGGACATCATCAAACCTACTGACTAAGAGCCTGCTTGACAGCAGCAGCCCAATGGACTTGGTGGTGACCTCTGTGCAAGGCTGGCAAAATGTAGCTTTTTCTAGCTTTCCTGCCAAGTGGCTGACTTCTTTGACAAAGAGTTCACTTATGTCAGCTGTCCCTTCCAGTTACAGTCAATTGGTTTGCAAGCAGAGCATGAGGATTTCTGCTGACTCTGGTTTGGACGATATAGGCTGAGTGTCATCCTTGCACAGCCCAGAAGACTTTGGGAGAGTTGTGGCAGAAGGCAAGATGGTCTCTCATGACCCTTCCCCCAGAATATAAATTTGATGCCAGAATCTGACCTTTAGCATCTTTCTAGAATAATGTCACTAATGATGGAAAGTCTCTGCTCATACATCACCTGCTCTCACCTCCCAGTGAAACCGCTGGGCAAACATTCCAGTTATTTTGTTTTATTTTTGCAGTATGCTTGCATGCATTATGAGCTTGTATTGTTAATATTTATACAGTATGTATAAAATATGTTGTGTTCTTTGTGAATTGCTATAGCGTGCTTTCAGTCAGCTGAGCTGGTTCTCCAAAACATGGTTGACAATACATTTCTTACAGCTCAATCCTTCTCAGTAGATTCTCGGCTGAGCTCAGTTGACTCCAGTGGAGCTGGGCTGCTCACCCAGCTGGCAGTCTGCTCTTTAACACGTAATATGAGGCAGTGATCTGTAAGTGAGACCGATTTAGTTTATCTTGCAGAACTATTTCCTTAAACAGTAGCTTTGCAGCAATTTTATCAGATTTCTATCTCACTTTGAAATCCCATTCATGCTCTAAAATAGGACTCATGTAAAACTGAAAAAGTTTGTGGCTCTTGTTTTTACAGAGAAGACTTTCACCCAGCATGAAAAAAAGAGGAGTTGTGAGTCCAAGGTTGATGTTTAACATCCAGTAATTAACATGCCTGAAAATGAACCTGTGTGATTACATGACCTCTTAAGGAGCCTTATTTGAGCAAAAGGACTAAAGGGATCACAGCTCAACATCATTGCCTATTGTTTTACGGTAAATGTTTTGTATTATATGGTTGTCTACATGGCATCGGAGTTGGAAGTTGGCTACAGCTGCCTTGCCACTCCCTCCTCCCCCCAGCACTCATGGAAAAAGAGATTTATCTCACAAGGCTACTCTAGGGACCAAAACTTTGAAAAAAGGCGTTACTGTGTGACCTTTTTTCTTGGTAAATAAGGAGTGGTGGTTACTAAGAAAGCACAAAAAGTTCTGGGAGGAAACTTTATTTTCTCTTTTCATGTAAGCGTTCTTATTTTTCACTTATATGTCCACGTATTGCCCTTAGTTTAGGAATAGAAGCTAAATTTTGAACCCAAACCCTTTAATATCTGCACTACTAGTGGCTGTAGTCTGGGGTGATTCATGGTGGGGACTCACTTTGCAGAGCTCTGCCCCGACAGACGGGGGGACAGCAACTGCTCCAGGGCAGCTGGGTCTGGGAACATGAACCCAAGCTTGAGCTCAGCTCCCAAAGGCAGCCTAGATACAGCACGATCCAGCCCCACACACGGATCAGGGACCTCAGCACTCACCGAATGAAAACAGAGGGTTACTATTCTAGGAGTTTCGAAAGTGCCCACGACTTGACCCACATACTTAGTATTTCTTAGGTATTTAGGTGCTGCTGCTTTCAGTGGGAAACGATACCTCAAGGAAACTTGCTGATGTGGACTATCAATGGGATTAATGCACCTAAATTGGCCACCTGTTTTTTAGAATGGAAATAATCTGTGTTAATTCCACCCCAGCACCTAACCTTTGTGCTACTGAAATGAACATCGAGTAATCCATGGTGTTCTACGGTGTGTAATCAAACCAGTAAACTGGAGAACTCCTCCATCAGGAAATCGCGAGTGGCCAGAAATGCAAACAGCAGTGAATACTGCATTGGTGTTTTCAGGCCCCAGATGATTTTCAGCGGTTTGGATATGAGTATCCATGTATGTGAGAGTGTGACCAGCTATACTGTGTTTTCCTGCATCTGTCTCTGTGTGGCACTGGTGCACTTTGAGAAACTCTTGAAGATGAAATAAACATGCGGAATTTTGACGGATTCAACTGCTGTGCAGACATTTATATACTATTGTCATTCCGTTTCACTCAGTGCATTCCAAAAACTTTGCAAAAGTGCTGAATAGTCCTGACACACCATTTACGCAGTATGCACATCCATGTTTCTGTTATACACAGCCAAACCAATCATAATCTTCTACTACTATTGTTTTATTGACTGCATTATGTAAAAGCCTTTCTTACAAATTGTTTCATGACTTTTGCAGGTTGCAAGAAGCAAGTTCTTCAGAATAACAACGGCATATCCTACCGCAGATGTGCACGTGTAAGGCAGTCTATATTCCCCTCTCCTCTATCAGTCAAAGGGAAATATGGGGTTTTTTCAACACTCTTAGAATATGTAGAAGTCTCGCCTGTCTGCCACAGTGAGATTTTTCTATATTTTATGTATTTTATACTCCTGCCTAAATATAATAGGTGTATTCCTATTCATCTTCAAGATGTGATTTCCTGCCTTCTAATACTAAATATTTTTTATCTATCTTTGGTAAAGAGTTTTAATATGCTGGACTCCCGGTGTCAGGACCCATCTCTCTCATTTGGCCATGTTTACTTTTGATTTACACCTTTTAGCCACAGGGTTTCTGAGAAGTAATGCACTCCCAGTGCAAATAAGCTGGAGAGTGTGAGGTGCAACCTGTTTACCTGGCGCTGAGGAAAGAGGCAATTTGAAAACTTGCTGTGGGAAAGAAGGGATTGCAGTATTATCTGCGTGGCCTAAAGTGACTCATTCAAAAGATAAGCAGGGCTATTTACGTCTTGATTTGATTTGGCAAATGCTTGTCACTACCACACCCTCTACTTTCCCAACCTGTTTACATGGATGTAGAAATATTTCTTAAAAATTTCTGTAGCATATAATGCTAAAGCAGATGATATGTATGAAAAGTTCTACATTAGGGGAATAGTAAGAACTGGTCTTACTGCAATAGTTTTTTCTTTCTTAACTACACTATAGGTCAGACACGTGACTTACTGTTAATTTCATGGAATGCATCTATTATGTAGGAGAAAATCTGGGTATTTTACCTACATGCAGTATTTTAGATAGATCTGGTGTATTAATTTAGTCCCAAGGATTGTGCTGGAATAGGACAAAGAAAGATGAGCAGAGAATTTTGGTTTCGCAGTACAGATCATAGACTGAATGTCACTTGAATGCTTTGTGTTATACAGGATGTCAGCTAAAATAATCTGAACACTTCTTCTGGCCTTAAACCTGCATGTCTGTGCATCGACAGCCACTGAACACCATTGGCAAGTGGTGATTTCCCCATAACATTTTCTTGCCCTTCTCATCAGTTTTCCCAAGCCGTCTACAGCCTACAGAGAGGCCTGTTTTAAAGGAAATAGCACAACCGATGGCCTGTGTAGGTTACCCGGAAGCTCATAATTTTCTTTCCATTGCTGGAGAGTCAATTACAAGTGGCTGAAATGCTCTGTATTCATTAGACTGACCATCTGAAGAGGGAACGATGTGTGCTCTTTATGCCGTTTCTACTGGCAGAGAAGGGAGGCAAGAAGCAAAATGTCTCTTGGCATCATCTGCTAGGCGAGCTTGGACAATTCACTTTTTCAGCGCTTTGTCTGCATTTCCCTTCGTGTCTTTGTGCCCTGTAAATTCTTTGGGGTACTCAGCGCAGGTGGAAAACCAAGAAAAGCCCACAGAGCCACGGGAAGAGTTCCTACCGAGCCTGCCTTAAATCTCAGCTGAATCTGCTGGGTTCTACTGCAACAGTCTCTAACAAAAAGCAGAGTTATGGTGAAATTACGTTGTCTTGTGTTTGTGACCAGGCTTCCTCTTAGCTCAGCCAGAAAGCTGCATGTTGCAGAGTTCTGTAACCGACTTGTGCAAGATTCAGGATTTGGCTGCTGGTAGTGTGGTGCATCCCCCTGTTAATGAAAAGCACACATCCCCATAAGGAATGCAGCTCTTCAAATGCGAACTTCATGTAATTATGAAAGCAGTAGGAGATAAGAATAATTGTTTTCAGTTCCAGACGTCCTGTCTTCTTCAGCGCTGCAGGAAGATTAAGTGAAAGTCGAGCAGGGCAATAACAAAGTTCAAATGCACAGCAGTGTAACTGATGTTGGCCAAAGTACTGGTAGGATCTAATCTAATGGAGTTCAAAGAAAATTCCTTCCCATGTTCTTAGTCACCAAAGAGGTTTCTCACTGTCATTATAAGCACATCCATTTCATGAGCCTGATTACACACAGCGTGGGTGGTTTGCATAGCTATCGACCAACAGGGCTGAACTCCCTTGTGCTGTAAACTCTTTTAATGAGAGGGGAGCTACAGGATTTGATGTGGAGGTTTGGTTCTTTGGTTTAACTGGCTTTGCTAAGGACTCCATTCCCCATCACAAAACACATACACTGCATGACATGATAAGGACAATTTACAACATATTAAACATGTTGAAAGAGTGTTTTCTAAAAGTTCCAGTAAATGTAATCAGCCAGCATGTTGTGTCCGTGTGTGGGCTTAGGGATGAAATAAAGGAAAATTCAGTGGAGGGTGAGGGAAAAGGCAAGAAAAACTAATTGAATAGTGAGTCCATAATGGTTGTATTTTGCCAGATTAATGAGTCACTGTTTGCTGTGCTGTTAAGGCCCAGGAGACTGGTAGAAACTCAAAGACGTGAAGCATTGCAAGTGTGTCTTAGTAGGCAGAGCACCAGCATTGCTCAATTTGGGAGCAAAGCGCTGCTCTCTCAATAGGCTGCGTGAGTTCCAGAATCACACAGGCTTCTTGCTCGTTGTCCCAGGCGCTGGGGCCGCATCTCCTCCAAAGCAGCTGTGTTAAGGCCCCAGGGAGGAGATTTTGTCATTTAGGGCAGGTCCTAAAGGGGAACTATGAAGCATTTAAGCGTGGCAGTCCAAAATTGTGAACCTGTAACCCCGCACTGCAGCTGTTCCTCAGCTGTTTGCACTGAATTTCTACAGGTGCCAAACGTGCTGCTTCGGGTATGTTTGGTGCTTCTTTCTTTATATCCTTGGAGAGTCATGCTCAGAACGCAGCAGGACCTTAAAAGGCAGAGGTAATCAGTCATCCCTTTTTTAAAAGGCCAGAGGGGTAGTGCCCAAGTTGTATTTGAGCCTTATGATGTGCTTGAGAGCTACAAACCCACCCTTGTAGGGGAAAACCCGCTAATCCCTCAGCACTAGCAGGAGATGTCATTCCCATCTCGCAGCTTTTCTGCGTCACCAAAAGGAGTTACAATTGCCCTGGGTCTACAAGAGAGTGTGACTTTCTAGGCTATTGTTAGGGCATTTATTTGTACAGAAACACGTGAATTCTAAGCCCAGCTTCAACGCTTGTTTATGTGTACTTCTGATTAGTTCATAAAAATGAGTATTGGGAGTTATTTTATGTAATACTTTCCGTATTTTATGTAATACTTTCAGTAATAAAGTTGGCATGAAAAAGTAAGAATGTACTAGTGAAACTGTTGATGGTGTAAGCATGGGAGGGAGGTCCTCTATCAACATAGGAGGACAAAATACTACACTGGGAAGACTAGAGAGGAATTGATGTAATAGGGATGGGGTGAAAACTAGGTCAGGCACATGTGTGCTAACAGCAAGTATTTCTGATATAAAGTGAGAAATGGAACTCAAACTGGAGAAGAATCCAGATATAGTGAACAATCAGAGGGTAATTACGAAATGTTAGTGATTTCTGGTAGAGACAGGAAAATACTTGACTTGTATGGAGGATACTGGTAAGGCTGCATCTGAGAAGATCGAAAATAAGACTGAGAGAGTCTGATTTCTACCTCTTAGTACATCAGAGGTTAATTGCCAAAAGAGAGAAGATCTATTTTAGCCAAAGGCTTGTCCATCCATGTATGACTGCCTGTGAATACAAGTGGCTAGAAACAAGACTGAGTTACCTAGATATTGGCAGAATGGGGCTTGTAGCCATCCAGCTGGAGGAGCAGGAAACCCACTTGGTCTGAGGTGGAACTCGACAAGTTTAATAAAGATATTATGTGACATGGCTACCTGTATTAGAAGGACTGGACTTAATGGCCCAAGAGATCCCCCCTAGTGACAGTTCCCCTCAGATCCAGTTTGCTTGCCGTTTCTGCTGAAATGCTTATGTATTTGGAGGAAACACTGGCAAATGGTGAAAATAAATGCCAGTATCTTGTATAAAGCTGTAAGCTCTTCCAAACGCCCTGGCTGATTTGACTGGAGGAGACGAACTCTTGGCAGGATCTCCATCACTGGAGAGTGCTTAGTGATACACAGGGTGAAATCCTGGCCCCTGTGAAGCCGATGGAAGTTTTGTTATTAATTTCTGTGCAGCCAGGATTTCACCCTGGAAAGGGAGTCAAAAGTACATGCATGCTTTCAGAGACAGAGTGGTTGATTAAATACATCTGGTGCGCTGCTCTTTTATCAATCATTGATAAAATAGTGCCTTTTAAATATGAGCTTTGGGGAAGCTTAACTGCAAAATTCAAACATGTCATTTTACAAGACTGCAAAGCAAAATATGCCTGCTTTTTGTCTGAAAAGAACAGAAATTGTGGTGAAAAATAACACAGACCCATGCCCATCCACTCCAAACCCCTGTAGTATTTGATGTTGCGCTGAAGTGGGTGATTAAAGCATAGAAAGGACAGTTAAAATATTTCTAGATGATACATAAAACTAATTTTCAGCAGGGACTGTGCTCTGGCGCCCGCAGTGCCGCTCCGTCCAGCGCTGGAATCACCGTGTGCTGATCCCCATGGGGCCGGACACCCCGCATGGTGCTGTGCGGGAGATCAGAGAGGGCTGGAAAACACTTTCCCACACCCCGTGTTCAAGCAGACACATCTTGAGGGGGGGTGATGCTGAGCCCTTGCCACGATGTGTGTGACCTGGCGAAGCAGGAGACACGCAGGTCCCCACCGTGCGCACCTCTGAAATGGGCGTGTGAGCCGCGCAGCGCCGGCATCGCCGGGCCGGACAAGCAAAACCGCGGAGGGCAGGGCCCGCTTCTTGCTCGCCCTGCCCAGCCGAGCTTCTGAAGGACGGACAGCCAGCCAGCCAGCCAGCCTTCCTCCCGGCCGCCCTCCCCAACCGCAGAGGGACCGTCCCCGGTGAGTGCCGCCCCGCCCGCCGCAGCTCTCGCCGCTGAATTTGCTCCGGTCCCTTAATGGTTTCGCTCTCACCAAGAACTTTGTTTACAGTCCCTTATGCAGCGAGCTGCATCCCCCTCTTATGCTGCTCCGGGTTCGTGTCCGCCGCAGTCCCGTCCGGCGGGCGGCAGGTAAGGATCGGCACGGCACGGTGTGGAATGGCAAGGCGTGGTGTGGCATGGCATAGCATGGCACGGCATGGTATTGCATAGCATGGGCACGGCATGCCACGGCATACTATAGAACGGTCTTGTACGGCTCAGCTCGTCTCGGCACAGCTCCGCTCGGCAAGGCTCGGCTCGGCTCGGCACGGCTCGGCAAGGCTCGGCTCGGAGCCACCGGATCCGCACGCCCGGCGCCCCCAGCCCAGCTCTCGGTGCCCGGGGGCTCCGGGGCCCGGCTCCCCGGTACGGCGGGGCGGGCTGGGCTTGCTCGGGCACCCCGGGGAGCAGCTCCGCTCCGGCCGGCGGGTCCAGCGGCAGTTCGCGGCCCCGCTCCCCCCGTGCAGCACAGGGCTGCTCCCAGGGCATGAACCATCACCATTAAAAACTTCGGGGTCCCCGCAGCCGGAGCTGTGCCCCGCGATGCCGTTTCGTTTCGGACGGGCTGGACCGCAGAGAGCGCTCCTAAAGCTTCCCTTGCTTTGCCTGTTGGCGGCTCTTGCTTGCACAGGTGTTTGGGGACCGGCGGCACACGCGGTGTTTTACAGACGCCTTTGGAAGTTTTGCAATTTGCAGATTAACAAAGTTAGTTTGTGGAGGGGTTTGGTTGGCCCCCCTCCTACCCTCCGACTATGTCTGATAAACGAAAAAGGCGTGAGAGCTTAAATCTGGTCATTATTTTACCTAAAAACTTGGTGGTGGAAACTTAGGGCATCCTGAGACTCAGACAGTTGTCATGGGTGCAATGTGTTCTCCTGCCCCTGTAGTTCAGGGCCTGATCCTGGAGTCTTTTAAGTACAAATCCTACTTCTGTATTTCCAGGAGCATTCACATGGGAAAGAGCTGCGAGATTGTGTTCAGGATTAGTCTATTGAATTCCAAATGAACGCTGGCTCTCCTCTCACGACAGAAAGACTCCTTATGCTGTTTTCCATAGTCACTTTCATGCAAACCAAGTGTGAAGCAGGAGCATTATGATTTATTGACATTTTACATAAGCAAAAAAGAGTGTCTGAAATATTATGCAAGATGCAGAGAATCAGGTCCAGAGCCTGAAGGCAGAAAACTTAAATTTGTGTCCAACTGGGTCTGAGTAAAACGCAAAACAGTTACTGAGAAATACCAGCTCTTTGCACTTGCACAGAAACATTCAGTACTTGGGAAGCCTCCCGAGAGAGCACCACATTGAAATGGTTCAGAGTTAAAATATTGGAAGCTTAATGTATAGATTTCATGTTTTTCTGCTTCTCAGCTTTCTGATGAGGGAGAGGAGGAGAAGGGAAGGAATCCTGTCTATGAGAAGTTGTTCTGTCAGTCAGGCTTTTAGATACATTCATTTAATAACAAAACAAAACACCCTACCGAAACTGTACATGGTCAAGGACAAATACAAATAGATTACTGACAGAGCAATTAATCTTTTCAAAGAATGATGCTAGCAGAGCGGCTTAGGGGGCACAGTTGCACTAGGAAGAGCTTTTCAAAGAAATATAACCATTTTTGTATATGAGTGGAAGTTGGCTGCAAGATAATTCCAGAGGTCTGCTTTTGTTTAGTGTAATCTTGATTATTTATCTAAAGTGGTTTTTTTGTTGGTTGGTTGTTTTGTTGTTGTTGTTTGTTTTGTTGTTGTTGTTTGTTTGTTTTTCTGCATTTCCCTCCAAACTTTTCAGAAAGTTAAACTACTTGCTAGGTAACGTGCACAAAAATATAGTCAAGGAGATATGCAAGGAGACTTCCTTATGATTAGCTAACTTCAATAGTCGGCTAAATATACTTTAGCTATGTCACAGGCTGAATCCAAGGCTCATCTAGAGAAGAACAGCGGCAGTTTGTGCCTGTAAATGTGTTTGTGAAATGTTAGCATGATCTAAATCGCTCAAAAAGAGAAAAAGCCCTTAATGTTTATCATTATACAAATTTATCAACTTAATCTCATCCACACTTAGGACTCCTGCTTCAGCGTCAAAATGATCTTCCATAATCATACACATATAGAAAGCGAATGTTGAATAAGATTAGCAACATAAATCTGTGCTGCTTCCTCAGTTTTACCCAGCTGTTGGTGATTTCACAGCTGTTTCTGCAGCTGATAGCAATTTCCATCACTCTGCTTTTTGCAGAGTTGTGACACTGCTCTGTTGCAGATTCTGCCGTGTCCTTATTTGATTTATGAAGCTTGTTTTAAAAAGTCCAACAGTAGTAATGAAAAATAATAATTATAATGGACTTATGTTTATGACAGTGAGTTCTTGGACTCAGTTACTCAGTTTGCCTTTTTTTTTTTCTCTGGGAGATTTCCAGATTGTATTAGTCAGGTTTTGTTATAGTAGAATAGAGTTAAAAGAGGTTTTTAGTGGGAAGCCTGTTGCCACTGTCCATTTACAGCTAGGCAAACCAAGGCACAGGGAGATAGTGATATGCTCATAGAAACTGGAGGCAGAAAAGACAAAACCTCAAGTATCCTGAGTCATGATTCACATAGGCGAAGTGGGCAATAGAAATGAAGCTAAATGAGTTTTTTTAACTACAGAAATTCATGTGCATTACCTTTTCCTGCCTGACTCTTTCTGGGGGACTTGCCTGGATTGTGACACTCATCATCGAGACATCACATCATCAAAGGAAAATGTGACATAGGGCCAGAAATGGGTGACTGCCAAGAAAAGAGGCAGAAACCACTGGGAGAGCCAGATGGAGAACATCTCCGGCCTGGGCTGGGTTAGGAGCAGGAGCCAGCACACAACAGCAGCTCTTCCATGCCGGAGTTTAGTTCTTAAGAAGCTGATAAATATCCAACAACTTTTCTTGCAGAAAACTTCTGCGCTAGAATATTGTCACTTTCAGTTCATCATTCAGCAACATCTGACACTTCAAAGCGTGGAGCGGCTCTTACTGCTGCGTGACTCTGCCTTGGACTGACATACGAGACATCTGAAGAGTCTTCCTCTGCTTCCTGAGCCAAGGGATTGGTTACGATGGGTTTCTCGTGGACCTGGTAGGTGTGCATGTTGATGGGTTTTGTTTCTTTTCAGTAAATCTCAACTTGAACTTGTTGGTGGGTAAAACATTCCTCTCTATCCAGTGGTAGCCACAGGTTGCCACAGAAACACATTCCTCCTCCAAGTCACAGCGGCTCCTTCAGACCGCGCTCCCAGTGCGATTAGTGAGAGGATGCTGGTGTTGCTGCGTATCTTTGCCTAAATTTCTTACCCTGAAACCTGAACCAAGTCACCTGTTGGCATAAGTCAGAAGTGACTTTGATGGCAATGAGGATCTAAGGCCCTATTTTATAGGGCTGAATACCTTTGCTCACACTTTAAATAGGTTCTGTTGTTTATTTAACTTACAGTATTTCAATAGAGGCATGTTTATTTGTTTTATATGAACACTTCTCTCCTTACATCCTATTACACGCAAGAACTGTGCTGCCATTGACTTAATTTTGGTAGTTTAGGAGATTTTTTTAAAAAAAATCATGTTAGTTTTGACTGTATAAGTATATATTATTTATAAATCTCTGTACAAGACATCTGAGAGATTTAATGCTCTTTGGAGATGTATCTGAAGCAGAGGGACAAGAACTCTAGAGGCAGACGTAAATATATTCTGATTGAATGTTAAAGTTCTTCAGAATAATTGTGTTTATTATGAGCCCAATCCAAAGCCTTTTCAAGTTATTGGGAAGTTTCCGTGTTTTGTGAGTGTTAGACTATTTAGACTTAAGAATGGTAATTGCAATGTATTTGGAACTAAGAGACCTTTTATATGGGAAACGCTTAATTTTTTTCTTAAATTGTGCTTAATTGTGTGTTATGATTTGAATGACAATGCAACAGAACCTAGGAGAGTGTAGGGTGTCTAAGGTGTCAGCAGAGACATTTGCTTTGTCTGATAAGCGCTGATGAGATCCCCTTCCTGCCCTTGGAGATACCAAGAACCTCCAGAAACACACAGAATCACAGAACGGTTGTGGTTGGAAGGGACCTCTGGAGGCGTTCTGGTCCACCCCCCGTCCAGCTCGAGCAGAGTCACCTAAAGGTGGCTGCCTTGGCTTTGAATATCTCCAAGGATGGAGACCCCACAACCTCCCCGGGCAGCCTGTTCCAGCGCTCAGTCACCCTCACTTGAAAAAGTGATTCCTGATGTTCAGAAGGAACCTCCCGTGTTTCGGTTTGTGCCCTTTGCCTCTCGTGCGGTCTGTGGGCTCAGTGTGCGCTCGGTTGTGTTGCACCAGCGTTGTCACTGGGGAGGGAGAGGCTGCTCTGCCTTGTCACCGCTGAGCCCCAAAGACGGGTGCACAGCGAGATACGGTGTCGAGCGGAGCACTCCCCTTAGAGCAGGAGAACAAAAGCTTTGTCAAACCAGATCTGAACTTTCCTTCTCTCATTAGGGTTCAAGGAAACTCAGATACAAACTCTCTGAGAGCACAGTTTGTATATGTGTTTAAAAATAGTGAAATCCTCTTTCCCGCAAAGCACGTATTTATATGAAGTGCTGAGATTCAAAACCTAGGGCTCTCCACAGTGGACGAATATATCTTAGCAACAAGGGTGGGAGTGGTGGGAAAGGAAAAGGAGAATATAAGTATCTGGCAATTAACTTCCTAGTCACAGATGTGAAGGTGATAAAAGTGATAAAAACATTACGCTCTTCCTTCTTCTCTGAGCTGGATATCGTACTGCTCATGAAAGCAAAAGCTACGTCACCCATACTGGTCAGCAGTGGAGGAGTCTGTGAGTTACTGTGATGTACATTGGAACAAATCTGTGTAGTGTTTGCATAGGTGTATAGAAAAAGTGTGTAAGCAAGAGTAGAATTTTAAGCAAAACAGCCCATGAACTTCACCTCCTTGTCAGAAGATGTAATGTCGCTGAAATCTAAATTACATCCAGAAATACTGAATTTAGAACGTAACTTGAAGTGGGGTTTGACCCACAACTCTTTAAGTTTGGTGTCTTTCTTCGTCTGTGACTGTTCTTTCTAGCACTTACGCATGTGCTGGTGACTACCAAAAGAATTGACTGAGATCCTCCACGATCAGTAGCGTTGCAATTAAGCTTGTGTCTGCTTGTCTGCAATCCCGAGTGCCATACTTCTGTGTCACCCACTTGTCACATAACGGTAACGTTTCTTAGTTGAACTCATGCTCTTCTCCCCGCAGGACAATGAGCGTTCAGCAGAGCCTGCTGTAGCCTGAGAATTGACGAAGTCAAGACAATCAAAATGACAACCGAACCCATTAAAGAGATCCTGGGCGCTCCAAAGCATCCTGATTCCATAACCACAGAGAAGAGTAACAACAATGACTGTGTGATCACCACCATCCCGCTTGTCAGAGAATGCCAGCTGACCGCAGCAACGGGGGGAGCAGAGCTCTCCTGCTACCGCTGCACCGTTCCCTTCGGTGTGGTCATCCTGATCGCCGGCATCGTGGTCACTGCTGTGGCATACAGCTTCAATTCCCACGGCTCCATCATCTCGGTGTTTGGATTAGTCCTCTTGTCATCAGGACTCCTTTTGCTGGCTTCTAGTGCAGTGTGCTGGAAAATCAGGCAGCAGAACAAGAAAGCAAAGAGGCGGGAGAGCCAGACGGCGCTGGTGGCAAATCAGAGAACCTTGTTTGGTTAAAGATGACCAAGAGAAGGCTGCGCAGAAGACGGAACCTTTGTAAGTCAACTTGACTGTTTATCAATAGGAGAGATCGCAGGTTTTAACTTAACTTTGGGAATGGACTGAA
The DNA here is from genome assembly GCF_964273445.1 of Streptopelia decaocto. NCBI lineage: Eukaryota > Metazoa > Chordata > Aves > Columbiformes > Columbidae > Streptopelia > Streptopelia decaocto. The sequence goes on along the minus strand of NC_138671.1, from coordinate 6,716,859 downwards.
ATGAAAATGGAATGGATTAAGGGATACTCCTAAAAAATCTGCAAGTGCTCTTGGTATTTTTCTTACTGCAGACTTGGTAGCGATTCTTTCAAAGACGGAGGAAAAGAACAGTTTTCCTTTACAGAAAACAGTGTCGTCATAACTACAGTCATAACTGCATCCTCCAACATGCTGATCGTGTTGGAAAGGGAACTTCTGAGAACTAAGAAAATAATTTGAACTGACTTGAAATGCCAGAGATCTCATTAAAATACACACTGTGACATTTGACCAAGGGAGAAGTCATAGGATTTGAGGTGAATACAAGTTTGTGGCCAGATTGTCTGTGACTTTAAATTGTAGCTCAAAAAAGAAAAAAGAAGGCAATAACAGCCAAACACACTGCAGATTGCTCAATAAGCTGATTCTTATATCTTATGTAACTTTCCCCTCCCAGTATCTGTGGTACTTTCCCCCTTTTTTAAACCAACTAATATTAATTTTGTTTCTCTATTGAATAGATATAGGTAGAAATGTGTAATTATATTGTCTAACCTAAATAACGAGGTATGATCATAGCTTAAAATATGAGACTCTTTTTTGTAAATGAAAGTGGTCAGGTTTAGCACTTTTGATTATTTTGCTATAAAATTAAAAATTACATTTCATTAAAATAATATTCAGTGCTGCTAAACCTTTAGAATATCTCTTTTATTGCTATCAATATAGCTTGTATCTTCAACTCTGACTGCTTTATCATTCTATTTTTGTAGAACACCACTTGTGACACTGTGATCTTCCAATAATCTCTATAGACTATGAATTTTGGTTCGACAGCCCATTCCTCTTGCAGCTTAAGAACTCAGTTATTGAAAATCTAAAGTGGTCAGTTCTGCAGACACGCACTGGCATAGACAGTTTTAGACACAACCATTAGTCATTACTTGTGGAAGCAAAGTCATCTGTGTGGTCAGTGTTTGCTGAATGAGCTTTGGGATGATTCATCTTTAGGAAAAGCAGGTGCCAGGTGTCCCCTGTGTGCATCTGAGACACTTGATTCTGTAACTCTTGTGTTCCAGACATCTTCCAGCTTTTCTGAGATAATGAATAGTTAAGGGTCTGGTCCCAAATTGAAGCAAACAAGGATATTATTCATCAATATCTTGAAGGAAAAGTGGTGTTGAGCCAAGTCAGACTCCCACCCCAGCGCGTGTGAGGGTGTCAGAAGGCAGAGGCGCTGCACAGAGTCCTCTTTATTTATTTTTCTATTTTCTTTTCCCCTTATTTTCTCCAAACTCGGAAGGGCTGGATGTGTATTTTGTGAGCCAGGCACCCACACCGGCCGTGGCGATGCCACGGCAGAGCACACCTGCCCAGCAGGTGCCACAGGGTCAGCCTAGAGCCAGGGCTTCTACTGAAACCACCCAGGAATCCTGGCTTAGGTGCCGCCTTTTCCTCTGCCCTCCGTGGTTTAAGCTTGTTACATCCATAACTTATCCCCGGATTTGCAAAGTGCACTTCGTGTTTTAAATAGAGTAAGCTATATGTATGGGAGGGGATGTTTGGAGTCAGTATTTGCGTTGCCACACTCCGTGGTTACCAGACGCTATAATAAAATCACTTGCATCAGAGGAAAGCTGACAACACATTTTAGCACTTCCATGGCCCTAACTTAATCACGGCAGGAAGCTTTCCTGCTGCTAGGAGAACATGTTGCGTCACCACAACATCTGACACCGGTGTCTAATGTCAATCACTTTGCTTAAGGTCATTAAAAATATTAGGGTGTCCCCTTACGATGTACAGGTTTTGCATGAGCGACAATTCATGCGAAATGCATAGCATGATAAATAATGGAACAGGTGGACTAAAGTGGTGTCTTTCCTGTTTAAAATGAGAAAAGTGATTGACATTAGCAGAGCTGGATAAGCTAAATAGGGCTGTTTATTTTTTTTACCCCTGGGAACACAATGGTTTTTCTGACTCCTTCTTCCCCCTGCCCATTTCTTTTCCCTCAGTGGAATTTTGCAGGCGGCTGAGGAGAGGATTGCAGGGGCTGTAGAGGTGCAGTGATTTCCACTCCACACGTGTAGCAGCTCAGCCCCGTGATTCCCAGGCTGAGCCCGGAGCAGAACCAGCCCAGTGTCCTGTTCACAAGTCACCCACACCAGGGTCCTCGCTGCACCATTGCTGTGACACAGACGAGCTTGTGTGTGCCGTGCAGAAGGGAATTAGAGGTGTAATGTAAAGGCCAGTAAAGGCCAAAACCAGTGGAATGGTAGCAGTGGGTTTTGGGGAGCAGTTTTTTCAGCAAGGTGGAATAAGAGTGAGTAAAATTTGCTCTGCTGCAGCTAGAGATTTCCTTTCCCATATCTTTGCACTGTGAACACAAGGACACAGCAGAGTGCCTGCACCCCCCTCTGCCTTGCTAATCGTGGGGCATCTGGGCATTAAGCAGCCGGTAAGTAGTGACAGACAGCGCTGCAGTGACCCTGGGCACTGTCCCCTAGCACAGCAAAGCTCCACATACGACGTGGTGTCCCGGAATACCAGCTGCCCGACGGGCTGAGAGCTTTCATCACTAAATTGCCACACAGCCTTAGAAACTGGCACAGACTTCACCATGATTTGTGTGCGTTGATCTGGGGACAATCTGAAGTAGTAGTAGCATCTTTTGTGAATGACCAGTGATGACATCCAACACAAGTCTCACAGTCTATGTTTTTTTTCTTCCTGTAAATCTACATATTGCAGACATTTTTGCTACTATCCTGTCTCTCACTGCACCCCCTTGTCCTGATTCCAACACAGGAAAAATACATTCTTTTTAAAAGACATTCTTTTTAAAACAAGCATTCTCGGGAAGGTGATACATGAGTGCAATGTAGCAGGCTTAGCATCTTCATTTTTCCAGAAACTGGTGACATTGTTAGATCTGAAATGTTTTTACAAGGGTCAACCCCCTCAAACTGATCACCTACAAACAACAAAGTTTCTGCTTCAGCTTTTGAACCCCACGACTTAATCTGGATTGATTTGGGGTTTCACCCCTGGGAGCTGGGTCACGCAATCCACCAAGTCTTTGATACAAACCCCTTCGGAACATCACAAGTGCTGTTTGGTGTTTCTCATGGGAACCTGAGAGGCAAAAGTCAGCCTGGAGGATGCAACCCTGTGGAGATCACAATGAGTTTCCAGTTCAGAAACACCTTCCCTTCTGGTGTGAAAAGGCTTTGAATGTGACAAATGGTATTTCAGTTCTGGGAGAGGTTGGGTGGGAGCTGATGCAAATTTTATTGTCACAATTGCTCGTCTCTCCCTTCCTGAGAGCTCCGGCGGCATTGCGCAAGCAAAAATTGCCCTCACAAGGATAGAAAATTATCTAATAGGGGAATTGTGCTGGTGCACCGGGCAAATGTTAAGGGGATCTTAAATAATAATTTCAAAACCTAAGCACAGGAAATTGTGTCTGTAACTACACCCTGTATTGCTATTGTACACAAAGCCAGTTATAGCCTGGGACAGTATTTTAAAATAATAATCAGTTTGGTATGACAATGCTTAGTATTTGTTCAAGTCAAAACGCCCAATTTACGATTCCCCAGTCACTTGTCATGTTTCGTACGTGACTGTGGTTCTAATACCATAATTTACCAGGTTTAAAAAAAAATAGGAAAAGGGAGAGAGAAAGGTTATATTTGTGGGCTTGTGTCAATAATTCTTCAATAATCACTTGGGAGAGCTCCTGTTACCAAACAATGAATGTATAATATTACTGCAGCTCAATGTCCAGGGCCACCCCTCCTATAGTATCTGAGATGGAGCTTGTTGCATATTATCAGCAAGTTGCACCTAATTTGTTTTTACAACAGGCTTCAAAATAAGAAGAGCAGAGCAAATTTGGCAGCTGTCATTTTACATATGTATTTCCAACACCTCTGATGCATTTAGATTGTAGGATGTTTTAGTTCTATCAGTGTAAATCTTTGTCAATTACAAAGGGCTTTTATATGTAAAAGTACATTAACATACCAAGAATTGCACTGTATGATGTGAAAAATTGCATAAATCCTGGCAAAATTCTATGTGTAGACTAAATCTTGCAGGCTAAACCATATGGGTGAACAATGGTCTTAAACTGTAGAATCAACCTGAATTTTTGGCTTTTATTCAGGTTGTTGATGTCACTATTAACATGACAGAGGACCTAATCCTTCCTCTTGTGAGCAGCCAGTTGGAGTCCTATTGTCCTAACTCGGGTGCATCCAAAAGTTTGCATTTGTGGCAAACATGGCATTTTTGAAAACCACTTTTTTTGGATTGATTGGTTGAACTTCTTAACTCTTCATTGCTTTCTAGAGTAAGAGGGAAAAAAAGTATCAAACTTTACAAACAGAAGAAAAAAGGAAAGAAAGAGAAGAACACACAACAGCAAATGTTGGACACTGCGTAACTTCATGGAAGGATAGTAGAGCTTTACACAAGTGCCTTGGTAAAGATAAAGATTTTTAAACATATGTGAGTCTTGTTTCTGATACATCCTTGGCTGCATCCTCAGTTTCATTCTTATAAAATGCCTGAAGTCCCCAGGTTAACATCAGTCTTAGATCCCACCTCATATTTCTTCTCATTTTCTGTTTCCCAGGATCCAGTTAGCTCAGCAAAAAGAACTTCTTACCATCTTTTGCAACCTGACTGAAATTAAACTGGCCATTTGGGATTTACGGAAGCAGTGCCCCGTGGTTTTCAGCCACATTCTGCTCTTGAAGAGGTTGGCACTATATAGAGGTAAAGATTTCTGTATTGCAGCAAAAGATGTCAGTGAATAATCTACTTTAAAAAAAAAAAGGTAAATAACACCAGAGCAGCCCGTTACCACCTCTTCTCAGCCACGTTCCCTTTCAATCTGAAGGCCCAAGTTTGTGAATAGAGTTAACAGCTTTCCTGGAAAACTGGCCCATGACATTATTTCCTTGTGAACTCCATCCACCTGTCATGTTAGGGCTTGGTGCGATGCCAGCGCTGGCAGGAAATAATAGGCAGCAGGATGCTGGTGTGTGTCGATGGCCCTGACCCTCCCATTCCTGAACATGAATAAGCTTCGAGCTCACAAGGCGTCACAGCAGCGTGGCTGCTGGGCCCACAGAAGCGCATGGGTGGGATGCACAGCCACTAAAATAACATCCAGCCGGCCCAGCCGCAGCAACAGAGCTGCATGGGAAGGGACGGTGTCACATTCTCACTGCCTGCTGCTCTTTGTTCTTTCTCCTGCACTCTTGCTGGGCTGCAGATAGGACAATGGCAGCTTAACAAAGGAAGAAAGAAAGTACAAAGCATGCCTGTGTGTGAATTAGCTGAGGTTCCCCAAAAGAACACAAAAGCTTCATCGAACAACTTTCACCACTTCTCAAGGGAAACGCACTGGTGAGGGAATATAAGATATCAGCTTGAAATGATTTGCAGCTAGCTTTCTCCTGACACTGCACTGTTGTCCTTGGGAATGCTAGTTCAATTCAGGATTTAACAGGACGAACTCTTGGGAGATTAAATGATGACTTACAGGAGCCCAAATCATCCCTTAAATGAGATCTGGCTGCAGTTTGTGGCGTTGTGTTCTCCAAGACCACCCCTCGCTGATCTGGGCAGTCGGAGTCCCCAAATCCTTCACAGACCTTGGACGGAGTGCAGAGAGGAATATGGGGAGACTTCATATTCCCACTTTCCCCTCTGCCAGACCACATGTGACAAAATCTGTTCAGGTTATCATAAGGTAATTCCTTTCTGAGGTACTCAGAGTGTCAATCTGGAATAATAGTCCCTATGCTCCCCATCTCAAAGGTGTAGGAAATAGCTGTGCTCTCCTGGAAGGGCATCTCATTTTTAAAGCCAAAGTCACTGATCAATTTTTTAATATCTTGAGCTGTTATGTATTGGTAAAAAAACTGGACTGTATATACACACACATGCTGCTTTGACTACACAAACAGGGGCAAATATCTTGAGATATGTATACTTCTAATGCTTGCAGCATAAAAATTCACTCCCCCAAAGGAAGCTTCTTCCCAGGACTGATGGACAAGAGCCAGAATAATTACTGGAAAGGCCAGACATGTTGGGGCTGCAGCTGAAATGGACGTTTGTTTGTAAGCCAGTGCCCACCACCTCCCCGCTCCCTTTGCAGTCTGATGCTTAAGAAATGTCTGGTGGTTAAGAAATGACCTCTGCTATCACATAACCAAAGGGCTTTTTAACCATTACTCCGGCTTTTAAAATAAATTATAAAGAAACATCCTTCCCTATAAATAGATTTCATAAGAAAGTCTAATGACTGGATTAGCTGTTGCCTGATCTGGACCAAAACTGGTATGGCTAAAGTTTAGTGAAATCCAGGCTTGAAGCAAACCATCCTGTCACCCCTTACCCTTTTAACCCAAAGGCAAAACTGCTGAAGTGAATAATGTCATTCCTGTGCAAAGATCAGAAAGACAGTGAAGTTATTGCCGACATTTCAGCTCTTACAGGAGGAGTGATTAAGTGTAATAGGGCCAACACCTTCATTTGCCTTTTAAAATTTAAAAAACCAAACAACTAGAAAATAAGATTTTCTTCCCTTTGAAAAAGATTTGTGTTCCCTCATCACGGCAGCTGGGCCACGGCAGCTGTTGTGCCCTCAATTGCCACCAGCTCCCAGTAGCGTGGAAGATGTAAACCACAAGTGTCGGGCGCAGCATCCGTGTCACATTCGCTGTCTTGCTCAAGCCCTTCCCCGCTGTGTGCTGACATCCCTGGGGCTAAGGCGGCTTCTCTGAGCAGCCACCTCTTCCTCACTGTGCCCGGGCTGCTTGACCATGCCAGGCAGGACTAGAGAGACTTTTCTCCAGGCACAGAAAAGCGCAATTGGACTGTGAAGTGACCAGAAGAGAAAAGCATCTGGAGCTCAGGATGGGACACAAAAGAAAATCAGGGAGAATCCATGTGCAAATGTTTGTTTTGCTTATACTAATATTAAAGCAGAGGTAAGCACTCCAGAGAAGGACTGAAGCACATTGGCAAGCAGCTTGGAAAGGCTTTCACCATTGCTGTTCCCTGGCTTGATAAAGGGCTTCTGCAAAGCAGATGACAGGAGATCTGGGCTACATGCATAGTGTTGCCGGACACCCTGGAGCATCTGATGAATCACAGTGTGTTGTTGCTAATCCACGCCTGGCCGTGGCTTTTTGGGACTTCAGGGGAGCTGGTCATTAGATCATTTCCCCTGGGCCACCAGCCGGAGACTCGATCAGATGGTATCACCTTTCACTCTGGTCTTTGGTCAAATGGCCAATAAAAACCATTCCCCTGCTGGTGGTAAAACCATTTGTGCTTCTGTTGAAGAATTACTACTCAATTGCCTTTGTAATAAAACAAGTTCTTTCCAGTCAGAGCTACAAAATTTAAAACTGGCACCAGAACTGGCCATTATTAAACAACCCAACTGGCAGCCAGACATTCCCCTGCCCAGCAAGCCAAGCTTTACAACTGCCCCAGATCTCAGCGCTTTTCGCTGTGTTTTTATAGGACTCAGATCTCTTAATCCATTAACTTTATGTGTATTTTCTGTTAGCTTCACACTGAGATAGTCACCAGTAAACACAACCAATGGCTGTGTGTGTGACAGAGCAGGGTGCTACAGGGGAACTGGGGGGAACTAGGACACACGTGGCCCCATTTCCTATTGCACAGGTGAGCAGCTGCTGAGCCAGCCTTTGTGCACAGGTCCTGTTCCATCGTCTCCTGTGTCCTGGAGTGGTGGTGACATGGCTGTGCCGGACCAGCACCTGGCACCGCATCCCCTGAACCGCAGCGCTCGCGGAGCTGCTGGCAGAGCTGCCTGCACCAAGCCGTCTGCACAGCACCAAGGTCCTGTTGGAGCCACACAGGGACACAAATTTCGGATATTTTTGAGCGCCATCTACTGGAGTTTTATCCGTTTTCTAATTGTTTGCACACTCAGTGTACTGCTATATATATTCATTTATATATAATACTGTGTTAGAGGTATGAAGGATTTCCAGGTGAGAAGAATGCGAGAGTAAGGCTGCAGCAGCACAATGCTCCCCCAGCTGACAGGCACCCCTACAGTGTAACGACAAGCACTTCGCCATGTTTTCATGTTTCTGACATTCTTTAATTTCCCAGGGTGAAAGATTTCCAAATGACAGTTACAGCTGGTCAGAAACTCCCAAGTGAATACTCTTCCACTGGAAAATAACGGTCTGATTAACGCAAAACATTTCATAGAAATGTAACCATTTTGTTGTGTACGGATTTTTGCAGTGAATTATAATAGTTGTATTAAGATGTTTCATTTTTAGCTGCATTGTTTTTAAAAAATCAAAAAGAGAAAGATGACATGAAACATTTTCCTCTTGCTGGAATGAAATATTATACACATATATCAAAGCTCTATACCCTAAATCCATGCATAGATAAACTCCTGAGACTGAGGTTTGCATCCCAGTTTGGTAATAAAATGAGAACAATCCTGGATTTTTTTCATGGATTGAAATTCCGGAGTGCAAAGAGCTCTGATCCCTGAATTTGTATTTCTTTCTTCTCTGTTGTTTTGAGAGAAAATAATGTGACCTGGGCAATTCTTTCTCTCTGTTTCTGTCCACGCACAACTGCTGATACCTTGCTAAACCCTAATTCTGCCGACGCACTCAGTTCAGCAAAGCCAACAGTTGGCAGTTTCAGTTTCCTGTAGCAGAAGCAAACCTTTTGTACTTTTCCCCTTTGGGCGATTTTCTTTTTCCCAGTGTTAGAAGTGTGCGAGGTCTTTCCAGCTGGGAAATGCACGTTGCAGTCAGTGAGGCCAAGTGCACAAAGAGAAAGGAGGCTCAGTGCGAGCTACGGCACCAACATCTGGCATAGAGATTTGACGTCTCTGTCACCTCCTCTGCTGGACAATGCTCTTGTCCCAAGAGTGAAGTCTTTGTTAAATGCTGGAAGTCCACAAATGTGACTGGCATCAGCTCTGCAGGCTACTTTGAGAGAGGTCTTGTTTGCACAGATCTGTCATTTGAAAGAAGTAAAATCTTCTCCTCAGACCTCCTGGGCATCACGTCCTGAACATCAGGTATTTGGGAAGCCAGCCCGCTGCAGAAAGCTGTAGTCTGAACACAGGACAGCAGGTGTCAAGTTGGGCTGAAGATTGATTTGGAGTGAACAAGACAGAGAGACGTATGGGAGAGAAGTAGTAGTCACAGCTGGCTCTCCAGGTGACTTCTTGTGAAAACCAGCCAGTTTTCATCAGGAGTTCAGGGCTGTTGCTGAGACTCAGGCACTGTCAGCTCCTGCAGCTGACACACCACACGTGGGGGATCCCTGCTATTTCCATCGCAGCCACTCGGTTCAGCTGCTTTGTGGTGGGCGAGCTGTGCAGAGGGCTCATTTGGTCACACGGACAAGTCTGAGAAGGAGTCATGTGAAGGACACCCTATGAAGTCAATCTTCACCTTCTTTCCAGCAATTCTATTATAGAAGGAGGGTTGTTCTGTGGGTATGCTGGTGCTTGGGGATTTATCTTTAATTTCTCTTCAGGAGGTCACTTGTTCAAAAGCCCCTGGACAACAAGTGTTATGGGCAGAAGAGAAGAAATCCTTATTTCCAGCAGAGATGCTGTGTGCCAGTAGTTGGTAGGGGTGAGGTTGGCAGAGCTGTTCTGCATCCCCTGCGCATCACAGGCAGAAGGAGCAATGGTGTAAATTGTATTATATGGCCTGATTTATTTTTTTTTTTCCCAGCAAAATTTAAATCCACCTTGAAACAAAGTTTTCCCTTGGGCTAGGGCAGCAGTTCAGCTGAACATAGAAGATGCTATTGAAGCCATTTTTGGCATGGAAGAGATTAAGTACCATGAAGTCAAGATGAAAAGCTCGCAGTTCAGCAACACGCATAGCATGAAATTTCATTCCCTGAACATGTGAATTATATCATGGTCAGAACTCATGGCCATCTGACAACTGCCTTGGGAAGTTTTATATTAAAGTCCTGTTGAGTGTTACCAGTGTCCTAAAGTGATGAGGGAATGACTGATTAGAGAGGGGCCTGTAGCGTGGCTGGCAGCTGCTAACGAACGGCCTTGGACTGTGCAGAAACTCGGCGGGCTCCTCATGGACGAAGAGCACGTTCCGAAACATTTGCTCGTTTTAAAGGATTTTTAAGTCTGTAAATGAACATGTACATCCACAAAGTGGCCTCCTTCTGTGTGCTCAATGAGCACACCTAGATGCTAGAAAATAAAAAGCTGTGCTGTTTTTTGAATGAAGACCTTTATAGTGGGTCCAAGGAGAGAACTCAGCTGCCATGTCCATCTCTACATTTACTCTTTCTTGCAGAGGATGGAAAGAAAAGTGTCTACTTTTTAACATGTTCCCATTATCTTATTTGATATATGAAGCGTAAACAGGTAACACTCTCATGCATTGGGCTGTGTTTGTGTAACTTAGACTTATAATATGGTGTTGGAACCCTTCTATAGTGTTTGCCAAATGTAAGCTTGTGGCTCAAGTTTCTGGATATATTTAACAATTTTCCAAGATGGGCTCATTAGCTACACTTCCCATTAGTCACTTTCCCCTAATTGATGAAATTAATTCTGACTTGATTTTCTTGAAGTTATTTTTTCAAACATAATTTGTTTTATTGTTTGTTTGTTTTTAACATCTGTGCAATTAAGCAACATATTATCTTTGTGCATATAAACAACCATCCTGTAATGCCTCACTCTTTTCTTCACTAAAATAGATGATCTGAAAAGATTAATTCACCAAGTTTAGAAATGTGCCCTGAGCAACACACCTATCAAACTATGCAGTATAAAGAAGCTACAGAGCTTCCCTTATTCTGAATCCACCAGTTTATATCTTTGTCTCACTGTTGATAATAACACAGCTTTCAGATTTCCATAAACCAAGATTGTGCCCACAGCCGTCTATCTGTTGACAACTACTTTTTCTTTATAAAAGGAGTTTCATCTTTACGACAGTTTTATGGAACTGAAGAGAGAAATTTATTTCGTTCACTAAATCAAAGTAGGAAACCATTTCTCTCAACCAAATCTGAGGAACATTGGAGCAACAGATGCCTCCAGCAGAGTCACCTGGACCCAGGTCCAGAATCTGTTGGTGGATCTTTCCACACTTTCTGTGGGGTTTATATCTAGGGCATAAAGAAGGTTCATTTGCTACAAGCAAGAAACTGCTCTAGAATGCATTAAACCAAGTCAATGGCAGGGAATTCAAGTTCCAGAGTTTTTTTTTCTCATAGTGAAAGTCATTTGGTTTGGCGCCATCAATTAAGCAATGCAAAAATCCAGCTGAGCCAGAGTCTAATTACAGTCTAATCACATTGCGGTGAAACTGCAAAATAATCACAGTTGTAATTGCCACACAAAAGGTTGCTGTGAGCTGTCAGTCTTTCTATCACCAACAGGAAAGTCAACTTCCACACTGTTTACAGACCTCGCTTAGGGAAGCTTGGGCCTAACTCCTAAACAAACTTCCTCTGCAATAATTGCCAACAATGTGGAGACTTTGTCACGGGGAGTCCATTATTCTTTAAATTACCATAACACAAAGCCAGCTCACTCCTCTTCAACGCTCATTTTGTTTGTTTAGATGCCAGAAGTTCTGGTAGTATCACAATAAACTAAGAAAGCAGCCTCTCCAAAACTAGTATTGTTTGAATGCATCCAAAGAATAGCAATTAAACTCAATATCAAATCCCCTTATTCCCTGGCCTACGTATTTTATTTGGAAACTATTGAAAATATTTGTTCACATAAAAGTCACTGTGAGGACTGCACTTTGGAATGACGTTCTGCTATTGTTGAAAATTCAGCAAAGAATAGAGATGCTTAAGGTTAAATTCGGGTGCTAATGCTCTGCCCTTCAGGGACAGCTCAACGGGTCCAGCAGAAAGCTGAAACGAGGTGTTTTTCAAACTGCACATCATGGCTCATACAACAAAGGTTTCACAACTCATGGTCACAAACGTGTATTTTTCCCATAGGCCAGGGAAAGAATTTGCATACAATGAGAATATTTGTTCTAAGCTAAACCAAAACACAGTCTTATTTCATGTCTTTCAAGGAAGGCTTGGAGGAGAGCCATGTTCATTTTGAAATCCCTGGACCAGAAATAAGCCGCTCAAACAGATTTTGCAAGATGTGGGGTTTTTTACAATAAAGGGAGGGAATGGATCGTTTTGTTCATTTTGGATCCTAAGGGTAATATTTCATTTATCTTTTTCCAAAACAAAAGTAGAACAAATTGATTGCTTTAAGTTCCTTATTCAGGAACATTCCCAAAACATCACACCTTACGCTTTGGCTTCTGTAATAGCTTTTCCCTGAGCTCTTGACAGCGGGGTTCTGACTTTTGCTGAGTTAACAGCGTGTTCTCCAGAGTAACGGTTCTGGAGGCAATAAGGAAATTGTAAAGCAGAAGCTGGACACAAGATACAACATGCTGGAGAACTCAGGCAGACGGCTCTTTATTTTGCAAGGTCAATCTCAGACTTCACGTTAGGACTAAGGAAGCAACGCCCATTGTAAAGGTCCTTCTACATTTCTCCATGAAACAAAATCTCTTGGGCTTTTATACACATACCTGTGTGTATGTGTGTGTTTATACTTATGTGTATAAAACCCCCAACATTTAACATTCTCCCTTCAAGAAAGGTTATAATCTCTAAAAGTATTTTTATAATCAGAAGCATCCCTTTCTCTGCACTTTAAAGGTAGCAATTGATTAACTGAATTATTTACAGCTGCCAGTGATCTTAATTAGTTTCTAATGAACCCAAATGCATTATAAATGTAGTTGCAAGTCACTCAGCAGGATTCAGGTTTGTTGTTTGAGTATCAAAACTCTTCCAGTTTTTGCAGGGAATCGGTAAGTATAGCACACCATGCTTCAAGTTGATGAAGCCAATATGATACTTCTAAAATCTTTGAATTATTCTGTATCTTTAAAGTGTTCTGAGCAGGTTTGCATCCTCCACAGCAGCATACCTACACGTGGGAAAGAGAAATGTAACCAATTCCCCTGCTGACCTTTATCTTATTGTGTCTGCTTAAAACAGGAAAAGCATGCCCATTGGCCCAGCTAATACCTTAAATAACTAAGAGACACCCTGCTATTCCCAATTCCTGACTACTTCCTTGTTTACTTCCCTCCTGGCCAGCAGCAGCTTGCATATATATTTATATATGTATGCAAATTTTGAATTCCAGACAGGAGGGATGACTGGAGAGCTGGCCTTTGCCTTGGCTGGTGTCTCTGGGAGCTGTGCTGGGACTCAGGCTGGTGTTGGACCCCCGGAACGTGTGGGGAGCAGCGTTGCTCCCACTGCACTCATGGGGAACAGCTGGGGAAGGCGAGGTGCTAATGATGAGCAAGAATTCTGCTTTTGGTGACGTTTGTTCCTTCCAGCTTCTAGTAAACAAGGTGAACCCCAGCCCTTCCTCTCCCTATGTCGCTGCAGCCTGATGTGTTCGCTCTCTTTGCCCTCTCGTGAGAGCTGTCGACCATCACTTTAACAGCAGGAGGCTGCGCTGGTGTTGGCAACGCCTGAGCTCTCTGAGCTGCTGGTTCTCATGGCCCTGGGGCAGGGGCCAGGGGTGTGTTTTGGCATATCCCATGCAGTCCAGACCTCTCTGGAAGACGGTGGCCAACAATCCTTGTGTTTTGCCAGATAGACATGTGGTGGAACTGTCATTATGAGACATGTAGTTTTGGGAAAGGAACATACTTGCAAGAGTGATTATTTTGGAGTGAGTCAGTAGATCCACATCAGCACAGATGTGAGGCAATTGGGAAGAAGAATCCTTCCAGTCTTGTGTAAAATCTCGGCTCAATTTCTGTTAGAAATAGCAGAAACTTGCAAAGGCATTTAGAGAGATACTGTCCCTATATTTTAAGGGAAGGCAGCAGAAAGAAGTCATTGTAGAGTTAAAAATCATCTACCACCTTTATTACATGGAGGAAACGTGGCATGGGATGAAAGGAAGAGCTTTATTTGCTGTTGAAGATGTTAGATTCCATGTGGTAGACATCCAAAAATATGAAGTCACTTCCAAAAAACACAGCTGCTCTGTGAGAGCTATGATTTCCATATGACTGGGTTGTACGAGAACATCTCGGTGGCAGTCGCAGGACAGGAATGTCGTCATGAGCACTGCTGAACTTTAGGGACGACTGGATTGTTTTTCTGGTCGTATTTAGTGACACTATTTTGAAATGCTAGCCTTTTGGAAAAAAAGATTCCCCTGAATTAGCACATTACTGGCTTGTTTAATTAATGTTCTGCCTTTAAGACATGAGATTAAGCAGTGTGTTCTATTGCTCTAAAACTTGTATAGGTTTGATCTATCTTAAAGGGTATATTCTAGCTTTAACTGCTGGCAAATTAAAGAAATTACTGGATGAAATCCTGGGAATGGTCTTTTGCTCAGCTTAGATGTCTCAGATGAATGGCCATGATATTATCCCAAGAGACTGTAGCTGTAGGAGTAAAACTCAGAGTGTACTTCAGTGCTACTGAAAGTCATTAGGACTTGGCACTGACTTTACCTTCCCCAGCATGTTTTTGTAGCTGCACAGTGGAATCTCTCTCTGAGGCAGAAGGCAGTATCCTCTTCCACTTGCATGCTAAATTCTGTAACCATAACATTTATGTTTTCCGTCATTTGAAACAGACCTGGTATTCAGGTTTCAGTGTAGAAAAAAAGAAAGGTATTTTTTTGCCCTTCGTTCTTGCAGTGAAAGAGCAGTAGGATTTTGTTGTTTAGACACTTGTGTTAAAACAAATTTGTCAGCCACTGCTGTGAAAGATTGATGGATGACTAACAGAACCGAGTCCAGCTGCCTGTGAGGTCTGCACTGTGCAAACCCCAAAAGAGCCTAAACACACTCTGCGTGTGGGAGAGGAGCCTCGGCTGCCGTGCAATCACTTATGTCAGCAGACACGGGATATTCCAGCACTGGGCAAATAAATATACCAAAGATGAGGAACCAAGTGG
Organism: Streptopelia decaocto; assembly: GCF_964273445.1. Taxonomy (NCBI): domain Eukaryota; kingdom Metazoa; phylum Chordata; class Aves; order Columbiformes; family Columbidae; genus Streptopelia; species Streptopelia decaocto. The sequence continues at coordinate 6,701,813 of NC_138671.1, read as the reverse complement.
AAGTGACAGCTTTGGGAATGAAGGTAGTGAACCTGTTTGAATGGAACGCACGCTGGGGCAGGGCTGGTGTGGGCTCTGGTTTCAGTGATGGGTTGAGAAGTGTTTGAAAAGAATGAGTGCTGTGTTCTCGCAGGGATGCAGGCAGCCCAGTTCGGTATGATTTCTGAAACTGCTGACAGGTCTGTATAAATAAAGCTTGCATGCACTCATCTGAAGCTCACAAGAGGTCATTGACTTTAATGATGGTTCAGCAGAAGTAAAAATTCAGCTGGAGGTACTTGAAAGGTGGAAAGCTCCATGTTCCTGGCCTCGGTTGGTATTTGGATTTCAGGAGTGTTTCTGAGAAGGCTTTCCCTGCGTGCGGCTTCCATCAGGTCACAGCTCACCACTGGTTCGTTTGGGCTTTGTGCACCATGATAACGGTTTCCCCTGGAGTTATATGTGTAGGCAGGTAGCACAGGATAGCATTAATTGCCATAAATTTACAAAGTCATTTCACCTAGCTCTGAGTGACTTCAAAAATGCCGCTTCTGAGGACAGAGTGCTCCAGCGAAGGCATTTAAGAGGCAACATGAGATGCTGTTGGATTTTGCAATTTACATACCAAATATAAGTTACTTAAGTGTTCCAGGCTTAGACCAAAGCCACAGACAGCAGTTGTAAACACCCTTTCAGAGGACCACACTAACTTTTTGGTCATGCGTGGCTGGTTTATTGTTTGTTTGTTTGTTTTCCTGTCCATCCTCCCTTGTCCAGATCCACTATTTGCTAGTGAGGCCTCCCAATTGCGGGGCTTATACCAATATTCATATTTTTGCCTTCATGCAAACAACGTAGAACTTGAGCAAAAGCTCATCCAGGATCTTGGGGAATTCCCTGCAGACCTCAAAGGACTTTGGAGCTGGTTTGTAGGTGAACAAACCCTTTGAATTAGCAAGGTTATGTTATGAATGTAATCCACGCAGGGCAAAAACCAGCCTGCTGCACACAAACCCCTGAGCTGCTTCCTTCTGTTTCTTGCTGCCTCTTCAAACTACTGGAGAACTTTCCAACATGTGAGTAGTTTATAATGGAAAACAGCTTGTATCTTAATTTTATTTTTTTAAGCCAACACCCTCAGATTTGCCTCATCAAATGTAGGAATTGTAACGATTCAACAAAGGTGTGGATGTGTCTCACTGGGCGCTTTTCTGCAGGCAGCGTGCTGCGTGTTCGGTAGCATGCCTTGGCTCACAAACTTTCACAGCAGGAAGCTTATAATGAAAGGGTTATTGAGCAAGAAACAGCAAGATTTAAACTAAAGGCACTCCCGACTGAACAGCTGGTTTTGTTTTTATTTTGTGCTATCAAGAAGGGATGGGGGTAGCGGGGAGGAAGTTTTCCCTCCTTCATGTAGGGGACACCCATGACCTTCAGGTGCTCAATCACAGCATTTTACTGCTCACTTCTAACACTTCCCCATCTGTAACATCTCTGTTCTGGAAAGTAGTGAAGTGCTTTAAAATCGTGATTAATTGTGAATTTAATTGCCAACCCCTCCCCAAGTGAAGCTAACCACAGCCAGAGCAGAGAGAATAACTGACTGGCCCTGGGAATGCCAAATATTGGAGCTCAGAGGTGGAGGCAGGGCTGAAGCCCAGGACACAGCACTCTGCTTTCTTTCCTGATGAGCGTATATGTTTTGGAGGCAGAAAGTGTGTGTCAGGATGGAGGGGAAGGGTGGAAATCTGGGGATGGAGTTGTACTTGCCAGCTCTCACCATGAATTAATTGCATTTGGCTTGCCCAGCAAGTATTCATTGCCTTGAGAGAATATAAACAGAATTTTGCAAGACTGAACTATCCCAGCTCCAGCTGTGATGCTTCCTACCCCAAGCACTCCAGCAAAAAACTGTGCTCTACCCTTTTTTTTAAAGCACTTTATGAAAGCACTAACGATCTTAAACTTGATAGATGCTTGTTGCCACTGTATCCATCCCCGACTTCTCCCGTTCTGTCTGCAGTATGTTCAGTACCAGCAGGTTAACTCCTTCACCTCCAGATGTGGCTGCATTTCATGCAGGATCTGCAAGCGGTGTAAAGTTCATTAAAAGTGTGGAGCTCTTTATCATGAAAATCGCTCTGTCAGTGTTAGGTATATTGTTGATGTGGCATCTCTTACCAACTGCTGCTGCATTTCTCACACTCAAAGCACGGCCATGGATTCCTGCTGAGCAGAAAGTTTGCACCACTGACCCTCACCTGGGGCAGAGGTTTCGTTTCAGTAGCTCTCAGCTGGGAACAATATTCCTCAGTCCTTCTTAAAGCTGTGTGACTTCTGAAAACTCCATTTGAATGGGCAGCTTCTCCCAAGGAGCAAGTACTACCTGGATTCTCTTCTCCCCTCTTTTTAGTAAGAATGGTGGTAAAGATGAATCTTCTATGTTCAGAAAGATTTTTCCTTCTTTCTTTCTCTCTTGGCTCCATGTGTGATGCCATGAACTCAGAACAACTGCATGCTTGGCTCATAGTGCCTGGTCTTCAAATTCTTAATGAACTGGGCAGTCAAACTCCTATGAGACACAACATTTATGTAGTGCTTTGCACCTGGAAAAGCTGGAAGATAATTGAAAGTCAAACCCAATAAGGGGAAAGCATCTGTACTCCCAGCTGTTGCATCCATATCTGGTACGGGATGATTTATCGGCAGCTCCTGTGTCCCTGAGGCTGCCTTCCACAGCTTCCTGGGGAACAAAACCAAAATCCAGAGATCAAAACCACAACTGGGGGCAGAGCTGTTCCTGGCTGCAGCAAACCTGAGCCCAGTGGGCTCCAGGAGCTCAGAGGCTTCATGGGCAGATGGTGAAGCAGCAGTTTTGTGGTCCTCTCTCATCATGCAAAGCAGAAAGATATAACATATAAGATATAACATATAAGCTGTATATTCAGCTGGGAGAAGTGTCAGTGATCCTAAGCCTGGTCCCATCCGTGATTGCTGGTGGGCAGGCAGTGCTGTCTGAGGGGAATGGCCGAAGCTGCACTGGGTTTGTGACTCCTAACCCTGATACCTGCAGGAAGCCTGTGCTGCTGCCATGTTGCAGCAAAGGGGATTTAACCTGTGATCTGAATGATTTTTGGTCCCTAGATTGGAGGGTACATGCTATGTACCCTTGTCTCTTGAGGTCTGACAGTCTCATACGGGGCAGATAGGTCCCCTCCTAGAGTCCATGCTTGCATCCAGAGCCTTGAGCCGTCTCGCTTGCCTCCTGGGATCCCTCCAGAGCCCAGCCTGCTTCTATATGATAAATAAATCTGTTTTCTTTTGCATTGAAAGGAAAAGGGCTGAGGGCTTCCTAAAACCAATTGGGTAAATTGTTTATTGTGCAAATTTCAATAAGGGTTTTAAAAAGGAAGTGGTCTGTAAGCCCTGATAAACATTGTGTGGTAGATAGCAGTAGGAAAGGGTTGCGGTTCCATCTGAATGTATACACAGACCCGAGTCTCTCATGGGTACGTGAGAACAATGAATTGTATATCATGTACTCCAAGGCTGGCTCCTGGGCTGGGGATGGCCATGTCCCTAAGCTGCTGGCACCAGTGGCCATCGGGGACAGGGTACCTGGTTGGTGGGACCTGTCTCTGACCAGGGACAGCAAGGACGCGAGTTCTTGATCATTAGGTGATACAGTTAGTGATGCTAATTGCTGCGGCAGGCTCTCCAGCAGAGACAGCTGCTCCTTAACAGTGCAACAAGAGGGTGAGCACTGAGCGGGGAATAAACCCAGGCAAACAGTGAGGCACAGGCTGAGCTGGGTCTTATGAGTGCGTTTGTTGCTTGAAGTGGGTCCTCTGCTCACAGAGCTCTGACAGATCTTGGCTCACAGCTCACAAATCCCAAAGAATATATATATATATATATATGTATTTTTTTTTTTTGCCTGACCAAGAACTATTTACATAATTAGGTGCTTGAAGAACTGAGTTCCAAATAAAGACATGATTTTAGCTATAAACACATGTTATCTTTCTTCAAAGCATTAAAAACTCCCAGAAGGTAAACTTCTAACTCTGTTTGCTTGAGTTAGGGTGTGTCTAGAATATTAAAAATCAGTGAAGGAAAGATGACTCTTGTGAACTTACAGCAGGAAAAGTGCAATATTAAGTATAAAATGAATGTCACCTATGGAAGATTACCCTTTTTGTATTGTTAAGGAAGATCATGGCATTTAGCCTAGTGGTTGTACTCTAGGACTTGCAAATGTTTGTTCCAGCAATTGGCTTTCAACTGAAATGATTTGTTTCTCATTAAAATGTAGGTAAACCCTTGCTGTAAATATTATCTTAAAAGAAAACAAACAAACAACCATACCACAAAAAACCCTCCACAAAACAACCAAGCAAAAACAAAACAAAGAAAATAAATTGGAACTGACATGGCCAGAGAAGAATCTCATTTGGAAGACGTATGAGAGCCTCATAGGATGTTGATTCGTATTGGCTCTGAAGTCCTTCATGTAATAGTTTCACTGTCATATTGAAAGCTATACATCATCTGTGGCTCAGTTTTTTTTCCCATGGTTGCTGAGAAATCCCTGGATACTGGTCAAGTTCTCTTGACAGATGAAGAGAAAATATTTGGTGTACTAAAATTGTGCTGGGATGGATTAAATAATTTAGTGGCTGTTTCTGTGAATCCATATGAAAGAGCTGCCATCTTCTGTAGGCACGCTTCCACTAAACCTGGTGGAACGGTATGAACAGAAACTACTCCTGCGAGTAAAGCTGTGTGGACTCGGGTGCGAGCGTTGCTTTGAGAGAAGGATGAAGGTGTGTCTGATGCAGCTGCAGAGGGTCATGGTGCGGATCACAATGAGGTAATAGGAAGCTCTGTAGTTTCTCTTGGTCCAGATGAGAGAAGTGTTTGTGTAGGAGTGTCCTCCCCAGAGCTGGGTAGTGGCAGAGTCGTAACACTTAACTTGCATTTTGGAGGTAGAGCTACAACTCTCTCAGGGTAAGGGTGGAAGCACTGCAATCAGCTTGATAGGAGAGGTGGAGAGGAAATGATTTCCCAAGTCACTCCTAGGAACTCTGTATTTTCATATGAAAAAGGCAGGCTTGATGGATTGTGCTGCCAAAGTGTTGGCTGGAATAGAAACTCCTCCTAGTCTGCTTTGCAGATGGGTACAGGACAGCTGCGCTAGCTTCTTCGGGGTATGGTTTTTTCTGCTTTAAAAATTTGGAGTATTTTGAGGATGCATTTGTGCATCAAGACTACCCAGTGGAGCTCCACAGAAGTAGTTATGATCCAGAGACGCCCAGCTGCTCTGGCGTGCAATGCCCAGTTAAATGTGGGTGTGAACATCCTCTTGTTCAAGGAGTTTAGGGGTCAGCTGGAACAGCCAGGGAGGAGGTTTTGCGATCACTAGTGCACCAGTGAAAAACCAGGACCAAGAGACCAAACAGAGGGCAAAGGATAATATGGCAAAGTAGAGTTTTGCACGTCACCTGCATCCCAGTTCAGCAGTGTGGCCTCGAGGCAGGAGCAGTGAAGTGCTGTCATCTCACATCCTGCTTCCAAGTGCTGGCAGGATTATGTCCTAAACCCCGCAGGACGACTGCTAGCCCCGGAATACTGTTTGTTGTGGGGTTGCTACTGGAGTCTGTGGTATAAGGGAGTTTCTCAGGCATGTTGGTGAGTCATCTGAGACAGGAGCTACACGTTGCCCCATGGCCCAGCAGCCGATCCTGGACGGTGGCTGCTATTTAAATCGACAGCAGAAGTGTCAGTGTATCTGTGACATTTTTTTAAAGATGGCTGAGGAGACCAGGAGCTGACAAATGATTCTGCCACTTCTCCTGGCTAATTTTGGATTAGCTGCATTTACAAACAGGTGCTGGTATGTCCACAGGTCCCAAAATTCCCAAGTGTGTCTCTTTGGGGTTTCCAATACCCAAATCTGCAGAGCAGAGAGTGGTGAGCTCAGGTGTGTCAGTGTCCCAGCTTTTGGTATGTCATGCATCATCAGGCTTGGTTTTAAATGCCTTCTTGGTTGATCTCTTAGAAGGAAGCTAAGAATCTTTCTACCAGCTGCTCTCTTCCACCCATGTTTTTGTGTAAACTGTGGGTTTTGCTCAGTTGTGGCTCAGAGCTTCGTGTAAAGGTGCCCAAGATAGCCCGGAGCCTGATCCAGCAGGGAATTGTACTGGTCGCAGCAGAGCCTGTGACGATGGAGAGATGACCGTGAGCTCAGCCTTTGCACCGCTCTGAGCTAGTGGGAAGCTGGACATGGTGAAATGGTTTTTACCACAGCAAGGCAGTAGAAAATGTTGCAGAGGAGGATGTGGATAAGAATTCAGAACTTGGGGGAAAATACGATGCCCTTGACTAGCCTGTTTTCCATGCCCCTTTAGTGGATATTGGTTGAAGGACTCTGAAGAAAAACAGGGCTTTAAATCAACATGCTATCAAGTAACAACACTGCAGAAAACAGAGCTCCTCAGAGCTGCTGCAGCTGAGCTGCCCTGGGAACTGCACAAGCCTAAGTCAAAAGCACTGACCTGAATTAGAATGAGACCATTTTGGGCAGCTGAAATTTAATGTGGAGCCTGAATAAATGGCCTTCCAGTTCACTGGGAGTAAATGTGAATAACTCACTGTTTCTTGGCTGAAATTGTGGTGTTAAGAGCAGACAGCAGCATTACACAGCACGCTTTTCATTACTGATGTCAATTTTGATACAGTCCCAGTGGGACTATAGAAAACTCTGCCCCATTATGTTTCAGAACAATAGGATCACTGCAAAAGAAAGACACCAAGTGAGAACATGCCAAGCTGATTCCTTTCCAGCTTCAGCTTGAGCAAAAAACATTCAGGAACGATCACCCTCTGATCCTGAGGTGGACAGAATCAATATTCGGCTTTGTGTGATGTGGCTCTTTATGGCCTTGCTTTGTTTGTACCCTGGTTTTCGCAAGGATGATGCATCACTTTCCTGCTCTTTGGAAAGGCCATTCTGTGTGCGTGGTAGGGCCCTGGTGCTGTGTGAGGGCTGGGTGCCAGCAGCACGTTGGGAAGGGCTGTTGTGGGCTATGACACCGATCCACTGTGTCCCGTCTCCAGCAGTGGTTGTAATGTGAAGGTATAAGATTGATTTTTGGTGATGTTTGGATGAAGATGTTCATTCATAGCATACATCTCCATGGACTGCTTTCTAGGATGGCATGGTTGTCAAGGAAGTGCTGATGTCTTATTGACCTGACTTCTAAGGGGCATTGGGGCTTCACTAATTTAATGGCAGATTTATAATTAAAGTCAGACTACTCTTCTTGTACCCAGTTTCGCAGAGAAGTTAACAATAAATGATCAGGACACTATTGAAGGTGTTTAACAACTCTGTAAATGGTGAGTTAATCCTGAACAAGCAGTTGTTGCCAAGCTGCTGACTTGGGCTGAGCCAGCAGGTGTAGTGAGCATGGCATTTGTCCCCCTATTTTTGTGTGTGTGCCTTTGGACAAGAACTTGCGGCTTCTGTCAATAAGAAAGTAACCAATGGGAAAGATATAAAAGCTTTCTGAACAGAAGCAGTCCTCATTTAACTATATCATGAGCGTTATAAATACATCAGAGGGGTAAGCAACAGGGAGGAAGAAGAGCTATTTAAACAGGACAATGTTGGCAAAAGAACAAATGAGTGGAGACTGGCCATAAATTTACTTGGGGTGGAATTTGGAAGAAGGTCTCTAGCCATCAGAGAGAATTTCTTTCAGTTAAAGGAGTGTGGGAAAGAAACTGATTATTTTTTTCTTCCCCCTAAGATGAAGCTCACTAATTGTCTATGAGCAATTACACGACACAACTGCTGTCTGCAATTCTGCAGATCCCTTCCTGATCTGTGCTCCTGTTTCAAAGGATAAAGGAAGATTTCCATTGCCCCACTTTAGCTATTTTTTGTAAAGAAGGACTTCCTGTGCAGTTCCTTGAAAACACAAGCAATTGTAATACCAGCTTTGGACAAAATATTCAGATTTCCAATGACTTTTTGAGCCTATTCAGAACAACTGAGAGCACCAGCTGAAGAGCGATGTGAAGAACTGCTCGCAGAACTCACTGGCATCGTTCTGCAGTTGACTCTTCCAGTGCTACGAACAGCAAATCATTGGAAACTGGAATTTGCAATAAAACCATTTCAATAGATAATAAACTGCAGGCAGAAGGTAGTAAATCTCTCATGTCTCATCTCTATAAACCAAATGATGAAATCCTCAACTATTCTGAAGGCTGTGTATTTTATAATCGGAGCTGGTATGCCTCTTCCGTTTTGGAAAGAAAGAATTTCATCACATGATGGGATGCAATGTCCATGTCCTCCTGTTTGCTCTGTTGGACTGGAATGACTCGGTGGGGGGACATGCAAGAAACAGCTGCCTCTGTTTGCTCTTCTCTGTCTTCTCTTCTATGTCCTTGATGTTTGCAGTAGCTTCCTCCGTGAGCATCACCCAAGAGCTCCTTTTGTCCCCAGGAACAGGACCAAATTCAATAGAGTTATCTCAGAGGTTCATGACTCAGTATCTCTAGCTCAGGTCTCAAGCACATCTTGTGCTTCATGGCCTCCTGGTTTGGGCCCAGAGGCAGGTCCATGTCTCCGTGTGGCTCGTAGCACCCCTTGAGTTGCTTCCAGGCCTTTGGCAGACTAGTTGCTAAAGGGGTTTCCCAATGGTTCCAGACAACAGTCCCAACATGTCTTGCACTTGATTTGGGGAGGAGAGTTTCCCCACTTGGTGAAGCTGAACTTCTCTGCAGAAAAATGCTGTTTCCAGCTAAACTTTCACTGTAGTTCTTTGATTAAGGGTGGAATTTCTGGGCAAAATTAAAGTTCAAGTGAGGCCAATTCTTTTGTTTTCTTTCCTCAAGATATTTGGCTCTTTCAAATCCTTTGTTGCATCCTAAGGGCACAACTGTTTGTCTGTAGATCACCCCTTCAACCTGCTCACAGCTGCTTTTTCCTCTTCTCTGGCTGGCAGTTCTCATACTTCTAGCTGGGATGAGCCTCCCTGTTAGTCCTAAATTATCTTCATACTCACCACTTCTTCTAATCTCAGTTTTAGGAGCTACCTGGTTTAAGACAGAGTAGACAAAATGTGTGGAACAGAGGCTTGTGGGAGTTAAGAAATCTGCCTCTGGTCCTAGTTTGTGGACCTTAAGGTGAAATCATTGGTTATGGACTTTCACCCCCCAAAAAACTGTTTGCTCCATTCTAAACAACTGAGTTTCAGAAGTTGGTGTTTGTGTTTTGTTTTACTTACCCCAATAACATATTTGGAACTGGTATTAAAATTAGATAGCTATGCTGCTAAAGTAAGCTCAGAGAAGCTATAATAATGTCACCTGACAATCTATACTGATAATATCAGAGGTATAGAAACAGTTGTAAACAAGCAGGTTTAAATTGCTTTAAACAGCCTTTGCTACAGAGAACTGAATGTACAAACCATTGCAAGCCATTAGGACAGCTGATATATGAGAAGATACTTTGGTGTTCCTTTACAATCAGATTTCCTCCCGTGATATAACCTGATTTTACTTCAACTCCTGCCTCTTTGTATGATTTCTCGTAATGACAAATTACCCAGCCTTAAAGAAGTTTATAGTTCTCAGTCATTAAGGGTGGAACAGATGCCAGTGCTCACATCTTCCAGTTGTCCTCTGAAGATGCTGTTACTGGCCATGGGGAAACATTGTCAGGAGGTGATTTGTGCTAATAAATATTTGTAGGTGCCCCTAAGCAATGGGAGATGTAGGCAGAGCTCTGAGATGGATTTTAATGATTTTGTGTAGTCAATTTTGTTGCCCTTTCCCCCCCACCCCCTCTCCCAAATGTACTGTAGGAATAAACTGAAAAGCAGTGTATATGTTATAAGCCCACAAGGAAATGAGCCAGAAAGTGGTAGGGTAGGTTTGAGTTATTAAAGTCGGGTCATACCCTGAAGGAGATTGCAGTAAGACAAGCCAATATAAATATACAGTATATTTCTGTCAGATGTCTTTGTTACCCTGGGTGGCCTGCAGTCAATTAGCAGGGCAAGGGGAGAAAAGTAGAATATATGAGTATTACAGGATCCTAATGTAACTGGTTGGAATCCAGTTTTCATTAACTAATTTACATTCCTTCTCTGGACCAGAGTTTGATATTGGTTTGGTGTAAATCTGCAGAAATGACTCTATTGATGTGTTTACTGAATTCAAGTCCTCCAGCTGTCAGAATCTGCCTCTTTTCCTTTTTTCTTGTTGAGTGTTCTTAATCCCCTAAATAACAAATGGAGATTTTCAGTCAAACAAGAGTGCCTAGTGATAAGAAAACCCATACTATATTAAACGCAAATCTTGCACAGCCAGTCTGTTTTACGGATTTTCAGACCTTGATCCCTGGATAACCCGCAAGGGAAAGCTCACAAAGGGTTTGGAAAAAGACGCACAATATGCTGGAAAACATTAGCATATTGGCCATGAGTACAGAGTCTTATCTCTTAAGATGTAGAGCCAAATTCTGGTTTTCATTAAACTGGCGCAAATCTGGAAAACACTGCTTGCAGTGCTGTCACTCAAGAGTTGCTCTTGGTGTAATAAGAAACAGAGAATTGTTCCAACCATTAAGCCACCAGCCCACACAGAATTAAGCTCTGCTGTTTAATCTGGGTATATGCAGGGTTGAACCTGAGCTGTTTGTGTCAAACACAACACTTCTAAGTGGTGCATGGGGAAGGGGTGCTGGAAACACCCATGCGATGGGGCTGGGAGCTGCAGTGCACAGCACAACCCTTAGATGAGCGGGAAATGCACCCGTGCTGGGAGATGGAGGCTTCTTCCATTGGAAACCACCATGTGTTGGCACCACAGTATTCCTGCTTGAATCCTGGCACACCTGGGAAAGGCCATTTTATTGAGCTCAGTCAAAGCACTATATGAGTTTTGGGCCACCACGAGCCTTGTGCGCAAGGTGCAGCACTGTCCCTCGACCTTGCAGGGAACTCGTATGGGTGCCCACCAGTGCTGTGTGGCTGGGATGGGTGGGCACGGGGAGGTTCTGCACTCACCCTGCTCCATCCTATGGCTGTAAAAATAAACACACGTGGTAGGGGGAAAACCCTCCAAAAACCTCACTCATTTTCTTTCCCTATCTTAAATCTAAACACAATATTTTCTCATTCTTGGGCCTGTATCAATTTCTGACAGTACAATTGGAGGCCAGCGCCCAGACCGTATTGTCTTGAGGAGCTTACCAAGGAAATCGAGAGTTTGGTCAGCAATTGTAAATATCCTCCTGTAACTGAGTTTGTTTGTTCTGCAGTGTGCTCCGGCGTCATGGGCTGTGGGACACCCTGGCACCAGGTTACTGGTGGGAAAGATCCACTGCTCAGATAAGGATGGGAATAAACTCCACCCACAGAAGTGCCACAGAAAACCCCTGATTTATCCATTAATTGCTTTAAGGGGTGGTGAGTGCAAGAACAACAATGGGGTATTGACAAATCCTCCTTGGCAGGAAAAGGGCTTTCCCCTTGCTCTGTGGCTTTAATGCGCTCATTCTTGGAATTATTAAACATTTGCAAATCCTGCACTGGCTCAGGAATGCAAAATGAAAGACAAGTACCCAGCAAAGAAACCGCATGTTGGAATGGCTGTTTGCTGCTTGGGATGAAGCAAAACGCTCCTTTCATTGTGAAATACTCCGTTGCTGCAGGCTGGGAGTCCAGTTGTGATGGAGTTTGTCTCAAGGGATTATTAGTTTTCTTTTTGCAACCTGCTCCTTTTGTAGTTCACATCGTAGATGGTGTCCTGGGTTCTCAGTAAGTATGAAGGAATCTGTGAGAGAATGGTTTACAAAACCCAGACATGTTCTAAAGGATCGCACGTGGACATTAGCAGAAACCGGGTTTCGGCCACCAAGGGCTGCTCCACATTGGGGTGGCAAAGAGCAAAGGAGCAAGCAGGGAGCTTGACCCCTCAGGCACCTGAAACACCGGAACTGCTGGGGTTCAAATGAGAAAAAGTGCTAAAAAGATATTGATCAAACCTCTTTTAAGTCTTTTGAGAGAGCCGGCCCTAGGTCAGTGTTCACACACCAATGTGATGCAGTACATTGTCTCCCTGCGGAGGCTGGGAAACTGAGGCACAGCTCATTGTTGAACCCTCTTGAAAGATGACAAAGATGCCAAAGGATCAAAATCCTCAGCGTGGCCAGGCCTTTGGATATAAGTGATATTGAGCCAGTTAGAACTCTATCGCCTGTATCTGACTGGGGAGACGAGGAGCTATTTTCTGTGCTGTTTGTCTTCATGTGCTTGTAAAAGCTGTGAGTGCTGCTGGGAGGGGACACCAGGGGCCACCACCAGCCAGAAAGGAGCAACCTGGCCCTCTATACAGCTGACCCACAGTAGCATGTTCCTCCATTAAGGGTTTTCTTCCCAAAACCCAGTATAAACAGTCTTCACTCTGATGAATGCATTAATAAATCAAATCCAGCTTCAGTGGACTTACTACGGAGGAACTAAGTATGACACACAAAAAATACCCCTGGGACTCAGGATTCATCACTGTGAGCTGCTTGTTGCTGTCCCATTGCCTCAAACTAATCTGCTTAAGGTGCACATACTCTATAGCCAGGATTTTGGGGCTTTTCTTTATGTCTGAAATGGCTTCTAAAGAGACATTCTCTGTTTCACTCTGTCAAGCAGTTGAAAACCTTTCCAATGCTACAGAAGTGGCCTGTTGCAGGCAGTGGGTGTCAGGCTACAGTTCAGTGGCATGTCATGCTGTTTTCACAACAAGGGAAAAAAAATGGGCTTCAGAGGTGTTTACCTACTGGGAATTTAATTTCAATGTATGTTCCCTTGGTAATGAGTCAGAGGTTCAAGTCTGTTCCCTATTATGCAGCACAAATCTAGAAAGCACACTAGATCCTGCTCTCTGTTAAATTAGGTTATGCTGTGAAAGTCAGTGGAGTTGTTCCAAATTTCTATTGACCTAATAGAGAGCAGAATAGGGCCCAGCAGCCCAACTGACAGCAGCTGAGTCAGTGCAACTCAATGTGACCGAACTAGTGAGACCATGAACAACTGGCTCTTACATTTGCTGTTTTATGACCAGCCTGGACTGCTGTAAATATTCCTTGTCCACCTGGTGCATAAGGTGGTTAGAAGATGCTTCAGTCCAGCAGTTTCTTTAAACCCCTCATGAAAGGTTTGGGTATGATGTTGTGTATATCTGCATATGGCTTGGTCCCAAAACACTGATGGGCACTTATGGAGGTGAGTTGCGTGGAGCTCTCTGTAGCTGTTGTCACAGGTAAGATGTTTGGTTTGTTGTGTCATTGAGCACTGGGAGAAGAACAAACTCAGTGTACGAAAGTACAAACACCTGAGCTCTCCAAACCTGCAGCATCCAAAGGGGTGGGCAGAGGTGCCTGACCAGAGCCCGCTCTGCTCCTTTTAAAGGCGGTGGGAACCGCTCACAAATGGCAGGAAATAAATGACGCTGTAGATGTGATATTGCAGTGCCGACTGCTGAGCAGATAGCAGATATCCGAGGTTCGTGGGGAGGAGAAGTTGGGCACATTGTGTATCTTTTAAAATGCCTATGGCTCTATTGTTCGCATGTTGTGCAGAGGCTGTTCCCTGGAGGAAATCCTGTCTGAGACAACCCTGTGCCAGTCTGCTCCATGCCTATGGAGGGGCTGGATGGTCAGCGTGAAAAGAATTAACTACCACCTCGTAAATGCAGTGATTTATCTGCAGGAGTGAAGTGGGCAAAGAAAGCCTAAGACTTTATCCCTCTTGTTGCGTTTTTAACTGGTGTGGACATCACAGTTTTGCTCCTGCTGGTGTTTTCCAGTGATGGTTTCAGGGATGTGCTCGGGGTAACAGACCCATCAAGCACTTCCTTCCAAGAGAGCAGCCGGTGGGGCTGCAGGCACAGTTTGGGCTTTTTGCCCATCCTATAACTTGCCCCTTCAATGCCAGCACTGCCAGTTGCACCAGCAGAGCTCTGCGTGCAGGGACATGGGGTGTTCCCAGTTTGGGGGGATGGTTGGGAGGTTGGGATGGGAACAGGCCCCAGGGTGCTGGCAGCAGCCGCTCTGTTCCCATCGTTTCTCTGTAAACACAGGCAAATGGTTCTCATGCAGCTTTTTCCAGTGAAAAGTACAGATTTGGTGACATCAGGATGTTTTCTGAGCTTATGCTGTGTTTGCTGAAGCTTCTGTTTAGATTTTTAGTTTTGTCTCTAAAAATACCTTCCATGTCCTCTTCTAACATTCTCAAAACTAAGGTGGTGCCCCATTTCAGGACAGGGTGCTGGAAACATCTTCAGCATTTCCTTCAATCGAGTAATTGAAAAAAAATAAAATTTGAGCGGGGACGCAGTCACAGTTTAAGCCCCATTTTGCAAGTGAGGCCATCGGGACATGATTGTGCCCATCATTTCATCCTGGCCAGCGGCTGTGGAGCCGCAGCCCACAGTGATTTAGCTTGTCCCCAAGGGCAGCAATTTATCTGGCCTTGCTTTCCCCGTCAAATTGGTCATCGTTAAACTCGCCTGACCTTAGCTTGCTCTGTTAGCTGGATGCTGGTTTCTGAGCAACGCCAGGGCAATTGGAGAGGATTTGTTGTATTAACAGTTATAAATCAGAGCCCCGAGCTGAACTGCCTCACCAGAACTTTCCTAGCGGCTCTTTTGCTCTCCCATCCAGAAAAACAGATGGTCGCCCTCCTCCCCTGTGTCTGCAGAAATGCATCACAAATCACACAGGGTGTGTTTTCGGATGTGTGTGTATGTGGAAAAGTCAGGCTTGCTCAGCTTTCGAATTTTACAAGAATCGGCAAGAATTCAGATTGTACTTTCCAACGGAAGGGGAAAAGAATTATTTGCTGCTGTTTGGCAAATGCAAGAGGGTGAGGGGCACTCAAGCCAGCGCCGTGATCCTTCCCTTTGGCTGCACCAGCAAGAACATTGCTTCCACAGAAGTTTTAAAAGGAATTACTTGTTTCAGCACTTCATTTGGCTACAAGTTCCTTTGGAATGGCTCAAGTCTGGCTTTTAATGAGCTGAGAAGTCTTGAAGTCTTCTGCACCCAGGCTTGATATTCACCAGAAGTCCAGCTCTATTTTGCTATGCACTTCCCATGAGCAAACTAGAGATGTGAGCAAGGCAAGGTTTGAAATTCCTCATCGGAGAGTTTCTCTGTGATGGTGCAGAGATGCAGGTCCCATGGGACACCATCCAAGGGACGAGGAAGGACCACGCTGTGTGCTGTGGTCCAGGGAACGATGGGACATGTGGGGCTCATCTCCTTCTGCCAGGCATGGACACGGTACCACAGGTCCTTGGTTTTGGCGGTGGATCGTGATGAGGTTGCTGCAAACGCTGACTCATTTGGCAGCTGGACACAGCCCGTGAGTCACCATGAACCGCATCCGTTGCATCTCGGGGTGCACCGCTCCTCTTGAACCCTTTGATGTGAGCTATACGTATGATTCCTTGGAAACAGCTTCCCTTAATTAAATCAAAGGAAAAGCATTACTGGAGTTCAGAGCCTCACTTAGCAGGAAAAGCAAACTCCAAACTTAAGCAGTTAAACCCATTTCTGGCAGGACACACCGAGCTCTGCTTCATGCAGCCAGGAGTTTCCAAATGGCAATGAGTGTTGCAAATGACATGATGAAGCTGATCCCAAAAATTGCTTCAATACAGCTTAGAAATGACCAGAGACAAGCAGCCAGGCTCAGCCTTTCCTCCCACGGCCGCTCCGCAGGGCAGGGCTGCCGCTGGCTCTGGAGGTGTGACCGGGGAGGGTAACTTGGTACCTGTGGTCTGCTCCAGAGGCTGTCAAAAGCATTCAGCAAAATCCCAGTGCATTCCATTGAGTTTTGCAAAGAATGCAGGCGAATAAATACTCTAATCGACTAATTCAACAAAGCACTTAAGCACATCCTTGAAGCTAGATGACTGTTTAAGTGTCTTTATGAGTGGGAGCCAAGAAAACCAGGGAACACAGAAGATAATTCTTCCCTGGCCTAAAATCAACAGCAGCTTCAGCACGTCTAATACAACCACCACCTCCAAATCCCATTTCTTCCTCCCCATCCCGTGTGAGCCCCAGTTCAGAGCCACCGAACTCACCGCAGTTGTCACCTCTACGCTGGAGCTGGCGTCACCTTCCTGCCAGCCTGGCTCTAAAGTGGCCCTATTCATCATCCCAAAAAACATGCTTTAACCCTAATTTTATCCATGCTATGACCCACTCTTTTTTTCCCCTCCAAGTCTTTCTGATTGCTTGAGGCTAGAGGTTTTTGGCAGGCTTTTCAGATGAGCGGGGCTTGAGATGCTGGGGCAGCAACGCCACTTGGGTTGGACCGGGGCAAGAAAAGCCAGATTACTCTTTGTGGCTCCCACTCTTTGATCTTTGATAAACACCCTGTTCGCTCTCTTTCCTCCACATTTTTCTTAGTTTCCTCCTCTGGCTCAGCCCTAGCAGGATTGGGAGAGCTGGGTAAATCCTTTACCTTTACCTGGACAGGAACGGCGGCTGCCCAGTGTTTCTTCTGTGTGTGCATGCATTCATGGATACAAGAAAGAGGGAGCTACACATCTCATCTCAATGAGAAAATGGGAAATAAGTTTTCCTCTTGGATATTTTATTATCAATGATTAGTTTCATTAGTAAGTGCCTGCACTTTTTCCTCTCAGGCAGAGTGTTCCTGACTCAGTGATTCTTTGGTTTTGTTTTGTTTTGGGTGGTGGTTTATTTTGCACAACAGCTGCTGGGAGGCAGCAAAGCTGTAAACCAGCCATAAATCCAGACTGTCAGTCCCCTGTGCCCAGTTGTGAAAACAGAAAAAAAGAAATGCTGTCTGCTTTGTTGGCTCCATTTTCCTTCACTTGAGGCAATTTCCTTTTGCAGTCGAGTTAAGCCATCCAAGGAGATGGTTGCTGCAAGAGAAGCTGTGCATTAACTGGAATCAGTGCATCTTGACTCTTTTGGTATTATAGGTTATTGCTTTTAGTGCTTTTTTAATCAGAGGAAAAAAGTACATAAACTGGGGAAAGGAGTTGGTCTCCACACAGTGCACACCAGGTGACACTCAAATTATCTTCTCAAACCCACTGTGTCAGTCCATGCCATGGCTGACTCTTTAAAGAGGAGCTTCTCAGGGACAGAGCCTTTCCCTCATTAAGTGATTTTGCTAAGAAAGGGAGGCCAGAACTCCCTTTTAGCTGCTTGTCCTTGGGGTACAAATCCTTACACCGTGAGCACCTACGAGATGCATCAGTCCTTTCCCCCTCACCGGGGTGAATGGCTGGTGGAAAAGCCATGTGTAGGAAGGCAGGATCCTGCTGGGAAAGCCTGGCTGATGCAGGGTCCACATCTTCCACCTTGAGGCTGGGCTGGGATCAGGAGCTGAAAGTGGAGTTCTAAGAAGTGACTCTAAATAACCCCTGTGCCACATGTTAGCTTTGGTGCGTGATCTGGCGAACCCAGACAGAGTCTTTCATCAACCCTGTCACAACAAATGAGCAAACAAAAAAACCACCCCACAATATAAAGAAAAGTGTTTTGTGAGCAAAAGAAAATGGGACAATTTGTTGCCAGTAAGTAAAGGAAAATAAAACCAAATGGGCTTAAGGGATACCAGAAAAACAACTCTCTGCGTTGTTCTTACCAGAGAGGCAGACACGTTGTAGGGGACAGAGGCGTGGGATTCCTACCAGAGCCGGTGTGGGTTGTGTGGCTGTCTCCTGGCTGGCTGTAAAAATCACTTCCAAGATGTATGTCTGTGGGGATGTGTAAATTACGGCAGGGAACACAACCCAGTCGAGTTTGCAGCCCTGATCCAAAGGAAGATGTTATTATTTCCTACTCTGCTTGAATCTCTCTCGTTGCCACTGGTAAAATATTCTTAACTGTTGATGCTCAGGTTGTATTTAGTGTGAATGTGGGAACTCAGAGGAGATCCTCTGCCCAGCTTGGGCCGAGAGTGGCCCTACCTGCTGTTTTTATCAGTTTGCAATTACATTAACATCTTGATGGTTGGATTTAGGATTTCCTGCTAATAAAAGTGTGGTGGTGCTAATGGGCTGGCGATCAGGAGACGGGATTAAGGGCCATTGCCGCAGTGGCCATGCAGGGTTGGGACACTGTGTGAACCCCACAGTGAGCCCTGAGCGCCTTGGCTGCGAACTTGCAGGCAGAACATCTGCTTTCTGTAGTGTGGTTTAAGTTACTGGATAATTTCCCCTTCTTTTTGCAACTTCTGGGAAGAAAACCCCAGGCTGGTGGTGCCTTGGAGATTTCCTTCGCAGTTAGATGTGCTGAGAGGCAGCTGTGACTTTCAAGAACATAATCAACGCTTACCTAGACATGAACATATTGGGGGTTAGAGCAAGGTGTGCTCTGCAGGCAGGGCAGCTCTGCTGGTCTGGCTCCATATGTGACTCTTTTGTCCCAGGGTCAGGAGATCCTCGGCCCCACTTTGATCCAACCTACTGAACTGTGTTTGCAGGATCAACGTTGAAGTGAAACATGAGCAGGTCTGATGTTGCCATGTTAACAGCCACTGTCATCTGCTTAGGGACAAATGCAAACTGTTTGGTCACGGAATACATAGTTTTGATATGTGTGCATGTAATTACTAAAATCAAGACCATCAGTTTTCATTTCTTAACATTTCCAAACTTTTTTCATGTCTAATCTGTTGCAAAGTGCTGGTGCTGCAAGTTCAGTCTTTCCTGGGTTAAGAGGAATGAATGCCTTGCACAGGCTTTCAGATGTTCTGTCTCTGTGGTTGTTGAGTTCAGCATTTTTGGTGTGTGTGTTTTAAGGAGTTACTCACTTATTTGTGCTCAGGGCTAGCTCGGTTTCAGCTAGGAGCATGCCAAGGAGGATATGGGTTTGGTTTTGCAAACCTCATCAGTGACTTTCAATTTGCTAATCCAAAGCCAGAACTAAAGGGTGGCTTGCGTCCAAGCTTCCAATTTATCTAAAATGAAGTGACTGAAGACCAAAGCTGAGCCTTGGGAACACAGATCTCCTTTTAACCCCCTCTAGCTCCATTATTTTATCTTCTCTTTGCAGAAGGAATGAGCAGGAGACTTTCTAAATGAGCATCAAATGCCAGAAAACTTTTGATGGCATCTTTTTTGATGATGTGCTTCTTTCCTGATTGTGACTTTATATTCCTGCATGGGCAGGCAGTGCTCAATACAACCCCTTTGCCCCCTTTTTCCCTGTCTCTCTGGGGTGTGCTCCTGCACAAGCGAGCAAGGGAGCACAAGGCAGCAGCTCAAACAAAAGATTTCGTGTCAGAGGATTTTATTTTCACTTTGGCATTTCAGACTTCCGAGAGCCTCCAAAACACAGCACTGCAGTGTCTGCGAGTGAGCATGAGCTGCACATCTGGTAAAGGTTAGGGTCAAACATATAAATGGAGGAAGCACAGCACATTTCATTAAAATACTGAATCTGTGACGTCAATTGAACTGATCAAGCCCTTCTGCGTTGCAGTCAGGGAACCATTAACTTTATCCAGTGGAGTGTGTTTATACGGAAAATATGAGGCCAGGAAGTTTCTCCTGATTGTGATATTAAGGCTATCAAAGGAGCTCGCTTCCCTCCCCCCCTTTTTTTATCTCTACGTGTTGCTTTTCCACCCCATTACTGTAACTCCAGCCTCCCCCCGGCCCCTGCGGGTGCCACTCGCCCTCCCCGCCAGCCGAGCTGCTCCTCCTTCTCGTGGACTTGGATGCCACCGGAGCCCATGGAGCTGCTCTCAGTTGTCCCGTTCTGCAGGGAGCTGTGCGAGGCGGCTTCTTACCACACGTGCACAGATTGGCCACTGTCCAAAATGTACTT
Organism: Streptopelia decaocto; assembly: GCF_964273445.1. Classification (NCBI taxonomy): domain Eukaryota; kingdom Metazoa; phylum Chordata; class Aves; order Columbiformes; family Columbidae; genus Streptopelia; species Streptopelia decaocto. The sequence continues at coordinate 6,681,931 of NC_138671.1, read as the reverse complement.
GGGAGAATTAAGATTAGGTTTAGGAGTATAATAAAAAATAGCTTCCATGGGGGGAAAAAAAAATGCTCTTGCAGTTGTTTAAAAATCAAGATGGTATGTCTACAATGATGTAAAATATCAGGCGATCGATGTATGACACCCTGATGTGCCCACAGAGCACTTACCATTGTTGGCCTGCTGCATAAAACATGAAAGGCTCTGTGTTTTTCTCCAGTAATTCCGATTCCTTCAAAGCCTGTTCTCTTCCTGCCAGGCAAGTAAGAGTCTTGATTTCTGTGCTCCAGGAAAAAAAATATAACGCTGCCATTGAATGACTTGATTACAGTGTCCGGTTCTTGGAAACCTGACCAGCGGTAACAGTGGAAGCGTTCATTATGTGTCTGGAGAAACTGTTCTCCCGGCTGTGCTGGGGAGACCTCAGCCCCTGTATTTCACTTGTGGTTGCTCACGGTTGAGTTTCTTAAGTTACTGTGGTAGCATCGTTTTCCTGATGTCTGTCTATCGGGAAGGGGATTTGATGTCTTGTCTTAAATCCTGGGTATATATTTCCGTTGCTGAAATCTTTTCCTGAAATTCTCTTACCTAAAAGATATAGTCAGATCACACCCAACGCACACACCTTGGCAATGTTAGTCATGGGCCAGTTCAGCCTTGGATTTCTTGCAGACATCTCCAAAGCAAATTCTTCCTCCTTGTAGAAAGGGGCTCCCTGCAGGTGGGCTTTTTTGTTGTTGTTGTTTTCTTCTTTTTAAACTTGAAAGAGCTTTTGTTTAATTTCTGGGAAAGCCCTTTGCTTTCAGTGACCTGATCTCAGGCTCACAAACCAGCTGGGAAAACAAGAGAGCTGTAAAAGCAGCAGTCCAGCAAAGACATGGCCAAAACCATGAGAAAAATGGGTTTCTTGCCATGCAGCTGGGTGGTCTGCATGGACCCTGAGTGTCACACTGAGTCCTAACACATCTCTGAGCACAAATATCTGCTCTCAGGATCAGGCATCTTGTTTACCTCCTGTTACATCCCAAGTTTTTCCGACAGCCACGTGCTGCTGCTTTAAAACTCTGCCCTTTGTGAAGCTAAAGGACATTGGACAAGTGCTGGGGGACTGATTTCCATGAAGGTTTGTGGCTTCTTAGTAGTTTTCAGCCTTGGACCTGAAAAACACCCTTTGGTGTGAATCCAGCCCAAAAGGAGGGCTTTGTTCTGTCAGCCTCCAATGGCAGCCGATTGTGCCACAGAAGACCTGGAGATGTAACACACCCGGGTGTCACAGAGCACAGCCTCTTGCGATGGACTGAGCTTGTCATGGCCTTCAGCACAGCAGATGTGGCTTTCTGCCCTTGCAGCCTGGGTCAGGTCACCCAGATAAACCCATGGAGCTGCACACCCCTTCCTTGCTGTCCTGTGCTCACCTTGCCTCCAAGCGCTCAGATGCAGATCAGTCCCAGCACATGGTGGCTCAGCCCTTCTCCTTCCCAGCTCTTCCAACAGCAGCAGTAAGGCAGGCTTATCGGTGCGGGACTGACCCCTGCCCTTGGAAACAGCCATCTCAGACACGTACTCAACAGGAAGGACAGAGGAGCTCAAGAAAGTGGTGGGACGTATGGAAAGCCCTAAAACAAAATTGTTGTATCTGCAAAAAAGATAAATCCTCCATGCTTTTTCCACATTAATCTGACCTTTAAATCCATATGCTTACAGACACACACACTCATCCCGTTCCCTTCATCACTGAAAAACCATCCATGTCTGCTCTGGAGTTTCTTGTGCTGCTTGGTGGTTCAGGGCCATGCAGTTGGGGTTGGGACAACACACCAGCGTGGGTCATTCTAGACCTCTGTGTGTCCCCCTTGAAACAGTGTCACAGGGTGAATGGGCAGCTCCTCTCTCCTTACCGCAGCTGTGAAGCTTGAGCATCTGTTTGATGAGGCGAGGCACAAACCTTATTTTCAAAAATATGCATGTGAAGCTCTTGAGGTCGCGGTCCAGGATGGGTCAGCCAATGTGCTGTTTAAAAAGCATTACAGTATTCAAAATGAAATTATTTTTCTCCTTTGAATCACGACAGTCAACTGAAGTGCTTCCAGACCAGGGCCAACTGTTTGAAATTGGATATTTAATTTGTTTTCTGTAGTTTAGCACTGAGTCTCCATATTGTCTGACCATAAATAAATAAATAATTAAATCCTTCAAAGCCAAAAGTAGTTGCCAAGCATGAGACTATTATTTTGCACTCTAATTAGCTCATCTTCCAGAATAAGAATGAAAACAACACTTGGCTGCACTTAGTTTATTGAGGTACTGCCCAAACTAGGACAATACTGATGGTGGAGTTCAGACTTTTCACCATCAGGAGGTTCAGCCATCACTGCCCAGATGTAGCCCCCATGCAACTGAAGTGTGATCAGGGAAGTGGCACCAAAGAAGTGCTTGTTGTGCACCAGTCTCACATGGCACCAGGTTTTCCTTTGGTTTGGTTATGTCTCTGCACTGATTGAGTTTGTGTGCAATGCATCATTAACTCGCAGTCAGAGACAGCACACAGCTAACAATTTGACTACAGTATCTCTGTTCCAAGCGTTTATTGATTATCTGAGGAAAGTTGTGACCAAGAGCCACAAAATACTAGACAAAAGACAGGCTTGTAATATTAAATTGAAAGTAGACGTCATTCTCAGCACAAGAGCATAAATTGCTTTATCATCCTCCCTTTTCACAGGATGACCCACCTCTGACACAAATGGTGGATTTAATGTGTGGAGGATTTAAAGCTTAAGCTCTCAAAATTTCCTCTTTGGCCATCTTTGCTACATGAAGATTAAGTGTGCTGCTAATCAAAAGAAGCTGCTGAGCAATGGGCTAAAACTGTTGAAGCCATTCTCAGAAAATAATGTATATATGTCAGTTTTGCTGTGGATCTCATTTGTATCCTACCAATATAGAAAAGTATTAATATATCCATTTCTAGGGAAAAGCAACCTGAAGTACCAATGTAGAGTGCAACTAGGACTATGGCTATTGAAGTGATTTTTCAACAAATCCTATAAAACTCTAAGCAGTGCTGGATTTCGAAACAGAGCAGCATTTTGGCAGGAGTTCACACAAATGGGTCTGTAGTAGAGCATCACGGGGGTTTTGTTCAGCTAGGCTTGGGGGAAGCTCAGGGCAAACAAGTTCTCATTTCATGTTGTGCTTGTGAACATTTTCATGGTTACCTTCCCACCACCTGGACTTCTACTTCAGCTCAAGGCTTTTTGGTCAGTTGAAGGAAACATTTGATTTGAGTTCAGGTGAGTTTTCACTGAAAGAGGTTGAAAGACATTGACAGGAACAGAGCGAAAACAGAACTTTATGAATTAGCAGTAATGACATGTCTGATGAATGACATCAAATCTTGACTGAAGCTAAGGCAACAGTGAGCAGAAGACAGATAGAAACCACAGAGGAAGCCAAAAAGGAACAATGCAGCAATGATAAGATAGTGGCCTGGAGAGAACAATGCAAAAATGATTTGGGCTGAATTTGCATTAGAGAACGGTGCCTGGTGCCAAGAAAGAAACCCGAGGAACATGGGAGGACTGACTGCAGTATAACTGATGGGTGTGGACAAGAGAGAGAGCCCAGGTGTCAGAAGCAAGGCTGGAAGGAGGAGATCAGAGGCCCAGGACTCCCAACAGCATGGGGACGTGGTTCCCTCCTTGTCAGAGATTAAAAACTCCCAGGAAAAGCCCCTTGCAGACTGGAGTCTTGGGAATACAAAATAAAAAGGTAGAAGAAGCAGAGAAAAAAAAGAAGCTTGGTGGTAACCAGAGTGGAAGTGGGTGAGGCAGGGGAACAGGAATCAGTTCAGACAGACACATCAGTTATTTATTACTGTTTGTATCCCGATATCTTACATCTCAGAAGGAAGGCAAAGGCTTTGTCCTCAAGGGCCGGTTATCTGCGCCCGAGGGCGGCTGGCAGTAGCGTGGTTCCCATGACGTGGGACCATGTCCCGGCCATGGAGGTGACGCCAGGCTGACCTTGAGGTGCGGTGACGGGAATGGGAGCTCGGGGCACCGGGGTGGTGACAGGCTGCGGTCACGGTTAATCTTGCCCTGCGGGCAAATGAACTAACCGAAAGAAACATGTGCTGCTGTGAAGGGGGGAAAAGAGAGGTGACAACGCAGATTAGGTCTGAACATAGTGTGAATGGCATGGTTCAAGGAGTCCATCTCTATTCAGCGAAACACAGAATCATAGAATAGCTTGGATTGGAAGAGACATTTAAAGGTCATCTGATCCAGCCCCCATGTAGGCATGTGCCTCGCTGCAGGCATCAAACAAGTCCTGCAGCCTTGACTGAGGATTAGGTGTAAGCCTTTTCTGTTTTTATAAATTAAACTGATGCTTCAAAAACTTTGTGAACTTGAAATCAGGGACAGCAAAGCCACTCTTGCTCTATTTTTTCATATTTGTTCCCAGAGGCTTGTTGGCAAAATTGTACTCTGTGTACTTTTACAAAAGAAATCTAGGACATAATTATTTGAATAGAGAGCTATATGTGATAAAAATCTGTTTATACCACAACATCTCCAGCCAAATGATTGACGTATATGTTTCTGTCCTTCCATTGATGTAACTTTTCAATTTCCTGTTGATGTCTAAGCTTGATTTATTTTTCCATTTATTTGGGTTTTACAAAGAGCACTAAAGAGCTTGGCACTTAGGTCTCTTTTTTTTCATCGTTTCAACCCTCTTAGTCCTCGATCACTTCATTGTTTCTGCAAACAATGAAGAAGAGAGATGGAAAGAACAGCTGTGAACAGCTGGTTTGCTCACCGGGTGTCTGACTGGTATTCAAGTATCCTCTTTTGAGGGAGGCCTGTGTTCCCTGAAAACCCCTGAAAAAGCTAAATTCAGAGTTCAGTTTATTTGCTGCCTTGACACATGATGTGACTCAGATTTGCAGAGATTCTTGCGAGGAGCCTGAAAAATCAAAACAAACAAGAAAAGCTGCTTCAGGAAACCTCATGTTTTTTTTTTCTCTCTGGTCGCACCCCAGCTGAATGAAGCGGAATGCTCTGCAAGACCTTCCCAGGCAGATTTTAGAGAATCCTTCCTCTTCTCATCATCCAAATCCTCTCTGTCATCTTCGCCCACCGTTGTGTTCAAGAAAGCAGCAGTCAGGACGCAGAGCTGGAGTCCACTGGTTTTGTGGGGACACAACGGTGATGACTCTTGTTTTATTCTGCCCGCAAACCTGCACACTTGGGCAAAGAGCCTCCACCATTCCCAGCTCACAAAAGTCCCCTGGTTCCTTGAAATTTACCTACGTGTGGCCAGTTGTCCCAAGAGTCTTGAAAGAGAATCAAGAAAAAGCAGATTGAATTCAGAAGCAAAGCTGATTTATTGCCTGCAGATTTGTAACACGATCACAGCAGCACTCAAACATGCCCCAGGAATAGTGATGTATTCCTTACATCCCGCCCCACTGAGGTTTATTCAAGGCAAACAGAAAGAGAGGCGAACACCCGCATGTCACCCTGAGGACAGACGTACAGATTTTGTGCCGAAGAGAACCATTCAGCAGCTCCATCAGCAGTGGCAGAAATTGGTGTGCAATGTCGCCAAAAGTTGGAGCCTTCGGTTCCTCATCTTCCAGGCTGGGCACTGGAGTTTCTCCTGGATTCTTTAGCACCTGGCTTTTCTGGAAGGTCACCGAAGGGATCCGGCGCCTGTTCTCCTCTTCCAGGCTGCAGTTGTGTCGGTGAAGAAGTTTCTGTCCCCAGTGCACCCCCAGCTCTTGTGCACCAAGTGCCTCTTTCTAACATGCTCCGGCTGCTCCAGTCACAGGGAGCCAGATCTGCAAAATCCCGATTTACTGGGCCTGAGGAGGGAAAGAGTATAGGCCTTAATCTTCATAAGCAATAATACAAGAAGCTGTAGTGCTCTGAAACAAGAAGCTATAGCTCTCACTTTGTGATTTTTCATGTTAAGTGCTTTACAACCTATGATAATAATTGTATTTCTGGCAGCCACAATGTAGTTAATAGCCCAAGTTCAGCTAAACACATATGCCTGAGCTGAATGCTGTGTGTGCCTAAATCCATCCCAATTCAGCAAAGCATATTAGCATGTACTTCAGTGCCAGGGAAGTCAGGGAAGTGTTTCCTTAAAGACTTGGCTAAAGTTGTCTATGCAGCAACCCAGAGCAGTGGAAAGGATGGAGAGCTTACAGAGTGTAACTTTGAGATTTATAGTAAACTCAGATGCAACCATGTCTATGTCATTCTGATTTCATGTCTGCATTATCTTGATTAGCTCTTGCAGAAGATGTTACGGGGCAGAAGACAAGCCAAGCGAGCAGCCCAGCTCCAGCAGAATCAAACCCAATCTGAGTGTGCTTTACCCCTGTGTGATCCATTCCAGGAGACTTGCATTCAATATGAAACATTTTCGTTTTCTTACTTCTGTTAAGTCATTTCACCTTAATACTGAGAAGGTATTTACATGTGCATATGTTTCTCAAGCAGATGAGGATAAGCAGACTGACTAAATCTTGACTGTTGATATTGGCCTAGTTATATTGATGAAGTTATAGTGATACTGGATTTTAGTTTTCACATCAAATCTGTCTTCCTGTTTAACAAAAAAGTCAATTACATTTTAAAGCATTCCATATGAACATTCTGCATCATTTGCATTACATCCTGCTGGAGATCGTGAAAAGGAGCGCTGCCTGTCACGCCTCATGGACCCACTGGCTGGGGTCACAGCATCATAGAGGTCAAGCTCTCTCACCCCCCAGTCTGTTTGTCATGCATCATCCTGGACTTGTGCACACTTCTTTATCTTTTTGCTTGCAAAATCCAAATCCAAAGCAAACGTCACAGCACAAAATCAGATCCTTTGGGGTTTTGTTTCTTGCAGCACCAAACAGAGCCAGCCCAATAGGAGTGAACATCGACACCCCATTTCTGTTTGATACATCCCAGCTGGGCCATGGGTTTGAGAGATATATCTCACCTGGAGCCCTGAGACAAAGAAAAAGCAATCAGAAAAATAGCTGATCAGCATCTGCCCCCTCATGGTGACTGGCTTCGTTTTACTGAGGACCAAATCCTCTCCAGCTGAGACTTTTCTGGTAAGATGATTTACAGATAAAGGAAATTGGATTTCAGTCAGTATGTTGCCCTGCTGGGTACAAAGGCCTGTAGCTGGGAAGTGTTTTCATGCAGGTGATAGCAACAGTGTCTAAGCTTTTAGGGAAAGGAGTTGAAGATGTGCAGGGAATATTCACGAGCAGTGCTTAATATGGCAAGACTTCAGCTTTTGTTTTGAGCTTCTGACTTTGTTCACCACGGTTCAGGATGTGCTTAACCTCAAGTGCCTGTCTCTGTTACCTCTGGAGGATTTTCATAGTCTCAAACGTTTCACTGACTAATATATCTGGGGGTTTGGGGTTCCAGGAGGGAGCTGCGATACAAATAGCTAAGTAGACCAGTTCTGTATTAAAATGGCTATTTTGTATTTTTCTTTTCCATCTTTTGTCTTGTGTATCTATTGCTTTCTCAAAACCAGCATTTTAATAGTTGTTTTCTAATGCTGTAGAGATCAAATAGATAACAAATAGACCTCTAAAGCAGAAAATGGTTTAACTGCTGCACTCAAGTGCACCCTGAGAAAGAGCAGCTGATAAACCCCAAACAGTGGAAACTCCTTTCTCGCTTCAGCTGCTGGCAAAAATGTGACACCACTGACCAAAAGAGCCCACAACAGTAGAGCTCCCCTTCCTAACGAGTGGGGTTCTGTCTCGTACAGGGGAATTTGCTTGAGATGTGGGGTCCTGTGCTGGGCACAGGGCTGAGGCTGCTCTGGGGTTTCATTAGGAAAGCAACAGCTCCGGCGTGTGGTCAGACTGGAGAATGCTCTGCTGAGGAGCGGACAAAATCTGAGCTCAAAGAGGCCTGTAGGAAAAAACAGGGGTGTAAGTCATGATACTACCTTGTACGGTTTGCTTTGGGTGCTGCGAATTGAGGCGTGTGCCCCTGGGCTCCTGCCTGTCCCTTATCCCTCGTTATTTTTAGTGGCACTGGTCAATCCTAGTCCTGTTTCGCTGAAGTCCTCAAATGTATTAAATTGCTTCCTGCACTGTGGAAAATAGGCAGTAGGGGACCCAGGGGAGTGGATTCTTGCAGAACAGGACACTTCTGTATGCAGAGTAAGGGGGGGTCTGAGCCCTCTTGCACCCCAGCGGAGCTTGTGCTGTGGGAAGACAAGACCTCAAGAGCCACACACTAAACATGCTTGTGTGTGTCCCCTTTACAAACGCCAAACACTGTTCAAGCAGGTGTTTGCAGCCCCCCAGAGCTGTCCCCAAGGAGGAGCTCAGTGACCATGTTTCTGCCACTGTGTGCATAGCAAATCTGCTTTCACTGGGTTTGCCCTGAGCATTTAACATTTGAACTTGTAGGTATTGGAGTAAATAGAGTTTGGTTCCTGATCGCACCAGATTTCTCGCCAGTGCCCTTAAATCTCTGCAGGTTCCCTCTTAAGCTGACTTATTGTATGAGGAAGGCGAAGGACGTGGCAGCTGCGCACAGGCTGTGAGCGCCCACCTTTGCTGTCCCCAGCTGGGGGACAGGGCAGGACGAAGTGCTACCCAGGAGGTAGGTCTGTCACTTCAGATACCCCGTCTCAGTCCATCTGTTATTCTGTTTGAAATGTGCTGGGGGTTCTGTCATCTGTATTCCCCTCTTTCTCACTGCGCCAGGATTGAGGAGGTTTATTTCCCAGGGGCTATTTTTAGCCATGACACCGCAATTAAGCCAATCGAGCCTGGCAGTTTGCAGCATGCTGGCTCCAGACAGGGGCTGCTGTGAGCAGCCCCGGCTCCTGGGAACACAATAAAAGCATAAATGCGAGATCTTCTTGCTGTAAACCAGGCCCTGGGTGCAGCCTTCGGGAGGTGTTTTGAAAGCAGAATGTATTTTCACTCCAAAGCAGTGTTTTGGCAAGCTGTGGAGATGTAGAAAGGGTGGAGGCTTTTCTCTCTCCCAGAGACCATGTCAGCAGCAGCACAGAAGGTGGTACAGTAATCTAGCCCCTGATTTTTCCTTTTGAAAAGTCCCCCTAAAACCTGGCGTGATGCCTATCTAAATTAAACACTTAATGTCATGTATCTCTCAGCTGCAATATTAGACAGAAATCTGAAACCAAGCCACTGGAGTGGAGGACTTTAGAGGAGACAATTCAGGTTTGGCAAACTTGCTGATACTCAATAAATGCAAGGGAGAAAAATCCCCTAAACCTTCCTTTGCAAGCACAGTGCTGAGTTTTCAGAATTTGGGACTAGTTTAAAATCCTATCTCTCTCTCAACACATGAACTACGTAGTATTTATTACTTTGGTACTAATTTTTTGTAGTGGAACATGATTGAATTTAAGACCATAAACACTATCACCTTTTGAAGGCATTTCGGAGGCATTTTGGAGGGATTTTGAAAAGATTTTCAGTTCCCGCCGAGCACGGAAACGAGGTCCCAGCTCCAATCGTCATTGCTTTGGAGGGGAAGCACGTAATCAGAAGCCTTATCCTGTCTGGAAAAATCTCAGCCTCACCTCAATCACACTGAACAGCCAAATGCCTGCCCTGTTCAGATGTGGCACATGATTTGCAACAGATGCACAACGTGAGGGTCATGTAAATGTGTGTCCTTGGTTCTGTGGGTTCCCTCCTCCCTGCCAAGCTCCCGCAGTGCCGGCCTTGGGATTGCTTCTGAATACAAACTTCTGGGCTCAAGAGAGCCGGGAGGGCAGACGGTGGGGGACGCAGATGATGTTGGCCTCAAAACGAGCGGCGTGTGTTGAGGATGGCCCCATGACATATTTCTTACTCACAGGTTAGACGTGCCGGATTGGATTCCTGCTGACACGTAAAGCCCTTTTCCACAGCTCTGGCAGCGCTAAGAGCTGGGACAGCCTAATCTCTTCCTAAAACCCTCCTGCGCTGTAATGCTGACCAAAACCTTGGAGTTTTGCGTGGAAGCGGCAAGGATGCTGACATAGGGTCTTTGGTGCTCATCAGCATCACCTCCCGCCCTTCCCATCTGCCTTCCAGGTATCTTACACACTAGTACTTCTCTTTTATTTTTTGGAGGAGGGGTGGTCTCTGTAGCACAGTTTTCTAGGGAAACAAGCAAGCGCTGTATGGGCAATGCATGGCAGCTATATGCGTGTCCCTACTCGTGCATCAGTGTCAGGGATGTCAATCTGGAAGACGCGAAAAGTACTTACAGTTTTATGGCTGGTCAGCCACAGGCGGGGGACAGCCACATCACAAATTTCACCCTTTTTTTTAGCAAGCAGAGGCTACAGAAATGCTCCAGTCGTGTTGCACCTTCTTGTACGCAGGAGACTCAAAGGGGACACAGCAGCCTGTGGGAAGCACGTTCCTACAGCTCATTTGTGCAAGACTGGCTGGGCAGCGTGTGATACGCTGGTGAGACACGTACCAGTAATCCACACACAGAACTGGGTAATAAGAGTCTTTAATTCACTTTGAAAACCCTTCCATAGCACTTGGGCAGGGGAAAAACTTCTTAGTTGAGATCAAAACCAGGCTTATTAGATTTTGATAAACCTTACTTTCTCCCTAATTTCTTTCTGCATTCATTTACTAATTACACAGCTCATTTTTTCTTTTCAGCCCATGAGCCAAAAACCACTTGTAGAAGGGAGGTTCTACAAAATGTCCCTAGAGGAAACCTGTCCATCAAGGAAAGAATCCCTGAGCAAGGGGGATGTCTTCCTGTCAATATAGCATTCAAATTTAGCTTCTGCCACTGTAGGCAATGTGGCATTAAAAGAAGGCGCTTAAGTTATTAAACTGAGCTGCTTTAATCATCCAGTTCGGGGAAATCCATTGCTACAGGAGACCTGAGGATTAATGTATTTTTACCGCAAAGCCAATACATCTATTCCGATCAGTTAGCAGTCGCTCACTTGTGCATATGAAACTTCATTCTCTGGGTTTGCACTCAATAGTATGGGACCAAATGGAGTTTTATTTGGAGATTGACCCTGTTACCTTGAATCTCATCATTCTGGTGGCTAGTTATGTTATTTTGCTTCTGGTTTTCCTGATCTCCTGCGTGCTTTATGACTGCAGGGGGAAGGATCCCAGCAAGGAGTATGCTCCCGAGGTCCCTGCGGACACCCAGCCTCCGATCCGGCTGGTGGTGATGCAGCAGGGCTCCCCCGGCACCCGCTGGGCAAAGGGGCTCGTCTCTGCCTACGAAAACTCCTCCGATCTGCCGGGAAAAAGGACTACTGTTGTGTAAGGGGACCCTGCCTTGGAGCTCTCGTTTCTGCTGATCACCTTGCCTCGTCTGCTATGTTTACTCTCCGTTTGCAAAAGGATATCGCGTTCACAAGGTAAGTTGAGATGCCGATTTATTTGATACCATATCATTGCCAAGGGGGTCATTTTGCATTCGGCGGTGATCTGCATCGATACAGGCTTGCAGCCCTGCCTGCCATCCATAAAGAGACTGATTTCCATTTACGCTGCTGCTGCCTTGCAGCCCACTGGCAGTCAGAGGCAGTGACGCTGTTATCTACTCTGACACTGAAGAAGGGCCTTGGTTTAATCTCGCGTTGTGCTCGGCACTGTTATTTTTGCAGGAACACAGTGTTGCTCAACGCATCCCACCCTGATGGGCCGAGCCGTGCTGCCCTGCAGCCTCGGCACATCTTCCTCAGCCCGCAGAGCGCAAACGACCTTGGCAGGCTGTTTATCTCTCCAGTGAGGAAAGAAAAGCTAAGGATTTTAAAAGGATAGAGATAGTACCTTTCTGATAGAAGCCAGCTGCTGCTCCCTTCAGAATTTAATACTTTCCATGTTGTCTGTAAGCTCCCCAGAGGGCAGTGCCAAGCCTGTCTTGGCACTTACTTTCTGTAGGAAAAACACGAGCTCTGCTATTACAAGGCAGAGCACCCTTTGCCCTGCACAAATCCCCTGACAGGATACAATATGCTTCCTGGAAAAGCTGGGTACAATGCCTCCTGCCCAAGGGAAAGCGTGAACTGGGGTAAATTTACCAGTAATGTGATACACATGAGTCATCGCCGCTGTCTGCCCCACTGAAATGGGAATTTCTGACCCTCTGCAGCAAGTGTGACCTACGTCCTGGCCCTCAATGTGCATCTCCACGTGTCTGACCCTGCCTCCTCCCCTGAGCCTTCCTTCAGCTCTACCATCTGGGCCACACGAAGGTTGTTATTCTATCTCCAGTAAATCTAATATTATCTGCAACAACTCTTTTTGTTCTTCACATAATTTGGGAAGCTATAACCTAAAAGCCTTTTTGGCTAACAAGTTTCTTCCATGTCTTGCTGGTTTTCTCCCTCTTGGTGTTAGATGGAGATATCCTGAGCATCTTGCAAGCTCAGGTCCAAGCTGACAGCATGGGAAGGTGCTGGTACGCTTTGCTGTTGAGTAAAACTGCACTCGTGCTGGTCTTTGCACATACTCTGCATCTGGCCCTTCCATCGCTGCTCCATCACGGTTTTGTGCCTTGCTTCATCTTGACTGTGCCTCTGTTTACATGTTTTCCTACAGGATTAGGCAGTATTTTAAGGCCTGGATACCTAGCATAGAAATACTGTTTTGGAATGGGTGCCATTTGCAACTGAATAAGATGTTGGTAAAAATTGTGTTAATGTGTGTTCAGAAGCAGTATGAGTTGGAGAGTGTTGGATGATAGACAGGGATTTAGGAAATACACCCCATTTCCTATTGTGCCCTTGGCTTATGGGCAGCTCATGTTCCCACTGTGCTTTGCTCCATGTGTCTCTGCTTCACATTAATTTTCTCTGCTGTTCTGCCCTCTGCACTGAGATTTCTCTCTTAGACATTTGTGTGGTTCATAAGGGGGTTACTACAAAACTGGCACTCTACATGCTACGAACTAACCCCAGTAGGTTCAAAGAGAGCAAACTAAAACATGCTTCAACAAAGAGAGGATGGAGCGGAGAAATTGAACACTGGGGAAACATGGACATAGAGCCTTAAGACACTTGCTTGGGCGAGCTATGGTCATCGTGGCTGCGTGATGATCTGTAGCTCTTTGGCTTGAAGGGAACTGAGTGGTAGTGGGAGGATTTATTGCTGTTCTGCAGGAAGCAGGGATTCAGTCTGCACTGGCTTGGTTTCAATTGGCTTTAGTGCCCTGTTAAAGTTAGGTATTGCTGCTTCTGTAAAGCCTTTATTAAAGGGTTTCGCAAAAACAACAGAAAAAAACAAACAAAACACAACCAAACAAACAGCACCAGATTTCTAGATTTCTCCAACATTAGTTCGAGTCAAACATGTCATTAAATTCACTGAAAATATATATTTCATGGGAGCCTGTTCCACTGTAAATATACTGTCTTAAGCCTCGAGGTTGTTTTTTTTTTTAATCCCTAATAAGCCACCACATATGAGTAGAGGATTAGTCCAGACAGACTAACCCATATTCAGGAGGGAGAATTCCTTCCCATGCAGGGATTTTTTTTTTTTTTTAAATTTTTTTTAAATTTGAATTTGAATGGGAATAAATCTTCTATCACTTTTTTTTTTTTTAATCATATTGTTCTTCTTTTCAAATGCTCATCCTCTGATACCACTAAGTATAGAAGCACAATAGCATGTCCAAGTCAAACCCCTTGGCTCTAAGAAGAGCTTAAGAATATCTTTTACTGCCTAGAACTGCATCACCTTGTGTTATCAGCTATTCAGCTTGCACGATGTTGGCACTTCAGTGGGAATGCCAGGAGGTAGGAATTTATATTGGGTGTTTAATCGGGAATACTGTTCATCCAACCATGCGCCAGTACTATTACACTTCATGCTTAGGGGAGCCCTACAGCCCAGAGTGCCATCTTTTAGATGGGTTAAAAATAAATGCAGGCCCATGTCTCTCAAGCTACTTTTGTATTTTTTATAAGGCAAAACATTGACCTGTATCTTCTTGTCCTGCTCCAGTCCAAAAGATGTTGTGATTCTCCCAAGGGCTTGGCTCCCTGTGCTGTATCTGTCCCGTCATGCAGGGTCTGGGTGTTGAAAGCAAACGCGTATGTGCTGGTGATGATCCCGAGGGGACTCCTGCAGCATGAACCCAAAATAGCTGCGTTTCAGTGGTGGGTGAAATGACGGCCAGAGCCGTGGTGAGGACACACACGAGGGAGGCGTGAAGGAAGAATGGGGATGTGCGCTGGGGTCTGCTGTGGCTGTGCTGCCCAGAAGGACTCTGATGGAGAGATCTGGTCCTTCGTGCTTGAGGGATAGAAAGTCAAATTAATTGTTTATAAATACATTCACAGCAGAAAGCTAGCTAACTTAACCAGCAAAATCATACCACAAATATTAAAAAAAAATGGTAAATGAGAACAGCTGCCATCTCTAACTTCTGTTCCAATTCCTGGTTTTGTCTTGTCACTCCCTCCTTCTCACACGTGCTGGTTCCCTTGGAAATGCTGCTGCTTAGTTTTCCTCTCCAAGAATGACGCTGTTTGACATTAACCTTTCAAAGAGGCGTTTCTACCCTAATGCGATCATCCGGTTGCAGTTTTTTGGGGCAGATACTTGTCAGGAGGCATTGGAATCCAGCATCTGGTCGCTCACCCAGGCTGTGGACAGGTCAGTCTCTTCCCAGCTCTGCAGCAGATGCTCTGTGTGGGCAATGAAACTGTGCCCTAGTTTCTCCATCTGTTAATGGCAGCAATAATTGTTACACAACTGAGGTGCTGGGTTGATTTCATTAATGTTTAGGAAGGAACATGACATCCTTTCATGGGCAGTGATATCGAGATTTTGTTAATTAAGAATGATTATATATTTGCCTCTTTCTGAGTGCACAGGAGACTTGGACATATTGTTTGAGCACCCACATTTTGCACTCCTGCAGTACTGAAACTTATTTGGACCACAGCATAGCTCTTCATTACCCTAAGAATACACTGAATTTGAACTTAACTGCTATTGACTTCAGCGTGAGGAAAGAATACAGGCTTAGCATCCACTGCTATTTGTATTAATGATATTGCCTAAATCATCGATATTTTTGTATAACTTCATTAGGTCATATTTTTCATGTTCTTTTTTTAGCTCAACCACTTATTTTAAATAAAATAAATTTACGCATTTGGGCCAATTGTAGGTCTAAACCTTTCAAGAAAGGTGAGGGGAGGCAGGAATCTGGCACATCCTTCCCCCGATGCCACCTTCAAATGGCACAACAAAGGTCTTGACACTCTGAGGCGTTAATGTGAGCTGCTGCAAGCTTATTGCTGGAAACTGGGCATTCATAAATCAAATCCAACAAGCATAAATGTGGATTGAAATAACATCTCTAAGTAGCAGCACTCGATTCAATGTCTGCATGTGCCGTGTTCATTTGGTGTAGCCCTGTACTGCTTACCCTCCCCAACAACAATGAAAAAAGCCAGTACTTGATGGAAGCAAATTAATAGTGCTTATTACAGGAGATTTCTTTCCTATTCTCTGCATGTTCTTCCCCTCTCAGGTGCATATTTAGCACAGACTTGAGATGTCACATGCTTGTTTCCTCAAAAAGAGGAAACCTACTTGTTTTCCTTCCTTCTCAAAGAAGGATGCTGCTGTCTTGCTGGAGCACGGACACTTCGTGTGTCCAGAGCCTGAAGGACACGTCCCTTAGCAGAGAGAAAGGTTCTGTCTGAATGTCAGTCTGCTCCCTGCCCACAGCATCGCAGGGATGTGGTTTGCTGCCCACAGGGCTCACAGCAATGTTTCCATTGAATCATTTCTCATCAGCCACCAGCAGCTCTGCAATTTCCAGCCCTCTAGGCAAAGCACGCAGGTTACAATGGCAGATAAGGTGTGAACCCAGGGACACTGCAGGGAAAGAAAATCTTTTCACTGAGATGGGAATAGTATTTTATCACTTTTTGGGGCAATAGTTTTAGACCAGGTTTACTCTGGAACCGGGGTGGTTTAATAATGGATGGGTGTTTTTATTACTAGCAAAAACTCTGATGCAGACATGATTACACCAGGAAAAAATAATTTGACAATAAGCCTTATTTTGCTTGCTGAAACTATGCGTACTAGCTCGGCAAACAACCCCCTTAATTAATTGAAGCTCTATTTAGAGTCAATGCAGAGAGACAGCTTGTAGGGACATGCCATCAAGTCTTTTCTAGTGCGGACAAGGCTCTATAAAGCTGCATTTTTACTTATATACATCTGCAGAATTGAAAATCAGGGCAGCGCTGGTAAAGCCAAATGTTTTGTCCCTGGGGTATTGAATAGAAGGCAAATCTTTGGCATCAGGAGGCTCCGTGTTTGTTTTGGGAAGGAGAGCTGGCAGAGATCCCAACGCTAACTCTGAACATCTGAGGAAAAGGCTGGCTGGAAAGAATTATGTCGTGACGCAGACAGGGGAAAGCCAGGAAATTCAAAGCCAGGACGGACTCCCACCTTAACTCATTCTGGCATGGACAAAATAATTGTGAAGTGTTAACATCATGTCCTTGGGACACTTATTTACAAAATGTGCTGGTGTTTAAGAGCTGCTTGGGAGGATGGAGGTTTTTACCAATTTGTTGCAGTAGAGGTTAGAGAACCGCTTAGACAAGTGGGAGCTTTAAGCCATAACTGGAGGAGAAGATGCAGCTCATCATTGTCATGTCTGTGTGTTTTAGCAACTGTCTTGGTAGGGTTATTTGGCCTGGGAGGACACATGTACTCTCCCGTTTTTTACCTCTATATAGTTGAAGGGACAAAGGACCCATTATCTTTCCCTCCAACTTACTTTGTCTTGCCAGCTTTGCAATGTGGCAGATCCCAGGGGTTCCCTCCTCTTCTGATTTTGTGTTCTCCGTGTTACAAAAGTCCATCTGCTTCTTGAGTGACAGTTCAGCCGCCATTAGGAGGATGTAATATACTATCATGGGCTGGTTAATGGCAAATGGTTTTGCAGATGGACTTGCTGCCCTTCCCCTTTTGCAAACAGATAATTCTGTGTCTGCTTCATCTGCTTAGGGTGAATTGGAGGTTTTATTTTTTTATGTTATTGTGGCAAGAGGGCAAAGAAAGGTCCCAGCAGCGGGGGGGCTGAGGGGTGCTGGTTAGAGCTTCCCCCAGGGGTTACTGCAGTGTGTCCCGCAGGGCAGAGCTTCAAAGCCGGGTCAGGCTGTGGGGCGGCTCTTTCCTGTTGTGTTCAACAGCTGCTCGGGAGGAGGCGGGTTGTGACTGCGGTTTTCTGTGCCCTTTCTGCTGGGAAGCGCGTGGGGTAACCTGGAGTAACAGACCTCAGAGAAGCCAGATCATTTCAGTTTCTTCAGAGCAGAAGTCAAGGCATACTTACTAGGTGAGAAGGATGAAGGAAAATGGCTTCAGGCCAGGCTGTGCCCTCATCACATAAGGGTGAACTGCCTCTCTTTCTACGCTTAGCAAAGTCTTACTCCTACCTGGACTGGGCTAGGTCCAGCTTTTTGCTATTGCTTCCTCTCCAGGCAGGTGTACAGCTGCACTCTCACCTGTCTGCAATGCAGAGAGCACCTTCGATCTCCAGCTACTTCCCATCCTGCGCAGATGGGTGGGCTGAAAGCTGGAGCTCAGCAGCCACCAGTGTGTGCTCCAAGGCTGGACCCACAGATGCACAGCCCGACCTCTCTGGGTTCAGCGCATGGCAGTGCTGCAAGTGTGGGGCGGCTTCTTGTGACCGCATCCTGTTCAGTGCAGGGCTTTAAAGCGTCTTCTTGGGTCAGAAGCGTTTTACTGCTCTCGTTTGATGTAAGTGCTACCCCATCAGATTAGCTCTGGTCCTACAAGGCACCAGCTTTTCCTTCTTAACGGATAAACCTCCATCAGCCAGATCACATCCATCTCAGACTTGAAGAATAGCCCACAAGAAGGCAACAAGGGCTCAGATAAGCCTGGAGTTCAAAGGGACACTTTGGGCTTAAAACTCACTATGTGCCTGATTGTGACTTTAACCTGGGGTGGGGACAGCAAGTGCCTGAGATGACTGGAGCAGGGCAAGGCCACGAGGTTTCAGAGAGAGAAATAGGTTTGTAGGTACAGCCCTGGCTGCCAGCACGGCACAGGCTCCTGCAAGGGGCATGTGGGGAAGTCAGAAAATGCTTTAATGTTTTGCCACGGATTTAGAAAATTGAAACAATCATAATGCGTATCTCCTAATAGAAGATAATAGAGAAATAAAAGCAACTGTATCAGCTTCTTTGGTTGTCATACCCATATTAATGTGTAATGCATGCATATACCTGCACACTGGGAGATGTGTGTCTTTGTGCACATAATTGCAGGTTGTTGTATAAAGATTGCAGGTGCTTCTATTTTAACTGTGTAGTAGAGTATCTTTAATTCAATGCAGAAGTCACTCCAGCTTGATTCTCATTCTTCACCTTACCTCGGATCATGCTCTTTCTCATCTCCAGAAGCTCACAGACGAGGCAGATGATTTCACCGCCAACTGCATAAAGCAACTTGTGTCATCTTTCCAGAAAGCATGTTCTGGGATACAGGTACAGCCCACCATGTGTACTTTGTGTCTCCCCACAAATCATTGGTCTCTCCCTGCTCCAGTTTTTGGATTTGCGGGGGCCAGATTCTGCTGCATGAATGTGGACCAGCTCCAAAGCTGGCGGGCTGTGCTCTGCTTCCCCTTTCCCCGCTGCAGGCGGGAGGTTACTTGAGGTAATTCAATGGGATTTCAGTGGAAATACCCAGGGGTGACATGAGTGCAAGTGCAATGCAGGAGAGAAGGTCCAAATTTGCATGGGTACAACCACGATTAATATTTGGCTGCCACGCTTCAGAGCCTGTGTCAAGACACGATCTGGCTGCTGGACATGCTGCCTGAGTGTTTCTGCAATCTGCTTCTGGTTTCAGGCCCAGCGGCTCTCTGGCTGTTGGTTTGCACACTCCCTTTGTTGCTTTTTGTACAACAACAGGACCACTAATTGCTGCAGCTAATTAACTGTTAAAAGACAGTGTCTTGGTCCTCAGACCAACCCATGGATTTGAGGAGAGCTCTTCTGAGAAGCAAAGGCAGTTGCAGATCTGCATGCCCTAAAAGCACGTCATTGAGCGTGCGCCTGGGAGACACAGCATTTCGCTTTGTTTTCCTTTCGAGGGCCTCGAGCAATGCTTTTTCTTAGTCATCAGTCAGGATCTTCAAGTGGACAGATGGCATTTTTCAAGCGGAAATGGAAGGAATGAAATCAAATAGTTGTTTCAGTTTGAACTAAGATAACTTGGCTAATCAGACTATCTTCCTCTGATGTCTGTCCATGAAATACAAAGTGGCCAGCAACAGCTTTGGCCTTCAAACTTGAGTCCTTCCTTAAGAGACCAAGTGTCCTGTTCAGCAGAGATTTCACTGCATTCCCAGGGCTTTCCTGTGTTATTTAAGCTTTGATACAATAGCAAAAATAGCTTCTTTGCTTCTTTTGAAGACTGCAGTATCTGGCAAAGCACCTCATTCTCTGGGTAGCTTTGCACCTTCAGAACTGGGGTCCTGTGGATGAAGCCCCCCCAGGTCCCCTGTGCAGAGGGCATGTGTGATGCTGCTGGTCCAGCAGCGCTGGGAGCAAGACCCTTGTTTTGGTAGACCAGAGCTCCCAATTCTGGCAGATCTGTACAATGACCATGCAACCCAGAAGGCAAACTTGTACACAAGCTATAAATCATCAGGTCTTTTCTTTCCCTACCTTCTGCATATAAGGTAATAGCAGTCCTACTTTCTTTTGGCAATGCAGTAATTTATCATTCAACAGTGGCTTAATGAAAACACTGCTGTTCTCGCTATAATTTGAGACTCAACATTATAAAGAAGTCCTTCCTTGACCTTTCCCTCTTGGCCACTCCTGGAAATTAGTGTCTTCATTTTAATGAGCTCAGAGGTTTGGGGAGTTGCAAAGAAAAAAAAAAAATCTGCTTCAAAAAATACCTTTCCTCCTCTTGCAAATATGTCAGGACATGTTTTTAGATACAGAGCTCTCTTACCTGATCAGGCTTGTGCTCTTCTTATTCTGTGACTTCTCCAGCTGAGCTATATCTTGGCTCTAGCCTATGCTTTATGATGCAAGGTCATGTTTACTTTGCATGAGGTAAGTTGCAACATATAGACCAGATCTTCAGCTGGTACAAATCATCCAACTCTTTGCTCCCCTCTTTATCATTTCCACAGTCAAATCTTGATGGCAAACCATGGGTCACTTGTTTGTATGTGTATATATGCATATACACAAACACACGCATTTGCAATATATATACAGCTTTGCAAGGCTTCCCTTCCAGGAGCTGTATCTAAACTGACATTGCAATTGTGTAAGCAAAATGGAAGAAAATGCACTAAATGGAAATGATAGAACAGAATCTTTTTTGTTGAGTGAGACGATGTCTTCCAGAACTGGTGTTATGTGCTCAATCAGATTTCAAGCCCAAGCTCCTGGCTCTGGAAACACTCCTTCTCTTTTACCAGCCTGAGTGCCTGTTTAGAAATCCAGCTGGCTTTCCCAGCCCAGGGAGAGGGATGGGTACCTCCAGGGAAATTCAGATCTTAGTTAGATTTGGTTTCTTCTGAAAGCTGAAGGTGGTGACGCGCTTTATTTGGATGCTTAAGGTTCAGCGGTAAGAACGCAGGTTTGGTCTGTACTGTACATTTCGGGTTTCTGGTCCTGGAGGTGGTGTGAGCGCAGCTCAATAGAAGAACCAGTTCTGTGTCTTAGAAAATATTTGCTGTGTGAATTAGAATTCATATGGGTTTGGATGTTGTGTAAATAGTAGTCTTTTGTAGTAATACGCACATGCTATCTTGCATACATATTTATTTAGCAGCAAGACGGAAAGCTTGGAAGAGAACCATGTTTGCAAAGGGCTGTAAGGGCAAATGTTTCCTTCTCATGTCAATGTACAGAACATAACGGAAGCCAAAATATAATTGAGAATCTGCAGGAAAGTTAATTTATTCTATCAATGTCAAATACACATACAAACCAGTATGGCTCTATATTTATATTTGCAGAGATTATTAGCACAAATAATGGTGAAGTGAACAAAAATAAGCCATAGTGAACATAAAACAAACCATACTGAAATATGGGAGAAGTGTCAGTAAACCTTTCCTTGCCGCTGCTTCAGCGCATGGATCCACCGCTAGTGCCGAGCGCTCCCAACCGGGACTGAGCAGTTCAGCTACGGGAGAGCCCAGGAAGAAAAGACAGTGATTACTGTTTATGAAATCAGGGTAACATCTAGATGGAGCAGCCATATGTAAACACGGACATTGCTTTATGAAGGGATGAATGTGCATGTATAAAATTCCCTTAGGCCTTAAATCACAACAAGTGTCTTGCGGTGATGCTGCCCCAGGATGGGGTTGCTCTGCACAGAGCGGGACCTGCCATCAGCCAAGGGGTTCCTTCGTTAAGGACGGCCTTAGCCTATGCTGGTTTTAGCCCACTTTTAGTAAAAAACCCGAGTTTCACTATTTCCCCTGCAGTGCAGCAGAACACAGGGCTCACCCTGTCAATGCTGCGTGAGTCCCACCCAAAGAAAAGCGATTGCAAATTCCTTGATCGTGTCAAAAAGAAGTTTCCCATAGCTGACAGTTTCTGACTGTGACGTCTCTGGGGAGCTGGGTGTTATTGTTCCAGGTGGGATGGTTAAGAGATACCAGCTTTGCCACTACAAAACGAGGAAAACAGCTGCAGTTTGCAGAGTCAGGTAGCTAAGCATGGTCATCCCCGAGTAGGAATATTGTGTTATGCTCACCTGGCTGTAGCGCAGTAAAAATTATACACGCCTCGTCTCCCCAGGGATTTTACAGCTATGGAGCTGAGGCACATTAATTATCCTGCCATCAAAACAAGCCGTTCTCCTGCGCTGAGGATGGAGCTGCAGCTTGGAGCTGGAACACCAGGGGCCAGGCCAGGTCAGGGCTGGAGGTGAGTGGCATGGGGCTCCCCGCATTCCCTCACACTTAGCTCAAGCTACATCCCCCCTATCCTGCCCATTTTTGACAACAGAACAGCCTCACCACCTCCTCTCTGTGAACACTGGAGGATGGTTGGGCATCGTCCCGTTCCCTTCCAAGCTGGGAACTCTCTCCAGCGTGCAAAACTTCCCCGTTGGTGTAGACACACCACAGCCCATGCTGCCACCAGCCCTTTTGTGTCAAACGGGTGCACAGTGTTTGTGTGTGGGGGTCCCCAGCTGGGGGCCCATCCTCACAAAGCTTCAAAACCAGTAGCAGATGACTGGGATGCAATCCCACGTGGACTGGTCGGTCCTTCACAGGTGCCAAGACTGAAATGGTGATGAGCAGAGCTGGTGTCTTCACAACGCTCTTCTCCATCCCCTGTTCATCAAACCCTCATTGTAGTGGGTAAATTGTGACCGAAACAGAGACTCTGAACTGCTTGGTTTGTGTTTTCCCATTTCAGTACAAAAGGCAGGATTTGGGATGCAAAGTTGTGCAGCTAATCAGCCAGAAGAAAGGCCCAGAGAGCAGCTCTGGCTCCCACCGGCTGCGCTGGGGTCCCAGCTCTCCAGAGGGGTTGCGGATCTGCCCGTGGAGCCGAGCAGAGCGGCTGGTCCATGCCTGGCGGGCTGTGTCTGCTGCTGAGTGTGGGACTGGTGCCAGAGGTGGGCACATTAATCACCCGCAGCAACGTTTAATAGAGCACCAACCTTGTTGGCAGCTGTTTGTTGTAGGGAGGGGAGACAGCTGATGTGAACTGGATTTGTAAAGGTGGTTGTACAAATATTTGTTCTCTGCTACTTAGCAGCAAAGGGATGACTACAAACAACATCTCCATTTAAGGTCCCACTCATTACAAAAGACTTAATCCAGTTTTGGTTTTGCTATGGACCTCTGGCTTGTTCTGTAGGTTGTGTAACGTGTAGCTCAGCTCCCACCCCGCAGCACTGGATAGAGACACAAGCCTCAACAAAGCAAAGCTGCAATGACAGAAATCCCTCAGCACAGGGAAGAGCTTTGGGCTGGGTAATGCCTGTAAAAAAGGCACCTTTAGGATCCCCAGTCACTAGGATAATCCCTCCTACATCTACTTATTGCAAGCACCCATCTGCACCCCGTGACTGTGGGATCCAGCCACAAGCCACCAAGCAACCGCAAACCCAGTGCAGGTGATTGTGTACCTAAGGAGACATGGCTGCTCCAGGCAGTTCCTTCTCCTGCAGTCGCTGCATCAAAATACACCGTTCTTACTGTAGGAAGACAAAATAATAATAATTCTAAAGACAAAAAAAGTCACAGGAAAAATTTTAGCATGCAGATTGAAGTGCACAAGTTAGATTAGCACTGATCTGTAAACAATGCAGAATCAGATCAGATTATCAAGACTGCAGTTTATAAGACCTCCCTCTCCCAGCTTGGATTAAACCTTAGTCCACCTATTGAAAAGTAAAGAGAAAATGAAATATTGAATAGCTGTTCCCAAAGTGAATGTGGTCTACCCAGTGTGTGATTTTTCCTATAGGAAAAATACTGTTTGATTAGGGCATTAAATACTGTGCCATATTAGACATATACAGAAAGAGTCAACCAGAGTTGACTTTAATTCTAACGCTCCCTAATGCTAAGGCCTTTGATTTTGCAACTTAATACTATTCTTTTATGCTGTAGGTGGAGAGATTTTGTGCTTCAAAATGTTAAACCAGCCCTTGTGTGGTGGAGCACAGGTCTCTGCTGTGCCTGTAGGAGAATGGAGATAAAAATAACAGTTGGAACAAATTATCTCGGATGATTCCAAATCCAAAAGCATTTAGCCTTAATTTCCTTCAGTGATTTCCTATCAGACTTATATCATCACTGTAATTTGATACTGATATTTTTGAAGTTTAAATACGGGAACATTTCTGGCAGTTGTTTTTAGTAAGTTCCCCATTAATGTCTACTTAACCGGAGACAGAAAGAGTCGAACAAACATTTAATTATGGAGATGTCTGCATGACAGCGTAGAATCTCAAATGGAAAAGAAACACTCTTTTAATATGAATAATTTGGAGACTTAAAAGTATCGGTCATCTTTAAATAGCAGTATATTGATGACTAAAGCAGCACTAATGTTGATTGCACTACACAGCCTGCAGTTTAAGGACAATTATTTTAACTGAGGTTGCAGGCACAAGAGTGGAGCCCCAGTGTATCCCTTGGTGTGGGTGGGACCAAAGGTTGGGTCTCTGCTCCCCAAAACTCCAGAATAAAAGGAGAGAGACAAGTTTCTCCAGTGTCCCTGAGCTCTGCTGAGCAGCATCTCTCCTTGGAGGAGATTCCCTCCTTTTGGTCTTGAAAGACACTGAAGATCTTTTAAACAGCTAACATTAGTTCAAATGTACCAAATAGAGCTCTACTGCCAAAATACGGGAATTTGAATTTCCACTGAAAAGCTGAAATGTGCCTTTAGAAAATTCTGATTGAAACTTTTGTCATTTTCACCGAAACCTCCCCAGAGTTTGTCCTAGTGCCAAAGGAACTAATAGCTCTGGGTTTCTTTTCTACAATTTAAAAATCTGGTATTTAAGTAAAAAGTACTATTACAAGACTCCAGTAAAATTACAAGGAATTCAAACCCCCAAATTCCTACTTATATTAGATGAGAGGCTGTTTGAAATGAGTCACGAGGAGCCGATAACAGCAGGGGGCAGGGAGGGCAGGGACAGATGCCACCGTGGTTGTCACCTGTGTGACATCCACCGTGACGGGCCAGCAGCAGCAATTCCCCATCCTCACCCTCACGCCTGGGCTGTATCTCACCCTGTAATTTAGACAATTGACCCTGCTGAAACCAAGCAGCAAGGAGGAGAGCGGTGTGACCTCACCGGGAGGAATGGTCCCAGCACCGTGCAGGAATTCCCGGGCTTTGATCTGCTGCCAGCGCTGGGGAAGCTGCTGAGGAAACAGGTTTTGAAAGCGTGGCCTCCTCCGGGGCTCTGGGTTCCATTCCCAAAAATGTGGCCTTGCAATTTTGCATCCACAAGCTACAGATAAGAAGGCTGTGACGTCCCATGCAGCAGAACACGGTGAGGTTCCTGCCCCTCTCCTTGGATAACCAGGAGCAGCTCAGAAGTGACAGCCCCAGGGAAGGAGCAGCTTCTGAAAAGCCACATTCTGTACACACAGACATTTCTATTTCAGCTCTTCATTGGGGATGCTCTCTGATTATTTCTTGGTTTTGTTAAGCCAGTTTATCTTTTCCTTATAAATATTGCTAGCTGAGCCTCAAGACCCAAGAATCCGGAGGATGGGAATTTGCCGTCTGATGGTCTAATCTTGAAAAACAGCTTGAGGGACACCTGTGCCCCTCTGGATTGTTGTTTACCCGCTCAGTGTCCAACTGGCTCCTAAAAACCTCCCAGTAATTAGGGTTTTTTTTTTCTTTAGGCTTTCCAGCAGTTACCGGTGGGTCAGAGTCTCATAGGTGTAAGCCAAATCACTCGGTTACATCACTGGAATGCCATAGACTTCCATCCACCACGAGAAGTCAGGTCAGAGTCTGTCTGAAAACTTATCCCTTCCACCAAAGACAACACAATTTATAACTCTGTCTCAAGGGCAGGGTGAAAATTAACTGGATGCTGGAGGCAAGGCCACACAAAGGTTGCTAATAGCGGCAACATTCATTTTGCAATCACTGTTTGCCAGCCGAGCAGATGAATTTGAGCTGGAATCAAACCTCTTGATGCCACGATCTCCTGCGAGTCCTCCAACCCCTCAGCATCTTGGCCTGTCTGCCAGTAATTCAACAGTAAATACCAAGAGTTTCATATCATCCCAAAGGGACATTGTGAAACTGAACCACTCTTTATAACATACCACAACCAAGAGAATGTGTTTGGATTTTTGTCCTTGAATGCCATAAGTTATTTCTGCGGAAATACTGGAAAACAACATCTCTCAACATATCAGGGGAATTTAAAGTCAGACAATCTCCCGGCTCTTCCCCCAGCCAGCGCCTCCGCCTCCTCTTTCCAAGGCTAATGAGCATTATTTAGATTAGGAGATATGGTAGGGACAGCGTGTCTGATGTTCGTTGGACTCTAGTAAAGAACCTGTTCATTTCGCTTCTATTTGTAAATATTTGCAAGCAATAGAGAAAAACGGATTAATATTTCATTAAGTCTGTTTACAAAACCTAGAAGACCTGAGAGAATGCCATGCATTGGAGGTTAGATGCTTTCTCCCTTTCCAAATGTATTTAAAGAACCTGAAAAAATATATACATATATGAACAAGCTGTCAGCAAATGCTTTGTGAGAAAGCCCCAGGGTTGCTGCAGGAAGGGCACAGTGAGTTCACCGCCGGGGTTCCAGGACCCAGCAGGGCAGGCAGGCACCCCCTAATTCTGCTGACTTTCACTCATCTTGATCTTCATCTCATGTATTTGTTGTTCTCTAAAATGCCGAGAAAAGTAGGCACCATTTTAAGCTCAAATACAATCATTAAAAATAGTACCATTCAAGCAAATTTATCTTCAAAATCTCAAAATGAGAGCGTATCCAAACAGAGTAAAATTTCAACCATTTAGCCACTGAGAATAAATCATTTTGTTTTATTTTGCTAAATACGTTTAAAATCTCTAAGCAATCCAAATGGGATGTAGAAATCATTTCTTCTCAGTTGACAATACGCTAAATTCCACCCCTCTGTTCACTTTAGGCTTGACCTAGAGCTGATAGGAAACAATAGGAGTCTTTCCGTTAACTTAAATGGATTTTATGTCATATCCATTAAGTAACAGCTTATTTCACTTCATTGATTGTGATGTCAAAAATGAGGTATTAAGAGCGATTATGGATGGCAGATACGTTCACAGAGCAAAAACCCAGTGGTGGGCAGAAAAAAGTAGGGTAAGAGTTTTTGCATGTCAGTGTCATAAACATTGATTAAAGATGGTCTGCTTTGCCTGTGGGAAGGGATTTAGCCATGGAACTGGTTTATTGTGGCTTGGGTATGAGCATGAGTGTTTTTCGCTTACTTTTGACAACGCAAAAATTTGTAGATATATAAAATATTGGGAACGAAGAGAAATTATTTGTTCTGCACAGGTCACAGGTTGCAAAGAAAAATAATAAAAATTCTTCAAAAGCCTCCACTTTTTGAGACTCAGCATTGATACAAAAATCCAACGTCTGCAAGAAGGTGATTAATGTTCTTTCTTAAAATTTTATTTTATTTTATTTTTATTTCCAAGTGTGGGGTGCTGCTGGTGGTGATGCTTTACTTTGCAGGTCACAATAATGAGACTCCACCAGTGTAACCAGAGGAGTCTCAGTGTCCTATTATCTGCTGACTCTGAAAGTATATATTGTTATAGTGCAGTTAGAGGAATTCTTCATTCTCTGTGGTAGACCTCCTAAAAGCAGGCTACAACACAGTCTCATGACTCTGTTATCCCTTTGGTTTAGGATCTGTGATTTTTTGGGGGTTCTTGACAGTACGGTCCAAATTGAACCTGCAGATGGCAGCTGCTCAGCTCACAAGTCAGGTTGTCCTGATTTGGCCTTTTGTATAAAATTCTCTTTATGAGTGAATTTTACCTTTATATTGCCTTTTAATAATCTATTTGCCTGTTAGCTTAAATTACATACTGATTTCTGTTGGAGGAAGCGACAGATATTGCAAGGAGTATGGGTTACTGAGCCGTAACCAGCAGGTTAAAATCCCCGATCATCTTTTTTATGGTGCAAATACTAAAAGCCAAAACCCCCTGATGTTATTTCTAAACAAGTCTGGAATTCTGTTAGCTTTATGACTAAAGCTTCCCAAAGGAAATGCTACAGAATCAATATCTGAAAGCAGGATATCTCTGTATTTTCTGAAGTAAAAGGTCTCTGCAGTCATCAACAGACTTGATTCATCTGATGACTCAGAATTTGTGTGGCTGGTCCAAGGCCAGTTTGGAGCGTGACAAGTCTCTCCTTCTCTAAAGATGCATCTTGTCTCGGTTACACAAAGCAGCTCCCGCTCTTGTGTCAACTCCTCCATCTCAGGAGAAGGTTGAATGAGTAACATGCAACAAGGAGGAATTGGATTTTTCACTCCAGCAGAAAGTTCTCTTTGTAACAAATAAACCAGTGGGATCCTCCTAGAAAAATGTTACTGATTGAAATACATTTGAGGTACATTGTGAATCCAGATCAACCCAAGTTTGCTAATCAAAACAAGGAAAAATATCAGTGTTTTTGAAACAGTCTCAACAACTGGTATATTAGATGTCCTTGTGGGGTCAAGTATGCCATGGGATCTTAGCCCCCTTCAAAAAACCAATCTTTTCATATTTTCCTTTTTTTGAAAAGATAGATAATTGCCAAATTTGATCTTCATTAGTTTTCTCAATATGCATTTTGAAATCTATCTATCTATCTATCTATCTATCTATCTATCTATCTATCTATCTTTTTACTACTGGAAACGCAATACATGGCAGGACTATTATTTGATACACAGACTGCAAAATATTTCTCAATTATTTTCCTGATGATGCAATTAAACTTTGTTAGTCACATGGATAAACAAATTCTAATTTCATATCTGTCTCTTGTTTAGGAGCTTAACTCTCATTGATTTGAAGTCCCTAAATCAGTGAACAAACAACATATATTCTCTCTACATTTTGGTTTAAGTTTTCTAAACAATCTGAACTTACGTTTTCTGTGGCATCAGTTCCTATTCCTATTGACTTGAAGTAGCTTTGTATTATTTCCCAGGGTAACTGTTTATCTTGCCCACAAAATCTGGTGGGTTTGTGGCCACGAAAAATACACTTTTCTCAAAAATACTGACAAAAGACCTTCAGCAGAATTTAAAATGTTCTTAACTAGCCTAATTTAATCTAATAGAAGGCACATCCCTCTAAAATCACTTGTTTTCCTTGCAGTAAATCTTCTCTATTATATTACCAGGTAATGCTGTAATCCCATTTTGAGTTTAGTGCTGGCAGCGAGAGCGCGATGACATCAGGGAAAACTTCACGTTTCACCATTTCCACTGCAAGTGGCTGAATGTGCCAAGGAGCCAACCCTCTGAGGCACCTCTGTCACCCTGCAAAAGTTGTCCAGGCCAGAACTAATTCCATTAGTGTTTGGAAAGCTATTTATAAGCCTGTCTTCAGCGGGATGACCTTATTAATTAGATTGGGGGAAGGCTGAGGGAGGGAGAGGTGCTCGTTTCACAAGAGTGTCGACACGCATTTCAGTGAGAGATGCTTCTCCTTTACGCCGTGCTGAAAAAGGCTGTTAGATAAAGCAGAAATCTGGGTCAGTTTGCAGCAAGGGAGAAAAAAAAGAAA
Organism: Streptopelia decaocto; assembly: GCF_964273445.1. NCBI lineage: Eukaryota > Metazoa > Chordata > Aves > Columbiformes > Columbidae > Streptopelia > Streptopelia decaocto. Next base: position 6,652,585 of record NC_138671.1, on the reverse strand, counting down.
AAGCTCTATCCATGCTGCCTGCAGGACCCTTGTCCTGGTTCAGACCCACATGGCATTTGGTAGCGCTGGCTGTCGTGCGTCCTCAGAGCTGCTATGGGAGCCCAAGCGCTCTCTGAAGGGCTCTGGTTGATTTGCCCACTAGGTCTGTGCTGCAGAGACGTGTCCGAGGACACACACAATCTCAGCCTCATCTCCCCGTGCTCCGGAGCATCCCACAGCTCCCACTCCCACGTGAGCTTGTGCCCAAAGCGGAGCACGCAGTGCTTCATCTTGGGCTCACCCGAGACCTATGGCTGTCCTGCTCTTACAGCCCACGATTGCAAAACTCTTTTTTGTATCAGAAGTTTAAAGAAGAAATATAATTTCCTTCAAAAATTACACCAGTTACGTCTTACCATCCAAGAAGATCTCTTTAGAATGTATTTCTACCGTAGGCACACACACGTATGAAGCAGGCACTCAGCTACAGCCATGCCTTCCTCAGAATTCACTCTCAAAAGAGCTTTACCTCTAAAGTTTGTAAACCAAACCTTAGTGAAATCATCTCCTTCCCCCATTACGATGTACACCCCTAAGAGAAGAAGGCAAGATCCTCCTATTCAGTTTGTTACTAAGTCAAAAGAAGACAGAAGGGTATTTTTCTCCACCCTTAATTTACCAGAAATGCTTGATTTATTCTCCCGTGCAGACTGGGAGAGGAGTTTCACCTGTCAGACTAGTTTCTCGTGGCTCACCGCGGGCCGGGTGCTGCTCCGTTTCCCTCCCCACTGCCTTTCACTTACGAGGAGCTTGCCGAGCTGCAGTGTGCTGCCTCCAGAGCCAGCCTGGCAATCCAAAAATCAGTACCTGGGACCATCAGCACGGTCTTGTCACCCATACATCCGTTTTGGCAACCATGGTGCCGCTTATGCCTGTTTGCTTCTCTGTTATCTGTTTTACAAATCAGATTAGTTGCTGTGCAGGCATATAATGAGAACTTGTCTGTGCCAAACGGCGAGAAGAAATTCAGCTTTTGTGTGAGATGTTTAGTTTTATTGATATAACCTCCCAACAGAATTCTTTCACCACTGGCACCTCATGTGGCACTTAGATTTTCATCATGAGTGGGAAAAGGAAGCTTTCAGCAAGTCCTGCCTATTCATTTGATATTCATTTGATAGATTTGTGCAACCCAAGACAATTTTGCGATGCAGTGAAAACTACAGACCCCACTTTTGTGTCCTTACTTGCATAATCCTATGAAATCATTTGATGTTTGATTCAGAAATTATGTATGTCTGTGTGTGCTGATTAATGTTTATGAATAGTCCAGGAGTACTAATTCTTCCATCCCTAGACAAGTAGATAGTGGCTGTGAAGGACCAGCAGGAAATTCTGCATGGGCAAAATTTGACCTAGAAATAATACTTTTGGACTAATGGATAACATAAGCAATATGAAACTTTATTAGCAGCGACACTGTTAAATCAGATGACAGATTGTACCGCCTTATTAACAGTGATGCCTCACTGAGATTAATGGAAGTGCTTCTCAGGAACTCGCTTGGCTCTGTGTTTCAGGAGCTCTCCTTTCCAGGAAAAAATCTCTACCCTTCCCTTTGTGCAAAGCTGAGCAAGTGACTGAACGCAGTGGCCTCCTGGCCCAGCCCCAGCCGTGCAGCAAACCCCTGATGGAGACCAAAATCTGCATTTTGTACCAGAAGGGCTAGAGAAACCAAGGGGCAAGTCTTGCCATGGCAATTTACAAAGCTGTTACCACCTAGTTGTTTGCTCTCCTCCTGGCATGGAGGAAGAGTTCGTAAAAGGGACTGAGAGCTGTGAAAAGTCTGATTTAGCCTCCCTGCCAGCCAAGTCGTGGTGCTCACGCTTCCTTCTGCTGCCTGTGGTGGAGGTGGTTGCCTGTTCAGCTGGGGAGGTGACTTAAAAACCACAGCGGCAGCAGCCAGCAGATCTCAGTCCTACCGTAAAAAGATGTTGATGCCGGGTATAGTTTATTTGTCTAAACCAGTGGTTTGCTTTGGCGTACCTATGCTAATCACTTTTGTTGAGGGCTGGAACCATTTGAAATCCCATTGTAAACAATATCTTAGATTAGAAGACAGACACTTTAATAGAACTTAATTCATGACTGATTCGTGCTATACAAGGCAACACCACATTCATCTTATGGAAGCATGCCTGACAATCTCTTCACTCATGTAAAATAACCCCTGCTTGCAAAAGTTTGGTTTGAGTAGATAAGGTTATGGCTTAGGGCTGCGGGAAAGAGGAAGACAGCTCGCCAGGTTATCACGAGCAGTCTAGCCACTGTGACCTTGATTTAGAGCCAACTAAATTGTTCCACGTGCAGCTTCGAGCCCTGGCTTTGCCGGAGCGTGGTGCGGTGCTGTCCTGGGCCACGCTGGGCAGGGTCCCTGCGCAGGGGCCCAGAGGTGAGGGCACCCCCGGGTTGCAGCCTCACTCAGCCTGCGCCATGTCCCTTGCAGAGGGCTCTTTCAGCTTCTACAGGATAAATATCAAGCGTGTTGAAACCGCCACGTCCTCGGCTATCTGCTTATTGGGGGGAATGTGTTGAGATGATGGCAACTCAACCACCACGTCCTGGCACTGTTAAACCGCGGCCGCCCCTCCCGGGGCTCCGGGCAGAGCTGGAGGTGCAGCCCCGGCCCTCGGGGAGCCCCCTCGGCCCCGACATCGCTGCTGCCCCTGGTGTTCTTCTGCAAGCCCAGCTCAGCCAGGCTGCGGACCCCGCCCGGCGCTTCCACCCCGAGCCCCCAGCTCCCGGGGTAGACGTGGCCGCGCGGAACCGGCCTCGGCCAGCGGCCGCCGTCTCCCCTCGCCCAGGGGCTCCGCACCGCCAGGCCGCCTCCCCGCCGCCATCCTCCGCTCCCTCCCGCCATTGCCGCGGCGGGGGCGGGCCCGGCCGCTGGGGGCGGGCAGGGGCGGAGGGACGCGCGGGCCGGGCGGGCTGAGAGCCGCCGAGAAGCCGGTTAAAGCGGCCGCCCGCAACCGCCCGCCCGGCTCCCGCGCCTCACCGACGGACGGCGGCGGCCGTCGCTCCGCGCCGCGGCGGCTCGCACGCCAATGAGGGCCCGGACTCCGGCCCTCGCCGCCTCAGGAGCCGTCCGCAGCCTCCCGTCCCGACCCCCCGCCCGCAGCCCGGCCGGGGCGGGCGGCCCGGACCCATGCGGCGGCTCCAGGAGAGGTTCAGGAGGTGAGGTCGCCCCCTCCCCCGGCGAGGATCCCCATTTTCTTCGCCGCCCGCGGCCCCCTGGAGGGATGGGACCTCCCTCCCCGCTCCGCGCTCCCCTCGCTGCGGTGCGGGCGCGCTGGGGCTGGGACGACGGCGGCCGAGCTCGGGGTCGGGCTGGGCTGGGATGCGGGTATCTGAGATCTCCTCGTTCCCCGCTGCTGAGGCGCCGGTCGCCATCGCCGGTGCCGGGCGGGGGGAGCAAAGCCATGCGGCCGGGTTGTGAGGGGAGCTCTGCGTGTCTTTGATTTATTTATTTTCTTTCTTTTCCCCCCCGTTTAAATGGGTGAAGGTTCGCGCATCCGGCCGCGCTGCCTCCCCCGGCCCCGGCCGCGCCTCCCGACCTGTGGCTGCAGGGCCGGGCGGGCCCGCCGCTGCCCCGGCCGCGCTGGCTGTGCGCGGCCCCGCCGCGCCGGGCTCTTTGTTCGGGTGGCTCTCAGGGCGGGTTGAAGATGCTGCTCGTATTCACGGGGGGTGGACGGTGCGGTCGAGGTTCTTGGTAAACGTGTCAGTGTGGGTTTCAAGTACTTCACTGCTCCAAGTGCCGGGCAAGGCCAGTAACTGTTGAGTGAGGGTCTTGTCTCCCAGATAAGACCAGTTTCTGCCATGGTTTCCCTCAGCAGGCACACTGCTGTGGGGCTGCCCCGCTCTCCTTTCACCTACTTGACCAAGAAACCAAAGTCTAAGTACTAAAGGGGACATAAAATTGAAAAAGAGAAAAATATGAATGTGGTCAGCCCTGGTTTGTGTAGCAGCCCACACCTCGGCTGGTGCGCTGGCTGGTAACCTGGCCCCAAGCTCAGGTGATGGGCCGTGACTTCTGTTCCCCCCTGCTCCTCACTTAAAATTTGACCTTTCATGCTTGCCAGAAGGTTGAGGCATCTTTTGGGAGGTCAGTGGGATGCACAGATGCTTTTTTTCCATCACCTAATCTATACATGATACCACACTTGTTAGTGGATTCTTGGAGTATTGCAGATTTAATTTTATGTTTAGGGTCGTGCTGTAGGTACGTCAACCTTTACACAGCCTGTGATTTCACTGATATTTCCGAATAAGTGGTCTGCTTCAGATCTGAATTATTTCTGTGACTCAGTTGTTCAGCAATAGTAAAGGTTATGTGAACAGTTACAAACCACAAGAAGATATTTTCTAATCCAGGAAGGAAGGTTCCTAGTCTAGAGGTATATGGCTCTATTTTGAACTCAATGGACTGAATTAATAAAGAAGTATCTGCTAATTTGGTCAAAGAAGGCAGGCTTTTTATAAACCTATTTGTTTCTCTTCAAAATCTTGCCTAAATGGTCATCATGGAAATGTAGTGCTGTTTTATTTTGACCTGCTCGTGATTGTTGTGGTATTGTTTTTCCTGTTGAAAACAAAGAGCATAGATCACAATAAAATGGCTTCAGTATCTGAATATATAACCCCATTTAATGTGTGCTGCTGCTGGTTTTGTGGAGTTATCCTCACCTTGTTGCAGTTTCTCATATACCATTATTGTGGCTTACTAGGTCTAAATGGTCTCTCCTGCTGCTGGAAAGCACAAGAAAAAAAGAAGATGCAAAGGGGGTGATGTGTTTTTAAGCTGGTAAAAGGAAGTATGAGGCCTTTTGAGCTGAATAAAGGAAATGCACTTCCTGAAAAGACTAAAGAAGGCCAGATCTTTGAATCTATTGTCAGTGCTTGCTGTTTGTACTGACGTTTTACTTCATGCTTAAAGGAATAATTAATTCAGTAGATGGGAATCAAGACTAAGGCAAGATTTGAAAAGTGCTTTTCTCCGCTGCAGGTTGGGGTATAAGCTCACTGTGATACCAGACAAATGGCACACAGATAGGTGGAATCGATTTGGGATTTTATAGTTTATTTTTCTAAGTTGGGTTTGCATGCAGAGACAAAGCATGAAGAACCCACAGATTTTTCTCCTCCTTTCTCTCCCAAATACTATGATCTCTTAATTCTGGAGTCACTGTGAAACATACAGCATCTACTCCTTGGCAATGAATGGGAACTTGAGATCAGAGGTCTCTCACAAAGAATGGATTAATCTATATGTTTAAAATTTTAAATATTTGAAATGTTTCAAGATCAAAGTTCAATTAGTACAAAGGGAGGGGTAAGAGTTTCTTCTCTCTGGTTTTAAATTGTCATTTCTCAACACCCCTTTTCTGCTTAGATTGGGAATGTGCTCACCAAAGGTTGTTTGCCTGCTGTGAGATTATGAAGCTTGGACTTCCTCGGCCTCAAGTAATTCCTGAGCTTTAAGAACGTGTTTAAATTGTGAAAATGAACTGCTAGCTCAGTTTGGTGCAAAAGCATTCTGCTTGCAAGTGGGTGTTAGTCTGTTAATTTCAGAGACTTCACATTCTGATATTGAAGGAGTTAATATATTATAGATCATGGATTGTCAGTATCTTAAATGGAGAAGTATTTATACGTTCTTGTGAGATAATGCTGCAGATCCCCTCACGAAATGACTCGTCTTTCACTATTAAAGAGCATGTTAGAGATTTGTTAGAGAATCGGAAGGTTTCACTTAAAGATGTTTCCTGTAAATGGTAGTTCCTGTTCAGTGGGACCTTATCAGACTGTCGTGTGATTGATAATAACCTTACTAGTTGTATTATAAAGAGCATTTACTTCAGAGTAAACAGCCTCTGAATGCGGTACAGGGTGTTTCAGAAAGATGGACCCAATTTCAAAGCAGTGTACGATTCATATTTTGTCCATCTTTTTGTAACTCTCTGTATATGGAGTTTCCACTTTCAGGAAAGTGAGATTATATTTCACACAGTTATCTCTTTTAGAAGAGACGAACTTGACCCGCAGATAGGAGGGAAAACAATGTCCCTGTGTGGCAGAACTCACGTGGCAGAAAACAAAAGGCATTTGTTGGTGCTGGTGGTGTGGGTTCATTTATTTATTTATCTTTAAGAAAGAACAGAACAGTTTTTGCCTCTAGACTGTCAATAAGTCTGCAACCAGATTCTTTTGCCTTTATAGTGCAATGTCATACATATATATGTGTGTGTGTGTGTATACATATATGTAACTATGGGAGTTTATGACTGTTTTAACCGTGTGTCAAAACAATTTCTCCTGGTTTTGCTGAATACTTCAGCGCAGGATCCCGAAGCAGCTGTTTTCAAACTTCAGGTCTGTTTCTTAAGGCGTTAAACATGAACTGTTAAACTGAAAATTAAACAAACTCAAGGGAAGCATTGGTTGGAATTACTGCGCTATTCAGCCGCTTTTGAAATGATCCTTCCTCTGAAGTTCTTCCTGATAACGCTTGTGAATAGTATTATAAAAAGGGAAAGGGAAATAACCGAAGCTTTCTGTTCACCAGCCACGTTACTAAACATTTTGTTGTTGTTTTAAATTAAATAATCAGAATTGAAGCATTTCTTAGAGAAAAAAGAAGTTTGAGATGTTTTGTAAGCTTGAAGTTGTCTGAAACGCAATGCTTGTTGTTTTGCCAGCCCGAAGTTACCACCCGGGTGAATATTTGCATCATTCCTGTGCAGGCATGAACTAAGGGGAAAAAACCCCAACTCTTGTGTAGATAACAGGAAGGATGGCTTTGTTAATGTCTTTATGTTCTCTCTTGCTGCTAGTAACAGAGTCTTTAAATTAGTGAGAATAAGCAGCCCCAATAATAAATGGACTTTTCTGAAGTGTGTGTTCATAATTCTGTTTAAAATCTAACATTATGCCATGTTCTGTTGTGGCTGCTTTAGAAAGATCCAGTGTATTTTCTACTAAATAAATATAAGTGAAAATGGAAAAATAAATAAAAGTAATCCTCTAATGGATCACAGACAGTCCCATTAGCAAGCTACCTTCAACTGTTTATAGATTTTTAGATGATGGTAATGTCTTACATTGAAATTTGGAACAACGGAAATTATAGAGCTAATACTGTGTATAAACTTATTCCTTTGAGTTCTTTAGTTTGGGGTGTGTTTTGGGTTTTTTTTATTGCCTACTTCTTGTGAGACTTCCAAGGTACCACCATGGCCTTTGGGGAAATGTAATCATATTCTAGATGTCATCAGTGAAAGGTTTCGCGTGACGCTGAATTGATGGAGTTGAGCAAGGACAGTCTAACCCTGGTCACCCAGCTGAGCCAACAGATGCTTTTATTTTTAAATGTTTTCCTAACTTGGAAGCAGAACTGAGTAACTGAACGTTCCATCTGGAGAGGATGCTGAGATGGTCTCTAGCAGCTGTACAGACTGGGCGACAGAATAACGTTCCAAGCGTTCTGTGAGCCTGTGTACATGACTACGATGTCGTTGTCCTTGTGGAGATGAGCAAGGTGTCATTTGTCACTGATAAAAGAACTATGATTTTTAAACAATATATTAACTCCCATGTATAATTCATTTGCTAGCAACCTTTTATACATGACATCTGTGAATGAAATTTACCTTTTTCGTATGCTTTATATTAGTTGAAATTGGTTTTTGAAATTGCCACAATTTGGGGAGAGATCATGACACTAATTCTATCCATGCTGTTAACAAAAAATGGTTTGCTTGTCTGATTTAGTGAGTAGTTTCTGAAGAAAGTGTCTTCCATGCCAGAAACCTGAACTGCTTAATCAAACGGTAAGGTTCTGGTTGGGGTTTTTCTTGGTTGTTTTTCCCTGGTTTGAGATAGGCCAGTATTTTATGGGTGTCATAAAATTAGGTCTGGTTTTGTCTTCACCCGTGGGGGGTGTGTAGGCTTATATACAGGTGCCTTATATAAACCCAGCTAACAAAGCTGCTCTCAGTTCTGAACATACAGACGTGCTCTGTATTGGTTGTGAAGCTGCTCCTGGCTTGTTGGATGCATGACTAATTATCAGTGCATAATTTTATAACAGTCTGGAGGAAAACGGAATTTATTAGTGAAAGAGAATAATTTTTGCGTGCTGGTGTAACATACACGGAACCACACCTGGAGTAGTTCATAACTTTGATTTGACTGGTTGCATATAGATGTGCGCTGTCTTTTAGCAGTTTGTATACACAGACTTAAATTGTGTAACTTCACAGAAACAACTCAAGTGTTTGGGTTTCTTAGACTAGTTAAATGCAACATTTGTATTGGCAAGTTCTTCCAAAATCTTCTGAAGTTTCACCATATTTGGTTTGACTTGCATGGACCGTGTTTGCTGTGATTGTTTGTTTCTGAGGTCATGTTTGAAAATTCTTAGAGAAAAAGGTGGAATGTCTGTTTTTGTAAGCCTGTTGAAATCTTTCCTCTTTGGGGTTAACCATTGGGGTCTCCTTCATCCCTCTGTAGCTTTGCTCATAGTTACAGACAGAAGGTTGGACTAGCCTCAGAGAAAAATCGAACCATCTAGTGCTCCAAACACAAATATTACTTGCAGTAGGAACTGAAAAGTCAATGTCCAAATTGGTTTATTCTGAGGTGTTATAGAACTGAACTATTGCTGTAGTTTCAAGAACTTAAGAGTAACCCTGGGCAGCTATGATCAAGTCTATAATTCAAGAACAATTTGAGTCCATATTATGTAATTTAAATAGGAAATATTTCATTCTTCACCTGACCAAGCCGTTGGAAAAGAGCAGATCTGACTTCTGTATACAAGGTGTGGATAAAAAGATAACCGTCCACTGGCACAGGCAGTCACGGGAATTTATTGAACATGTATTTCTGTTAAGAGAACTTGTCTGGGAGAACTTGCAATTTAAGTAACAGTTACTTTTAACCTATCTGTACTTATAGTTTTTAACACTACTAGGTTGGATGTATTCCTTTGTGGCACTTTAAAGAGATTGTTTATTAACTTTCCTTAAAATACCTCTTTATTATTCAACAGGTTCATGAACCACCCAGCGCCAGCGAACAGCCGCTACAAACCCACTTGTTATGAACATGCTGCAAACTGTTACACACATGCAGTAAGTACATTTCCTTTTTTTTTTTTTAAAAAAAAAGAGGTGTTTTGGTAAATGTTTGTGCATTTGGCTGGCAAAATGTTTATCTTTGTCTGAATATATTCCTATTTACAGCCTCTCTGGTTTTCTTATATAAGCTTCAGCTATCACAGCCCAGAAAATGTAATGTTAATTAGGTGGCTGGTAATCACTAGTCCCTGTTCTGAATCTCTAGGATCTCCAGATTCCTTTTCACCCGAGTGAGTTACATGTCTTCGATGCTTTTCCTCTCTCCCAGTCAAAAGATGGCTATGGTAAAATAGATATAGTGCTGTACTAGTTAGTCTTCAAGGCAGTTTCCCAGTACTGTGCTCATATGGTATTGTGCAAATCATATAGTGGGTGTATATGAAAGATTTATTCATGTTAGAAGTGGAAGGCTTCATAAGACTGTGGGTATTAGCTAGAAGAGCAGGAATAGCTTGGTTCTGATACTGAGTATCTGTGGATTAATTCTTTGAGAAATCTGCTATTTTGAAAGAGGCACTAATAATGCAGACAGCCCTACTAAAACTCCCAGTCTGTCCTTCCTTCTGTAGTGTACAGATCCGTACTAGATTTGAATATACAGTATATGCAAAATAAGTAAAGCAGTCTTTTTTTTTTTTTTAATAATTGGGAAGTTTAATTTGCTGTCTGGCACTTTGAAAAGGACTTAAAAATGTGTTTGTTGTTTTTTTAAGATAGCATTTGCCCTCTTATAAAAGCAGCCTGTGCCTCTCCTCAGCCCCTTGTTTAACTCCAAACATCTGAAGTATGTTTGACTTTGTCCTCAGTCTCTTATCTCCAGTGTGTCTGAGTGAGCTCCAGGTACAAGTGATCAAGGTGGTGCACAGAACCCTTCAGTTCTGGAAAGAGCTCTGTTCTTCAAAATCCTTCTTGTCTGTTTTATAAATACCCAGCGCACAGCTCAATGTTGCTGGTAAAACCAGAATCACTGTGGTTTCCATATAGAAAAGCTGAAGGGATGTGTTTTTAAGCTGGGGTCTCATATACACCATTAGGTAAATAAGTGCTTATTTGTCTAGAGAATGAAGCAACTGTTAGTTAGCACAAATATGTAGTTTATCTCATAATCCTTGTACAAATCCTGTTTACTCTGGCCACGAAGTCAGATTTCAAAATATCTGGCAGAAGTTGCCGTACTCCTTAGCAATTCTGGCCTTCGTCTGCTTGAAAACAGGCGTGTGGCATTGCTGCCTGTCAGCTGTGGGTTCCGGCCAAGGTGTTTATCAGTATTTTCTGGTATGTTGCTGTTTGCTGATGAAGCTACTTATTTCTGAGCTATGTGCTAAAACCTACCATGAACTGCTAACAACTTGGGAATATCCAATGTTAACATACATTGTGGAAGAAGATAAAGTGTAGTGTAATAGAGGGATTGTCACTCCTTAATTGAAACTATATATAATAAATAACTTTTGATCAGAATTAAAAACCTTGGAATAGGAATCCATTGTGGGAAAGCACGGTGGATTATACAGAAAAAGCTGGGGGGGATTCTTGCTTTTCCTTTATGTTACACCTTATGTTGTACTAAAATGATAGAAGGTCAAGTGGTTGAGTCTTTACTGCTGGATTACAGTCTGACTTTTCAGTTAGACATTTATCTGATTTCTACAAAGCAGAGTTTAGCAATGGTTCTCCATATTTTTTTTTTCAAAGCTTTATTCATAATTCAGAAAGTATTCAGCTTGTGTTTTACAAGCATGGCTGTATTGTAGATATCCTATCTGGTTTTTGACTTAAAAATACACAGTAGTCTGCTTAGGCAGATGGGAAAGTAAATAAATAAACCAAACACCACCAAAACAATAAATGGGGTTACAGAGTCCCCCACACAATGTTTTGTTACAATACCTGAAAGCCAACTTTGGGCAGCATAGTAAGATATCTTCAAATTTCTAACGAGCAAGGCTATGTCTTGATCTTTTTAGCTTTAAATGGTATTGAGTTTAGGCGCTGGGAGACAGGAAGAGCAGCTGAGCCGTTAAGTACAGTGACAGAAAAGACTGTCTGTGTTTAGAACAGGAATGAAACAGTGCATGAGAAAAGCAGGAGGCACGAGAATTTGAGTTGTAAGGTGAGCTAAATATAAGGCAGAGGTAGAGATTGTAGCATCGTGAAACTTTCTGGTGTACATAAAGTTAATCAGAGAAAAGAGATGCTCTGTTGCATTAAAACCTCAGAATTTAGGCATGGTTTGCTTTCTCCTCCTCTAAAAGTTTCTTCCAACTGCCTTAAAAGGAGGAACTATTCCTAAAATAAGTTACAGTCTCTCTATTCCAGACTTGGGTTGTGCGGCGCATGGAAAAAAGAAGTATAAATATTTTACCAATGAGGCTCGGAGCATTTACCAGGCCATTTGAGCATGGAAGAAGGGGTCATCAAAATTTCAGAAGGGCTCTTAGGATGAAAACGTTTCCATTCTACCTGACCGACACTGGCGCTTTCTCCGCTCTGTGTGCGGCGCAGCCCGAGCTGGAGCCCATCGCTGCACCTGCTTGTGTCCCTGTGCCAGGACAGAGCCGCGGAGCAGGGACACGGGCCTTCGTGTTCCTTCTAACTGCCACGTGTCCTTTTGGCAGCTTTGTTGCTTTTTCCATTGTCTTCCTTTCCACAGAGGAAGCGTAGGGACCGTTTTTATGCTGCTTGTGCTTCCCTCTCTGTGAGCTCACGACAATAAGGCCGTGCTTGGCTGCGGCGGCTCGTGCATCAAAGGTTGTTGTTGCTGACTACGTGACCTGCGTCGCCTGGTGTGCAAAGAAAACAACTTAATTTGGCATGAACGTTATACACAGAAGCGGATTTTTAAACCAACCTATGGGAAGGGTTTTCTACAGATAAAATACCAATGTACCAGGATCCTAAGCAACTCCAGATAGATGGGAGATCCCAGATCCTTTGCTAGGAACCAGAGTGGGATTCCCTGCAGTGTGCCTGGGGTCACAGCATCTTTCTTTGTCCCTTATGGTGTTTTGCAGTGGCTGTAAAGCGGGGCTTGTGGTGTTCTCCTCTTCAAGATTCCTGCCTATAGCTGTAAATAAACACATTTTAATCCTTTGTCTTCCTCCTTATTGCAAAGGAGTTTGTAGCTTCATGCTCTCAATTTGTTCCGGCATTTCTTTAGAAAACTTGGTGAAGCTGTTGCCTGCTTTCCTCTTCTGTAAATCTCTCTACAAACCCCATTTGTAATTTTTAGTGCCGTCATTAATACTTGCTAAATCACTAAATCGGAGTGTCACGCTTCTCGGTTTGTTCACAGTACCTTAAGTTGCTGCGTTTGAGGATATTTATTTGGAAGAGTTGCACTTCATGAGGAAATAAGCAAAGTTTTTTGTGGCTTGAAGGTAGTTTTTTAAATAGGAAGGCTGGCTCCTTGGAAGTGCTCTGTCCTTGCTATAAAATGACACGGCACAATCACACTCATTCTATTAGTTCTGATTCTTTGTCTACTGTTTTGGTAAATACCCCTCCTTTGAAAGGACTGATTGATTTCTTCTCCATTCCAAAGATTAAAATGCAGTTGTTGAGCTAGACATTTTTTAAAATGAACATGGGAAAATCTGCCTCCTTTTGTTGACTAAAGTGTTATATTTCTTTCGTAAGATGGATGATATAATGAAGTCCGTTGTGTTGTATGTTATCTGCCATGGCATTAGTATCTAAAGAACTTTTATCCAGTTGGCTTGGAACAGCAGGCTATCATTTCTGGATTTTGTCCTTCATCTAGCTATTTTTGGTCAGAAAAAGAGTAATAAAACATCTCTTGTTTAGTCTAACTGTTCCCATGATGCGTATCAGGCACAGAGGGAAAGTGTTTCCAAATAGAATACTTAGAAAAAACAATAAATCCTTCTCAAGTTAATATAGTGCTGTTCCCTGTGAGAAGTAGAACTGTTCTTCAGAGCCAGGACAAGGCAGAAAAGAGATTAATTCAGGTCTTCTTAATCCACGCACTCATTTGTAGCTGTATTCTTCATTCTGAAGGTGCAAAGAAAGAGGTGATAAGAAAATTGCTTATTTGTTTTAACCATATTACTTTATATACAATAATTACTGGAGAAAGTGATTGACATCAGATTCCATTGGCCCATCTGAGCATTGCACATCATAGCTTAAGACTAGTAAACAGCTGGGATATCTGTGTAAGAAAGGCGAGTTTTTCTGGGTAATACCTTAATCTAGTTTCCAAAGAGATCTCTCTTCCTATCAAATGGTCTCAATCAGAACCTCTGCTCTTACATGGTGTACAGAGTGTTTACCTGCCCTCCTGTTGCTTAAGGACTTAACAATGGCCTTTTGTTTTGTAGCTCCTCATTGTTCCCGCCATCGTGGGCAGTGCCCTTCTCCACCGGCTCTCTGACGATCGATGGGAGAAGATAACGGCGTGGATGTACGGCATGGGGCTCTGCGCGCTCTTCATTGTCTCCACAGTATTTCATATAGTTTCGTGGAAAAAAAGTCACCTAAGGTATCACTATAGCTCTTGTATGAGATTTTATTTCAATGTTCTGTGATGTTTTCCTATTGTGTTTCTCAACTGGTCAAAAACATGTGGAAGGCTGGAGTGGTACATGGTACCGAATCATCAAAAACCACCTTTGACTCTGTTGGAACAAATAGCGAGCCTTTCTGCAGGGAAAATATGTTGGTTTTTTTCTAGTCCCCGGTGGCTTTTAGTCCAAAGTGTGTAGGAAACTGAGGTCATCTTTCCAAAATCTGACTTGGTGACTTGTTCTCTCTCACTAGGACAATGGAGCATTGCTTTCACATGTGTGACAGAATGATGATCTATGTCTTTATTGCGGCATCGTATGCACCATGGTAAGAAATCTGAAACGCAGCTTCAGAATCAGAGCTTTTTTCCATGTAAACATTTTATCATTGCAGCTTTCCAAAACCTGCAGGTATCTTCTCAGAGGCAATTGACCACATTCTGCACTGTGCAGCGCAACATAATGTAACCTCCTGGGATTTGCTGAGCAGAAAGCGATAATAGAAAACAGCAGAAAGTAGTTTATTTATATTCCATATACACCAGTTTATTCTTCCCTCACATCAGTGCAAAGCATCCAAGCATCTTTTCCCCCATCATGCCTAAGTTATAGCTCTGAAAATGTATTTTATCAAGCCCCGCTACTGTTGTGGCAGTACGGTCCATTCACTGAGCGCTTTTGTCTTGTGAAACCTTTGTACCACCAGGTTAAATCTGCGTGAGCTGGGACCTCTGGCATCTCACATGCGTTGGTTCATCTGGCTGATGGCGGCTGGAGGAACCATTTATGTATTTCTCTACCACGAAAAGTAAGAATTATTATTTGCATTTGACTTCAAACTGAAATTAAAAGGTGGGGGCTTTCTTGCATTCTGAGTGTTCCTATCCAGCCTTTCACACGTTGAAATAAGAGCTTTGAAACAGTGGGAATATGTGATGAGAATGACACAAACTTACATCTTGTCAGAAGGTGATTGTATTCATGCTGTCATAACGTGTCTTTAGGCTATTTTATTGTCTTTTCATAAGGAAGAGGGAAAAGTTTAAAAAGCTTTAACTTTTGCTGCAAGCAAGTAGGGGTGAAAGTGGGTAAGGTAAGAAGCCAGTTGAAATGATGGCTCTTTTGCCCTAATTTAATTGTAGCGTCGTGTATAGATTAAACTGCAACATTAAATTGGTTCTCTATACTGATGTGTGTTGACTCCTGCTGCCTTCTTGTTTTTGTTGTGACATGTGAGCCCTTGAGTTCCAGGTCTGAATTCTTGAGTCTGTTTTCATTACTTATCTCCAGTGTGTTTTATTTTGGAGATGAGCTATTGGGGTTCTTGTCAGATAAGAAAATACAACTTGTCTCAGTGTTTTATTCTCACTAGTACTTAATACAAACGAAGGCATCTAGGCAGTGTTTACAGAAGGTATTGCTTGCAACTGTGGCGTGCAAAGATAAATGCTACCTTTATTTTTGTTGTAAAACATTAGTTGTCTATCTGCATAGAGAGCTTTTTGAATAGTTTAATGGACCCATGCTAACATGAAATTTAAAATATTTACTGTTGAAAGAAATGTTCATTCTCTTGTACACCTTAAATGACTCAAATTGTTCCTTTTTAGGTATAAGATTGTTGAGCTCTTTTTCTATTTAGCAATGGGATTTTCTCCTGCTCTGGTGGTGACATCCATGGTAAGGAATGTGACTATTAACATTACAAACACAAACTCCCCTTTTAGAACGAGCCTAAGTTCCAGTGCAATGTTCTTTCTTCTGCAAAGATGTTAATTTTAGTCCACCATAATTTTAAATATTCTCTGCAGAAGAACCATATATAGTCGGTTATATCTTGGGTTTATAGTTTATATTCAATAAAATGCTACCTTGTTTTTGTTGAATCTGGGACATCTACATTTTGCGAAAGAAGCTTTTTATTTAGGAAAGTGGAATGGACTCCTGATAACATGTTGTCCTTTGTTCTGGTGTATGTTAGAGCTGTCTGGAAAATTGAATTGATTGATTCTGTGGTCTGGACCTAGATGGGGGAAGTAAATTGACTCTTGCCTCTTCCAAAATTACCTAGGGGCAACAAAGCTAGAAGATTTTGTCTCTTACTAGAGGTTTCTTTTATCAGTGAAGCAGGGGAAAATTGAAAAGTTGATGAGTAGTTGAACTGTATTAAACTGGTGCACTTGATCTCTCAGCACTTGGCACTTTTTTTCTTAAAAAAAAGGTTTCTTGGTGCATCTATAAAGCATCCTGCTCTATCTTGTCCACCTCAAACCTATGACATTTATTTATACTTAGGCATTTGAAATAACTTTGAATAACCCTCTCTGCTGCCAATACAAATCTGCCGCCTGTACAAGGTGATGCCAGTTACAGCACTTGACTGTTGGATGGGAATGTACCAACCCCTTGCTGGGTGAATGTACCAACCCCTTGCTGGGTGAATGTACCAACCCCTTGCTGGGCGCTTCCTCCAGCTTGCAGCATTAAACTCACACTTACACACAGTGATGCGGTTTGGTTTGGTTTGTTTTCCTCTGCGTTTGTCTCCTCCGTTCATGAGCATGAAGCAAAACACGAGAAATTCTTGAGCCATCACTTCCATAGTGCTGTTGAGACATATAAATATATTATTACCTATTTCACAAGGTGTTATATAAATATATAGGGATTGTCACTTGTCCATCTGTCATATCCAGGATGTTCTGAGTTGCGACGGAAAGGGCTTTGTGTGTAACACCCTTTCCCTGCTTTACACCCCAACCCTGATCTTCCCTTATGATTTGGCAGAGCAACACGGACGGACTTCAGGAGGTGGCCTGGGGCGGCCTGATCTACTGTCTGGGGGTGGTTTTCTTCAAGAGCGACGGCGTCATCCCCTTCGCCCACGCCATCTGGCACCTCTTCGTGGCCACCGCGGCCGCCGTGCATTACTACGCCATCTGGAAGTACCTGTACAGGAGTCCTGCAGACATAATCCGTCACTTGTGAGATATATAGTGAGATATATAGATTATATAAAAGATAATCTGCACTTGGCCTCTGTAACAGTATTATTTGACTTAAGGAATTCGGGGAAATCGGAAAATTGCACAAAAACAAACCCTGCACTGACTTTGGTAGTTCTCTGAACATGGTTACTGTGAACTGATGTGTGTGTCCGCAACTGCCCGTCGTATGGCAAGTGCTGTAAATAACCAAGATACTGTACTGCAGTACCGAGAGTCCATTCCATGTTGGTAGAACTGGCGACCTGATGTTTACAAACAAATTTTGTATTCTAGGTTAATTTTACAATTTTTAACTACGTGAATTTTTCTAAATTAGTGATCCAAATGGTGAAGTCAGTGCAATAGTGAAAATGTAACTCTTGGGTTGAAATTGGTTTCTATCACCTTTCCACTAGCCGTTTATTAAACATGAGTCGCAAATAATCTACTTTTACCACCCATTATCTTGGTGTAATGTGACTTTTCTATAAGACTTTGGTGTTTTTTGTAAACTTTAAGAGTACATTTATTGAACTGAAAACACGCAACTGTCATCTATGCAGTTACTCCTGTTGCAAAATCTTGCAAGAAATGGTTACATTCCACATACTGTACTGACAAGCAAACATTGTACCTCTTCAAAGGTTGTATTACAGTGTAATTGTAATAACCACTTTTACTGACTAAAACCTAAATGTGATTCTGCTGAGTTTTAACGTGATAGCATTCTGCTCATCTCTAGTACCACTTAAAACAGCACCTTGATTTGTCTTTGATTGGAATGAAGTGCTTTAAAAGAAATAGTTAACGTGAGTTTCTCCTCAATATTCCCAGTTTAGTTGGTGCAACAGCTGGGGAAAAGCTGATTTATCCCGGGTTGCAGGATGATGGGAGGTGGGCAGGATGATGGGAGCTGGGCAGCCGGTACCCAAACCCATCAGCCGCTTCTCCAGGGTATGTACATGGATATTGGTGCTGTTATATTCCAGCTTGGATTCTCAAAGGGATTTAAATCAGCCGACAGAACCAGTTCCCACCAGCTCTCGCTGGGCCGGTTCTGTTGGGAAATCCTGGTCAGAGCGATTTCCGGCTGCGTTGGTCGCTGGTTCCTCCCGAGCGCAGCGTTCCAGGGAGCTTGAAGAACCCGTCGCTCTGGGGCCTGACACAGTGAAACTGGTCTTTATTTTCTTGATAAACCCAAACGTGGTAGCAAGTGGTGACTGTAGAACACGTGCGTTAAATGACCAGATGTAGAAGAGTCATTGTAACACTGTTTGTCCAATCATTGTAATTCTCCCACTATATAACGAATGTCTTATATTAAGATTGACTTTATCCTTTTTCTAATTTACTCAGTTTTTCATGTCAGTATTTAAAAACAAAACCGAAACGTGTTGCCTTTTTCAGATTTTGTTCTGGATATTGCCTGTCTGCAGACAATAAGTACCAAGATAGGGAGGTTTTTCAAGGTACCGTTTAATATTGCACCTAGATTTGGCAGCGGTTTGCGTATTTTAGAATATATACGTTTGTCTACAGAATTTACAAGAGGGACAAACTTTAAATTCAAGGCGTTGAGGAAGAATTGCTGTGTGGTGTGAAGTGATGGGAGAAATGGCACCACTGCAGCAGCTGTGAACTGCCCCAAAGGGAACAGCTGGACGGGTCGTTCTTTACAACAGTCTCACACATCTGGATGCCTCAGTTTTTTAACATTGTGTCTATTTTAATATTTTCCACTTTTTGTGAGTTCATATCTTTTGTTTAAATGCAGTACTGTTAAAACCACTAAAATACATAGAAAAGGTTTTCTGTAGTCAAAAGTGAAACTATTGCTTGACTATGTTTTAATTTTAAGTTAATTTTTCATGGCATTGCTTTTTGGAGTGTTTGAAATGGTTTTTAAAAAATTTCAATTCGCCAAAACTCTTTTGAATTACTGTATTCTAGTCGATATGATATTGAATGTACTAGACCTAACAATAAACATTTTGTGCAATTTGGAAGCTGTTGTGTTCTTGGTGGTTGGGTTTTCTTTCCCCTCCAGCCCTTCTGCAGGAAAGCTGAACTAAAAATGTGTTTGTGTCTGGAAAAACAAGTATGTCAATTAGCCTTTTTGTTTCCCCTCTCTCTATTTGCAGCTCTGGGGCTGGTTCCTCCCAGGAATAACAGAATCCCAGAATGTCAGGGATTGGAAGGGACGTCGAAAGCTCATCCAGTGCAATCCCCCCATGGAGCAGGAACACCCAGATGAGGTTACACAGGAAGGTGTCCAGGCGGGTTGGAATGTCTGCACAGAAGGAGACTCCACAACCCCCCTGGGCAGCCTGGGCCAGGCTCTGCCACCCTCACCATGAAGAAGTTTCTTCTCAAATTTAAGTGGAACCTCTGGTGTTCCAATTTGAACCCATTACCCCTTTTCCTATCATTGGTTGTCACCGAGAAGAGCCTGGCTCCATCCTCCTGACACTCACCCTTTAGATATCTGTAAGCATTAATGAGTCACCCCTCAGTCTCCTCTTGTCCAGCTCCAGAGCCCCAGCTCCCTCAGCCTTTCCTCACACGGGAGATGCTCCACTCCCTTCAGCATCTTTGTTGCCCTGCGCTGGACTCTCTCCAGCAGTTCCCTGTCCTGCTGGAACTGAGGGGCCACAACTGGACACAATATTCCAGGTCAGGGAGGTTCTCCTGCCCCTACTGACCACCCCCTTCTAACCCTCCCCAGGATGCCATTGGCCTTCCTGGCCACAAGGGCCCAGTGCTGGCTCATGGTCACCCTGCTGGCCACGAGGACAGCAGTGCTTTTGCTAGTAATGGTTGTTGCAGTAGCAGGGATGGGATTTCTGAAGCAAATATTTTTAAAGCACTTGCTTCTGTATTTTCAGTGCTTCCAGGTTTTAGAAGCGCAACAGGTACACCAAGTGTAACTGAAGTGATAACATGTTTTAATTTTGTTGATGGATCTTTCCAGAGGATGTCAAGGATGCAACAGGTACTTTGAATACCGTATAATTTCAGGTCATATTTTTCTAGCACAATATTGTGTGCACTAAAAAATAATTCAGTTATCTGATGGGCATTCATTTAAGGAGTGCGCAGTTTCTTTGTATTCTTTAATCTGACGCTCAGGACTCTGCCGCTGGTTTGGAAACCTCTTTGAGTCACCTATACGATTATTTAGGTCGGGTGTACGTGGCCCCACGCTGTCCCTGCAGGCTGAGCCGTCACAGCTGCATCACGTGCTTGACTAAGCCTTTTCCCCATGCTTTGCTATTTTTAAAAGAATGCAGGATGTTGGTCTCTGCTTGCTAATTGCTTTCCCTATCAATAGGTGTCATAAGATTAAAGCTAAAAATAGGTACCAAGAGAATGAGTGGGCTGGGCAGGGGGGTGTGTGAACAGCTCTGTGGGTCGCTCAGCGAGAGGCTGCGTCCTGCTGCCTCAAAGTGTTTCATTCATCATGTGGCTGAATAAATTCTCTAAGCACTGTCATAGTCTGGAAAGGGAATGTGCTTTAAGCACCTGAAACGTTCGCTGGTGGCAGTTTGGAAATGTTTGGATGCTTTAATTTGGTGTTAAAGCAGCGCTGGGAGGACCAGTGATGGGATGTGCTGGAGGCTGCGCATCCCCAGGCTGCTCAGGGCTGGATTTGCGCTTTGCAGCCTGGCTTGAAAATTCAGAGCAAAGAAGAAGCTGGAGGTGAAGCACCCGAGAGCATCTGTGCTGTGGACAGGCTGAACTAATGGAGCAGTTCAGTCTTACGGGCCCAATCTCTAGGGAAAGCAGGGGTTTCATTAAAGAAGAGCTTTCCGATTCCTGTTTGGGTGGTGGTTTGTGGTGAGCTGGTGTTTTGTGGTGAGCTGCGGGTCTGCTTGCTGGCTGGTTCTCACCAGGCACCTCCTGTTGGTGCTGGGAGTGGTCAGGGTGGCAAACACTCATTCCCTTTGCAGAACCAGGGCACTGGTTACTAAGGATAAGCCGGGGACCCAAAATCCTCTTGCAGAAGGCCGGCAGTGGAGCCAGCACCGGTTTTATAACCAAAGTTACATCATGGACTCCAATGAAGCGAGCAGCTCTCCGAAGGATCTGCTCGGGTGTCTCTTGCTCGGCAGCACGAGCCCTGCCAGCCGTAGCTTTGTGCGCCCAAATCCTTTAGGTGCCTTCCAAAATATCCCTTAAATTTTCACACAGGTGAAAAGCCCTTAGTAGAGAACTACTGAGTCAGTGGTTTGAGCTCCGGCAGACGTCTCCTGGCTTTCTGGTATGTTGTGTTTCCTCCCAGGAGTGCTCAGAGGTGTACGGGCAGCAACCAGCCAGTTTGTGGTTCCTTGGCATGATCGGCCAGAGACCGAGTCTGGTCTCCAGCAGGAGGTTCAGAGCAGAGCACAGGATGCTTGGAGGGAGAGCTGTTGTTATTCAGGATGTGGAAACAGCGAAACCCAACACACAACATCTACAGAACTTCAGGAGCCTGCGGTGTGTTCGGCTTCAAACAGCGATGAGTTAGCAGCATCGTAAATGCCAAAGGGTTGAACATCATTGCTGTGGGGAGTCAACCAGCTTTCAAATTAAAAACCCTGCACTTAGGAAGCTATGGATTAGTTTAGGAAGGGAATATGGAGTTTGTGGTTTTTTTTAAATGTGTATCTTCATATGTGAACATCTGAGTGAATGAAAATGGCTTTTGTCTTGCAGCTGACGGTGGTGCTGAGCAGCTTAATCAGCCTTCTGCTAAATCACTGCACAGAAAGCTCGAAGGAAGGGACTCGAGATATTTTTAGCCCGTCCTGTGCCCGCAGGCGGGATGAACTCTGCCTGTCATTCCTGACGTGCCTGTCTGACCTGTTCTAAAAAGCCTCTGACAACGGGGATTTCACAATCCTCCCAGGCAGTTTATTTCAGTGTTTCACCCTCTGCCCTCTGAGGCTTTTTGCTGCTGTCCAAGCGATATTTTCTTTGCTGTAACTTCAGCCCGTTACTCCTTGTCCTGGCTGCCATGGGCTCAGCTGTTACACAGCTGGAGATGGTCACCACTTCCCTGGCTTGCTTCTCCCTTAGATTTAAACACACACAATCCCTTCAGTCCTTCTTCATGGCCACCTCATTTAACCATTAGTGGGGTGTCCCAGGATGACTTCAGAAACAATTTTCCCAGCTGATAATGTGACATAAGGACATGAGAAACTGGCCACAGTGCACAAGGAGGGAGAGGTGGGAGCAGGAGCTGTAATTCTGTGTTTCAGGAGAAGGGCAGCGAGCCCGAGGCAGGTGATACCCAGAAACCAGCGGAGAGCCCAGGGGGAAACGCAGAGACAAAATCAGCCCCTCCTGGCTGAAGGCTGCAAAAGCACAGATGTGAAACAGCAACTGAAATACGGTGGAGAAGAACGAGGCCACTTGGCCAAAGTCTTTGTTAGAAGAAATTACCTCTGGCTTGTTTCATCAGTCCCAGGTGAAACTTGACTATTGTTTGCTCCCTAATAGTGTGGCCAGTTCTCGTATTTTGGTTGAAATTGGGCCTCCTAATATGCAAAATATTTGATCATCATCCTCTTAGGGTCAAGTATTATATGTACTGCAGCGTCACAGAGGGAAAAATGCATTCAGGAGGATACGGCCAGATAGGAAGGAGGAAAAGCCGCTGCACAGCTCTTGCGTGACCTCTGCTGTCGGTGCTGCCGAGGGAGCTGGGCTCGGTGATGTTGACGGTGCGGGTACCACAGGGGGAGGATGGTGCGGGTGCCGCATGGGGAGGATGGTGCCGGTACTGCACAGGGAGGATGATGCGGGTACCACAGGATGAGGATGGTGCCAGTACCACACAGGGAGGATGATGCGGGTACCACAGGATGACGATGATGTCAGTACCGCACGGGGAGGATGGTGCGGGTACCACAGGATGAGGATGGTGCCGGTAGCGCACGGGGAGGATGATGCGGGTACCACAGGATGACGGTGATGTCAGTACCGCACGGGGAGGATGGTGCAGGTACCACAGGATGAGGATGGTGCCGGTACCGCACAGGGAGGATGATGCGGGTACCACAAGATGAGGATGGTGCTGGTACCACACAGGGAGGATGATGCGGGTACCACAGGATGAGGATAGTGCCGGTACCACACAGGGAGGATGATGCGGGTACCACAGGATGAGGATGGTGCCGGTACCACATGGGGAGGATGATGCGGGTACCACACGGGGAGGATGATGTGGGTACCGCACGGGAAGGATGGTGCTGGTAGCACAGGATGAGGATGGTGCCGGTACCCCAGTGGGTTTCCGGCAGAGCTGGAGAAATGCAGCTCTGCCCACACAGCCACGGAACGTTTCTCTCCCCATGGTTATTTATATGTACATGTGTGTATGCTAATGACTAATTCTATATGGAAATTTTCTGTCATACATCACTGTATATTAAAAATACAGCTCTCTCTGTTGTATTATCTGTTGTATACATTACATAAAATAATAAACAGCTGCTAAATCTACACCTCATCTAAGAACACATAAGCACATGGGGCACGTGTATCGTATTACAGTGATCTGGGCTGATTGTGGGACTTGGTACCTGACAAACTTTGGTTCCTGTCACCCGAGGCGGGGTGAGGGCACTGATGGATGTGTATAGCCCCAGGAAAGTGGTTTACATCGTTTTCCTGTAAGCACACCTTTATATACCACTAAAATCTGTTTTGTAAATGGCAATATGATGAATTTATTAAGAATACTCTGCTAAATATGCTTTCTGAAAACATAATTATTGC
Organism: Streptopelia decaocto; assembly: GCF_964273445.1. NCBI lineage: Eukaryota > Metazoa > Chordata > Aves > Columbiformes > Columbidae > Streptopelia > Streptopelia decaocto. The sequence goes on along the minus strand of NC_138671.1, from coordinate 6,629,128 downwards.
ATTTATAGCTATTTGTCCATATAGCTACACATGCACAGGGACACTTGTGCATACATGTTTTTATAACAGATACTTTGTGTGTAACACAGAGTTATATTAAACACAGAACTTTATGGTAATAAAACACCTAATTATGATACATAAATATAAACCTAGATTACTACGTTCTGCTAAACATGCTGTCTGAAAATATAACTGAATTTATACCTGGATCTACAATGGTGTATGTGTACATATACACACCATGCACAGATTGGGGTGTGTATGATGACAAATCTCTCTGTGCATAGTATACAGAATATGTCAAAACCAGACATTGATAGCAACAAAATCTATCTATATATTACAAGCCTATATTAGTAAATAGTGACAAATACACTATGTGAAATATAATTATTACATTTGTATCTATATGTAGATATACAGAGAGGGACTGAGCAGGACAGGCAGGGGATCTGACAGGCGGGTTTGAATGTCTCCAAAGTAGGAGACTCCACAACCCCCCTGGGCAGCCTGGGCCAGTGTCTGTCACCCTCACTGGGAAGAAGTTTCTTCTCAAATTTAAGTGGAACCTTTTGTGTTCCAACTTGAACCCATTACCCCTTGTCCTATCATTGGTTGTCACCGAGAAGAGCCTGGCTCCATCCTCCTGACACTCCCCCTTTAGATATCTGTGAACATTAATGAAGTCCCCCCTCAGTCTCCTCTTGTCCAGCTCCAGAGCCCCAGCTCCCTCAGCCTTTCCTCACACGGGAGATGCTCCACTCCCTTCAGCATCTTTGTTGCCCTGCACTGGACTCTCTCCAGCAGCTCCCTGTCCTGCTGGAACTGAGGGGCCACAACTGGACACAATATTCCAGATGTGGTCTCACCAGGGCAGAGTAGAAGGGCCATAGGATTTCCCCCAGCAATTGCCTGAAAAGGCCCAAGTTTGCCTTGCTGAAATCCAGGGTTGCAACTCTGCTTGCTATCCTGCTCCTGCCACATGAGACCCTGAACTCCACCATCTCATGGTCGCTGCAACCAAGCCAGCGCTTCAACCAGCCCCTCCTCATTAGTGAGGATGAGGTCCAGCAGTGCGCCTCTTCTAGTCGGCTCCTGCACCTTTTGCATCACAAAGTTATCGTCAAGGCACTGGAGGAACCTCCTGGACTGTGACCGGCCGAGTCGTCCTTCCAACAAACAGCAGGGAAGTTCAAGTCCCGCACCGCAACCAGGGCCAAAAAAACCCCTCTGCCCAAGCCCTGACACACCAAAGCAAGCACACAGATGAGAGAAGAAAAATTTAAAAGTTTATTAAACATTAAGAATAACAGACAAAAAATAAAATAAAAATTGGGCCAAACAGCACGCAGGATGCAATCCATTTCATCTCATACAGCTTGATCTTATGTGTTAAACTTGTATTTAAACAGATGCTGTCTTGTGGTGTTGCCAGAAATACAATGGTTGATCACTTGTTAGTTTTAATACTTTTTTTTTTTAATTTCCACTTTCACATAAAAAAGTCAAGAAAATAAAAATAATCTGCACATCTCTAGTGTAAATTACATGCAAAAATAGATTTAAAGCAGTGAGTGGGGTTATTTCAAACCCGCAGAGGCCAGAGATTCACACGTCAGGTCCCCCTCTCATGTCGAATCTCTCGCGTCTGTGGATTCAAGTCAGAACTTTATTTCCATGGTGCCAAGTTTAGCGCCTTTAGCACCACTCAGTAACAAAAATAATCCCCCCCGCCTCCTCTGCCCTGGGCTTTCCCACGGAGAGCCCCGCGCTGCTCGTGCTCACAAATACATGGCAAATTCAATCCATTTGTAGAGGGCATTCTTTTGTAAAAAGAAAGAAGTCACTAAGTTTCAGCAAAAAACAAAAAGACAAGCATTTTACCAATGCTTACGGTTTAATAGAGGTCAGTGAATTATTTAGACATACTATTAATTATTCTGCAAATATAGATATTTCTGGTTTTATAAAATTACAATTTCATATACCTACAAGCTCCTTCATGAGCAAGAAAGCCACCAGAGGTGTGCTGAGCCCAGCTATGCTGCCCTTGGGAACCGAAAATGAGCTAAACTTTCTTTTATTTATTTTTGATTGTTATTTGGGGGCACATAACCAGGTTTTTTCCCAAGTTTTAGACCACATATTTTGTCCTTGTATTTTTTTTCCAGGTCCCATGGTCAGCGCTGGGAGCCCAAGTCCCACCGGTTCCCCAGCAGCCCCAGTTCACCCAGCGCATCCCAGTCCTGGGGCTGCTGGAAACCCCCATGTTCCTCTGTGACCTTAATTAATAAATCTCTGATATCCAGCCTACAAAACCTACCGTCTCCCTATCTTCCCTGCCCAAAAGAAATTAAAGAATTATCTGTAAGTTTTTGTTTTTCCAAGCTGCCTTTTACATTTTAAAGAGAGATTTGCGGTGATGTTGCAACTCACCAGCGGATCCGACCAACCTCATGCACCCCATTCCTCCTGGTCAGGAATAATCACCATGATTACAACCTGTTGCAATTCCCTGTGTTGCCGCTAAAAGTGTGTCCTCAGCAGCAGCTGGTTGAGCCCCGCCGGGGGAAATATACAGTTGATTTCATAGTGGTGACAGCAGATGCACCGAGTGGTGCCAAACGCCGTCAGTCTCGTTTCGCTACCCGGGCGCCCAGCGGCTCATCCTGACCTATAGGAAATAACTTACAACACGTGAAACTTTGCTGCAGCACATGGAAATTCAGTTTGCTGAGTCAATGGTCCACAGGTAAGTGCTGCACGTTAAGGGATGCGGACAAGTCAGGGATGCTTGAGGAAAAATACTGGAAAAATGCCATTGATAAGAGGGTGTTTTTAATGCTGCACAAAAGGTTGAGTCCTTTGTAACAATCTCCTGAAGCGTGAATAATGATTTAATGGAATGAACCACCTTTTTATTTGAAAATAATGTCAAAACACTTAGAAAACTGTGAGCAAGACATGTAGCACCATATTTTCCTCACATGTCAATAACCGTGTGCAGTACGTACAACTGCATACACGAACAGAGCTATTTATTAGAAACAAATCAGCTGGAACCAGACTCTAGCAGCAGCAGCAGATTAGAAATTACGATGAGGTTTTCTTTGTGTTGTGTTATATTTTTCTGCCTTTAGAAAATATTGTATTGTCCAATCAAGAGTTGACTAAAATCCACGTTGTGCTTTGTCCCTATTCAACAGTTTATTTGTTTCTGATGGAAAATAATAAAGTGTCTCTTTTTCAGTAATATGGAACATTCTAGAAAGCCATATGACTTCCATAGGAATTTAATCTCCAGCACAGAACATGCCAGCGGTAGGCTTAAAATATTAAAGATTTTTTTCTTTAAAAAACAACAACCAACAACCCACTAAGCGTTTCCTTTCTGTACAATAATGGAGAATATATATCTTTGCTATATATTTCAAATATGGAATAGCTCTTTCTTTTTGCTATATATATGTCTTTCAAAATACATTGTCAGTATTTGTACTTGAAAAATACTGTACAAAACAAACATACTATAATTATTCTGTATAAACTTTATACATTTTATAATATCTATTCTTTTGGTCTATAGTAAACACTTAGATTGATTGGATTAACCACAGTATATGACAACACCATCCCCTCCTGAAATACACCAGTGTCTCTTACATTCATTTTTCAGAAGTCCACTTTATATTAGAACATACGCGTTCAAAGCAAATAGAGTTTAAAACAATAAAGTTCAGAACCATCAGTTCATGTCACACTCGAAACAACAATCACTAGCAAAAATGGCCTTTGCGAACCAGTGACGTCCTCTAACTGAATAAAAGTGATTTTTAAAACAGCAAGATATAATCCACAGAAAATATATTACAGAACATGGGAAAAACCAACTGAATTTAGGTATTTAAGTTTTAGTCACAAAATGGAACTCGAAGAAATGCAGAACTAACTGAAAACAGAAAAGCCCCTCCGATTTCGACATTGGATCTGATTCGATACTATTAATTTTGTTCCCGTTTCAACTAATTATCCTGCTTCTTACACATGCGCTCCCTTTAGCAGGGGTACAATTAGCATGCTCACGTTAACGTGTCTTTTACTTTTCGTTAAAGACGTTAAAAGTCCTGTTGGGTAGGGAAACCGTCCTACGTCCACTAGAAGACCCGGGCAGCATGCGCGCTAGCGTACACGGGATTATTGCTTCGGGTACGGGCAGTGCAAACACTCTGTGCTCTACCGGCCGTGCTCCCACCGACCTGGGTCCGAGAGGAAGGAACCTTAGGAGCTAGAGAAGCCGTGACGGGATCTAGGATGAGTACAGCGAACTCCGCCTAACAGCGCCTTAAATCTGAAGACGATTATCACCAAAACTTAAAATACAACAAAAGCGATCTATAAATTAATATCTCTGCAGTGTAGTACTAAATTATTATTTGTGCACTTTATTAGCATGTTAACTCTTCTGATTAGACATACTTAAACAATAGCTTGTTACTCTCCAAAAAAACTGAGATCTACATTTTTTTCTTTTTTCTTTTCTTTTTTTTCCTTTTTTTTTTTTTTTTTTTTTAATAATAATTTATACTGGGATCTTTCCAAGTAAATCAGGAGGATGGAACTGGTTACGATAACATAAAAACCCTAATCTGAAGCAGCACTGGAAAAAAAAAATATATATATAATAAAAAGCTTACTATGGCGGCTCTCAACAGTCCAGGTAAAAATGTGGCACCCTCTGAAGAGGGTTCGTAAAAATGGGAAGTGCTGAGATGCACACGCACACGCACGCAAGCGCACGCACACATACACGGACGTGTGAACACACATACGCAGGTACACGCACGCGCAAACAACAACAACAAAAATGACGTAAGTCAGTTGTTTTTCTGCTTCTGGTAAAGTGCTGAAGACAGAAAGGTTGGTTTGGGTGCGGTGCTATCGAACAGGAAACACATTGTCCATCTAGTCAAATGCCAACCCGCAACAAAAAGAAAAAGAAAAAAGAAAATAAACAAACCCACTCCCCCTCTCCTTGAATTTACAGGGGGCCGTGTCGAGCTTCGTACTTTGCAAGGACGTTCTTGCACTTGCCCAGCTCTTTCCGTAAGTCGGCCACCTCCTGGCGGAGAGCCGAGTTCTCCTTCTCCAGGAACGAGGCGCGGATGGCGATCTGGTTCTCCTTCAGCCGGCGCGCGTCCCGCGACCGCTTCGCAGCCATGTTGTTCTTTCTGCGCCTCGCCCAGTACTTGTCATCCTGCTCATTAAAGACAGAAAGACAGACAAAGACGGTATCAGATTTCAGCAAACTGAGCGGCCAGCAGGACCTGCTCTTCGCCACGGTCTGCAGACTGGTTATGACTTAACTCGGCACAAGTGACAGATTTACACGGCACAATCCATCCTGTCACAATGTTGGCACTAACCCCCTCATCCTCTCGACTGTGAATTCCTCCAAGGAAAAACGAAGCGATATGCCAGCAGTACAATCCATCTCCCATCCACGCTGACCTTGTTAGCGTATTCACCTTTGCATGTGCTGACTCTCTACTGGCTGCTGGAGCAGTACTAATTACCTCTTGCATGTGTGTCTACTAATTACCTCTTGCATGTCCCTCATCCCTTGGCTCCTCTTTCCCAGTCAACACAGAATCACAGAATGTCAGGGGTTGGAAGGGACCTGGAAAGCTCATCCAGTGCAATCCCCCATGGAGCAGGAACACCCAGATGAGGTTACACAGGAAGGTGTCCAGGCGGGTTGGAATGTCTGCACAGAAGGAGACTCCACAACCCCCCTGGGCAGCCTGGGCCAGTGTCTGATACACTCACTGAGAAGTTTCTTCTCAAATTTAAGTGGAACCTCTTGTGTTCCAGTTTGAACCCATTACCCCTTGTCCTATCATTGGTTGTCACCGAGAAGAGCCTGGCTCCATCCTCGTGGGTCACATTCTTGGTATCATCCATTTTGTCCACCGTTCAGCTCCTTTTCTCTGTTCAAAGCTCTTTCTCTACAGAGCCCCAGTGCACTCCTGTTTGCACCTTGAACAGTGAGTCGCTGGAAAAGGATTCCTTGGCACAACAAGGATGGCTGTTCTGGTACCAACCGCCAAGGGATTAGTGCAATAGGCTTTGACTGGGGAAGAAAAAAAAAGCATTTGCCAGAAATAGGTCCACTAAACTCTGAAGTTTCGTAAGCTGACACATCCCCAAAGCGTTAACACTCAAGATTTGCCTCTAGGAGGCATAGGTGCATAAATGGCTCTAAAGCTACTACTTCATTTCACCTGATTCTTCCACTCTTCAGTGAAGTAACCTTCAGTGAAAACAGCAGCTTCAATATTGCTTTAAACCTGAATGAAGTTCTAGGAATTTAGAACAGGTCAGTAAAGAAAAAAGTGGGCAGCATTTCTCACAAAAAGTGAAATTCAGTTCTCTGCAGAGGAAGCGATGCAGCCATTCAACCCTCAAACCCCCTGGTCAAGTTAAACAGCTCAAACTCCACCTCCCGCAGTCATCCCTCCGTTTTTATACGCTCACATTTGCTTGTGTGGCTCTCGGGTGTCACCAAGCACGGTGGCACAGCACCATAACCACTACAGGGACCCGGAGCCGCACGCTCCTCGCTGCACCGAGCGCACAAACGCTCCATCGCTCCTGCGTCTGCCAGCACGAGGCAGCCCGGGCCTGACACGGCTGCTCTGCATCTTCTCCCGCTGTTGCATAAAGACAAAGCAAGAGCAAAACGACTGCTGCAAGAACTCTACAACTGCTTCATATTAGCTTAATGAGGTGTGCAGCATTGATGATTTTGAGCCGCAGTATCTCTACACTGCTCTTCACCTGTATTTAGGTAGGACTCCCAAAAATCCTCTTAAAAACAAGCATGCAGCAAAAAGCTATGACCCAAATCTTGTTTATAATTTCCCATCTCATTCCACCCTATAAAAATCAGCTTTAAGCAATTCATTAGTGTGCCACCTAGGCTTCATCCATCTTTATTTTAACAAATTGCTATGGCAAATCCCTTAATCCAGGCCTGAAAGAGGTAAGGCTGGCATTTCAAAATCACATGCAACCCAGAGACGATTGCCTGGTGTAATCTGCTTACCCTCCCCCAGACCGCGGCAGCCGCTCCGCACCCAGGGCCGAGGCAGCGCCTGGGTCGAGCCCTCTGGAAGGAGTCAAGGGCGACCAACGTGATTATCTCGGGAAACGAGACCCTGACCCTCCCGTTCACTCTTCGGCCGAACGCCCATGTGAGTGCTGTGAGAAGCATAGACAAGGGTGCTCTTGCTTTTCAAATACTATCGTAATATACTTAAAATATTGTATTAAAATACTCTTTTTGTTAGAATAATTTTACTCTGTTTTCTGCTTTTGATTCTCTCACATAGATTAGTAGAGTCTACTACAGTGTTCCCATTGATTAATAAACACAGAGCTAAACTTCCACAGAAGACACAGTTTGCTCCATTCTGTCATTATCAGGGACATCCATGGACCCTGTGAGAGACGGATTCTTCCGTAAAAAAACCCACAGTCCATGCCGATGAGACAGAGAGAGGATGGAGGAAAAGGAAACATGATCAGATTGTTTCATAAGTGGGAAATATGGGACAAAATAAGCTTGTCCAAGGTCACGCAGGAAGTTTCTGGCATACAAAGGAAATTAATATAGATCCCATGAATTTCAACTGTTGCATAACTAATAAGGGACATCCTCCCCTCAGTCTTATTCAGAAACATTGTAGTTTTATTCTGCAACTTTAGTTTGGCAGATTTACCTTACAGGAGAAAACAGATTCATACTTCTATGTCAGAAAATAACTGTCATAGAGTCTGTACAAACACCCTCATCACCAGTTCCAATTTACCTTCAGGTCATCTGGAATGAAGACTTTGCGAGCTTTCTTAATCATCGGCTGTGGTTTCAGCTCTTCTTCAGAGAATTTGCGCTTACGAGGGTCAAACATCTCCTGGCCAGGAATACTGGAAAGAGCAAGATCTGCAGGGTCGGGTTCGTAGCCAACAGGAACTTGGATAGTCTCGGGATCAATGGGACTTGGTGTGTTTCGGTTTGCTGGCAAGATCTGACCTACGGAAATAAAGGACAAATTCATCTATGTTAGAAGAAAATATGTAAATAACATCACTCAATATGGATTTTAGAAGATCCTGAAAAACTTTACAAGCAATAGGTATTCAAGCTTTCACTGTAAATATTAGATTGTCCATTTTATAGGGCACATATCCAGATATGCTCATGTCATTATTTTCACAATTGGTGCCTAATTTTGGTTGCTAATCTTGGCTGCCCACTTAAGATCACCAAATCCAACACCAAGTTGCACTGGACTGCTGGCAGAATACATATCGCTCTGACTCGTGTCATTTCATTAAGATCCTCAGGAACAAATCATAACTACTGTCATTTAGCTCTGATTTATCCACCATGCTGTGATCCTTCCCACTTTTCTCATGGATTTCTTCATACATACCTTTGAGGGTAAGTTTAGTTTACAGTCGAACAATGCACAGCACTCGCAATAGGACAATATCTCATGAAAATGTACTTTCAAGCTGTGCTGAAGCACTCCACTAAGGAGAGCGCTATTTTCTATGTGATCCTACCGGTGATATTCTAAAAAGACAGTGAAGGAAACCAGCAACACCAAAGGCTATGATGACTACTTAAAGACGCTCTGCAAAAATGAAAGAACACTTCTTTATGCCAAATTGCTCCTTTATGGCATATAAAATCTGATAAAATGGAGCCTATCTCCCCAGAAGAGAATGATATCACCCATTTTTCTTTTGTTAATCCTAGATACAGCCTTCAAGATCCTGCAATACCAATTCAGGCAGCATTTCCACAAAAAAATCCAATTTAAAATCTCAACCAAAGGTTTCAAAAATAGGATCCTAAAGTCAGCTGCCTAAACATGGACTATTCCCAAGGGCAGAATTTTCATAAGTCTCCACATGCCTCAGAAGTACCAGCCTCACAGACTTCAGAGGGAAGACTTCTGATTGAAGCAGATAGCCTTTTATAATTTTGGCTATTAGCTAATTCACTTTGACTTTAGAAATACAACAGCTTTCATAATAACTACACAAACATCCTGTGACTGTGTAATATTTCCTTATTTGTGTCTGCATCTGCAGCATTTAGGGTGTAAAATGGTAAACATTAAATGTCAGTTCTAATTCTAAACCAAGGCCAGTGTTAACAATGTAGTTTTTATTTTGATTTAAAAGATCACAGCAACAATATTGGAACTGCATAGAAAAATGCACCGGGGAATTGCATTGTGCAAACCAGGGCTTGCTAACTGTGAGCTCATCTTTTGTAACTTTTATTTTAAAATAGCACTGATAAAACTGGCTTCCAGGAAAGGCTAGTAAGAGCCTGGGAAAAGAGAAAAGGAGGATCAAAGTTATTAAAATAGATGTGGACCTATAGGAGAGGGAGTGAAAGGATCCCGCTACCCACATTGTGCCAACATCACCGCGCTTCCCCTCCAGCCTCCGGCCCCGCAAGGTTTTTTGCTGCTGAGCGCTCGCTGTTTGGTGCTGCGGCTCGTCACGGCCAGCAGACCCCGCCGCCGGCCAGCAGGGGGCAGCAGCAGGCGGCAGCGGCCTCTCCCCGCGCGGCCGCCCGAGGGCGCTCCCGGCCGCCGCTCGTCCCGCCGCCTGGAGCGGGGGTTGCGTGTTCAGCGGTTCGAGCCCCGGGGGCGGCAGCGCGGACACGGAACGGCACGGGGAACCCGCAGGGCCCGCTCCGCTGCCCGGGGCGCGGTGCGTTTCCCCAGGGAAGCGCCTCGGCCGTGCCCGGGGACAGCGGCGATGCCCGCCCGGGTGTTCAGCACATCGCCGTGTCTGTACAGAGCCAGCAGGGAACTGCTTGAATGCACCAAGGCACTCATAGCCTGCCTTTAAACGGATGGCTAATCTCATCTCATGTCAGATGTATGGGCTGGCAGAAACAGGCTTATTTAAAGGATTAAATGCAGGAAAGCTTCCTTTGATGTATGCTTGTACCAGAGCAGCCAGATATTTTAAAAATGCAAATATATAGACATACTCACATACAAATCTTGCAAATTCTATAATACAGATAAAAATGAATCAAGACACCAGCTCTGAATACTTCTATAATATTCCAGGTGACCATGCAGAGTGTTTCTAAAAGTCAAACAGATTGTGAAATCTGCCCTGGCTTTCCAATGGCCCTAAACCAGAAGAGCCTGTATTTAAATATTGCTGAAGTTCTAGATACACGGTATCAGTTTACATATTATCATTTATCTACAATGCGCCATATTACGCAATTACATGAGCTTTGTAATCATTGGATTCAATAAACTGTACAATAGCTCTCTCTGAAAAAGGTAAAGGGAAAAAATGCTCTTTTTAAATACATGGCATTGAGGTATCGCATCTTACCAACGCAATAGCAAAATAAAGGTGAGAGCGATGCATCTCCAAGGTGATCGGGGAGAACAACCTACAGCAATCAAGATCCTGCCTTGTTCCCTACGTGCACACATTTCACTTTCCCCAGTCTAAGAAGCTCTCGCTACTAAAGACCTGGTCCTTCAGCAAACAGAAGATGCCCCAGGTGTCAGCGTGAAGCTCATTTGAAGTAAATGCTGTTCACTAACGCAAAGCCTGAACAAGTCGTGCACAGAGCTGAACGGTATCACCCAGGTGCCTGAAGATTCTTGCCCGGTGCGATGTTCCTGCACGCACACCTGTATCAGCCCACGCGGGCCGACTCCCTGTCCTGTCACACTCCTCTAGGTGATCAGGAACTCCAGGGAGCACAACGGAGTTAATAAGGGTGTCTAAAACCCCAGACAGAAAAACCAGAAAAACTCCTTGTCCAGAGCTTTACATTAGGCAACTCCTGGCATTCCGTGACTTTTTATTTATTCTCTCAAGTTTTGCCAACAACACAAGCCAGGAACCTGTCCTTGTTAGTTTACTGGCTAACGGCCATTGCATCTATGTGATGCAGGAACCCAGGGCGACAGCGTGGGCTGCGCTGGACTTGGCGCTGCTGCGACTGCAGGAGCACACGGCTGCCCGAGCTCCTCGCCACGGCGCTTGAGCTGCGCATCCTTCTGCCAAATTTGTTCAGGGTGTTATTTTTACGCACTAAATTCCTCGCAATCAGAGGTAGGTCAAATAAGCACAGCAATCTGAACATCATGTGCCCAGCAGCCGACTAATCCTCACATCAGCAAGCTTGAGGGCTGTCACAACACCCGGAGACAGAGCCGCTCAGAGGCTGCGATGCACAGGGAACCAGCCGCCGAGGCCGGGCCAAGGTAAAGCCCCTCACCACTCGGCATCGGGACCAGATGCCTTTGTAGCCAGTCTCTGTATTATTTAAACACTCTGCGCTCACAACAGCGGCCAGATTTTCAGAGCAGTGAAGTGGCTGGCCTGTTTAATGTGCTTAGCTTTGTTCTCAATGGGGGCTGAGATTGCCAAGTGTTTTGGAAAGAACTCGGCCCCTCTATTTAAGCTGATGAAATGAGAGCTCTTGAGCATTAAGCTCTTTTGGAAATCCAGCTGCAGAACTCCACAGTGGTGCTGGTGGATGCAAGCTGGGAACAATGGTTAATGGAAACTTCCCTTCATACCACCCTGGTGATGTGTCTCAACCACGGCCTGGAGAGACCACAACTATGTCAACACTGGCCTCTTTTCTGGAGACTTTCCCACTGTAGAGCTCTACTCAAGAAACAGCAAGAACGCCAGGACAGACACAGCTCCAGGTGCCTCCTGGCCAAGGACCCAGCAGGTTTTCACAACCCCAGCAGTTACAGCTGCCCCAACATCTTGCTAATGCGTTGCTTTGGCAGATATTAGCAATAGCGGAAAATTTTCCAGAAAGAAGGACTTGAAAGAAAGTTGGCTGTCCTAACCCTTTCAGTCCTCCTCCTCGCAGCAGAGGTTACCAGCGAGGAAGTCCAAAATAATGGCAATATTTTCAGTGTGGTTCCTTGTTCAAAGAAAAATGGACCGAGGCCATTCACTTGTGTCATCTAGGTCACCAAATTGCCGGTAAAAAAAAAAAAAAAAAGCTTTTAATTGCCTGCAATAATTAAAATTCATAATTCAAAACTACAGTAGCATTTTTATATACCTGCAAAACCAAAATGCTGATCTGGTATCATGGGGAGCTCAATCACCATATCCTGCTTCTTAATTTCCCCCTTTTGAAACATCCCACCTACCAGATGTGCCCAGGAGAGTTAAGACAGAAATAACCTCTTCAACTGCACCACTGCTTGACAGACTTCTTATTCGTATTGCAAGGGATCCCTGGTGGATTATGTGGAACTCGGTTTTGAATCATTCAGCTCCTGAAGAAATGTGCCTGATTTTCACAAAGTCTCCCTTCTCGCAGCCCTTCCACACTTTTCATCAGCTCAACAGCTGGCTGGAGAACAGCGACAAGAAAAAGAAAAGAAAAGGGAGCGGAAATGTTCTAATCAAAATATTTTCCCCTGTTTTTCACACATATGTTGGAGGGAAAGAAAAGAGGAGTTTCTCATTCAATTTATTAGCAGCCCAGAGGTAAAATACGTGTTTGCTAATAGTTTTTCCTTATATAAACTAAAGACACTTTGGGTATGTTGGTCTGACTGTGCAGTACAGCAGTTAAATTGACAGATAATCGTCATGCGGAGCCGCTCCAGAGAAGCCCACAGCTCTGCTGATCGGTTTTCCAAGTCGTCTACCCGCCTGGCGGCCGGCCAGCTATTTGGGATAGTTCTCTTACTCCAAATCCTGCGCCGGACTAATCTGTCATCTCTGTCCGCATTAACCCCTTCAGCCTCCAGGAAAAGTCATCTCGATGCAGAACACAAGGCAGCGCGCAGGAATCAAGGCAGGCAAAAATCCCCACCGGCAGTAACAGAAAAGGAAAATTCTGGAGACCAAGGTTTAACTAAGGACAATATTATAATTCCTCAGTCACGATATTATAAGAGAAACCAAAACAATTATATAGATAACCAGACCATAATCTATACGAGCACTAAAGGGAATGACGAGCCACAGTGTGATCTTCCAGCAGGACAAAACCAGCCCCTCTGCCTGGGGTGGAGAAGATACTTCACCTCTGTGTATATTTATCTAACACAGTTATTAGAGGAGCTTGATTTTCTTCTGAAGCAACAGCAGACTAGTGTATTTTTGACCGGTGCTCCAACCTGGCACAGACATTCCTCTGTTCCTTATCTTACATGAACTCGATTCTGCTGAACGCGGGGTGACGGCAAACGCTTCCTGCGGAAAGAAGGATCTTAAACCAACGCAACCACAACACACTCGCTGCTTTTAACACGCACTAAAAGACTGGCACACACAAGCGTTTTTAAAATGTGTACTTTTTAAAGATACCAGCATTGTTTACAAACCTTGTGCATTTAATTATAAGAGAATTGTCATTTCCCCTCTCAGCATTGTGTGCCTCCTGCTCTGGGCCTCTCCACTATTATTTCAGGCAGGACTGGTACTCTTATTAAGATTATCTGACACTTCCCATTAGACGATGCCGTCTTCAGTTCCTCAGACCGTTGCCAGATTTCAAGCGTTCTGTTTGGATCTGTATGTGCCAATTATGTTTCTGCCAAAATGGGTCTAACAGTTTCCCGAAAAAGGTTCAGCAAAAAATATTATACTTTGTTTTGAACCTGTCAAAAATTTCTGGCCAACTTTTCACTGAACTGAGCTAGTGGCCTGTGCACTGGCTGCTGGATCTGTGTTACTGCCCTTTTGTTTGCCTTCTTAAAATCCAGCTACTGCAGGCATGAATGCACCCAGCAGAAAAGCATCGTTGAAGAGAACAGGGCAGGAGTCCCTTGTTTCACCCATTTTGATTTATCTAAATGGGCCCATGCGTTCTTTGCCACTAATTATTCCAGCCTCCTGCAAAGATACAATTATCAGCTTTGCAGGAGCTCCAGCACTGACAGCTTCTGCACCTGTGTGCTTCACAGAAACCATCTTTTTCCCCACAAGACCCCAATGAAAAAAGGGGCAGCACCAGCTCTTTACAGGTGAAGAAGTACAGACGTTTTAAATCAAAAGTATGCAGCCAGCCTCTCAGGTTAGCGAACATTATCGGCATTTCAAATCAACTCTCACCGACTTGTTGGAGGTTGGGGGCTGTACACTGATGTGAGGGGTGCCCAAGGTATCCAAATGGGAAGCAAACATGCAGTGTGACAAGCCCATATAACTAAGTGATTTGCTCAGAATTCTGCTGAAGCTTCATGGCAAAATCCAGTCTCTCTAGACAAAACCCTTCTGTCTTTCCTGCCAGATTTTCCCTTCTCCTCCTGCTGTTCCCCAAATCCTCTCACATCTGCAGAAAATGAGGTCAAGATTCTACAGACAACGGCTTCCTTCCTGATACAGCCCTGATTCAACCCAGAGCTGCTCTGACCTCTACGTTCAAAAAGGGAAAAGGGAACACAGAGGCTATAATGTAATTAAAACCTGCATTTGCAAGCAGACAAGGGAAGGGGGTGCTATCTGAAGCTGGACATGTGGCCTTTGGTCAAATGTTTGCACACTTTTAAGGGCTTGACTTTGCAACTCTTGTATGCCATTAGCATAACGTGCATATAACATGCTATGCCTGCTGTGCCAGTAACATTCTGCCCTTCAAAAGTAATAAAAGATATGAGGCACCAACAGGTAAAATCTTCCACTACGTCTACTGGACTTAAGACTCTGCTCTTGTACAAAATCCATCCTCTGCAAACCTTACGCTGTCTTTAGCCCGTGTGAAGGCGGCACTTGGCTCCACGAGGCCCCGTTTCTAAATGCTGCCAGGAAATAAAACCTTTTTTCTCTCCCAAACCAGCCCCTGCCTGAAAGTAGTTGTTCCTGTCCCCAGTGTTTCCCTTGCACAAGCGCTACCCACAGAAACCAGGGGTTTGATCCTGCTCCCAGAACACTGCCCAGGGATTTTCAAATTCTTGAAAAGCATGGAATCCACAGCGCTCTCAAATGCCTTTCTTGATCTTCTGTAGGGCGCTGCTTGCCCTACAAACACAGGAGAAAATGGCATTCGGTGGGGATGGGGCTTGGAGAGAAGCTGCAGGAAGCACATTCAGACAGGTAGTTAATTTTGATTTACACTCGGCTTAGAAGCATGTTTCACTTCAAGATGCTGGTATTCCCTGGTGCATTGGAACTTCGTGACGTCCTTTGGCATATCTATATATATTTTCATTAATTGGCAATTCACATATAGTAAGGTTCCTCAAAAAGTACTATTATTTGTTTTCTTAAAGGGAAGGTTCCAGAGAAGCATCACAATTGTTAATAAAAAGACAAAAAGATTTGTTTTTCTTTCCTTGGACAATTACATACCCAGCTTTAATAAACCGAACTCAAAGAGCAGATTTTAGATAGAGCCCCCACTTTAGATAACAGCCGCATATGGCATCCATAAATATGCCCTCACGTGGAATACCACTCAAAACAAAGCCAACGCTTGTCCTTAAGTTGTGTTTATGCCACTGCCAATGTGCTCAGCAGGACTCCAGACCAAGTAAGTTCCTCTCACATTGTTCTATTTATTTGGCTAACGCACATCCAGGACAGCACGCTCCCAGTGAGTAAACAGGTCTTGCAAAAAGCCACCGTGTAATCCCGAAAGCATATGCCACCCATGACTCACGTATCTATTACCCAGTTCTGGTACCCAAGCCCATCTTGCTTGGGTGTGTTATCAAAACACAGCTAAGTGAGATTTCCAATGGCATGGAAAAGCCACGTGAAACGGGTTCGTTTCCTCTGCCTCCCAATCGGCAGCGGGTGGCGAGGCAGGAGATGCTATCAGCTGCTCGCTCAATACAGCCCTGAAGAAAAAGGGTCACTGGGCAGAGCCACAGGAACTCGCAAAGCTCGCCTTTCTTTTGATCCGTCCTGTATGCACAAATCCCAACTCTCCGTTGACATAGCTTTTTATTTTTATACTTTTTTTTGTTCGATAAAACAAAGTACACTATGTGACAAAACTAAATTGATGCTTTATAGAGGGTCATTTGTATAAGAGAATCACATTTTAAGAAGTAGAGCTGCCAGCATGGAGATACACTGTTCCCATAACGCTCCTTAGTACACTTTTTCTCTCTGCCTTAAATCAGGGCCCTCTAGCATGTTTTGGAAAACAAACACAAACCAAACCAAAATAAAAAATACACCAAACAAACTAAAACCAAAACGAAACCAACACAAACACTACACCAAAACCCCGAAGCTTGTATTTGGTTTGTTACAGCCAATAACTGCAGAGGTCCAATCTGTTTTACATACTATTCCAAATGAACACACACAAAGAAAGCACAAGGGTGTGTGGTTGTATCTTTTTCGCTATTGATGTATTTATCTTCATTTGCAAAGTACACAAAGGCATGAGTCTCAGGTAGTCTGAGAAGTGGTTCAGAGGAGGAAGGGAACACGGAACTGTGGATCAGAGAAAATTCCAGGAGAACAGACTGTCGCATTTGGACGGTACCCACGTGTCCGCAGCTACTTCTTCACAGCTGCTGCATAATGCAGGTTTTCATGGCACATCAGACACAGACAAAACCAGGGAACTTCAAAAAGAAAGTCTGATTACAAGAAATGACAACACTGAACACTGGGCAAGACATTGTTCAACTTCACTTGTAAATGTGAGAGTCGTTTGGTTAAAAGGAATGCATTCTCCTGCTCGCATGGGCAACCATCACTGGTACAAAACACCACTATTTGGGGTTTATTCAGGAGGGGGTCAAGTGCCAATGTACTTATCTCTGACACCTTCAGTCTCTACAATACTTACAATTTATATTAAATATAACAGTGCTTTACTAAAAGCTGATTCCCACAGAAGTAAATCCACTGGTCTGGTTCTCTTTTCACAACGGCGGTCATCCCATCCTCCATACAGGACACCTGCAGGACAGCACAGGCCTTATGGCACTTTATTGTTCAAGGCTTTTGAGAGGATTTGGGGGATGACGGGACACGACACAACCCCTCATTGTTTTCCTCTTCTTCACCTGTAGGCAAAGACACCGCAGGCTCCCGTGATGTGCCCCTGCCGATCGGAGCACCGGGTCTGCAGAAGAAGGCGTATCCATGCCCAAATGAAACGAGGAACACTGGGGAGCTGGCAAGCACCGCGAGCTGAGGGCAGCGACAATACATAGGCTTGGAAAATTATGTGGGCTTTACCTTTCACACTCCTGTTAACTCCGATTTTCATGAAGTAGGTGGTGTTGCTACAGCAACTGTCATATCACATCATTTCTGCTGTCTCTGTCACAGAGATCACCTTATTTTATCTTAAACTCAGATATGCAGCTTTTCTTCCTCTATTCTAAAGCCCTCTGTATTTTGGATATAAAAAATTACACAAAATAGAGCTGTGCCATATAAATGATATTTTTTAAAAAGGTAGCAAAGCTTACAGAACATTTTTATTTGCTCTCCTTTTACAAATGCAGAAGGAATAAAGAAAACGGAACTAACCAGCTTCATGGCGCTCCTGAGTTTCACAAATAAATTAAGAGCTGGTTTCACGATACAAATGCTTTGTGCCACCTTCAATGCTTTCCTCCTACAGAAGCCAGCCCTGTGTTCTGGTGCACTTCTCCAGAAGTAACTCACCTATTCACAGGTGAGAACATCTCGCTTCCTCATGCCCAGGTTGTGTGTGGGTACATTCCGCACCCTCCACACCCCGCTCGGATGCTGCTGCCCATCCGCGCACTGTTCAACCCGCTCCGCTCACCCGCTCGACCTGCAGCCTGGAAGAAGCACTCACTGAAGCAGGAGTTTCAACCCATCTTGACCTGTTTCAGAAGGTTTTTTCCGAGCTGCTAGGGATGAGGTGGCCGCCCAGCTTTGCAGCTCCCTTGCTCAGTAACACCAAAATTTGGCTCTACCTCCTTTGCCTCCATTTTGCTGCCTGTATAAGGTCCTTGAGGACTCAACACACAAGCAAAACTCAATAAAATCCTGATGACGAAAAGGGTCTATTAAGGTTTTGTTATTAACATGCATTCCAACTTCTGTACTCACAGATCTTCCTTTAAAAAAATAAAAAACTAATGTGGAACAGCAGAAATATTCAGTTACAGCCTCAGGCTACTCAGGAAACTAAAGCAAGCCCTATCTGTCCTCAAAGATTATTGCACAGACCACTCAGCCGCTAGTGCAGCTCAGACCACCAGATCAAGCTCTGCTGCAGCCGAAGCTGGTGAGTATTTATATCAGCTGCTTCGTAAGCACTTCCAGTCACTTCCAAACCAAGCAATGCACTCACCAAATTACACTTTGCTTCTCCACAGACAGGTCCTGGACAGATACAAATCTGCTTGTGTGGATTGAAACTGTGGGCAACTATATCCCATGTACCTGGCTAACGGCTAAATACACAATCTAGATACCAAGTGGCCTTTCAGTTCCCTCAATGACTTTGCAAGCTTCATTTCAGTGCCCCAGTACTTGACAGTTATTCTTTAGCTCATTTCCTAGATAAATGAGTTCTGTGCAATTGTGCTGTGCACGTCTGTCTCCTCCCAACAACTCTTGAAACTGTTGGCCAACTTCATAGAGATTTGGTAGAGAGGTATCCACAGGTATTACTAACAAGCTTTGTGAAAATGTAAATGAAAGATCTTAACTCCCTGGCTGGAGGCACCTCCTTATGCATCAGAGAACCCACGGAGATGTTGCTGCTCATGGAACCAATTCCTTGGGCAGGCAGTAAGAAGGAAAAAGTATTCACCAAGTTATTATCTGTTATGTCAGTCAGGAAAGTCACTAAATCCTCTTGTTCTCTACTGGAATTGAGGATGTCTTTTCACCTTACCTCACCCACTCATTTACTATTTCCAGTAATCGCAACCAAAATTATTTGACAACTGCACTGTGACTTGACAATTTCCACGCAGACACATCTGGTGTTGATAGCCATTAAAACAGCCATGCACATGCCCTGCCTTAAAAATCAATGGAGAAGACAGTCAGATGTGGACAACCCAGCTGTCTGGTACCATCTGAGCATTTATTTATTCTTATAATATGTAGTGGAAACCAGAACTCTACTAGAAAGAGGTTTTTTATATTATCCGCAGCAGTTACACAAGCAATTTATGCCTTCCAAGCAAGACACAGTAGGAGTGTTCGGGAACCAACAAATTTGCTCTGGTAACAATGAAACATTCATTATGGGGTTTGGGGTGGGGAAGGGTTTGGTTGGAGAGGGAATATTTTCTATTTTTTTTTAAAGATTTTGTTAAAATGCAAGACAAAATGCTAGGTGACGGACACTGGGTTGGACCCACCGCTAAGAATCAGAGTGCTCTGGATTTATGCTGCGTGTCTCTGCCCACTTGAGGGATACACACTAATGCACAGACCAGTATTTGGAAGATCAGAGATCCCTTCTCTTCCTCCTGACCCCCACTGCTGTTATCTCAGCCTTACGAATGTCCACAATTACCGAAGCTTGGGGAAGAATGGGTTAAACTCAGCAAAGCAAAAAAAAACAAGCAAGAGAAACACCTTTCCTCTTTCTGCTTAACTGGATAATTGGTTAGCAGGAACCTGCTTGATGAGTTTCAGCAGCTCCTGGAGATCAGGCAAGGCTGTTTCTGAGCGCTGTTAAAGCTGCCGACTGTATAAACATCTTTAAGCCCCTCGCTAAGGTTGGTTTTTTTGACAACTAAAATTTCCAGCAGGCAACGAAGCAGTTTGTATAACAAAGATCCATCCAAACCCAGTGAAGAGCAGCAAGCTGAACTATTTTAGGCAGAATATTTTAAAGATGTTATATACATAAAACTGTCATGGTGAGAATAAATAGATGGTTTTTAAAATGTTTAAGTGAATGAAGAAAGACTAAATAATTCTTCCTGCAATGGAGGGAGTGTAACAGTAAGATTCACGTGAATAAATAACACGTTCTGTCTTAGTAATTTAAGGGGCTAAGAAAATTCTAGTCTTGAAGGATCACGTGACAAATCCAAGGGCTTCACTGGATCTGTACAATCCTCTGGGCTTATTACTTGATACCATTTATCTATAATGCAAAAGATTTTACTCAAGTAATTAGTGATTTTGAGTCCAGTTGGCTAAAAAGAAAGTACACAAGGGTTTATTTTCACACAGGGATTATCTTGTCCTATATCAGATGTGTGTGCAAGCACGTGAGTTTAAAAAAAAAGACAAACCCTGTTCAAATCTTGCTGTAAGTTCAAACCAGTCACAACTGCAAAATCACCAAAGCAGCACCTACAGCGAGCAGTGCAAAATGCTGGAAAATATTTACTTAGAACTGTCCACATTATCATCTTCATTTCTATTTATTCACCTTGATGTTTAACTTAACTGAATGCTGCAGTTGATAAATAGACATGTCAAAATGCTGAGTTTTAACACCAAGAATCAAGCTCTCCCTGCGTGAAGCTCTGTCAGTCGACACCAGGTGAGGGTCTCACCACAGGGCTCATTCTCCCAGGTTCCTTTCTCTCTGAAGATTCAGGAAATGCTCAGAGGAAGCATCTGTATATTTATAACCTGAAGAACAACATACAGATTTCAGGAAAATTATATCAGCTTTTGCGAGTATTGATCCGCTCAGAAATGACTCGAAGCGTCTGATAAAGTCACCATAAAAACAGACTTCCAGGCTCAGTACTGTCCACATAAAACAAACCAAACAACCCTTCCCCACACTTCAAGAGAAATGTCCCTTCATAAAAACAGGAGCTGCTCCTCCAACACTACTGCCCCCGATCATGTTTTGTGCCCCCTCCCCAAGCATTATGTCTTTTTGTACTAATTCTTCATCCAAGGGTGCCCTCAGAGATGTTGGGGTTTCAAACCCAGCGCCAACTTTCCAAAATATGCTGTATTTTGAAAAGCCCGTTTTTGTTTCACAGAGAAATAAATGAGTTTCCATCATAAAGCCTTTATCCCCCCAAACCCAAAGCCTCCCATACAGTTAAAAATCAAATCCAGCTTTATTTTCCTGCATGAGTCAGGCTGCATGCAAACAGCTCAGGGTGGAAAATAGAACTGAAGTAAGAAATCCAGAGAGGGATACTTGTTCTTCTAACAGCACACTCCTATTTTCCCAAGACATTTGCTAATATTTTCATTTTAAAACCAGAGGAAAACCACCCTCTTCCCCCCAAAAGAAGTTTTAAAGATTATAAAGACACACAAGGACACACTTTATTATTTTAACAATTATTGCTATTTTCAGAGCTTCAGCACAGCTACTTCCTTCCATAATTGGACTTCAATCAAACCCCAGCAAAGCTTTTGATCTTGGAAAGAGTAACAACATAGCTCTGTTATCAGCACACGGGGGCAAAGAGTAGGACATCCAGAATTTTTTCAATAAAAGAAAGTTAATTGCTTTGACTTGTATTTATCAAAGGTCATGGCCACAAGTTCTGAGTGCACATACATAACGGTGCACACTGAGAAATCCTGTACAGACTGGCCCAAGTAACTGTTGGGATTATGCTATCTGTATGCATCTTAAAAAAAAAAAAAAAAAAAAAAAAAAAGCAGCAAAACAATGCTAGATTACTATCCAAATATACCCCAGTGGATGTCCTGCCAAATAGCAAATATGTGGCTGTAAGCTCCAAACTGAAATAAAAGCTTGGCCAGAAGCCCAGAGCTTCACTGTATTTTGCTCAGCTAGCCATAGTCTGGCAGAACAGAGTGAACACATTCTCAGCCACGTGATGGAGGAGCCCGTCGGGCCAAGCTGATTTCCTTGTGTTGGTTAATTGTGATCTTCAGACTGTACACACCAGCGGCTTTGGGAAAACGTGAGAAAGTGGGAAACAACAAGCCACGGGCTATAAACTGAAGGGCAGATAGTTAAGGTGTTTGCTTAGACACTAGCGTTGCCAGTGCTGTATTTTAACGGTGTGTTAACTGGGCTCGTAGCACGGAGCACACTCGGCAAGGGTGCTGAGCACTGAGTGTTCACCTGGATTTTCACAGGACTTACACATCATCAGCTCCTTCAAGGATGCAGACTCCGAAAACACTTGACTTGGAAATGGAGCTGTAAATTCTTCATTGTAGAGGATTACGAGAGTGGCTCAAAAATGCCAAATGCTGAATGACTTCAAACTCCATGTTCAGGAGAATTAGAAGTACTAAGGCCTCTCAGACGTGGCCCAGTACAGGCAGAGTATGACTGATGGTGATATATAACCTCTACGGCTCTGATTTTGCTGACACTACTTAAATCACCACCAAGTAGCACTCCTGAACAGAGAGAAACATCCATGAAGTGAGACAAAATTTGCCCAAAGCATTCAATCCAAAAAGCATGCAGGATCTAATGGGATAAAAGCTGCCCTGATGCTAAGGTGTTATATTTTGAAAGTAGTGATAATGATGTTTTTAAATAAGTGAGTTAGGCAGAGACAAACAGCATCCCTGGCCAGCATCAGAGCTGCACGTGACTTGTGAGAATGTGCTACACGTGGAAGCAGAAAGAAAAGCCTCAAAATGTGAGACCTCAGAAGTACATCCTGGCTACAGATAAGAGCAACTCGGATGAAGCAGTCATGAGTACATAAGAAAAGTGAGATTTGTTTACTTTTTAAAAGAAATTAGTTGATAACCCAGACACGTGCAGCAGCTGGTGAAATCGGAGACACACGAGTGGACAATTACACTTCTAATTCTTTCCCTCTATTTGGCTAATGATTTCTTTTCACGTGTTCAGAACGGCTTCCAGACAGAGACTACCACAGTTTTCAACAATGACTTCAACCATGTCGCCCTGAGAAAACTGAACACATAAGGGAGTTTGGAAAAGGGTTTCCCAAACCTGGTGATGACTCCAGTCCAACAGAAAGAGCAGCCACGTGCTCACGGATGTACCAATGTCAGGTCTTGGAGTCTGGACAAGCCATGCCCTGATTTTCCAAGTGCTGAGACACCAACAGCTACGGTGCTTCACATGGACACCAACAGATATGGTGCTTCACACAGACACCAAACTACAGCTGCCCAACATTTGTAACTGAAGGCTTGTGGTTTAACCTCCTCAAAAGCTTGACACACAGGCTGACTTTAAATATACCACACTTGTTCCTAATTCTCTCATTTAAATATACAGTTGAGTGATGCAGGTGTTCACAAGGTCAACCTCCTGCTCCATTTTACTCAATTTGTGTTACTCAAAAAATGGCTCAATCACCAGACTACTACCATTTCAGAAAAATCTAATAAACTAACTCATTTTTTTTTGAATTAGAGTAAGGCATTGTAACACCATATTGCTAAGTAACATGACACAATCTTGATATGACTTATTAACCTTATCAGTTATTTATGCTCTTCTAAGAAAAGTAATCTTCACTACAGGCAGGGGAATTAACTCCTCATTTTCAATGTACATGTAACGATACTGAGCGCAGTCCCACAGGCAGCTGGTGCCAAAGGCCATGGTGTGGTCAGTCCCTGGTGACTAACTTGCTCGGACACATGTGGTCCTTGGAGAAGTCTGCAAATCAAGAGTGGGAATTAAACAAAGGTACCCGAAGGTATTTGCAGTTTCACTCGCCAAAGTCTGCACACTTTACCGGTCTCCAGAGCAGCGATCGCCCAGCTCAGCAGGGCTCTGATTCTGGCCACCTTTCTCTAGCTGCAGGGCCTCCACTGGAAGTCAGTCCTTACTTCACCCTCACTCTGCCCTAAGCAAAGAGAATTAGGCTACACCATGTGGCCAACCCAGCATATAAAATTAAATTATCTCAGGGTGTATGTAACACAAAAAGATATACATTGCTCTGAAAATTTTACTTTGACATCCATAGGCCGCTGTGGTGTACTTCAGGCAGCAGTGAGCTCAGCACTTGCAGTTATTTCAGATCTGGATCTGATTTTTTAACTCTTGCAAAGTTAAGCTCAAAGCAACGCCTTAGTTTAGAAAAAGAAACAGGGCAAAGAAAAAGGCAACGTTTCCCATAAACGTTCTCCAACTTAATCCTGAGAAAGCAGGAAAAAACTCAAGTGACTCTTCATATAGCTTTGTTGTTGTTTCAAAGACACTTCATATAGCATAAACCACTGCCAGACCAAGTGGATGTTTGGGCCTCAGATAAGTGTTACCTTCCCACAAAGGGTATAGAAACGTCTGGATGCTGTGCTGGGAGAACATGGGAACACAGAGAGGTTCTAACCCATCTCTAAGTGCCCCAACAAGTCTGTGCGCTCAGGGGTAGAGGGAACGGGAGAGCGCGGGAGCAGCGCTGCCCCGCACTGCGCGTTGTGTCGTTACAGCTTTATCCCGACACACCCATATTTACAGCACACAATGTACTGTACAATTCACAACGCCAAGAAACTCAACATATCTAATCTGGCAAAAAAACAAAGTCATATCAGGTTAATCCAATTCTTAAATTGCACAACTTTGAAAAGCCAATAGGAAAACAAATCTTCTCCCAGCTTCTGCTCCCCCTGTTCCTCCGCCCAGCACACATACCCTGCCACGACCTACTTTTCCTCTCTGATCCCTCAACATTTTTAGCCCACTCTCACTGTTCCTTGTTTCCCATTCACTCCTAACCCACCCCGGTAGCAGAGTGGAAAGTTACACCGACCAGAGGAAGCCGTACAAGGCAGCTTTGTGTGCGGGTCCCAGGCCAAAATGGGCCGGGAGGGATGAATGGCAAGACGCGTACACAAGGTCGCTTGGACACCTGCCCGCATGTGATACTGCAATAATTGCGATAAGATAACAGGCCGCAAATTCGAAGCTGGCTGGCTGCAAGGTAGTTTCAAACCGGGCAGCGGAGCTGGGGTGCTGCTGCTGCACAAGGGGAACAACATACAGCAAGGTTGTGTGAAACTTCAGGAACTTCTCAGGTAAAATAATTGTGCATGACTTCAGAAAGGATCAAGATCGCTCCATTGCCTGGGTCAGCGCTTTCAAGATTTGCCTACAAACCCTATAGCTGGTTATCTAACGTATCTTTTTAAATGAAACCTTCCTGTTTCATATAAATCACAAGACTCCAGGAGCTGAGAACTTTAAAGGAAGAATAATGGTGGAAAAATGTTTGCGATACGCTCCCCCCAACACGCACTAAATCAATTAAACCTGGTTCCTTGCATATTCGTTTCTCAAAGAGAATTGACATCTCATGGTGTCTAAAAGGGTGTCAGCTTTCCCAGAAGCATTTCACACAGATCAAGCATTTTAAAGGTCTTATGTAAATTCTCTGATGTAGGAAATGCACATTTACATTACGGCTCTTCCCGCTCAGTAACATATTTCCACCCTATACACTCATCTATTTTCATGAAATTTTAGGAATATGATTATTCTTTCAGAATCACAAACTCCTTTCCACATTTGATTAACATCAGCGGATATACTCAAAAATCATGAAGCCGGAACACGCAAGAGGCCGCACATACCTAGCATGACTGGATACGGTTTATTTTCATAGCAGATCACAGTAAGCAACAGAACTGCAAGAGTTACATACAGAAAACAGCCAAATGGCCCACGCTGCAATGAGGGGTCGCAGCTGCAGGGATTACAGACGTCAGGAACATCTATATTTCCACTGTGCAGCACAAAGAGGGACCCGTGGTACGGCTGATTGCTGCAGGGTCCTTCACATTAAGTCAGTTTAACCCTCTCTGTTTTGATGAGGAGCAGGATTTGGTTTTGAGTATTTGGTTCCTGCTTACTAGGCATTAAAAGCCAAGCGTGCAGCTGTTTTTTAAGGAGACTTCTTACTGGAATAAGACCCATTTCTGAATGTTGAAATGGCGAGTTTGTAAAAATGACTAAATTAAGTCACCTCCTCTGTTTCAAAGCAGCTCTCTTGCTTTGAGCCTGTTTCACATCCTGCAGCCTTGAGTTATGTCCTCTTCTACAAGCAGGTTTAGTGCTATTATTTCAGTAACCTTGCTGTACTAAAATATTGATTGTGCTGTCAGAGTTCTGCAGGAGTATTCGGTGTTCAGAAGTTTGACAGTACTGTTCCTTCACTTTTTCAAACGGCAATTTACAGTTTCCTTCCTCGCCTCCTTAGAATCTCAAGTTATAAGCAGTTACTAGTGGGACCACATCTCATTTCTGTTTTGAGTGCTTTCACCTGTATTATGACTGCTAAGTTACTAGGTCATCACAAATATACTAGTAGTAACATCCACATACAAGAAGTGGGTAGCCTTGCAGGCGTTTTAGATAAAAAAATTAAGACCCTGCCATTGCCACACAAAGCAATGGATCTTGCTATGGACAGAGAACCCTGTTCATTCATTTGTTTATTAAATTCAGGAGTACCAACTAGTTCTGTAATGAATTACTTAATCTTTGACCTATTGTCCACAGCCATGTTCCAGAACAAGGAATTTATAGCAAGCTGAGCTCCCTAAGGCTAATTGGAAAAGAACTCTTTTTTTGTTAAGCCATCCTCCATCCTCAACAAGTCTTTTACAAACTACCCATTTTTGCCTCTCTGCTTATACACCTACATATCTAAGGATGACTCTGTTACAGATGAGTCGTTGCTGTAGTTCACTCTAGCATCTGCTTGTAGTAAATGCATGCTAATACAGCAATCTGTGGGTTTCTGTCAAGTTTTGTTTCAGCAATAATCTAGATTTGTGTTGCAGTTAATAAGGAGCTGAATTTTCTAGGACTCTAATGCAATTTGGATTTTTTTATTTCCTCCTACAGAGGGCCATACACCAAAACACAAGCAAAGAGCTGTAAGATCCTCAATGATTGTTTTCATTAAATGGCAAATAATAGGAACAAGAGAATACCACCAGTAAGATGAAGAGCTGAAGCTGTTTCTCTCAAAGCTGGGCAGAGAACCCTGAAGCAAGAGTGTGCCACATCACAAGAGCTAAGCTATGGGGTTGGATTGCGTACAATGAAAATCTGGGCCAAATTTAGCCCTAGCAAGATTTAGTTCAGAGAATGGAACTGGGAAGAGCAACTCTACAACAGCTTTAAGTGTGTCAGAAATTTGACAGGTTGAACAATAACTTGTATTCGTTTAAAACTTGATGGATAGCAACTCGGTTATGCAAAGCTGAAGTGCTATGGAGAGCCCTAGCAGAAAAGAGAATAAAACAAACAAAAAAAAAAACCCACAAAAAGTTGCAACACAGGCTGCCTCACCTACCTGTGTCAGCTCTCCCCCCTTGGGCTGCGAAGCTCTCAGGACCACATTTGGTCATTAAAAAAAAAGGCAATACAAGCTACAAAATCTGTTTGTCATGCATTCACTTTGACACAGTTGTGCATTTTACATTCATGTTCTATACCAACTCATTATGTATAATTTACTCCAATAAATGGAGTAGATTTGAGACATAAGTAAATGTTTTTTTTGGAGCTTTCATTATCTACTTAATGTAGAACAAATCAAACCACGTTTTTTCTTGAATACAACTTAGTTGAAATAACCTTTTCTGATAATCTTAGTCTTCTGTGGAATTCAGACAAAATACTGAAAATAGATATTATTTGTTATGAAAGTAAGACTTTAAAGAAAAGGAAACTTATGATCATGTTTCTGTGATATAAATACTAAACAGCTCCATGAGGCCAACCAAGCTTCTGATTTCATAATGCTCTAAAGTCCTCTTTACCAGATATGACTCTGTCCTTTCATCCTGAGAAAGCTCCACTGGTGCACCAAGAGCTGTAAACCCCGCTTGAAAAAAAAAAACAAACAACCAAAAAATCCAGACTGATGAAGGACAAGAGCACAAGTGGTGACATTTTGCTGCTCCACCTCGGAGCTGATGGAGAGCGGTCAACACGCTGCCTGCCTGCTGAGCAACCCTGAAATCAGTGAGACCGCATGAGGAGTGAAGGACTCATTGCTGAGACTAATTGGGCAGAATCTGGCCACTGCCAGCTCCCACAATGGCCAATCTGCTGTCATACTAATATGCAGAGATTGAACAATTTAATGTGTTTCCGAGTAGCTTTGTCTAATCAGATAACACTAATGTCTGCTTCGTATACATCTCCTGATGAGGTCTTCTCTCAACTATAACATTGTTTTATGAACTTCAGGGTGTACTCGCTTCTAATCACTGCACTAGAGAATAATTCAAACGCTCTCCAACACACTTAAAGATGTGAAGCAAGGCTCTGAGGAAGACGCTGTAATTTTTCGAGGTAACTACAACAAGTCCAACACTCAGACATCCTTGAAATGTCTTTCTAAGGGTACAAAAACCCTACTTGTTCCTCTTCCTAGCAGCAGACAGCCCTTACTTGCCTGAGTAGGTCTGTGTGGAAAGCACTATTCCAGATGAGAAATGAAGACTCAGGCCAGGTATATTTTTTAAAGTATAGCATAAAACCCAAGATGTTTCATGCTCTTTACTGTTTGAACTCTGAATTAACTTCAAGTTCTTTCATGTAGTCAAGCAATTACTTAACCAATAATCAACGTGTAACAGTGAATATTAAAATCCCATCTCTTGAAGGAGAGACAGCGTTCTTGCTTCTAGCACTAACAAGCCTTGTGTGTTCAGCACTTTTCTCCGTTATCATGTGACAGGCTATTTTTAATATTTGCCTGAACATATCTTGCATCTTCCTTTGATCCAGAAAGCAGTTCCGTGCGGCTTGTCTGCATATTGCATTTCCCTCGCCGCTGCGCTCCAGAGGCGCAGCTTTTCCGTTTCCCTGCAATTTGGGCATCAGCTGGCGGCGGCGGGAGCGCAGAGCCGTGCGTGCTGCTCCAGCACAAGCCGCACAGGGCACGGCCACGTGCCTGCAGCACATGGTCATGCAGGCAACCACCACCCGGAGCCTCACGTGAGAGTCAATGTGAAGAGCAGCTCTCAGTACCAGCCTGCATGACGGTTTAGCCGGTCATTCCCATGCCGTCACGTGGGAGAGCGGAGGTCAGGAAATTCCCAGCTCCTCTCGGGGCTGGAGGTAAGAGTGCTTGGACTCTAAGAGAGGGAGCTCACGCAACACCTAGTAACTGCTGGTAAACAGTGATTAAAGCTTAGGAGAGGATTCCAGCTGGGAATGCTGCCCTTCACGCTGCAAATGCTGCGCTGGAAGAGGAGGTCATGTTAAGAAACACGGGGGAAGGACGGCTGCAATGAAGGGAGTGTTGCACACACACCCTTTTGTGGGCTGCCCCCTTCACCCCGCCAGCCCCAGAATGCAGCCGAGAGGCTGGATGGAGCAATAACCACCTCTCCCAGTTGGCTGCTGTGCCTGTCACAAACAGGAGTTAAACAAAAATGCTGAAAATGACCCAATCACACCTTGTGTCAGTTATTACAATTCAGTATCCGTGTAAGAATTAAAAGGTAATGATACTGCGCTCTAGATGAAATAGCTGAATAAATAAAACATGGCATTTAATAAAATCTTCACTTCAAATGGAAACAGTTTTCAGCTTTTTGATTAATGTACACCTACTTTTTTTTCTCATTGTAAGTAAAGACTTGCAGATATTGCATATGTGTGTATTTCCACAGCAGATTACAAAGCTGCTTTTTTTTTGCCTCCCCCCCACCCCGTTAAATAATCTTTTGCAGACCCTTTGCAAGCAGTCTAAAGCACCAAACCGTCTAGGCAACACCGACTGAAAACCACTGTCACAGGAACACAAAGACTGAGTTTATTCAAAGCCTCCGACAGCCCCGTTCCCCTCATGGAGCACAGCGGTGACCAAACCTGGGCTGTCACCTGTCAGCAGCATCCCTGTGACACGGCCCTGCATCTCAGGCTTTGGTGGCAAAGAGAAGATTCAGATCTAACCCACAAAATCCCAAAAACCTTCTAATTAAGGTCTTCCACCAGACGGTTCTAAATTCTAATCCGCTCCGTTCAAACCCTTCACCGATTCATCCAAACAAGGGCTACACAGGGAAAAGAGCCAGGTAAAAGCAACCACCAACTGGTTACCTGCAAAATATGAGCCTCCTTTTATGTACAAAGAGCTACAAATCCATCCAATTTCCTTAAAGGACTCCACAGTTAAATGGAGATTTACATTCCACCAAAAGAACTGGCAAAAGACAACACAAAGTCTGCAACCAATGAAGAACCATGAAAAAGTGTTTGCACTAACAGGTTACTTTAAAAGCTCACTTGATAAAACCTGTTTTTCCGAGGGAGACTACAGATTTCAACCAACTAATCAGCACCCAATACAGGGAGATAAAAAGTTTTAAATATGTCTACGCATCAAAATGAGTGGTGGTCTGCAGTGCTAAAAATAAAAAATAGTATTGTAAAACAAACCCATTATTTTTAGAAAGAAATAACATCAGACTCCAATCTTGCAACCGCCACCAGCCTGTGTCCCTCCGCTTCAAAAGAAAACCAGTATTTGCTGTATGTACATTCCCAAAATAGAAGTTTATGGGAAAGTAGGTGCTTGCTTTATTCTTTGCTGCGGTCTAGAGAACAGACTATGAACAGAGCCTGAACATTCTCCCATCGACCAGAAAAACTGAGCTGGAAATATACAATTAAGTTAATTTTACAATGAACCTTTTTGTTGTTGTTATTTACCTTAAAAAACAAAAATCAGTGAGGAATTTGTAATGTCATGTTTACTGTCAGGGTCAGCGCAGCTTTGCCGAGCCTGATGACACTTCTCAGCGAATGCCAACGCAGATCTCCAGATCTCTCATAGACATGGTATAAAAAGCATATCTGGGCAATACCTTTAGCTTCTGAAGACAGCTAAGGCTTGTATATCAACACACACAAAATTAAATCTTATACCACTCTCCTACAGACCCTCTCTGCCCAAGACAGACCCTGTACGTACACGAGTCACCCTCGGTGTTCCACGTGTGCGTCCTCCCCCCCAGCACATGGGGGGACAGGAGCTGGGACCGACCGCACGTGACGCGGATGCTCAACGCGGCGGAGCCACTTACAGCAGGGACAGCACAGATCGGCGTCCACAAGCTACATGGGCTCCCAGTGTCAGACAACATTCAGGGAAATACTTTTAGGAGAATTACTATCACCTAAAAAATTCAGTTTTCCTAAAAATAGTTAACATCACAAGGAATTAATTTTTATTGAAATGGTATACTATTTCTTCTTGGGTTTATTACGATAAAACAAATCACAACAGCCACGCATACCAGAACAGTACGTCACACCAATTAAAAGAAAACCCTTTCTTCATGTGACAGTTTAAAAAAAAAATGTATTTTAAAAGTCTTAAGATATATTAACCAAAAAGTTCCATTATAATAATTTTAACATTTACCTCCAGACTAACTTTCGTATTTCAAAGCAGCACATTAGCCTTGGCACTTTTGACCGCAAATTACCCGTTTTACTTTTACTAAAAATTTGGGGTTTTGCAATATACACTCTCTTATTTTAAAACCTGCTCAAATGCAAAACTCTAAGATGATCTTCTCTTCAAAACAGATTGTCAAAGTACATGACAGCACAACATTTCAACAAGCAGATGATAAACCAGACTGCTGTTAATTAAATCATAGTACCTATATGTAGTGGGGCTGAGGGAAAGAAAACATTTTAAGAAACGGAATGAGCTTCCTTTTAAAAAACACATTTAATCAAGAGAAATTGTATTATTCATAAGGCAAGATGGCATGAGGGAAAGAATACCTGAAAAATTAGATGTTTTTATCCTACCCCAAGAGACATGATTTCTTTTACAACAATAAACATGTGTATAGCATTTCTGGTGAAAAAAGCTTGTAACCCTGAGCTGCAAACAGCTCGGGAAAAACTGAAAATAAAATCAATGAGTTGAAAAGTCATGTGGACAGCTGATTACAAATAACTTCTGACAGGTGATCATTAAAAGCCTGGCTCACAACCAGGCTCCTCTGAAAGAAAGAATGAGGACAAATTATCTGCTTTTAATTTTATGTGTGCATATGCAACAGAAAACGGGGAAGCATATACACGCTATTTTAAAAAAACTGGCTAAGAAAAAGCAAGGGATTTTATGTTCTACTCTTGCCAATTCCAAATATATTTTGACTTTGGATATACTTGTAAATGCCTAGTTAATTGTGAAATGCCTTGAAACTGAAACACAAAACAAAGTCAAGTCCACATAAAGTAAAAGTAAACGAAATCCACGATTAAGCACACACTCCTGACTTGGGGCCAAAGAGTTTGTTGACAGGTTTGGGGTGTTTTATTTCTTTTTAATGAGAAAGGAATGTTGCAGACTTGTAAGACTTTTCTATTTCATCCTGCTCCACAGCTTTTGTCCTTCTATTTATTTGTTTTGCCTCCTTATCATACGATTCTGACAATGACTTCGCACGCTGAGCGTGGCAAAGGATCAAGCAGAAGGGACAGGAGTGGTTTCCTGCTCTCAAGAGCACACTTTGCTCTAGCAAACCTTGTGTGAGCAGAAGAGCAAATAAGTCACCCTTGGTCTTTGTTTTCTCTCTTTTTTTTTTTTTTTAAAGAAAAAAAGGCAAAGCTGCTTGTTTTCCAAACTTCAATGTTGACACTATTCCACTGACTGTGATCTCAGCCCTGCTGGTGTCAAGCCAGAGCAGTTATTCTGGATTCGTACTAGTGTCTCTAAAGGGATGATTTCAAGAGCTAATAAACTAATAGAAGACTTCCACTGACATCAAACGGGTTTGAAGAATGCATTACAGCCAGAACTTGGACTCTCAGATGTTTTCTTTGCCTTCAGCTTAAGGTGACTATAGATGTAATTTATCAACTCGGGTCAGAGCTATGCTCAGTTTATGCTAATCTAAGCAAGATTATAATGCAGCTCCAAAATTTAGTTTCTGCCTCATGTACTGTGGCAAATTTTACTTTGCTCAATAGCGAATAAAATGATGGCCCAAGTTTCAAACAGGAAGCATAGTCTTTAAGTTTTAACTTCAAAACAATTACCAAATCCTGTGTTCTCACACCAAATATTGGCCAAAGGAATATTCTCTTTTATGGTCCTTCTGCCTGTTCATTTAACGCCAAGGCACCTATGCATGACTATTCCATTTGTGGTTTTTTTTACATGCTAGCAGCTAGGCTACCAAGGAAGAAAAGATGATAGCAAGTTTCCTTGGAATTCCCACAGCTTCCTTACATAATTTAAATAAGAATCCCAGTGGAACAACTTCACAATAACTTGACCTATTATTTTTATTTTTTGGAGTGCGACTTGAATCATACTGGCCCTCTCTAAGCTGCCTGTCAACCCTACAGGGAGAAGTAATGATTTGCACTGGGGAGGAGGGCTGGTGTGAAAATCCACAGGAAGTTCTGAGGGCTGATTTACCTGGTCTGACGGGGCTCTGCATGCAGTTCTGCGACACCATGCCTGGATGGACTGAAGTAGAAGCCCTGCTGCTGAGGTCCATGACAGAAGGTGATGCTGAGGTAGCTTGCTGGAGACCTGACTGGTGCGGGCTATGCTCATGCTGGTTCGGACTGGGCGGAATGCCATTTTCTGAGAGGAATTCTTCCAGGTCCATGTATTCCAACTGGAAAGTGTCTCCATCGTATGGCAGTGTCTTGTCCCATAATGTTGGGCCCAAGAAAGCTGACTGAGGGACTGTGGTACTGGTGCTGTCATCATCTAACTTCTTCTCTTTGTCTTTTTCTTTTCCGAATGCTTAAACGAAACACATAAGAAAGATGTAAGAGCTGAGTAATTAAAATACTAGCCAGCATTACTTCAATTATTTCCCCTGCGCTCTCATTCGTAAGAAACAAATATTCCATAAAAATAACTCATTTGATGCATTCCATTCGGTAGAGAAAGGTCATGCCAACTGAGCACCTTCGCTGGATCCAGCTGTGTTTTTGAGATTTTTCCTCTATTTTTAGTTAACAATTGCCCCTTGCATGGCTTTGAATGTCAGTTGCAATAAGTACTCAACAGACTTAAAGTGAGTACACTGAAGTTAAAAGCGAACTGGAAGAGGTTGCTGTATACTGTTGAAAAGGAAAAGTATTAACCTAAAATCCCCCTAGTTTATTAACCTGTCATACTTCTAAATTAAGGTCCCAGTCTTGCTAGTCCTTACACAAGTAAAGTAGCCCTCAAATGCAGGGCTTCTTAACATTACAACAGTGATGTCTGACAGAATATGTATTTTAAACTGCAGAAGAGCTAACAAAAAATCCAAAAGTAGAAGCAAAGCAAAAAAAAAAACAAGTTAAAATGATGCTTTCTGCTCTTTCCCACAATATCCAGCGATTTCAACACTCATTTTTTTTGAGGTTATCACTTGGTTTCTCTACAGGATTTGCGAGAATCTGAACCAACAGAACTTTCCACCGACTATCGTGCCTTCTTAACGTTTTGTTTTCAACCACCCCGGCGAAATCCAGCGAGCGGCTTCGCGATGAAACGCCGCAGAGACAACCCCCTCGGCTCTGCAAGAGCTCGCACAGGGTTTTCCTTCCAACGTGCATTTGATTCATGAGAAATACGAGGTGCAATTATGCCCGCACTACCCAGAAAAGTTTCAACTTTCTGCCGTTTGAACGCTTTTCAGTTTGACGGGGCCGGGTTTGGAGGAGGAAGGTTCGTTCCCGGCCGGTCGCCCCGATGAGCGGCTGCGGCGGGACCCGGGGGGTTCGCCCCGCTCGGGCCCCCCTGCCCAGCCCCGAGCCCCGCGCACATCGCGCCCCGCCAGCTGGTTGTTCCAGCGGCCGCAGCCCTCGCCCTCCTCCCGGTGGAAAACCGAGCGCCTTCCGTTAGGTCAGGCCGCCTGCGCCCATCGCTTAATTCCCGCACCGAAATCCTCCCGCTACTTAATCGCCTCGGGGGCGGAGGGGGGTCGGAGGGAGGGGAAAAGGGAAAGCGAGGCGGCGGTGCTGGGGGGACGGCAGGACGGGGGCCGCCATTTCGGAGCGCCTGGGCTGGGAGGGGGCGCGCAGGGGGCCTGGGGGAGCGAGGGCTGCCCGGGGAAGCCTCACCGTCTTCGTGAGCGAGCGGCAGCTTGAGCGGGTTTTCCAGCAGGGACTTGAGCACCCCGTAGGTGGGAGGTAGGAAGGTGGGGTTCAGCGGGAGCGGCCGCGACATGGTGGGCTTTCCCTCGGGGCAGCTGCGCGCCAGCGGTTCCTTCCCCTTCCTCTCGCAAGCGCCGCTACGGAGCGCGGTGAAGCGGGCGCTGAGCTGAGCCGAGCCGAGCCCCGCTAGCGAGGGGGCGCCTGGAGGCCGCCGGAGCCAGGAGCAGGACAGGCCGCTCCGCCGCGCAGCTCCGCACCGTTCCGCTCCGCACCGCCGCTCCCGCCGCCGGCTCTGCGCCGCGCGCCTCACCCGCGCGCCCATGTGCAGGCGCTGCCGGCGCTGACGTCACCGCAGCGCGGCCCCGCCATTGGCGCGGAGGGCGTGGCGAACAGCCCCGAGCCCCCGCCTCGCCCCGCCCCGCGCCCCCCCCCCGCCCGCCCCGGTAACGGTAACGGCCATGGCACCGGCCCGTGCGCGCGGTGTGTGGTGGGAGCGGGGGGAGAACGCGATCGTGTCGCTGCCCCCGCCCGCGAGGAACCGTCTCCCCGGTCACCGGGAGGAATGTTAACGATGGTGAACGCTTGACCCCGCTCGGTGCGCCCGAGCGTGAGGGCAGTGGGGAGCGCGGCGGGCCTGGGGAGCCGGGCCGGGCCGCTGCGCGAGGGGCGGCGGGGGAACCTCCATCCGTCTGAGCAAACCGGTCACTGGGCTTGTGAGTGGCCGGTTCGAGCCCCAGCAGAGCTGTCGCACCCCGGGCTCCGTACGCAGGTCCTGTCACCTGTTACCGGAATAACCAGCGGGCCAGAGCTGCCACCGCTGCACGGTTCGTGTCTGCCGGGACTCCCCGCTCCTCTCCCGAAGATCTCCGGTGCAAGTCCAGCTGACTCTGTACCCTCCAGCCACCCCCAGGATCCAGCCCTGCCCGCACACACTGCCCCACACCTGCTCTCTTGCTGCAGGAACTTCCACCTTCCAGGTGCTTGTAGGCACTTGTATCTCCCTGCTTTTTCTTCTTTTTTTTTTGTTGGGTGGCATTTTGCAAAGCTTTACCATCCATATTTAGTTGTTAATTTTCCTTCAAAAGTCAGTTCTTTTACTGTTAACAAATATAAATACTCACTGTAAGTAAATAAAGGTAAATTATGTGTACAGACTTCCAGTTGGAGTGCCCAGTAATTAGAAATAAAAGCCGTCTGAGGAACAGAAGTCTGCCCTTAACAGTTATGTTCTCCCCTTATCTATGATTATGTGCACTGACTCGCGTCTGGTCAAACGATCCGACTAAAACAAGCAACTAATCAAACTCCAAAGTGCATCCAGATCAATAAAACTGTACTGGCACAAGCCAGACCTGAGGACCAGCAGTTGCAACGGCCGGGCCCTTCAGAGTGTGACAGCAGCAGCACGGCAGTTTTTCACTCACCTAACCAGAAAAAAACACTAGATGATTAAATGATCACACACATAGCAACGTCGCCTCTGATGGCCAAACTGCTGGTGACTGGAAACCTTTAATTACAGAGGTACAGAGTGAGACCTAAAGATACAAAGATAAAAAGATGAAGGCACCGATTGGCAATCCATATGTAGATGCAGTACAGAATGTTTCCTCTATGCAGTATAAGGAAAAAAAAAAAGATACATTGAGGAGATTTAGCAACAAAGAGTAACCAGAATAGAACATGTAAAACTAATTGGGATATTGGGAAACACCATTAACAAATGAGATTAGTGTGAGATGTAATAAAAGCTCAGTTTGAGCAGAGCTACTTATGTTTTTATGGTTATTGACCATTGTAAACAAAATATAAGCAACAAACAGCATTTTTAGTGCAGCAGAATGACACGAAAACCACAGAGTTTCACCACTTGACATTGAATAGGCTGAATTATGTTTAGATCTGTACAAGTGTGGAACAAACTAAAGCAACCAGGCATCAAGGCCCACGTACAATTACAAACCCTGCGCTCCCTGGCATGTATTCGTAGCTTCACATTCACCCAGAAAACGTTTTATGGCTTGTGAAGGACTATGACAGCTACTTAGTTTTGTATAGAAAATATCTTGATTGATCCCCAAATAAAAAACCACAAACCTCAGCCAATGTCTCTGCCCCTGCTGTTTTTAATCACGAAATTTGATCAGTTATATGGCCCAAAGATCCTCGTTTTTTTTCCAACCAAGTACACGAGATTATGCCATCCCCCCCCCCCTTTTTTTTTTTAAGTAATTCTTATCTTTAGCAAGGACAATTTGAAAACACGCTTTTAAACTCAAAAAGCCTTTACATTTTTAAGAGGTTCCTTCTACCTACAGGCCAAGCACACCAGGATCACACAGACCATAGCCCAGGCCCTTGCAGCTGAGCCGGGTTTACTCTGGGCCCGACCTACTAAGCCCGGTTTTGCACTGCTCTGCACACAAAAGGCCTTTGCTGAATGCACAGCTGCTCATACACTGTTTTGTTTTTAAGTAGGGAGGCTTACGAACAGGCATCTGCAGCGCTTCACCCCCAGCACCGCACCCAGCCCGGCTGCGCCAGCTGGAACAACCCCCGTGCGAGGAGCGCTGCGGCAGCTCCAGGCTCCTTCTGCACCGGCCGGAGTAACGGCGGCCGCGTGGGCTCCTCCCTGCTCGCAGCCCGGTGGGACCGAGGGGGGCGCGGCACGGCGGGGAGCGGCGGCCACACCGATGGATCCGGAGCGGCGGCCACACCGATGGATCCGGAGCGGCGGCCACACCGATGGATCCGGAGCGGCGGCCACACCGATGGATCCGGAGCGGCTCCGAAACCGCTCCGGTCACGGCCCCGCCGCCCTCACGTGGAGCGGAGCGGGGCGGGGCGGGGCGAACGGCGCTCGCGGGCCGTCACGTGAGCGCGCGGGCTGACCTACTTTGGGCCAGTGGCGGGGCCCGGGCGGGCCGCGCGCTGCCCACGGCGGGAGGGCGCGTGGCGGGGCGGGGCGGGCAGCGCTGTCCAGCGCGCGGCCGCGCGGCCCTTGAGGAGCCGGAACACGGCGGGGCCAGAACACAGGGAAACGCACCAAAAACCCAGAGAACCTGCAGAGACTTAAGGCTCAGCCTTTGTTTTAGTCCTGATTTGCCCTACACCAGTGAAACGTTTCCACACTGGCCTCAGACAGTGGGACAT
Organism: Streptopelia decaocto; assembly: GCF_964273445.1. NCBI lineage: Eukaryota > Metazoa > Chordata > Aves > Columbiformes > Columbidae > Streptopelia > Streptopelia decaocto. The sequence goes on along the minus strand of NC_138671.1, from coordinate 6,590,952 downwards.
TTCCAGCTGTGTTATGGGACATATAACTCAGAGGTGCATAAAAACCCACGTGAGCGCGTTCAGATACCCACACCCGAGCTGGAGCTAAACCAGCACGTTTTGCAGACAAGGTTGGGAAGTGCTAAGAGGCAAAGTCCATGCCCCAGTTGTCCCCATGGCAGAGGCTCTGGAAGCAGCTTGGCTTGGCTTTCCCAGTGAAAGCCGCTACCAACAGCGCTGAATTACTTAAAAACTGATGTTTATTGCCCACGTGGTGTGCAGCTGAGCGAGCTGCTGCAGCTCCTCCAAGAGGAAAAATACTTGTTGAATGAACCATGATCTGCCCCCGCTTTTTTTTTTTTTTTTTAAGGTTTAATTGAGTGTGGGAGAGACAGGTTTGGAACTGCTTTTGGGTGATGGCAGAGGAACTTCTCTTAAGTAATCTGGGGTGGTTCCAGAAGGCACTCCAGTTCTCAGAAAAATAGGTATTACTAGTCATTGCTTATGTGCTATGAGTTGAAAGATTAATAATTTTCCGTGCCAAAGTTTACAGCCAGCCTGCACCACGACAGTGGATCAAATACATGGACTTGCCTGGACAGCTGACCCAGTTTGAACTCAGCGAGTGTTACTCTCAGTGATGACTACGTTTTTGGAACAAATATCCCGCTGCGTTTTTAAAGCAACCGTAACCTTGTAAAGCATTAACCAGCCTCTCAAGGCCATTTTGTGCCCTTGGGGAATTATTTAGACCCAGTAGGTATAACCAGCCAGATGACAGAACTGGATTGAGACAAGCGATAAGGGTGTCGCTGGCCTGTTTTGCAGCCAGGTCTTCCCCCGAATAAGGACAACTCCCAGCTGGTGCCAATGGGAGAAACAACTCGACCCTTCCATTCGCTCCTCTGCGCCCCATTCCTCTGCCTTTCTGGCTTTTGCCTTGCACGCTGCAGAGAGACAGTTAGAAATAGCTGTTCTTACATGTTCAGGCTGTTTGATTTGGGCAGCTGGCATTGGTTTTGCTGGAGATAGAAGAGCACCCACGAGCACAGAACAAACCAGCCCATCCGCAGGCAGAGCTGTCACAGAAGGGAGGAGCGAAAGGTGCAGGGGCTGAGCTGCTGCTCCTTATTCAGAGTTGCTATTGAAGTCAATGACCCAGATTTCTCTGACTTCAAATGGCTGTTTCCAGAGAGCTTGCTGCAGGCACGCCGCCGGGGAAGGTCAGGCAGAATTCAGCCTCAAGAATTGCGTGCATGGGCTGATCAGACCTGGATCTGTAGAACGTGATACTGAAAACCCATGTTCCTCAGTGAGGTCTGTGAAAAACCACTGAAGTGACTAAGTACCCTGGGCTTCAGGCTTGCAAGGCTGCCCTAAGCTTGGGATTTCTTTCTGTCCCGTAATTCTGTGACCAGTTCTGTGACATCCCCCTTGCTCCCAGTTTTCCTTCTTAAAAAACCCCCACACCAAAAAACCTTGCAGAAAAACTAGTTTTTAATCCCGTGGGTTTGGATTAAGAACCCAGAAACGTGGCAGACCTCTCTTATCTCTGACAAGAAAGCCTGACCTTCTGCAAAAAATTCCTACAGACAAAAACCAGGCTTATGAAGATAAAAGCATTATCATGCTGTGTCTCTTTATGAAAGAATCATCGTAACTGCACATATTTTAAAAGAGCAGCAAGTAGCGCAGAAATGCATATTATTCATCTGTATGCAGTTTATCCTGTAGGTTTAGATTCATTAGATCATGCAGATGGGACTGGTTTGAGTTCCCCCCACACGCCTTCTTTTTAGCGTATCCCACTTCAGTTCTCTGCAGCAGCAGAACAGTTCTCGATACCGATGTCGACCTGCAGGTCAATTCCTCAGCCCAGCTGGGGGGATTCTGCTAAATTATCATCTCTCTTATGGCCCATTTTATTCTGTTTAAATCTCTCATCAGAAATTTCACTTGGAAACCAGTTGCTATCTCAGTGTCAGAATGTGCACACTGAATATGTTAAATATCAGTGTATAACAAGCCTTGCCTTTTTGAGACATATTTATGCAAATATCATAATGCAACGTAGAGACAGCAGCAATGAACCCTGTCCGAAGAGGTAAATGTACCCTGCATCCCATGCACGTGTCTTCCTGCTTTATTTGATACAGAAAGCCTGATTAGATCTCTAAAGATTACAGTTTAAAAGGGCTCGGAAAAAAAAATAGAGTATTAGTAACTTGGATTTTTTTTAGTGTATATTCAAACAGACAATCAGCTGTAATGATACTCACTGAGCATCCCAGAGCTGGATTTCAGCTGCATGGCTCTGTGTTTATCGGAAGGGAAGGGGGTTATTTTCCCATCATCACAGGTTGGTTTTGTGTTCCCGCTGTGCGGGCACCGCGCTGTGACACGGGATGGAGCCGCTGGGGCCGTGCTGGGGCCAGGGACAGATTGGGAACGTCCAGACCCCGCATCCCCTCCTGCCCCGCTCTCTGCAGTTGGCAGCTCCCCCCTTCACCTTCCGAAAGCGCAGACTCATTGCCAACGACCCCAGCGGGGACAGGTGTGTGCAGAAAGGATGCGCGCTGGAAGAGATGCGTAATATTGGCCATTTCCAACAGCGTTCAGCTTTGTAAAGTCGTTTTTATGCATCAAAGCGGAATGTTGAAGTTAACTGGGATGAATACAATGACAGCTGGCAGCTGTATCATTATAACCCTTCCACACACTTGCAGACTCAGGGAAGCATTGCTATTGTTTGTTGCTTTATTCTGCCTTTGACTTCTTTTTTTTAATGTCATGTTTTCTTTTAAAGTGACCTGCCCTGATCTGCAGTAATGTGTGTGCATAAGTGACTGTATCTGCACATATTCTTGTCCACATGTTTTTTTTGGCCACACATTTAGGCTATAAGCTATATTGAAAGCATCAGGGAGAAAGTTATACAGAAAACATCAAACATAGCTAGTTCACTATTAAACCAGCTTTGTATTTTTAAAAAATTTCCGTTCATTTAAAAAAACCTTTAAAAAAACCTATTTAATTAATTGCCTTGCAGAGTAAGTTGCTTTGGAAGGCTGACAACTAGCATTTTTATAGGCAGGGTGATTTCTTTTTAATGACCAAAGGGCACAAACACACAGTTTCCTATAACCATCTGAGAGCATGTGTGGAAGGAAATAAAGATGTCCCCCTCTTGTATTTTCTCACAAATGGTTTTGACCTGGAGAATCTATTATGTCGATTGACATGAGAAAGAAGGCGGTGATCTTATTTTTACTGTTTGTTATAGCGGTTTCAAACTTATCAAAGGAAGAAATAGAGGCTTTTTTAGATGGCTGCTTGCCAACATCACTAATCAGAATTTTAATGAGATTTTTCTTTTCAAGGCCTAAATTAGGTCTAATTAACCATATATAAAGCAAACGTATAATGCCATAAAAGGGATGTAGCCTACTGCATATAGAACGCGTTTCAATCTCTTTACAAATAGAAATATTGAAGACAATACACATTCTTATGCTGGTTTAAACATGCGCAGCTTTTTTTGTGTGTGTCTTATTACTGTTATGCCTTAATTAACAAATTGCCTTTAGAAAACGTGCTCCTAAGCTTTGCCATCTCGGAAGGGGAATAACGTGAACGCTTGTGGCTGAACCCCCTGTGCGATTTCCATCCGCTTGGCCACAGGCTCCCGAAAAGCCCAGTGGGACACAGGAGCTGGGCCCTCGTCCTTCCCCCAAATGCTCCGGTTGCCACCATCATGCCTATTGTTTGTGTGCTGGAGAACCCGCCCGCAGCGCCCGTTTCCCAACCGTCACAAAAAGGCACGGGTTATATTTAGTCTACGCACGCTGTTTTTCCTCCAAGCATTTAAGACAGAAAGTTATTAACTACGCATCATCTTCAAAACACAGTGTTGTTTCTTCCCCCCAAAGTATATTTTGTGCAAAGAGGGACAAAACAAAAGGACTTTGCTCTTGCCACCCCTGCAGGATTTTGTTGTTATTTATCATACTCTGTTTCAGTTTCTTGTCTAGCTTATCTGTTACGTATGAAATATTCCAAAAAAAGGAAAGCAGAGTTGCTCAGATGCAGCTTAATGCAATTAAACACCTCAAAGTACAGAATTGCAGCTTCTGCCTGAACAAACCGTTTTATCCACATACTCCGGCCATGAACCGGGAAGTCTCTTGCAAAGCGTTCTTCCAAATTTCATGTTTAGTAAATAAATCTCAGTTCTTTATTCCAGTTAAATAAATATATCTTGTGACTCAGCTCATGAAACTAAAGATGAATAGCAGCAGTAACAATGGGGGTAACAAACCCACCAAAGCGCAGCAGAACAGAATGAATATAAACCCCAGACCAAATATTCCCCCTTGCACAAGCTCCAGGTCATCATTTCCAGTAGCTCTGGGCTGAAGTGTCCAGAACAACTGAGCAGGACTTTGCTCTAGACCAAGTTTATCTGGAAAGCTGTAACTAGACTTTACGCTAATTGGCAGCATCTGGAGTTAATAAAATCATCTATCAACTGCCCATTAGCTTGAACTAACATTAGACATATTCTAAGTAAGCTTAATAGCCATTTCAAATGTGTATTTCTTGAAATGTGTAAATAAATATCTCCACAGCAATTCTAAGGAAAGAGCCAAACCACGGGGCAGAGGGAGCCAGAATCATTTCGCATCTGTTACAACACTCTGGATAATGTTTTGGTTGATTTATAGTGGAAATATTTGTTTTTCAGCTGGAATTTTGGTAACTCAGAACAGATGTTCACAGCAATGTTGGAATACTGTCTACCCATGCTTCCCTGTTAAATCAACCATTACGCATTTAAACTAATCTAGGAAAAAGTTAATATACTGAGAAATGACTACTCTTACAAAAGGTACATAGTAATGGGATTCCAATTTGATCATCTTTCCATTCTATCAGAACCTCAAGATGTACAATAACACATGCAAAAACCTATGGAGCGGCTAGATTTCATCTGTTTTGTGACCCTGGACGGAGAAGTGCGTGTCTGTCATTATTGTTTTCTCAGAGCCTTGTCGTGTTGAACCAGCTCAGCTTTCTGACTTTTTTCCACCTTCACTGAGCTACAGAATATTTGAACAAGGAGAGCAAAGAAGGTTCTTGCAATGAGAAAGTTACTTGTGCCTCCTAAAAATTATTAAGAACTCAGCATATTGTTTTTAAAAGTTCCTATTTCTATCACTTAAGGCGCTCTGGCTGCAGAGCATGCACAAATACAGGCCTCTTGTGTCCCGCAACATTTAGCCAGAGAAGGAGAGGGAGCGCGTCTCTGTGCTCATTAAACAAGCTGCGTGAACAGCACGGTCTGAAACCCACAGATATCTTTGCATTTGCTTCAGGGGCACCGAGCTCAGAAATGACCAGCGCTTCTGGCAATTGGGACAGGCTGCCTTTTAATTTTCTTTCCTCTTTTTCCTGGGGAGGCAGGTTACAGCCTCCTCTCCAAGCGCAAACATCCAAAGCCATTTAGCTGATGCGAATCCCAGACTGCCAGTGGAGCTCTGCCTGATGCCTTTACCTTATGAGCTCTGTTGTTTCTTCTAGGAACTTTCAGATGCCCTGCTGCAACGTTCCTGCTTCCCAGGAAAGGTCCAAATGAGCTGGCATGGAGCTACTTAATGGTTATCCCATTTGCAGCTGCCCTTCTCGCCAAGTGGCATCACTATATTCTAACAAGGTCAGGGAGGAGCTGGTGGCTTGTTTCTGCATGAAGCAAACGTTTTGAATTACAGTTATTGCACTAAGCTCTTGAAGATGTGCACAGGGATGTTTCCTCGCTGATTGGAAGCACTCGTAATAATTCTTGGTAATAGGCTGAGCCTGGGGAGGACTTTCTGGTCAGTCCTTAGTGCTGGCAGCCGGGACACAGAGCTGCAGAGCATCTGGAGCTCGGCGCCTCTTCGGGCCTTGGTGGTTTCACACCAGTATTGCGTCCTGGGAGGTGCACTAGTAACACTGGAAGAAGTGGAACCTCAGTACAAGCTCGTTGTGCAAATGCAGATTTTACTAGAGTACATTATTTGCAAGCAAGTTAGTATTTATAGCGGTGACATGAGTCACTTTCTTAGATACCATGGATACAGCGTTTCGTCTCCTAACTCCACTAAGTACAATCAGCTTTTCACAATATTTTGCACCTGCACGTTTACAACTGGATGATTGTTTTGCTCCTCGGGGCATTCCTTCCTCTGTGTCCTGGCAAGAACCGGAGCCAATGGGCATTGAAACGCCGCTTTGGCCAAGAAGCTTCCATGCAACAGAAACAAAATGGCAGCTGCTGTAGGCTTTTAGACAAGATCATTGGAACATTTCTCCAATGGAAAAGTCCAGAATCATTTTTTTAATACTGTATTTGGAAAATAAAGTTTTCTTCTGACTTAAACCTTTACTCTTGCTCTGCAGCCTTCACCTATCAGGACAGTTGGGTACAGGGGTTAAAACACCAGCCTGGTGACCAACGCTCAGCTCTCCAGCCTCTGCCACCACTTGCTGCGTGACCTCAGGCAGGTCACTCCGTGTCTATCGCTGTTGTCTCATTGTCCCTGTTTCCTGTAGGAGCAGGTGGGAGGATCTTAAGAGAGCACCATCAGTATCCCAGGTGAATATTTGCAGGAGTTAGCTGTGTGCTTTCATATATAAACAAGGTAACAAGGCCCATTATGATGTTGATAGGCTGCAGCCCTCTTGGACACAACGGCCAAGGACTTGTTTCCAGTAATAAGTCCTGTAGCAGTACTTTATGTTTCTCCAAGCCTCGCAGTAATATCCACTTGCTCTCTCCAGCCCTGTTGAGCTGCTCAGGGGCTGGGAGGTGGCATCTGCCCAGTACCAGCGTCGGGACTGATCGCAGTGATTGCAGATTTCTGCACGTTGCTGCCACAGACAAGCAGTCTAATGATTGCTCATCATAAGAAATCTGAACTGCCGAGATCCGCGTTAGATCCTGAGGGTCTGATCCTGCTGGCTGCTGGTTGAGATCCGGGCCCCAATCTGTGCTGCGGGTCCCATCTGGTGTGGACAGGGAACCCGTGCAAGATGCTGTCCCACCAGAAAACACCTCGGTTACTCTGGGTTACTAGTAGACAAGACTAGTTTACCTGTGAGTGGCACTGAGGTCCTTTGGAAGTCAGTCAAAGGCTTTATTATGCTAAGATTAGTAGCTCCTGCGTAATCCCTACTAAACCAACTCTCACTAGGCTGTTGAAATTTCTGTATCTCACTGCCATGTAGACTGGTTTTTCAACTCAAAGACATCAGTGGAAATGCTGCATTTTGGGCATAAAGGTCAGAAAAGGGTCCATTGTGCTCCGTGCCACTGTCTTTTCGAAAAGGTAACACCGGCTTTTTTATAAGTGTCATCTGTAGGTGCTTGTAAATTTTAACAGAAAGTAAAAAATGCATGAGCTGAAGGGAGAGGATTGTGGATCTCACACGCTGCAGCCGCAGACACAAAATGTTGCGCTTCTGGTTCATTTGGAGAATCCACATCTCAGCACTCAGAAACACCCTTATGATAAGGCACCAGCACTAATGAGAGATTGAAAATCAATTGAGAAAAAAAAAAAAAAAAAAGCTTTCCAGTTGTATAGTAGGTAACAGGAGATGTGACTTTCCAATATTTATAACAGTTCCCCTCAAAATTACAAAAATCAACCCGATTTAGCTCTTTTCTGGGTTGTAGGTGCTCCAGGGGAGTAAATGCTGCTCCTGAGCAGGGGCATAAAGAGACCTGAGCACCCTGACAGCCTGTTCCCAGCCATCCCATCACTGAGTGAGGGGCAACAAAGGACGGCGGCAGCTATTCCGAGCTGGCGCCTCCCCGAAGTCTCTTTGCTTTAGTTCAGCCATGATTTTTCTTCTGCTCCAATAGCTGCCATTCCCTGATGTGAACAAATACGCCAGCCCGGTTTCCTGCAGCAGAGCTTTGCTCTGCTAGAACCCTGCGTGGAAGTTGTCCACATTTCCCCGTCCCTTGGTTTTTAGGTGCTATTTTACTGCTGTGCACGTGGCTGCCATAAACACTAGAACAATAAGCTGGCAGCAAGCAGATCCATCGCAATATTGCCACTGGGTTTTTCAAAAGAGGTGAATGTTCACTCTAGCTCTGGGTCTTACCAAAGCAGATTAGGTTCAGTGACTTCTCCTTGTGCCTCGGTGTTTGGGCAATAAGAGAACCGCGGAGGAACTACGGTGTTCCCACGGGTATCGGTCGTGTTAGGAACGCAGGGGAGGCTTCCCAGGAAACGTGGTGCCACTGCAAGCGGTGACTCCGGGGAGAAGCTGCCAGCAGCCTTTTCATCTTCCCTGCACCCCGACTCATGAATAAACATGGGGGAAGATGAAAAGCAGCCGGGACCTGTGTTGCTGCAGAGCTGGGGATCTTCCCGGCGTTAGCTGCAAGCGGCTCCTCTCTTGCTGGGCTACCCAGTGTTTTATAAATATATTCGTTATAAGCGGCAGGTGTCTCGGTGTCTCCCCGAGGGAGGCAGAGCCGCCCGTCGCACCCGTGCTCAGCAGCTCCGGCTGATTTTAGGTCATGTTAACAGCAAAGCGGAGGGAACAGGCTGTGCTCCCGCTCCAGGCAGGCTGGGAATCACCCCCTTGTGATCTGGCCTCAAGAGAGGCTCGAACATATCTGAATCCCATTGTTATCTGTAATTTTAACACGTCCCCCACCTCTCAAAATGGCACGAACCAGCACAGTGCTATCATGGCTGAGGGGCTTACCCAGAAGCTGCATGTATATGTGCAATAGTCTTAAAAATCTTGACAGGTTAACTTTCAAGCAAATCTTTTGTTAGGCAGTAGTCACCACTAGCAATTACCATGCTTTTATCTGTAGCTGTCAGTGCGCTGTAAAAAGGGGCTGTTATTCCCATTTTATAGAAGAAACAGATGTTCTAGGGGCGTCAGAATAGTTTTAATACAGAAATTGCATGCCTAAAAGGTGTTCTAGAAAATCCCATCATTATCACAGCACTGATTTTATTCAGTGCACCCAGGAATTCTGCAGATCTGCTGGTTGTACTTTGCTTCTCTTCTTGTTTGGTTTAAAGTAATAGTTTAGAATTCTTCATTTTACTCCCCTTTCGCGGCAGAGGAAAAGCTGAAACAAGACAAACTATCACAATTCTCTTTTCAAGGCAAACTTTCAGGTTGGGATTTGTTCGAAACTTCTTGAGGTTTAATTTGGTTTTGGGATCAAGAGACACAGAAGTCGCATTTGTGAAATCCAATTAGGCGCCAGCCCTGGCAGGGACGCATGACGTGAGGCACGTACGTCCACCTGACTCCTGTCCTTCCCTGCTCTCAAACCCTTCAGCCTCCGCGGCAGAGCCGTGCTTCTTATCTCAGGTATTTGGGATTACAGCAAACTCAATTTACCTGTTTGGGGTTGTCAGATTTACAGGCTTTCCCTTGGAAACATGGTAGACAGCGAGGAAAAGGCAGCTGAGAACGGCTTTTCTCTAGGGAGTGATCAGAACTGGGTAGGGCAAGAGGAGAGATACAGGTGGATGTTGTGTTGGCATCAGAACCGTGAGCAACTACCAAACGCAGTTAGTACAAAAAGAGATAGGAGGCTGTGCTGTGCCTTTGGTTTTAACAAGAAATTACAGACATTTCGGTGGATATCTCTACTCATTGAAGCATCCTGCCCGGAGCTAAGTGTCAGTACTTCTACAGAGCAGACTCTTTTTTCTGGATTGAGGATGCTCCACTACAAAAAGCTAAAAGTTGTTAGAGCAAGGAGGAGCTTCCCTGGCAGTGATCCTGTCTCAGGAACCAGCTCTCGTGCGCTGGGGGTTCAAGGACGTGACGATGGACCCGACCACGTGTCGCTGCCTTCGTTCCCAGCTCAGCGTCCCTCCGCTTGCCTTCCCGTCTGGCTGCAGCAAAAAAGAACCCGGTGGTTTCTCCGTACTTGGAGCGCAGCCATTTCAGCCAAATCAGAAACCACGTTGCTGATGGCCCTGCCGTGATGCTCACCTCTCTGGGGGATAGCTGTCCCTTGCTTGGATGAGTCCTCTCGTAGCACCCAATTGTGTTAAAAAAACAAACAAACTGCATTTCCCCTGGCTAACGAGTTTTCCTGTAAGAGGGAATCTATGTTTTTATGAACATGGTGAAGTAACTAAGGCTTTTAGCTTCACTTTCCTGAGACTGCATTCACTTGTAAGTAGGTTGATGTGTGGATACATAACAGCCAGGACAAGCAATGATAATGAACCTGGGCTGAAATAGACTCCAGAATTTTCTACCGAACCACCCCTGAGCGCAGCAGTAAAACAGATTTCTCAGTTATCTTCAGCCAGCCACAGGACATGCCTGTTAGTGTACATTTACTATTGATTTGGTTTTGGTTTTTATATCATTCGCTGCGGGACTCTAAATGGTTATTGGAACACCGGAGCCTGTACTACGATGCTACTTCAGCATCCAAAAGCAGAATGGGTTGAGCACATACACTGGGAGCTCAGGCCCAAGTGATTAGACTGTTCCTAAAGATGAGCACCTGAAGAAATGAAGATGAGATTAATTACATTTACACATTTTCCTTTAGTGATAAAGTAATTCCTTTTGGTTGTATCTTTTAAATAGCCAAATAAGAAGAGAGTCACTTGTTTTTCTCAGGCCACTGTGGCTGGAAAGGAGCTGGGATGCATTACCAGGCTTTGGAGTAAAAATGAGAACTTTAGAAGGAACCCCAATGCTTTGCCTTTCCTTGGATAATTTTTCTTTCCCGTATCAGTGCTACTGTTGTTATATTTTTATTTTAGGCCACAAACAATTTTCTTTTTCCATTTTAATCGTATGATTTAATGAGTTCTCTTCACATACAAGAGTAAGGATTGTTCTTGATGATAATAATAATTGGGCCATAGGGAAATATTGACTGCTTAATGGCTAAAGATCAGGGTACTTAAAAACAGACTAAGACATTTCTGACCCATGCGTGGCTTTATTATTGTTTATTATTGGATTTCAACTACCCATCCTCATATTTGGAAACATGAGGCTCTATTTGTAACAGATTTTAGCCCATTCCATTTTTTTCCCCCAACTATATGACTCAATGATCAATGATACAAAACTGACTGCATCTTTCTGAGAAGAGAATACTACTATCTTGCAATAAAATAACTGATCTTAAAAGAGTGTTATGAAAATATCAACCTATTAAATCCATGGCAACACCAGCCACTGTTTGGGGAAAAAAAGATCTAAAATGAGTAATAAATCATCAAGCCACCAAAAAATATGAACAGAATCTGGACAGTACAACCTGTGAGATGGCTGGTATTTTTAGTATTAAATGAAAACAATCCCCAGGGAAAGGCAAAGCTGGTTACAGAGGACAAAGGCTTGGCTTTATTCATTAGTACTTGATTTTTGGTACGCTATCATTGCAAGCAGTAAGGGGAAAGATTTAGTGAGGTATTTATGTACCTAAACATCCCCCAGTGGCATTTATAGCAGCATCTAAGTAGGTTAGGTGCCTAATTCCCATTAACTCCATCAACATCTTTAAGCTGCTAAAGATGCGGAGCTGGCGCCCAGCCTGTGCCAGCAGGTATCCCGTGGGTGCCCAGGTATCTCTGCTCACCTGCAGCGGCCGGAGCTCGGGCTGATGCTCCTCGCAGCGGGACGGGATGGGACGGGCGGCACATGGGGACCAGCGGCACACGTGTGAACTGCTGAGCTGACTCCAGGTTTTGCTGCTGACTTAGGGCAGAGCCACACAAAAGTCACCGAATGCAATCTTTGCAAAAAAGGCCACTGGGTTTTGGTGCCTGGAGTAAGCATTAGGGTGTGTGACTCAGGGAGTTTCTTCAGCGGGGTGTTAAGAATCCCATCAGTTCCCAGGAAAATCGAGATTTCACAGGGCAGGTCATGGCAGCATTTGCTGAGCTTCAGGAGAGCCTTTCCCACCAGTCCTGCAGTCTGGCCTGTTCCACAGCCACCAACAGTTTTCTTTAAGGATTTCCCTTCCCTTAATGCCCATCAACACCTTCCTGTCCTTAAGAAACAGGCTTAAGGAAATCTACCAAATAATTTGTTTTGGCTTCACAAAGCAGCCTGTCACGAGATACATTTCACAGTACGTTTGACCACAGTATGTTTGGGATTGGAAGGGACCTCAAAAGATCATCTAGTCCAATCCCCCAAAGTCCAATCCCCTATTTCAATAGATGGTGACCATTCTGTGGGACAGATCAACCCGCGTTAACCACTCTGCCTGACTGAACCTGTCTCTCAGCGCTTCGGCTTGGCAGGTTCATCTTCCCCAGCAAAACACTGGTGGGGAAACCCAGTTGTCCCTGGCAGCCGTGACACGGCAGCGCGGCCACTCACCCACCAGCACATACGTCTGACTGCTGTGCTTATGTGATGCTTATGGAACAGCCGCTCACATACATACACGTGCTTATGTTTATCTGGTGGGGTTGACGAAAGGATCATCTAATTTATTGAGACCCTGTGTAGTGTTACAAGGAAGTTATTCAGCACCTGTGAAGCTCAGTATTTGTGTTAAACTATTTGCTTTGTTGGGAGAAGGTGCCATTTTAAATTTACTGAAATACCTGCAGTATTTGAAAGGCAGTGTGGTACACGTATTCAGGTAAAGATTAACACCAGTATGTACCAGAACAGTATTTTTCACGATGTCACTTTTACATGGAAAATAATCTGAGGCACACAGGAATAACCTTTGGCCCTGTGGCCATTCCCTTATATAGTCGCATTTTCGTTATTTTAAATGATATAAGGTGCACTTTCATTTCTTTTCCACTTTTTTTTTTATTCTGGAATAAAAATGAAAAGTTGTTTACATTGTTGTATGTTTTGACAACGGCTCTTTACAAATTCTTTTTAAGTTATCCTAGAATCATCTTCTCCATATACACGGTTCAGCTTAATCAAAATAATTTCACAAACTATTTCACAGAAAGGAAGAGGCAAGAGGAGACAGAGAGAAATAACCTAGGAAACAAGTATGCCAGCGTACAAAAATAGATGAGAACATTTGGAGATTGCAGGTATGAAAATGCAGTCTCAATAATGGAGAATCTGAACTAGCGGATTATCTGAAGAGGTAACGCTTGCTGGAGAAGCAGCTAGATAGACGCGGAGATCTATTTCTAGGCAAATTTATACGAAAGAGGGAGAAATAGTCTCCAAGTTTCTGCAGCGCTGTCCTGCGTGGGTGGGGAGAGCAGAGAGCAGCGAGCAGGAGCTGCAGCTCGTGCCCCGCACGCTCGGGTCAAGCTCATTACCAGCTCCCCAGGACATGAACACATCGCTGTCCTCCTCCTGCGGATCGGACAGACTGGAATTGCTGTTTATGAACGCGTGCAGCCTGCCTGATCTGGAGTCTCCTGTCCCTGAGAGCTTCTCCCGTTTGAAACACCCAGCTGCTGTCACAGAGCCACAAGCAGCGTAAATCGAGACTGCGAGGGTCAAGGGGAGACTCAAACCCCTCAGAAAACTGGAATCTATATGCAAGCTGGGTAGCATGGAAGTATGAAGTGAAAGTGCCTGTCATAAAGCATCCAAATGACCACTAAGGCTACAGCAAACAAGGAATTCAGAACATTATATATTCTCTGTGGGCCATGAGGCTGGGCCATTTTCAGAAAAGATGTTTAAATAAAAATGCTTCTGTGATGTCCAAACCTGAAACTGAAGCACATGCTCTGTCCCTTCAGGTTGTGTTCTCTGGGAACACAAAGGAGGCTGTGAAGCACGGAGGAGCCATTGGAGCAAAATGTGGCTAAAGCATTTATGTGTTATTGCTATGAGAAGTTTTCTTAGAAGTATAAGTTACTGTGGGGCTGCTGAGCAAGCTTCTTCCTAATCCACACCACCTGTGTAGATTCATGGATAATTTGGTTCTGACCTAGTTAAAAGTACAAACCACATTTTTCCTATTTGCTTATTCAATATATCCTGACATCTACTTCCAGTGAAGCCTGCAAAAAACTCCTTTGTGAGCTGCGCTTTGTTCCGGCAGGCAGAACGTTTGGTGATGTTCTACAGCCCCCAGGCCACATGCAGCGGATTGCTGCACTGCTGTTCAAAGGAGGAGCTTGACTCGGATTTTATAAAAAGGGATATAATTTTTGATTCAAAAAGATCAACAGCTACAGTGTGCCTGACTTGGCTAAGGACAGAGAGTGCGGCATAGGCACCAGAACCATAGATAAGTCTGGTCTACGTATCCACTCCTCAGAGGACAAGGATATTTAAATCCAGTGCCACACCTGCGGCAGACAGACCTCAAAAATGTGATTGCACAGCCTCATCCCTTTGTATCAGCCAACAGAGGTGAGCTGGAGTGCAGAGTGTGCCTGAACCTTTCCGGGGACGTTCTGAAGTCCCTAAGTGTGAGGCTCAGAACAACGCAGATTGCAGCCTGTGCTTTCCTCATGCTGTTACAATCCCATTTTCCTTCTCGGACTTAAGGTCAGAGATAGAGTTTTCCTTTGGCATATTCATCAGTGCTTCTGCAAAGTTTCAGGTCTTTAGTCGATACTTACCACGTCTATTATTCACATACACATGCTAGTGCTAGAGTTAGGTTATGGTTGGACTCAATGATCCTGAGGGTCTCTTCCAACTGAAATGATTCTATGGCTCTATATCAAAAAAGCCACCAGAAAAACGTAGCATAGAATCATATATTTGACAAAGCTGACATCATACATTGTGCTGTGAATAATGAGATTTAAAATATCCTGTGCTATTAAGGTACAGTGAAACCTGTTCATTAGCTTGCACTAGCAACCCATGCCATTTTCTTTACCCTCTTTAAATCATCACCCGTGTGTGCAAAATGATTTTGTTCTACTTACAGATCAACTTTGAGGAGGTGACTGATTTCTGCTGATCCTGGAGGTGGTTTCACAGGTTTCATTGTACTTGAAACTTCACAGCTTCCACTCAAGTATTTGCTGCATGTGTGTATCAGTTTAACAGAATACAAAAGTAGAATAATTTTCATTCTTGCCTCATATTGTTGACAGAGTATGGTGTCCTCTACCAAAACTGTTTCTTTTTACTTGACAGCTTATCAAAGACTCATTTTTCTAAAGCCCAACCACCAACCTTACTAAGTATTCATTTCAAAAGTCATCAGGGCTCCAATACTTGTAATAAATTGCTAAATTTCTATTAGCAAAACATGTTTGAAAATTGCTTCCATAAAAATAAACTTTTTCAGTAGTTGAAGAAAAGGTATCTACATGACACTCACTAGCATTGGTTAACAGAAGGAAAAAGGTCACCTTGCATCTTTCAGTCAACGATTACCTGGAATTTACCATGTGAAATTACAACCAGTGGCCCAATCTCAGCTCTCACGCTGGTCAAAGCAGCGAAAATCTCCCTTCAGTGCAGTTATGCCAGGAGAGAAGTCATGGAAAGACTGGATTGGGCTCTAGGATAAGACTGATCCCTGCACACTGAATTGGGACAGATTAAGGACTGAAGGGAGATTTCTGCAACACCTGCATCTTTTGTAGCAGCACTAAACCCATCTGAAAGGCTGGCAGAACTGCCTCTGACCTGAAGAGGAGAAACGTCATCAGGTACTATCACGTTAGACTAGAAAGCACGTAGATTAAAAAGCGTGCATCTTCTCACTAATGTATGGAAACTAGACAAACTACTTTCTGCCAACAGACGTCCTCAGCTCTTGGACCCGGGGAGTTCTCTTATTCCATCGTCATCATCCTCAGAGCAAAGCAAGCTCAGTGCGCTTGTTACAGGATGGATCCATGATGTTGTCTGTGTCACATGGCTAAAAAGAAACCAGAAATGCTATTAGCAACCCAAAAGAGGTTCACAAGAACAACAACATTTTCAAATACAGCATCCTCTTTTTCTTGCTAGCTGTGAGATTCTACAGACAAAATGTGGAGTCTTCTGGGTGCTAGAACCTGGACTGAAGGTCTCATATTCCAATATATTAGAGAGAATGCTTTTGTTAGAGACTCCTGGTACAGACTGGGGTCATTTCCTGTGAACAGAGCTGTAGACAACTAATCCAACAACAGTAAACAGCCCAGATTAGCGAAGTCTTACAAAACTCCCACAAGTTAGCAAGGTATTGACTTTGCCATCATACCAGTTAAGGGCTGAGGCACAGCGGTCAAGAGGGAGTTGACCAAATGCGGAATCACGTCACAGAAATACACTCAGTTTGTCAGAACACGAACTAATAGTCTAGCGCCATTAAGCCATTTCTCTTCTTGCAGAAAAAGGCTGGTGAATAAATAAAAAGAAAATTATGTTTTTTACGTCCTCTAGACCAAATTCTGGACATGCTTCCACAGCCTTTAAACATGTAATAGAAGGGAGTCAGTACTACTTTTTAAGGCTTAAGTCCTACACTTGACTTGCAGTCTAAGGTGCTTTATAGTTTTTAGGATTCTATATGAATGGAGAGAACCTGATGAAGGCTCAGTAAGGACAGATAAGTGGAATAGGTTTACTGTTTGCAGGTGAGAACACTGCACACCTCCTGACGGGCGGTATGTGCGCCAGCCATACTGTGTGTGGGCAAGACACAGCCTCTTCTGCCTTCTGGAATAACGTGTTCTTGGTGAAGGAAAGAGCTTCTTTTCACTTAAAAAAATCTTGTTAATAAATTCACAGTTTTTACAGTCAAGTCGGTGCAAAGATGAATTTTGTAATATGAGTTCATTACAAGAACTAGCTGAAAAATACTGTAGATATAAAATGCTGTTCATACGTACTGTACCATGACAGACAAACAGCTCTTCTCACAGGTTATAACACAGAGTGTCCCTAAAGCCCAGGCCTATACGCACCTTTCAGGTGCACTGGTTTAATTAAATATGAAGTGCCACTATGGAATTACTCTAGATTTACTTCTTCAAGTGAAAACAGATTTTGTCTTTCTGTCTTCAAGAGACAGAACTAGTCATTATGGCTTAATACTGAAGCTATAACTCTAAACTAAAGTCTCAGCATGTGATTTTGTTTATCTGCACAATGACACAGAACTCCTTGCAATACCTGCAGAACCATGGGAGCTGAATGAACCAGATTCCACCCATTTCAGCCCTGCCAATGCAAGATCTATTGCCTGCAGTACTACTCTGAGTGTTTAGATCGTCTGCTTTTATCAAACCACTTCTGAGCAACACTGAATTACTGAATTTAAATAAGAATAAAATTATTTTTAAATTTCATGTTTTTCCCATTTGACTTCCCCAGGTACCATGACTCGACCTCCTGTGTCCTGAAACTCTTAGCTCTATTTTTTCATGAGCACACAGTATCACTCCTGTGAAATGGGAGAGAGTGCACAGGAGTAGAAGAGTTGTGTGGAAGAGCACTCATGGATCTTTGATGTAACCAATTAAAAAATTCTTTGGTAAGTGTTTATTCTTCAGAAGATTTTTCCTCCTACATACTTAGGACCAGGAGGCAAATGACAGCACGCCCAACCTTCTGCTAAGCCCTGTAAGAACTTGTGTTCTCACACAAATAAATGCAAGGATTCTCCTGACCTTTAGTAGTGCTGAGTTGTGGCACTGAAATTACGATTATGATTTTCTATATTCAACGGCATAACATTGTTCAGTCACCACTAAGAAGGATGACTGAACCATTTTCAAAATATACAGGCAAAATTTTTCTCTAATGGCGATCTGCTGTAAATGGTTCTGATTTAAACTCGGTTCTTTTAAACTTGCACTAGATTTTATCCCTTGAACGCTTCTGGTAGGATGGTTTGTTTTAAACCCTTTGCCAAAATCCTTACTAGGAAAAGAACTCTTATAAATAAACATTAAGTCCAGATACCATGTCTCACATTGTAGACAGACACACACAATACGCGCAGATTATTTAGGTACAGAATAAATGTATAAACCCTGCTGCTATTTATTTTTAGCTCTCCAAAAGTGCTGTGGCTAAAGAGCTTTGACATAATCAGTCCAAAGAGATAATCCCAGATTTACTGGTTTGCAGAACATTCTTGTATTAGAAATACATCCTCTCTGATTTGTGTGCTAGGGCCAGCAATAAAAGTGAGAGGGAATTCAAATCTGCCTCTAGGTTTTGCTTAATTGATGAAACTGTTTTGAATATTAAAGGAATATTCAGAAAGCCAGTATTACCAATTCTAAACGTGAAATGTTTTCCATTTGTAAATGTTCTCATTCAAAAGATTAATTTCCTATTTTCAGAGCAATTAACAATATTTAAAGATTTTTAGGTTTTTAAACACGTCATTGCTATTGGAGGGTAGCCAAATTTATTGTTAGGAAACAAACATTTGATCTGGAAATACGTTGGTAGCTGTCTTTTTAACATTACTAAATTGCTGGTCAAATTTCAGAGCTTGGAAAAACAAAACATGAGAACACAGGGAAATTTTTGGCACAGAAACGGCAGCAAATTATTTAAAACACCATTATAATTACCCTCACTATGGCTCTTACTTATTTGCAGGTAAGATGATTTATTTTAAAATGAGAACTTAAGGCAACCTTTAAGGAAATAATTATTCAAAGGAAAAAAAATGTCTGCACCTTTGTCGGATTTTGAGCATTATCAAGATGTGCTTTTCACCTTAAATTGCATTCTCCAACTGAGGTCAAACTCTGGAGCCCAACAGGGAATCATGAAGAGTCCTGTAGACATCACACCCGCTGCAGTATTAGCCAACTGCTATTATTCAGTTTTAATGTATGCAGTTACACATAATTCTGTGTCTGTAAGTGAACACCATAAAAATTCTGGTGCAGCTTATTTGCGAATACATCAGCACGTGAAGATCAGCTGTGCCCGTCCCGTGAAGAGCTGCACAACCAGGTTCCTCACCTCGCATCAGTCCTGCCTTATCATCACGGGCCTGATACCTTGAGAAGATCCATGTTGCAGACTTAGGCCAAGATCACGTTTTTTTCTACGACAGCCTAGAGCATGCTCAAAGCTTATGTTTAAGCGTGTACTAAAATGAATTAAAGCCTAAGTGATGGCTTAGGCCCCTGGTTCAGATGAAACACATACTTCAAGCCCTTGCTGTGCATTGTTCTCCCTCCGATGAGTCTCTCAAAGCCCCGGGAGATCTTGGAGAACTGAGGGTGCATGTTTATTCCATAAGTGCCAAATTCTACCCTAACAATGGAAGATTTAATAGGAGTCTGAACTTGCACATTTGCAGTCCCAGTCACAAAAGCAACGAGATAGGTGTGAATTAGATCTTTGATTCCATCAGAGTAAAATTACCCAGCAGAGGCAACAAACATCAGCACACTGAGTTCAGTGGGATTTGTAGGTCTAGAGCAAAAAAATAACTTCACCTTCATATATTTTCTCACAGAAGAAATGTTAACTGCCTTATATGATAGGCCAGAACCTGGACGGAGGTGCAGTATCTGTGAAGCTGAAAGAATTTTTCTCCATTTTGGTTCTTGATACTCAACACCAAACAGCCTCTCAGGAAAAAAAAATAAAATAAAAAATAAAATAAAAAAAGTTGCCCAACCAAAAGCAGCTTAAGGTCTTAACATTCTTGTATTACAAGCTCATGTTATCATAAAACCCAGTGCCAAGTTTCCTACTTTTACATCTGAGGTTATTTTCCTTTTGGCCATGCAAAATGATTTCAGTGAAAATCAGGGAAACTGAATTCCCTACAACCCAAGTATCTGTCAATAAACCATTTCTAAACCTTAGAAATTATTTTAAATGCTTTTCATCTGATCCTGGCTATCTGTAAGTCCTCGTGAATTTTTAGTTAGCAAAACATCTCACATTAAATCATTGCTGTGTCTTTTAATAACGAGTCTTCCTTCATTCAGCAGTGACTGTGAACAAAGACCAACCAGAGGGCACAGTTTTAGAAGAAGACTATTACTTCTGGATGTATTTATTCCTAGTGACCAGCTTGAGACACAGCAAAGAGTCAGGTACTTTAGATGCCAGGTGTCAACACTTGGTGAAAATACAAGTTCTCTGAGACATCTTAAGTTGGTTATGCAAATACCAAAAATGTCAGGATTACCCAAATTCATACGGTCACATCTGAAAGTGTTTGAACTGATGTTGAGCTGACAGATGCAGAAAGATTAGGATAATTCTACATTAAAAACTAGTAAATAACAGTTAGCACTTAGTGCTGAGCCAATTTTACTTAAATATTTGCCGCTTCTTGTGACTACATAACTATTCTTTCCTCTATTTTCAGATAGGGATGGCTTGAGGATGACAGGTAAAGAGAAACATTTTAAAAAGCAACCTGTATTTTTGAGTGATATGTAAAACAGGAAAGGTCCAATTTTAAGAGTCGCAAAGCAACTGCATCTTTCTTTGAACTCAATGAAAAGAGAGAGCACTCCATGCCCCAAAATACCCATTTCCTACTCATAAAACATGGATGTTATTACGATGGGGACACCTACAATGATGGTTTTATAACTGACAATTGTGATGCAACTAACCAGTGTAGCGCTATGCAAGGAGCTGGGAGCAGAGCTGGTGGCGTCGGGCTCAGTCCAGGGGGTTTCCTTTGCACGTTCAGTGCAGCAGATCACGGGTTTTCTTAGTTTGCTGCTCCAAAATCACTGAAACTCGAGCAGGACATACAGAATTTTACTTCTAGATCAGCTCTGCTATGATTTGAACTTTATTGAACTTGATTTCTTCTAGGAAGGGTCACTCCAACCATGACTTAGATAACCTGCAGCTCACTGGTAAACTGTAAGGTACCAGTATATCCTGGAACACAACAGCAGAGATGAAGCTGAAGACACCTCAGTATGTTGGGTTTTGGGTCCTTCTTTTATAATGCAGTAGAAATGTGTGAAGTACACTTATCAAAGGAACAGCTTTGTTTTTTCAATTTAGCATGCAGTAAATAAAATCAACTGTGGTTTATTTTCCCTTTATGATGATACCTTTAGCTCTCGTGCTATAAAACATCAATGTTTATACTACAGAAGTTCTTAATCTACAACACATGCTTTGCTATTCTTAGGTCAGTCATAAAATCATAAACAGCTTCTGTGAAAACCCAGCTTCCAGTAAAATTAATGATGGCTCCTTCCCAAGCAAACTCAAACAAACTAGAATATTATAAAATAAATAAGTATGATGTGTTTGCTTTCCAGGTAGAAGCCTGCCTTGTTAGGAACGATTTCAAAAGCCACCAGAACACATCACACGTGGTTTTTATTATTTGTATTTTACAAGTATTGACTTAAGTCTCTTACTTAATATGAACCAAATTCTATTCTCAGTTGTACCAGTGAACTCTCAGAGCACTTCCATTGTCTACTCTGTCACACTGAAGCACACTATACTTGCATATGAAACTTTCTGCTGAAAGGTAACACTAAATCAAATATTACCATTTCCCCTTTGGTATAAGATTGAAAACATCACAGACCCTAATATATCTAAGGGAAAAGATCCAAAAACATGAAAATACCTGGGAACTTTTCCTTGTTTTTCAGGAAAATCTAATTTAAGATAAATGTTCTTGAGGAAAATAACAGTTAATGTGGAATAGTTGGAACCTAGTCCTCTTAAAAAGCTAGAAAAACAGTGTTTACAGGGGCAAAATTCACAGCTGGTCCTTCCAAACTGTATACATTTGCAAGGAGTGGGTGGGAGTGGGAGGGAGAATAGCAAGGCCTTACCTAATTTTAGGTGCCAGTCTCATGATACAGAGCTGCCATATGTTAAAGGTGAACATAGTGGAAGGATGGAAGTGATTAACTATAATGCGTTTTCTGGGAAAAAAATTAGCATCCTAGGTATGCTTTTTTATACTGTTCCTGTGTGATTCTAAACCACCAGTGTACAACCATTAATTAATTAGCATCTGTGGTACTTCACTGGGAGAGCAAAGTTATGCATAGACTCTTCCTCCTATTTAAAAATCAAACCCAGGATTTTGTTCTAATAATGGTTACAACACTTAATAAACTCATTCAGTGTTACAGCTGAACTAAGCCTGGGCAAAACCAGCCACATCACCAGCTTTAAAAGTGAACAAGGGGAAGCTTCTCTTACAAAACTTTTCCCATCCCAATGCCTTCTGGCTGACTGGTTGGTGCACACACACACGTCTGAATGTGGGTGATACACCATGGGGGCTTGTCAGCCCCTTTGTATTTCTGGGTTTTACACACAAAATGTCTATTTGGGACAGGAATTTGTATTGGAACACGAGTAATTGCATTTATCACAACAGAAGAACAGCCATCTTCATCATCTAGTACGTAAAATTAATTAACATGTAACGTATTACGTGGGGCCTTTTCAATACACTGGTCCTCCAAATTCAAGACAGACACTGGAACAATTGGAGAGGATCCAGTGGAGGGTCACCAAGATGATTAGAGGGATGGAGAACTTGGCACATGAAGAAAGGTTGAAGGAATTGGGTTTGTTTGGTCTAGAGAAGAGAAAGCTCAGGGGCTGGGGTGTGGGTGTCTAATCAAAGTCTTCCAGTCTCTAAAAGGTAGTTATAAAGAAAATGGAGGCACTCTTCTCACAAAGATGTATGGTGATGGACAAGAAGCAATGGGCACGAGTTGCTTCAGGGGAAATTCTGTCTATGTTAAAAAAATGTTCTTCACCATGAGGACAATTAAACATTGGAACAGGGTGCCCTGATAGGTGGTGGAATCTCCCTCACTGGAAATACCCAAGACTTGGGCTCTGGATAACTTACACTTCAACAGAAGGTTAAACAAGATTATCTCCAGACACCCCTTCCAAGCTCGACTTTCCTATGGTTTTACTCTATGATCTTGGAATTTGAATGGACTGCTGAAAACCCCATGAGGCTACATTCAATTGTCACTTTGAGCAAATGAGGTCAGAATCTCAACTCTTCTTAATCAAAAAGGCCGATATAAACCGTGATAGAAATATCAAATGTAAATTGGTGAGAAAACAGGCACCAGTAATGTGTTTCTATTACACGTTAATTGATGGGGCATCAATCTGGTGATACGTATAAATTGGATATGACTGACTGCATTGCTACACGCAGAATAAAACAGTGCTTGCTCTCTCCATTACTTTAAATTACACTAGGTTATCTTAAAACCTGTTTGGGGCCAAATTCAACCTTTACTCTGAGGAAATCTCAGTTCTACTAGCAATGAAGCTGATCCCAAACTTTTAGTCTACTAGTGTAATTTTTGTCCATCTGATAACTGTTAAATTATGTTGTATTAGTAAGATGCACCAGCAGTCTAAAAGGTCGTTTTCTCACACTTGCCAGTACTCTGTCACTGTTATTAGCAACCTGGTTGACTGAAAATCAGTTACTGAGAGAATGAAGTGATTTCCTGACTGAAAGAGGTGATTTCAAAGACTGTCTTAAGGTTAGTATTCATGGGCAAGCTACAGCTTTTCCTGGTAGGTACAGAGAGCTGTTCGGCCCCTCAGGAATATAGCCATGTAAATGTTTTATTCATGTCAGTTATTCACATAAGTGGGTTTCACTTTAGTGTGTAACACAAGCCAGCTGGTTTGCTTCTTTTAAACTCTGTTTTCTCATGCACTTCATATTGCTACACCCCCTTCAGAGATATTTATGGAAATTTCACAGCAAGCTGTCTCAAGCTTATGTGCTATTAAGATTCCATTCTGGGGTGTTTACTGCATTAGATTTATAACATAGAGATTTATGGACTCAGCTATTTGATGGCCCAATAAAGCGCATTGGAACTGAAGGCAACCACTAATTAAAATAATATTTGATTGTCCTTAGCATATTGTAAAACTGCTGTGAGTTTAAAGAGAGCCATTCCAGCTTCTATATAGCCTCACCGCCCAACTGCATAAGAAGAAAACTGATAATTCATAGATAACATCAGTTTGTGGCTACACTTTGGGGATTATAACTTGTTTTTCCATCTGTTTGTATACATGGAAGTGGGTTAGTGTTGAAATACTCTTAAGCACCTCATGGCCTTGGCTGTTCTAAACACCAAAGAATAAAAGGATTGAAATTCACAGCCAGAGAGAACAAGAAGGTTACAGCATTAATACCAGGGCTGTAAAGTATCAACTATTCTGCTAATCCCCATTTAAACAATTAGATTAAATCCTACTGAAAAGGATCAGCTGATAAGATGCACCTCAAGCTAAGTTCCTCCTAGAAAAGGGTATTTTTAGTGTTGACTAGAATTTTCATCATGAAATCTCTACCTTTCAATGTTAGAAACAAGGGACTTTTGCAACCCCTGCTCCTTGCTCTAAATGGTTCACTTTCTCAGACTGACTTTGTACACATTACCAAGTGTAGTAAGAGGTATGAGTTTTCAAGCATGCAAAAAGCCCGACTTATGCTTCGTAAAGGCATTTGGAAACAGCGGTGACAGCAAAATAAGGAAATAGTTAAAAGGAGTATTAATCACCATAATGTCTTATTGCAATGCTCAGTTCATTCCACTCTAATAAACTGCATTCAGAGCTCTTAACACCACTTTGGCGGGGTGGCTCCATTCAGAATAGACGTTTTTAAACAGTGGTCATGAAGAGTGATTTCATACCCCTCTCTGAAACTAAAATGGATAGAATTTCCTTGCCTGCCACATGAAGACTGGCAGGCAGAACTATATAGGACAGATTTCAGAAGGTAACAATGACAGAAAACCTGGGGTTCCATCACTTGTAAAGCTGGGAGCACATTAAGAAGAGGCAAAAAACATTCCTCAGTCATTAACAATCAAAGATCAGATATGCAAAAACTCCTGAAAAAGCTTTTTCATGTGAACTACTCAATTCAAATCTGTAGTTTCAGCAAGTGGAGATAATATGCAAAACATGTGATGTTTTCTGCGAATCAGGCTTCCCCCACCTAGACGAGTTGAGATTCTACTGTGGCTAATATGCATCTGCTCCTCACATCTGCAGCAGCTCAGCATCCAAGTGCAGAATTTCAAAGACACGTCTTGCGCGTATTCAGCAAATCGAGCTTTCTGCCGAGTCATCAAGATATGCACTTGAATGAAAAGCACAGTAACAAAACCAGAAAACAAAAAGAGACGGGGAAAACGTTTTGAGAATGTGAGATTTCTTCTGTTATGCTGCTAAGTTTTATTTGCTGTTATTGCTAGATAACACTATTTTCAAGCTCAGCTTCCAATTACGCCAGTATAAACCCAGAGTATCACAAGTGTTTGACTCAGAACAGCATCCACCTTAAATTTCCAACTGCCCTAAAACAGCTCCCTGGATGAACAGATGGGGACCAAGGCAACAGTGCTCTATTTTAATAGCTGCTCTTGTATTTATTTCCATTGCTATGAAATTGGCTTTTCATTCACTTTCATTTCCTAAGTTATTTTTCTGCATTTTTTTTTGGTAGAATTCCATGTAGTAACCTACATCTGTCTGAAAAGAAAAGCCGCCCTTTGATTAGAGCTGGAATGCAGCATCATATACGGTGTGTTTGGAAACCTCTGCAGTAAAAAAACATGTCTGCTTTAATACATCTTGCTGGAGGCACCACGGGGTGAGTCGAGGACAACAGAGCAGTATGTTTGGAAAAAAGAAGAAAGAAAAAATGTCCCTGCTTTTCTTGGCCACCTAACACATACATTTCAATGTTATTTACGTGACTTTTATAAAGTTTGGGATAAAAGTCATTTTCTCTCCCTGCAATGATTTATTTGTTGCCCTTTCTGTCTTTTACAAGTCCACCTGCAAAACGGTGACTTCCTCAAACCTATAAGAATTAAACAACATGCAAATTTCAACAGCTAGAATAACTTGCTGTTAATTAAACAATGATTCATGATACATATAATGGGGAGGAATTACATTTTTCACTCATTGTTTCAAAGTTTTAGAGGAATAATAAAACCCCCCAATTATATGAATATTCTGGAAAAAACAACAGCATATTGTCCAGTTTGCTTCCTGAAGCTTCTGGAATGTATAACATGAACTATTTCATTTTCATGCCTTTTTCCTCCAGAATCAGAGAATACCATTTAAAAAACCCACTTTCCTGTAGTATACAACAAATTCTTTTAATTTTATCAAATAAGCCTTTGTGAAGAAGCTTTCAATTCTCTACCTGCAAGACATCAGCACTATACAAACCATACTTTGGATTTGGTTAAAATAACAATATAATTTTTTTTCCCCACCTTTCGTAAATAATGAATTTGTGCTGTATATTTTCCTCCTGTGTTTCAGAAAAATTGTCACTATGGAAATCTTATAGTTAAGGAAAGTCAAAAAGCAAACAACAAGGGCCCAAGCTCAGTGCTTTGTTGTTTCTTTTTCTCCCCCAGGTGATTACGTCTTCACGTGATTACTGCTTTTAAAGCTTTTGTAGAGGTTTTCTTTATGCTTTAGACACTGTGTTATTGTAACGTTTCATCAATGTCACCTCTCCTCTAGTCTCTGGAGAGTTTAGAAAAATTAATTTGTTTGCAATATCTTTTAAAAAGTCACAGCTAACAGACATATTCTTCTGTAATTTTTTTGGTGGGGGTGCACAATATCTGCTCACTGTTGCAATGTGTATCACCTGCGAACCTCTCCATTTGTTAATATAAATATTTCCAATCAGCCAATTACAAATAGAATTAGCAAACCCTATGGAAACCATATGAATAATTTTCACGGGGTAGAAATCCAGAACAAAAAGGAGTATATATGAGAATATGATAGAAGGCTTTAGCACCTGCTGTAGCTTCAGAGGCATTATTAATGGAATGAAAGTTGCTTAACCTGCCATTAGTGTTACTGTGAAATGTCAATATTCTGTGATACTCAAATCAGTAAACCTCCATTTATCACCTTAAGAGTAGAGTATAATGACTTCTAAATTAATGGTGTGGCAATTGGAAATCTTCTGATCATTTAATAAATATAACTAAATGCTTTCAGTCCTGTTCCTTACTCCTCTAGAACCCCCTGGACCGTGAAGTCACAAAAAAACCCAGAAAAGGACAAGTGATGTTGGTAATAAAGACGTATATAACACATATGACAGCTTTTGTTATTTTCCTTATTTTTCCATTAATTCTAGGTTTAAAAATGTGTTTAGTTTGCTGTGCTTTTATTTCAACTCTGACCCATTTTCTGCCAGAACTACTCACTTGATAAAGTACTTGATTCCGTCTGCTGTATAAGCTTCTTCCCATCCATAAGGCAAACCTAAGATGAAATGAAGAAATAAGGTATTTCACAAAGATTAGGTGACACAAAGAACATGGTTTTGAAACGGTGTTAGAATGTCATGTCATAAAAAGACTATAAATTAATTCTTGCTATTTTTGCAATAGATAATAACATAAACAACACGATTTAATACATCTTTGCTGGGCCACAAAGCTATAAACCATTTGACGATACTTTTATTACTAGCATTTCTTTTGTAGAAGCTGACAGCCTGGTCAAATCAGAGTGTAGCCGCTATGTCTTTTTGGACATTTTATTGTAATTTATACCTATATGCAGTGACCAAAAATCCCCCTATGCCTATGGTTTGCTGAGGTCTGCCTTACTCTGTTTTCACAGCTATTATGTACAGTTGCCAATAACTATATGAGGTAGAAACCTGGGCAGAATGAAATCCTCTGCTGTTTGGTTTATTACCAACTGCTGTGTTCATACATCATTCTTTGGGAATTTAGACAGAAACTCCAAGACATTTAGAGGCAGATTCAGAGAAAATATGTACAGGTATTTCTATGTATGTATTTCTATGTATACCTACCTATGTCTACATATCCTGGCAGAAGTTAATTTGCTAAATGCACTGTTTAATTTTGTGATTTACAGTAATGTTTCTGGGAGTTAAAGTATTTAATGCTGCAACGTTTAGCATAAAATCAGTAATTCTGAAAGGGTGCCATTTTTACACGTACTAAGAAGCTGCTCTCTTTTCACCTTTTGTAATTATCAGTCATGTTAATCTTCAAAACTCAGCCTTGGATTTTGTTCTTAGTTTGGAATTCCCACCCGTGAGAAGGAAAAGTAATACTTTTAGTAAGGTGCTGCACTATTTCACTTTAAAAATATAATTTTCATAGGAAATCTTTACCTTTTCTAGCACTATTTGTTGAAACCCAAATGTCTGTAGTGTTTGAAAAATGCTGGAGAAAGAATGTGCAAAAATGCTCCTGATGTATACTTCTGAGATACTGTATTGCTATAATATATAAAAGGTACAAAGTCCTGAAAATTTTCCCCGTTTTTTGAGACTAGAAATACACATATAAAGTTAAAATACGTGTGAAAAATTGTTCTGTAAGTTCTTTAGCTTGAAAGTCATCTTGAAATGTTTGTGTTGTAGGGGTTAAACTATTTTCATTCAAGTCACAATATATCTCAAAGCCCAGCTCATTAGGACCATCTGTGAGCCTGCTTTAGATTTAAAACTTCTATTTGGAAAATGTGCTGGATTGCACGCACCACGATCTTTGAAAGCTGCTTCAAACCAAGACAAGCCCTAAGCGCACACATATATTTCAGTTTTTAGCTCTTTCTTGAAAGGCTCATTTTCTCCCATTGTCACACTTTTGTCTCCAGTGTGGTCCTTCTCAAAACATCTGGAAAGGGGTAATTCCAGTCCTCAAAGATGAACAGAGCTCATTACAGCTACTGAATCCTCACTTGGCACAATGGAACAGGTAAAACCAGCTGAGAAGTAATTATTCCTGTAGGCACCAAGGGAAGAGCAACAAGTGAATCCACCAAACCCCCAGAATTGAGGAAGGGAACTGGAGAACTGGCCGCTGTAGAACAGCACCATTACTGTTCAGTACAGCTTAAAAAGCACATTGGACTTTTTTTTCCCATTTACTTTTACCCCGTATTAGTCACTTATCTCAGGCTGCTTCCATTTTCAATTTAGCACAGATCTATGCAATCTGTTCCTCCCAACATGCCACCTACCACTGTTGAGAGAGAATAATCCACAACTATTTCCCTTTAAACACAAGGTAGTTGCTGCGTAACAGGTTTCAGGCTCTGACTCTGCTGAAGGAAGGAAAGGAGGTTTAAAGTTTTAAATATGCTAGACATGATCACCAGTCCTTCCTTCCTCTCCTATAAAGATGGGACCTTTATTCAACATGGATATTTTTTAGTGATTTAAAAGGCAATAGGATTCATCCTTCAATTGCTTCCATCTGCCCTGGCCTTTCTTTGTTCCCGCATGCAATGTGTGTATCCAAAATAAATGACAATGGATTTGTTCAATTACAAATAAAAGCTCAGCATCTGCTCTGTGCTCACATGGATCACCTACACCATCTATTTCATTCCCCAGTGATAATTATACTTTTTTCCACTAGTAATTTGATTATATTCTTTATTCTTCTTCTAAATAAAGAACAGTACCAATGGCAGGTAGCAGTGATAACTGATGCTCTGTATTCTTTTCTTAACCACACCAGACTATGCTTTTCAAAAACACTGAATAGATTCTCACTTAAAAACAAAACTCTGGAGATATCTCCACAGCTTTATTTGCCTTTTTGATTTATATGCATTAGATTGTATATCCTATCTATTCTATATATGCTTCGAAGTTCCACCTGCATCTGTAGGTTTCTTAGTGCCTTTATTTCCCACATTTTTTGACTTTCTCCACTAGTTTTCCCACTGCTGTTCCCTTTACTCCTTTCCTTCACAGTTAGATTTGTACTTACATTTCTTGGTATTTCCCCTGGTAGCCAAGAGGCTCTCATGTTTTGCATCGTATTTCTCTAGACATCATCTTCCCTTCCTTCAAGCTCACTTTCTCCATGAATCATGCATGAGCTGATCCACTTCCTACTGCTGTTTTTTCACACCCCTCCAGGGTTGGATTTGTTGCCTGTCCTAAGACTTTGAAAGACTGCTAAGCTATCACCTGGAGTAAATGGGAGGTAAAGGAGCTCAAACAGTCAGAAATACAGCCTGAAAGATCCAGGATTTAGCCTATATAAACTCTGGCAGTCTTAGGTTTCCTACACATTTAGCATTTCTTCTGTGAATTGCTACAGCCTTTGATGAAACTTCATAAATAATATATCTAGGCTGCAGCTGTCTGTATATATAATCTTAAAAAAATACAGATTTGCAGTATTGTAGAATAATTTCTTTTCACTAGAAAACACAGGGCTTCTTACTCTTCAAATATTTGTAATTATTTATCTTTTGCGAGGTAAAGGAAAGGTAAAGTTGCTAAAGTAATTTTGTGTGCAAAAGAAATGGACATAGTCCAAAGCACCCTTTGCCCAAAGAGAATAAACAGCCTCCTGAGAGAGTGCATGTTAGCCAAAATACCTTATAACCTACCATTATTTTGTTCTGAGTATATGCACTTAATTAGGGTTAATGCAAAAGAGATTTCTCTAGTGCTATGCAAAAAGAAAACCAACAAACCGCTGGCTGCTGTGTGTGGACCAGGAGCGTTGCAGCTGGTCACAGAGCGGCAATGCAGCATCCCCGGCGACCGCTCGCGCCGCAGCTGCAAGACGCCTGCTGGGATAACCACGACTGTAAAGTTAATATTACATAAAGCAGAATGGAAATGAAACTCTAGGGCAAACAAAATTTGCCTGATACTTAATCAAGTGTGGGTCTCATCGATCTTTATCGCTTCCTTGGGATAACAGGACAAAGAAAATGCACCAGCGTCGGTACTTGGGTGGTAGCAATAAAGAAAAGCATCAGCCCAAATTATTGTGACAGACATGGGAGATTTTGCCTGCTGTTGCCACAGCAGAATCCATATATTCTCCCTCAGTAAAAGCTGCACATAGCATGATCAAAGTATGCTCCTAAAGAAAAAAGGAGCAAAATACAGATACGAGGATAAAGCCTCATTTTACTGAGCAGTTATCAAACCTAGAAACTGTGCAGCAGTGTAGTTGGGTGATTTTTTCCAGTAAGTTAGTTAAAAAGTATTAAAGCAAAAGAAATATTGTGTCCAGTTGTGGCCCCTCAGTTCCAGCAGGACAGGGAACTGCTGGAGAGAGTCCAGCGCAGGGCAACAAAGATGCTGAAGGGAGTGGAGCATCTCCCGTGTGAGGAAAGGCTGAGGGAGCTGGGGCTCTGGAGATGGACAAGAGGAGACTGAGGAGTGACCTCATTAATGTTTACAGATATCTAAAGGATGAGTGTCAGGAGGATGGAGCCAGGCTCTTCTCGGTGACAACCAATGGTAGGACAAGGGGTAATGGGTTCAAATTGGAACACAGGAGGTTCCACTTAAATTTGAGAAGAAACTTCTTCATGGTGAGGGTGGCAGAGCCTGGCCCAGGCTGCCCAGGGAGGTTGTGGAGTCTCCTTCTCTGCAGACATTGCAACCCGCCTGGACACCTTCCTGTGTAACCTCATCTGGGTGTTCCTGCTCCATGGGGGGATTGCACTGGATGAGCTTTCCAGGTCCCTTCCAACCCCTGACATTCTGGGATTCTGTGAAATGTGGAGACCAGTAGGTGACACTAACAAAAGCAGATACCATAGCATGAATTTTCAGTTGACTCAAAACTGACAGTTATTTCCCTACATCTATATATTGCAGTCAAATATGTTTTAATTTTCTTATTTTCTGACAAAATTACTCAAAGTAAATGAGAGATTTAGAGACTATAATAAGAATTGTTCAAAAAAGTACTTTTCACTAGGATTCTATCTGGATCTGGCCAAAGTGAGACTATGTAGATGCTTCAAGATAAGCATGTCCTTAAGTGCTTTATTTTGGTCTTAAGGCCAGACTTCCAACCCCAGCTTCCATTCTAGCAGTCACACAAACATTACTGATGAATCTGAAAAGACTGCATGGGCATTGCTGCCCACCAGAGGTGGTCATCCCACCCTAAAAACTCTTTTCTGGAGCATAATCCTATTTCCAGCAGTGTTCACAGCTTTGTCATCCACCATGAAAAGGATGTTTCGCTACAGTTCGTTTCCTGTCAGAGCTGAACAATCACATGGCTCTATCATTAAACCACCTCGTCTGGAATTAATATGAAGTATCGAGCTTAAGGGATGCGATATCTATCTGGAATTCAAAAGCCACACAGTACAAGTACTCAGTTTCGCAATAACCACATTCTTTGACCAACAACAAAAGTAAGGATGTCTTTTTTATATATCCTTTTAGCTAGCTTCATTTTTCCTGTTATATGTATTTTTTAAAGTATGACAGCATAAGCTAGCTCAGAAGTACCCCTTTTTTACCTCCTAATGATTGATTTATATTTAACATTAATGATTCTCCAAAACTAGGAAGTTTTTGGAGAAATAGGAATCACCTGTTAAAAGTATTTCTGATATAAAAGATTTGCTAAAGGGCATTATAAAGTTTTATCTGTCACTTGATAAACGAGTGTTTGAATTCTGATCTCTATTTAATATCCACCAGTTCAGCTCTTACCAACATGTAAACCTTCCTCATGTGGCCTGAGTAATAATAATAGAAAATTTGTTACTTAAGATCTCCAGTGCTTTGGCTCTTCTCTTTGAGTTATTGAGGCAATACAATGAGGATGGAAAGCTGAAGATCTGACTTGCTGGTCCTAATTTATCTGGTCTTGGACTCCTGAGCGCTACTGGAATACGGGAACATCCCAGGTATGAGATGAGAGGTATCATATGATGAGAGACTGGCAGGGGAAATTCTCTGTGAGCCATATAATTTGACACAGCTAAAGCAAAAATTTGTGAAGGAACATCCAGCCTTGCTTGTTGAGTGTGTTCAACAGGGTGCAGGCATAAAATGGCCCTTTATTTTGGGGGGCTATAGATAATACATACTGTGTTTTACTGGTTACTTTGAATTAAGTATAAAAACTCAGGTTCAAAAAAAGCCAGCTTTCAGAAGTTAATATGTACTTCTGGAATTTGCTTGTGTGTCGCTTTATTGTTTAGAGTGTTTCAAGTGCTCTTCCCACAAACAAATGTGTTTCATTTTATGAATAATACTGCACTAAGGGGACATTCCATGCCTTTCTTTCATATACCAAATTCCATTTTGAATAAATTGTTCTTTTTCTTTCATTGTTGGTAATTTAATAAAACAAAGATGGAGTAAGTAGTTTTCAAGCAGAGACATCTGGGAAATACTAGTGACTGAAATCTACACTAATTTAGAGTAAGGTTGGCAGATCGGCTTAAGTCCCTTCACTCTTCTTCCTAGAAACCACACTTCAGGAAGAGTATTTTTCTTACTTTGGTTATTCAGCACATGGTGAAAGATAACCTGTGTTTTCCCATTTCCTATTAATCATAAGATAGTGATCCATCTATGTTGGCAAACTCATTAGTATCTTATTAAAACAATTACATCACATCAAGTTACGACTTAAGATGAGAGTTATAAAATAGTTTGCTTCTCGCGCTAAAGAATTATATGATCTTTACGGTAATTTTGAAATGACAAACTGTTAGAAACGGTTTTCTTCTGTTCTAATACTTGTCTGTGTATAACTTGGTACAGTTAATTAGAAACACTATGGATACAACAGAAATTGTAATATATGAACAATGACCAGTCAGCTGACTAATTTAAGGAAATAAGAATGATCTCAATCAGTACATGTCATCAGACATTACTGTAAACATATTGCTCTCCTACCTAATAAACAAGGAAATTCAAATTTCAAACAGTCTGTCCAGCATGTGCACTGAAGTTCTTTACAAATGAGTGAGAGCTACAGTCATCCGAGCAATGACGTTGCTGCTGGGTGTCTTTGAGAAGGATAAAGAATTATCTTCCCGAAACACTACTTTTAAAATGTGCCTTTTCAGAAGCAGAATATTGGAAATACAACAAACCCCACAAAACTACAGGTTTTTCAAACAAAGACTAATATTTTCCTTTCGAAAGTTTTGTTCCATTTTTAATGTTAAAAGGCTGCAGTAACCGTCTCAGTGATGCAGCAAAAGAAACAGTACGCTAGGACTGTATCTCTATAGTGCTTTCCTATAAGATCTTAAAAATGGTGTGTTCCCCATTACGTTTTTTTTTTTTCAGTCTTATCCATTCATTAAGCAACAGCTTAAAAAAACCCCAATCCTTTCTATTAATTAATCACAGGCTTTTTTCTACAGTCCTCCAGTGCTGGCCATTAACATGATGCTGTCTGTTTGGGATGGGTCAAGAACACTCTATTATTTCCATTGCTGATTGAATACATCACAGTTTACAAAGTAATTTTGGAGGAATAATTGCATAAGTTAAAATTCTTTTTCTTTACACGTACAGGTCTTCTTAAACTGCTGAAGGCATGAAACACATTACTTAGTATTAAATCGGAGAAATGGTCCATAACTGGGAAATTATACAGAAATGCCATATATTAGATTTTAATAGTGGTTCCTAGGTTCCTCTACACATAGGCTAAAAAAGTTAAATTCATTAAAGCAAAGTACTCTCTGAAGAACATTCGTGTTCTGAGTTGGTACAATCCACTTCCAGCTGATGAAAATGATTGGGAATAAAACATTCTCATTGCAGAAATACCAACATCTGCACACAGGGCATTCACCACCAGGACCAGGTCATTAGGAATGCCCTGGAATACCTCACCGCATGGCCCAGCTCTAAACCATTTATTTTTCTTCCTCAGTTTCCCTACCCTTATGCTCCTCTGATTACTCTTTGTTCCGGAATTCATCCATCTCCTCCTTTCCTTACTGGATCAACTTCTCTTGTCACCATCTATTGTGCTATCCACCCACCTCCATCACTGTCAGCTCACACTGCTCGCTGACGCATGTGACTGTTAAATATAAGTTTAATTAGAAAGCATTCATTGGTAACAAATTAAAATGATGTCTCTAAAATTAGAATTGAGCAGAAATTGTCTGAGATTTAAAAAGCTATAGTATTTATCTCATGGGCCTTTCTTGCTAAGTAATATCTTACTTTTTTGCACTGATGATGACATTAAACTGTGCAGGGGGCTGGAATGAACCGCCTACAATTGAGCGACACAGAACTACTCTCTGCTGAGCTCGTTGCGCAGTAAGTACAGACCAAAGTAATACTTTTTCCTTTTGAAGCAAGAATTGTAGAAATACATTAAAACAAGATCTCCTTTTAGCCTGCTAGTAAAGCCACTGTAGCTACGAACAGATACAAGCAGGGTTTTATTTACAGGAAGATATGACTTAAAAGCCAGCATATTTTAAAAATAATGTCAAAAGTTCTTAGAAACTAGGATGCCTTTCCTTTTCTTGTTATAAACCTGAAGGGGAAAAATATTCCACGATGTACCTAAAATAGCATAATTTACCTTAATTGTAAAGGACTCCAATATAACACCTGTAGCAATCACTAATGCAAGGCAAAGTCTCCATCCTTAACCCCCAGTTAACGACACACGTGCTTTATAGCATGAGGTAATAGATCTAGTATGAGGCTTTTTGTACCTCATTTTGGTCTCCTCCATAAGCACCAAGCCATTATGTTCTCCTCCTGCAAATTCTCCTTAAAATACACTTTTAAAAAGCTTTCTATATCATTCTTGGCAATCAGCTTTCTCTGTGCTTCTTTCCATTTAAATTATCACACTTGTGCACCATATATGTCTAAGTAACTCTGCTAGCCCTCAGTTTCTCACTCCTGCCTACTGAAAAAAGTAAAGAAATGTGACAACTGAAGGAGCTGTCAGAAAGCACACCAACCCTCTTCCACGAGATGAGTGCTGAGAGCTTTAGCACACATTGACATTCGAAACAAAGGGCTGCTCGTTCCCCCCGCTCCTGCTAATCCAGCTCTCTGAGGATGCTCATAGTTGTGTAGAAAATTAACTCATTAGCTGCACAAAAGTACACGCAACTCCTTTGGTTCAGCTCCATACTGTACCCATAGAATCACATGAATATTCTGGTTGAAAAAGATCCTCAAGATCGAGTCCACCCATCAACCCAACACCATCACTAATGCATGTCCCTGAGAACCTCATCTCTGCCTCTTTGAAACCCCTCCAGGGATGGTGACTCCACCAGTGCCCTGGGCAGCCTGTTCCAAATTTGAAAGCTTTTTTTCCTCCTCCCTTATGTCAAAACATCTTACTATAATTAAGGATTAATATACCAAAATTTTAAGCATTGTGTCAACAGAAATTAACAGAGGGATAATTTAGGAAGTATTTACTATCCAGTAAAACTGTTAATTCTGGAGAGTTTTGACTTTGGTCTCCATAGTTACCAAGAGCAAGTCCAATTCATATGGAAAGAGGCACAAAGTCAATTAATTTTTTTCATAGCTGGGTCACAATATGAACTACATGAGTCCACAGACTTTTAAAGGTCTGCTCTTTAATGAAGTCTTCCTTCTGAGATGCTGGAAATCAAGCTAACAAGACTGCACTAATCTTCTTAGCTGATCTGCATTTTAAGGTATAATAATATCACTTACTTGTTTTTCATTATTAAAATGTTTTGATTTGAAAGTCAGTACAGACAGTGCCTATTCAAAAGCTGACTCATCTTTTCTCATTAAAGGTAAGTGAATGAGAGAATAAATTGCTTTTCTAGCAGTAACAACAGAGTTCTGAAATCTAGGTCACATTATAGAACTGTCTTAAATACAAGCTTTAGACACTGAATTGTCTTTTTCTTTGCTGTGAAACACTGGGAATAACATACATGTTCAATCACCATTAAATTAGTTAGCAACTTGTTAATAATTAATACTTTAAATATATTTTTCATTTGATCAGGCTATAAAATTATTCCACCCTTATTAGTGTCACCTTTTATCTAGTTTCTCAGCTTGTACATAATCACAAGTTGTAATGTTTTGATTCTCAGCCATAAAATTAACAAGCAGAGTCTAATTTCTACGTCCTGTAACAACACCCGCCAGTAAGACCGGCTGGGTGAAAACAATGTCATTCCTCACTCACATTCAACAAAATGTGGTTTTAGTCGAGTGAGGAGAGTTCAGAGATAATTCAGGATTTAAAACCCATTTGTACACAGACATTTCTTTTAAATATAATTGAAAAGCAGGATTAGAATTTTTTAAGAACTTGACTAACTGGATCAAATGTTTGAAATAAATAGGGTGTAATTCAATAAAGACAAAAGCAAAGTACTGCACTAGGTGCGACTAATCAGCTGCACAAAAGCAAGTAAGGTGCGTCTTGCTGGCCTTTGGTTCAGCAGAAAAGGCGCTGGGAGCACAGGAAAGCCCAAACTTCATATGAATCAGTGACATGAAGCTGTCAGGGAAAGGGAACACCATGTGGGGATGTGAGAGCTGGTGTGCTATGGAGTAAAACAAACAAATTTATTATTCCAGTTTGGTCTCAACTACAGAACTCAACACAGTTTTGATGAATTGGAGAACTCAGAGAAGTGCAAGGGTGACTACACAGCCAGAAGACATGTTCTGCAATGGAAAAATAAGAAAACTAATATCGGTTTGTTTTGGGGAACACTAAAGGGAGTGGAGACATGATATGGACTTCAAAAGACCATAGGTCTTTAAAAGCTGCCTCAAAGGGGAAAGCAGTAGAGTGTTTTCAATAACTATAGGGATGGAGACAAGCAGCAATGGGCTTAAACTGCAATGAAGAGAATTTAAGACAAAGGAAAAGCCTTGTAATAGTAAAGATAATTACGGATGGGCATAGTTAACATACTGAAGCTCTGGAATACGCTAGACAAATACCTGATGGATTAATGTAGATATAATTCATGTTGCTGGATGCAGGTGGATGAGCTACCTAATTCCTAGAGGTCCTTTCTAGCCAAATCTTTTCTGATTCCTTGGTGACAAAGTACTATCTAAGTGCTAGTTTTCTAAACTGTTGCATAATTTGCATTACATGCAGACATTTCTTCTGCTTCCCATTTGCAAGGAATTTTTATGTGTGCCAAACTCTTCACTCGTCTCCTTCCAAATACTTATTGTAAACCCAAACCAATCCTGGCCAAAGAAACGGGCTGTATAGTATGTTTGTTTTAGGCTTGTCAGCACCTGAACTCACACTCCAATAATACTAAATCCAAACCAACATAACAACAAAAACACAGCCAAGGGTGAAACCGTGAAAGCTTTTTTTGCTGTCTACTAGCTTTGCAATAAACTGTTGAACCTTGATTTGGCTTCTCTGGCCTTTCAATGTAACATTATAGGCACTGCTTCTAAGTACAGGTATGCACTTCAATATTGCTACTACAGCAGTGACGATAGTACAGCTCAGTGGTCTCAAATTTTTTGAGTCAGGCATCGCTACCCACCCCAAAAAATTCTCATAGATTATCCTAATTAATCTTTAATTGAAAAGAATGTAAAAGTGCTAAGTTTCTGTAGATGAGCTGTAAATCAGTTATAAGAGTTTTGTGGTTCAGTGGCTGCTGACAAACTACAGCTCGGAAACCACAGCTATAATTCTAAACTCCTTTGAAATATGTGGATAAACATGTATTAAAAATTTAATTGGGATCAAGTACACAGCACTGAAATATATCACCATACATACAGTACTAGAAACCAAAACCAGTAAAACTTCTTCAGAAAACTTCGCGGATCGTATACTGGCTGTCGCTATTAAGTCTCTGCTTCCTCACTAGTCATTCTCCTTTTCTGACGAAGCCTTTAAGAGGGTAAGACAGCGCAAAGGTGCCACTCAACACTGTTCCACAGCCAAAGCACCAACTGACATTTCTGTTTAATGAAAACGCAATGCATGAATATCATGTTCAACAATGATAAACCAGAGACAAAGTATTTTGATAAATCACTAACAAACTAGACAGTTATCTAAGAATACAGAAGAATATTATCCATACTGTAACAGATCATAGTAACAGTAGGTTACTGTCCAGGAAGATATATCAAGATCACATTTATATAACTCAGGAGACTTCTGTTAAATCCCCACCCTCCCCAACTCCCTGCCCATGACTGGGGCAGCTGCTTTGTGGCTCAAATTGTGTGTCAGAAAATGTTTAATTGACAAATATAACTGCTTGAGCTTTAAAGCATGTGGCACCGATCTCAAGATTTCTATTGCTAGTCAAAAGCTATTAAAAAGAGGAGCTGTACAGATGCGTTCAGGATATACATGGTATAATTTAATAGGTCTCTTCTATTTCTGATTTCAGTAATTCACTGAAATATTTACGGCCTTGGCAGAACAATGAATCCAGAGTTATCTCTTTAGTTATCATTATGCTGCTCCTTCCCGAGTGGCTCTTCCAGTAAGGAAGAAAAGGTACATTTCTAGTTTATTGGCTGAAAGAACGTTAAAGGTAGGCTATCCTACCAAGGCAGAATTAGCCTCACAAAGATGATCTTGCAGGAAATAATATTCTCTTTCTGATACTAAAAATATAAGAAGACAAGCAGCGCGAGCTGCAGCAAACGCTGGCAATCAGACAGTATTCTTGGGGTGAACAGAGGACTCATATGTTGATATTCAGTATCTGCAAATGCATCTTTTTAATATCACTAGCCTAATTAATGAAAGCCAAGTTCACCAGGGTATGCCTACCCATGTTGCAATTACATCTGGATTTTGATGCACGGACCTAAACCAAAATAGGGGCAGGAAATAGCCCATGGTTACCTGTCAGCTTTTTCAGAACTCTCCTGATGAATTACAGCCAATTATCTACACACAATTATAGCACTGTTGTATCTTTACTTTCAAGAACAAAATTGTAATAATGTATATGGCATGAATCCAGTCGTCATAAAGAAACACACCAAGGCTGCAACAAATAAAAGGAATATAAATACTTAAGAAAATTAGCTGTTCTCAAAATAGCAAAGGTACAGTGACTACCGTGACTTGTAAGATCAGTATCAGTGAGGCAAGCAGGATTTTTGGAAGCTATGTTAATTTGGAGATTGTTTTAGTGAACTTCAGCATCATTATCATGTGTCAGATCCCAGGCTGACAACAGATTAAAGGAACATGATGGGAAAAAATAGTTCAAGATGTGCTGCTTGAGGTCCTGCTGAGCAGAGCAGCGGCTTTCAGAGCACCTGATGGCTACTGGTGACTGGGGTCATATCAACAAGAGCAAGATTGTATTTTTGGATAGAAATTTCAGAGGCAGAGTGAGGAAATTAGCAGTCAAAATACTTAAAAGTACCTTACGCTAGTGCACATTTCAAAGTGCCGATTGCCTGCTATTTTATGAAGGGATAAGGATGTTCCAAGGGTTAATCAGATTTTTGCCATTACCAGCACCAAGTGTATTTCTTTTCTAATTTTGTAATAGAAAAGAAAATGCTTTCTCAATTCTTTTTAGCTCAATTCTTTTTAGTATGATTTGCACCATATGGATTACTAAGTGCAGCCAGCAACTACTTTCAAATGCTACAGTTCTTTCACTAAGGCATTATTATCCGTTGTATGATGAAAGTAATTTTCTTCATGTCTTCAGGAGATACTTGTATTCTACAAAGCAGAAAGGCCTCTCAAGACTTATTTTCTAAAAATAGCTTAGAGTCTTTCAAGAAGATGAAGGATGAATCTTTCAAGGGATAAGCTTGATTATTCTGTTTATTACTTCCTTATTTGCATTTCTGGATCTTGAGGAGTCCGTAGTAGCAAGCGCTGGAAAATGAGTTGTTTTTTTCTTAAGCAGAGCCCTCACTTGAAGAATCGCCAAACCGACTTCACACACCTGTCATTCAACCTGCAAAGCTGATCTGCAGCATTATCGCTAGGCAATATGTCCTTGGAGATTCTCAGGAATACACAGAACTTCTTTAAACCTCTTCCTTCCAGCAAAATGTCATGCTGTTGCACAAGAAGAAGAACATTTCTGTGGCTAATTCATAAATACATCATTTTGACCTGGTTGCAAGGGATGATCTTTAACAGGTGAAGCAATTCTCTTTTGGAAGAACACTCCACAGCTTTGTCTTTGCACCTAGACTTTGTTTCACATGTACTGTAAATGAATGAAAAAGGTATTTTGGTTGGGGCTCCTTCACTTCATGTTGTACAAAATGAAGAAAATCACAAAAGAGAAGTTATATTTAGAAGGTAAAATATATGATGATGGTTGCCCAGCTCTGCATTTTTATCAACTTAGCAATCTCAGAAATCCTAACTGCAGTTCTCTAAGAATTCATTAAGAAGTTAATATATTGTGAACATCTTTTCAGAAAAAAAGGAAAACCTTCAGTCTGCAATGTAGCGTCTATTATACTTTTTTTCTTTGATATATATTTATGAAACACTATATCCATGAGAGGCCTTTGTTTATGACAGTCCATCTGCAAGAAAACTGAAGATCACTTGGGAAATCTTTTGTGAGAATCTGGCAGGGAGGGCTGCAGACAGAACGCTATTAAATAGTTACTCTGCCTTATCTACTAGTTTTTTTTTTAGAGAGAGAAAGTGAGTGAGGTTTAAAGCTTTAATCTCGTATACAGGCTCGTCAGAGCCCAAATCTATCTGTAATACTCTCCAAATCAGAATGAACTCAGAAGGATGACGTTCAATCTTTAAATCCTTCTCTGCAAAGCTATTTTTAACTCTCGGCTTTATAAAATGGATCCCTGCAATGGCTCCAGAGCTTTCTATCATGTATCCTACCTATTACGTTTGACACAACCACATGTTTGAATTCAGTTGCACTTAGAATTAGAAGTTTTCCTTGCATGATTTCTTGTGCAGTGTGACCGAAACAACTCAATGTGACAGAACTCCACCAGTGTCACCAGTGGAAAACAATTATGTCCTTTCCTGGCCACTGGTATTGTTTTCACTTCCACCAGTAACTCTAATTCTGATGTTGCAGACACTTCTGAGCAATTTTTTCACCTTCTTATTTTGTTTTCTTCTCCATAGAGTGACATAATAAACACACGTTGCATATATATAATGTCAAATAAGGCATTTTCTGTATCTTGAAACAATTCCTCAATAAATACATTTATTCAGTCCCTTTCTAAATTCGTTCCCAAACAATGTAAAGAGGATATTCAAATATTTGATACAATGGTTACCAGCTTCACAGAAACTCCTGTAAAATGTCAGGCCATTTCCATTCCATTTTTGCAAATCAGCCCACCCAACCTGGATTAGAACTGAGATGTCTGCTCAACTATATGTAAATACAATCAAAATATACAATAGTTTCCATTATCTGTACCGGCAATGATATAATAAGCCACAGATTTTCTTAGATTTCCAACTGCAGGCAGTTTACTACAGTAACCACTTAGGAAATAGCAGAATTTTTACCAATGGGTGAGATTTCTGTTAATGACCTGAGGATATACACGTATCTCAAAATGAAACTGCAGGCTACATTCACTCCCTACAGCAATAAAATCTTCATGAAGACACTATTTGACACATGTTCATGGAAATTCAACAGAATAACATTTTGTAAACATTCCGGTATGAGGATACAGCATCAGAGTGAGGAAATCTTGCTAGTTTTGCATGATTCCGGAAATCTTCATATTCCTCATTTTAGCATTAATTTTCTGCTTCAGATTTTCCAGGAAAATACATACTTTGGAATAACGTCATATTCTTATTATAGTTTGATGAAGGTGCATATTGAACTGACACTGAACCTGCACCACCCTCCAGCACTATGATTTATTCTGCCAGTTCACATCCAATTTTAAATAAAAATATCTTCTTTGCTAATGAATTGACACCATATTTAAAAGCCCTGGAGGGTTTGCTTTCTCAAGAGCATTTCCTGACTTCAAAATTCACATTTAAAAATTCTTAACAATAATTCTCCAATTTCTACAGATTTAGATAAATCTTCTCATTCTGGTACAACCTTCTCATGTTGGAAGGATCTGTATTTGTGTGGTTTAAGACACCAAGTTATTAAAGCCTGTCTTCTAGAATCCTGTTGACTTACACTGCATTCACCATTTTGGTTTAAAGCCCCTCAAGGTCTATGGAAATATTGCTATGAATCAATTTCAATGAGCTTCAGATGCCTTTTCAGACAAGGAAACCCAAGGCTCTAGAATCCCACGTGATGCGTACTCCTTACTTTTACTAATGTTTAGAGTAAGATGGTCTCGAACTACAGAAATCCTCGGTATCTGTTTTTGGAAGAGCGATGAATGCTATCAAACAGAACCATACAACTTTTTAATATTACACTTCCACTTCTTCCTTTCATGAGGTTGTTGTAAGATAAAAGCCTGAACCCGAAAGTGAAGAGCGCAAAAGCAAAGCTAACAGAAGAACGAAAGTAAAAAGAAAAACTGAGTCCACGGAGAGATCACTGTAGCTCTAAACAACCTGCTCGGTAGCAGTACCATCCATTGGTTTTAATACGCTTCACTACAGGCGACTAATCTCAGTTTGCATAAGAAGCTCTTGCCCAGTCAGCCCTTCTAGAGTGGGATGAAATGTGTTGTATAGCTTTGAATTACTAGGTCTTTTCAGAAGTGTATACCTACTCCCACATTAAACCTCAGAAGAATAAATATTTTCTTGATTGATTAGACCACAGTATTATTATTACTAAA
Source organism: Streptopelia decaocto (assembly GCF_964273445.1). Taxonomy (NCBI): domain Eukaryota; kingdom Metazoa; phylum Chordata; class Aves; order Columbiformes; family Columbidae; genus Streptopelia; species Streptopelia decaocto. The sequence continues at coordinate 6,547,484 of NC_138671.1, read as the reverse complement.
AGCTAGTAAAAGAAATAACAGAGCATGCTATCAGAAATAACATAAGGAAACAGAGGGAATAGAGTGTACTATCGTAACCCCTACTCAGGATCCTTTTTCCACATCTGGAAAAAAATCTCATGTGGTGACTACTGAAACGTGTTCTCCTCAATTAGCAAGCAAGATGCTAAAGCCACAACACTCGATGGGAAGAAGCAAGTATTTATATGTGTGTATACATGCAGACACAAACACTCACTCACAATCTACTTCCAAAATGGCACGGACAGACTTGGCAAGGTCTCTGGCTTCTGCTGCAAGGGCTGTTGTGACAGTAGGTCCAATCCTTCCCAGGCGTGCAAGAAGTGCTTTAGTAGACAGTGTTGTTCTTCTGTCGCTAAGAGAACAAAACATAGTAATTGTGTATTTGTAAGATTATAAAAGCAATGGTTACTTTTAATAAACTTGTATTTCTAGATTGGTTTTGGTCTTACTGTGTGAACAAAGGTTCACACTACCAAACTGATGAGCTCGCCTCAGCAGTTCTGTCTGTACAATAAAGGTATTAGGAAAGTTAAAAATTAATAACAAAAAAATTATACCCCACTGTTAAGGTTCCTTGCAATTTTAACTAATCCTTAGCACAGTATAATTACTTCATGGAAACATCCAGGCAACCACAGCTATGTAATTACTAACTGTTTTAATTTAATTCTAAGGTTTTTAATGAAGCTGTATCCTGAAAGCCTAATTTATAATTCATGTCATTCCCCCCCTCCCAATAAAGGGACATTCAGAAACATATAGCAAAAACTATAGGAAAAAGAGCTACCAGACAGTTTCTAGAGACTTTGAAACAATAGTTGAGTGTTTTTATGTTAATATTGCTGTGCCAATGTTAATAACTATGCCATTCATTACCTTAAAAGTGTCGAAGAAGTAGAGTTATCTGAAAGTATTTCATGCACAACCTGTTGGCGACAGGCAACAAGTTAACAGTTCATAGATCAACACAGTCAATAAGTTAATATCTTAGAATTCAATGTTCTATTTCGGTGTGGGGGATTTGATTTGGAATTAAAGTCTAGTCTCTCCCAGTCAGAAGTGTAACAGTAAAACCCAAAATATTATAACCTCTTTATCATAATGTCACTTTTTGTTGTTGTTGTGTCATAACATTTCAAAACATTACCAGATAATACTTTTTCTGCCTTTTTCCTCTCAGGACTTTCACAGAAATTGATATGAGTTGTGAAAAATTAGGTGAAAAAAAAAAACGTGATCAGTTTCATTTGTTTAGTTTGTTTACCAAAACATAAAGTAAATTGTGCATCTGTACATACACAATCTTTATTTCCAGCAATGAAAGGATCTTGGCAAACTAGCCTGTAGGCAGTTTATTGTGTTTATTCCTCAGAAACATCAACACAAAACTTTTCCAAATAAAACATTGCCAGAAATGACAAGCACAGTTACCTCTACAAATTGCAGCAATTTTTCAGTAGCCACCTCAAAGGTCTTCCTGGCCGACTCAGATTTCCGCAGCTGGCAGTCGAGCACTGTAACTCTCTTTCTCAAGTCTTGGATGTTATCCTGGGAGGGATATTTTAAGGCTTTTATTCTAATCATTTTCTCCAATAGCGCACACAGATATCACGTGTGAATTGAAACAGACATCTGAAATGTTTAACATACATTCTTTTCTGCATTTCTGGAAAACATAGCTGCTCCTGAGGCAGGTGTGCCTGATCTGCTGGCAAATCAGCTCCCAAACTGCAACAGATTTTAGGAAGTGATATAACGCTAAACTGAAACTGGCAGCTAACAGCAGTGATAGGGCTAAATCTTAAGACAGTTTGAACTGATTAATGAATGGATCAGAAATATCAACCTGATGGTGACAGTATCTGTCACCAGGGCGGCATAAATAGCCAGCACGTGAACAAGCTCAGCTCACTAATTTGTATCTGTACATCCTTTGGCCAACAGAGTAATGACGGCATATCTTGGAGGAAACGACCCCCTAGGATTGCCCTACATGCGCTTGTATAACACATCAATCAGTGCTATACGTCGCTTCAGCTACAGAGAATGGGAGCCCCATTAAGTCCAGCTCTGGAAGCTCAAGGTTTCAGCTTGTTCGTGTGAGAGGACCATGTGTCTATGGGGACACGTGTCTATGGGGACGTCTGTTTAGCCAGGCTAAGGAGAAGATCTTGAGCAAAATACTCCCCGAAATTAAGAAAATACCATTATCATTAAACATCAACTTTCACATCACTGTAGGTGATCTTTTCTGAAAGCCCACTACCCGGTATAAAACTCTCATTAAAACAAAAACCAAAAAGCCACTTTACTATTGGAGAGGGAGCTGGTAAGCCCTCAGACATACCTCATTCTTTTATACTAATATGACTATATTCTATTTCATACCTACTTGCTACTGCTTATTTTGAATAAGAAATGCAGAGAATTAAATCTCACCTCAGATTTTTGAGCGCTCACACAGAATTTCAGGAATTTGAGCTGGCATCTCAGAGACAAATCTCTAAGAGAACAACCCACACGCTCTGAATTTCTTAAAATTTTGGTATTTATTCAACTCCTAGAAAACAAGCAGTGCTTCAAAAACACCTGACATAAGGATGATATGGATGGGGCATCTCACCAGACGTTCTCAAATAAGAACTTCTAGGGTGTGATTCACCTCACCACATTAACTCACAATTAGATGAGAGGAATTCCTCCCTGGGAGCTATGTGTTCTTGCTACGTTGCTTCTTTGCAAGCTTGTATACCACAGGGCTCAGTTTTACCTTTTAATATCTTGTAATATATTGAATTAATTCTCAGGATGAAATAAAGTAATATTTCAGTAGGTTTTCTTCATCGATTCATAGGCACATGCATTTTTTATGAGACAAACAAGGTAACCACACCAATGCCAACCACCCTGCACTTGTTCAAACTGCGTGTAGAAAATGATTTGCAATTATGTGGAAAAACATAAAAGTGCCGCAAATATTTTATTCCTTAGCACGTTTTGAAAATGCCTCACTGAAGATGAAGTCATATTAAAATATGAGGTTCAATTAAAAAAAAAAAAGTAGAATTTTGGTAGGATACTTTTAGTAGCATTTAAATTATTACCTCGATTAAATCCAAATTTACTTAAGAACAGTACCGGACTTGATATTGTTATTATTTGTCTAACAGAAACATGAATATGAAGGCCATTTTTATATAAACACAAAAGCATACAAATTACATATAGTTTTTAGAGACAATATCTCTGCAGTCCAAAAACTGTTCCATGCTTTAATGCTCGAGATGTGCCATCTTGACCTATGACCCACATTTGCTTCTGGCTTCTATTTTTCCAGCCCAAAGACATCTCGATAAAGGAAGGCTCACACACTTCACATTACCCCCTTCACTACGCATCCTTCCAGTTATTGAATAATACAAGACAAACAGTGACCTACTTTAGAAAAGCAGATGAAAAGAAAATGAAAACAAGATACATGACAACAGCGAGGAAACCATGGTAACTACGACAGGCGACTGCTTTGCTTACTTTATTTTGGCCAGAATGATCGGTGAGCTGAGTCTTCAGCTCTACAATTTCAGCTTCTAATAGGCGAATTACTTCTTCATAGTCCATCTCCATCCCACGAGCCTGCCTTTGTGCCGCCTCTGCCAGGTGAATCCTGCTTCGCAGGGCTCGTGTCTCTTCTACAGCTGCCTTGGCTTCCTGCAGGTGATAGGATTTAATTGAAAAGTTACAAGTGCAGCTAACAAAGAAGTACAGATTTAGCTCAAAAGTACCACAGATGGCATCAGGGCTGCCTTTTAGTATTCACAGTTAGATGGCTCAGTTGCTAATTTGTAAGTGTATGATGTTCAAACAAAGAACAGGTATTTACTGAGATAATTTTCCTAATACATTAAATCACAAATTCTATCATTACTGTAAGTCTAATTGAATGAAAGGTTTTACAGAAGTGCATCTGGCGCTGTTAATCTGCCCCATCGTTTCCGTACTTTAACAAGACGTGATTTCACTTTACTGTTATTGCCTGAATTCACACAATTCAGAGTTTGCACATCATGTAGATGGACTTCTAAAGCAAATATTCAGTTGACATTGTGCTCAAAATAAGTGCTGGTTTTTAGTTTTCTGCCTAGTTCCCGCTCTTACATTATTATCGCCTACTATCACTGAAGAGTGTTATATGAAAGTGATATAAATAATATATAGAAAACAGGGAATTAGAAACTGTTAGCTTTTAATTCAGCCAAAGTAATCCCAAAACGTAAAATCTGATTTAGAGAAGGATATTGTTCAGTTATTTTACTACTGAATATTAATTCAAGTCAAACTAAAGGTCTGGACACCAGATGAGTTTACACTAGGAAAAAACAAACTGCTCATCAAAACAATGCAGACATACAGGTTCACTGGCACCAAAACCAGTAAATCATCTTTCCCCTTAGCTTTTTATTAATCTGTGGAAAAACTCACTTTATGTGAATTTCCTGAATGATTTGAGTTATAAGCTTTAAATATACTAATCCATAGAGCTACAAATTCTTTTTACAAATTCCTGAGCTAAGGCTATTTAGGTGAAAGTCCTATTCCTAGCTTACCTATGGTATTTTATTATTACAACTATTAATATATCTTGGTTGGGAATGGGACTAGAGGGGAAACAGGTAGGGACAGAGAAGAAACAGACAACAGGAATCTATAATAAGTAGGAAATAACACTCTAGAAACTAGACTTGAAATCACTGTTTCTGAAAAACCTAAATGACCAAATCTTTCAATTTTTTGGAAGAAATGTCAGATAATATTTAACAGGTGTCATAATAGAATTGTCTAGACAGGTCAGATAAGCCTATAAAGGCAGATTTAATCCTATTCTTTCCTAACTTAGAAGCATTTGTTCTGTGCAATCAATATTCTTCAAGTCAGGTTTTCTTGTACTTTGTCATAACGTTTTCTCTGCAAAATGATCTACCAATCTCAGTTTCAGATTACTTTTAATCTGTACACTGTTAGCCTTAATAGACAACATATATTTATTTCAGGCTGTAAGTAAATTAATCTCAATGACATACATAGGACATCATCTTCATATTTACAATGGTTTTGCAATATAATACCAATTTGGATGATTGCAAGGGACATTCTGGTCTCTTAGAAAACAAAGCATTAGAAGAAGTAATCACATATGTAGCAAAGAGCAACATCATTAGTGACTACAGCTGACATTGGTGTTATACAGTTTAGAGGTTTCTGTTATAGGGACACAAGGGATGAGGCACATTTAAGTAACCTTTAATTTGACAGCGAGTATAACAACTTTTATTTTCTTTTCTTTTGGAAGCAAAACCCATTAGATGAGCTTGTTCTACATGACCATCATTTCTACCTGGAAATGCAGAATATTCCAAAGCCCACTGCCACGTGTCTTTCTGGTTTAGGCTGTTTCAGTTTAAGGCTGTTTGCACAGCAGGACCAGCAGTGCAAGGGGCTGTTATGAAAACTCCCACTGAAAGCCTGTCCAGTTTGTGGCCACCAGAACAATCCACCCTCCTGCAAGCTGCTCATCCCAGTTCTTTTTTCCTAGAAGCAATTCAGAGAACACAGGGGCTTCTAAGAAGGTGTGAGACTACATAAATAAAGGTCAAACTTAGTGCCTCTGTAGAGGGTGTTTTCTTGCCACTGTCAGAACCAGTGAGACTCAGCAGCAAGAAAAGCTGGTCCCTGCTGGTACAGGGGATGGTCTGCTGGTCTTCAGGAGCAAAGGTGTCCTTCAATAACGGGCTGGAAGTGGGAAAAAAGACTCTTGGAGACAAAAGTGAAAAGATGCTCTGGTATTAAGTTTGACTAATATAATTGAACACAGAGGCCTTGACAAAGGGTGGCATCTTCAAAATGCACACGTAGGAATTCTTGAAATAAACTGACATCAGGAAAGTCATGGGAAAATTGCTATAATGAAAAGGGAGGTCTTCATTTGGAAATACGACTTCCTTTAGATAAAGGTTTAATCACTTATAATCCAGAATTGCCTTTACTCCTCCATTGTTTTTTCAGAAACCCAATTGTTGAATATTAATTTCTCTGTAATGGCAGACTAAGTATGACCAGATTTCAACCGTGAAAGACCTAAAGGAATAATTAACGAACAATGGATTCTTACATTACAATTAAGTGATTATCCACACTACAACTGAATTAGAAAAATTTCCTGACAAACCAGCGCTGTTTGCTACAGCAGGGAGGCAAAAGGGAACGATACCATCAGGTTTCCCCGTTCTACCGCTACTGAAGCTGGAACTGTGGGGACCTGGTGTGTTCTCTGACTTAGGCAGGTAAGGAGCCCTCACCAGTGAAGAACAGACTTCAGGTAACCAAAAGTGCCTTTCTATGTTTTATGCCAATTTAAGCTTCCCTATGATTTCAAGGAAGACCTAAAAGTAGCAGCAAAATCTCAAAGCAAAAATATATCAACTAATATATTTATCAACTAATATATATATCAACTATATATTTAATTGCCATAGACCACTATTAGAAAATAATTACTACCTCATTTCAAATTTAGCAATATTTCTAATCTTAAGGTTTTATCTTGTTAGCTACTGATTCAAGCACCACATAACGAATGGGTGCTAACAAAACATGTGCATTAACCAGAATATTTGCACGCCTGTCCTAATTAAGCTGTAATTCCTGCAATTCGTAATTAGCAGACAATAGAAATACCACAAAAGATACTCCTATATACGACTGGTAGCCTGTATCCTCATTTAAAACCTTGTTTTTTTTAAGGAAAGCAGTGATTTTAAAGAAAATGTTTAAATTGTACTGAATTCAGAAGACCAGAAGCACATACTTAAGCTGGTTTGTTTGTTCCCTTTTAATCAGACTATTAGGGCTCAATAATGTACTCATTAACTAATTTCACTAACTTCAGCTCAAGCACAAATATCATCATCACATAAATGGCAACTTGTACTTTCAGTAACCTATTTTTTTAAACTTCACACTACCATGAATCTCAGCACTAACATTCGTTCTGAACTATGGAAATATATATAAAACACTTGAAAAGGTACCACATATAAACAGGACTAAAATTTCCATTAAAAGCTTCCTTGTATTGCCTAAAATAGGTCACACTGTACTGTAATTACATATAATTTATTATTTCTTTTTCATTTCACTATATGGAACCTCTTCAACAGAAGTTACTTAAAACATTTAATAGAAATTCAGAGTATTTATCCTCTGGAGGTTTGTACTGCAAATTTGACCTTCACTGTCACATGACAGTGCTGGACAGAAAAGTAACAAGGGCCTCATGTGGTAGAAAATGGGCATTGCTCCCACTTAAACCAGACCATCTTAAACCTTCTTTGCCCAACTCTGCCTTCCTAATAACAGCAAGTATGTGAATGGAAAGACTAAATGCCGAGGACCTGATGTCTACCCTGTTGGCATTTTGGGGTTTGTACGTTGTGCTAGGTTTAGTCTGGACTGATAGACTGAATATTTGCTCTCATCTAAAGCAACAGACTGAACACCCACTAGCGAATGGAAACACGAGGTGCACTACTGGAACATCCTTCCAGTTAAATTTTATCCAAAAAAGAATCCAATTTATTTCCCTGCTGTACCACAGTGTACAGGTGGCAACAGCACAATATTAATGGAAGAAGCTTTCAAGCCGTTCTCTTCTACTGAACGAATAAAAGGTGATAATGACAGCGCTGAATAAATCTATGTATACGAATAAAAATGTAAAACTAGTCTTAATCTAACAGCATATGGAAAGATTTTTAAACTGTATCTTGCATTTTGACGCATGACATCTGATGGAACAGGTAGCCATCGGAAGCCTACATAGCACATTTGTAGCAGCACAGGAGAGAAGAAAGGCGACCAGCTCATGAGAAGAAAAGAGCTGACAGGATGATGTTCAGTAGAACCGGGAAACAGGAAAGTCACTTGGATTTGAATCCAGGCTATAAATGACATGAGACTTACGTATAGTTGGAAGTTTCCTTTAAGAGACACAAGAAGGCTAAATTTTGTAAGTTGTTCTGATTTCTTCTCTCACAGTTATAGATCAATATGGAGACAGAAACAACACATTCCTCACAAAACACTTACTGCCATTTTTTTCCCTGATAAATAACGTAGAATTGCCAAGTGTGTCTATTTTTTCATACTTAAAACTCTGGTTGACATATGAAGTAGCTAAAGTGAGGACTGTAGATTAGGCACATTGTCGCCTACGAACAGCAAAATCACTTTAAGAACACTTAAGACCAGACAGATACTACTACATTATTATCCAATTTATCTAATCCAGCTTGTCTTACAGTTCCTACCTCAGTTCAACAGCACAGAAGTTATTATTGCTCTAAAAACTTAAGGATCAATATTCTCCAATTCTAATTAAAAACTTTGTTGTAACAAAAGAACCACTTAGTGTTGAAATCAGTATGCAGGTATAGTCTATATGAACATAAAGAGAGAAAAAAGTGCTCCCTTCTCCCTTCCATAATAAAAGAGTGAAAAAAGACAGAATTATTACATTTTTAACACATTTCGACATACTTGCTTGACTATTTGTAGCTCCTCTGTTAACTGTTTCTGTAAATTCAGGGATTCAGACAATTTTTCCTGATTAATGAAGAAAAAAGGAAGAAATAATTAACAAGCAGATCTAAAAGAGTTGTTAATCCTAAAACCCAATTACGTCTTTTGAAACTACGGGTAGCAATACTTCCATCAATGTGCTTACTGCCTTCCGTACAACTGCCATGTTCCTAGGCCACAACATGTATCTGTGAAATATAACAGGGGCAAGTATAGAGTCTTGCATCTGGGTAGGAACAACCCCAGGTTCCAGTCTAAGTTGGGGAATGACCTATTAGAGAGCAGCGTAGGGGAAAGGGACCTGGGGGTCCTGGGGACAGCAGGGTGACCATGAGCCAGCACTGGGCCCTTGTGGCCAGGAAGGCCAGTGGTACCTGGGGTGGATTAGAAGTGGGTGGTCAGTAGGTCAGAGAGGTTCTCCTGCCCCTCTACTCTGCCCTGGTGAGACCACACCTGGAATATTGTGTCCAGTTGTGGCCCCTCAGTTCCAGAAGGACAGGGAACTGCTGGAGAGAGTCCAGCGCAGCCACCAAGATGCTGAAGGGAGTGGAGCATCTCCCGTGTGAGGAAAGGCTGAGGGAACTGGGGCTCTGGAGCTTGGAGAAGAGGAGAATGAGGGGTGACCTCATTAATGTTTACAGATATCTAAAGGGTGAGTGTCAGGAGGATGGAGCCAGGCTCTTCTCGGTGACAACCAATGATAGGACAAGGGGTAATGGGTTCAAATTGGAACACAAGAGGTTCCACTTAAATTTGAGAAGAAACTTCTTCTCAGAGAGGGTGACAGACACTGGCCCAGGCTGCCCAGGGAGGTTGTGGAGTCTCCTTCTGTGCAGACATTCCAACCCGCCTGGACACCTTCCTGTGTAACCTCATCTGGGTGTTCCTGCTCCATGGGGGGATTGCACTGAATGAGCTTTCCAGGTCCCTTCCAATCCCTGACATTCTGGGATTCTGTGAATTGCCTGTATGCTCGAACCAGTTTTCCAGTCCTGTCCAACAAGAAGAGCCAGGTATGCTAAATACAGAACCAGTAATTTTTTATCTTCTGAGTAGTCAAAAAAGAAATTCAGGACCATAGGACCATAATTGTAACCCAGGGTGCTAACTAAAAAGAAATACATTTGTTGCTTTAGGTCTTATGTATTTTTTAATGTTTGTGAAAATACATATTATTTTGAAAACATATTATTTTATCCTCCAGTTCTGACTTCTCTCAAAAATATTAGCATATGCTCAGACATTGCTGTTACTAGGATCACACATTTCCAAATAAAATTTCTATGCAAATCAGTCACTTCTCCAAATTCACTTTTGTGAAATGTCTGCTAGTCTCATTTCTCTGTGAATCAGACTAAAAATGTGGCAGTAATCGGTATAACAAATCAAATTCACTGTCTTCAGAAATATATCGTAAGCATACAATCTTCAAACATAATTAGGACTGTTTGCTCCGCCTTTTTATTTATTAATCAAAAATGGCACATAAAATTCAAAAGTACTATATACACTCAAAATCAGTCTCTTGAATAGCTTAAAGCAAATAAAAATTAAACATTACCTTTAATTTACTAATTTCTTTTAAAGCTTCATTTCTTTCTTTCTTAAGTCTTTCCACGTCATCCTCCAAAGAATCAGAGGTTACAAACTGTGCATATTTAAATAGATAAGATTAGAATATATTGTTAATTGCATCTTCACGGCCTTTAACATCTTATCTTAAAAGGTCTTGTTCATAAAATGAGAGGAAAATCTTTATTTTAAAATTATTTAAAGCTCTGAAAATACTAAAAATTATTAAGAAAATTCTGACTAACTTATCTTCCAAATGACCAATTATTTTTCCTGTTCAAAAGGATTAATCAAAATATTTTTGAAAGTACCAAGAACACAACACTATTAGCCCCTGTTTTCTTCATTTTTTTAAATAATACAGAAATTTATTTTAGTATTCCTATGCTGCAAATGCTCTTTCTTGAAGTCACCTCTAGAATAAAGTGACTTTTATTGTGGCAGTAGTTCAAATCACTGGGCCCAATAATTGTTTATCACACAAGTAATAGCAATATGTTTTCCATCAGGAAAACTCAGTAAATCACTGTTGTCCATACTTACAACAAATCACAACATAATTACGTGAATTGCTTTCTGCAAAGTAGGTTGCTTTAAAAAGCTTCCCAGAAAGTAGGTTATCTTAGAGAACACCATGATACGGAGCTGTTCTAAACATCTGCTCAAGATTTGGAGCAATCTCATACAATAAGCTCTCCAATAATCTCCTCCCAACAGTTACACAATGTACAGGCACACATTTTACCTGTGAATCCAGAAAGCTGGCAATTTCATTGACCCCAAATGTGACAGATTTTTGGCCATCATCCATCGCATTCAACTGCATAGAGAGCAGATTCCTTGAAACGTCAACAAAATCTGGAGAAAAAGTTTAGATTTTGTTCCTTTAGTCTACAAGTTCAGTTTAGTGGCAGCATCACTCGACGCAACACAACTACTGATATCCCACTGCAGGGCTGTTCTTTATCAATGCAGTGTGTGCCCTCCGTAAGTTTTCTTAAGGAAAATATAATTCACCTACAGCGTTGTCAGACACATCTTGCTGAACAGAAACATTTGGTAAAGCTGGTAAGAAGAAGAACAAAAACGTTCATCAGGTCTTGGCAGGAAATACCCCTGAATCAAGTTGTGGAGAAGAAAACAAAAGGTGAAGTTCACCTTCAAAGTACCTGGTTAGAGATGCTCTACATTTGTCAGGTCCCTGTGAAAAATTAAAAGCAACATGCACACCTGCTACACACCCGCCTGTCCCAGTGAACTGACCTTACTGGAGGCAACACAGCACCTATGCGGGAAAAGGAACAACGTCAGGCCAGCTCACAGCCCATTGTTTCCTCTGCACGTTCTTTAAGCCCCTAACAGAGCCCTGGTAAAAGTGATGCTGGCAAAGCTGGAAGTTTTAAATATAAATGCTACAGCATTTTTAATCAACGTAGCTTGGATGACCCAATATCTGCTACAATATGACAGAAAAGTGGAAATATAAAGGTCAGTATGTTTCAATGGCATAAAATCTGATGGAAGATCCAGTATCTTTCTTGATAAGGTTCTTGAAAGTCCAGTGTGGTTTTTGCATGGATAAGTACAAGAAATTATTTTTCATACACTTGTGTTTCATGCTGTTTTTCATAAACTTAAGGAAAAGTGAAATTTCCATCAGTTTTAGCATCAGAACTATCATATGTCTCACAGTTTATGACAAATATTCTTAAATTGTTAGTGTCACCTACCAAAATTGTCATAACCAACAGAAACAACTCATCCCCATCAGAATTAGGTTTAGCTAGAAGAAGAATCACTATGGTCTCCATGCAAATCTCTTTCTACATGCAACAGATGAAATGTTCCCGCTTCTCACAAACTGAAGTTAAATAATCCGTCAGTAGAGCTGCTTCAAGATGCCTCTTTAACCTTCAATACTCTCCCAAGTAATTTCTGGAACAGTTACAGTACTCCATTGTCAAGGCAAAAATTTCAGAATTTGTGAGCACAAAATCCAAACTTTCTCAAGGCTGCTCTTAATTAGATAAATTTGTGATTTGATTTCCAATGACTTCGCTTCAGAATTCCAAGCTTACTCTAACACAGTAGAATAAGGTTCTTGCCTCAAAGTATCGCTTTATTTTCAGTAGCAATCCAATACTGACAGAAAATATATTAATGGTTATTATCTATCACTTCTATTTTCCTACAGGTCATTATTTTCCATGGTAATTAACAAATTATTACCTCCAAAAGACACTGTTCCTTTAGAATCTTTCTGAAGTTGCTGCCTCAGGGCTTGCTGCTGTTCATCTGTGGGCTGAATCCCAAGATAATTCAATGCCTGGAAGGACAAAACTTATTTTGGAGAAAAAAGAAAGGACCAGGGAACACAACTGCAGGGACATGGGGGAGTAATTAAAGAGCTACACTTCAAAGAGCCTTTGTATCACAGCACGCTCTCGCTGACAACACTTTTATTCCAGAGCCACTCAATGGCTTTTCCTTTTAATTGAGAGATGTTCAGATATTATTTAACCTTGAATACAGATGAGCATAATAAGCAAAACTCTTTGTCCTTAATAACTGCCTTAAAAATCCTGAGGGATGTTCAGATTCCCAGATGATTTAATCAGTAATTAGATTAACAAAACCAGTAATTTGCCCAATATATAAAATGAAATATTGGCCAGCAACCTGAAAGAACTCTCTAAATAGAAAATTTGGTGTATAATTTATACCTTAAAGTTTGTCAACCTAGAAATATTCTCCAGATGTTCTACATGCACCATGAAGGGGGAGAAAGGAAAACCAAAAATATGATAAGTATTTACCCTCTCCAGCTTTTCTGCTTTGAGATGAATAGTGGAGTCCCTTCCTAGCAGCTCACAGTCACCATTCTGGCTCGGGGCAATAACTAAGAAGTGAAAAAGGAAAAACATTCAATAACAATACAGTTGTAACTATTGCTTTGAAAAATTTGTTCTGAAGCTCTGCTCATTAAATGGATGCCAGCTAAACACCCACTTGCGACAAATAAATGTTAATATTTAGATTGACCTTTTTTTTTTTTTAAAGGACAGAATTGTAATAAACAAAAATTATGGGTATCAATCACTTAAATGATTTTTTCACATCAAAAAGTGACAAGTAGCAAATTAGCAGGAATAAACCAGGAATAACTTTGAGTGATCCATCAAGCATATGGCTTATACTTGTGGTATTTTCTGTTCACTCAGAGATACAGTTACTCTGGAAACACACTTGTGAATTCTGAGAAAGTGCTTCAAGACATACCCTGAGCAGAATCAACAGTCCCCAAAAGCAAACCTAGTGATCTGGAAAACACTGGAAAGAGAGGGAATGATGACCAAGGGCTGACTAGAGGTGCTTTAGACTGAATTCTAGCAGGCTCCTCAGCACATTTTTCCTGGGGAGGAACTCTTTCCAAGAGCTACATCCATTAAAGCCATTGTCCATCATCCCCTCCTCTCCAGTCCTTGCAGTCAGAAATACAACAAGTCTGCACAATTTTAGATAATTGCATTAATAACTTATGGTGCATCTATTTTATTTCCAACATACACAAATGATGAAGCTGAGGAAAGGAAAATAACCAGCAGTACTAAGCAGCCCACGTGCAAGATTTCAGAATAATTGTGCTTTTTTTTGGTGTATGTGCTCAGTTTTAATGGAACTTTGTCATGTTTCAGACACACCTGTGGATACAACGCAAGAAGCAGAAACCTTTGGAAGCCTTTGTTCACAGACAGCACGCAAAAGGGCAGTTACCTATCAGTTTCTTTGGATTTTAGATGTACATAAATGGAACAAATTCACTGACCTGTTTTTTGCAGCAGAATATGGAATACTTACCTGCATTCATTATTTATAAATATAATTTAGATCGTAATTCATTAGTTCATTCATGGACTAGAGAGGTACTGAAACCAAACCCAGCATTTGAAAACTAAAGGATCTTGCAGTTCAAGATTCTCTCTAAAGGAACAGAAGGAATTGCATGGATTTTTTTTTTTTTTAGTTTCACAGCATATCTGTTTCCAAGCTCAAAGTAATTTACATTCTCTTTTTATGCCAAAAGTATAAACCAAAACATCTTGAAAATCTCTGACACTAACACCTCTCACAAGCTATATTAAATTCTGAAGACAGTGGGCTAGAAGCTCAGCTGAATTGGCAACACTTCCTTTCATCTCAGAATGAAAAAGCCTGTGTATGAGTTTGTGCAAGAATTTCTCAAAATCATGCTGATTCTTCTTATAGCATTTAAAAAAAAATATATTCTAAGAGCTACGTTAATTTTTCAAGGTTATCCTTGAAAGGTTATCCTTGAAAAAGGGCAGCATGAGAGAAGTGGCAGCTTTGACTAAAGATGTGCTAAGACTGAAATGAAAAATGACAAGAAACAGCACAAACTGGAGCTGCAAGTATTTCTGCTTTCTACTCTACTAGCTACATTATTCAGATATGTTAAGGGACTGTGGCCTTCTTGGTCTCTTTAAGCAACAGTGATGCTCCTGTGTATTGCATTCTATTAACCAAGAGTTAACCAAGCAAGCAGTATACATCCACAGAATTGCATTAAATCAAGAAAGCCCAGTTTCTATGGCAACCTAATCTTGATCTATATGTGAGTTTTCATTCTCTGGTTTCTACTGAGTCTATTATCATTACTGCTGTATAGCAAATGTTGTGATCACTCATTTCTGTTTGGTTTCAGCTGTTTGTTAAAGACAATGTAAGTTATATTTGACAGAATCTACTAAACAACTCATTGATCTCAGTCCTTTACTTGGTACTACAAAAATAGTGCAATACTGCTTTTTTAAAAGACCATTGAGTCTCAGTATGTACTATTTTCTGTATGACAGTTATTGAAGAAAAAAAAAGGGTGGCAGGGAATTAAATCAGCATTTACCCGTGGCAGACACATCAGCAGGACTGCTGTCTAGAGAAGTAATTGGAGATTGCTGTCCTGTCTTGACTCCAGTTTCCATCTAGGAAAGAAAATAAAGTCATGAGACATCATTTCTAAAGCAGATCAAAAGCCAACCTGGAAATGCACATTAATGTAAAAAGAAAGGGAGAGGAAGGAAGACCAGAGGGAGAAATAGGGCTGGACAGATCGAAACAACCCCAAGAGGCAATGAAAGGTGGTGGTGATGGGAAGGAGCGCCATCCAAAACACTTCCATCAGGGCCTTATCAAAACCTTAGTTAGCTTTTGAATATCTTCACAGACTAAGATAGCACAGTCTCTCTAGGCAACCTGTTTCAATATTTAGATCTCTAATGGGAAAGAAAAATGGGCAAGAATTTTAAGTACAAATATAAGGACAATTAAGAATCACCTGTTTGGGGTCATGTTTGACATGGAACACTTTATTCTTCCTCGTTCAAAGACAACACTTTATTTAGTTTTAAAAATATGATGAATTGCAAAAGTTTTTTGAAAAATTGAAAAAATAGTGTAGTTTAAATACTTATTTCTTATGATAAACATTACTTCTTTACATAAATAGTGAGCTGTGTGAATTAAACCAGCAATTGTTGCTTAGCCAAAAGTAAGGTGGAAACCCCCACATTCTTCTAGGCCTGATTCTTAAGCAAAAGTCTCACCACCATGCATCAAGTGCAACTTGTGAGACTGTTCTGTACTCACACATGTAGTAATCAGATGAAATGTACACTACATATATCTAATTCTGAAACTTCACTCCCTAGAGAAACAGTAAGGAGAACTTTGTACCTAAGACCACGGTTAATGCTTATTTTATTTTGCTTTCTTACCACAAGTCAACCAATACTATTCCTCTCATCAGCGTGGTTTACTCTACTGTAATACAACATGTTTTCTGGAAAAGTCTTGATATTCCAAAAAAATTACATTGTGTAGGAAAAAGAGCCAGTCATTTTCTTACTAGAATGGAAATGGGATTAAAATAACCCTATACTGAAATTCCAATAAAATTAGGAAAAACAACCATTGGCTCCCTTTATACTAAGAGGAGTAATAAGTATACTCACAGCATTCGGAGCAAACGTTGAAACAAGCTTCCCATTAGGAGATGCAAGAGAACTAAGTACTGCAGCCTGCTGCTCTCCATTTGCTACAGAAGGCGTTAAGAGGCTGGAAGGACGTTGCAGATCCTCTGAATAACTGGGAATATTCTTTTGTCTAATAAAAGCTATTTCCCAAAAACTGTCAAACCTAAAATAAAAATTTAAAAAGTTTCAACATGCTGTATACTAAAAAGTTCACAAGACTACATGTCACTCTTGCAAAAATTACATTTTCCCAACCACTGTGTGTGATTCCATTTATTTATTTTTCTAAAAGAACATTCTATTCCCCATCATTTAAAAAGGCAAAAATAGTTGGTTTTGTTTTTGTTTCATTTTTATTTTAAAAGGAATGAAAGTATAATAATTTTACCTGTCTAAAGTGTGCATTTGAGTCCTTTTCTATGAAATAATGCAACTGAATATTTTTTAAAGATTAATATCCCTCGAGTCTCCTCTAAGGGCACATGATAAGACTTTTCACATTATTCTGATCATAAATATCATACAATAAACCATTTTGGAGGGTTGGCTGTTTGACAGTAACAGATACCTCATCTTTGTTCTGTTGATTATAGTTTTTGCCTCTTCATAGGAAACACCAATCATTGACTCTTTGTTTATGGATACAAGTTGATCTCCAGGTCTCAATCGTCCATCCTAGCATAACAAATAAAAAAACAAACCCACAAATTTTATATTAATTGCTAACACTGTAGAAAGAACTGTATAATCACAGCACTTCAACACATTCCTCTGGATCTGTTAAGACAAGAAATAGCAAGAATGGTGCTACATTTTCACAATCACAGAATCCCAGAATGTCAGGGATTGGAAGGGACCTGGAAAGCTCATCCAGTGCAATCCCCCCATGGAGCAGGAACACCCAGATGAGGTTACACAGGAAGGTGTCCAGGCGGGTTGGAATGTCTGCACAGAAGGAGACTCCACAACCCCCCTGGGCAGCCTGGGCCAGGCTCTGGCACCCTCACTGGGAAGGAGTTCCTTCTCAAATTTACTAGCCATATTAATGAGAAAAATTAGTCTACTTGGAATTCACTAGTCTGAACCACGATAGAAATAATATTGTCAACTTTGTGCTTCTGTTGAATTATTCATTGCAACCTTTCTACCAAGACATGAACATATCACATTTCTGTCTCAGAGGCTCTAAGACAAGACTTTAAACATGCCA
The DNA here is from genome assembly GCF_964273445.1 of Streptopelia decaocto. Taxonomy (NCBI): domain Eukaryota; kingdom Metazoa; phylum Chordata; class Aves; order Columbiformes; family Columbidae; genus Streptopelia; species Streptopelia decaocto. The sequence goes on along the minus strand of NC_138671.1, from coordinate 6,529,994 downwards.
GGGTAGATTTCTCACTAAGATAAAGTTTTCTTTACTCACATTTTAAGAGAGACCTCAACAATGTATCTGAAAATTCATGCAATTCACCTATGGTGACATAGTTATTGCATTTTTCTGATGTAATATACATTAAATTACACATAACATGTCTGTTATATGTACACATAACAAGTCTGTTACACATGTATGTTATAACATGTGTAAGAAATTAATCACAGAACGAACCTGACCATATGAAACAAACTGTGTTCAGAAGAACCTACATAGGAAATAAGTAAAAACCTTTTTAAGACCAGTATTATTTTACATATCTAATGCCCATATACTATAATTTTAGCTGTGTTATATCAAACCTCTGACAGCACTTTACTACATTTGTTTGTCACTCTAGTGTTTTGGTTTTGATCAAAGAAAAATTTGTAGATCTATATTTCGCTTGCATCCAGCCTATTAAAAGATACCCACTTTGATGCTGCCCTCATGTGGCACAGACCTAATATGCTTGTTACTCAGGTTTCTCAAGACAAACAAAATTAGGATTTCACTTCTAGTATCTCTAAAGTTGCAAATTAATGTCTTACTTTCAGTCCATCCATTATGTACAATAGACTTCAAGTTATATCTTTACACAGAATCCCAGAATGTTGGGGATTGGAAGGGACCTGGAAAGCTCATCCAGTGCAATCCCCCCATGGAGCAGGAACACCCAGATGAGGTTACACAGGAAGGTGTCCAGGCGGGTTGGAATGTCTGCAGAGAAGGAGACTCCACAACCCCCCTGGGCAGCCTGGGCCAGTGTCTGTCACCCTCACCATGAAGAAGTTTCTTCTCAAATTTAAGTGGAACCTCTTGTGTTCCAGTTTGAACCCATTACCCCTTGTCCTATCATTGGTTGTCACCGAGAAGAGCCTGGCTCCATCCTCCTGACACTCACTCTTTAGATATTTGTAAACATTAATGAGGTCACCCCTCAGTCTCCTCTTCTCCAGCTCCAGAGCCCCAGCTCCCTCAGCCTTTCCTCACACGGGAGATGCTCCACTCCCTTCAGCATCTTGGTTGCCCTGCGCTGGACTCTCTCCAGCAGTTCCCTGTCCTGCTGGAACTGAGGGGCCCAGAACTGGACACAATATTCCAGGTGTGGTCTCCCCAGGGCAGAGTAGAGGGGCAGGAGAACCTCTCTGACCTACTGACCACCCCCTTCTAACCCACCCCAGGTACCATTGGCTTCCTGGCCACAAGGGCCCAGTGCTGGCTCATGGTCATCCTGCTGTCCCCAGGACCATCAGGTCCCTTTCCCCTACACTGCTCTCTAATAGGTCATTCCCCAACTTAGACTGGAACCTGCGCTTGTTCCTACCCAGATACAAGACTCTACACTTGCCCTTGTTATATTTCATTAAATTTTTCCCTGCCCAACTCTCCCGCCTGTCCAGGTCTCTGGATGGCAGCACAGCCTTCTGGCATGTCAGCCACTCCTCCCAGCTTCATGTTATCAGCAAACTTGCAATGAGAAAATATTTTTAGAAGCCACAACAAAATAGGAAAAAAAAAAATAAAAAGAATAATGATTACCATTTATCTACTAAAAGAAATCCTGGAAAACATGGCATTTTTTCCTTCCATCTTGGCATTTTAATATTAACCTGAATCTACCAAAATTCAGTCACAAAAAGGTAAAGACTGTTTACAGGCAAAACTCACTGCCTATGCAATTAACTTGTACCCTCTTCCTTGGCAAGAGGCAAAAATTAGTTATCTACACATCAAAATAACCACAACTCGGGATGCAAAAGGAGACACTTGGCTAAACAGCTTTGTGTACTTGATCCAGACAGTTCTGTTATTATTTATTTTTTTAACCTGACAAATCTGCCTGATTTACATATTGCATTTGTCATAGATGAAAACAGTAATCAGTACTGATTCATACATTTATTACTCTGCACTATCAGAATTTTTCTTTCTAATTTGCCTGCACAATGCTTTCCAACTGCAAGGATCCATCTAAATTAAGTCTAAGGGAAAAATTATTTTTTGAACGTCCAAGAAAAAGAAGAGATGCAATCGGTAGCTCTGTCTCATCCTTGTGGATTTAACTTGCATCATGCAACCTCTTAAAGAAGTTGATTTCTTACTTTCTCATAGGTAAATTGGACAGCAAGACCCTCATTTAGCTCAAATGAATTAATGAATCATTTTCATTACCATGTAACCATGCTATGGTGCAATTCTTCTCAAAGAAGAGGAAGGAGAAACACAAATTTTGTTTTTAAAATATAACTGTATATATAAAATATTATACAGAAGTAGGTACCAAATGAAGCCAAAACTACAGGTGACTGAAGGGGAAGGGAAGGAAAAAAGGTCTTTACCTTATGACAATCACCGCCGGGGATAATTTCTTGAATATATACCAAAGGCCCTTCATTTCTGTTAATTCCTCCTACAATATTCAAACCCAGGCTTGTTCCTTTGCAAACAGAGATAATCTGAAATGCACTATCCCTACGAGAAGAAAGAAAACTAGAATTACTTCACTGAACTAGATACTCAACAAAGACTCAAGTGATACGGTATCTTATTGATTTCACAAATGTGTATCAGAGTAACACTGCCTACTTACTACAAAATCAGGAACTTCAGGTGTTACTTCCACCAATGACAAAAATAATGGATATATTATTTTATAATAATAAAAGCTCCTCTCTACCACATACATATCCAAGGCCTATGGAAGTACCTAGGTACACGTAAATCAGAAGAATTAATTCATTAGGAGATGCTAAGGTCAAAATCTACCAAGTAAGCAATAAATAAATGAGAAAACAAAACATACTAAAACAGAAAGTTTGCAATATCAATGGTATTACATGGTACAGCATTAAAAAAAACCAAACAAATTGAACACTGAGTGCTCAACCCAAAATTTTCCTGGCCAGCATTTTCTACAGCTCACACAAGACAGTTACAGTCAGTTTTGGAAATTACTTTGCAAGATTTGGAGATGGTGCTGGGACGGAATTATTTTTGCCGATGGTGATATTATCCTTCGGATGCAACTGAGGACTCTGTGACCTTGAGGATGACCCAGAAGAAGGGCTGTCTATAGATTTGGCTTAAAGAAATAATGAAAAAAAGAAATAAAACACACATTTGGGAAAAAGCACAAAATCCCAGCCCATGTAAGTTCAAGAGGACTATTTTCATGTCAGAAAACAGAGAAACTAGAAGCAATCAAATAACTAAAAGAAAGCTTAAGTCTACACAGCTAAGAAGCGTGAGCCACCCGGGGTTCCAGGAATAATTTGATAAACCACAGCAAGTGATGACTTTTTTTCCAAACTGTTTGCAAAAATAATCCAAACTGAATAATTGCTTATGCTAAATAAAGGGATTCTAATTAGGCAACAGTTCTAGGAAGATCAGAATTTATGGTATTCTAGCTCAAATTTTTATTAGTGCTTTGAAATCTTATGGTACATTTAATCTACAAATACCAGATACATTTCACATTATTCATTAATTAAAATTGCTGAAAGCAGGTGGCTGGATATTTATTTAAAGAGTTGGGGAAAATTACACACACACCCATCAAATTACATGCTTAACTACAAACTAAATGTTAAAGCCTAAGGAAATGTGTCATCCTGACTTTCAGTCGCTTTGTCCAATATACCCTCACCCCAAACGAGAAGAGTTTTAAGTGCAAGCTCCTACTCTGCCAAGGTGTGACTACTGTCCTGCATGGTTATGTGAGGCCAGGACACCATTTCTCACCAGATAATAGTTGTGTTGGAGAACTTCTTGCAGAGCTGGTGTCGCTGTGAGAGCCATACTTATCCATCAGGTCATGAAATTGTTTCCTGTGGCAACAAAAAGATCCTCTTTGTTAGGATTTAGCAGTAGTTTAAATGCAGCCTTAGAGAGCAGCATAGGGGAAAGGGACCTGGTGGCCAGCAGGATGGCCATGAGCCAGCACTGGGCCCTTGTGGCCAGGAAGGCCAATGGTACCTGGGGTGGGTTAGAAGGGGGGTGGTTAGTAGGTCAGAGAGGTTCTCCTGACCCTCTACTCTGCCCTGGGGAGAACACATCTGGAATATTGTGTCCAGTTGTGGCCCCTCAGTTCCAGAAGGACAGGGAACTGCTGGAGAGAGTCCAGCGCAGGGCAACAAAGATGCTGAAGGGAGTGGAGCATCTCCCGTGTGAGGAAAGGCTGAGGGAGCTGGGGCTCTTTAGTTTGGAGAAGAGGAGACTGAGGGGTGACCTCATTAATGTTTACAGACATATAAAGGGTGAGTGTCAGGAGGATGGAGCCAGGCTGTTCTCGGTGACAACCAATGGTAGGACAAAGTGTAATGGGTTCAAACTGGAACACAAGAGGTTCCACTTAAATTTGAGAAGAAACTTCTCAGTGAGTGTATCAGACACTGGACCAGGCTGCCCAGGGAGGTTGTGGAGTCTCCTTCTCTGCAGACATTCAAAACCCGCCTGGACACCTTCCTGTGTAACCTCATCTAGGTGTTCCTGCTCCGACGAGGGGATTGGACTGGATGAGTTTTCGAGGTCCCTTCCAAACCCTGACATTCTGGGATTCTGTGAAAGCTGCTCCTGTTTGCACTGAAGAGTTACCCTTCCTCAGAGAAGGAAGCTCAACCTCCAGTGAAAGCAAAAAGCCCTGTCAAATGTTTGGAAGAGGCAGGAAAAAGATAACGCAATACAGAAGCAAAAGTATGGAACAGCAGTAGACTATGAATGAAACGGACTATTGGTAGAAAAGCTTCATTATTACCTCTCTCTAACCTGGATTATAAAACTTTAAAAACTTGTAATTCAAGTCAAGATAATAAGCCAGTGGTATGACTTAGGTCTAGAACAAGTAATTTATATAAAAAGGAGTCAGATAATATACCTATAAGTGTACCTGTATTTTTAAGCAACACTTTTAGTTCAACTACACTGAACAAGAACTCAATAGAGACCAGCAAACAAAGCTGGGGCACCTCAAAAAAGAGAACAGAAGAATATTTAATAATTATTCAAGAATCAGCAAAAGCGATGCAAATTTTTAACTTCCACTTAGCTTTCTCAGAAATGTGCAGTCTTTCATCCAAGGTAAATATCATTATGTATTAAGTATTGTGTGTGCTTGGGCTTTATCTTTTCATTATAATATCTTTTTTAAAAACGGATTAAATAAAGGGCAATTCTTGGTCAGGTGCACTGTTGAGAAAAATAATACTAAAAATGAAAGCAGAAGTTCTTTGCAGAAACCAATCAAAAACGTTCATAATCTGAGCTACAGTGATAACAGATTAAAAAAAATTAAAATAATCTAGAATGATGTAAACCAGAAACATCAGCAAATTAATATTATAGAATTAGAGAGAGAGAACATAACTGATTGGAGGGAACATAATTCCCAAGTAATTCCACTGGCTGCAGAGGGTTGTTGAAATCTGCTGGGTGCATTATTTAAGTGACAAAATGTATTGAACTGATGCCCAGCCCAGGCAACAAACATCAACACAGTTGGGTATAAATCAAATAATCTTTGAGCTCAGGAATGTACAGTCAGAAGAAATTTATTCACAGGTGTCTGAGCGAGGGACTGTATATAGTGGCAAATTCTGCCCAGACCACTGGGCATACGACCAGAACAGTAAAAGGACTGATGGATTCTAATTATTCAAGGAGTTTAGAGGAACTAGGTCAGTATGCTTTAGATAAAAGCAGATTAAGAGTGGACCTCACAAATATCTAGGCAGTCTGAAAAAAGGAGAGATCAGAGGCTACAGCATGATTTAAATGTCTGTCAAATACAAAAAATATAAAGGAGCAGAGAAAGGAAGCTTAAATCGGACAAAAGGCTAAAGGAGTTTAGAGAAGATTCCTTTATGAATCGATTGTTCTGTGAGGGGAACATCCCAGGAAAGGCAAATAACAGCAGATACTCTTGCAATGATTCTCAAATACAGTTACATAACAGCTGTCTACTCCAGAGATTTAAGTCAGGAGGGGATACAGACCTGGATCCTCGCATTTCTGATGATTCTCTGCCAATATTGGCTTATATGCATAACTTCAGACAGCAAGGTTAAAGCAAGGTTTAACATAAATGTCCTTAGAATGGACATATTTTGGACTACCTGCTGCAGTGAACAGTTTAACCTACTTATCCAAACTAATTCAAAGCTCATTAAAAATTGAAAAGCAAACTTCTGAGGGGAAACCAGAGCTAAATCCGTCTGTTTTTCAGGAGGCAAGACCATCTTAAAGCATACAGTTCTGTGGTACTGTAGGTCTAAGCTATTTCTCATTTATTATTATTTTAGAATGTGCGAAGTATTAAAAACATAATCACAGCAAATAGTTTTTAATGGTATTAGCTGGTAACATAGCATTTCAATCGTCTTCATTAAACCAAAATTGGTCTGAGCTTGCTACTTCAATTGATGCAAAGAGCCTCAGAACGGTGTCAAATACTACACAGAAAAATGTGACATGTGGTGCAATTTTGTGATTAAACTCATCTGAAAAAAAAAAATACACGCAAGCCTGCCTGCCCAACCTTAGCTATAGTGTTGGTTTTTTTACTAGTTCTGTGGTTGAAACTATGTTTTTTCCTCTTACTTTGCTTCTTCATCTCTGGCAACAAGCAGAGACATGTGATTGGATGCTGATGCTGTTCGCAAGATGTCAACAGCCCTAGAAAGGGGAAAAACAGCCAAATAAATATATCAGGGTCCTGTCAAGAAGTACACAGTGAGTGATGCTGGAAGAGCAGAAAAAATGAACAAATGCTTCATTGCTCATGATTTCCCCCAGCAATGTATACTATAATTTTCCTTTGAATTCTGAATTTCCATCTCTAACACTAAGCTGCATCAATCTCTGGTGATCCAGCTACAGAAACTATCCAACGTATTCTACAGATTTTTCTAAACAATTCCTCCTTCGTTCTCTGATTACAATGGCACTCATTAGCTGTATCAGTTACAAATGCTAATATTGAACCAACGGATAGGTATAAAGATATTTTAACAGCTTAGTATGTTTTCATGCTCTTTTCACATACATTCTATAATCTACATCATTAAGAAACTAGCTTATTCTGTCATTACAAAAGCATATGAAGTCCTGCCACTTTTCCACAATAGTTTTGTTGAATTAGTTTAACAGGATAAAATAATTGCCAATTGAACTCCAAGGACCTCAGCAAAGTTGTGCTCTTTTAATCAGCAGTCAGTAATGTCCAAAAGCACCCATATAATATTCTAGCTCTAACAAACACTTAGTAATCAGTACAAACATACCTTTCATTAGTTACTCCAATTAGATTTTCTCCATTGACATCCAAAATTAGGTCACCAGCAAGCAAACGGCCTGGTAATGAAATCAAGAGTAATGCATGAATCAACAACTGTTATATCACTGTAATAAAATAGGGCTTTTTCTTTCAATTTCATGTGACCTAATGCAATAAACATCCTTATGACTTTTAGCAGACTAGGTTCTGATCCTAATTAAGCTACATTATTGTCATAAGACTAATAATTATCAATCAGTCTTATTAAGCACAGAATAGCCACTGAAAGTGTTATTTAGCTATTTGTATTATTTACACATAGCATATATATTTGTGGGACTGGAATTTACATTTCACAGCTGTGGAATTAGCTTTCAGCTGAATTTCACTCTTAGCATACATCTAGGTTACCACATATAGATACATTACTGCTTGTCTCTTTTTTTCTCACATTTTCAAGAACTGAGAGTATTGAAAACTTTTTGCCATGTGGGGTCCAAGCTTCATTTCTCTATCTTATCGTAAACCACAAAATCATGAATCCTGACTAAATGATGCTATTTTAAATATCATTATCCACAAAGTAAAATAACTATGACTTCTTTTGACAGCTTTTTATATGCAGTGTGCTTGTAAGAAAAATCTGAAAATTACTTACTATCTACAGCAGCAACCCCTCCGGGTAGAATTCTCTTTATGAAAATCCCATAATCTTCTGCTGTTTGTGCCCGATAACCTCCAATAATTTTAACTCCTGCAGAAGAAACAAGCAAGAAATTGGTTATTCCACCTACTACGCTAAATAGACTTACAGTCAAATTCATGAAAGCCAGATAAATTAAACTTCTATGGATGACAGTGTGAACTGGAAAAGCTCACCAGGTGCTTCTAGATTTGGTTTACTCTGAATCAACAGGATGTGCAATATAATTACCTAATCCGTTTTGACAATCAGAAAAAGAAATGCGGTGAACAGCCCGATTGATTCCATGAGGGCCCATAATAGTCCTAAGGAATAAAAGAAAAGTCATTAAATTACAGAATTGTACATAGTAATTCTGTAATTACAGAAATGTACGTAGACCTATGTTAAAATAGAAGAAATTACAGTGAGCATGTTTTTAACTCTAACAGAAACCAAAACCAGTTTTCTATAACTGACAAGTTTATGTTGTTTGATACCTCTGTGCCAACCCTTCCCCTCGATGAAAAATCAATCATAACAAATGCAAGATAGTAGGGGAAAATAAAGTACACACAAAATTACACAGAAATAAAACCCCACTACCTGGTCCAGTTTAGTATTTAGGCATGAAAAACACATCATAATATCTTAGACCAGGTAATAAACCAAAACCACAGCTAAGGCACTGCGTACAAAAATATTTTCTAGTATATCCGATTCAGTACTCAGTTACCCCAGGTTCCAGCATAAGTTGGGGAATGACCTATTAGAGAGCAGCGTAGGGGAAAGGGACCTGGGGGTCCTGGGGACAGCAGGATGAGCATGAGCCAGCACTGGGCCCTTGTGGCCAGGAAGCCAATGGTACCTGGGGTGGGTTAGAAGGGGGTGGTCAGTAGGTCAGAAAGGTTCTCCTGCCCCTCTACTCTGCCCTGGGGAGACCACATCTGGAATATTGTGTCCAGTTGTGGCCCCTCAGTTCCAGCAGGACAGGGAACTGCTGGAGAGAGTCCAGCGCAGGGTGACAAAGATGCTGAAGGGAGTGGAGCATCTCCCGTGTGAGGAAAGGCTGAGGGAGCTGGGGCTCTGGAGCTGGAGGAGAGGAGACTGAGGGGTGACCTCATTAATGTTTACAGATATATAAAGGGTGAGTGTCAAGAGGATGGAGCCAGGCTCTTCTCGGTGACAACCAATGATAGGACAAGGGGTAATGGGTTCAAACTGGAACACAAAAGGTTCCACTTAAATTTTAGAAGAAACTTCTTCCCAGTGAGGGTGCCAGAGCCTGGCCCAGGCTGCCCAGGGAGGTTGTGGAGTCTCCTTCTGTGCAGACATTCCAACCCGCCTGGACACCTTCCTGTGTAACCTCATCTGGGTGTTCCTGCTCCATGGGGGGATTGCACTGGATGAGCTTTCCAGGTCCCTTCCAACCCCTGACATTCTGGGATTTTGTGATATTGAACATACAACTTTGTGGTTATTTATGAACATAACATTTTCCCTACAGTTGCTTATTTCTTTGATCAACATTGTTACCTTTCTCTGTTTTAAAAAATGCTTCTTTCCAAACTCCATTGCCTGCTCCCCGTGCATCCTCCCACCCCAAGGCAACATACCAGGATGGCACCTGAAATTGCCTAAAGGCAGCTGAGTATTTTGGAGGTGGTTGATAATGGTAAAGAATTAAGGAAGAATAGAAACTCAAATTAGAGTTTTGAAACCTAAATTTAGAGTTACATTGGATACACGACCAGCATACTGCTCTGAGAATGCAAGGTATTAAGAATTACTATAAATCAAATTACCTTTTACCATGTTTTAATTTAATTTAGATGAATTCTTATTAAATAAAATATCCAAGTTGCACCATAGCTCCTTTGTCCTCCACTGTACCACATTTGGAGAAGACTCACCAGATCCCTTCTAGGAAAAAGCAGAAGCACCACTCAGGATTGTCTGCTTTGACCTACATATTGTTCTATATTGGACAGTGAGTTGCATTTTCTAGATCATGATGTTAAAGTGAAATGGAACAACTAGAATTCATTAGCAGAGGGGAAAAGAAGATCAAAGTGGAGGACACAGTGACCCAAATCCTCCCACGCAACCAAATCCAGCACACAGCGTGAAGTCCACGCCTGAAACCGGGTATTTCTGCAAAAGCCAGAGTACACGTCATTTCTATCAAGAGAAAAGCACTTGCTCTGAAAAGCAACAATTTGTTCCACGACCTCAAACTCCCAAGTATTTGTAAAATTAGCCTTTGCTTGAGAAAGGCTGGCCATAAGAACAGAGCTAATAATTCACCTTCGGAAACAAACACGGAGCCTATGCTTCAAACATGTCATCATTTTCATTTTAGTAGTTCTTGCAGGATTTGTTTCATAGGCTAAAAAGAAACGATGAAACTTAGTGAGTGTATTTGGGCGCTGCCGAGACTGCACGTGGCCTCGCTGCCATGTAACCCAGCACAGGACACGCTTGGGAAGGCTAAAAGTGAACCCAACTGCTTCTTAACCCCAGGCTGAAAGGAGGAATAAATCCATGACTCTGCTGCTTCTCTACTAAAACATTTTCAATAAACTACTTCTATGTGACAACAGCAGAGTATTTTGCATTAATTACTAGTACTGTCCTTTCAAACATCCCATGAATTTAAATTGTTTTGAAGCTGAAAGACAACATCCTAGTCATGTTCTTTACAGGTCTGTCCTGATTTGTATCCATCTCTGAAAACTAAAACAAACTACACTGTTCTTTAAAATAAGTAGATAATTATTATATTCTTCTTCTGTCTTGCCCTTTGCTGCTACTGGTCTGTTTCTTGCTCTGCCATGCTCTCCACACTTTTCACACAGCAGTTTTTTATTAAAATAAACAAAAAACAAGAACAAATGTTATTTCAACCCCGCACAGAAGTTTACTTTTGTGAAGTCTTAAAAGATCAAATCTCAAACTTTAAGTCTGAAGTTCAGAGTTCACCAGCAATGGTAAAACCTATTTATGTACTACCACACAAAAAGATCATGAAATGTGGTCAAATCTGGGCACAGAACACTTAACAGGAAAGGACCTACAGTTCTACAAGTAACAGGTGATATTGCAAAAGAGAGATTCTAATGACATCAAATGGATTCTGACAGAGGATACAGAGAAAATACAAACTAATAATTTGCAATGGAGAGGAAGAAGATACCTCTGAAACAGTGAAATTATCATAAAGTTGCCACTCATGATTAGAAAAACTGACACATAGAACAGGCACCTTTACAAGGCATTTAGTTGTGTGTATCCTCTAAATACTAAATCCCTCCAATACACGTGGTTTAAATCACTTTATCACATAAAAAGTAAAGACAACGATCTTCAAATGCCCCAAATTTGTTTAGCATTCCACATCTTGCTGACTTTCAGTGTTAGTTTTTCTCCTATGACACTTAGAAATGGAACTTCAAGCTACTTCTCATAGTTCTAATCAAATAAACAGGGCTTTAACAGTTTCACTATCAAAATGATTGGATTTAGCACCCATCCAACAGTTATTTCATGTTATCATTATTTAATATTCATGAAGTGTTAGAACACTCCCCCCAAAACATTTGAAATATGCTCAACAGTACAAATAAGGAAAGGAGCTTCTAAACCAATTGGCAGCAGTAACATAAAATAATTTCAATGTTCTTTTGTAGAAAAATATGCAAATTAAATAATCAGATGTCACTGCTCATTCCTCCAGAATTCATGCAGAAATACTTGCGAGCGAGCTTTTAGCACCCCGAGAAGATGTGAGGCAGCAGATAAAATAAATACAGCAGAAAAAATAAAATACAAAATGTATAATAAGTTTGCTATGCAAAGATCCTCAACTCAATATTCCAACTGCAGTCCTGGAATGCTAATAAACTAAGTGCATATAATTTTGTGTAGATGTGCCAGTAAAGGCAATTAAAATGAAGCCTTCCATACTTCTTTTTCTATTACTTTTTAGCCCCATACACAAGCAAGTTCAACAGCTTTACTTATCAGAACACTTGGCTCTGGATATTCTTGTGAAGTGTATTCCTGAGAAATTATTAGTCATTTATGCGAACAAACACAATATTTATCTAGATATATCTAGAATAATACCTTTCCGTCACAGAACACATATTACTTGACACTTCAACAAAAATCTAAGCTATAAACTGACTGCTAAAGAAAAGAAGCTGAAAATGTCTACAGTTTTTAAATTACCTTTACTGTACTTTTCTCAATTACAGACTAGGAAAATGCCATCAGAACCTAATGGTTAAGCATACCAGTATAAGAGAGAAAGACCATCAAAACGCTCGGGTTCATCTTCATCTCCTGGTGAGAGCAAGGACATTCTTCAGTACGGCAGCAAAGACAACACAACCAAAACACACTGGAGGTTTCCTATTCAGCTGGATAAATGTTCCATGCAGGACGATTTCTGTCCCTAACTAAAACCAAACCCAAACAGACAGAGCTCAAGATGAGTGTCTGCCTGCTTAATCTGCTCTGAAACCCTCTGCGTCACATGGACTAATTCACCTATCGAGGTAACGTTTACTTTTCCTGTTTGAAATAGCAATTCTTGGAAACTTTAAAGACCGATAAACGCAAAGGAGGGAAAATTTACTTTGATTTACTGCTCTACAATCTACATCTAGCAGCCAAAGGCAAGTGAAATAATAAAATAAACTTATTTTCTCATGTTCTTCTGATAATTTATTTACATGTTCCATCCAAACAAGGTCAAAAGCAATAACTCATGACCTTTCTAAAGCAATTGTCCTAGCAGACTGGATTATGGACAAAAGGGAAAGCCAACAAAGCAGACTGAAAGCATTAATGAAACAAATGCCATTACGCTATTTGCATTCTCAGTCATGGTACTACTGACTTCTGTCGTGCTTCAATTTCATTTTCAGTCTTTCGATATGCAACAGTCAAACCTTAACACGGAATTTGGGTTATATATTTTCCCTAGAAGTGGAAGCTGACACACCTGTGTTTTATGTGACAGTAAATAAAAATTGTGAATTTATGTCATTACACTGCTAATAATGTAGTTGAAAAAGTAAAAACCTCTGTTCCCAGAGGCAAGATTCTCTTCTGAAACAAGGCTTGGTCTTGCACAGATACACATATTTTCAGAAGTTCAGAGCTTCTGACATCAGTTTGATTAACTGCTATTTTCTTCCAGGCTTGCATCAGCAGATGCACTCCTATTCCTTCCCCTCTTTCTGAAAGAGCTTTAAAAGATGACAGTTTAAAACGAAAACTGAATATCCTGTGTTCACCGAGGGCTTTGTTTAAGCAGAAAGGTGAATCCTCTCTAGCAGGGAGTCACTCTGTGACCAGACAGCATCTGTCAGCGTCTAGAGCCGAGCAGGACAGCTTGGCTGGGGGGGAATGCACACGCTTATCTCCTGGGTTTTTTTAAAGTTGTAGCGACTGCGGTTTCACTAGCACGTCATTGTTCCCTGGAGGGGATCGCTTTGCTTATAGGCAACATGCTATAGAGTGTTCATGCATACAGAGGTCAGGCCGTAGAGCAATCCACACACAGAAGGGTAAACAGACCCACCACACATTCAGGAGCAGATCAGTGGTGGAAGTGGGAACACGCCACAGCCTCCCCAGTTCCCGAAGTGGGAGAGCTCCGCTGGCATCATTTGGGCTGCTCACATGCATTCTGTGATGAAAATGTGGCCCTTCGTAGTTTTTTTCCTCAATCGGTTTAACCCTGCAGGTGTTACTGGCATTCCAGGCCAATGAAAGAAAAGCTGTTAATATTTTATGCATCGTATCAATTAGGTTTGCTCCAGGTGAGGTTATAGAAGATAAAATGAAAAGAGCCTTTCTCAAAAAAATTGTCCTGAACATCAGCTAAATTCAACTTGTATCAGTATCAGGAATATTTGTCAAAACAAACCACTCAGACCAATATGGTTAGTTCCCAGTGTCATGTTTTCTGCAACAGAAATGCAAACACACCACACCCCCAGTTAAAAGTATGACTCAAGGCTACGCATTTCCATTATTAATGATGATTTTTATTAGACCAGGAACGACAAACTTCCCAGCAATTTAAGCAGATACAAACTAGTGTTGAGCTTCTTATTCTTCCCACACCTTTTTCTTAGTTATTATCAAGAATACATCGCTTGTTCAAACAATTGCTCCTCCACCCCTTCTTCCAAGTGAACTATGTGTTGTTCAGCTTCCTGAACTCATCCCCAAGGCTTCTAACCCCCTTTACCTTAAAATTCTGCTGCTCTGCTGCTTTTAATGTTTCTAAAATAGTCTCCTAGAAAAATGGCATTATTGCTTCTTTTGCAAGGTCTCCGCCTCTCAAGAACGTACTCAGAGGAACACAACTTACTCAGTACTTCCAGAAAGATCTAGAAATGCTATAACTTAAAACCCCATAAAACCTACTATCAGTAAATAAATTTTCAAAATGCGTCATGTATTATTTTATGCAGCAAACAAACTAAGACTCTTTTTTCAAACAGCTAGATAACTATTCTCTTCTGGCAACATTATTATGACCTCACCTCTCCCAAAGGAAATTTTGTAATGCTTTAGCAACTGAGATGGATTACAGGACAATTTAGCAGATTACAAAAAGATATGCAGAATCTTTGGGAGCAAGATGCACAAGATCTTTTGGTTAAAAATAAAACAAAGGTCTTTTACAAACATCCCATACAAGTTCACTATACAAATGTAGCCTTTCAGGTTCACTAACCCTAAAAGGTAAAAATTCATGATGATACTAAGGACCACAGCCAAAAGAACGCGGTATCATACAGCATCAACAGACAATTAATTCTGATCTACCCAAAATCACTAATTATTTAAAATACATTTTGCTGATTAAGTCATAAAGATTAGAAGAAAACATATGTCATTATATGGCAACTGTTAAACATGAAAAAAAGGCTTGAGCAACATTGTAATTGTGGAGAAGCATGAATGGTTTGAGGCTAACCCCGTGTGTAGAGAAGAAAGCTGTTATTTAAAGGTTAGGTAAACCTCAATTAACATATAATAAGCACATTCTTGGAACATTGTGCATTGATACTGTCTCCCAGATTAAAAAAAAAAGTATAGAAAATGATAGTTTTCTACCATCACGTAGATAAAGAGCAGTTATAGGCACCTTTCATGTTCATCTCTTAGGTGAAAAATTGCCTTTGGAATACAGTGATCTGGTAACTATTCACATAATATACTTTCCACATGAATCTAGCAAACCATAGCTGTTTTAAAGATATCTTTGTATCATATACCCTGCATTTCCATCAGACAAGTGAAGTGTTTGCTTCTTCAGATTCCAGTAAAGAGCAAGCAATTTTTAATGTTTTGCGGTTTGTTTTTCCAAAAAAAAATAAAGTTATTTGTGAAGTGGCATAATCCAAGATCTATGCTAAATTGTTTGACAATACTTTTGAATACTATTTGCTGTATTCTGCTGCCTAAGCACAGGAAACATGATAGTCCAACCAGAGCTGTCTGTGCCTGGTTTTAATTATGGTTTTGATGACAGTGTTGCCATGGTCACTTAGCAGGGTCTGGAGTTACGATTTTCAATCATGACTGATTCCAAGTTTGCCATTTAGAATCTGCTCCAACTTTTAGCATTTAAATGGATAACATTATGGTTTATAGAAGGAATATAATTATCATTATATATCCCATAGCATTGGTAAAAAATAAGATGGTTCCAAAGCATAACATTAAAGGCATGCAGAGGTAGTATTCTCAATAAGTAATGCATTATAATACATAAACTGTACAAAGTGTCTTATGTTACTGTAGTTACCATATATATGCAAGGAGTTAATTTGCTATATACATTTTCACAGTCACAGAAACATTAAGGAGTTTCTACACAGAGTTTCATCTCTACAGAACCAGTCCAAACCAAGTGCTGATTAACTTAATTAAAAGCTTAAGAGCTATTTCTTCCCTTTATGTGTAAATTGGTGTTGATATCAGTTTGTCTACAAAGTTGCTTCAGACTGTTTCAATATCAAAGTTATTTTTCTTTACGACTTCATCAAGACAAGATCCTACTAATGAAACAGTAGTGATTTTCACATTGCAATCCAGTAATTGTTGTATTTCTGCATGCGTGGGGAAAAATACTTACTTTTTATCTGGATTTGTTAGGGGATCTGTACTGCACATCTTCTTAGGTGCACTATTTTAATACAAGTTCAAAATGAAGAATTCTGAAACATGAAGCACTGGGTGGTAACCAAGATAATAACTTCTGTAAAAAAGGAGAAACCACTTTTTGAAATTTACATGGCTATGTTTATTTTCAGACCCTGACAGCAATTCCTATTTATTACTGACCAGCTAAAATCAAGTGAGAAAGGAGAATTATCACGATAAAACAGATATCCTTCATTGCTGAAAATAGTAAGCAGATAACAACTCAGATTTAGCAGCACATTATACTAAACATCCAGCAGCCTAACGTCCTCTTTTGAGTGAGGAATCAGGAGTAAACCTGAACCCCCTGTAATTGAAGTCTTCTAAAAAATGAAGAGAGATTACAATTCCAGGATAAAGTAATGTTAACTGCTGAAGGCAAAAATAATCTCTACTTTTCTTTCAGCAAAGGTTATTGTGGGAGGGAATGCTGTTTGAACATAAGGTGTTTTGTGTCTCTTTTCATGTTTTTTAACTCTAGTATTTGGTGTATATAGAGTTGTCATGTGAAGTATGTATGACATAGGCCAAAAGGCATGCAAAATAAGGTTATGTACTACTAACATAGCAAAAAAACATTAATTTGCATTGTATTATTACTAGCGCATATGACAAGTCCATAAGAAACACAATCATAAAAGTACTACCAGCATTTGAAAAATTACGGCAAAAGCACAAATGCAAAAATATCTGTTTGTATCAGTAGCAAATCTTCCTGACCTCGTAAGCTGTACAGCTAAACCCTGACATGGCCACAAACCAGAAAAAGATATTACTTCTAAGACTCGGTAAAAGGGAGACAAGGAACTCTTCAAACAACGCACAAGCAAAAAAGGCCACAGGTGCTAATGGTACCAGGGGAACACTACAAACCTGGGCTAAAACGAAGCAGGCTCCCCAGCTGCACGGCATCAGCCTCCACAAAGCACACTGAGCAATTCCTGCAAGTCTGTATTTCTGCATTAAAAAAATTGCTAAATTTCCTTTGGAATACCACAAATTTTCTTGCAGTAAGCGCTTTCACATCTCTTACTAAAGGATGAAAAATAACGTCATCTGAATACAAGGGAAACACCACTATATTGCTTTGCTCCAGGCTTTATCGTTCTCTTATCCAACACATCTATATGGAAAATGAGGCAGTACCAGGAGCTGGCAAAGTCACTGTGTGATTCCCATCACGAGAGATGCTCTAAAGCAATAAATTCAAGCACCGCTACAGCAAAGTTTGCTACAGTGTATGGGACCCGTCCCATGAAGAGATCGCAGCTGCGAATTTGCCTGACCTGAACTTATTGCTGTTTACAAACAGTGAAAGTTTCCACTTTGTAACATGTCAATATTTGTGCCTGAACAAAACCAAACCCGTACATAAAGAGAGGAAACTGACCAGGAATCAAAGCACCACTAGGGAAAAAATAATCATCGTTGTTAGTGTCCGCAATACAGAGAGCCCGGCAGCAACACAAAGGGACGAAGCCCCCTCGCTACCCGCAGCAGCGCGGCGCTGAAAGAGGAGGAACGGGGGCACAAAGGAGACTTTCCAGCGCTTGGTCTTGCGCTCCCAGCCCCAAAGGAACCGGCCAGGAAGGTCCCGGCGTCCATCACCTCGCCAGGGCGCTCGTCCCCCGCCCCAACCCCGCTGGGGTGCTTACAGCGGATAATCGCCGCTCCCGCCGCGCCTGCCCCGCTTAACCCGCTCCTGGCGGACTGCTCGGTGTTCCCGGCACCGCTCGGACGAAGCCGGCTGGGTGCACGGCGGTGCGGGGGCGGCTCCGAGAGTGCAAAAACCCGCCGCCCTCGAGGGCTGCGACAGTTACCTCGATGCGCAAACTACCGCCCGAGCGGTCTTGGTGGGGAGGGACAGACAACCGGCGGGGTCTGCAGGGGCCCCCCCGCGCCTCAGCGCCGCTCTGAGGGGTGAGCGACGGGCGAGGGCTGCCCGCCCCGCTCCCGCAGCCCAAGCCCGGCCGCCTCCCCGGGAACGCAGCGCACACGGCAGCCCCTCAAACCGGCGGCCGGGCGCCGGGAGGGGATAAGGCGGGGCCGCCCGCTCCCCTATCAGCAGCCCCGCAGCAGCGGGAGGAGGCGGTGCCGGACTCACCCGCCGCCTCTCGCGAGAAGAGCCGCGCTGCTCCGCGCCCCGGCCGGTGCCGGCAGCGGCCGCCGGGATGGGGCTGTGCGGGCGGGGCTGCGCGGGCCTGCGGCTCTGCGGGGGGCCGGGGCCCCTCCGGGCGCTGGCGCTGAGCCGGGCCCTTCCCCCCCGGCCGTGCCGTACCGGGGGGTGGGCACCCCCGCGGCCGGAGGGGAAGGCTGGGTACGGGCTCTGGGCGGGCGGGCGAGCGCTGGCGCCGCGGGGGGCCCGCGGGCTGCGGAGCTCCAACCCCTTCACCCGCGGGCAGGAGGAAGAGTGGCGGCGCCGGAACCGCTCGGCACTGGCCTACATCGCCGCCGCCGCCGTGGGCATGGTGGGCATGTCGTACGCGGCCGTGCCGCTCTACCGCCTCTACTGCCAGGTACGCGGGAGCCCCGCGGCCTCTTCCCGGCCGCTGGAACGGGCCGGCGCGGCCCCTTCACCGCCTTTCCCTTCCCACAGACCACGGGCCTGGGCGGGACGACGGGCACCGGGCACAGCTCGGAGCAGATCGAGCGCATGGAGCCGGTGCGGGAGCGGGTCATCAGGGTGACTTTCAACGCGGACGTGCACTCCAGCCTGCAGTGGAACTTCAGGCCCCAGCAGAGCGAGATCTACGTGAGTGGAACCGCGCACACCCGGACGGGGCAGCACCACGTTCCGCCTCCCCCGCTTCAGTCACCTTGATCCCGATTTGCGAATCTGGGCCCTGAGCTGGAAAAACACACCACTGGGGGCACCTGGTTCTGCAGTACTTCCAGTTCAGAATTGTATATACACCATAAAAATGTGCATATATATATAGATGTGGACCATCTCCCTTATGAGGAAAGGCAGAGGGAAGCTGGATCTCTTTAGCTTGGAAAAGAGGAGACTGAGGGGCAACCTTATTAATGTTTATAAGTATGTAAAGGGTGAGTGTCAGGAGGATGGAGCCAGGCTCTTCTCGGTGACAACCAATGACAGGACAAGGGGCAATGGGTTCAAACAGGAACACAGGAGGTTCCACTTAAATATGAGAAGAAACTTCTTCTCAGTGAGGGTGACATATTAGAAAAGCACTGTATGCTGCTACACTGAGAATAATAGAAGTCTCAGTGGCAAACTGGGTAATATTAAAAACGCACACGTATAACAGTATTGGTGCTTTTACTTTTGAATTGGGGTGAATTGTCTATAAGGAAAATAATTCTGAAGTAAGCAGCCTGAAACAGCAAAAGAGAAAATGAACAAATTGTAGCTAGCATACAAAGAACTCTGTTTGAGGTGTGGAAGGCTGCAGTGTATTAAAAATCACTATGCAATTGCTTTATACAGGTGGTACCAGGAGAGACTGCACTGGCATTTTATAAAGCAAAGAATCCTACTGACAAGCCAATAATTGGAATCTCTACCTACAATGTAATACCCTTTGAAGCAGGGCAGTATTTCAATAAAATACAAGTAAGTGTGAACAAAGCAAAGATTTCCTTTTTGTTTACATGAATGAAAATACTTACCTATACATTAACTTTTACAATTTTCATATTGGATAGTGTTCTTTATATTATAATGTTTTAAGAAAATAACTTGATTTTTTAAAGTGATGGTGCATCAGTTCATTCTTATCCATACTGCCTTCATACCAAGCTGCAGTACCTGCTGTTACAGTGGCTCCCAAATACATGATATTTAGTACACCTGACTTCGAGCGCAGGTGGTAATGATGTGAAGTAGCCTCGCCAAGTTGCAGATTTAGACACTTTTAATAAAGCTTTTATTTTTTCCTGTAACACAAGAGGAACAGAATTGGTGTCTTACTGCTTCATCACAGGATTTTAGGGATGTACAGGGAACAGGAGAATAGGAGTTAATTGTAAAGCTAAAGCTTTCATTTTGGTAAAGTTTACCATAGCTGTTGTTTAATTGTTGTGGTGTGTTTGTTTTTCCTCCTCCGTGCAGTGTTTTTGTTTTGAAGAACAGCGGCTAAATCCTCAAGAGGAAGTGGACATGCCTGTGTTTTTCTACATTGATCCAGAATTTGTAGAGGACCCTAAAATGGCTAAAGTTGATTTGATCACCCTCTCTTACACCTTTTTTGAAGCAAAGGAAGGACAGAAGTTACCGCTTCCTGGATATCAGTAACGGGCAATTTCTACACAATTTGACTTCTGCTACCAGTTGTGAAACTATTTTTCCGTGGAAGAAAAAACTGCAGGAGTACTGTGCAATATGAAATTGTATTATTAAACCATCGTGGGCACATACTGCTCTTATAAAAGCACATACTTCTATTTTTTAAGAAGAAACCTTATGTAGCTGGAATATTATTTCTTAGGAATAGTATTTCTTCATCAGACAACAGAAAGGAACACACTGTTCCTGGAAGAGAGAGGGTTTTCTGAAGCCATCTTTTTACAAAGTGGTACATGTTATCTGAATATGGTGAGCCAAATTTTTAAACCCAAGGGTAAATTGAGATCTTCATTTAAATACAGAGGAACAAATCAGTTTATTACACATATAAAATTGCATTTCTGGCTTGGAAGAATAACTTCTATGTACCTGCTTTTACCTTTTAATAAAGTAACTAATCAGTTCATGAAATGTCAAAAGTAAACAAAGTGAGACTGTATTGCTATGTAACCCTCCTGTGGCACCGGAGGATACGATGATTCAGAAGATGATGCACTCTCTCAAATTATTACTGAATCAGTAGTTCATTTGGTAAGAGCAGGCTGCTCTCAAACTGTTATCATTTCAATGTGGAACAGTAATTTGAATGTAAACATGTCCAATCTGTTGTATGGGTTTTATTTAGAAAAAACATCTTCAAACTTCCATGTTGTGTTCAACTCATTTAAAATATCCGTACTGCTACTGACTTCACTTGCATTCTGCAGAGGGTTGTACACCTCTACACAGATAAACTTGGCTTACGT
The DNA here is from genome assembly GCF_964273445.1 of Streptopelia decaocto. Taxonomy (NCBI): domain Eukaryota; kingdom Metazoa; phylum Chordata; class Aves; order Columbiformes; family Columbidae; genus Streptopelia; species Streptopelia decaocto. The sequence goes on along the minus strand of NC_138671.1, from coordinate 6,508,716 downwards.
ATGAAATGCTTTGAAGGGAAAGGCAGTACATAAACAAATACTCTAAATTGCAGGCTAAATAATATAGGAACCTCCCCCAAAACCAAAAGGAAACCAACCACATTCAGAGAGTAAGTCCCACAACGCCTGCCCAGCAGCCCATCAGTTGCTCAGGGGTACCCGAGGTTCCCTGTTTACCATCAGAACACATTAGCCTATATTTATGCAACTTTTGGTCATTATCTGTGGGGTCAGGATAATAACACTTCATCACAGCTTTGCACATGGGGAGTTGCAGAGCAAGTTTAAGTGACCTCCTCATTTTCAGGCAGGAATTTATCTCGGCCCAGTATCTCATCTGCTAGGCCTGTTCTTTCTACCCCGTCAGCAGAGGAGATCTAAGAAGGTAAGGCTCATGTTGGTTGGTTTGGATTCCATAAAGGTCATGGGTATGTCAGAATAACTTCCAGTTAGTCTCAGTTATGTCTGCATACCATAATTTCAAAATTGCTTTTTTGCAAATAAATGGATGCTACCTTTAAAATGCATTATTGTACCAATTATATGTGGTGTTTAAATAGATTCTGCATGACATTCATGTCAGGTCTTCACTGTGTATCTATTAAAGTTTTAAAACTTTTATTCTTTCATCTCTCTAATGCATATGATCCAGCAGAACTTCTTACCTGGGTTGTCTTTTGTTCATTGTCTTTTTGACAGTTGTGCTGATTATGGGAACTTTCCACACATGGCTTTATTCTGGCCACATGCTTCACAAGAAAACTAATATCCTGGCAAGTGCCAGTTCCATAAAAACATGGGCTTTTCCCTCAGTTTGAAAGCTCAAGTTTGCACAGATACTGAGCACATTCCCAATATTAAACAAGCTCTCTAACCTCAATAATGAACCAGTTCCCTTCAAAGCTTCCATCTATCTGTGACCATTTTTCTTCTTTATATATGGAAAAGTTCAATTGGCACTCATCGGTTATGGATTGCCATATTGAAATAGCCTATTTTAATCTGTTACACTTCAGTGGGCTTGGCTTTTAAACAACGCAACTAAACTAAGGGGAAGAAAAAAACCATTGATCTGCCTCCTTTTTCAGCAGTTTTCTCAGGCTGCTGTCCAAAGAATTGACAATAATACCAGAAAAATAATAATAAAGCAGCTTACCTTTTCGCCTCCACTTACCAAAAACCCTGAACTTCAAGGTTGTCTTTCGGATAGAAGTAAGGTGTTCTAATGGCACTACAGCAAGCTGCAAAATTGCTAACCATGCGATGAAACACCATGGATTCACACTAAAATACTTCCAACACTGTCTGCATTTTGTACTTGGAATACACATATAGTCTGGTAAAAACTCAAAAGTGATGGGGGTTAACTTCTCAGTAAGTGCTTGCTTTTATTTGGAATATTATGCCACAAAATTGCATAACCGACTGAGAACTACTTATCACTTAAACACTTAACATAATAAACACTTTAAATGAAGTATTTCACAAAAATTAGCTTATCAGCTATGAACACAAACTAAGTTCTCAAATTTTATATCAATTATAAATTCAGAGAACTATACCTGTTAAAGTGCACATTTTGCATTCAGCATTAAAATAGATAAGGCACTTTAATTCTTAAAAGATAAAACTGTTATTAACAGGGTTAAACAACTTGATTAAAATAAACGAATAACTATTGCTCATCTGCATTGTAGATGATTGGTTTTTCCTTCACCAGAACAGCAATCTCTGCAGGGCAGGAACATTGAAGTAAATGATTGATCCCCTCCAATATTTACTGAGTAAATAAAAGCAACAACAACAGAGGAACAAGCAGGAGGTTTTTTTCTGTTCTGTTAAGCGTGGATAACAGCACCTTGTGTCCCAGCTCAAGTTCTTACCAAGACAAAAATTCAACTATATTGTGGGCTTTTAGGAAGAAAACAGAATCTGTATTCAAAATATGGCCGTAGGAAAGGAACAGTGTGTTTTCAGATATCTATCAAGAGGCTCCATTTTAGAAAAGTCCTCCACATAAAAACCCATCATAAATTTCTAGGGAGATAAGCACAGACAGCAATGAGGCCAAAATAGAAATTGGATTCTGCAGTTTCTGTAAACGTAACATTCTATTTTGTTTTGTTTGCTGCATAAAGGGGTAGAGCAGCAAAAAAGAGCAGTTGGAAGAAAAATCTTTCTTCTATAGTTGCAAGAGTCCTTTTTCTTGTGTCAGGTGTCAAGTGTTAACTTCATACATGGGTGAATTTGGAAATCATATTTTAAAGGCCCCCAAAATACTCAAAAAATAATTGTGCACATCACCTTGAAAAATACACAGGCCAAGTTATCAAGGTGTAGATTCAAGTAACTCTTCAGCTTCCACAAAGCTTAATATTCCGATAGTTGTTTGTTGTGTCCAAATAGAAAAACTGTTCTGTTATTCACTTGTACATTATAGGAACCGCTGCACAGGACCAGCATCAGCAAAAGGCTTCACCTCCACCTTCAGCATTCTTTTTAACTTCTTCCTTCAGCACGACATCAATTTCTTCATAAATAGCTCTGAAAGAAGAGGAACAGGGAGACTCCTGCACCACAGTTGTTTCATTTGGACAAAATGCACCAACAAAATCCTGCTGAAGTTTGAACTGCTAAGAGTATATAGTCCCTGCCTAACAGGGTAGCACCAGTTGTAGGATGCCCAGGTTTCCATGGAAACAAAGAGCCAATCCCGTGGTACTTCTGTGGTTAAACATTTCATGAGATACCTCTGGACATCATGACTTTTGATGAAGTCTGGGAACGGGACTGCAAAATGCAAGTGGCCAGCATGCCATGGTCATGCAATTACTAAACCGAACTTCATTGAGGATTTTTCTACCTCAGAATTCGATGGTTCCTCAGAAATAAGGTTTTGTGTAATGGCTCAATTTTTTTGCAGTTTACTGGCAAAAAGGAAAGTTCTGCCATCTGTTTAGTTTCATATTGGTTTTCTATCTGACTGTCTGGCCTCTGGAAAGCCTGAGCACCCACTCCCTTTTGTAACTTACATTTAAATTGAGGATTTTCTTGATATGCAGTAGAACAACATCCTTAAAAAAAACACGATTGCAGTGACTAGGAATAACTTCGGTTACCTTGCCCTGGAACTACTTGTGTTGAAGTGTCAATCAGCTTCCTCCCCTAGGACAATTACCATGTTTTATTCACCCTTTTATGTCACTGAAGAGGATTTTAGTAGCTAGTTTTTGACACAGCATTACTACTTTTTTACAGATTCTGTTCAATGAACACACTACAGAAGTTTATTCCTTGATTGATTATACCCAAAATATCGGAAGAAAATTTACAAAACATTAGTACTCCAGTTGGTCAGTTAACAGTCTGAAGAGTGTGGTTTGGTTTATCACCCAGAAGAAAAAGCCATCTCAGAAGCCTTCTTGCATTTGGCACCTAAGAAAACTGTAAATCATCTATTTTAAAAGTCACTTACTCTGTGGGAGCCAAGGGATCAAATTCCATTATCTCGTAGTAATGACTTGACTGTGACTTGTTCTTTGATCCAGCTGAAGTATAAAGACAGGCACATAAATCCATATTTAAAGGTAAATGAAAAGCATGCTTACTGCACGTTACTTTTTTACATCTTCCTAAAAGTGGCAGATTAGCTCCAACATACCTAGTTGTTTTAAATGCTACAAAGGACAGATGCATTTAAGAGAAGACATGAGGAATATGAGATTTTGTTAATGTTGCTGCTCCCACCCTTTAACAGCCATTATGTAAAGCCCTTAAGTTCTAACAAGCAAAATACATCTCCATGATGGAGATGTACATCTCCATGTGGAGATGGAGTGGAGATGGAGATGGAGTTAGGTGGTCTGCTTTATTCCTTACCTGCTGGTGATGGTCCATTTAACGATGTAGTATTTCCAGTCTGTAGATTTACTGGATGCAGAGGCACTGGGCTTAAGAGAGTCGCCAACTAAGGACACCAAGCAAAACAGCACATCACCATGTTATTCTGCGAGAACTGGTTTGACTTAACTTCCCTAAGTGCTGACTTCTCTTTAGACTCTCAAACTATAGCAGGTAAATTCTAAGGTCAACAGTTACCAACCTAACTTATCACCATAAAAACACTAAAAGATGTTTTGAACTTATCTGTAGCACATTCATGTGTGTGGAAATACTCAAATACACAAATAATACAGCAAGTGCTTTCCGCAAACCCCCCACTGAAATTGTGCTGGACCTAAGAAAATATGCTTTCATATTGGCATCTGTGGTAACAGAAGAGGAAAGTTGGCCTGGTCACCAAATACAGTGTCCCCTGGTGCATGAAGGGCCACAGAGTAGATCTTTGTATTGCATTTGGACAGTAGTCGGGGCAAATCCAAACAGTTCTCATTTTGACAGTTGCCAGCAGAGAATGATTGTTCTGAACACAAGTGTTACTCACATTGCTATATAAGTGTCCAGCTGGGTTGCTTACGCTATTGTTTTGTGCTTCAGTTGCAGATCTAGGAGAGAGTAATACATTGAAAGTGACTGAGAAACTACCACAACTGTACATTCTGCTTGTTATATTATTTTTTTGCTGGTCTGTCTTTACCTTATGTCACAATTGACAGCAGCATGGGCACATGGGCCAGCGGCCCATTCACATAAAATGTCAGGAGCTACAAGGACACCTCTCCTACCTTAAATTCTTCTCACTGACATGTACAACTCATCTGTTTCTCCCTTTCGCTGCAACACTGGCAACACTCAAGCAGAAAGTCATAATATCTTAAGTATGTTTTGACCGTTGAGATAAATTTATGCCTATAACTAAACACTGCTGCAGGAACAGTGTAATTTTAAGCATGTTAAGCAAGGTCTAGCACACAGGTAGTTTTCACTTGCTTTGCTGGCCTAACATGGAAAAGTAGTAAATCAGTGTTCTCAGAGCATACTACAAACTCATTAGATGAATTACAGAGTACTAATAACTCTGAAGATCTGTTATCCATTACCATTTCTTGATAAGAGATTACTCACGGGAATTGCTGAGCTTTTGTAGCAGTTGGTAAATCTAGCTGTGGATAAATTGATGGATGATGCCTGTTTTTATCTTCAGGGTGTGCAGACACGCAATCTGAAATTCAAGGCGATAATTAATGATCATTTAAACATTATTAAGTGAACGTTAGTTACTTGTACTATGAACATTGATAGGGTAAAGTTTTGTTTGGAAGGCATAGAAAGAATCTGAAACAAATTGCTGTTTATAATATGAGAGGCAAAATCTTAACTCTGAGAAGGTTTTAGATGCAACACATTTATCTCCTTTAAATGTCAAACGCCATCATTAGTGCTATACATGGTAGATACCACTTAAAACTCCTTTCACTGTTTCTCAAAGATGGACATAGAATTATTGGCATTTATTCCTGGGGGCACATTCACACCTTTAATTTCAATATATGGACTCCCCTAGAGAGAATAAAGGAAGAACTTCTGCAAACAGTAATTCAAGGTACCCAAGTCAGGAGCTTTACTCACTCCTCTGACTATGGACAAAGTCTGAAGTTAGAGGAGATGTGAACAGTTTCTAACACCAAGCGCCTTCTGAAAAAACTTGGGAAACCAAGAGGGCATGAGAAAAGCCAATCTCTGTTTCGTCCTACCAAGTGTACAGAACACACAACTCCCACAGTATTCTGCAGGCTTCATTGTAATAGGAACCGGAGCACGTTCTACTGTTCAAATTTAAGTAATGGGGAAAGAGAAGATTCTTGCTTCCACTGTAAACAAATTACAGGAAACCTTTTACTATCTTTTTTTCCTATATACATTGGTTTTCTTTTAAGGAGATATAAAGAACATATTTAAAGTAAAGGATAATTTTTGTTTTCTTTCTTACAAGAAGCTTCTTGATTCCTCCACTATGCTGTTGTTGGTTTGCTTTAGGACACCAGACCACAGGGAAATGCGAATTCATCACTTACTAAGGCCCGAAGGAGATGCTGCAGAGTCAGTTTTCGCCACTGTTGACACAGGAGAGAGGTCCAGGAGATCCCTTGAGGGCGCAGACGGCTGTTTGCTGTACAGCTTCACATTGGAAAAGGAATAAAGCTTGGTGGGCTTTTGTTTGTTTGTTTGTTTTGAAAGGAACTTGTTAAACAAATTGCTGTTTTCACAGAATATAAGATTTAAAATCACAGTAATAAAATTTGGCAAGTATGAGAGAAGACCGGGAGATAGATATATATAAATATATATATATACACACACACATTTTTTTTTCCTCTTTTTTTGTGCATGTGGAAGATAGCCCATGAAACAAAACAATACCTTCGAGAAAATACCAGTTTGAGGAATGTTGCCGTTTCAAAAATTTAAGGAAAACAATCCTGAACTAGGAGTAGGACCCAATTCTAAACAGCAATTGTCAGCTTACTGAAATACAGGTTTGACATTGACCTTCTGATTGATCTTGGGCAATTATTTTCATGCCACTTATTTGTGTTTTGATACTTGATACACACTTAGGAGACTGATTTTTTTCAGTCCTGTTTTGGATAGGAAAAGTTCAAAATCGTGACAATGTTTCCTAGACACAGAAAAGGGTTTCCTTTGTTTCTCCAGTGAATGTATTAGAATTAAAAATGTAGCCAACCAAAGATCTTAATAAAACCATATGCTTGAGTCATATGGGCTTGGTCACACCAGATTAACAAAAGAAAAGATGTATTTTAAACTTGGAGACTCCTGAGTAATATAAAAATGTTCAGACTGCACCATTTGGACTATTAACTAACCCAACAGTATATCCATCAAGCAAAAACATCCACCCACATAACCAGAATGTAGTAATAGCAGCTTTTCAAGGAAAACAAGATCATCTTCTACCTTTTTCTTAATAATTGTCAGCTGTATTTCAGCATTCACAATGCAGTCATTTTCATATTGAGGCCTAGGCAGCTATACAATTATGGCTTAGCAGAAGCAGAAACGTGCAAAACTACTTTGGGCAACAATCATTAACAACCATAATTATCAATCAGTGAAGGACAGTCATTAAAGATTTGCTACAAGCTATTATTCATAACTCAGAAAAAGGTTTGACTCAAAAAAACCCCCACAACATCAGTAATAATGAATTCTAATAATGTAGTAATATTTCAGTCTATAAATGCTTAACAAAGAACAAATGAAAAGAAACATCACAGTTCTTAATTTTGTACATGGCAGATAATAGTGTTTAGCTGTGGAGGTAATAAACCAGCATTTGAACAGATCTCTCTCTCTCTCTCTCTCTCTCTCTCTCTCTCTCTCTCTCTCTCTCTCATTTTCCTGACCAAGCTTCCACCTTAGGTTTGACATTATTTGCTACTTTATTTATGTGAAGTTGCATTGAATTCTGCAAGCGAGGCTTTAGAAAATCCACGAGCAGTACCAGGCTGCTCCCTCCTGTGCCTCTCAACTAGAGAATAAAATTCTGCATATATCAAAAGTGCATTTTTCACGATGAACAGAAAAAGGAATATTTACAGTCCTGCAGTTCACAAGTTCATCTGTAATTACTCACCTCTGCGCGTTCACGTTGTATCCTCTGATTCTCCAAAAACCGAACTCTGTTCCGAGAGAACCTGTTGGAGTTGCAGAATTAACTGTTCATTCTGATATTTCTGTGATGTTATTTGTAAGAGCAGGAAACCAGTTATGATCCAAGTTTGATTATCAAAGCACTACGGGTGTTTTTCTCTCTCAGCACTACAATGTGACTCTCTCCAGCCCAGGGCTGTGGTCCTCTCATCACCTCCTCTAACACCACTTGGTTTGTTCCTGGGCTCACTTTTGGAGACAGACACCTGTTTCTTCCGTAACAAAACTGAGGCATAGCTGACAATGAAGTTGGCCTCTGTTCACGCCAGATGAACAAGCACTGTGCCAAATCTGTCTCCTCCTGACCAGAAGACTCTTCCAACCGAGCTCCAGGAAGCTTCAGTCCTCAGAGATTCCCCATGTTCCCTCACACCATCTCAGGACAAACCACACATCTACTCTGGGACACAGCCCTCTCATTAGTTCAGGCATTTGAAATCACCTTTTACAAGAATTGGAAGCCAGAAAATCCACCTGCATGAATATTTATGTACCAGGAGTTGTAACAGTGCTGCAATGGGTGCAGAGGAGACCCAGCCAGTGACATTCAGCACCCACAAGGTCCACCCATTTCAGAAGTCAGAGCCTTAAACGGTACAGACATGAGACCATCTACACAACTGCATTTGCTATTCAGGGTTACCATACTGGTGAGGCTCACAAAGACTATATATATATACATATATATGAGTAGGAACACAAGAAAAAAAGCATTCCAACTGCAGAACATAAATATTTATCTGAAATACAGGAAGAACCAACAAATTGGTGGAGCCACTAGAGGGAGTCATCGTTACACACACAAGGCCGGTTTATTGCACAATGGTGATTGCTCCTGATTTAATTTGGACTCTATGTTAATAACCAGAAACAGAGAATGCAGCATGACTTGTCTTCAAACCATACACATAGTATGAAACAGATGCAACTTGTTAAAATTAGTTTGTCCTTTACACATCTCATTGCTCAGAGGGAGTTCCAAAGAACAGATCGTCTGCAGCAAACACTAAACAAATACATTTTAATACTTATCAACTCTAAACCAGGAAGACTCATTGCGTATGAACTATAACATTATAGTACTAAAATGCAGTTTTCTGTCCAGTTTCACAATGGCCAATTAATTGCTCCTTCAATCACCAGTTGAGTCTCTCATAAGGAATTTATTGAATTATATCCACAAGCCGCTATTCACAGTTCAAGAGGTTCTTGGCCTCACCAGTATTCATCAGTCACATAAAAACTGTAAGCCCGCATCTGATTTCAGTGGATTTACAGAAGCTGAACAGAATGCTATTTTTGCTCTACTAAAACGAAAAACTTCCCAAAGCAAGTAGTGAGCACACAAGGCAGTTACTGTAAAACACACTAACGCTGCTGATCACACAAGATTTAAGGATAAATGAAAACTAAAGGTTGTCAAGATTAGGCCTAAAGTTTGTGCCATGACACTTAGAAAAATTAGTGATATTTTCAGTGCATCATTCAGAAGAGATTTAAAAAGAAAAGGTTACTAAATTCTAAACCTGCTAAATTTAAATCATGAACCATTGTACTTGATGCATAATGATTTCTAGAACATTTCTTAGCCATGGAGGAGATAAACTACTTAACATGGAAGGCTAGTTCCCATTAAACCATAATAGTCTCCATGAGTATATTCACTATGATGTTTTGGGAAACAGTACTGGAATTTTGAGTTTGAAATTAATTCCTGTTTTGCTAGCATCTAGTCATGCTACCAATGATCTAAGAGACGAACACACAGGATGTTAATGCAAGCACTGCAGTGCTTCTGTGTGTAAAACAAACAAACATTTTCTGCTGTAAGACAAGTAGAACAGCACGTTTCAATCCAGTTGAGAAAAATCAAGCAACTCTCTTAAGCATGCAATGAGGCAGAATGCTATTCCATGGCTGGTTTCTGCAGTAAAGCTGTCAAAATTGCTTAAAAAGGAGAAGAAAAATATTCTTTCCTGGAAGTATATACACTTAACAGAGATAAGGACCATCGCCAGTACCAAAGGATTTATAGCAGACTGGTGACACTGTGCACCACCAAAAAGGAATGTCAAATACCAAAGTGATTTTTCCTTACATGCCTCCATCTGATTTCCCTGTCTACACTGTTCATTTGTTTTGTCCCATTCTAATGGTTCTCTAACTACTTTTGCAAGCACTGTTTAAGGGAAGGCAAATACATAAAATTATTTTATAAATATATATATATATATATATATATATTTTCTGGATAAAAATCTGCCTTCTTTTTGAGGATCAACATTAGATGTAGGGACCATCTGTGTCCATTAAGTGAGCTCATTCAGTTACGACACCAAATGTGAGGAGAATGGCCCTGTCCTTACCTTTCATGTCCCAGGAGGACATTATTCAAATCTTCATTTACTTGTATTAACTCAACTATCACATCTTCATTCTCCACTGTCACCAGCAATTCCATGATCCTCTCCTGCATCATCCGACAGGTCTTATACAGTTTCTGCCAGAGGAAGAAAAAATCAACTGTAACTGTGATCACCCAATTTGTTCAGTTCTGGAGAAGAATGATAAGATGCTTGAGCGCTGCAGACTCACAAGTAACATTCCTTAATTTATACAAACCACACACATACCAAACGTTGAAAATTATGCTATTTGCATGTCTTTGATCACTGCAAGGCAGGTTGACAACTCCTATCATCACAGCCAACACTTCTACCCCAACCCAAGCCCTACCTCTTGACCCACCTTTATTTTCCAAAGATATCTCTGTCTCTAAAGTCAAAATTACAAATTGCAAAATAACAACGACACCTCTGGGTGATGCAGAGCAAATTTGATTTGATCTTGTTTGAAGCTGATTAAACTCAGCAGGATGCTTCACATGGATGTAATGGATGTGATCCTGTTCTACGTCTGCTTGAAGAAAAGAGAATAGTCTGAAGGGCAGGAGTGCTCCGTGATGCAAATCTTGAGCTCTGAGAGGGGAAGTTTGGATGCACTTATTCTATACACTTTTTGAGAAAGTAACACAAACCTATTAGAATCAGCTGATTGGGGAATGATGAGAGTTTACTGAGCAGAATTTTGCATTACTGCCAGTTGAAATGGAGGATGGTTTATTTATATTCCTCTCCACTGCAGATTTTGCATGTTCCAAGAAACAAATTCTTTAGCAACAGGAACTTCATCTCAGCCAACATTTCCCACCCCCCACAGTGCGTTTGCAAATGCTGGCTGGCTCTGCTTAAGAAAAAAGGAAAAAAGAAAGAAAACTACTCTGTTTGCACACTACTATTCAGAAATTGTTCTGGTATCGTTTTCAAAGTGATCCGATTTTTCCTCAAAAACCCCATATACTTAGTGTAAATAAATGATTTATGTAAAAAGAAATTTTGCACCCCTTTGCCAAATCTACATAAGGATTACAGAGTCCTGTACCTTCCAGTTGTGTATCTTCAGAGCCCGGGATAAAACACACAGAAATGTATTCAGTTTAACATCTGTAATTTAAATTTGAAACCTGTCCACACTTTACTATCTGATTTGCATTTAAAAAAGTGTGTTGTTTCTTATGACTCCATTATACAGGCAAACTTTTGAATAAAGAAACTGAGATACTCATTTCAAGCATGGATTTGCCAGGTTCTGTTCCCACCCAATGATGCCTGCACTCTTACATGTTGAAAACTGGGGCTTTACAATGATTGACTGCCAGCTGGTGTAATGATCACCAGAGATTCCAATGAATTTGTGATAATTCTTACCAGCTCATGATCTGGACTTAAATTCTACATTTCTATCAGGTATGTCTATGCACTGGTTTGTGATTCTTTTTGGCGGACACTGCTTCAGCTATTCCTCAACTACTGCTGCTGGTCGGCACAAGATCTCAAGCGAGATCTGCCACCTTAAGCCTTGTTCAAAACAGGGTGGGGAACAGGAGGAGCTTAACCACTAATGAAGCCACAGAACTGAAAATATGTTGCACTGAGTTTACCCTAGTAGAGTTTTTATATTGAGAGATTCCAGATACTCTGAAGGACTGAAATTTAATATTTGCAACTTAAAGCCTAAACAAGCAGCTCTTTGCATAAAGGACATTGTTCTCTGAAAACAAAAACCTAATCCAAGCAATCCCGGTAGTGCCACAAACAAAAGAGAACATTAAACATTGCTAAAGCAACAAGCTTGCCATGCTTAGTGCTTTAAACCACCGGGTGCAAGGGGGAAAAGAACAAAAAGAACAACAGTGAAATTAGTGCGGAAGGAATGAGTTTTCAGTCACTCCCCCACAAATGGGAACTCCACACCCTGTCCTCAAACTTTTGCCAACAATTTTATTACTGGGAGCGTCAATAAGAATCCACTGGTTTACTGTGGCAACCTAATCTGTGCGCCAACATGCCGAAGGGCCATAGTAGGAGACAGGAAACCAAGGACATAATTTTCCTGTTTCACAACCCGAAACGCTTCCCCTGCCACAGATGGACAGAGGCGGCCGAGCGCACCAAACCAGCGCAGTCTCTCTGGCTGGTTAAATCATCGAGGCCAGTTTGCACCTTGGCAACCTCCCTGATGGCAATAGCAGTACAGAAGTATTGTTTATAGAACAGCCATAAGTCGGCTAATTAGGTGGCGTCCATCACTGGCACAACCTATACTCAATCCTCCCGTGCAGGCAAAGCAAACCCTCTGCGATCTATTACAACAGCTGTTTGCCTTGACTGTGTTTAAAATCTACTCTGCTCACATTCTTGCTTCACAGGCCCTTCCCTCCTTGGACTTCAGCTCCACAGATCTCTGCAAAAGAGACAGTGTTGGAGATACGAGGAATTCCCAGGGGAAGAAAAACCACTGAGAGGTTGTGTCTGTCTCCTGTCTGGTTCCCCCAGCCCAGCAGCACTGCCTGTAAAGATGAGACAGTGGCAAACAGCTGCTGTCTCTGTATCTCACCTCCAGCTGTGAACCAACCTGTAAACTGCACAACCTCAAGGGCAAACCAACAGCGCCCAATCGGGGTTCCTGGCAAAGGAAAAATTCTCCACTGGGCAATAAATGCACACCGAACACTTGCAAACAATTAGTTCAGTCCTCCAAAACATTTAATGCTGACAAATTACCAAAAATGCTTCCTTGTCATAGAAGTTCAGAGGCAAGTTTAGAAACAGAAGGGTGTGATAAAAGCTTTTTAAATTCTTGCAGACAAAATGAAACAGAAAAATATCCATTGATATAGGTCACTATCGCAATGCTGAAGTAATACTGCATTTTAAATTTCTAAAATAGAAAATACAGCACAAGCAAGTAGAAGAAATGACGTCACAGGAGGAAGAATGTGTGCACGTTCACTGTCAAATCTAAACTGGACTATTGCAATACACTTCCTCCAGGCTACACTTTAAGAGTACATGGATTCATCTATAGCACAGCGAGCTCCCAGTCTTTGAGGTCACGCACATAAAACTAATGTTTCATATTCTTCACCGGCCTTCCGTCTGCCTTGAAGGTACTGGTAATAATAAAGAGAGCACAGAAATCTCCAAGACGGATATGAGAGACTGTGTCATCATCTATTTTCCCACAAAGCAACAGCGTTCAACTGGAATGTTCTCGGGGCTGTTTGACAGAACATGCTCAACAGAGAATGCTCTATTATGAAATCCCTTTGCCCTTGGAATTCCCTAGAGCTTAAATTTGCATTGCAAGCTGTATTTTCCTTTCTTGACTATCTATAATGATATCACGGGAAGGTGAAGGCAACACGGGAAAGCTGAGCAAAACCAGTGACAGAAACCTGTTGTTGGATTGTATTTGGCAATCTGGATCCAGATGTTACAAGAAATGATACGACATATTTTAAAATCAGCTTTGACTAAATCAAACCAATAGCCCCTACCAAAGAATTGTCACATACCTGTAAAAGATTCATATCATCTGGATTTTCAGAGCCAGGAACATTTTCTTTCAATATTGATGACATGACTCTCACATTCATTTTTGCCATATCCAGTTCACTGTACAATTTCCCAACCTGTTAACAGAAGAGAATACTGTATAGGTGAACTGAGCAAGCAAAATAATTCTTAGCTCTAGTACATACTTTCTTCCGCCTTAGGTACAATATGGGCCTAATTAGCATTATTTCACTCTAGTGACATACCATGAAAACTAATGGAATTAGCTTAAGATTTTATATTCACAATCAAACTAAGAACCAAGGATGATAGTACTGCTCATTTTCCTTACAGTTAATCCCTCTCGATAATATTACTGTTAGTCTTTTTAGTTAACCACAGGCCAAGCAGGAATGGAAGTAAAGTGTCCTTTCCTTTCTGCCTTTTATAATAATCTCTTCACACAAGCCTTATGCAAAAGTAAGTTCGGCTTTCTCACTTATCTTTGAAGTAACTTTTACCGATTTGCATAACAACATTGTAAGACATCATTAGATATGCTCACGCTTGCGTAAATGATTCCACTTTCTGGCTGGGGTACAGCATGGCATTTATTGAACTCACTTCTGCCTACTTTGCTTTGGAACACTGCCGCATAAAACATCTTCAGGAGAATGAACCTAAATCCCCAAATACAGAACGATGCCACTTGAACTGATGGTCCCTTCCAGTGGTCTAAGCACCCGGGTTGTCACAATCGCACATCAGCAGTACATTTCCATGGACCTGCCCCCCTCTAAACCTGTGGTACTGCACCTGCTCCGCGGTCAACAGTAACGTTGGGCCTGTGGGAAGAGGCAATAAGGAACGACTTGCAGGATTAGCAGAAGATGGTGATGACTTTGTAGAGGGCTGAGATGAAGTCTGAGGAAAGATAAGAGAGCAGAGCTTGGATTTAACAAAAGAATTGAAGAACACATCCAGTTGAGAGAGCTGCAAAGCATCTTTGTCAGACTAGACAACTAGGCATTAGCTTTCTCATAATCAATACTCCTAGGGAATTTGTTGAGCAAGGTCTACAAGAATGAATCTAATGACCATTTTGTAATGAATGAGGCTTGGAATTCAGATACTTTTTAAATGGGTTTACAAGGAAATTCCATCACAGGATAAAGTGGGAAGGCTAAGACCAGGCTGGCTCCTTGAGCTCTTAAGCCATCTAACAGCTGAGAGCCCTTCCCAAAGTGCCACTGCAATTTTACAATGAAGGATAGCTTAGAATACAATCACACTTGGAAGCAGTGGAAAGGTCGGGTGGGTAACTCTGGGTGTCCGCAGAAGATGAACTACAAAGGCCTTCTGGATCAAAAAGCTGGAACACTTTGTCTGCAGAAAGCTTCACTTGCATTGCAGTTGAATTAAAAAAATCCAAATCCAAAACCCACCCTGCACACTTCAAGTCCTTCACTCTCTACAGACTTGAGCTAAAAAATGCATTCAGGTCTGCTGTTGCTGAGATCAACAGAAGGTTTGCAGCTGATTTTAACTGGCAGATACATGTGGTACAGAGATTAGTCTCTACTGTACTTGGTGAGGAAAAAGAAAATTGTCTATCAAGAGCATTCTCCACACAGCTTGTTCAAACAACCTTTCAATATGTAAGCTTTTGTACATTCTGCTATTCAATAAGAAAAACTCAGGATAAATCTGAATTATTCCTATCTGCTCTATCTGCATCTTACTCATTTTAGTTGAAGCTTTCAGAAGTTGACAAGTTTGGAGCACTCAGCTTTCATTCATTTTGAGGTAAACGGCATACCAAAATCCTTTACACACTTTGAAAGCCTCAAGTGAGAGATGATTCCTTTTTGAGAACACATCCACTCATCTGAGCTTTGAAATAAAATAAATAAACTATTATATAGGCCAGGTTTCTTTGTTGTTATCTTAGCTGTTATAACTGAAACTGTTTTCTGCTCGCATGCTTAAGTAGGTTGGTCATATTGTGCCCTGGAGCACTTAAATAAAAAACACAACAAAACAAACACACCTCCTTTATCTACAGAGCTCAAACAATTAACACATCCTGTTGCTGATTGACAATGGTTAATGAAGTATCCTTGTGTATCCCTACCTTGGGTCCCCCTCTGCTGGTGGCAGAAGACGGAAACTCCACTCCTTTCTTCAGCAGTTCTAGATAAACGTCTTTTACTTCGCTCACATCCACCATTCCTTGGAAACCTCGGGCCCACGTCTAGTTTCGAAATAACAGGAACAGAAATGGACAGTCAATGGGTCAGACAAGCGCTTCTTAAACAAGTGCTCCTAAAGGCAGGTCAGTCCCTCCATCCACTCCCGCTATCGTGACTCCACTGGGAGCAGCAGGAACCACCACAGCTCCACAGTCACCTCTTGTCCTGCTGGCTCAGTGGGGACACAGACTGGGACAGGAACAGAAAGGGTGGAAGTTGATGGTTTCCCAGTTCCCTCCCCTTGTCTTCCAGCCTGTGCTACTCCTGCACGCAGCAGGAACAGCAAGAACAGTCTGCCTAAGGAACATGTTCCCATGAGTATGTTATAGTACAGAAACGGGCTGCATCATTAAACGTTTACCATGCCACAGAGACAAACACTTACTGTTTACTCCAGACTTACCATCACAAAGGTCAAGATTTTCTCCTGCAGGTCAATTGGCAGGTTGTATCTCGGATTCAGCAGTTTCACCAGCTTGTCTTTACAGAAATCTTTCTTCACAACTAATGACTGGAATCTTGGGCCACAGTTCTCTATACACATGTCAAGCAGCTGCACACACAAAAAGCTTCTGTTAGATACTAGGAAAAAAAAAAAAAAAACACCAAACAACTTGACTGCTTTTGTTTCCTTTTGTTTAATTTGTTCCAAATGTTATGGGGAAGTGTACAAACGGATATGAATGGATTATTGCCAGCCATCTCAGTAGAGTGTCTGATGAGGTTACTACAGGGAACAGTAACTCACTGTGTGCACTGTTACACCAACACAATACAAAATGAGATGTGTTAGCCAGAGTTACACTATTTTTTACAGAGAAGTAGGGTCACACTTGTTTCCGTGTCATAATAATTACTGAACACATGGTACCTTAACAGCATGAAATTTGTCCATAGCTTAAAAAACAACTTGTATGGATTTAGTAATAGAATTAGTTCACCGCCTAGCACATAGGTACCCTGGTCTGACAGATTCTGAAGAGCTCTACAAGAAAATAAGGCTACTAAATGCCTGTCTTTTGATCTGCCCTCTGAGAAACTAATGAAAAAAAAAAAAAAACAGAAAAGAACAAATTCAACAACTCAGAGCACAATTTCTCCATGCGTTTTAAAGGTCACATTGATTTGAAACAGAAGAGATGAATGGTTCCAATTGTCAGATTCATCTTCACGGAAGAAGTCTACTTCCAAAACTCTGCTTGGAATGCTCAGAGCAGGATCCCTGCAAACAATATGCCTGCCCTACCAAATATAGCACTATGTGATAATGACATAATTCTTCTCCTTTGTGTACCTGAAGGTGACTGATTATAATTCCCATATTACAGAAGAGTTATCAAAAGCTGTCACTGCATCCCAGTCACCTGAAATCAAGCCAGTACAAGTCTCGATGGGAAACTGGGGTCAGATCAGGTGCAGAAGCAGGAACAGAACTTATCTTCCCTGGCTCAGGAGATTGACCACAGGATTATGATGCCCCATGTAGAGAAAAACAGTCACTCTTGTGCTTTTTGCTCTTCAACAATATCTTTACTTTCCATCCCAATTTAAGAGGGAAGATAGAAAGGTGAAAGAAAAGGGCAGAAGTTTAAAAAAGTTTGCAAATTTCATGGGTTTTGAGACAAAACTTCCCCTGAATCACACAACAGACAGATATATTCTCAAAAGGCTACACAGAATTTAAAGGATGCTGTTGTAATCTTGATAAAAGTAGGTTAAATATACTTTCCTATTCAGAGCAGACTACATTTGACTAAGTTGAAATAATTTTAGTAACTCATTTTCTAGCCTCAGGACTTGGGGATTTTTCTCCCAGTGTGATCAGGAACTTACGGGAGAAGAGGCTTAAAACCAGAAGAAAATATATTGCTGAACTGAAAACAGAGCAGAACAAAGAGACGCTGGCAAACTGCTGTGCACAAAACTAACTGAGAGATAATTACAAAAAAAATCTTGGCTCGAATCATTATTTTTCATTTGAAAGAGTACATGAAACATATGCTAATAAACCAAGTCATTTGCCTGTGCAGTACTTCAAAGATGGTCTGTGTAAAACATTTTCAACCCAGTGCATGGGAAATTTGGTATGCTACTCCCTAATATTAATTCCCTACTTAAGGGACTGAGTATTTACCCTCTGAATGAAAGTACTGAACTAATGGGTCAGATCCTCCACTCAATTATGCCGGTACAGCCCACTCACTCAGAGTGAAACTCAGCTGGTGTAAGAAAAAGAAGAGCTTGACTCAATTATTTTTAACTGGACCATTCATGAACAAGCCACTTTCATGGTAATAACACCTTTCGTTGGAATTTCAGTATGGTTATTTCACATTGCAAATAGGACTTCGGCTTCCCAAGCAGTTCCATTGGAATGAATAGATCCAAGGTGGCCAAGTCAACCACTGCTCCACACAGCACAATGGAATCTCAATAGAAACACGTTTTAATAACAGAAAGGGCAAATTAACTTCAACCAAAGCATTAAATGTCCTCTAAATGACAGGCAAGACCTTAGAGCTGTTAAAATTGACAGAGCTGCTTCTTTTATTCCTACTCAATGTCCTTTTCTTTTCCTCTTTGCCCACGTATCCCATGAAGTGTAATAAAATTGACTTGGACATTTTTGATTGGGGAGCAGGAAGGCTCTCTCATGTTTTTGTTTTTCAGATGCTCTGCTTTGTGAAACGTTAATTTAACAAATGAAAATCTAAAGGCCACATTTGCCATGCTATTTTATTTTATTTTTTTTTTCACATCTGAAAACTTACATAATATTAAAAGGAAAACCAAAAAAAAGCCTAAGGCAGCAACCTGCCCCCCCAAAAAACCCACAACTTTCCAAAATTTAAATCTAACCAACAACTTCCTTTAAAATATTTTCCAACTACATAGTGCAGAAATGAAACAACAATTCCATCTTAAATTTCTCCCCACTGCTTTGTATGTCAGAGTGTGCGTGTGGACACAGGTACAGAGCGAGACACGCTCAATAAACTGCTCCGGCATGTACTGTTCAGCTCCTAAGACCTTACAGGCACCAGAAGTTGGGCACTGTGTAAATGCTTTACAGACCCAAGGGAGACCTTTGGAGACAGCTGAACAGGTGTCTCGCTGTGTAAACAGAGTTTAGGTATCCAAAGTCTGCTAGCAATAAGGAGTCAAATAATGCATACGCACTTTGTTGGATTCCTGCCTGAAAATTCTAATCCTGTTCACCGTGACTGACAAATCACTGCCGCCGAGCCTGATCTCATGCCTTTATCAAAGGCTGTGCATGGAGCAACTCCGTGTTCCGACCGCACACACCTCGATCCATGTGACTCCGCAAGCAGCAGGTAAGGTCCCTAGATCAGAGTACACAAAGCCAAGCCACAGCCAACACGTTATACAGCTGGCACTCACCCTTCCTCCTCCGAGTAAATAAACACGCGCCTGTGAGCCAGGAGGAGGAAGGCACTGTTGAGATTTAACGTCTCGATGACAGAATCAGGGCTGACACACGCAGTCATGCTACTTCAGATGAAGACTTTCACATTTCACTCTTGTGTGTATTGTCTGGGAATAAGTTCCTTCGGCAGTTTCATTAGAAAGATTACATTCCAGAACTTCAAGGTTGAGTAAACAAAAGTGGACCAAAGTACATTCCAAAAGAAAAGTGATTTATAGATCTGTTGCCTTCTTAGTTTTATCTAATGTAGGTAGGAGAGACAATTTGATGTAAAGTTTCAAAAGCTGGAAGACCACATTTACTGTAGGAAACATAGGCAATATCTTACAAAGCAGGAAGATGGAGTGTTAGAGGAAAGGCTGGCACTTATTTAAAAAGAAGGAATTAAAAAAATACAGAAAAACAAACAAACAAGAACAAAAAAGATCAAGGAACTCAAGAAGAAACCTGCAGTCAGAAAACAGCAACTGGGCCAAAAGGATGTGATTGACTGGGAGGTACAGTTACATGTGTACACGTGAGTGGGTGAGAGCAGACTTGGAGAAAGGGACCTGGAAGGGTAAAAAAAACCAGTGTCAAGCTACAAGCACAACTGAAACGTGGTACGCACTCCACCTGTAAGTAAATACCATAGGCTTCCAGGTCAATGTGGTGAAGTTCTTCCTTGGATACACCTGAAACAAGATTCTTTTCCCACTTTTACATTCTTAAGAGCTAAGCTATAATGTCACCTTGGGTATATCTGCAGAGTAAATATCCAAAGGGCTCCAGAAATCCAAGCATTGGGTTATCATAACTCCAGCTGACTGTGTTAGATATTCAGAAGAGGACTAAGGTGCACAAAGGCTGCAGGAGGAAGCAAGCAGATCTGATACAGGATTGCAATTACAGTGGAAACCGCATGTTTCTGTTATGCAAACGCATGGAAAACAGAAAAAGTTGACTCATGAGACAGTGGAGGAGGAAGCCAAGAAAGAAGTGTGGAAGTGGAATGAGCTGAAGGTATATACATCAGTATGTGTAACACATTTATCTGCATCTCTAACTTATCAGGAGACCCTTGGGCAATTGCTAAGTGACCTACAATTCAACAATGTCAATCACCCATCTTCCTTAATCACTTCTCAGCATATATTGATATAGATAATGATTTTGCACAACAAATACCAAACCCATGAGTAGCACCCAATGTAATGCAGACAGGCCTCTACAACATCAAAAAAGGAAACAGCAAAGAAAATACTTCTAGACAAATAATGAAAGACACAAATCCCCAACAACTTACAATACAAATGGTATGATTCTTCTCAGAGCTGCACTCCTAGTAGTCAAGAGTAATTCAAGTGGGGAACCCGGGAATTATGACAGTGTTGGGAAGTTCCTGCTACTGCCTTTGTTATCAGTGTGGCGCAAAACGGAGAACTACGGAAACGTACTCCCATAAATCTTAAACTGACTGAAATCACAACACCCCTCCAAACTCTGGGACAGTTTGGAAACAGTCAGATGCTGGAGGCCAGCTTATCTCAAGTGAGGACATTCCCAGCCGCTCCGACCTTTAGTCATAGCATCTAAATCTTTTGTGGCTGACCATGTGCCTCGCTCCCTTGCTTAACTCACCACTGTTACCCTTTCATTCAAGCTTCTCATTTATACACGATAACACCTTTACAAAACAAGTACAGCACATTCTACCACACTGCATACCACGTTTACTTTAACTAAGATCAGTACCACAAGGTGACTAATGGAATGGTCAAATGTGGCTTTTACGTACTATCCCAACCTCTGTATCTTTCACAAACAGGTGGGGCACTCACAGAGGGGCGGTCACTAGAGTAAATAAGGACTATACTATTTTACATAGCGCAGGTTTGGGGCAGAGGGAGAAGGCTACATTAAATTTAAGAATTTGAATCATCCAGGACTCCACGGAACACAAGTAGACCATCTGATCTGCACTGTGGTAGCGCTGTACGCACAAACAACAAAGACAGAAAACATCTCGGAGAGTTGCATCAGTGATAATTTGCATGCCGCCTTATCGTTTAAAATGTTTTCCTTCTTAGCGTCTAATTAATATAAACATAGCTGTACTTACAGACAGGGTAAGCCTGATTTCCTTATGGTTACAGTTTTTTGAAAGCTTTTTCTTTAGTGCTTTAACCGCATCTTTAGGCCTGTGACAAGAAATTAAGTAGAAAAAGTTACCAGTGAAGTTTGTTTTTCTACTTCACAACTTCATCCAACAGCCAAAAATACTGGCCTGAGATATGGGACTAAATTCATCCCTGTATTTACACCCACATAAAACTAGAGCAATTGTCCCACTGATGTCAGCAACATCACTCCAGTGTTGAGCTGGAGTAACAAAGCAGTGAATCAGGTTTGTTACTGCAGACTGTGCATTACTCCAGAGAATTGTGCAGAGAAATAAAGTTATTCCCCTCTACAGTTTCTTCCAAAACTATGTTATTTCACTGCTGTACAGTAGATTTACTTATCTAGCATTTATTGCTGTGAAACAACAATTATCAGCTGTATCATGTATGATGCAATTAAAAAATATTCTCCTGGGAGTGCTGTCAGGGGTAGAGGTGTCTTGGTCAGCTTCCAATCTTCTAATTGCAGGATGCTTTTAACTCATCTGAGTAATTATCATGTATGGATGGACAACTCATTCCACCCCAGAGATAGTGGCATTTCTGGCCCAGTCATTTTGATTTCTATATATACACCCCATATCTTTTAACTATCTTTGTAGGAGGAAAAGGGTGGAAGATGGTATCAAACTTATCACATGCAGGAAACAGCTTTGCCTGATTACTATGGGTTATCTATAGTGTTCAATTATTAGGGCCAGCTCAGCACTCGTGATCAACAAAAACAAGATGTCCTAAAGTCTCTTCAGGATCTCTCTAGCACCTCAGATGGAGCAACAGGCATAAATACAATGTTTCAATAAGAAAAAAATAAATCTTTGTCGAAAAGGTTTCAAAGCCAATGAAACTAAATGGGTATTTACCATTACTGCATTTTTCAGTTTGAATGTTGTTGTATTTCATCAGAAGAAAGAAGAGACTGCTCTATTTTTCTTAATCCTTTGTCACGCCCAGTCATACCAGTTGAGCATCAAGTGATGGACAAGAGCAGAGAAGAAAACTTTCTTTTGCAGAAAGCTGTACCTACTACTATTCCATTCCTGCTTCTCTTACTGAAGCATCTGCAAATGCTCTGGTCAGAAGCTGGATATTGCATTAAAATAACTATTTGCCTAATTAGATACAGCAGTTCTGCTGTTCCTCGTATCCTGTTACAGAGTGTGACTAGTAGTAGTTGCCTAGGAGGAAGTTCTGAGGAGTTCCTCTGTAAGCATAAGCTGTGCACAAGAGGAAGTAGTTTATTTAAAAAAGCTCTGTTGCGTAGAAGCTCTCCATAAAAACTAACGCTGAGGGTCAAAGCGTGCTGCTGCTAATGGCAATGAGCAGAAGGGAGTTATTATCAACCTTCCAAGCTCTAAGAACCACAGGTGAGAGTGTGGGCTTCAAAAAAATGAAAGGAAGGAAAAGCTGATAAGAAAAAGAAACCTGCACAGAAACCAAGGCATACCTCAGTCTCCTGGAGAAAGCTGTCCAGCTGGTGTTAAAATCTGCCACTGCTAGCAGCGAGATCTTGCAATGCAACGCTGCAGCAGAGCTCACACGAGAGTAAATCTTCTCCTCCTTTTATGAGTGGGAACAAGGACACAAAAAGCAGCAAGTGGCTGAGCAAACCAGAACGGGGCCGTTCAGTGCAAGGAGCCACTTCTGTTCCCAAGAAAGTGCATAATAGGGAACTGTGATTCAGTCAAAAGCAGAGTTTTAAATAGTGATGTTGGCAACCAAACACTCAAGGTCTTTTCCAGGCTGGATGTTGCAGAGCATGGGGGTACTTAACTTCAAAAGTGATATAGGCTATATGAAATATGTTCAACTTAGATGAGAAACCTACATTATCACCTTTCTCTAAGGCTTGTCTATGGGGAAGGGACCACAAGTCTGATCCCTACAAGTCCTGATGGCTGAGCAAGAAGTACCGAAATCGGCAAAACTCTTCATAGAACCAAAGACACCTGCTCCCTGCTGCTATTTTGTTCTGGGTAACTTTACATACGCATCGCAGGCCACCTGCTCATTGTGCCCTGCCCTCCAGCAATGCTGGCGCTACCCCTGTGATAAAACCCGGCTGTTCTCATCTCCCCCAGGAAGAGGGGACAGGTCACAGCGCTGCCTGTCCCTCTGACCCCGGGACACCCCCCCGGGCCCCGCTCACCCCTCCTCCGTCGCGTTGATCACGTCGCAGATGTGCATGAACTGCCCCCACTCCTCCGTCTGCAGCGCTCCGAACGTCGCCCGCTCTGCAAAGCCAAGGGGACCCGCGGTACAGCCGGCCGAGGACTCCGAGCGCCGCCGAGCCCCGCCGGACCGGCCGGGAAGAGCGGGGACGGACCGTCCCGCCGCTTTCCTCACAGGGACCGGCGCCTCCCGGCTCCCCTCGTTACTCACCGATCAGGCTGCCCACGACGGTGCTGAACGGGTCCTTCGGAGCCTTCCCGAAAGCCATGGCCGCTGCCCGCGGGGTCGCGCAGCCTCTGAGGGGCAGCCCCGTCTCGTCCCGTCGGATCCGGCCGCTCCCCTCCTTCCTTCCCTCCCGCCCCGCTGGTCGCTCCCTTCCTGGGACGGGGGTGGAGCCGCCTCCAGGTGCCGTCGCGGCTCCCGGTTGCTGATCACACCCGGCCCAGGCGGGCAGCGCCGCCCCCGCGGGGCAGCGGGGACGGGAGCAGCCCCCTCGGCCTCGGAGCGCGGCCCTACCCGCCCGGGGGCTCCGGCCCCTCCCGGACGGGTGAGCCCCGCACAGCCCGGCCCGCAGCCCCCATTGATTTCCACGCGAGGTCACGTACCCACGACCTCCTTTTCCTGCTCTTCAGCCGGTGTTTAACGTGCGGTGGGACCACCGCGCTCATGGCAAACTCGGCGTTCCCACCGCAACCTCCTAAACGGCTGAAACCACGAGGAACTTGGTATTTCATAAAGCAGAGCTCAGAAACATATGGGTCGAACCTACCGAGGGGACCCAGCCCACCTGTTGGCACCTGTGACTTTGACACCTAGGTTAACTTTAGCAGAAAGGGGCAAAAACCACCTGCCTGGCAGCACTTACTCCAAGGAGCTGATCAGTGGTGCAAAAAATACAATGACAATTTTGCCTTTTCCAGTATTTTGAAGAACTTCCTATAGCAGAACTGGCTTTATGGATCAGCTTTACCATAAAAGTGTTAAGACCTTCACTTCAAGGATGAAACCACAGAAAATTAGGCTTTTCAAATGCATCAGGATAGAATGTACACGTCTAAACTGATATCCGATGCATTTTGCTTGTTAAATTGATTACACACAATTAATGTATTTTAAAAGATGACAGCAAATGCACCGGGAGTGACAACTTCTGCTACACCGTACTGCACAATATGCACAGACACATTCCAAACTTCAGCATGCGCTGCTATGAGATCAGCGGGGTTGACTGCTGCTCCTGCAACATTCATTTTTTTTCTCAAACCCATATGTTATTTGCTGTTTCATGGATTTAACAGGAACAGATGCACAGGTCTCCAATAAGCAGGGAAGAAAACCAAAACAAATGAAAGCAAACCAGTGCATGTAAGTTACATTCATAAAGTGCATCCTTCATGTTATGTAGGAACCACTAACACATTCCTCTTACTGCACACACATTTCCACTTGTGTGATTTTCTTGTTACGATTACTATCAATGACTTCCATTGTGTCACTCGATCACAAGTCTGACTCAATCTCAGACCTATATAATACTCGGGAACGAATGTGGCATGAATGAAAGTCTCAGCTGTAATTTTTGTTGACTGAGAGTTGTAATTATTTCAGGATCAAATACAGAATCACATTAACTAGAGTTTGAGTACAGCTTAATCAGTCATACAGTCAGAACATGCTATAATCAAATAAGTTATTTGCCTGAAATTAGAATTTCATGAATTAACAAAGCTGTGTTTGCACAGATTGGGAGAGTTCTTCCTAGGGATGAACTCATTTCACTTTCTTTCACATTTTGTATAACTCTATGGCCCCACCTACTGGATGGCTTTAACATGAAGACTGGAGAGGAGCATTTTTGTCTACCTGCTCTATAAAAAGCAAGTTATTACAAGAACTTTTGGGGCAGTCGATCATGTACAACGAATGTGGGAGCTGAGTCTTTCTTACTTTCCCAGTTGTAAATGGCTGGAGTTCATCAAACAGCCTGGTGAGGCTCCAGTTGAGACTGTTTCAATTTTCCACGCTTCTGTTAGTCTTGTCATTTGGTTATAAGCCAGGCATCATCTGTCAAAACAGGAGGTTGTTTATTTATTCTCGGTTGCAGAATTTTGAAAGACATCCTCTAACTTTAGGTGTTAATTTCATTTGCTCTTTAACACTGAAACCGAAAGAAGGACCCGTCTAAATTAGCCCTTGTTAAACCTGCAGTGTGAGTCAGATCCTGTTTCAGAGAGCATATTTCATTGAGCTGCTCAGGGGAAAAAAGCTGATGAAGCCTTTTTTTCATTGGAATTCACTGATTACTCATTGAAATCAGCTACTGGTCTAGATCTATGAACTCTTAGTGGGCTTCAGATTCTAATTGAGACAAGCTTGCCCAACTCTTCAGCCTTCTCCGGACTGGAGTCCTTAGTATTCATGAGTTGGTGGTCAAAGTGTCCCAGGAGGGTCCTACTGCACTCCTTGCAATTTTACTATGATTGCAGATACATTATTTTACTTAATTATTACTATTAAGGGGCATTTCCCATCTTTTGCAAGCACACATGGTATGATATAAAAAAAAGGAAGAGGATAAATAATTTCTCTTTGCAAAATGTTTTGAAACAAGAGTGTTTAGTGTCATGATTTGTGTCTGTCTCTTGTGCTAACATGTTTTATACCAACATAAGCAGGCTTGTCAATGTAATTCTATTTGTAGTAGAGATTTTGTTGATGCTGCTATGTCCATTACAAATATAAAATCACACCTCTAGTTGCTATAGCTATGCAGAGATTTTTTCAATCTAATTTTGCTGGTTTAATGCTCAGAGTTTTATATATATATATATATATATAAATTAATTCAGGTTTGTTTGTTTGCGTGTTTTTTTTTTTTAAATCACAACTTTACCTTATTTAGTCTTTGGTCCTGCTTTCAAGGAAACACATACACACACAACACTTTGAGTGAAATGCTTGAACAGCTGTCGTGTAAACTGATTTATGATACTGACTTGCACCTGCTGTTATTTGTTATATGAAAATTATAAACCATGGTGATGATTTTTGGTTTAGTTTAGAAACAACATTCTTAAAAGATCATTATTCAGCAGAGATTAGGTGAGGAGTTGCAAAGTATTCCCTCCTCCATCTCCCAAGAGCTGCATTTACTCTCGGTGTCTTTACCAGGAGTCTATTTTAGTGTGATTCCTCCTCGTTATCCAGTACAACAAAGATACAATCAGCAGGATTCTCACTGTAGCTCATTAGACCAGATGCTTGTTATGGCCTGTGCTGGTAGCTCGACTTGAACAAACAGCCAGAGGGCTGTAAATCAAATCCCTTCTGCCTCATCTCCATTAGCTCATTGCCTTCAGATAACAGCAAACCTAATCAGGAGCTATTTGGGCAAATTAAATTAATGTTTGGGACCCAGTTTCACTAAGAAAAAAGAGCCGTCCCCGAATATCTATTTAAGTAATTACTATTTTATATATCTAAAAAAATAAATCCAAAGCACTGTGTTAGCAGCATGTTTGTTTTGCCTGTGTAGCAAAGGGGAGCAAGGCTGGCAGGGAGGGAGGAGGTGGCTGTGCCTGCAGAGGGCAAACTTGTCCAACAAATCTCATTTTTCATGCGGTGGTTTCTCAAAGTAAAGACTGGTTTATCGGAAGGGCAATACCCTATCAGCCATATTGGGTTTTCTCATATGCACGGTGTGGTTTGGACGCATGTGGCTCTTTAGCATTATGGTGCTTTCTTATCATTTGAAATTTAAAAAAGTAAAACCAAACCCCACCACCAAAAAACAAACCCACCACCCAACATGCAATGCAAAGCTCTCAGAAGGTAGAAGAGGGTAAGGGCTGTGGTTTTCTTTAGGATATATGGATGCGGGTCAGGTTGTTTCCCCTCGGTCCTGGGCTGACCACAGAGTCACGGCACACGGTCACTGCCCCGGGACCTTCACGTGAACTCCGACAAATCTGAATTCCTCCCTCTTCCGAGACACTGAGAATTCAAAGTGAAACCCACTTTTTTTTTAATAACACACGATGGGAGTCACAGCTAATTTGAAACTCAAACCATGTGTACCTTGTTTTACTTAGATATGAGTGTAAACGATCTCAGAAATAAGTTGTTGTGGTTTTGTTGTTTGTTTAATATATTGCATATTCCCTCCCTCTGGGATTCTATCCTCATGATATGGTGATAATTGAAAGACTGTCCTGCTTCTCCTCCTCTTCCTTTCAGGAAACAATCTTCCTTTTTCCCTGAATCAATCCTGGAGATAAATATTCTGCTGTATATTTAAGGAAACTTACTAAAGCCTTTTCTCAAGTTCACCTTCTCAGAGACAAAGATGCATCGTCCAATTCCCCCGGCTTCTCTCCAGAGGCATATTTTCCTGCAATGGATTCTAGATTTATAAACAAATGGTGAAATCATTATACTGTAGAATATTGTGAATTTTGACTCAACTTTTCTGTATGAGATTAATTATTAAATACACCTTATTCGCTGGAAGGTAAAATCCCCTGCTTGAATCTCACAGGAAAACTTATAAAGAAATAAAAAACTCTCTGAATCTCAAATTATAGGAATTGTAGATACATTTCCCATGAATGGAATGCAACTGCTATATATATACTGCTGCGCAAAGAGCAAGCTCAAAATGGAAAATAAGGTATGAATTCAGTTATTCAGATTTATAGCAAACAAACATATGAGAACTTGGAAACTTTTCTATCATCTTGTCTGCGAAGGAAAATGGCAAATCACTGTTTTGCATTTAAGCTGACAAAGAAGAATATATGAATTGGCCAAACATCTCTGTACATTACAGGCTATTTAAAGAAGCTTATTTTGTAGGGGATCCCTCATGAATTTGGACAGTAGTAAAATACAATTGTCCAGTTAAAACAGGAATGCCCTCTGAGTTACCATGACACTTTATTTTCTCTGTGATACACAGGAGGGTGTTTAGAATACATGTGGCATACATTGTGTGCTACAGATTTAGTTTAACTTTCTTTTCAAATCATTGAAGTTCACGAAAAAATCTTTCACATCTCTCTTAGCTGCAATACAAGTTCCTGTGCCTTCAATGAACAAGATTGAAAAATTCTGTGCTATTAATTGGTGCGTATTTTAAAATTAAAAAAAAGTCTTGACAAGTGATGAGTTCTTCAGACAGGTGTTTTAATCTATAGGTGTGCTGAAATGTGATCCAACAACAAATATTTCTGTCCGCTGTTTTAAAACAAAATAAAAAGCATAAAACCAATCCCCAAATCTTTACATGTCAAGTATGCAGTATAAGAATTACTCCAAAAGCTGCAGGCATAAACCTGCATCAACCTGAATCAAGCTGGTATTTTCAGTACCAGGAACAATCTTGATTACTTGGAGGCCATTTCAATTATCGGTGTAGAAAGCAATCCTGGAAGAAACTGAAATCCTCAGCCTTTGCACATTAGCAGCAGGTATGGCCTTTAACCAGAAGGTCATTTTTCTCTCTGTGACACTCCCACTGCCACTTGAAGGACAAACCAGCTCTAGGCAAGAGCTTAGCTCAGCACTGTTTCTTCGCCTTTTCTTAGTATTTGGAGAATAGCAAGAACTAAAAGCAGATCCTTTAAAAACACCAATTTAAAGAAAATAGTTTTCAGGCACTGCATCCTGATTAAGTAATTCCAGCAATATTTGCTTGCCCACAAATAGATGTACTGGCTACAGGAACAAGTATCCCAAAGCTTCACAGTTAAATCATGGACTGGAAGCTCCGTGTCACCCCCAGAGCCCTGGTTCAAATCCAAACCTTCTCCAACCGATGTAACGCCACGCTGCTCACACGGCTATCTCCTGTCCTAATTAACCAGGAGTTGCAGCTGAGCTCTCTGCTGGATTTTAATTACACAGTTATTAATTCATGGGGAAAAAAAAATTGACAGATGTTTCAGGTTGGTCGTAGCAAATTAAAAGGCAGGTGCTTGGCATAAAAGCTCAGAAATGATTAAACAAATGACTCACGGATGTTTAGCTGTTTTACAGTGAGCAGTGGACATAGTACCGTTCAATATATTGTAGCGCAGGGTGACTTCTCAGGATAAAAACAACAATAGCAACAGATATTGCTCTGTCTAGTTTTTAAAGATAAAGAAGCTTATAAACCTGTGCTTGTAATTTGGTTTATAGCTTTTGCTGGGTTCATTTGACTCCTCTTTCCTCTAAAAAATAAAAGCCACTGTTTAAAAAAAATAATGTAATGCCAAGGTAAATGAAGGAACTAGTTGGTTACAATTATTGTTACTCAAACTGAGAAGATATAGAACATGAAGTAAAAGGCTAATTTTCACCTCTTATAAGAGACACCAAATGTAGTCATAATTTTACTAATAACTTCAGTCACTTGACAAAGCTACAAAAAGGGCTCTGACATCACTGCTCACTTGACCACTTGCTGACAGAGCATCTATAATACATCCTGTATTTCATTCACTGCCACGAAGGTGCCTATTCTGCAGTCTTGTCTGCAGGACGGACCTTTATTGTCTGGCTTATCTCTGTACAATGAGCCCCCAGACAGCTCTACCTGTACGGATCAGAGATCAGTCTATTAACCCCAAAGAGCTCAAACCTTCCCACCACGCTCACTCGCAATGCACGCTGGTGCTCAAACTCTCCGTAATTATAAATGACAGCATCTATTAATTTCAGCTACTTATATAGTCCCCATTGCTGCAGGATCAGAATGCTTTCTATTCCTTAATGCATCTACCTTCCAATTCCATATTGAGGTCAGGAAGCAACAGCAAAAAGATTAAATGTTAGAGTCATTAATTTCTTTGAAGTCCCTCTTTTGATGACTAGGTTCCAGAGCTCTGATGCTTGATACATGCTGTCAGCTGCGGCTTGACCAGAGACTGGAACATTTTGCCTGCATACCTGCTCACAAAGGCTTTTGACATAACTGAACTGAAAAACTTGGCCCCTCATTCACACCTGTCTTGAGGAACAGTAAGAAACCAGGTGCTCTGCTGTTGATGGAAGCAATACCAGATAATTCTTATTAGAAATAGGTAAGATTATGGCTTCTTTCATAGAATTGGCTTCTGAAAGCCATATAGAAATGATGTGAGGATGCTGCAGGTGTCTCCTTAATGTCTGGCCACTGCATATTTTACTTTGCATTCCATTTAATGAGCCCTGCTCTCCTTACACACCATGTGGGAAGTCTGAGCATCGTCAGGATTCAAACTTTATTTGATGCTTGTGAACCCTGTGTTTTTTTAATCTAGAAATAAGGAATTTGCCCAGGGTTACACAAGAGATCTGTGGTAAATCAGGGAATTGAGCCTAAGCCTCTTATATCTTAGAGTAGGAGCCTGTTGCTTTCAGAAGAGCTTCACTACATTACACCAGCTAAGTGTCTGGCTCAATCACTGTTCTGTGGATTACCAGAGGGCAGATTAACTGGAGTCTATTGAATTTTTAAAACATAAAATAAATACCTGCTATAAGCTCATAACAGGTTTCTCCTAGCAAGGTTTTGAGGAATTTCCAGCACTGTCTTAATTCTGCATCTATATATATGCACAGGAATTGATGGTACACATACCTACATAGCAGTAGAGCAAAGCCTCCTATCGTTATTTAAGGTTAATAAAAACCAATGCTATTCCTGACATCCCAGATAAATTATGTTTTCCATTGCTATACACAAATGCACTGAAATATAGTTAGTGTTTCATCTGCTAGGCAAGAATAACCCCAGCCCCTTTCAATTTGGACTTCTCTAACCACCCATGCCCAATAAGATGTTGTGCATTTACCATCAATTTTCTGATTTCATGGGGAATGAGGGCTGAAAGCAAGGCAGAGCCTCTCATGCAGTGGCTCGTTACTTATAATTTCTTTACTGTGAGTTTGTGCCTGCCCTTCAGCTAAGCCAAATCTGTTTTCAGCTGCATCTGATAATATAACATTCACAGCTCAAGGTCACTAGCTCTAAATCGGCGCTCACTTTTTAACTGGTCTCACTTGAATGGTAATAAGCTTCAAGAAGTGCTTAGTCTTAGCTTTGATTCAGTTAACAGTGCACAATCATCTTGTGAACTGGTACTTAAGCTGCAGTTAAACTCTTGCTGTTCCTGTTGCTCAAATCAACTGCAGAAAATATGCAATATTGTGCAATATTGTCAGCAGATTTCTGAATATAGATGTGCGTTTACCTGCACACAAGGAAAACAATCGCTAGTTTCTCAGGGTTTCGCACCAGTTCTAGATTTTTAGTAAGCCCTGTGCAAACGGAATACAGATATAATAAAGGAAATTAATCCTATTGCCACAACCTGAAACAGCAACACAATGGTAGTAGGTGCAAAGGCACAGATGCCGTGCACGGTGCTCCAGCAGATGTGATCCCGAGACTGCTCCCGTGCTTTCTCTCTGCAGCATGCAAGAGAACTAACAACACTGATCTCAGAAGTTTAATACCACGCTTATGCATCAAACTGAAGCCTCTTAAATACAGAAAAAAAGGTACTGTTCTATCATTAGGTGCTTTCCTTAAATATACTTTCTTTTTTTCAAAAGGTGTTAAGTACCTTCTTACCTTAAGCATGTGGCTAAATCTTGTTAAAACCCACTGAGTTTAGACAAATGCTTAAATGATTTAATAACTTAGATTTTCAAATTAAAAAAAAGCCACAACCAGCTTATTTGTTCTGCTTCTTTATCTCTATGCAAGCTGTATGTGGTAAAAGAACAACCGCCCCATAAATAGAAACAGCAAAAGGATCTAAAATTCTTCTAGGATGAACAGATTGCTCTAATACTGTATTTGTTTAGAACTTTCTGATGATACCAGATGCTGCTGCTGACTAGTGGGTCTATTCCAGGAAGGCACAAATCTGCTATGCAAAAATAAGTGCACATTTAGTGACGTGTCCTTTCACAGATTCCTGCTGGAAGTCAAATCCAGCGGGAGATTTACTTACTGTGCCCAGCAGGCCGGTACGCAGTGAGAGAAATTCCTGCTATTTCTTGCATATGTAGACTAGGTTGCAGATTGAGCCATTTTGATTAACATACTGGGGAAAGAAATCATGTCCACATGATTTGACAGTGTGAACAACGATAGGATGTGTGAAGACACCATCGCTTTTCCTCAGAATCACGGCAAGACCTTTTGGGTGCCCTTGTGGGTCATTCCCACCCTGGGGTCCCCACAGCTGTGCTGCAGTACCAGAGGGCTTGGGCACACAGCCACAGATACATCTGGGAATTTTGTCCCATTTTATCTGGTTTTTAGTCATACCTACTTGCCTTTTTTAATAGAAAGTAAGTATATGGACTGCAATGCAGTGTTTTCCCCCTGCTTTCAGTCCTTGTTGATGTCTTTAAGGTGCTATGGAAATAATGATGATTTTAGCCCCTTGCTATGGAAATACTGATGATTTTAGCCCTTAGATTTTAGGGAATAAGAACCAATGAGAAGTTATGAAATGCTCGACGCTTCTCTATTCTCTAAATGTTGCTTGAAAATGGAGAACTTTTTATTTCAAAACCCATTTCCACTTAGAAAACCTTGTATTTATGAACAGAAAAATGCTAGAATTAAAAGTAACATTTCAAATAAACCTTTTTCCATGAGAGACACGAAAATGCTCCAGTTCAGAATCAAACCCAACTGTTGGAAAACGAGGAGTCTAAAAATACTCAGTGTGGAGATCTGTAAATGTCCAGGGCCAGCTTGGCTTTGGAACCAGAGAGAGCCTCGCTGTGCTTACAGCCTGTGCTGAGAAGTGAGCCTGAAGTGTGTGCCAAACGATGCCCAGATGCAGCTTACGTGTTGCTTTTGGGATTTCAACTGGCATCTTCACGCGGAGCTGTGCATGTTTGTGTACGTGGAACAGAGCAGGTCAGAGATCTCTGATGTACCATGTAAACATACCCAAGACATCTGCATCTTTATCTTGACTCTAGAGAGCTAATTTGATGAAGAAACAAGAGAAACAGCCCAAAAGCAGAAAACATCTGTGGGACTGGACATGGTTTTCAGTCTTGTTATAGCAGTTAGTGTTGCTCGAAGCAAAATTTGCAGGATATTAACTCTTGCTTGCTACGGGCAACTGGATTTGCTCACCTGGTGGTGGTTTTATATCAAAACCAAGTTATTTCAGGTTTCAATAACTTTATGCTTCCTTTAGAATGTTTGCACTATATTGGGTACCTGTTTTTCTTAATATTCCCTACACAGTTACAGAGCTGTGGGACCAGTGGATGGAGGAGGGGAAAACGTCATTAAGTTGAAAGGAGCTGGAGACTGTGTTCATGTCACCACGTTCTCCCTGTGGCACAGCGAGTGATCTCCTATTTCTGACTCCTATCCCCTGGTACTTATTGAAGAAACAAACCATGCCCGTGAGATGTTAGTCATGTAATTCAGTGCAGTACTGAACATTTCTAAGGTGAGAAAAATGTATGAGGATCTCTGAAAAGAGAACAGGAGCTGAATTTGCAAGAGGATGCAGGGGCAGCAGGGATGGACTTTGAGACCAGACTGGCAAATATCCACTAATAATAGTGACAAGTTTAAACTGCACTAACTAAAGCAGGACCTCTTCCAGTTCTAGCCTAGGGTTATGGACCGTGAGGCAAACACTTGTTTTCTCTTTGGCAAGAGAAGATTAATAACTACTTCTGCTTCACCCCTGGTTTTAGTGCTGCAGAAGTGCTGAAAGGGCAAATTCAGCTTCGTTAGAGCAACAAGAATAATTTATCAACAGAATAAATACATAAAATCAAACTGTTTAAAGTTTTAAATGTATTTGAACACATACGGAACTTCTGACTTACAACACCCTACAAACACAACTAAAACCTTCCTCAAAAATTTCTAGTTAGTTGCACAGAAAAAATGTAACTCTGAGCAGCTGATCAGCAGGAGAAGAATAAGGTCAAATACACCTGGAGAATTCAAGATGGAAAGGAACCATCGCCTGATTTTATAACAAAGACCAAAACCACCGCATTTAATTTTGGACCTCCTTATTTCAGTCAACTCTGCTTTTCTCCTATGCACATCCCTTCCTCTGAGGGCTTTCCTACTAAGAATCTACATCAGCAGCTGGGGTTTAAGTTTGCATCAAGCTGGGTTTTATAGTAGTAAGCACACTTGGAAGCTACAAAGACATGGTGTGTTTCTTGCTGCCCAGCTTATCAGTCACAAAAACAATTTCTAGCTGAACTCAAAAAAAATCAGCGCAGGCTCTAAAGAGTGCAGGGCTTAGAAAGGAGTGAAGTGATTCTACTCCAAGGTTTTGGCACAAAACCTGGTTATGAGTCAGGTAATTTTTGGAAAATGTTTTAGATGACTTATTGAGACTTTAGCCTTCAGTCTCAGCAAATTTGAAAGCTGCTGAGTTAAATTATCCACCTAAATCAGGATATGCTGAATAAATTTCAATTAGAACACAAGCTCCATTATTGATGAGGCTAGAGACCCCCAGGCTGACCCTTTTACTTACTCGAAAATCTAATTCACATTGCCCTGAAATTTAATTTGCCACATGAAGGCAATATATAAAGTAAGTATTCCAAATATGGGCTAAAGTATTTTAAAAATCCTGGTAATTCCTCTCTGTAATCCCAAGAAAAACACACAGCAATATATGACACTGAAGAAACCTCACTGCTAACACCAACACCAAGATGACTGATTTTTTTTGCCTGTATTTAGCTAATCTACCTGGGGTTTTCATTAGACCTTCAAACCATTTCACGTGGACCCCCCAGACCCTGAAGAGGTCTTCTGCAAGGTCTCACCTGCAACTACAACCAGCCCAAACAATCAAATCTGGAACAACAGATTCTTTTACTGATGTATTTTCCATAGTACAGTGGTTTGTATTGCTGCAGAGAAGATCTACTCAGCCAAATCTTGCCTATTATTTAAAGCTTGCTGCTGTAGCAGAGTGGCTGTTAATTATTTATTTATTTATTTTCCCTGGAAACTAGCACACATTAAACTCCTTTCATATGTTTTGTTGCCTTCTCTATTAGGATTAACCTTCTCAAATATCCACCTCTCTCACATCCATCAGATGGCTCGCTTTCCGTGGCCCAATTTGTTTTTTTCCCCTACCGTTGATCTGGATTTCAGCTCAGCTCTTGCCAAGCGTAGTTGCCATTCTCATTTAATACTAATGCTGCTCCTGGAGACATCTCAAAAACGCTATTATTTTTCCTGCATGCCTTGCTTCTTTTACTTACTTCCTTCCATTTACCCATTGCTCCATCCAAATACACACAAATTTAGCTTAGCATGGACAGGAATACTATACAATCACTATACAATCACTAGAAGAGAACAAGGAACCAGAAGTTTTAGAAGGGAGGCCCGAGATCGGAGCCTGCAGAGTATCAT
This sequence comes from Streptopelia decaocto, assembly GCF_964273445.1. Taxonomy (NCBI): domain Eukaryota; kingdom Metazoa; phylum Chordata; class Aves; order Columbiformes; family Columbidae; genus Streptopelia; species Streptopelia decaocto. Next base: position 6,472,732 of record NC_138671.1, on the reverse strand, counting down.
CAGCATTGAACGTGGTGTGTGCACTCCAGTCTGTTCAACAGGGACAGATGGGCAGCTCCAGCCGGAGATGCACAACACCTGTGAGATGGAACTTAAACAACTTCTTAACCATGAAGACTTAAGCCGGCATTCAGCTTTTCACAAGCCTTCTTTGCAGAAAACATGAGCGCAGTCAATAAAATTTGTCCTAGGTATTATTTCTTCTGTAGCTGAAGCGGGATGGAAGGCAAGGTTAATTATATTGCCTTAAGCCATAGAAAATCTCTTATTCTTTTCAATAACATTTCAGTTTGTCTTGGGCTATTAAATCCTGCCCACAGCTGCTCTCACGCTGATTCTTGGGAAAGTGATGTTGGAGCCGCTCAGCTTGGCAGTGTCGTCGGTGTTTGCAGACAGGGCTGGAGTTTGTCCTTCTAACCTATGCTGATGACGGTGGCAGAATGTGGGTGACTATTAGCCAGATGATTTGCATATATCCCTCATTATCTCTTTTTCTAATTGTGATAAATCCTCCTTAAATTAGCTTTAAAATGCCAATGCCTTACACATTCCCTGTTCTTGTTTTGTCTCATGGGACGATGATGTTTTCTCCAGCACCAGGAATTACTATTTAATAACTTAGCTATTTAAGCAAGATTAAAGTGAAGGCTTGTAGGGATCGTGCATGCATTAATATTATTATAAAGAGATCCCTTTCCAGAAATATCAGGAAATTTGCAGAGGACCGCTGTGTCAAAAGCAGCAGCAGAATCATAGAGGGTAATCTTTTATGTAGGGAAGATGTCTTGACTTGAATACTCTTTGTCATTTCAAAAAAGGATTATAAGTCCAAGCAGCAGTACCAAGCAATTAAGGAAATTACTCTTTTGGGAGGGCTCAGTGTACACTTTTAAATATGTTGAAAATTAGCCACAACCCCTTAAGGAATCTACTTGGAACAAAAGCCAAATTTAAATCCTGAAGTTAATATAATAATATGGAATAAATGTTGAGACTGCTGGTCCACAAGTTCCCTCAACTCGTGTGTTTTGCTTTTTAAGATTTAAAGTTAGCATTTTATCTTGTGCACCTGTTTCTTTATCTCTTTGTTACGTTTAGATTAATATTTTCTTCCTCCTAATATTGTTTCAAATGCAATGCATTTAAAGATCATAATGTCCCTGGGTGATACAAGATAGAACAAAAGTGGGCTGAAGGCAACACAAGACGTAGTTCAAAGCAGCCGGACACGGTCCTTTATCGCTGCAAGAGCCGCCCACGGCACCAGCCGGATCTTTGCGGAGAAAGGCGGGAGGTGTTTTGGGTGTCCCTGGGAAGAACCGCTCTGCAGCATCACTCCAGACTGTTGGAGGAGCCTTTACAGTAGAACAGAAAAATCCAGTGGGACCGAATTCCTGAACTGTCATTTGGAATTTGTGGTCTGGCTCACTTGAAATTTCTAGAGTGTGTTCTAGATCATGTTCTAACTAACTTGAAAGTTCTAGAGTGTTCTAGCTCACTTGAGAGTCATCAGAGCGTCATTAACGATACTTTTCAGAAAAGAGATTCAATTCTATGTGCCCTTCCCTTTTTCCTTTATAATGTCCTCACTGCAACAGACTGGCCACTTCCAGTGCTTCGTTAAAATGAGCCTCTGTAGTTTGTTAACATCTGTCAGACACAGTTTACTCCTTTTTCTTTCATCCTGCCTCTGGAGAGAGCACCATGTGAGACATGGAATATTCTGCTTTATTTTCATGGGGTGCCTTTTTTTTTTTTTTTTTGTATGTGTGTATATATATATATATATACACATATATATATATATATTTTTTTTAAACCCAGTTCTCTATATTCAGTGAAGAATACTATTGGGACTTGAAGGAAGAATGTTCTTTCTTTAACAAAAGTCATTGCAAGCTATGGTGGCTTTTGCCACGCAGCAAAAAAAACCCTTAAACCAAAAAACAAACCACAAGTCATTATTGTTTTCTATCTTCCATTTACTACTCTAAGTCTGTGACAGATCGAAGTAGTCTTTCTTTTTTTTTTTTTTTCCATTACCATCTGAAATCCCAAGAAGGCCACAGAACTGAACAACTGGTGTAGGTGGTGAGTTTTGTACCAGAGGCTGCTTCACTATATAAACCAGGGTGAAATTATCTTGCAGTATTTCAGACTATGACCTTTCAAGTAGACAGACCCAATGATTTTCAGTCAATGCTCCCTCTGCTTGATTTAGAAGCCCATTCAGAAGGTAAAAAGGCCAGTTCATTGTGGCAACTCATTATTCCGCTGTGCTGCTACATCCTGATAGATAACAAATCTGACCTTTGCTACAGAAATAGGTTGTTGTGGGCAGTAAAAGTTCCCTTTGAGTGACACCGTGAATGCTAACACTCCTGTAGACAAAGACAGAGTGGGGCAGAATGTGCAATCAATGCTCCATCCTGAGGTGCTCACTGAAAACCTGCAGGAGACAACTTGTGGCGTCATCCTATTTCAACAGATGGGACTGAGCCCATGAGTCTCAGGACTTAGTTTAGTGTTCTGGGAATATCAATTAGCCCAGAAAACAAACCAGAAGTTCCTTCATTTTCATTTAAAGAAGTGCAGATTCGTTGAAATAAAAAAAATACATTGAGCTCCTTCTTAGATCTAGAGATGCATTGGCCACATTCTTGGTGCCAATTTTAATATTGTGCTCTTGACATTCTGGCTGTAGCTGCTGATGGCGAGCACCTAAAGGGGAGATGTACCCATGGAAAATCAGTGTTTGTAATGCTGTCTCTTGAAACAGGACAGGGCAAATGTCCCACTCTAAGCTCAACGAACTTACACTCAGAACTTACTCATAAGAGCATTCAGTAACATGCCCGTAATATGCCATTTCCTTGTTCATTGTAATCTTTAAATATTTTCTAATACTGAAAATAATTGTAAAGAATACTCTGTGATTTTGGAAACTGATATTTAACTACTCTGGTGAGTAACTAGAATTTCTAGCTGGCCAGTAGAAAGAGCCAAAGTGTTACCTGGTTTGTCTGTGGACTCACTCATTAAGGGGAAAGATGAGAGAATCAGGAAATTTTGCTTTCCAGGCAGGTACTTTAAACCACCAGATACTGCTTTTTCACTTCTGAAGCTGCCAGTCAAATGTATGCTTAGAAGTGCTTATAAATATATCTGTATTGCAGTCTCTTGGGTCTCAGGTTGTGTGTGTCTCTCTCCAAAACTCTAAGAGGAAAAATGCATTTGGAACTGTTATATGATTATGAAACATGCATGTCTGATTAGAAGCATAATTACATTGCATTTTGATACCTGTCAGCAGCAAATAGTGTTCTTATAGGCCAGATCCTAACATAAGCACTCTCAACCCTTAATCTCAGGCATTTCTCAACTGCCATTTGAAGGTAATAATGGAAATCCCTGTTTTAATTTATAATATTTTCAGTTCCTGTTCTTGCAGCCATTATATATTTTGGGAATGAATGGCTGAATCCATCATCCTGTCTCCTACTGAATCTCTAGAGGCATTTTACCTGAACCTTGCTGCTTTTTTCTCCTTCCTACACAGACTTTCTATATTTTCAGTTTTTTAAACCTGGCGTATATTGACAATGAGGACATTAACTCATAAAAACATTAACTCATTGGGGGAAAAAATACACCAAGACAGTGTATCCAACTCCCCCATGTATTTTGACATTCCACTTAGCAAATTGTGTTATCATTTTAAGAGTGAGTAATCCCAGCTCTGAACATCTGCAAGGGAAGTAGAAGGAAGGCACGTGAAGAAGAAAAATGTAAAGGCAGATACACGTATCAAGTGTGTTCTAAATGATGGCAGAACTTGAGTATCAAAGCACAGAGCTTTATCTCCCACACTAAGACCTGGATGCTGGAATGCAAAGGGGCAGCTTGCATGCTTGGTTGGTAACAACAGCATCTGCTGCTCGTGTTTCTCCCGATCACTAAAATACACTCAAAGCTTTTACACGCTGGCATTGCTCTGCATCTGCTACTGTTCACCCTCTTTCTCACCCGGTTCAGATCAGACCAGGGGCATGGCACCCCTGCCCCAAATTTGGTGTGAAGTTCATTCTCAGATAACCCGGAGGTTGTCAGCCCAACATTTATCTCGTCACCACAGACTTGAGGCACTGAAAACACAGAATCACATGGCAGAAAAATCACCAGCAGTCACATCACTACTTTAAGGTAAAGGTGTTTTTCTCATGCTGCCAGATGCAAGAAAAACACGGTTCTTCTTTTTGCACAGCAATTTGGTGGAGCGCATGCCTGCAGTGAAAGGTGAAATGAGCCTACGCAGTACCAGGGTTTCTATAGTCTCCCAACAGAAACCCTGTCCCATGCTGAACTTGGGTGAGATAGTACTAGCAACAAATAGCAAAAAGCTTGTGAATTCACCCAAACCCCATGTAATTTTAACCATGCCTTTAGGGATGTTTTTGCCTCCAGGGCAAGGCAGAGGTGGGCAGAGTACAGGCAGACAGAGGAACTCGAGGTCGCGCAAACTGGAGCAGGGCAAAGCAAATCGTGCGAGGCTGCTTTGACTCCAAAACTTGATCGTACTTAATGATGCTGTCATCTAAAAAAATAACCATTTATTAGAAAATCTGTTGGGGAAGCACATTTTGGAAGGGCTGGGGGTATGGACATAGCAGAGCCCAGCAGCTCCTGGGCACAGTTGGCTGAACAGCAGCCGCTCAGCTGCAGCAGCTCAATGTGTGAAGCACATCAGCCCCCAGCAGCTCTGCCTTAATGCATCTCTCCACATCTCCAGAAGGGATCTGGCACAGGAGCCAGAGCTTTTGCAACCGTCAGTTTAGAAATACCTCAAGAAATGTAAAACTGAAACCAAGGAGCCACTAATTGGAAGGTTTTTTTTAAATTAAGAAATGAAACAGCAGAATGTGATGGAAGTTTGGATGTTTCCTCTCAAATCCCATGTTAGCATTAGCACTAAACAGATGTCCCATCTTCCAAAGAAATGGCAGGTTTGGCACCTCTTCACGGTTAGCAAATTTAATTATGGCTTCAAATGCAATAATGGAGCAACCTTGCTTGGCTATAATCAGATCTGCAATTGGCACCAGCTTTCCTTCCCTCGCTGTGCCATATGGGGAACTGCAGAACAAGGTGCCGCATATGTTCCTGCTGAATTATACTGGGTCAAATCAGGGTCAGATTAAAATATTATGGAAAGGAAGGGAGCGACAATAAAAAATGAAAAGTGGGGATAAACTCAGTGTCTTCCTGCAACTCCAGGTTCTCTGACCAAATTATCCAATTGGATGTGGGCTTCAATAAAACAGCTACTTTAATTAGGAGAACTCCCAGTCTGTCTGAAATAACGCCATGTTCTGGGCAGAAGATCAGGAGAGGCAGAAGAGCTGGCATTGTCTGAATGCAAGACAGTCCTGAGATCACAGAGAAAGGGAAATAACCCTTTAAATACAGTGCAAATTGTAGGGGAAGAGTTTTCCCCTCTTACCTCTTCCCAGAGTCAATGACATTTCGGAAGATTTGGAACAGGGTAGGAAAAAGCCTTCCTGTCAACTCATATTACATGTCTGCAACAGCACAGCAATTAATGGGAGTAAAAAGAAATATAATGCTTATCTTGTTATTTGGTTACATAAATACCCACCTTAGGCAGGCCAGGTAGCAGTATGCACGAGTGCGGCTGCCTGACATTTTCCATTACCCTGTTTTCTGTTATTAGTAACTCTGCCAGACTTAAACCATTTGGGCTGAAATTCCCCTGACCGACTTTCTGTCTTAGGCTGAGTTTGCCTGCAATGTTTCCATATACGTGCATTTATACCTAATTGAGATGGCTGATTCTGATATGAAGTAAGAAAAGGCGACCCATAAAATAATTGCTTCAGCAGCTTTATAGCCTTAGAAAGAATAAATAACATTATAATAATCATTGTGGCATCTCTCCTGCCAGAAGAAGAGGAAAGCTCACTGTGTTCATGGCAGTTGCTACTGAAAAAATGATCTGATGCTAATGCAAAAGTGCTTACACCTCCAGCCAATGTCAGCAATACACATAGGTAAAGTTCTAACCCCACTTAATTTAGTAATATTCTGACACACAATCATTTTCTTTCTCCAGTTGAAACTAATGGGACTTTTCGATTAAATTTATGGAGCCTCAAAGCCTCTTGTTTGTATGTTTCTTTACAATGTGTCCCCCTGTGACATCTCTTAAGGCACCATGAATTACAACCCACTTACACTATTTACTATTTGAAAGCCTAGTTGATAGCCATGACATTGATGAGAAGTTAATTGTTCTTATTTTCCTTTTTCAGTACTTTTTGCTTTTGAAATTATAATTATTACAGATTTAGAATAAAACATGAAATTGCCCATGATAGCACTGAGACCAGAATCAACACAGGAGTCCAGCCATCCTACACCGCACAGTGGTTCTCCTCAAGAGTGGCCCAGTTGACTCTGCAATTAAATAATGTTGCCATGGTATCGGGTAGGTCTAGGGAACAGCACGGTAACACTAATTACAGAAGGCAGAACTGGAAGACAGTTGTGGGTGACTGCTGCACTGGAATTCGGTCTCTATCAGAAAACAACAAAGGAGTGTATAAATATTAATAATGGTTTGCAACGAGGAGAAGTAAGGAAGAAGGCTGCACATTACAGGGAAGAATAATGAAATAAGGGAGCTGTTATTTTTTATGGCGATGTCTGTCCAGGTTTACACAGCAAGTCATGACAGAGCCAAGGTGCTACAATCCTTAATTCCCTCCTGTGTTAAAAACCATCAGTGTGGCCCATCGTTTTCTCATTATTGCTAAAGAAAGTGGGAACCTTCCTGTCACCTGAGACTGGTCCATGCTGCAGCCCGAGGTGGTGTCGCTCACTCAATTCAAGCCAAGTAGAGAGAAAGAGAAGACGCCAGCAATACCATCAGCTGCTGTGGCCACCACCAGCCATTTGTTTCCATCCCAGGAACACAAGAGCTCTGCAGGCTGGAGGTGCCACTGGGGCACTTGTCTCTGGCCCAGAACAAACAGTGAGACCTGAAAACCCCACAGTTTGGAGCAGAAGCGCCTTATAACTGTGCACATCTGAAAACACAGACACCTCTGTAGTGAAATAAGCTGCATGTTAATATCGTCCTTGAAGCAGCATGTACAGAATGCTAAAATCTCAGTAACCAGGAATAAGGGCAAAAGTCTGGAAAATATATTTCTTCATTACCATATCTGGATATATTATGCTATAAAATAATTCAGTACTTTCACAGAGAGAAGAAGGTCTACAGCGATGTCCCAGATGCCACTCTGAATCCATATTGGTACATTCTGAGCTCTTAAGAGCAGAGACCCTCGCTCGATGTGGCTTCATGCCTGGGGTCCCAGCTGCAGTGTGGTGCCAGTTCTCTGCCTGGCCTGTGGCAGACGCTGCTCATCGATGGCCCCATAAAGCACAGGGTGCTAAAGAGTGAGACAGACCGAAGCATCGTGCCCACCGCTCTGCTGTTTGAAGTACAAAATGGAGGCCAAGAGACCAAGTCTCACGTTCACAGACTTCAAAGGTCTCTACAAACTAGTTTGTAGGACTGAAGCTGACATGTGGTACATAAAAAATATTTTAAAGCACATTTATTCCTTTGAAGAAGCATTCCCTACCTGAGAGCTATCACGGATGCAAAGGTTGCTATGGTAAGTAGTTTTCATTTCATTGATTGAACATAAAATTTCTTGGGTATGGCTATTCCCTGGGCAGAGTGGCCTTTGGGCAGCTGTAAATTTATGCTCTGGCCTTTTTATGTAACATTTCGGGAACAAAGGACTTTATGTGAGACAACATAAAGCTGACAACAGCAGCTTCATACTTGTGTGCTTCTCAGCACACCTGCAGCGCATGAGCTATTTGCTCCAAGGAGGGAGTTTCCCCATCTCTGTGCAAACACCTTTGGGCAGCAGCCTCTGCTTGCTGGAGCCACCGAGCACACCAGAGTCGGTTTTCCTGCATGATCAGAGGAATTCCTTTGTCTCCCAAATACATTTGTTGTATAAACAGATAAAAGAGTGGGAACAGAATGTTCCTAGCTCAATTATTTCAAAAGAATGATGATAAGAATTGGTGCCACACGTCATTTGTCTCTTGACTCCAAATTAGTTCAGCGCGTCAATGTGGCATCTCCTGCAGCTGACTATAGACAGATAATCCTATGTCAAATTTTATGCTACAGCTCAGCAACAGCAATGCAGCAAAGAAGCTTCACGTTAGATCCTGGACCCTGCAGTCTCTCAGTGAGACTTTACAAAGGGCATAAATGTAGCATGTAATTCTTGGGAGGACAAGGGGGAATTCCATATACTGGCAGAATGGGTCCTGCTCTATGTAGCAAATTCAGCTGGAGGACACTGCAAAGCTGTCTTTGCTACTTCAGAATAAGAGGGATGGTATTTGGCAGAACAAGCATTAAGACTTAGATTATTTTGGCCTTTCACTTAATGTACAAAAGAAGTTCAGATCCAGCTTTCTCATACATTGCAATCTCAGTCTACTTGTCACCAATAGCAAAGTGCCCATATGACAGGGCAACCTATAAAACATAACACAGGCATAAATCATGATAAATTCATAGTCCTTTTTAGATACAACACTGCTGATAAGTAGCACTTTTGTGTCAGTATTTTGTACGTGTACCACATATTCATATGAGGTCAGATAGCTTGTACCATTTTCCTGAAGGGAATGCCAGGGTACAGGGAAGCGGACTGACCAGCATCTGGCAGGTGGGAAAGACAACCCATGCCTTTCATTTCCTTCTTCCTTTCTTTCATGGTTAATGATTTCACTAAACCTTGAGTTCAGTCAAGTCCCACATACAATTCTGAATGCAAAACATAGTGTAAGGGATCTATTGTGTCATAACAGATGCAGTGTTGGCACAATTAGATTTTATGTTGGCTGTATGTATGTGGAATATAAAATAACCTGTTTTAAAATGGAATGAATTTCTAGGACATATATTTACTACAAAATAAAACTTAAGACATTGTTAGAAAGACCACAGCTTCATTCTCAGTTCCTGGATTAACATTGTGCTCTTTCTGCGAAAGCATAGTATATAGTGTGCTTATATAATCAGAAATAGGGGGATATGCTCCAGCTGGGGAGGTAATAAGAACAGGCCAGAAAACACTCAGTCTGGCATGCTGAGTTTGTGAGCTTGGTCCAAGAAAGCACCTGGAGCACTGGCCTCAACCTGCAACTTGCAGAGGCAATCTGGAGTTCGCGACTGAAGAAGTACACATGAAGCAATTTTTCTTTGTATAGTAGCAGTATCCCATTTGTATGAGCAGGTCTAACGGAATGAAAAATGATGATACATTCTCATTTTGGTAGGAAAATTCCCTCCTCTCATCAGTCTTTTATAACACTGTAACAGACCTGGAGATAAAGTTGGGCTAACAGCACGTGGTGGAAGTCCTTTGGAGGAAAGAAATAAGTTCCAGTGGCTTTTTGATTAAGTTCTTATAGACAGAAATGAAAAATAATACATTTCCCTGATGCCTCAATATCATAGTGATGGCTGTACTGGTTATTATTATTAGGATATTCGCGTCAGAAACATTTCTGCAGGTTTACTATATGCAACTTGTTTTGCCTCTCCACCACTTCTCCCAAATGTGAGAGAACCAGCCTGGATTATTTGAGGATCTATGCTTTAAAATATGGGAGCTTACAGAGTTTCAGTTAGTGAGCTAGCTCATAAATTCAGTATTTTAGATGGCAGCCCTTGGCAGAGAACAGCCACCCCATTAAATCTCGCTGGGCAAGAAACTGTCATTTTGGTGAATCATGAGAATTACTAATTCTGTTATAATGTGTGCATATATGAGAAAGGTAATTCAGTGGGAATTTTACTTTCATCTTTATGGCATCCTTCAGAAGATTATGATCCTTGCTGCTTTTCCCTGTTGTCCGCCCAGTTTCCAGAGGGGCTGTTCGAAGTTCCAACAGCAGCACTTAATAAAGACAAGCAAAGTATAAACCTTTGCAAAATTCATTCCTGTTTTGCTGCTCCCCTGATTTCTGACATTAGCATCCAACCATCATGCAAACCTGATTTTTTCTAAGCTCGGGGAACACACAAGCTCCTCCATCTTCCTCGGCAGGTGTGCATTTACCAACGTGATGCAATGCGCAGGTCCCAGGGCTGGCCCAACGCTTGCACATGCTTTAATAACTGTGCGCCGTGTTCTTTGTGGTCTTGTACAAAAACAGACACCACATCTGGAGGCAGTTCAGGAAAGTTGGATGCTCACCTGAAAAAGGAATGAACTTGTGTGCTTGTGCTTGCGCTGGTGTTCATCCAGCAGGTAAACTCTTGCTTGCAGGTGAGCTCTCCATATTATTTACAGATTAAGTTAGTCAGGACTGCACTTTATATATTATTAAGGCCTTCTTTGAATTTTAAATTAGAAGCTATTTTTAGCCTAATACATATGATCACAAAATTACTATTAATTAGAGAACAAGTATTCTTATTAACTATGAACTGAAATTATCACAGTCCAGTGCGTAAAAGAAATTCAAACAATCACCCACCCTTAAAACAAATCCAAGAGCAGAGCAAACAGTTCTATCTGAACACTGCACACAGAGACAACTTTAGTGGTAGGTTCTGGTAGCAAATATTTAATTTTGCATTCAATCGTTATTTGGTGAGAGATGTGGCAGTAACTTCTATTTGACCTTAATCATTCTGAGAGATAAAAATACATGTGAAAGATCCAAGAAATTTTGCCATCTCCCAATTACACATAAAATATATAAATCTTCTCCCAGATCAAACACATTTACACCGTTAAGGAGATACTAAATGAATGCAGACAGATTTGATGTATTAATCCACCTGAAATAATACACGTTACATAATTCAGTATTAGCACATTTAATGGGAAGGCACATGAGTCCAAAGTGTTGGTAATTTCAGGTCCATAATTTAAAAGTATTTGATTTAATTCAAACTAAAGGAAGAGATAAAAAGCAAATTTGTTCTTTCCTCCACTAATGAAATAGTACTTCAAGGTGCAATAAAGAAAAAATTTGGCTACAGTCTTAGTTCAGTCCATGTTTGGAAATGGCATACGCTGTTCTCGATTCATAGAATCTTGCGTGTGTTTAGGTACTAAAGAATAAGTTGATGCCAGGTTTTGCCACCAATATTTGCAAGACAAGTTTCTCCATTTTTGCATTAGCAGATGTAAATTGCTGGAGGCAACTATTAAGCACTAGTAAACATGTGTTGCTGTTTAAATACTGTCGCTGCTGTAGCAGACCAATGGTATGATTATAAATACGGCCAAGGGGCTTTCTGTGAATTATTTTAATTTGTTTTCAAAGTACTCCTCACGTATGTCCTGTCTTGCTTCCAATATGGTCCCTGAGCCTTTTGTCTTCAGAGAGTCCAGTTTAAGCAGTGGGGCAGGGAATTATTTTCTGGTACATCTTACTGTGTAATTCTGTTAACTCCCCCTCACCCTTGTTTACAAGACACGTAACTACCCTCTTACTTTCCCGTCATAACAAACCAGATGATGAGCAGAATAACCTGGGATTGATCTACAAAGAGATCAAGGACATGTCTGCCCTGTGCAATGGAGCACGGTGAAAACAGTTTTAGGGAATATGTGCTTGTGTCTAACAGCTGCCGCAAGCAGTTTTGCCCATTACATGGTATTATGTCAAGGCACCACTCAGGTCTGAAAAAACAGGGGTAATTAGCCCCGTTACCCTTGCACAGCTATCTTTCTGCTGGTTTTGGAGCTGGCTTGCAGCATCCCCATAGGTTTGCTCAGACCAATGTGCAAAATTACTTGCTCAAAGACACACCAGAAATCAATGGCAGCAGCAGGAAAACAGCCCAGATGTCTTTAATATTGTCCCTGGCTCAAAGTCACTGGAGTGTCTCCTTCCCAAGCACAAAAACCCTTTTTTTCTAGTACACAGGCAAGTCTTGGAGAAACTGCAGAACTCGTAACACACGTAGAGATAAAGCAGCACACGCAAAACTAAATCACTGGAGTACCACTTAACCAACAAACTGCTCTGGCCCAGGACAATGGAAAATCTATGTCTTTACCTCTATCACCGTGATGGACCTGTGCAAATAAATTACACCTGTACTTAACAGCTGAGAATTCACGCAGCCTTGAAGAGTAATGAAGTTTTGACTTGGCTACTGTCACGTTTACTCATGTAAGAGCCCCGAGGGCTGCCCCTGCTTGGGATGGCACAGCAATAAATCCCAAGTTTCTGCGGTCACCGCTGGGTCCCCACTGGAGATCCTGCCCAGTCACACTTCTGTCAGCTGCTGCCAGCAGGATCTGACTCTTAATACACGAACTAGTGACACTTAATGCCTAGAAGGAAAAGTTCAGTTATCTACAGCAACTAAAATAACGCTGTGCAGCTTGTCATACCCAGTCCAATTTGTTCCATAGTTTTTCAGAGGCACCAGGGAAATACTGCATTCTCCACTTCAGCAAGCTTCATCTACAGTATATATTGCTTCCTAAAGAGTTGCTACAGTGCTGAAGAAATGAAGAAAAAGAATAGTTGTTTAAAAAAAACCCTACAAGCTTTCCCCACCGTGACTCCCACCGACTTCTGTTACTGAATTTAAATCTAAAACCATTTTCTCTTTGAGACAATTGCCAGTCTCTCCCTTTTTAAAAACTGCTCACTTTGGTACAGTTCTGCACTGATTTATACTTGCCTTTGACTTCACTTGTTTAGGTATAAGTGGTGGGAAAAATGGCTCTAAATTTCATTGCTTTAAACATGTCTTGAATCTACGGATAACAGCAGCAGACTGACTTTATAAGTTACTGTCATCTTTGTTTCCCAAAAAATCACAGCAGTTGAAACCATTATGTTTTTTTCCATGCACAAACAAAATTCATATCCTTTCACCTTAAATAATTTTTAGACGGCGAGATGCCGAAGTAAGTACCATGACAAAGCACAGTGGGTTTCTCTCAATACATATGGAGCAAAACCAAGATGGAGCTGTTTTCAGCACGCAGCAGACTCCCAGAAAATTGCTCTCACAGTACTCAGCAGCTGTATAAATTTCCGTGCCTCTCACCAGAACATCCAGGCTCTGGTTTCTCTGCCCCAAACCAGCAGAGTAAGAGGGTGTTCAGATGAAATGTTCTTTTGGAGCTGTTTTTCTTCAGTTCATTGCCACTGATAAAGAATTCCTCCTGATTTTGTAAAAACTCTTTGTGGGAAGTTTGTTTGGCAGCTGCTGGCATGGGGGGAAGCAAGAGGAACTATCCCATTCGCCACAAACACCCTCAGGGCTCTCGTGAACACCACTGGGACTTTCTGGAGATAACACTTTGAAGGGAGCTTACAACAGCAAGAATCAACTGGATGAGCACTTAGGAAGAAATGAGCAAAGGAGCCATGTAATTTTTCTTTTGGGTATTTTGTTTCATAAAACTTCAGACAAGCCAACAACTTCTCCATTTCGGAAATCAAATATCAGCTTGGTTCTCCTTGCCAATAATAAAACAAAAGATGCTCTATCTGTCTGCCCACAGAGCCCATTACATGGCCTGCAGTCGTGCCATCTCTTCTTGGTACTGATGCTGAAGAAGGAAAAATTAGAGCACAAAAGAAATGCTTTTGATGATGTGCGAGCCCCAGAAGGATCCAGACCACACTAATTTAAGCTCTCAGTGCTAACAAGGAACAGCTATTACTGTGGGTGCTTACAGACTAGAAGAAAGGGTTCCTTCAGTGAGAAGAACTCAACAGCTGCTTCCCTGGAGGGTCTTAACTTCTTTAAATCAAGTAACGGAAAAGAAGAAATCAATAAACACACTTGTTAGAGGAGGAAGGCAGAAGCTATGGCCCTGCTGAGGCCAGTACTGCCATAAGGAGCTTAAAAATGGGATCAAGGTGTGGTTTATAGACTCAGACCACAGAAATACAGGGAGGTTTGTAGAGAGAGCGTGACTGTGCCTGACTCTTCCTGGAGACCCATCGCGTTGGGCAGCCCCACTGCAGAGGCCGGCCCGGCTTCCAATGGCCGTTTCATAACTCTCCTGTGAAGTCATCTTAAAACAAAATGAAATTTGAACGCTCCCTGTTGTTTGACTGCACACATGGGTTCTGAGAACTCGCACTGTCCTTGGCTGGAAATCTGGCAGTGGGTCTTCACCCTGCGTCAGTCACACCCTGCTTGGGACAGACCTGCCTTTATTAATAACAAGCTGCTCGTACTGCTTCCTACAATGCTGATCCTGTGATACGTGTTTAAAACCACTTGTTTTGTTTATTGTTATTTTAACTGGGTGGAAACATGAAAGAAAAACAACCCCCCCAAAACCAACCAACCAACCAAACAAGTAAGAAACTAAGCTTTCTACACTGTCACAGAGCCCAGTGCTGGGCTGCAAACCTGTCCTGCCTGCCTGGGACAGATTCCTCAAGCAATCCCTGTTAGCAGGTAGCAAATGTCCTTTGAATGTGCCACCTGGCACAACTGCTCATGGCTTCCTAATCCTCCTGGAACAGCATTTTCCAGATGACTCCCACCATACACTGAGCATTCTCCATATGTTTGCAAAATGAAGTCAAATACAAATTTGGTTTGACGTCTCCTGCAAGAATCCTTTATCATCAAAATTTGGCAGAAGAAAAAGACAGGAATTGTTTCTGACCTAATGGTTTCCCTCCCCTGCAAGTAAATTCTTACACTGGGAGACATTTGCATCTTGGAGCTTATTTTTCTTATGTGCTGAACTAACTCCATGCAAAAAATCCAGCACAGCATTACATGATAAAGGAGAAAAATGTCAGTTTTCTCTGTCCAAGCTAAGCAGAAGGCAGACAAGTTCACAGCAACTTTTGCCTCTGCACCTCTCCGAATTCCTCCTTGATTTGTGGCAGAAAGGAGCTCCAAGTCAGAGCTGATTTAACTTACTCTGCTGTGGCAAAACTGCAGGAACTATTGCAGCAGCGGGAGTTGCAGAGCTCTGACCAAAATTGCCATTGCACGTCTATATTTCTGATATTTCCATACACTGACATTATTTCCTGGTGGGCACATCTGCTGCATTTATGGCCTCATTCTACCACCATGGAGAAGATGTTATTTCATATTTCTGAACAGGAACTACTGAGGGGAGGAATGAAAGCCTCCTGGTTCATGCCAAGAACTGTGAGGATCTCTCGCTGCTAGTAATGGCAAAACACACGGCTTCAAAATGAGAGGGACCTTACACATAGTGAACGGCTCTTGGAAAACCTGACCTCTAAGTCAAATTGCAGCAGGTATGAAGCAAACTTTGCTTTGAAGGTTTTGCTATGGACTCCAGGCTACTTGCAAAGAGTAAGATGAGATAAATTTACAAGTCCCCAGTTCCCGCAGTTGATTATAAAGTTTCCCTAGGCAGCTGGTTGACTTCTAGACATCTGTTGATGGATATCTTTAATCCCATACACAAGGAGCAGATTTTCTGGAGGCTACAAGTTCCTTGCTTTCCTACAGGAGGGTTGTACTCCAAGCAGAAGGAACAAACACAGTCTTGTGATTAACACACCGGTAATTTCACGAGGAAAGTGCAATTCCTGCTACAGATTCATTATGTGAGTTTTGCCATGTGCCTCATTTCCCTGCCTACAAACCACCGACTGGAATTCCCCCGTGTCCTGCTGTCGGTGGGGACTGCGAGGTCCTCAAGGTAGGATTGATTTTTAGTCGGTGCTTTACCACGCTGTGCTGTAGGATGGTCCAGTTTTGGTGGGGTCTGTGGCCTCAGCTGTGTGTACCAGTGACAATACGGCTCCTCCAAGGGTGACTTTGTCTCCCACTCCCCAATTTCCTTCTTATCTCAGCAGCATGTTTTAAAGTAACATTTGTGCAGGGTCTTGAGGTCCTTGGTTGAAGTGTTGTAGGAATTATTTAATTACTTCTAAGCCCAGCTATTTGCAATTCAGAAGCTCATGTTACAACATTAAGAGGCTTTGACACAGTAACAAGGAATTTCTGGAGTAGGCTTCAGCAACACAGTTTCTCTTTTTTATCTTCTCTTTCAAGGAGGAGTGACAGCAAAAGTTAAATGCTGTTTTTATTTAGTGCTGTTTGATTGAAAGATTAAGGGTTGCATTTCTAATTTGAAGAGAAATTCTCAATGGAGGTGCAATATTTGTATCTATTAAGAACAAGGTGCCCCTGAAATTGCAATCTGCTGCTCTTCAGAAGTTTTAAATTTCAGGAAATTATGGCTTTCTACCTTCTCTACAAAAAGTATATATCGTTTTATGGTAGCAAAAGTACCTCAAGCAGAATATACATGTATTTCAAATAAAAAAGCTAAACTATTTAACCTTCAAACAAGGAGTGTCTTCCAGCCACTAGCAGCCTCACAATAAAGCAGCTGTTGATCTTATTTCATGGCCACCTCCCTTTGCAGCATGCAAATCCTGTTACATGCAGCTGTATCTGCCATTCCCAAACCAAATCCTTTCGAGTTTCAGATCATCCCAACAAGGAGAATGTGGGGATAACTACAAGGCAGAAATTTGAAAATGGGCAGTATTAAATCCCCAGACATCATCTGCAACGAGGAAACATCTTCTCATCCTGCAACATCCTCAAGCCAAAGGACATGCTCTCCTCCTGATCCCTGCACAAGCCAAATATGTCCACATGGCCCTATGAAGACTCCTGTAATGAAAATGAAGATGCGGAGAACAACAAATTTTACATAAGGTTATAAGCAGTGATCACCCAATGCATGTGAGCCTGCTATAAGAGTCTGCATAAAAACCTGTCAGCGTGGATTTCATCATGGACTCATGTCCCACCACCAGCCCAGCTCCTACACAAACTTGGAAAACTAGCAGTAAAGTTTGAGTTGCCATTAACTCTGCTTTTGACCCAAAGTAGCTCAGCCATGCCTACGAGAGCTGTGTTCCCTACTCCATTTGTCAAACAGCCGTAGCCTGAGCGACCTGCTTCGCAGGAACTGGTGTGAGAAGAGACTTGACCAAGTTGCAGAACAGTAGCAGTTGCAGTAATGGAGATGTCCCTGGCCCCCTTTTAAAGTTGGTTTTGTCTTTAAGGCTCCATTTGCAGCTCAACACCATTGATCCTCACCATGACAGACGCTGAGACATGAAGCTGCCCAACTCATCCTCCATCACCCAAACAAAACACTAGTGATCTATAGACAGACCCCCCCTTCCCCAGCAGATTAATTCAGATCATTTAAAAATAGCTGAACCCAGTCTGATAGTTGTGATTAACTCAGTGAACTGTCTGGTTTCGAAAACACAAGTCAGGCTGGACAATAGAGGAAATGATAGACAACAACAAAAAATCCAGACATTTTAAATGAGGAAAAAAATGTTTTAGCCTCATTCACAATGAGATAATTTCTGTCTGGAAAGCACTGTGGCTATTTATACTAAACACTGTGTTAAGCTCTGTATAAACCAACAGCCCCAGGCAATAGCACCTTGCATCCTAAATTGGGCAAAGGTGGTGTTGTCGCCCTCATTTTACAGAAGCAAAATACAATCATGGAGAGAAGAGGTGACTTCTACAAAACAAGCATGACAAACACATGAACTGGATTTGAGCTCAGATGGTTTATGGGAATGTTTTCACTGAAAGCCTTCCCCTTTTACTGTCTGTGATTTTCCTGACTGCATACATCTAAATTCCTGTGGCTTTCCTTGCATTCAGGCATTTGGATTCCTTCTGTTTCTACCAAATTGTGTAGGCTGCCCACTTAGAAGAAAAACTACCAGGTTGTTCAAGTTATTTCTCTCTCTTTCCATTTCCTTAAAGGAAACTGACTCTAGGCATCAAATACAAAGGCAGTTCTTGTGGGAACTTTCAAAGATGCTTTTATGTCCGCTCATCTTTGTGCTAAAGTCACAGACTGAATTAGTGCTGGCAGAGAAGGGTGGGCAGAGCGTAAATCCAGGCAGCGTGTAGGCGTTCTGGGTAGCAGCTACAGGCACTTTTCCCGCACAGCGCAGGCAGGGCACAGGTGGGATGCTCCTGGCACTCAAGTGAAGATGCACTCAAAACTCTCCTTGCTTCATGTGTTGTAGCTGGTGTGTGGGGTATTTAGGTACGCCTGGCAGGCAGACACCGTGGCGTGGTTGAACACCCCTGCCATGAGCGCACATCTTGGAAATGGGGCATCCGCAGTAACTGCTTGCGCTCCAGCAGCAGGAGAGAAGAGCAGTATTATAGGAGGAAAATGGGTTAAATGAATCCTACATCTTTTCTTTCTGAGTACAAGGAAGGAGCAGCTCCACCCTTGTATGGACCCGCTAATATTGGATGAGATGGTTGGAGAGCCTGGGCTGCCTCTGAGGGACTCCATCGTGCATCTGCAGGCAGCTCAGGTCGGCTGGAGCAGCAAGTTTACGGTGCACGCTCTTGATGCTAAGTAAAACTATAACAATGTCTGGCATTCTGCCTCTAGCATAACCTAAAACGAAGCTTCCTGAACTGATGCTTCAGAGGGCAGCAAAAGAATAAATAAACCCCTTAGTAATACATCTAGCCAACCATAGAATGCTTTACATGAAGAAAAACATCTTTCCTGAGCCCAATAGGAAATCATTTTGTGCCCTGAAGCATGAGATTTGTTTACCCTTAACTTAACATGCATAATGCTAGTTTTGTCTTTTTGCAATGAAATTACTCATTCCCTTTATAAATCTGGCTCTTCAGTTCTCCCTGAAGAAGCTTATGGCATAACTTGGAGAAATAAACCACTGGAATGAAACTGTGAGGGAAATTACTGTTATTTCTCCTAAAGTACTCTCAACACTTGTACAGGTTGGTCAAGAGTTCACACACACCCATCCAGGTGATCACTTCCCTGAGCAGTATTTTGCTGTTAACAGTGGCATACTAAAGTGTTGGCTAAATAACAAGATATATTTTATATTTAATTCCCCTTGAAATGCAGCATTGGAAGTCAAAATAAGAAAGAAGACCGAAGATGCTGGTCTGTATTTAACACTGGAAAGTCTGGATTTTTTCTTCCCGTGTTCAAGACTGTTAATTTTGGGGGCTGATTGTTAAGAATACCATGGACAATTCAGACAGACAGTGTTCCTTAGCACATGGGGGTCACACCACTGAGAACCATCATAGCATGGGGTGGGTCAGATACCCAACAGTGTAATTCCATTGTACATTTTAAAGAGCTACAGTTTTATAGAGGAGACGTATCTTCTACAGGATAGTGAAGGACTTCCATGGCAAGATTCTGCTAACAGGTCTTTTCCAGAAATGTGGATTTACATCAGAGATTAATTTGTTCTAGCAGCCGCATGGTGTTTTGGCTGCCCCTGAGCTCCCCACACAGAAATTTAATCACATCTCAGATGCTCTTTTCCTCTCATGGGAAGCAAAATGGTAGAAGAAGCTGCTTGCAAAGGTTAATGATCTTTTTCAAGGCTCTCCAGTGAGAATAGGAAACATTATTCCAGAAAGAATGAATACTGCTAATCCATAGCTGATACACTCGTAAATATTGACATGAACAACATTTGCTGAAGGGCATAACAAATATTTTTCATATCCACATTCAAACAACAACGTGGATGAGTAAATAGCATGGTCATAGTAGCACGGCTTGTTCTTTCTTTTATAGTACGTGTTCATGTGCTATGCTTGTGTATCTCCATTACATCCCTGGTATTAAGTCTTGCAAGAACTTGCTGCCATTCCCAGGGGCATTATTTCCATTACAAATAGTGACTACGCTGTAGCAAGACACACACAAAAACTTAAAAAACAATCATCAGTTGAGGCAATGCAGAGATAGTGGGGATTCATAAGGGCTACTGCCAGCCTGCTGAGGTTAAGCTCCCCAGGCTCTTCTTTACAGTTAATAAAGAAAGATAGGCCCTCCCAGATGATAAATCTGAGCGGCTAAATTAAGCTCCCGCTCTGAGTAGCCTCTGAGGTGCAGGATCCTGTCTTCATTAACTATAATGGGAGCCCAGGTACAATAACTGCAGTGAACAGGGGCCTCGCACCATCTATTTCAGTTATAATATTTGGCTTAGATACAACTCAGAGCGTGCAAAGTTGGGAGCTTGGGTCCTACATCACTTCAGACAGTGATTCAGGACACCCGAATTGGATGTATTTTGGGGTGTATTTTCATGGCTTACATGGCTTTTTAATTTTTAATTGTGTTTCATCTGGGATGGCTCCTGCACTGCATTGCCCACACAAGCACCCAGGTTCCAGTGCTGGCAGTAGCTCAGTAGCAGTTTCTGTTTCGATTACCCTAAAGCAGTTCTGAAACTGCAGCCTCAGGTACTGGAAGTCAGATGATATCAATATCCTCCTGCTTTTTTCCTGCCATGATCTTTCTGATCACTGTATCCTTAAACCAGGCTCCACCAGTCACCTGCTGTATCTCACTTCTTGCCAGTGCTCAAGAAAAGGAATTTCAGAGAAAGAGAAGCAATATCAAAATTTCATTATTGCTATAGGATAAATTCTATAATAAAGGCTTAAGCTAGGATACAAAACCTATACAGGGAGAGAATGTCTCCACTGCAGAGCCTGTGCACAAGGAAAGCCAGATAAAGGGAGAAGAACAACTTATCCGTTGTTCAACAAAAGGCAAATTAATGGCTTACCTTCCTTTCCATGTGAGCTTTTGCAAAAAACCCCAAACAATCAAAACCAAACAAAAGGCCTCTCATGTAAGCATTTTTGTTACAAGTGTTTGTATGTTTATCCTGGTACAAACCAGCAAGATCACAGCTGGGCTGTCACAGCCAACCAACCCAAATCACAGCTCGCTAGTCACAGTCAGCTCAAAGGAGGAAACAAAGACCATTTTCAAAGAATCCGTCATCTAATTAATTCAAGGTTGTGGGATATGTAAATAGATAAAACATCAGAAAAGGAGAAAGCCCTAAACGTGTTAATGCTCACTCACACAAATATTGACATTGAATCCAATAGGATTACCCTCCTGAGAAACGTTAAGTGTACACCTAATTCTCTGTGGAATTTGGGCTTAGGTTTGTTGAATAAACAGTTTTCTAAGAATTATTCATTTTTTAAAATATATTGCACCATCTGTAGGAATACTGATACTGTAATTTGAATATTACAGAAATACTGATTTTATAAAATATTCAGCTGGTCTCCTAATGCAAGTGAGGGATAAGACAGATACTCATAAAATGAATTCAGGAAACATGACAAACCTAGTCACATTATAACAAACCTTATTCATTCTCTTAGAGTAATCAGGGTTATTAAAAACAAAGGCTGGTTAATATTTTATATTTGCAAATATATTTTTCCACTAATGCCCAAAAGCTTTTGCAAGCCACACACTGAAAACATCCTATGTGCAATCCCTCCTGCTGTGAGCTCTCAGCTGAGCACCCACGTGTTGTGCCACCCATCGGCAGCAGCCCTGTCACCCCCTTCACGAGGCACAAAATGAACCCATTAAATTTAATCTAAATACTACTGCTGATAAACATGCTAATTGAAAAATTACAGCCTAGGTCAAAAAAACCCCACCAACATTCCTCCCGAAATGAATGGCAACCAGGAAGACTGAACGTGCTGGCACCTGTATGAGGGCATACGTGTCCCCTCTGCTAGCAAACCTGCTTCAAAACAATGGCTTAGACACCACTGTGTGAGATAAGACTTGGAGAAGAGGTGGACAAACACATTCAAGCTTTCTGTTTGCTGGACTGCAAAGCCTGGGGTCTCAAGGGAAGAGATGGAGGAAAACAAGTCCATGGAGACAGCACGTCTCTTCAGAGAAACCCACCCATGCGCCAGGGACCAGCATCTTCCAGCATCTTGCTGGCTCCAGCCTGGCTCTGGATCCAGCTCATGGTGAAGCGCCGTGTGCAGGTGGCGTGGGCAGGGCTGGGAGTGCCACCAGCAGCCAGGATGACGTTTTGGAAATGAAGCCCCACTAGAGGACAGTGGAAGCCAAGATTTGCTCCAGGAAATTCAGAGTCAGTAAATAACCGCCCATGTGTGTTTCAACGCATCGTGACTTCTGTCTGCAGCAGGTAGAATCCGCCTGGTGAAGATCCAGGGGAGGAGAGTGCTCAGTGTGCTGAGGTCAGGGTGTGCTGAACGGGTTGAGATTAATTGGAATTCACTGCTGAGGAGCTGCCCCCCCAGCCTGTCAGCAGCCACTGCAGTCAGTTCTTAAAGAGTCTGATGGGTGTAACAGGCTGAAATGTAGTTGTTATGACTCAGAAGAAAATTAATCAGCTAGCAAAAGAGGTGACAGCTGTTTCTCTGATTCCATTTACATCTAATTTGTAGTGTTTACCTAATATCTTAGGTGCACTTCCAAGAACAGCTAAGAATACCTTTGCATTTTTGTGACTGATAAGTAGGTTTAAATTTATGTGACTAACTCTACTATTTCTTACTAAACAGCAGAGATACAGACGGGAGGTAAAAAAAAAAAAAGGAAATTTGAAAATCTCTGTTCTGGATTGCAGAACGTGCTGCATGAACTCACACTGGACATATCTGTGTGCATCAAGACCTCGCAAAGGCTCTATAAAAGATTACAGAATCATGGAAGATGTAAAAGCTGTTGTCACAGATCTAATACAAGCATGTCAATTAACCATGATCCTGCAGAAAGTGCCAGCGTTTCTTCCTCGCTAACCACATGCTGCAAGCAACAATCATTCATTGCTTTCTACTCTTCTAATGGGTACTCAGGTGTGTAATAAATTGAATTTCACCTTCCTGATGAATTTTATTTTAGTTGTTTGGCATGACAGGACATTTCTTTGTTAAAAAGTGAATAGAGACATCTGGCTTTGGCAGGGTGACTAAAATCAGCTGCATTTGGCCAGTGTCTCTCCTGTTTCACCTTAATTTCCTGACACTAGATCCAGCAACGCTTGCAGACTCAGACCAGGAAAGCAGACTGCAGAAGTCACCTTTTACACCTGCCCTGTTTTGCCTTGGACAACTTTATCTCCCAGCGTGTAAAATGCCTCAGCTATTCCTTATGTCACCTGAATGCTGCCCGTGCTGTATCACCCTCTAAGCAAAGGCACTAAACCTGTAAGCACACAGAAGATATTCCCATTACTTTTGCTGGCTCCATGGCTGACAGCATTAGTGTGAGCCAAACAGGCACCAAGCTCAGCTCTTTCCTGACCACTTGTCCCAACTCTGCACTTATGCAGAGAGGCATGAGATGGTTCTGAACCATTAGCATCTTACACACTTTGCAGGGCTGGTATAAGTTACTGGACAAGCTATGGGACTGAGAATGAGACCTGTAATCTAGGGTCACTAGTGAGAGACTGCTGCTGTTTCATCCCCCCTGTAATACCTTTCTTCCTTCACGATGAGTTATTGCACTCCTATTTTCAGCTGTGCTTCATTTGGAAAGCTGGCACAGAAATATTGCTTGGCAGACACAGACCTGCCCTGGCAATCTACTGTTTTAAGGGTTGTTTGCTCTTAACTAATTCATTATTTTGCTCTACTGCAACGTATATCACTTGTTTTCCCCTCCAGCACAGAGTGTTTATTAGACAACTACTCACAGGAAACTTCCCCAAGACAAACCCTTAACCCCCAGCCTCCTCAGAAAGGCTGGCCGTCCTTATTATCAAGCACTAAAAAACCAAAGGCAGCTCAAGTACATTAACAGATACTATTATTAATAATAATATTTTGCTTGTTGTTAGTGAAAATTAGCATTACCATCAGTGCCTTCTCCTGGATTCACCCCTGAAGTAACAGGAACTCATTACAGAGAGATTTGTCAGATTAAACCTGGGTTTCACTGGCTTCTCTCTTCTCTAATGTGATCCGTCTCCATGACCCTAATATTTGACAGACATTTTAATGCTGGTAACTACCCTTCCAATTGGAGAAGGTAATGAATGCCAAAGACATTTAAAGATATCACCAGCCAGCCCCAATTCTGGAGCCATGGAGTCATGTTCCTTAAGAACTGGTTCCAGCAATTTCCTTTTGGTGCACTGTTTATCAGATTTGGGGGAGTCCCCCTGGCATTGCTTATTCCCATGACGGTCACCGCAGATAGTCTTTCTGATCTCAAAACAACCCTGAAGTATTTTGCCCTCAACCTGTCAGTTCAACTTGCAGATGGAAGGTAAAACATTCTTCAGAAATGCTGGAAAAGTGAATTTAATCTCTGCTAGCTGTCCTGTAGATTGTTGCAAGGACACTAAAGCATTCACAAGCTCAGTCTAACTGCAAGGAATTTATTGCACCAAGTAGATGTTGATTTATAAAGACACGGTAATACTAAACTTAAGATAATACAGGCTGAAGTCCAGCCCACGATACTCACAGAAAGAGCAAACAGTGGTAAGCAGCGTTTGGTGCCCTGGTGACATGGGGTGAGCTCCATCCTCCTGCACTTGCAGGGGAAACTGCTCCTGAGCACCCTGGGGAATGACCAGGATCACTGGTGATGGGAGCCAGACACTGGAGTTCCTGAGCCTACCAGATACGAACTTACAGGCTTCCGATATAATAAAAAAAATCAAACTGTTGCGGTGCAGCGGGCTCATGGTATGTCAGCTCCCAGCTGCAGAACAGCCAACGCAATGGCAGAGGAAGAGCACAACGGGACATCATGGAGATCTTTCTGCCCATTGTAATAAAAAATTCACTGAAGAACACTCTATTCAGAAGCTATAGGATTTATAAAAGAGAAAAAACCAACCCTTTTTCTCTTGTGCAGCTCTGGTTGCAGAGTGGCCCCGGTTCTGCTGCAGCTCAGACCAGCAATGGTACAAGTTAAATTTCAGAAGTAAAGAGCTGACACATCACTACAGCTTTTGATGTCTGCGTTACTGTCTAAACCCAGGCAGTGTTCTCGTTGTCAGCTTTGTTGTCATTTTGCATATGAAATTCTCCTGCAAGTCACCCGGAGGAGTATAGATCAGCAGAGAAACATGAAGAACAGAAATGCTGTTAATAATTTGCTCAAATCTTACACTTTGCCTCAGTTTTCAAAACATGCCTTGTGACACTGGCTAATAAAATGCTGCACAAGAAAGCATAGCTTTAATCTCTGTATCAGATCCTGGATTTGTAGGAGTTTTGAGTATATCTGTTTAGACCGTTAAGGAAAGCCTACTGCTAACCATCCGGGTTTACGCTGCTGCCTTGCCAGTTGTTGACATCAGCAGTCCTTGAAATGTTCCCAACAAAGCATCGTTTTTTTTATTTTTCACACCTGGGTAATTAAAGCAAGTAGGTATTGAACATTGGGACCCATTTTTAAAAGACATCATTTTCTCAACCCATAAACATAATTTGCTATCAAATTAAGTATTTCTACACCCCATTTCTCCAGCACTTTAACATTTTAATTTGAAATAGAGTTGATAGAAAGCACTATTTTTCAAGCAGTAGCCAGGTTTGGATGCAATTCTGAACTAAGTAAGTACTTGCCTTTTTCTTATGCACCTCAGCTGTTCATTGCCTTGGTGTGCAGCAGAGACAGGGAGAAATGGAAGAAAAAGCAATAAGAAGGGGAAAGATACCTCATAAAATGGAGGGAGGAGGGTAGGGAGATATGATTTGTTTTACAAGAGAGTTACCACTATAAGCCTTCCTTAGTAGGAATTCCTACTGTACGAAACAGGATTTTTAGTGCAGCATTTTGGAAGTAAGCTTGGTCAATTCAGGAAAAATAAGACATGATCCCTACAGCAAACTCATCACCTTAAAAAATATCCTAACAGAATTTTGCAAGGTTTGGATATCTGGGCTTCACTTGTAGATTCCAGCTGAGATCCAAACAGGTAATATACCAGTATCACACATGAAATAATTTTCTCACAGTAGTCCAAGCAACATATGTAATCTAGTTTATCTTATTAGATCAATTGTCCTGGACACCAAAGTTAATGATTTAGGTGAGAAGGGCCCACCAAGACTGAGTTTTGAGAACTGATTTTCCTTTTGGGAGTGCACAATACAGAAGCACTGTACATGGTGTTACAGTGACTTTTCTCCAATGATCAAATCACAAGATGCCGCTGAAATTCAAAAATTGGGTTTCTTTGCTTTAGTGGATTGTAGTCTAACTATAACCGTAGCTTAATGTGTTTTTTCAAAGTGCTAATTTCATTAGGTTTATTTATACTACAGAATAGTAACAAGTTACTCCATAATTCACAGATCACTCATGTAATAGGAACCATTAGCTGTCACATCAGTGCAGATGAAGTGAGCTTTGACCTGTGAATTACTGGCACAATAAACTCAACTCCTGAAGATACTAATGTCATTCTTGTGCATATAGTGTATGCTAATTTGAAGTAAGTACTTTAGTGAGGAACCTGAGAAATTAAAAAGAGTCTATCTGCTCCCAATCTTTGGGCTTATTTGAGAGCTGTACTTTTAATAAACCTATTTGAATATGCAGAAAGTAATGAGTTACTCAACAAGGAGAATCAGGGAATAAGAGCAAAGGGAAAGACAATTCCTTGCTTGACAGGTGATTTAGTGCCAAATACATATTCAGGTAAAGGGCAACAAAGGAGCTCAAATGCAAACCACATTTTTGTTCCCTAGTAAAGAAACGCAGAAAACTAAAAAGGATAAAGGAAAATGTAAAGAATAATTAGAGATAATTATGGTAATTTGTTTCCCTATTCTGAGATAACTGATCCATACTGAAGATGTAATTATAGTACATTAAAGAGACTAAGCATAAGGTCTGAGGCACAGAGCAAAGACAAGCATGAGCTGAGATACTGTAATTATGATGTTTTGAGAGTCACAATATTTTGATGTCGGCCTTTCAAAATTCACGGACAATGGCAATATAGTCCCCATCATTTCAGTTGTCAAATGTCTACAATTTCTTTCCCTTTCCTTCTTTCTTCAGGCTGCAGTCCCTGCTGCCAGCAAGAAGCAAGTTAAACTATGTGACAGTCCATTTGGTCAGGGACGGCAATTCTGCTGCTCAGGGTGCCTTCTTTTGGTTGCTAATCACACTTCTGAAAAGGCAATTCATTTATTCAAGGGGCTTCTAAACCTTCAAGTCTTTGCTTGTTTGCTTCCTGACCTTCCTTCCCTCTGGCTGATCTTGTGCCTTTTACCCCTCAAGGATGCGGTTCCTGGTGACGTACAGCTGCGACCCGTTGATGTTCCACCTGTCACGTAGGGCACTATGTGACATGCAGGGCTGGGCTATGGCAGCAACCAGCAGACTTCAGCCTTCATTATCCTCTTTGTTACCAGCCTTGGAAGAGCTCCTGAAACAGAGAAGCCCCTCATCTTGCCTAGTCGGCTGTGGATGTTCATTGTTAATGCATTGCAGATACATGCAATGACAATGGCTTTTAACTATTTAGAATATACATTTCCCTGCTGTCAGTCAAGCAGCTCCTTGGGAAGGATAAAAGAAGTGACTCAAAAATAGAAATTCACATCCTAGGGAAGAAGGAAGACTAATGAATTCAGTACTAGCTATTTGCTATTAATTCTGTTATTCTGTGTATTTTTTCTCTGTGAGACATCCTTTATTTACTTTATTGAATAATGAATATAGACTGCTAATTACAGAACATACATGAGTTTGGACTGATTTCAGTTTGTTCCTTTGATATATTTTCTGGGGTGGTATCTATGTTATATCTTGATTGATTTGCAAGTTCCTTATCATTTATCTGTAAACTGGGCCTTAAATATGTCAAAGTGGAAGCTATTCCTCTTTTGAGCCTGCTCTTTTCTGACCATACAAATTCTGAAAGAAGTGTCCGGGCTGAAAAGGATTCAACACAAGTGCTCAGAAAACAAAAACAAAAAAGCTGGCAGCTCTTCTACAACCAGCACTGACAGACTTGGATCACACCGAGCATTTCAGAAGAGATCAAAAGTATTAAAACACAAAAAAATTTAAATGTGTTCAACCTACAGCCAACACCAAGAAGTGCAAGAAAAAGGCGAAAGCTTTGGTCGATAATCCAAGTGTTGCTGGAGAAGCTGCCAAACAGATAAACCAGCCTTAAATTTCTGGGGCTGCAGCTACCTCCTGCCTGCCCAGCGAATAACTTCTTCCATGAACTAATTTGTCTTACTAGGGCTTTGAGCAGCTGCTTTGCGGATCACCTTAAAAGCAACTTTCATTTCATTAGCTGGCATATGCACTAAGGCTGCCCTTTAAAGTTGTTAATCTTGATTCCAATTTCTTGTGTTCCTGCCTTTGGGGCGAGCGATAAGGAAGGAGCAGGGAAGGAAGTTTTAAGCTCCTTTGCAATTCTGCACTTTGGGCACCTGCAGCTCACCTGATCTCAGGCTTTGCTCCTGCTCTGCTTCTCACGCTCCCTCGATGCCTCGGGAGCGGAGCTCCCACCACTTCAGCCTCGTCAAAGCCTGCTCAGAAAAACCCTCCTGCTGCACGGAAGGGCTGGAAATGGAGGCAAAGCCAACCAATAGAGAATTATGCAGCTTTATCCTCGAGTTTATTCTTGGGAAGCTGTTACCATCCTGCTGAAACCAAACAACCCTAAAGAAGCTTTCAAGAGACAAAAGGGTATTGGTACTAACGAGAATAGACAATTAAGTAATAAAACCATAGCTAAAAAGCTGAAAATTTGTGTGAGGAAATAAGAAAATGAACTGTATGAAAACCCAGATCTGCTGTTATATTTACTACCAGAGTTAGTACAATAATAAACCTTTAGGATCAATTTTTGTCTCCAAAGAGACAATTATGCTACAGGTTGCAGTTGCTACTGCAACAGCTCTTTCAAGTATTTCTCTCATCCCTTGTCTTACTTAATCTAGAAATGGCTGAAACTCATCTGATCTTCCCCCAAATCTCTTTTTTTTATCCGAGTTCCCTAAAAACTATCAAAAAGTCACAATGTTACAAAACCCAATTTGTTAAAAACAAAGGTTTAGTCCATCGCTCAAGAAAGTGAAAATGTTGCACCTAAGGGAGGGAAAACCACTACTGAAATAGATTAATGGAAGAAAGTAACGAAGGCAAGAAATAGTTCAGAACAAAAGGCCAAATGCTTCATATTAGACAGGAGGAGAGAGAAAACTGTAAGGTCATATATAATCTGGTCAGCTCAAAATTCTAAACAGATGCATAAATGAAGGTAACAGTGAATGGGGTCTTAAAATGTTGCTGCCAGAACAGTAAAAAAAAAGAGTTGTTTTTTTTTTTTTTTTCCATGAGCAATGCAATTTATGAAATCTGTTTCCCAGTGGCTTCGTGTTCTGTGTCCCCACCTCAGCCTGCATCATCCTCAAATCCCTGCCATGGCCACCATGGCCAGCTGGGCAGCCTAGTGACCCCAGAAGCTCCCTCAGACTGGGGGTTCCCTCGGACTGGGGGCTCCGCTCTGCCCTGGGTGTGGGTGCCAGGGGCAGCTGGTGTCTTCTGACCCTGGGTGATGTTTGCTCCTCTCTCCACTTGCCAGTTCCTGCAGCAGCTCTTATCACGCCGTATATCTCTCTGTTAAATTGGTTTGGGTGTAAACACCTGTTATCTTAGTTACTAAATCCCTTTTCTCTTTCTTTTAAAAAATTGTATCTACATACATGTTTAAAACTTCACATGACGTTTAGTCCTATAAAACTCTCTAGGACAGGGGCTGCCTTCTAATGCCTGACTGAGCTCTGTGTCACCATATTGCAAACATTAAATCATACTAATAATGGAAAAACATGGAGTTCATGCCCAGGCAGCCTTCAGCTTTGTGTCCAGAAACGCACTGCTAAGATCAAGAACCAAGGGGAAAGAAGAAGAGAGGGGAGTTTCCTCCACCTCTGCTCCTTCCCCTGCTCCTGAAACTGCAAGTACTGATGGTGAATATGCTGATTAGAACTCCATCAGCATAAATAACATTGTTTAAATACTCAGCAATTTGACACTGCGGGGTTGGAGAATAATCAACATTTGGATTTTGCTGACTTTTATATCACTGCCCTTATTGAACTTTTTTTCCCCTTATTGACTAGAGGGAAGAAAGAAGAATGACTCCTCATTGTACTCCACTGATGAATGGAGGCACAAACTAGCTTTTGTTGTCAATAAGAAAATATTGTACCATTTCTTCTTAAGAGATCTCTAGCCCTTTGATTTTTATTTTTTTTAGGGAGAGAAAACTCTCCATATACTATGTAAGTAGTGAAATGGCTTCTTTTGAAATCCTGGAGACAATAAAGCTCCTTTGATATAAGGCATGCATTGCACCTCTTTTCACCTCTCTGCTAACAGAGCTCTTTCTCGTTAACTGGCTAAGAGCTATGGAAAGATCTATTAGAATTTCACTGATATCATTTATCACTGCTGTTCACCCGATCTTGGCAATATCTGTGTCTATCAATTATGTGAAGAAAGATGCCATACAAGTTCAAGCAGAAATGAGCAAAATATTTTACTTTGTATGGATGCAATCTCAGACACAGGAGATAAAAGGGGAATCACATGCTGGCAGATGTCACTGCTACCTGTTTCCAAATGTAAGAACAAAAATTATAGCAAAACATATGTGCAATGCGTCATTGGGAAACGAGCGGGGTCCTTTGTCGGTCACCTTAAGAGGTTTATGGCAGAAAAATGTGGGGTGCTTATCTCTCTCAGATTTTTACAATCTCAACAATACTTCACAATATCTTCCACAGCATGAGACCTTAGTGAGGCAGAATGTTTCACAGATCGAACTGAGGCCAGATGTGGGTGCCCAAAATGGCTGCAGAGATTTAGCACAGGTACCAGCCCCAAGACTGTTGTGCTTAAACCTCTGCCTTGCTCTTACAATATTTAAGGATTTTCTTACTAATAAACTAGGAAACAACAGTTTTGCTTTCATACATACCAGATCTGTCTCCATCTTGTGTGACCTGAGCTGTTTGGCCTAACCACCCTATGGACCCACAAATTGGGCTTTGCCATGTCTTACAATTAAACTTATGGCACTTAGTAGCATTCTCCTTTCTATAGATACTGGTTTAAAGCAGTCAAAGATTCTTGATCAAATATGTCTGACAAAATTTCAATGTGTTTTTTCATAATAATAGAAGGAAGACAGAGAGACACACGGATCTTTGGAGGATGACATTTCCAACCCTTGAAAATGAAGAGACACCAAACCAGCAGACTGTATCTCTGGTTATTTGATGATGTTTTCCTACCCCCGCTTCAGGCTCCCACACCAGCCGACAAGCACAGATGCTCACAATCATTCCCTAATTAAATCCCCGAGTTACTGTGTTCTATAAACAGCCATGAAAAGCATTTAAATGTATGTTTAAACTTTAGCATGCATTCAAGAACCCTGCTTAAAAGGGCTGCTTCCTTGACCTGGTGTGTTGAGCTACAGCCCCTTCATGTCTCCTCAGCACACTTGAAAGGCACTAATACGAGAAGATGGTTATTGCTGGTACTGAGAGAAGTGGATAACCCTCTTGTTAAAATCTTGCTGCACAGAGAGGGGTTGTTGATAAGTTCTAGCTTGCAAAAACACATAATGATATTGCCAACTTCCTTAACATAGAGGGTGGTCTCATCTCTAGCAAGAATTTCTTCCACCTGTTTTGTTTATCTAAAGCCCACATTAGTACCTTTATCTTCTATCCAAAAGCAATCCTGTGGAATAAACTGAGGTCTGCTACTGAACTGGCACACACTTTATACACTTACAAAAAAATTAAAGCCTGGCTGATTGCTTTGTGTATCTGCAAGTAGGTCACTAATTAATCCAAAAATATTTATTCTCAAGTCAGGCCCATATTACTTTCTGCTTTGTGATAAATGCAAGTTCATATTCAAAGACAACGTTTACATTCATCACATGAGCTAAGCTTGTCTGCAGTAATTAACAGTTATTCAGACACTGTCCATTATTACACCAAATAATAAAGAAAAAATAATTTCTTTTTCATTAGCTAGCTAGGTCAGTGAACACAAGGGCAGCGTATATCTTAAAATTCCCAAGGAAGTACAGATTAGTTCCAACACTTAAAACCCCCTCAATCACTGTCAGCTGCATTACAGATTCCCAGATGTAAGGAAAGAAGGAAAAGTCATAATATATGAACACACACACACACACACACTCATAAGGTAATTGCTTTTACCCTCTCTCTGTCTTTTTCTCCCTGTACTTCAGAGAGATCACAGAGAATAATTATAACTATTTTTTAAATTCTATCAAATGAGCCCAGTTTTGCTTCCAAGAATCGACTCTGTGCTGCTGGTTTAGCATTAATGTAAAGGATTATTTGGATGAGTGAGAATTGTCTCGGAGTGCCAGGGTAGCCGTGCTCTGAATAGGGAGTTGACTTTTGGGGAGAAGAGGTTATGGTTGAGATTCACTGTGACTTTGACTTTCAGACAATGGGTCTGGTTTGAGATCCACATAGGCTTAAAGGCAATCACGTCTTCATAAAGAGAAGGAAAAACATACTAGATGTTTAGCACACCTGAATTCTCATCCAAGAGTTCCCCAAATGGATCTGAATTGCAAAATTTATATCAGGGGCATGACTTTCCACTGACATCTCTGGAATGTTAGGTGGGAATTAAAGATGAAGAGCCTGAAGGTATTTGCGCCACCTGCCAGTCCTGGCAGGGCGGGAGATATCGCTTGTTGTTCTACTATGGATTGTTGGCATTTTTTTTTCCCAGTTGGGGGAAAAAACATCTAAAACAGCCACAAGCTTGTGCAGAAGGAAACAGAAAGAAGTTTGATCACGTTTCCCTCTGTATTAAGCAGTTCCTCCATCCTTCAGAATGATAAGCAGCTCCATAGTTTTTTCAGGAGGCAGAGAATACACTGTAGGACTAAAATCTGGTTTTCAGTCCTCTCTTCACATCTGTCATGACACTACAGCCCTTCTTTCCCAAGACACAGCTACCACATCCTCTTCCACTTAAACGCTTGAACTCAACAGAAGCAAAGGTCATTCAGGATAAATTCCATTGTGTATGCTTTTACCTTTAGTTTGGGATTTTCCAGGAACTAGATGGGAAATATTCTATCCTAGAACACCAAAAGACTGTCTTGATTTTACCTAAAATCAGGCAACATAGTATTACATGCACCTTGTAGGAACATAGAAAATAAACTACCTCAATATAATTTGATCTATTTTTCTAATAAGTTTTCTAATGAATATTTTATTTTTCGTAGTGCTGGAGTTAATTTTCTTGGAAGACAATTGTCATTACATTAAGGAACAAACAGTTCACTAGAGCTGAGGAGTGCAATAATTGATTTTTCAACTTGGTGGGTGAATTAAGAAATCATTATTTTTATGTTCCAAGCCACATCAAAAAAAGCTGGTGTGGATTCTGAAATCCTTCACTTGGAAAGACTGATTTTGGTGTTTTGTATTCTTAAAACAGGTTTTCTTCAGGACATTTTGATCAATACCTACCTGCTGTGGTCAATATTTCTTTTCCAGTTCAGGTTAAGGTGTTTGTCACCGTCCCAGCTCAGGACAGCTGGGGGTGCCTGGCTGGGCAAGTAGCTCTCCCAGAGAGCAAAGCTACTAGTGGTGTCTTGGAAAACATCATGTCTATCAGGTATATTATCTGCCTGGACATCCTACATGACCAATGAATAAGGCATGTTTTAATTCACATGGGATAAGGCATGGTTCAAAGCTCTGTGCTTGATGCCTATATGTGCAAATCTTTTAGACAGAATTTTACCACTCACTTATTTTGATCTCATGACTGAATGTTCTCTTGATTTAAAAATGTGAGTTCTAATCTTTCTGAGCTTCCAGTTCCCTATATGTGGAAGCAGAACAATCCATGTAGCTTTGCAAAGGTCTTTGATGTCTTCAGATGAAGAGCAATAAACATTAATATGACTCTATCACCAACATAAAATTACTGCTGTATCCTCTCTAGCCCTTGGGCTGTGTTAAAGAAGGTAATGACACTTAGTTCATTTGATGTAACTATGTAAGAATGATCATATATACACAATTAAAAACATAGTTTTAATCAATTATGCAGCAGCATCTCATCTGTACTCTACTAATTAGAAAGGGGAAGAAAAAAGATAGTGGCTGAAAATTAATTATGCCAACATTTCTATACTGTTTAGAACCTAGTTATAAGAATTAAATATTTATATCATTACGGTTTCCTTTACGCATCCTAATGTGATTGCCTGAGAGAAAATACTGTAAGGTGCTCCAGCGCTCATGCAAATTTAGAATTTGGATTCTCCCACGAGCTGACAATGCCGACAAGGTTGTATATAAATTTTATATCTTCAGACAAGAATCTTCTTTCCACACACAAGCTTGCAACGCATTTCAAGCTGCTGATGTGTCACATTGATCTCAGAAAATAAGACATCTTTCTATTCAGTTAAAGAGTGGCTTGAAAAAGTAAAGGTACTGAAATGGTTCCAAATCTTAGTTATGGACCATGAGCTAAATCCAGGGGCTGTGGACTGCTTCCTCAGAGCTGGATGGTTGTTACAGTGTTTCAGGATCACAGGCTTATTGTGTTTAGGAAAATGAATTTATAGATTTTTTTGAGAGTTTTCCGCCCATCTTCTATTCTTATTTGTTTTATACTCCCCTTCTAGCTTTCATTTGCCTGGATCCATTTTCGTTTCATCTCTTGCAGTCTTCCCTCAGCAGCTAGAAACACAACTTTAAAATTGCATCAAAACAAGGCTGTTCACCTTTGTGTGTGCACATTCATCTCCAAATGCCAAGTGTTTATGTAAAACAGGCTCAGCCCTACAGCTCCTGGCAACTCGCCAGTGCAGCTCAAGATTTGCAAAATTTATGATTGTTATTCAATGGAAGAAGGCTTTGCTCTTTGCAGGTAATTGTTAAAAGGTGAGGCCCTGACCCCTCTCATTACACAACGAGTTATTGTCTAGCATTCACCCTGAGGGGTTCTTTACTTGGAACTTTTATAATGACTATAAAACGAACTTGCCTTTTCATTCAGTAGGCTGTTCCTCTGCCATCTTTCCTACAGAATCTAGACCCCCTCTCTAAGTTTCTTAATTTTTAATGCTCATTCCTTAATACTCCTGAACTGAATGGGAGGTACCTAGTTGGCCCAGCATGCTGGGCTCCATTAGAGCCTTTCTGGACTACACAGAAAGTCCTAGACCCTACAAGTCATCACAACGCACACTACACCTCTTTGTAATGAACTCAGAAGCATAAATAACAAATATACATAGATATAACATCTCCCTCGTGAAACAAATTTCACCTAAACACTGGGCAATTTAGGCTGCCAAAAAGGCACTTGAACATAGAAGTTGAAAAAGAAGGATGATTTAAGAAATGATTTTAGGTTTCAAGAAAACACAGAAACATATGGTTAGTGTAAAATATTTGTATACATGATACAGAAAATAGAGATGTCTCACGGGTTTTGAATCAGATGGTTAGAGAGAAAAAGAAGAGGAAAAAGATACCATGCTGTGTCCCTTCTTTAGCGTAGTCTAGAAACAGATTTTCTTAAGACATGTTTATCTGAGAGAAGCTTTGATTAAAAAAAGAAAGAAAATATCTGAGACCAGCATCAAATTTTAAACCCATGTTTGAGCACTTCTCCTACTCATCGCTTTAAATTCCTCTGGCCATACCAAGCACAGCCCTTTGAAGGCAAAGTCCAGACAGACGCCTGGAGACTGAAGCTGGACACCAACCTCCAGCAAAACCAAGTCCTTTAAAAGGGAAGACAACTGATGGAAAATCTTTGAATAAAGAACCCTTCAGGTATGCAAAGTGTTTAAGAGCAAAGCTTTTTCTCCAGTGATATCAGGTCCTTAATATAAGAAAGTAATTCAGAGAACTCTTTAATTTGGAGAATCCCTAGATATTATATGTTCAGGGAAAAAAACAGGAATATGTCTGAAAATAAGAGCAGATAGGAAATGAAGCAGGGAAGGTACAGTGACTTTAATCAGGATAAATGTAGTTTTTAAAAGTGGCAGTACGTTATTGATACTGTGCATTCAATAATTTTGCTTTGCATTGCTTCATGAAAAGCGCCTCCCTCCTCCTGGAGGGCACCCTGCACCATCAGAGACCCTTCCCACCCATAAACATCATCCCTGGCTATTAGACAAGGTGCCCAGGTAGGAATTGCCAATTGCAGGATACAGTGAAATCCAAATATAACCACCCTCAGCCCACCAGAGGCATCGTTATTAATGCCAAATGTATGGAGGAGTCCTATCTAGCAGGTTAGAAGTATAAAGAAAATAGGACAGAACTCTCCATTAACAACAAAACGAAGGTCCCAGGCACTGAAAGCAATGGCCATAGTTCAGTATCAACCTAAAAATGATGGTTTTGTCTCTGTGCGTGGATGTGCACAAGCACACGTGTGTGTATAGAAATTCCTTTGTGTTTAATTCTCAATGCTCAGGAGTCATTAGGTGCTTAGCAAAAGGTGCAGGGAGAAAAATGCAGCACACCAGTATTAGAGAATAAGTCACCTGCCGATTTATGTCCAACAGTCTCTTCACCACTGTTTAACTTCAGACAGCTGCATGGAATGATGGAAAGGTTGCTCTAGGTTGACAGGCACCTGATTACCATATGTAATTATAATATTAGCAGTCATTTTCTTATTGATATCAGGTGGGATTTTTCTGGCTAAAAGGTTGGGAGGAAAGGGATTGCAGGGTTTGAATCACACCTGAAGCTGATTATCATCAGTGCCACTAACACCTGCATTAGCTGTGTGTGGGGACAGAGACCTAAAAGGAGCCGTGTTCTCCTGGGAGCTTGTGTACCAGCAAGGACGGTGAGGTGGGGTATTATGCCTCACAGGACTCTCTCACGATTTTAAATGCTGTCTGACACATACAAAATATGTATGCAGCGTTACATGCAAATAACTCCCTGGAGTAAATATTGTACATCAGTTTTCCTAAAAGCTCGTTCAGGCCTACCTTTCTGTCTTTTTTAGGTCATTAGAAGACCAGTCAGGACGTGCTCGCTCAGTGCAATAAAGAGTTTGAAGAGATGCATTTTCAAAGGACATCATACACTTTTCAATGGTACAGAATTTTAATTTGAATGGCCAAGCAACATGCCTCATTTTTGACCAAGATAGCATCAGTGTCTCCCGATGGGACTAAATTGATCTGGATGCAAGAATGATTTGTGGGAAGAATTTCCATGGCACAAATGGCTATTTTCTACCTCTCTCCTATTGATTTTGAAGTGCCATTCATGCCTCTTCCCACTATCTCTAAGTTGTGTTGACATCTGTTTACTCACCCATTACAAACAATTCATCCAATAAAAATACAGAATGTGGAACATGCCAAATCAATAGCCAAGACCAGTGAAAAATGGAACATCAAAGAGAAGAAAGTGAAATGACTATTTTGACCCTATTTAATCAATCCCAAGAACTAAAATATCAATGAAGAGTTCAAGAGGAGTAGTGATATATTGTATTTCATGCACACAGTGTGGTTAGTGGGATTTCTTATTCATATAAAATTATGGAAAATAGCCTAGATTCACCCCTTCTCTGAAGCTCACGGAGATCAGGGCAGTTGTAGGAGGGATGAATCTTGTGGACGTTTCATGTCGCAGATTTTATTTTTGGGGTGAAGTGAATAAAGTCAGGTCTGTCCTGCTGATGCAGGAGGGCAATGCCCTGCTGGGAGCATCATACCAAGGGAGCCACCAATAACCAGATCTACCCAGAGTCAGGATTTTATTCCATTCTGTCATTTTACTAAATGGGACAATGAGGAAGGTGGTGACATTGCCTAAAGGGCCCTTCATCCCCACCTCTTGTATTTGCTAAGCTGTCCTCTCATATTCCCAGTCCAAGCAAGTTCTGGTATTTTTTTATGGAAACAGGAGTGAATTATCTCTTGGGGTTAATTGTAGTTTTTGTTTTTTTTTTTTTTTTTTTTTCATTTTATCAAAAGACTAATGTTAAGGATGGCAAAGAATTTATAATTAAGCAGATGCCCATCAACATTTTAAAGGAGAAGTTCTATTGGAAAAGCAATGAACATTTTATCTACTATCCCCCTTCAACAGATGTTCTGCCTAATCTACATTCACTTTACTCACTGTCTTACCTTTGACCTTTCTTTTGAAGGTATTCATAGAAGAGAATGTCAGTATTTATCTACCTGCTGTGCTTCCATCTGTCTATGCAGTGCACGAATAACCACAAATTATATTTCCTTTGTGAAAATTTGAATGACAGAATCATTTATAAGGCTTCATATACATGGAATGATCAGATGCTCTCTCCTTGTCTTGGAGGAATTATTCATCTCATATCTGGACATGCAAACCAGGAACAGCTGCCAAATCTGGATTTGGGTTTCTAGTATCTCCACTGAGATTTTCTACCAGAAGTCTTTCTTGGATGCTTTTTCATCATCCATCAGCCTTGTTTTACTTATTTTTCTTGACAGGGAAAACGAAGCAGGAATGTTCATACCTAAGACTTCCACAAGGAAGACTACTTTAGTGCTCATTAAAATGGTCCAAGATAACAACTGTACCACGTAACAGAACTGCGCACAGTCTGGATAAGAACTGCTGCAGCAGGATATACAACAGTTAAGTATTAAACAGACTGGGCAACCTGATTCTGCTGTATTTGCTAAAATAGAGAAGCAATTTAATCTATCACTCAGTTGGTCCATGAACTGGAGAACATATTACAGTTCAAGCTCCTGCCTCTGAGAGGTGTTTGATATTCATTTTACAGGAGACAACACCCTCATATCTGAAAAAGAAGCGTGCCCTGCAACATCTGCCTGGGAAAGTCAGGCTCCTGCAAAAGGAACAGTTGAGTGCAAAGGGAAAACCATAATCACATGTTATCTTTAATGTTCCACAGACCATTTAATGTAAGCATGGTCATCAATTCCTTAGCCTGGCCAAATTCCAGGGTTGGCAACTAAATCTTCCTGAATGTCTACATTACAGTCTAAAGCATACTTCTGGACATAGTGGGACTATGCAAAATTTTACATTTCTATTTCTCTCCACTGACTATAAAAGAGAGTCTGGTCTAGTCTGGCTCTCTTATATGCAGACATCTCAATTTTATGCGCAAATGTTAGGATAAACGAATCTCATCCCAAACTGCTGGGAACAGAAAAGAGGAGAATAGTGCCCAACATAATGAAAAGGTTTACCCAAAGCTGAATGTGAAGGACAAAAATCAGATAGGGGGAACTAGGGAAAGAGAAGAAAAGAGCCCAAATTATAAGAAAAGGAACAACTATGGAACATCATATTAATTATTTTGTATCCATGCGGGGAAATCTGATGTTAATTCTGTATCTATTTACAAAATCAGGGAAATGTGTACAGTGAACTATGTAATCAAGATTTTAACCAACTAGAACACAAATCAATCTGCTTTTCATCCAGTAGTTGCCTAGATTTCCAGGGGAAAAAAGGCAACCAACACTATTAAATAGGCTTACAAAGTGAGGGGTAGGTTAGCCGGTACTTCTGCACTTGATATCACTAAGAATGATATTACACTGAATTTGTTCCCTTAATCCATTAACAATACATGGTTTTGAAGAAGCTCATTTGTTAGGCTCAGGCTCATTTGTTAGGCTCACAGGTCCAGAATGCTCATGATTCAATTACCTGTGAAGAACTGCAGGGATCAGGGAGGCTCTGAAGGATGTCACGTTAAGGAAGGAAAGTAAGAATCAGCATCTTCCCCATCGTTCTCCATACTCTGAAATTTTTGCATCTATCATGGGACTGAAACAGTGCTGCTTAACTGAGTAATATCTGGACACAGACTGAAAAATGTAGAGATTTTTCTGCCATCCTTCAGGATGGTGTTGTCTATGATTTCAGTCTAATCTTCTATTTACTTTACTTCTCTTAACAAAAGACTCTGTCACTTCTCTAAGTCTTGGTGCCTCCAGGCTGCATAATGCTCAAAATCTGACCCTAGAATTGCAAGACCAGGAATCACTTCCATTTGAAAATAATAAATAAAACGTATCTCATAAAGCTTACAATTTGGTGATGCATTATCTGTATCAAACCAAGAAATCTAGCCTTAACACCTTGACAGTATTAAAGACTTGAAGGATTTTTAAAGACTGAATTCTAAGGTTGCTTGTGAGAGCATTCTGACTACAACTTGCAGCAAGGGTATCAAAGAGAATACATTAAATTTCTCTGCAGATTAAAACATTATGAAGGAAGCTACATGAAAGACAGTATTTCTTATAAAGGAAGAGTTGAAAACTATGTTAGAAATTAGTTATGATTTTTGAAAATTAGACTTTCATTTCACTTGCTATCAAATAATTGGTGTTAAGTTATTCTCCTAACTGGACTGAACCCTGGAAACTAAGCAATAATGGTGGTCCAAGCCCTCAATGGAAGTGCATTAACAATGGTAATTTCCGTCAGCGATGTAGCAAATGAGCTGCACGACTTCTGTTAATTTGGGGCTTGCTTCTGCTTTTGAAGTTAGTAGTTCTGTTGATTTCAAGGAAAATGAAACTGAACTGCCTTTCCTGGCAATCGCATGAATTCAGTTCAAAAAGAAATCAAAGCCTCTGCCCAAAAGCTAGTCCGAATTTCCGAAGTAAAACTAATTAAAAGAAAATCCTGATATATGCGTGTGTTCTTTGCATATGCTGGTTTCAGGCAGGTCCAGGAAACAACACCATTGAATTCCTAGATATTTATAGCCCTTTTAGCCTTAGTCAGCTATAAGATCCCCTGGCCAAGGCTTTGGTCTCACACTCTATTCTGGGCTTTTGGCTTTTTCCCGGCCTTGGGTGAATCTGGCTCTGCCTGTGCTCATCCCCTGTTTCAGAAAAGAGGTAGAAGGGGCTCTTCTCTATTTAGATTAGATGAGACCAGATGAAGGAATAATTGTTCTCCGCGTTATGTAGCATAACAAGATACTAACATTTGCTAAGGCTCTTCCAGGCACCTTTGGCACAAAAATAAAAACTTGTAGGCAGACAAGAGCTATTAGAAGTAATGTCTGTGCAACTCCAGCTTGATGAAACAGAACATTGAGGTTTCCTCAAATGAAAGGAGAACAGAATTGGTCAGAGGCTTGCAGGCACCCAGCAGCCAGAGAGAAAACACATGCAGCTCTTCCAAGCTCATTTCTGCTCTGGTGGCTCCGTCCCACATTAACACCCGCCGGCTTTGCTTCTCATCGTCTGACTCCTGGCTATGTACACCCTGGCAAATCCCGCAACCTGACCTGACACCTGCGGTACTTCTCAGGCTTACTGATAGTAAAACAATAAACCTCCTGCCAACAAACTGATAAACCTGACAACACACCCCAGCAAAGAAGAGGAGATATGAGCTGCTGAGTCTTTTCCAGACACACTCAACTTGAAGCCAGCCACAGCAGTCTGAGCTAGAGAGCATGATGGATATTTGATTCCTGATTCACATGTGAATGTTGTCTCTAAATGTCTCCATCTCTGTAGCTACAGGCAAAGCAGGAGCTATTTCTGTGGTACAGAAACTATATTTCTGATATAATTACAGAAGCATCTATTAGGCTTTCAAAGCGACACATTTCAAAGCCAAAATGGATCAGACCTGATACATACAGTACTCTGTCTCCCCAAGGTTAAGAAATCCCTACAATTTGATTACGCTTGTGAACTTTGACAGGGTGGAAATTTTGCATGAACCAAATTAATTTTGAGATAATGGTCAGCTGGGACCATTTTCGATAAAAGAATCAAGTCCTCAGAGTAATTAAGGAAGGCATGAGTAGAAGAAGATGGTGCTCTGAAGGTTTGTGAGATGCTGTCTGTCTGTCTTCACCCTGAAATACACTTTCTGTATGGCTGACATTCCTGTTGCTACCTGGTGCTAAGTGACATGACTCAAAGAAGCAGCTGACAAGTAAGATGCAGGATGGTGCTTGAACTCCTCATTTTGAATAGGAGTGCAGTGGTTCCAAAAAGCGGTCAGTGCGACCCCAGTTATTACCATTATGCCTTTTGCAGTGCTCACACTCACTCTTTGCCAGTTCCCCT
The DNA here is from genome assembly GCF_964273445.1 of Streptopelia decaocto. Taxonomy (NCBI): domain Eukaryota; kingdom Metazoa; phylum Chordata; class Aves; order Columbiformes; family Columbidae; genus Streptopelia; species Streptopelia decaocto. Next base: position 6,430,645 of record NC_138671.1, on the reverse strand, counting down.
CACCAACATCAAAAAGCAGAGAGCTGCTGGTGCCCAGGACATCCATCCCTACACGGCTGTCTCACCTGTAAGACCAGGGCAGAAAGGACTCAGGTACAATTGCCAGCTTCTTACATGGAAGATGCCATCAAACACTATCCCTTCACTTCTCTACCTTTGAAGACATATGTAATCCCCATGGTTTCCCTGAGAAGTTTGCCTTTGCTGGCACAGCCCAAGCAGCATCACGCTGCAGCCAAGCAGCCCAGATGGCTCAGCTCGTGTAGCACCCAGCCGAAGTGTGTCAAGATATGTCTTCTTTGAATCCAAGTCTGACACTAAAATTCACTAAATCTTATATCCTAAATGGTGCCAACAATGAAAAGCCATCGGTGAAGAAACAGGAACAACAGATGTGTTATACATACAGTCTGAGATTGTTGTGAATGTGTGTTCCCTGAGGAGAAAAACAGGGTGAGGGTAAACACAACAAAGCAGGAAAACTATCTCATGCAAACTATTCTGTCACCATCAATCTTCACATCAAATTTAAATCGGGCTGATAAAAAGAGGTAATTTTGCACCACTTGTCTTCATCACGCTCTACAGGCTGTGCCTTAACTTTCAGGTGAGACCTGTCATTAGACCCTACAGCACTACAAACTCTAGACGTGTCTTACAAAACTCAGATCAGTGGTCCATGCAGGTACATATGCTGGGACAACGTTTCACTGGCACTTAATGTGAATAAAACCATGTAAATCTCCAGTGAAAAGACATGGAAAAAAATATTCTTGGGCTCAGTACTAACAGTTTCTCTTGCAACCCTCATCATCTTTTCCCCTTGCTTCTCCTTCAGAGCTGGATGGCCAATCTCTTCACCTTGTTTTCTAAAAGAAAATGTAAGGCGTGTGCCATGGGATCAAAAAGGAAAGGTGATAATAAAAGAGCTTAATTTTTATAGGCTCCAGAGGAGATTCATGTTCCATCAATTCTGAGTTTATACAACATGAAAATGGGCCCAACCCAGGAGTAAATCCCCTCAGAGTGCAGCCTTTTGAGTCAATTTTTCATCTCAGCCTCTCTAGCTGGAGACATCACACATAAATAAACATGTGCAAGTTATTGCCAGCATGCTCTCCTTTATTAATTTTGTGTAGAGCAAGCTGGCTTTTGGGGAGGTTAATTTCCTGAACTGAGAAGAAAATGGCACTTCACCAATTTGAAAATAAATAATTGTGTGGATACCTCAGTTCATTATTTTTAACTCTGCAGAGCCTTTGCAGACTCCAGAGGCGTGCTGACAGCTTGGAGAAACAGAGCTATTTTCACTAACCAGTTTCCCTGTGTGGTGTGTATTATACTGTGTTACACAGAAATTAATGGCTGTTTATAAACAGCAGCGCCTTCTCTAGGTCCTTTTAAACGGAGTCTAGTTAATCTTTGGAATGTCAATTCCGAAGACGTAGCTACTGTTGGAGTAAAAAACACTTAATACCACATTGTTTTAAAGAAAATGCTTTTCAACTCTAACATAACCTGTTGAGCTCCTGTACCTCAGTGGATATCACATCTTTGCTGGCTCTGTTGCTCTTTAACCTTAAAAATTCTTAGGTATGAGAAGTAGTGACTTGAGTGTGGGGGTTTTTCTGTTGAACTACCTGTGAACCAGAACACACATGCCCTAAGTGCCTGTTTTGTTTGAAATAATGGGAAAATGACATTAGTCCATATGGATTTGGAAATCCTGGTTCAAACGTGTTTGTTGATTTAAAAGCATATGGATGCTGCAGAGCTTTGACAGCATCACTTGACTGTGGCTATTTTGGAATCCAGGCAAAAACAGATGGCAGCATTTCTGAGGTTTTGAAACATATGCTGTGAAACATAATTTTTAAATACATTTATTAACAGTGGGGTTAATTTTACTGGAAGTCCTAATGAAACCATATTGGTACATTTTTTAGGAAACAAGTGGAGTGAAAGCTTGGAATTATGCAAATCTATGGCTCCAGAATTATTTTCCCAGACTGAAAGTTTGATAGGAATTCTAAATTACACTCCAAACAATCTGCATTTTTGTGTGTCTCAGAACAGATGAGATTAGGTAAATAATGTAAATTTGAAACCATTTAAAATTCATGTGTCATTTTGAGTTTGCAATAATCTTTTCATCGTCTTAACTAATGTCAGGTGATAGGCAAAAGTACATTAATTTATCTGTCTTATCAAAATGTTTAACATAGATAATGCATGAAAGAGAAAATATTATCTGGCTGACATGATGCAAAGATGTCATTCTGTTCTTCTCTATGCAGATGGTTTTTCACTTCCCACGGTGTTTCACTGTGGAAAATCTGTTGTGTTCTTGGTATTTAATTTGCCTTTTCGAAGCAGTTTTCTCAATTAAATCCCATGCAGATGATGCAGTCATTTGTATTCAGAGGCTCAGACTTTCTGCTCTTATTGGATAAACTTTAATCTAATCCACAGGGTTCAGATTTAGCTGTGTGATATTAATTAATTTTAAATTTAGATAAATGTTTCTTTGGTGGAGATCAAAAGGTAAATGTGGTCCCCAGATCTGAAGCCTACAGGGAGAGCATGTATTGGATGACTCGCTCGGATTTTACTGAACTAAGGGGAATCCAGGTGAGAGAGGATGGGAGAAGTGGCTCCAATATTTAACTGATGTGTGTAACAGGTACCGCTGGAGCGCTGGCTCCATTCACAGCCAGCACGTCTCGGCACCGCTCTCTGACCACTCATTAAGGGAAGGCCAAGCAGAATGATGTTTTCATGACAAGGACATTTTCATCTAAACGCTGACTTGTGGTGAGGGCACAGCAGGGGAATTTTTCCCTGCTGATGCAGTACAATTGTTGGGTATGAAATTCAGGTAAAAAAGACAAGTAGATTTGCAGGAAAACCTTCATTTTCCCACTTGCAACTTTTACCTGAATAATTCAGTAACTTCCTCTCCCCCTTTAGGACCTCTCTTCATTCAGGGAATAGGAGGGAGTAACCAGTAGGCACAACTCAAGTTGCATCTAGAAACTTAAATCTGGTGCATTTTTGTGTGTTTGACTTTGCAACCTAAAGAGTTGTTTGAACCTTCTTTCTATTTAAAACAAAACTGTCCATGCAACTGTTGTCAGTAGCTAAAGAGAAGCATGAAAGCTGACAATACATTTTGTACAAAAGCAGTAAGCCAATTTAAATTTGGTGTTCCCTTGATTAATCTTTGGATACAAGTGAATTCAGCCCTATGTCCTTCATAGGAACATATGAAAGATCTTTGCTAAATTCAGTATTTTGTCCATAGTACCAAGTGCTTTTATTTCTTTCCTAGAGAAGACCCAATAGCTGTCCTAGAACCTTTGAGTTCCATCGCCAGATGAGGACAAGCAGGGTTTGTTTCCTGCTTGTTAGGATCATGAATGAGGATGACACAGCAGGTTAAATATTATACTTTTGACTTCAAAGTTGTAACGAATCCCTTTCTGTGTCACATCAAACAAAAAATTCAGTCTGAGAATGGAAAAGGGGAAGGTCTCTCTCCATTCATTTCTAGAACAGTTGCGAAATGCTGAGCTCCCCTTTTGCCCCTCTAGTACAATGCATTCAAACAAGTTCATCCTGAAAGAGATCTCATAATTTGTTTTATCTATTTACAGAAGGATTTGTTTTTCCCTCTGACTTTGAGTTATTCATAAGATGTTCATTTACACGGCTATCGGCATATAAATATTACCACTGGAGAGCACCACAGTGGAGAGCGAATATGGGTTTCTTAGCCTTATCATCGTACGTCTTTTATATCAGGTGCTCATTTAGACAGAATTCATTGTATATTATTCTCCTGTGACAACATTAACTGGACTCCAACTTCCCAGTCCTTGTTATCATTTTCAGAGTGTAAAAACCTCAAGGACTTAAAAGGACAGACAGGCAAGTTTGCAGAACATTTCATTAATTTGTGGGAAATTCTACTTACTGTAAGTGTCATGTCTTTGCTGTGAAGACTGAGAGCATCTGCCAAATATAATACCACATTCTTCCGTCACAGTCTGGCTCCTCTTCTGTTTGACATTGAGGGACTAACCATTAACTCATACTGCCTCAGCCTGAAGAGGCAACTATGTACATATATCTAAAGCTCAAATTTCAATTTGTATTGGAATGTCAGTCATCAGATAAATCCAGACACAGGGGAAAGTGAATAATAAATAGTTGTGTGGGCCAAGAGAGAATATAAAGTGCCAGCAATAACTCCTTTCTAATCTATCCATGGCCCTGTAATGCTGTGGCTGTTATTTCTAGTGGACTTTCCTCTTGCTTCTATCCAGAATGACAGCAAATCAGACTCGGTGGTAGTAATGGCTGAATCTCATTCATCTGCCTGAGGGACTTATCTCAGAAAAGCATTCAAATATTCAGACAACACTTGTCCAAACAATATATTAAGCTCTGGGGTTTGTCAAAGTGAGCTGGTAGTATCATGGGACCTTTCTTGGGCTGACTCATCATTTCCCTTTGCATTTCAAGGCTGTTTGGGTCCCTAAAGACAAAGGAAAGCTAAAAGAATATTAGCTGGTTGCAAGTTCTAACCATCACCTTGATAATTATAATATGATACACACTATTTATATAGTATACCATTCCAAAAGTGCTTGTAACTAACCATAAACCTTACGAGTTCAGAGAAAACAATACCAAAACACATTACTCCAAAGTAGCTGCAGGACAACAATACAGGGCTACATCTGGCCACCTTTGATGTATTAACAGCATCATTTGCCACAGACTGTCCCAAGAAATTTGGTGGGAATTCAGAAGGATCTACACTTAGAGGGGGTTGTGAGCAACACAGGATCAATTTAGAACCACTTGCAATGCTACTGGAAATTCTTAGAAATCTCTTGCAACCAATTGTTTCCTGTTGCAGAACACATTATAACTTTGCCATTTTGCTCATTTACTGTTCAGTTTTCTCGAAATAATTGAATTGTATCATCCTCTGCAATTCTGTTCATGTCTCAGCACTGTCCTGATCCTCTGTACTGTTAGGTTTGAGCCTAAAATGGCCTGTTATATTAAGAACAATTTTGTCAAAACCCCTGGAATTATTATGATCTTTTACCCAATTTCATAGCCTTGAGAGATTTGTATTTATGGCTTGTTGGTTAAATGTTATCAGGCATGTTGAACCATAATGTCTCCTTTAGAACTCATTACAATAAGAACAATACAAATATATACTTAAGGAGTTTCAGCCAGTGGATTATTGGTATGGCAGACTGTAATGTCTTCTTTAAAGTAATATAGTTAGTGAGAGAATTAGCAGAGGGATGAACTTAAGGAAAGAGCACGCTGTATCACTGGCATATCAGAGATAATTCAACAACAGGGATGGTGCCCTGGATTCTTTTTCATTTTCTCTGCTCTTCACAATGCTCTTTAAAACAAAAAAAAAAAAAAAAAGAAAAAAGAGAGATTTTCATCAGCTCTTTTGGAGTTGCCTGGTGTCTGTGCTGACAACAGAGACAGCCTTGGTATCCAACTCAGAGCATGTGCCTCGTTTTCCAGTAGTTAAAACTGAAGTGTTCAGCTTCAGTAAGACCATAAAAATCACACTGAAAATTAGTGAGTATGCTCAAGACAGACCTCAGACATGTTTTCACTTCAAGAATATCAATTTACACTTTGAGCCAGTAACTTCAGAAAAGGAGGAACTGTCACAGAGATAAAAATCATGGTCCAGCATATTATTTTCTGCAGTATCCAGATGCTGCAGAGGAAGACATGAGTATGCTCACCAGACTAGAATTCTATAATAATTTCCCCACATGACTTCTTCCAAATTTCTTCTATTAGGGATAGCTATGTCATCACGAACAAAGTTTTAACTATTTTCCAGCTGCCTGAGTTTCCTAATCTTACATAGTACTATTGAGTTTTCCAAAATCCATAGAACAGATAGAGTTTTAATAAAAATATATTAAATTCTAAATGTAGGTGATGTACAGAATAAAAATACACTCAATGCAGGGCATGTCCCTTTAACAGTGTCTGACTGAGAATGGCAAGGGCACTTTAATTACAATCCTTCATGAATAATTGTGAAAAGCAGCGATTACCTGACTTACTCTGAATAAACTCAGTGTAATTAATGAACGTTCAAGCTCTAATTATCGTAAAATCTTAGCAAATGAATTTCAGACAGTAGAGAGTATTTCTGGCATGATTTCAAATGACCAGCACATTTTTTATTACAACTGTTCTCACTATTCTCTTGAATGGTTGCCTTCACTTTCAAACATTTGACCATAAAACTAAAAGAACCAAGAATTCAAGGTCTGAAGTGCGAGGCTGTATCACCAGAATATCCGTATACAACAGAACACTTCCATTTGCTTACATACAACTTGTCTCAGAAGACTGCCCAAGTTGGCAAAGGTTGATGGGTGCTCAGATTCATCATGTACCAGCTTTTTCAGAAAGAAGCTATTTAATAAGAAGTCAAAGATGAGTGATAGACCAAAGTCCTGTCCCTTTCCTAGGATTTTGGTACCTCCAGTTGTGCTTAAGTTGACATTTCCCTTGGGATCCACATCAAGAATTCTGCACCACTCCTCTAAAGAACTGGGAATGGATTTGCCTTGTGTTTCAAAACACAGACAGGTAACTTTAATAGCCTGAGGTTTAGGACATTCATCCTGTGAACAAGTTTGTCACTATGAACACTATGTATATATACAAATAACCACATATTACCTGATGCTTCCAGTGTTCGTCAACAGAGAAGCAATTTTACAACAGAAACGAGGAAGGAAGAATTGGAAGGTTATAAACCCAATCCCTGCCACTACAGTTGATCATGCAACAAAGGTCAAGCCTGGAAAGATTCATAATGATCTTTACTCTGTCATCACCATATCACCTTCCCACAAGTTACATCTGATGACAAATTAACCAAATGCCACCAACCTTTAATTTGCCAAAATAACAGCTGTGAAATCCTATTTACCTATCTATGAGCAATCTGAACAGATTTTCTATGTGAAAACCATAACTAAACCCCCAGAACAAATGTTTTATTGGCAGATAGCATGTGTGATCACCTCTTTAAAATGTGCTATTTTCATGCACGGTCCGAAATTTCTTGCATTGCCCCCCTGAGACTGCTGGCACCAGCTACGGCCACTGCTGCTTCCTCCTGAAGGAATTTAACACATGGACACTCCTTGTTCCTGAATTACTTTCATTAAAAGTCTCAGTTTAGGCTGCAAAGAAGCAGATGACAAGGGCAGTGCAAGATTATTTTGCAATTACCCAGTTTATGCGCCTCTGCAACTTCTGTGCCAGTCCTTTAACTCACACGGTTGTTTATTACAACAGTTGCTAGGAATTACAAAATAGCGCTTAAGAGAAAAGAAAATCCAAAAACTCACCAACAAAACCCAGAAAGTCCTCTCCTTTGTGCATACAGCAATGTAAAGAGTTAAAGGTTCCTATGGTCTTACAGGAATCCACCTGCCAGCCTGTAGTTTGTTCACTGGTTGCTGTTGCTTTACATTTTGGGTAATTGTTCAGCTACCTAATGATCCCCTTATATCAGGTGTAAATGAGTTTTCCCACTCCAACCTGGCTTTTGTCAAGGCTTTAACGGACGCAGTTAATGAGTGCTGTTGCTCTGGGTTTTCTCGTGCGAAAGAAGGGTACGTCTAACTAGAGATACAATGACAAGCAGGAGATAACCTTCTCCTGCTCAGCTGTAGTGCAGAGAGCTCAAGAAAGATGAATCTCCCAAGCCAAGGACTGAGGACACGTTAGGCAGAGCTATCCTGGCAGCCAACTCCGCTCCTGTTTTACAGGCAGGGATCCATTCATACTTTGTCAAGGATCTCAGTGGAGCTAAGGGGAAAGCGGCTGGTTTTCTGTGAAACAGCCTAGTTAAAACCACCAACAGAACCGTTAGCCTGTAACAGACCAACAGATTTATTCAGCAGCAGGAGACAGCACAAGGATGCTCAGATTTATCACTCCAAATACCATCATTATTTAGTGTGCAGAAAGCCTTCCTGTCTCACAGTTAGCAAAACAAAATTACAAATTAATGGCCATATATTTCCCCCCATGTCCTGGATCTATCATCCAATTTCCCCTGTGTTGTAATTTTATTTTGGTACTAAACATATGGGGCTTGGAAGACTGGCAAATTTGGAAAATACACATATTTTATCCCTTTTCTCTCACATAAATTTTCATCTTGTGTTAATTTACTGAAGGAGTAGATTCCTTCTCTTAAGAATCAGCAACACAGAAGAAAAAGAACAGAAGCTATTTTGTTTGTACCTTTGACTCTGTGTTTCTTCGTCCCTGTCCATTCAGACATGCATTGGATTTGAAGAGGGAGGAATGACTCCCCCATGTAGGTTTGTAAAGGGTGGGAATCCCAGCTGGGTTCCTGCTGTGGGTGAAAGTTGAGGATATACCACATACTCCTATGTGTCCCTTCCAAGAACACATGGGTACAAGGTAACCCAGGAAAGCTCTTGCCAGGGGAGCCCAGGTGCAACCCTCAAATGACAAAGAAGATTTTTTTCAAACAAAACTGCAGCAATCGTTGCTCGTGGTGATCAAATAGTTTTTTTCTTGTCTTTCAGAACACACTAAAATAATTGTGTACATAGCCCCAGTGCAAAGGGAGGCCTCAGCAAGAACAGGGACTTATATTTGTCCATAGATGTTGAAGGGAAAGGTAACAGCCCACTGTCTCAGCACAGAAACCTTAAGGCACTTGGTGAGAAGACCACCTCTGTTTGTTACAAAGACTCTATCTAAGGAGAGCTCTCAGCTATTCAAAGTGCAAATACAGTTTTTCAATTCATCAGAAATTAAGAGAACTGCCAGAAAACCTGGGTCCTACTAGAAAAAGGGCAATATGGATTAGGAAAATTTCAGAAGGCGATTCAAGAAGCGCAGTAAAGCACTTTGAAACTTCTAACCAGCCTCCTCCAGCCACACCAGAAGACAAAATATTAACTATAGAGAATTTATAACACAGAAGTACCATAACACTGTCACTAATGTTCATTCCTACAGCTCGGCTTAAACATGAGACAAGCTGCACTAGGTTAGAAGAAAGGTCTGTCTTGCCCAGTACCCTCATTCTGCCAGTGGCCATCACACAGCAGAACTGCAGATGGCTCGTTACAGCAGTTACGGTTCCTTTGGTCGCCTCAACACGGATAATCGTGGTATTCCTAGAGCTAATACCAGCTGATAAGCACTGACCTCCAGGGATGGATGCATTAATCATCAGCCAACAGCAGATGCCCAGGGAAGAGCATATGGACGTCAGAAGTATAAACCATCACTTCCCTGCTGCACTCCTGCAGTGGTCTGTAGCTCGAGGATTTTCTGCGACAGAGCTGGAATATTTTGTGTCTCATAGTCCCAGGTGGATTATTCTAGAAATTTGTTAAACTGAACACGAAAACCACATGCAATGGCCTTTTGCCATAAACCTCTGCTCTAATAACATTCTGAGATCAGCTCTGCAGCTCTTACAGACCTTCCACCGCTCCGGCAAACCGGCTGCCGGCTCCTGCCAGCTGGGCTGAGGCTGCTGCTGTCAATAGATGTCACACTTGTGCTTTTGTTAATGTCTTCTGGAGCGGATTACACCAAGCGAGTGCAGGCTAGCAGCGTGACACAAATCATTTGAATGCACTGCCTTTATATAATAAAACCAAATCCGGGAGAGATTTGATCTTCTGTAGGTTTTACGATGTGCATCCCCGGAAAGTATTGAACACAGAAAGGGAGAGGAATGACAGCAGGGATCTTATCTTACAAGGCAAGAGTTCATTTTGCCCTATAGCTTACTAGTTCATAACTGTATGGCTAAATGTATATCTGCTTTTCTGGAGAGCAAATGAATTTTGAATGAATTTTTGTGATCTCTGGCTAAATGCTTTCTATAATAAATACAAGGCTGGGGACAAGCTAAAATATTTGTGTTCAATGCACAAATAGCAGCAGATGAAGATATTTGCAAAGAAATGCAGTAAAAAAAAAAAAACAAACCCAAATCACTTAATGCCTTAGAATAGTGAAAACATAGAGTCTGACTACAGGTGTCCCAATTCTTAAATCTGCATGCAGATCTGACTCCTGGGCTGGCATGATCCATGGAAGAAAACCTAGGAAAGTCTTTCCTGAGCTGTAACTTCTACTTAATGGTTGTGTTAGAAAACCAGAAAGAATGTATTTAATCTTATTTTCCATTTGAAAAAAGAGTTCCCTTTCTACATATATCTGTGCCAATGCATATAAATCAACTGTGCAGGCAGGAGAAAGCATTAGCAAGAGTTTGCAAGAACTGGGTTTAAATCACCTAGTCAGTATTTGTGGAATTTCAGATGGAAGTGTTATTGCTGAATTTTGAAATGTGGCACTGAATGAATGTTTAATAGCTGTTGTCACTATAAGGAGATGTAGTGGAAAGCTCTGGGCACTCTGCACAACAGGAACAGCCTGCTGTTCTGCCCAGATTTCATTTGGACTATTAATTGTATTGCTGCAACACCCCTTGCTCTCTGTGGAAAGCCCAAACCTTGTGGCATTGCAGTGGATGGTACCAACGTGCATGGACGCTGATTCCAGTGGGACCCTGATGGACAAAGCAAAGTAGAGGACTCGAGCTTCAGCTGCCCGCAGTGGTCAGCACTCTTCTGAGCCAAGTGCTGTCACTGAATTACTTCTTTCCAGTGCAACTATATTGCGTAAGTTGAATGAGGAATTCCTAATTATTACAGGAAGACGTATGTATCTCATACCGTTAATGTTTTTAGAAACAGAACCAGGCAAAACTATCTCAATCACTAGAAAATTTTGCTCAAAATCACATGTGAAATATAAGAAGTTCCCTCAATGCCACAGCTTTTGGCCAGTTCTGTCGCATGTCAAACTACTCCTTAGGGTGCTAAAGCTCCTGGAAAGTTAACTAAACTCTTTTCTGATTTGCACTCATCAATAGGCTCATTCATTTAGCTCCCACTGAATAATTCATCATTACTAGCAGCAACAGTATGCAAACCAGGAAAAATTCAGCTCGACTCTCACATCCCAGGATGAATATAGTATCAGGAAAACAAGAATCTGGAAGCTTATTTTCTTATTTCAGCAAATGTCAGAAATGGCCATGGCAGCCGTTTTGAGCAACACCTCATGGTTCATGATGAGTACAGAATCTTCTTCAGAAACTCCGAGTTCCCCAGGAGCAATGACCGTGTGGAGATTACTTTCTGTGACTACATACAAAATATTAAGTGGAAATACTTCAGCCACTGCTTTTCTTTATATGTATGTGGAATACAGTAAAATCCTACTGTTAAGCTACTAGATTTCTTGGACCATAAACATGTTTTCTCCTGCTGGTAACTCACAAACCCAAATCATTATCTGGCCTGCAGCATTCCTGAGTTGCCCCAAAAGTCAATTTGTATTAAATGCTTGAAAAAAACAAACTCTGGTGGATCATTGGAGTAGGAAATATCGACATCTCCTTTATATAACATTTCATCACTTGAGCTGCATCTAACTGATGTCACCTGAAAAATAATAGAAAATTCCTTCGGGCAAGAAAGTGACATATTGGAGGGGAAACAGCTTTGCTTAATTATTCATCGCCATAGTGACACAATATTTCTGGATGCTATTGTGAGGGAAAATAGCACTTTTCTGGCTTTTTCTATTGCCTCTGATCTTTTCAGCACCAAGGCAGAACCTCCCTGAGTCTTCCCAGGCCTCTGTCACCTGCATGAGCGATACACCTTCTGGTCACAGGGACATTTCTTCTCTTTCTCGCACCGCACCAAACACAATGTTCGAGCTTAGCACCAGCTGGGGCTCATTCCAGGGATATGGTTTCCCTCTCTAACTTTCAGTGGTTGTGGAAGACATGATCTGTACATTAGCAAAGGTAAAACTTTGAATATAACATCTTAAACTCAGTACCCTCCGGGTACTGACAGCATGCATTGATGTGGGAGAGGGAAAACTTACGATCAGAGGAAAAACAAAACGAGCATGAGGGACTTAATGAGGAATTTGCTGCCTCCTGCTCTGGACTCACAGGCTGGTTTATATGCTGGCCAGAGAATCAATGCCAAAGTATGAAAAGAAACTGCATTTTGCAGGTAGAAAGCTTTAATTCACTCTGTGCTTGATGAGTAGCTTTCTATATATTTCTATTTTTTTTTTCTTTCTTATTTACCCATTTAGAATACTTCATTAGTTAACACTTCTTACAGCTGTCAGCCAGAGGCAAAATTGCAAACCAGAGTTCTGACTTCCCTCCAGGCATGTTCTTAGGGCTGCTGTGTCTCGCAGAGCTGATTTAACACAATTCATATTCTGGAAGGTCAAATAAAGTAAACGCTGAACTGTTTGATCCAGGGCTTCTACATTATAACTTGCTTTTGCCTTTCCTTTGGAATAACTGTTAGACATATAATACTAGTGCAGTGAGGCCAAACTCTCAGAGCTGGAGCTCCTCTATCCATCAAAGCAAAGGGAATGCAGCTTCCCAGGGAAGGAACTGGGGACACTTTGCAGATCCAGCATGATCCTGGTGACCTTCTCTCTCCTTCGCAATAGGTGAAACATCCTGTAGATTACAGAACTTTCAGGAATTTGATGGGTGGGGGTGAATTTTTTTTTCTTACCAGAAAATAGGTTAAAAGAGAGGAAAAGGTCAGCAATACTGAAACACATCCATCGACAAAATAAATATCGTAGGAATTAAATTTTCTTCAGGAAAATAGAAAATTCTAGAGAAAATTCTCTCCCATCGAACCATGGGAAGGATATCAGTGATGAAATATCCCAAATCAGCCAATAAAAGTCTCTGGTAGAAGCAGCACATATCTCGCTACTGCTCTAGCACTATCAGGGAATGTAAAAGCTGTGGGACACAGACAACACAAAAACCTCTGTGGTCCTCATAATCCCTCCAGCCCTGACTCGGTACCGTGGTTGAAAGAAGAATAAGAAGGAAGGTTAGACCCCAAGTTCTCCTCATCCCCCCAGATCTCTGCAGCCTCTGCCGCCAGCCTGCCCGGCTCAGCAACACAGGCAGAACTGGCTGCTACGAGGACGAGTTTCCAGCATATTCTGCTCCAAGACAAAGCACGTGCTGGACTGACAAGGAGCCATTTATGACTGTTCCACAATTAAATGAACTCTGTTTTCCTCAAAAATCTGAATCATATGCACCAGAGCATTCCTATAGCGTGCTAAGGAGAGTGAATGATAAATCAGAACATCTGCCTGCCATGCAGCCTTAGAGCTGGAATAGCACTATCTACTTTTTCTGTGCAGAATATCCTGTTAAGGAAATGGCGTAGAAGCCTGATTTCACAGAAAGAGAGGACAGTAATTTATACCAGGAGCAAAACAGAGTGAGGAAACAGCAGGTACTTAAGAAATTCAGAGTGAGCTTGGTTTTTTTGAACCTAATGGATTTTGCAAAGAGAGAGAGTCCTCTTTATGAAATTTTGGAACGCAAGCAAAGTCCTCACCCACTTGCAAATGATAAATCTTTGTGCCTGAAATAGCATCTTTTTAAGTTTAATTTATTTTCTTTAGCCCCACAAAAGCCTTCCAAATTTATATACTTCAGCCCTAAGGACTAATACATTATTTTCTTCAGCCTCAAGAAGGTCCTCTTCATTTATTTTCCAGCCTCCCTGGGAGTGAACTTTAAGAAGTGTACCACATTGCAGCACTGTCTAGAAAATAGGGATAAATAGATGGAGACAGTCACCACTGGGGAAAAGAGGGAAACCCAGGATGTTTCTGAATATTACACTGTCCTATAACCTTATCACACATTTAACACAATCTGTAACTACACAAAACATCTCAGGTTTTTCATCCATGAAGGGAATCTAGTTTCTGGCAAGTTTTTACAGGCAACTGAAAAGGGAAGAAGCTGGAAAATGGAAAAAAATGATGCAAACATTTCTTCTCTGGTGCTTCCTCTGGCTCTCAGGCTATTGATGAAACTGCTCTTTGCATCCATTATTGGTTTCTTTCCTCCTTCTGTTTCTTATGAGTGTAACCTGTGAGTTTCTGAATGCCAAAACCCTATAAAACTTAGGAACAGAGATTTATTCACCTATACTGCCATGCTTTAGATTTGGCTGCTTAGTTTGTACAAAAAACAAAGTGGTGTGTTAGAAAAGTAAAACAAACTGAAACAAAAGCTAAACAAAAGGACAAAAGTAAAAGTAGCCATGCTGCACACAAGTTATAATGGATGCATACACATTATGAAGATACCATTTGTAAATCTAGGGGTATTTATGGGATCACAGTTCTTTTCAAAGACTAATAGAAGAGTCCATTAATTTGTCAAATCAAGGAGTATTCCTGCATTTCCAAAGATGCCATTAAAGTACATTATTGAAGGAATGTAAGGCAATAGGGCAGAATATTTCATAATCTAATGGGGTAAATCTTGACATCTCTTTCACACTGACAACCCTCAAACTTGATGGAAATTCTGCCTTTATTAAAAATTAAATAAGGATTCCATCATGTGGCTTAAGGTCACTGCAAGCCATAACTATTCAATGCACACACTTCTAATGGAAAGTGCATAATGGAGACACAAACTCTTTCTTCTCCTTCTGCCTCTCAGCCAGTAAAATCCTATAAATGTTCCAGGCAACAGGTGAAAAAAACAAAACAGCAGAAATGCCAGTAACTGTTTTCTACCACACACAACAACGAAAGTTGAAGCTACACATTGTATATATGTATATGTGTATCAAAAGAGAGTCTCTGCTTTGAATCCTTGACAGCTCAACCCACCCACCCACCCACACAAAAGGTGTGAAGGCTGAAGAGGTGAGGAGAGGGCAGAGGAGAGGCAGCGCCTGGCTCCTGGTTCTGGAGCAGAGGAGGAACTCGGCTCCGCTCACTTGCATCAGCGCCACTTGGGAATAATTCAGCCTTTTCCAGACTAATAAAAACATTACTGCTGTCACTTCATCTCTGCTTATGGATTAGGAAGCCTTTATTTTAAATGATCTTTTCTTCCCACTCTATACTTTGTTCCTATTATTAATTATTCTAACAGCGGTTTTCTTTATTTTTTTTTTCCCCCACCTCAAAGCACAATTAGAGAATAATTGTTTTCAAATAATAACCACTACTTTTCCATTTAATTCTTTTTTAACACTAGTGGCATCTCCCAGCTGACTCAGTCAGCATTAGATGAGGGTTTAGAAGCACTATAGAACAGAGAAACAGCTGTTTCTTTGAGCATTATGAGTTTTATTAATCCCTTCTTGACTATAAAATGTAATCATCCCCTTTATTTCTAGAGGTACTACATGTAGTTTCCAAATAACTGACAATCAGAAACAAAAGGTTTCTAACCTCTTTATAACAAACTCTTTTTATAACACAATATATGTATGACCCTGCGGGGTGACACGCTTCCTCTGTTTTCGGTTAGTTAATAAAGCAGAATACACGACAAAAGTAAACACTTCAGAAAGCTCAGTTTTAGTACAGTCTGTTTTGATTAACATCTCAGTGAGAGATATTATCCACAGCAAACAGGAAGATGTTCATAGGCTATAGTGAAAGAGATGCTTTCACATTAGGAAAACTGTGTTTTTTTTGAGGTTTTTACTTCAGGCTGGAGTGCCATCTCACTGAACTGCTTCCCCGTACCATTGATCCCAGCTGAATCCCATTTTGAGTCTTCAAGCCTGTCCCTTCCTCCTCCTTCCCCCCCACTCTTACTATTACAGATGCTTATGAAGCAACTGCAGCATCTCTAAAAGAGTCCCTGATAAACACCAAATGAGCTCTTTGTGTGCATACACAGGTTCTTTTATTACTTATTTTGTAGGCATCCCAAGCAATATTTATATTTTTACTCACCATTTCAATAAGATACTAGATGCTCTGTGTTTGTGCTGGGAGAAAGTCAGAGGAGAGCAGTGGGAGAGGGAACGTGCATGTGCCTTATGGAACAGAAAACCAATTATTATAAGGGAGCACAGGGAAGCTCCTGGTAGAAAAGTAGTTTGGGCTTCATTGAAAGTGAAGCTTTGTTGTAGATATTTTATTAAAAATAAAAATTGCTGGCGGTC
The DNA here is from genome assembly GCF_964273445.1 of Streptopelia decaocto. NCBI lineage: Eukaryota > Metazoa > Chordata > Aves > Columbiformes > Columbidae > Streptopelia > Streptopelia decaocto. The sequence goes on along the minus strand of NC_138671.1, from coordinate 6,414,482 downwards.
ACTTTTTTTTTCTTCTGCAGTTGTACCTCAGGAACCATTTTCTCCTAAACAGGAATGAGCTTCTCTGCAGACATTCCAACCCGCCTGGACACCTTCCTGTGTAACCTCATCTGGGTGTTCCTGCTCCAGCAGGGGGATTGCACTGGATGAGCTTTCAAGGTCCCTTCCAATCCCTCACATGCTACGATTCTGTGAGCTATTGTTTTCCTTCCAAATGCTGCCCCTAATTTCTGTGTGCTCAGGTGCTGCTCGGGAAGGCGAAGCTCCGTGGGGCTGCCCAGGAGCAGGAAGGGTGTCACTGTCGCGCTTTCTGACCATCCTACTTCCAGCAACAGAAACAAAAACCTTAAAGCTCACTGCAACAGATCATGAACACAAAACCTTCCTAAGGGCAGCAGCTTTTTCTACTAGAAAACAACTGTCTTTCATTAAGGGAAGGTTTCATGAATTCAAAAGAGAGATTTATTATTATTCCAGCTAAATTTTCTCCATTGCTGATGCTCCGAGCTCAAAAATAAACCTTTCCTGAATAAAGAAAACAAAGAGACTTCTGTTTATTCACAAGATTTAAAGAGACAAAAGGATCTTTTGGGACTAAATTGATGTAAAGGTGGTGAATATACAGGATAGGGAAGTTTTATTCATGTGTCTGGGCTGCCTGAGCACAGTGTGGATGTGCTGGGAAGTGCCCGTGCTTGGATGATTCAGGTGTCGTTTATTCATTCATCTTTGGTACTGAAATTGCTTCAGTTTTATCCCTTTGGAGCAGAAATACAGCCTGTATTTCTGTTGCAGTCTGACATGGCCCAAGCAGGAATAAGTTCCTTATCACATAAATGTAACATTATATTTAATTAGCCTGTTATTTAACACATAAGCAAGAAACAATTATTCTCATACTGTCACTTATTTCTACTCTCTCCCAATTTTTAAACAAACTGACTTGAAGAGACAGACCTGCTAAAATAGCAACAAAATGAATAGGCAAATTGGAAGTAGCTCATTTCTAAGTGTTTTTTCCACTTGTTTATTTTACACACACTGTTTATTGTATTATTAGGAAAATGCAAAAAATGTGCATATTGCTTTTTAGGGGAAAAAATAATAAGAAAATGCAGATAATCTTACTGAAAGTCAATTAAATATAAATTGAAAAGCTGCTGCAAGAAAATCTTTATTCCACAACACCACAGTCTTCAAAAAAACACACCAAAAAATCCCTCCCAGAAGTGAATTTAATATCTTTATACATATTCATGTCATATGATATTAGTTTTAGTCTTGGCTTCATGCTGCCAACATTGTTAAAGTTCTGGTTGTAGCCAGTCAGAAAACCAGATAACGCATGAATACATACATCATTTAATAACTGGTTGTGGCAAAAAGCTGATCGGAGGATTTGAAGAACCAAGGGAATGAACACAGTGTTTGGCTTTGGTCCTGGTAGCATAAATGTATGGTAAACATATATTTCCATATATAAAAAATGTAAATAGAGTTTGAAAACCTTTTCTTAGACCTGGCATGAGTTATACATCATTACTGTAAGTAATGACATCACTCAGTGCATCTACCCATACGACAATCCCCCCATATTCTATAACTTTGTAGCATTTCTGCAGGTTCTACTAAATCGGAAATGAATTTCCAAAGTCCTAGACTTTCAAATAAAACACCCCAGCAGCAGATCCCTGTTACTTTACACATTTAACTTGAAGCCCAAGAGAACATCACTAGAAAGAGAAGCATGTGAGACGCAGACAAATATTAAGTATAGCTTTGGTCAAATGCTCTTATAATTTAAACAAAAATTCAATCCAGAAGAGAAATGGGAGATACGATCATGTCCAGAATTGCTACTTTGTGGGTCAGTGTCAGGCTTTAGTATCATATCCAAGTATTCATAAGTAATAACTAGATACCATAAAGTTCCCACAAATATGATATTCTCTTTAGATTCCAGAACCTGTCAACCACAGAGGCATTTTGGTGGTGGCAACAAAGCCCCATCCTCGCTCCCTCCCACAAGGCTGGAGCTGTTCCTCTGCTTTTATCTGAAGTACGGAGGGCTCGCTGGTAACAAATGCTGATCTTCTGACAATACCATCAAAGACCTCCCTTATTTGTTAATTTTCGCACTGAATAATTTAGTTCATGGTCACCTAGGGCAGCTTATTATGAGTTGGAAAGTAATTTTTAAACATGCAAGTGCAACCCACATCTAAAGCATTTTAAAAGAGAACTGCACGCTGTTCGTGGCTGTAATCCTTTCTTTAGCCATTGCTTCAGGATGCAGAGAAGGAAATAGTTATCCTCAAAAATTGCTTTGAAACTAGAGCATCTGTGCCTTGCACGAATGGTTTATCTGGCTGTTGTTCTAGAACTTAATTACTTCATCATTTTGAGGTGCATGTTTATAATATTCTTTTAGTTCATGCCACAGTGGATTTAAAAAAAAAAAAGCACTCAGAAGTCAGCAAATAAGAGCAACAAAAGCCCTGACTGAGGAATAGAATTATACCAGTAACCACATCAACCAGTGGATTAACGCGCTGTTCAAGGGATCAGCCTTCAATATTGGCTAAAGTCAGGTGAAGCACTGTAATGTGATTTTCTGCCTTGTTGGGACAGTTTGGTAGTTTACTTCCAGGCTTGGTGAGGCTTCCTGTGAAATCAGTGACTGTGTGAGATGATGTTTATCTCTGGTATTGGATTTTGAGCAGAGAAGGATTGCAGAATATAAGAAGGAACTGTCAGAGTTTGGGAAAATGGGAGGTGACCCTGAGTGGGAGATGGATGCAAATGCCACAAATATAATCAAGCCCCAGCCTCACGGACTCTTGTAACAAATGCCAAATTTAAGTACAAATATTCACACTAATTAGTTAATGAAAAGCAAGCACACAAGTCAAAACTACAAGCCAAACTCTGCCTTGGAGACATTTCAGCCTCTCTCATCTGGCCTGTCCACAGCCACGGCTAAAGCCAAGGGGATGGTTTTAGCTTTCTATTATATATGGTGGCCTGGGACCAGCCACACCATCCAATAGCTACTGATCTGCAGTCCTTCTGCCAACCGCTGCAACTGGGTGGTTCCAGCTGAGCTTTGTACCCAGACCTGCTCCCTGAGCGTCTGTGGTGCTTCTGATTAAAACGGCTGCAAAGTACTACTCAAACCCAAGAACCCTGAATTATTTTGTCCAAAGGTAAACAGCACACTGAGCAAAGGTTAAATAAAAGACTACATATAGCAAATATAAAGTATAGAAAGTATTTTTTTAACCTCCACCTTTGTCTTCAAAACCTTTCAAGAATTTCCCTCATCCCCACCTCTGGAAGATCCTGCATTTCTGAATCTTCCCCTGTGCTGTCTCACTCAGCTGCCACGTGCTTTAATAAGTGTCTTTCCATCTCTTCTCAGTTTTGGCAAAACTCATTAGCTTCATGACAGCTAACAAGGTACCATGGTTTGTGGCTTTGTGTTTATACCTGCTGACTGCAGCTTTTCTAGCTCACTGTTTTTGCCCAGACCCCCCTAACAATGTATTTTGAAGGGGCCCTACAAAATACAGCTGCTTGTTAACGCACAGGACCTGCATCATGTTCATTAACAAAACCAACCAGCCAGCCAATAAACTATTTGCATAAACTTGTTATGGAGAACAAGGGAATTAAATGCTTAGCTGGACTGAGGCCTCAAAGCGTGGTTCTTGTCTATGAATTTACACTCATATGAATCAGAAATGACCCTGCCAACATCACCTGAATGACACTGCAGTAAAAGCAACACAAACAAAACCAAAGTTAATCTCAAGGCATATTCTGATTTTTGTTTACTTATTTCATTTTCAATTAGAAGGACTCTGGAAATGAAAAATACAGAACAAATGCACAACTTCTTCCATTTCAGAAAAGAAAATCATGCAGCCATGATTTGCTAAAGGAGGAATGTGACATTTGTGAACCACTTCCACAAAAATGAAGGAGAGAAAAAGAAAGTTCTTTCAGAAGTGGCACACAATCTTAACAAGGAAAAATATAATAACAGTACAATGCTGAAAGAAAATAGCAAATGACAGAGTTTTAGTAAAAAATCTGAAGATGCTTGTGCAGTAACACACTGTAATGATGGGATTAAAAAGGTGCTGGCTGATGCTGTTGAGACCCATTAAGACAGAATAGAGTACAGCATTAGTTTAACAATTTAGAGAAAACATTTTAGCAAATACATTATATTAAGGTCAGAACACTTTGGAGAAACAAGTTAACAAGATGAGAAAGGTCACAACACAACAGTGCTTTGCATTTGTAAAGATATTAGAGACATTCTAACAATGTATCAGATTTTTTCATTTTTTGAAGTCATTTGACAAAATTTCATATCTATCTTTTAACTCCATGAAGCACAGCCTATACCAAAGAATAGCTACAGACTGGGGTTTAATGGAAAAAAAGATACTTTATGGAGCTCAGTATGACTCTTATTCAGAATCATCACAATTTTAAAATAATTTATATTCAAGGTAAAGTGAAATGACCGGCTTTGCATGTGGTCATTAGAAACAACACAAAGAAAGCAAAATAGCTATAGAAAACGACAGCAGCAACATTGCCAGAAAGTAGGCTAAGAAGCTCTTTGAAGAACATAATATGTACTATATTGCCTTAAAGATTTATGCCAATCAATTACTTCTGTTTTGAGGGCGTGCTACCACTTTGGAAGGTCTAAAATTAGAAATCCTTTTTGTCATGCTGGGTTTTCAAATGCTCTATGGGATACAGGGGTGCTCTTAGATTTCAGCAAATAGGAAGCTGAGTTCATAATGAACAATGTGGCTAAAAGCTGACCACGCTGCAGTTTAAAATGGTAGGGATGTCATTTGTTCTACAACACTTCTAATTTCATGGTAGTTCAATATAAGAGAAATTCCAAACAAATTAAATGGAGAGGTGGTTCATCCCAGTTTCAACTATGTTTACTTTACGTGATTCTCAAGAGAAATTGCTGTGGAACAGGTGGTGGATGCCCCATCCCTGGAGACATCCCAGGCCAGGCTGGATGGGGCTCTGAGCAACCTGAGCTGGTGAAGATGTCCCTGCTCATGGCAGGGGGGGCACTGGATGAGCTTGGAAGGTCCCTTCAACCCAAACTATTCTCTGATTCTATGAACATCACTGTAGCGCAGAAGAAACAGTCTGCTGGCTCTTACCTGAATACTCCGACAGACAGTTCATATTTATTTTCTTGGCATCTGCAAAAGTATTCCATGAGTTGGCAACCCAGGGCTGCTGATACAACAAACACATCTGTTCGCCAGGCTAGTTCTTGCCAACGCGAGTACATAATCATTGCTCTAGAAAAATCTCAAGCCTGTGAGATTTGGCACCTCACCCTCTGCTTCATGGTACAGCAGGTTTTCCTGCAGTAGCAAAGCCACGTGAGACTGGTCAGGGGTTATATGTGGCCGCACATCAGGGCTTTTGCTGTCTGGGTTTTACAAGCACTGTGAACACAAGGCAGGGGAGTGCTGGCCTCAACAGATAACCTGCCCATCCTGCATAAATTACCACATTTGCATGTCTAATAGTGGAAGCATTTTCTCTAGAATTGATGTCTTAAAACTAAAAGCAAGCATGCAGTTACAGAGAAACAAGGTTCCCTGCCAGTGCTAAACTGCATCGTTCAGTTGTAGAGATTAAAGAACAAGCCTCATCAGCCAGAAAAGACTTTGTTCTGCTCTATTAGTACCCAATTCACTATGTTTTCTGTGATTTAATGTGACATAATTGCTAATGACCATTATGAGGGACGTGACATGGCATTTGATGGTGCATAATTTTGAAATTGCTGCAGGAATTACACCATGTACTGCAGTTTAAGATGATCATCTCTTTACAATACAGAGTTATTTCTTCAGAGCTTCACTCCCTCAAGCCAGAGCTGAAGATAATTGCAGCAGGATAGTCCTATAGAGCTCAAATCCACAGTTAGACAAACTTCAGAAAATCAGAGAAAGAAAAAGACAGAGGTACATAGCGTCAACAGAGGTATTGCTGTGCCCTTTCTGGTCCATTAGCTGTTCAAATATCCGACACACACACACAAAACTGAAGAATACCATCCTGTTACTTGGAAGCCACTGCCTGCATGGGGACTTTCAAGATACACCCTCATTGTTCCAACCCCAGCACTTCTGCTGGAAACAAGGTGAATCCTAAAGGCATTTACCTGACTTGCTATCACCTGAGAGTTTTCCACACAGAAGGAATTCCTCTCCATCCAGACACACCTTTTTCTTTTTAAAGGTGTTTCCACCCACAAAGCAGACTCATCCACCACTGAATGTGTGCTGACTTTACAGTACAATGGGTCACCTTTGGAGGGCTGGGACACCACTCGCTCTCTTTCTGAAGAAATCTATGTCACTATGAACGTGAGGTTGACCATATTTGCTTTGAAAACATACGGTGATGAGCGACTTGGTATGTAATTATTTTTCCAGGCAACTTATTCTCCTGAGTCAATCTTTTATGCTGCTGAAGGTGCCAGAGTAGTTCCTATGCAGTCATCACAAATGTTTTAGCCATGTTAAACCAATGAACAAAGGAAGGATACAAGAATTTTACAAAATTCTCCTGTGAACTTGTTTATTTAAATTCTTAGAGCTGAAGCTAAAACAGTCAACAATTTTTAGGATTGTATTAACACGACAGTTATTTTGCTCTGAAAAAGTGATGTTTAGTTGAATATTAAGTAAAATTAAACAAAGCATGGCAGGAGACGAGACTCTCCCTATAATAAACACGTGACTCAAGTACAGTCTCTACACATGGATATTCAGCAGCTTCAGTTTGCCACGGTAATCCACAAAAATAGTGAATGAAACTTCACGCACCCACCTCCATCTACCTGATTCCAAACAAAAACCAGGAGCATGATAGTCCCACTAACCACCAAGTTTAAGACCACATTTCTGTATAAGTACTGATTTTTCTAAATTACTGCACAGATTCCCCTTCCATTGATACTGTTTGCATTCCCCTGCTCCATCTTACACCACAGCATAGCTTTAACCTCTGTTGCAGGACATACTGATTTGATTTGTAACTCAAGGAAATCCAGAATGACAACTCTGATTTATAAGCTCTTACTCCACATGTACGTAAGTATAAGCAATTATTTGGGGTTAATTAAGACTCATTTATTTTAACTTACAGGTCATGCCACATACACCTTACTTCTGCAACACTTCGAAGACAACATCACTCGCATGCCTGGGGCTCAGAAGTGAGGAAGGCAGCAAATAATGCCATGAATAAGGTGTGACTTCATTAAAGCTGAATGTACCTCTACTATATCTTTCATCCTGGCTTTTCAGCATACCCACCGCACCAACCCACAGTCCCTACAGGAGGAGTATGAGAGGGTGAGTGATCTAAATGAGTCTGCAGTGGCATTAGAGTGTCTCAATTAAGACAAAATAACTTCTCCCACTTCACCTGTCACCTCTGATGTGGGTACTGAATGCTTGTAAATCTCTTCTCAGTGGGCTCTCTCATTTGTCTTATATTTAATCCTCTTTGTGAAACTTTCCCTACCGTTTGAAGGCAACTAAGATTCATCTTGTTCATCTGTCCTTTGCAGCTCATTGCAGAAATTGATGCTTGAGATAAGATAGCTGGATAATGATCACAAATAGCTTCCAAGAGCCTCTTTGGTGTTAAAATAACTTATTTTAAGGTACTTTCTCTTCTGCCTGCTGGGTTTAAAAACTTCCCATAGCACACATAACACGTAGGACTGCACATTCTTGTTGCATAGCTTCCAGAAGAGCTTTTTAAAGCATCAGTGCCATTACAAATCTCTATCAAGCACCTTAGGAATGGAAAAAATTATGCAGGAACAGACAACCCCATCACCTGCTGCAGGTATAAACATCCCCTGCACCACTAGTTAAACAGTGACTGGGGGGTTGGTTTGACAGATACTGAGCAACTGTTACTTAATTAAAATTGTGACAAATGTTTTGTGCTTCTTCAAATTGTATCTGGTAGCAGCTTGCTGCTTGTTTCCTTTTGGGGTATAAAAAGTCTTTGGGAATTGCTTGAAACAATACAAACCCACAAGTTACAAGCAGACAATATTTGAATGTTTTAAGAACTTTTCACTGCAGCAGAAGTTAATTTGTCACATCTGAAAGATCCTCTGACCCTCACAATGCAGAACAGGGGGACCCCAGCTCTCTCATATTCCATGGGGAAGCTCCAAATCCTTTCTTAGACCTTTTAGATGTTACAGAGGAGAGACTGAAGGGAGAAAAAGAGGCAGATTGTGAGGTTCACCTTACATTTGAGGAACCAACCTGTTTTTTACATGAAGACTTCTTTATTTTTAATTATTGTGGCTAAATTGCTGTATTTGGCTTTGTATTTCCACAGATATTCTCCTGCTTAAGAAACCTTATTGGTGGCAGGGTCACTTGTTTCTGCCTGCTTGTCCCTCCTTCCTTTAGTCTTCTGTCTGTAAAACCAGAGTCTATCAAAATCATATCCCTAAGAAATTGCATCTCTATTGAACAGAACATGTTCTGAGGTCAAGATTTAAATATTTGGAGCTTCCACTAAATGATTTGGCTGTTTCCAGGAAAGAGGTAATATCAACATTTTGGCCATACGAAAATTAAAAAAAAAGAAGAAAAAAATTGTTGCCTTCATGTTTGAGAAAAGGGATTTGCAACTGACGTGAGGGGATGCTCTATTGGTGAGGATGTGCCTTTTGCTGTGTTTTAATACAAAACAAACCCTCGTTCCTGTTTGGCTGACCTAAGGCTGTGAGAGTGTTTGTTTAGTGCTGCTAAGTCCAAAGCTTGGACCTTGTAAGTCCAAGGGTATATATAAGGGTTTATAAGGGTATATAAGTCCAAGTTTGGCAGAGATGTTTTCCGACCATGCTGGGACCAGCAGCCCTTCCTCTGCAACTGCTCCTTCCCAGGCAGCGGGAGAGGACAGGGAGCCAGCAGATGATAGAAACAGCAGATGGGATCAAGCTGGAACACAAGAGGTTCCACTTAAATTTGAGAAAAAACTTCTTCTCAGTGAGGGTGACAGACACTGGCCCAGGCTGCTCAGGGAGGTTGTGGAGTCTCCTTCTCTGCAGACATTCAAAACCCACCTGGACATGTTCCTGTGCGACCTCACCTGGGTGTTCCTGCTCCAGCAGGGGGATTGGACTGGATGAGCTTTTGAGGTCCCTTCCAATCCCAAACATACTGTGATACTGTAAAACAGCTTGAGATGAAGAAACAGGCATGAGGGAGGCTGAGCCAGGCTTAGGGAAAAACATTGAAACACAGAGCATGGAAGGGATAGCCAAGAACATTAAAAGATGTCTGGAAAATATTTTTAGTTTCAAGGACTTAACTGCATTTTAAGCAAAAGAGAAGGACATTTAAAAATGGGAAGGTGTAAGAAACACTGTCCAAAGATTTTGTGATGGAGTGAAATAAATTCGACTGCTGCTGTGTTTTCCAATAAGAACATTTCATCAAAATTGATCCAATTTTGTGAGACATTTTGATGCCCCTGGATGCACACACACATACAAAAAAGTGTTTCAGCTCAAAGTTGGTGCCACAAACTAACTATGCTCTCATTATTTGAAGTGCTACACACTGCCCTGAAGAACTAGGTGTTTTCTTCTTTTGTGATTTTTCCCCTTTGGCTGTGGAAAGATTTCAACATCTAATATATAATGAATCTCCTGTTTCATATCAACAAGGACTCATTACGGTGAGGCTCCAATGCTACATGCTTTATCTGAACCTACAGTAATTACTATAGCAAGTCTGCTGGTCTTCACTTATCTTGTTTGCTAACGTATCTATTGATAGCAAAACAAACAACAGTCAACCTTCCTAATGAACACAATCAATCACAGTACACACATGCCACAACCAAGGCCAAAGTGTTAAGACATCCTGCAGCCCTGCAGAAAAGAAGCCTCCAACAGTGGCAGAGCAGAAATACTGGAGGAAAACACCAAAGCAAAACAAATATCAATTGAAACCAACAACTGTGGATTGTTTTGCAAAATAAAAGGGCTGCTGTCTTTGTGACAGCTTACTGAGCCATGTGCTTTAGGCAGAAAGCCAGGATGAAAGGGGGAGCAGGCACATTGGGCTCTAACGCTGGCTGCAGTAAGCATCCTTCTCTGAGCACAGGAAACACCTTTCATGTCTCTGTGTCATTTTTGTGTTCAGCAGCTAAAAATACATTAGTGAAATATCTGAATTAATCTGAACAGAACATTGTGCCATGGAAATAAGCTGTGAGGGTTTACACCATGCGGTGCTCCCTCCCTGCTTACCCAAATCCTACATTTCTTTCCAAAGTATCTGATGGTGTCCGTTGAAGGTTAAATACCTGAGATACTGAAACCTGTGCTCCGACCTGTGCTCTTATGTTCTCATATATCATCAATCAGATAAATAGTGATTGAAGTTAAACACATTGGCTGAAATTTTGTCCCGGTGAAAAGAACTAGCAGCAGCTTGTGCCCTGCTCCATCCCGCAGAACAGGCACTAACTGCAGGTTAAGCAGGGCGGTGATGCTGCTGCCCCCGTCCTCTCTGCAACACACTTTTCCTTTCAAGCCAGGAAAGGGAAGAATTTGCTTCCTTCACCATTGCAACTTGCAGACACCTCAGATGTGTCTGAGGAGGAGAGGGAATGACTGACTTGTCAGGTCACCCTGACATCTGTAGCAATTCTATAGCACATTGCAGAGACCTATTCATTTCCAGCCCTGTTGATCCAAATTCTCAACTTCATTCCTCAAACTACCTGGCACTTCAAAGCTCAGAATAATTCCTCCCTTCCTTAAGTGTATTTAATTAAGCATTGTTAATTATGTTTATAAATGCAGCCACGTAGCCCAATGCATTTCACATCATGTCGATATTAGTATCCCAGATAAGCAACTTCTTCCTCTTCATCTCGGGTGCAGGTAGGAGGTTTTGGAGAGGAAAAGCATGCCAAGTACTGGGCTTTATGTCGCCACGATCATAATATGAAATTGTCTATTGACTCTGTGTTGTTCTGCTCCATAAAATATTAATGTATTCTAGAAGGAGGGGAATGAGACTGCTGCCTTTATGGACATGGATATTCAGAGTGAAGAACGACTACGTAGGCTAAAGCTTAGGGCATTATTCCATCCCTGCATTTACTAAAATGAGATAGCATCAATGAATTTTAAAAGCTTACCATACTCATTTAATTTAGTCAGTCCTAAAACATTAAATATAATTGAACAGTGAAAAATATATTAATGGCTTGAGACTTGCCAGGAAGTTCTGAGCAAAGGCTGAAATTTTCAGCTGTCACTCCAAACTTTATGCCGTTTAAAAGCAAAAATGAAAAACTGTGATATGCTACATTTAGGTGTAAAAGTCTTGCCATTTCTTTTCCAATTAAACTGCTTTTATTGGTTTTGCCCAAGGTCTTAACTTCATTTTTAAAAAGGCTTTTAACATTCACATTGCTTGAATTTCTGAAACTAAAAAAAACCAACCAAAAAGTTACATACATATACATGTATGTGTATATATATACTCATACATGGGTAGGATAAAAATGTAAAATATATTTATAAACTATATAAGTTTATATATAAAATAAATATGCACATTCCCACATATCTACATTCCACATTTGTAATGTCAATGTCAATTTCAATTTCCTTTGAAAGGAAAACTATGAATGATGGGTAGCCACAGCTTTTGTTTACTTTCACAGCACATATTTATAAAGATTGTAGCCAGCTTTAATAACATCAGTGTTATTGTAAGACCTCGAAATCTTGCCAAGGTCAGTGGCAAAGGGCAAATATAACTAGACAGAAGGGATTTTATTTTTATTGCACCTAGGCCTGTACTGGTGTGACCTGAGTTTGATTCTTCCATCCCCAATCCAGAAGTCTCATCCTCATCCAGTTTAATGGCAATTCAGCCCATTTAATGCAGTTTCCTCATGCCAGAGGAAATGCACGTGGAGCAGCAAGGAAGCAGAAGCCGATTTTGCAAGGGGGAACAAGCTGAGCTCTGCATCCCAAATTAGCAACAATTGCCAACACTTTTGACTACACGTTTTTTTTTTCACAAGATGACTTTTAAAATTCATCTCCGCTTAATTTGTCCTACATAAGGAACATTCACGAACTCACTACACAGATCTCACTGTTTTCAAACACCTTAGCTTCACTTCGGTCCCTGTTTACAAAAATACTCACTTATTCCTTAGTACACTGCTCCGTAATAAATATTACTCAGTAATTACTGAGGGAGTCATAAAAGGGAATTGGCATCCTAGCGACAGAAGATTTGCACTCCTTACAGATTTGCAACTTTAATATTGAAGAGTTATGTCTTGCTATATAAAATACTCCCCAGGCTGCCCAATGCCTTCAGCTGAATACTGAGCAAACGTGTCGTGGTTTGAAGAGCAACCGTGAGACAGCACAAAGTAGCATCCCATTTACAAACTAGAACAACGAACAACAGAGGAGGATTTAGAGAGTCACATTTCTGAGACCCTGCTGTTGGAATGTGTCAGCAAATCATGCACATGCTTAACTAGATTTGGCAGAAACACCAAGATTCAAACCGTATTTTATTATACAGGTTCACAATTTAAACGTACAGACTATGCACTAGAAAGGATCATGACTGCGCATTGCTAGGAAACCAGCCTACGTTTATCAAGGGAATCAATGCAGAGATTTACATACCTTGATCAAGATGGGAAATTGATGATTCTTTCTGTGAGAAGCCATTGGAAGAAAATCCCTGCCTACCCAAACACACACCAAAGAGAGCTACTTTTTATTAAGATGTGGCTGTCAGCCTCTAAGTACTCATATGTGCACATCCAGTTAAAAGTAGGATGAGTCCAAACATTACACCAGTATTAACATCAATTCAGAATGTTCTGGATTCAAACATAATAAACTGGAAATACACTCTGAATCAGCTAAGCTCCCCAGCACTCTATAATAAAGACTTTTCAGCCATCATCCTTTCTAAAACCCTGATTAAGTATAAATTCCCCTTGTACTGTTTGACACATTCAAAAAGATTGGGCTGTTTTCCCCACCTGAAGCTTTAACATGTGAACTCTCTATAGGGAGTTTCAGCCTTGAGCATCTCACCTGGGAACACCGTTCATTCTCACTCCTCATTGCTGATCACCAGCCCAACAGATTCACTTACAGGGAATCTCAGAGAGCTCCCAAGAACAAAAAAACACCTTTCTGACTTTCCAGGGCCTTGGATCATGTGTCTAATTACTCTGGATTCACAGGAAAGCATCTGGAGAAGATGTGCAGGTTCATCAACAAAGGCTAGGTACAAATGGAGCAATGGTGATATTATTGCCAAAGAGATTAAAAAGAAAACCAAGTTTCTAGGGATCTCATATTAAAAAGTAGCAAAGCTTTTCCAAGAAGAGATTGCCAAACCTCATCAAATCTACTGATAAATTATATTGAATAGAGCTTCTATTAATACCAAAGCCTCCGCATCATATGTTATATCTAACCATACTACCTATTACCTTGAAAGGAAATGTGCATGTGCATACTCCTTTGAGTAAAGGAGATTCAGTACCTCTTTCTTCATACCCAGTTAATGATAGCACCTTAAATTTCCTGACTTACCGTTTTTCTGTAATTAGCTGAACAAGAGCCTTCTCTGAAATAAGCAAACAGAAAAAATAGACTTAGGTATAAAAGCTGATTAACCAACTACAAACATGATAAGAAGATCTGTTCTGTCGTGGTCCATCAGGAAGGCACCGGCCATGCCCAGCAGCACCCTTTGGTGCCCTGCACAGGACACCAGGCAGGCAGCTCCCAGCAAACTGCACAAGAGGAGCAGCTGCAATGATCAGACAGGTTTGGGAGTAGCCTGGCCAGCTCACTCCACAGCAGACAGGCCTATTTTGCTTCTTCCCTACAATGGAGCTACGCAGAGACCCCCTTCTGACAATGGTACTCAAGGATGTCTAGACACATCATTTTCCGAGAAGCAGATGGTGCTGCTCGCTGTGCCAGCAAGCTCGGTGCAGAAAAGCAGGTGATAATGGCGGAAGGAAAGCCCTGTGCTGGGGATTGAGACTGGGTAGAAGCAGTCTGCATACACTAGTCCTTAATGCCTCCAATGTTGGGTGATTTACTGAGTTTTTTCCTTTTAGGAGTCTCCTGAAGAAACTCAGCACCTCACAAAATAAGTACACAGATTGTGCTGGTACTGAGAGAAACTGCTTTCGCCTACTGCAATTACAATAAAATTTAAAAATTGTGCTAAACTGACTTACGTACCACATACATGAAGTAGAAAAAAGTATTACAGAGTAAAAGAAGAATAAGCTCTTCACTTTTTTCCTAACCTATCTGTAATAACCTACTGACAGCTAATGAAAAGGACCAGGAAGCAATCATGTTGGACTTTGTAAGATGTTTGGAGCCTGCTTGTGACTGTGCATGAAATGAAGAATTAATTTGTGTAAATCAGCATAAAATCTGCACCTGACTATTTCGAATTATTATGCAAAATTATTTGGAGATGATCAGGCTTCTTCAAAGCTTATATTCACTTCTTCTCTTTATTTTACAAGCTTCGATCATACTTTATTATTAAGCCGATACCATTAGAGAAAAAAAATATTTAGACTCCAATTGAATTAGAAGGGATTATCCACAATTAGTTTCTTTCATTTAAAATGTAAATTCTGATGCCAGCTCTCTAGAACCAGAATAAAGACTCCAGTTTGATGATTCATACTGACCTGTAGGATGCATTTAATAAGAAATGTCAAGAACTCCCATTCAGCTGGATAGGCTCTTCTCATACCATGCTACTACATTTTTAATCCAAACTTTACAATTTCCCTTCCACTTCCCAAGCCTGCAGACCTCCTGGGTCACACTGGACCAAGCATCTTTAGCACTAAGTGCATCAGTGTCTCCTCTGTCGTGTTCCTGCAAACTCTAGTTTCTTGTACATGGACAAGGGAATGGGCACATCTTGCTTCCACATGTGTGCATTATACACCATTATTATTATTTCAGTTGGGTTATTTTGCTACAAATAAAGCTTGAGAGTAGAATCACTGCTATAACATCCATCAAAGCTACTTGCAGTTGTGTAGCTATGAGGTTACAGCTTGCCCGTTATTTTGGAAGTAAATGCATTTTGGCTGAACTTTTCACTGTTACCAGTACTCTGCTTTTCTGTCTCCCACATCAAACTGAGTTAAAATTCAATCAACATCTCTCAAAGAACGTGACAAAAACACATGAATGAACTTGATTAAAATTCAGATAGAGTCTGAATTATTATATCAACAGCATAGATCAATAAGATCAGACAGAAATGGATTACAGACAAATGAATATATACATATTATTCCTTCTTTCCCTTCATTTTCTATTGTACCTTTTTATATCTCCCTTCTAGCCTTTTTTTTCTGGATGCATCTGTCTCTTTAGAATGACATTTAAAAAGATCTACACTCCCATGTAAAACTCATTTGCCTTATAGAGATAGAACTATTATTTGTAATACAGTGTAAAGCAAAATGCAGGCCTAATGCTGTTAAGAGCTGGAAGAAAGTGTACATCGTGTCTCAAAGGTCCTTTGGTCCAACAGAGAAGAACACTCAGTGGAAGAAAAGCTGTCACCCCAGATAATGACAGCTGGAGGCATGGGAGAGTTTCCATCAGCCGTCACGTGCTCTGTATCATGACCTGATGACACTTTCACGTGTAGGACATGACCATACTTAATCATGAACTATCTCTGCACGTAGCTCTCATTGGATGAAGTATAACACAAACCAGCACATTTTTCAGGTAACAGACATTTGATGAATAGACACAGATCTTCAGCTAGGCCAGACTAACTGGTTTTCTAACCACAGCTACACTACAGGTTTCATGGAGGCAGAAGATACTTATTTTGGAGCAATGGTCTTGTTTGCTCCGGATGATACGACCTGGGCCACGACTCCTCATGCTCAGAATGATTTTTTTGTGCTGTGCAACAAGCTGGCACTGAGTTTCTTTGGG